>NW_027269288.1:10000-1350408 GCF_023055355.1 Agelaius tricolor
AGACAGATGGGAAAAGGAGGGTGGGAGAATGGAAGAAGGACGGGAGTTAGAGAGCAAAGAAAGTGGTTAGGACTAGAGTGAAAGTGAAAACTTAGGAGTGGAGTAAAAAAGGAAAAGACTAAGAGCAAAAAATACAAACCGAGGAAAAGGAGAACAGGGAGAGAAAAATAAGCAAGACTAAGAATGACAATTATGAAGAAAAGGAAATAAGGTGCAAAGTCATAGACAAAAGAGAGAAAAGTAAATACAAACAAAAAAAGGAAGCAGATGGAAGCAGAGACATAGCGTCAGAAAGAGTGAGAAACAGAAACAAAGGGTTAGAGATAGATGGAATTTAAGTTAGAAATAGAACAGTAAAGTGAGGAGCAAAAGGAAGAAATACAGTGAAAAGAAATGACAAAACCACACCAAATAAAGACAGGAGCCACGGTGGGGGTAGGGAAGGGCAGGGGGTATCTTGATTAAGGGTGATTCAACTTTATTAAATGAATGTTTTTATTTACACATCAGCAAAATACATGGAAACAGTGTATACAAATGCAAGTGCAGATACAATCCATAGACACACTGGTAAAAGTCTAATTTACATACAGAGCAATACAGGGAAATGCAGCAGCTAATGCAAATACAGACCAATACAGAGCAATACAGGGAAATGCAGCACCTAATGCCAATACAGGGCAATGCAGCAGCTAATGCAAATGCAATACAGGGCAATACAACACAACACATACTAACACGAGATGATAACCTTTTTCTATTTTCATTACGGGTTGATTTATTGTTACAGGACACCCAAAATAACAAAAGCACACAGAAAACAACACTCATCTACCATGAACGCCCCCTTCACATTACACACAAACTCACCATCACAACTGCTAAATTACACCCCAGCAATCATTGTTCCTCGGGAACGTGGTTCCCGGGAGCCTCCGGAAAATCCTCCTGCCTGACAAAAACCACGGTCCCTGGACGGTCCGCGCCCAAACTTTGGCAATGAACGTCGCCTCGCCGACCGACCGGGACCCGGGAAAAAAAACCCAGCCGGGGGGGGAAAAAAAAAACCCCTGGCTGGGGATTTTTTATTCTAAATTTAAAAATGACTTGAAAAACCTGAAAAGCAAAAGTCATACAAGGTTACAACCCCAAAACCCTTCAACGCGCACACACTTCCTTCAGCTTACCCACAAACCCACACTTGATCGGACCTCGACCGCTCCGCTAACCCTCGGCACGCATTCGCGTCCCTCCTCGGGAACGTGGTTCCCGGAAGCCTCCGGAAAATCCTCCTGCCTGACGAAAACCCCGGTCCCTGGAGGGTCTGCCCCAAACTTTGGCGATGAATGTCGCCTCGCAGACCAACCGGGACTGGGGAAAAAAAAACCCAGCCAGGGGGGAAAAAAAAAAAAAAACCCAGCTGGGGATTTTTTATTCTAAATTTAAAAATGACTTGAAAAACCTGAAAAGCAAAGTTCATACACACAAGGTTAAATCCACTCAGCCTGCACTAACACGCACAGAGACAAGTGGACGCAGACAGACACGTGCTGTCACGCACACTCTTCCCACTTACACTTCGCTGCGGTTCTTACTCGAGACGCTGAAGAACGTGCTTTGACGCATCTTCTGGCTGCCGCTCCTCAACGTCAAATGGTAGATTCTGGGGAAATCGGCAGCCTCAGGGACCTGTGAGACAACAGGAAGCGGTCAACGAGCGGCTATCTGACAGGTAGGACTTGTCCCCACTCTGACCGATAAATTGTCTACCCAAAACCCCATTAAAGACAGATGAACAGTAAAGTTTTTATAACTCTTCTACCTAACTGTGACTACGTGCCAGGGCAGGGCAGCTCCGACCATAAGTGGTACAGTGTAACATATACAATATAAGCCAGCACAGCATAGGTACACGCAATGTAAGTACATACAGTATAAGCCAGCATAGGTACACGCAATGTAAGCCAGGACTTGAGACAGCTCTCTGGAAGACTAATTCTTGAGCCCTATACCCTTTGAGACGACGGAACCTATAGAACTATTGCAGTCACGTGAGGAGGGTGTAAGACACTTCCTCCAGAAGTCCAAGAGAATGGCATGGGAAAAAAAGGCACTACCAAAGCTGGTAGTGAGAAAGAAGATGGATGAGAACATCTTGTGTAATCCTTTCTGTCTCAAAGAGTAAAAATGTAAAGATGCCGGAATAAAGGATATCCAGAAAGGAACGTGAGTAGAATACGGGCAATGTGGCACGGAATAGTGCCGATAAAGCATCGGGATGTAACAAAGGCCCGTGACACGGAAGACGACAGACACAGACTACATAACACAGACACGGATGACATAACACAGACACGGATGACATAACACAGACACGGATGACATAACACAGAGACAAGTGGCAACTGCCTGGCACTTTCCCTTAGGGACCTGAGATTCCTAGCGCAAGATGAGCCAGAGGCTGATGATGCCAAAGGAAAGGAAGCCCTATGACGATAGCACGTGATGATTAAATGTAACTCGTTGAAAGAAGTTAGTGCCACAGCAGTTCAGAGGATGCTCGAGAGGCTCAGCGAGCCTAGAGAAGGAAGCGGACTGCCGGGTGACCGTGGCGATAGCTCCAGACGTGAAGGCGAGCTCCTCGGGGGAAAGATCTGTGACGACGTCGGGTTGAGGAAGGCGGACGACGCAAAGTTCACGAGAGTCCTGAGATGGGTCGGAACAGCCCTGCCTGGCAAAGGCTCTGGTCAGGCTGAGGAGAAACCCTCTCCCTTTTCTTCCAGAGAGCCGGTCCCACTACAGACCTCTCCACTAAGCTGACATGACCCCCTGTGATAGTAAAGGTTTTTCCCCTTCTCCTGACCGCTGGCCCCGACACTTAGCTTTTGGAAGAGGAGTGGACAAAATCCATCCTCGGTCGGACGTGGACGTTGAGATGTTCTCCGCGTGTGCTTCGGTGCCACGGTTGCCAAGCTTTGGCTAAGAGCCTCCTCAGGGTACCTAAGACAAAACAGAAAAGGTGACTATTGCCCTCAAAAACAGTAATCCCCGGGACTCCTCCGCGCCACTGCCCCGGCTCACCGTACATCTTCATTTGACTCCAGAGGCTGCCCAGAAGATACCTGCAAAAAGAAAAGGTACACGCTGAGTATACTGCTGCGTAACGCTCACCAATGAGTCAGCCTGCCTAAACGCCGACTCACCTGCCCTCCTCTGTTCCTGGGCACGCCTAAGTCACCAACAGTACCTGCAAAGAAACACAGCAAAACAGCATGCTGAGATACTGTGAAAACACAACATCTCCCCAGCCTGACGAGTCTGCCACACCGATACCTTAAGCTTGCACCCACCTGGCATGGGTGTGCTCGGCCAAGATAGATGGCAAGTGGACCACCTAAAATAAAAAGAACAAGAGTACGTGTGACTGTGGTCACAAGGGTTTTCAGGATGAAGAAGAGACGAGAATGTTGACTCCATGATCAGAAGGCTTGATTTATTATTTTATGATATATGTTACATTAGACTATACTAAAAAGCAATAGAAAGGAAAAGGTTTCTTGAGAAGCTAGCTAAGCTAAGAATAGAAAAGGAATGAATAACAAAGATCTGTGTCTCAGACAGAGCAAGAGCCAGCTCTGCCATGAGTGGTCAAGAAATCCAAACACCCACAGGAGACCAATCACCTGTTGCATTCCACAGCAGCAGATAACCATTGTTTACTTTGGTTGCTGAAAACTGCAGCTTCTCACAAGGAAAAATCCTAAGAAAGGATTTTTCATGAAAGATGTCTGCGACATGTCACCTTTTTTTATTTAATTAAATTAAAAGGAAAAAGCGTTTGTAATTTTCTCTGCTGTACTCATGCTGAAGAAAAAGACAAACACTTGACAGGTTATCTGTTGCCAATCAAACTCCACTCAAGTGCTCCTGTGGAATGCACTGGGAATTTCTTCATCGTAGAACATAAAATTCTATCATATTACTAAAACAATTCTATAATATAAGAAAATGCAAAAACAATGCAAAGAAAATTCAAGTCCAAGCAGCTGAGTTTCAGGAAAAGTCCATGGCTTGAAGATGTTCCTCTTTGCCATATCTGAAAGTTTCTTTTGGTCCTGAAACAGGCTTGCTACAGAAAAAGTCCATCAATAGTTATCAAATGTCCATTGACAGTCTTCAAAGAATTTTGAGAAAGTTTCTGAAATGTCTTGCCACAGCCCTTATTGAACAACTTGGGCTGAAGCCAATCCCTGGCTCCTCAATGCCTCTGCTCAATCTCAATGCCTCTGAGCTGATGCCAGCTCTTTCACCCTTTTTTATTCTTTTTTTTTTTTTTTTTTTTTTTTTTTTTTTTTTTGTCGGAAAGAGCAGCAGCAGAGGAGCCAGAGAGAGGCCCTTGGGGGCCCTGGCCCATGTGGAAGGATCAGGAACCCCTGACCTGGCCCACTGAAAGGTGGCCCAGGACCAGAAGGGGGAAGCAAAGCCCCCAAACCCAACAGGAGGCCGGGAGGTGGCCCTGGCCCAAGCAACCAAGGCAGACAGCCCAGGCCCAGCCCCCGAGGCAGGCTCTGCATTGGCACAGACCTGCACCCTGCTGCCAGTACAATGGCAGAAGGGGTGACCAAACGCTTCCTTTCCCCAAAATCACCGAGGCATGCTGGCAATGGGAGGACAGAAGCTGTCCCGAGAAACTTCGTCTCGGGTCTGGGGATGTCCTTTCCCCACAGCAGACAAGCGATGCTCGCTTCCTGCTGTGCCCTCTGCCTCTGCGATGCAAATGCACCAGGTGTTCCTCCCATCTGCCTCACGGCACCACCTCCACCCCCTCTGGGCTGGGGACCAGGGGCAGAACTTTCGGGACCCACCTCCCCCTCGCCGCTGGGGCGCGCGAGGGGCGGCAGAGAGATCCGCATCCCCCAGGGGGAAACCCCGGACCAAACACCCCCCAACCCGCCAAAAATGCTGATCTTGAAAACAGGCAGCCGCGCTGCGCCCACAGCCAGCTGTCGGGCCATGCCTCCTCCATGGAAGGACAGGCTGACGCCCTCTTCCTCTGTCCCAGCTCCCGCTGTAGGGGCAGCCCCGGGACAACCCGAAAAACTCGGGGAGGAAGTCACGCTGGATGCAGGAGGCGCCGCTGCAGCTGCCGCCGGTTCCAGGGCAGCCTCTGACGCAGACACGGAGGACGGAGTCCCCACAGGCGGCAGAACTGCTGGGGCGGGCAGCGGGGCTGCCTGGGGAGGCGGCGGGGGCGGCACGGGGTCGGCAGCATCTTCTGCGCCGGGCTCTGACATCGGCCGCGGAACCGCAGTCGCAGAAGGCGGCGGGACGGCCGGGGGGAGCGGTGGATCGCTGTTGCCCAGCAACATCGGCGCAGCCGCGGGAAGCGGTATCTCTGAGACCTCAGATGCAGACGGGAAAGCCGGCGGAACCGCGGCCGGAGTGCACACAGGCTCCACGGCAGGGGCGGCCGCGGGACGGGCCGCGCGGGGAACCGCCCGGACCCGCGGGGCGGGTTGGGGCGGCGCTGGCCGGGGCGGTGCCCGTGGCGCTGGCTGGGGCGGCACCGCCCACTCCCATCCCCCCTGAGAGCAACGGGAGGGGGGAGAAACCGGCTCCGTCTGAGCATGCTCCGAAGACGCAGTAAAAAGAACTTCGGCTGCGGGCGAAACTTCGCCCCCCCACTGTGGTTCAGGGGGGCTGGAAAGCAGCAGAGCGTCCCCCTCCAAAGGGTCTTCCCCCGGAATCGGGGGGAACGGGGCTTTGCCCTTGCAGTTAGCAATCCAGGGAAAAACAGCTGCTCTCCGTTTCAAGACTAGAAAGAGCAACAAAAAGGTTGAATAAATTGAGGGGCATCCGAACCCACGGCCCAAAAAGAATTGGAAAATGGAGTCCATACACTCCCAGACAAACACATCAAGGGCATATAGCACATTCGTAAAAAACCCAAAGAGCTTTGCCCATCGAAAGAACTCATAGAAATCTATCTCCAACAGGAGAATTCCATCCTCTTCACCCCATTTTTGCCAGAGGGCAATAAGTTTCTCCTCTGAAGGGGAGAATGGAACCTCATCCTCTAGGGGAGAAGTCCTCCAGATGAGCAGCCACAAACTGCGAATGGCCTCATCTTCAGGAGGGCAAAACCCAACAGTACCTTGTGACAGTGTCCAGGACTCTCTGGCTATCTGCACGGTGCTGCTGAGCTTTCTGAACATCTTCCTGGAGGCTTTTCAGAAGGTTCTCTTCGTGGTCAGCCTTGCTGTGAACTCTGTCCAAATTCGGATCTTCAGTTCTTCAGCTCCTGGCTAGAATCCACTTCTGTGGTCACTTGTGAAGCAACCATCAATGCCACACATTCAGGGTTTACCCAGTGCAGCAATGCTCCTCTGGTGGTCTCACCAAGTGATGAGTGTCCTCCTCAGTCGGGGGTCACCAATTGTGACTGTGGTCACAAGGGTTTTCAGGATGAAGAAGAGACGAGAATGTTGACTCCATGATCAGAAGGCTTGATTTATTATTTTATGATATATGTTACATTAGACTATACTAAAAAGCAATAGAAAGGAAAAGGTTTCTTGAGAAGCTAGCTAAGCTAAGAATAGAAAAGGAATGAATAACAAAGATCTGTGTCTCAGACAGAGCAAGAGCCAGCTCTGCCATGAGTGGTCAAGAAATCCAAACACCCACAGGAGACCAATCACCTGTTGCATTCCACAGCAGCAGATAACCATTGTTTACTTTGGTTGCTGAAAACTGCAGCTTCTCACAAGGAAAAATCCTAAGAAAGGATTTTTCATGAAAGATGTCTGCGACAAGTACGTGCTTAGAGCTGCACCAGAAACTGAGAACTCAGCAACAGCAACTGCTTCTGTACGCTACTCAACGCTCACCTTGCCCACTCGGCCTTGACTGCTGCTCTCTGCTTTGACTTCCTAAAAAGAAAGACAAAGAACAGTGCTGTAACATGGTCACCATTTACACTTCCTCTGCAGAGACAAATTGTGACTGACCTGATCGGGGGAATCCCCTCACCCAGGATGGAGTGCACTGCCCTGGATTTTATCCTTCTGAATCTGAAAAAAAAGTTAGGACAAAGTTAGGCTGCAGAATAACTTAAGAGCTCCAGACATCTTGTGCCCATCACAAAATCCCATCTAGAGTCCAACTACGCCCCACATTACCAACCTCAAGTCCCCGGGACTTGTCCTATTACGCCAGGCTATGCGGCAGGGCAGAGAAGCTCCGGCAAAAATATGTGCGGACACCCGTGACACCGAACAGACAGGAGATGCGACAAACAACGGGCACGAGACACGGACAGAAATCTCTTGGGAAGAAGGATGACTGCGAGGACTGAGAGGATGCCAAATGAGATGGCCGAGGTGAGACTGATGGCGAGCTGATGAGGCTCAGAAAACACTGAAGAAGAAGAAGATGCTAACCGAATGATTTATTTCGAGAACTGCAAAGATGGATGCCCGAGAATCCTACGGTCAGAAGCCTCTCCCTAACCTCGTATTCTTACGAGGCCTAATCGGTCTTAAAGGATCATTGCGGAGCACGTCTGTCCATGCGGCTCAGAACAAGACATCGGACTGGATGTTTCCAAAGAGAGATGTAATTCTGATGCCTGTCTGAGCTCCCAAGTAGAAGGTTCCGTGGCATGGGTGCCAGGGCAAAGAATGCAGAGATCATGGATTCTAAGAATGGTGCCAAGGTTTCTGACAGGCCCCTCAAAGGGCTAAGATAAGAGACATGAGATATCCAAACAACACCTAATACACAAAGGACAGGTGATACAATACACACTGGGACTGCTCTGCCCTGTGAACCTCAGCACTGTGATCAAAAGTGAGACTTTGCTTTTATGTGGCCTAAGGGCCCACATCTTGGCTACCCTCATCTCCAGAGCCGACTCAAACTAGCCCCCCCAGGGAGTCCTGACCTGACCCCCCACTTTCATCCCCTCTGTGGTTCATATAGCTTGACTTATCTCTTGGACATCTGGGGATACTGGTCCGTGTCAGGTGCGAAGGAAGGCTGCCTCGCCAGCTGGGAAGGTCCTACTCTCACCGGGCTGTTGTCTCTTAGACAGCCATATTAAAGAAAAGCAAACATCAATGCCTCATCTTGGCACCACATCGGCCAAAACCCCACAAGTCTGCTACTCACCCTTCTCCTAAGAAGGCCCGGCTCCTCGGGTCGCACGCTTCGGAGGCCGACGCTGTCGTCGTGGGGTACGCCTGGGGCAAGAGGAGACGAGGTGATGTGGTGTTGCTGAAAACTGAGTGCACCCTCGCTCTTCCTCCCTACTTCCCTGACTCACCGCAACTCCTCGGCGGCTCCTGATGGCTACCCGGAAGGCAGGGCTCATGAGAGGGGCAAACCCGGTCCATTGGCCCGTTGGGGATGGGAGCTTGGCATGCTCTGAGTGGATTGCCTAAGGCGCAAAAACGAGAATGGAGACTTAGACTTGCCCCAGGAATTGAGACCTCAGCAACAAGAAAGGCTACTGCTCGCTGCTCACCTTACCCTCTTGAACTTGACTGCTGAGATCCAGCTATACTTCCTAAAAATAAAGACAAAGAACAGCGCTGTAACAGAGTCACACTTGACACATCCCCTGCACAGACAAATGGTGACTGACCTGCTATGGGGAACCCCCTCACCCGGGATGGGGTGCTCTGCCATGGATGCAATGCAACTGCACCTGAAAGAGAGTTAGAACATACCTCAAATACCTGCAGGATAACTCAAAAGCTGCAAACACCTTATATCAATCTAGGAATAGCATCTAGAGTCCAAGTACAGCCCACATGACAAATTTCAACTCCCCAGGGCTTGTCCTATTACGCCAGGCTATGCGGCAGGGCAGAGCAGCTCCGGCAAAAATATGTGCGGACACCCGTGACACCGAACAGACGGGACGTGACAAACAATGGGCACACGACACGGACAGAAATCTCTGGGCAAGAAGGATGAATGCGAGGACCGAGAGGATGCCAAATGAGATGGCCGAGGTGAGACTGATGGCAAGCTGATGAGGCTCAAAAAACACTGAAGAAGAAGATGCTAACCGAACGATTTATTTCGAGAACTGCAAAGATGGATTGCCGAGAATCCTACATTCAGAAACCTCTACCTGTCCTCACATTTTTTCGAGTCCTAATCCACCATAATGGACCCTGGCAGGGCATAGCTGTCCGTACAGCTCAGAACAAGACCTGACAAGACATCTGACTGGATGCTTCCAAAGAGAGATGAGATTCTGATACATGTCGGAGCTCCTGAGACAAAAATCCTATGGCATGGGTGGCAGGACGAGGAATGCAGAGATCACAGATGATAAGAACAACACCAGGGTTTCTGACAGGCCCGTCAAAGGGCTAAGGTAAGAGACATGACATACCCAAACAACACATAATGCACAATAGACAAGTGACACAATACACACCGGGACTGCTCTGCCCTGCTCACCTCAGCACTGTGATCCAAAGTGAGACTTTGCTTTTATGGGGCCTAAGGGGCCGGTTCATGAACACCCCCCACCTCCAAAGCAGACTCAGAAACCCCTCCCTGTAATTCCCAAACCAGCACCCTGCTTTCATCACCTCTGTGGGTCGTAGCCATCTACTTATCTCTTGGACATCTGGGGATGCCAGTCTCAGGTGCAAAAAAAGGCCACCTCATCAGCTGGGAAGGTCTTCCTGGCACCGGGCTGTTGTATCTTAGACAGCTATATTAAAGAAAACCAAACATCAGTGCCTGATCTCAGCAGCCCATTGGCCAAAACCCCACAAGTCTGCTACTCACCGTGCTCCTAAGAACGCTCAGCTGCTCGGGCCGCGCGCTTCGGGCACGCTTGGAGACCGAGGCCGTCGTCACAGTGGACGCCTGGGTTAAGAGGAGATGAGGTGATTTGGCATGGCTGAAACCTGAGTGGACCCTCGCTCCTCCTCCCTACTTCTCTGACTCACCGCAACTCCTTGGCAGCTGCCGAAGGCCACCCGGATGGCACCTTTAAATACAAAGGTTCAGGGCTTCATCACCAAGTCCTGTAATACAGCCACAGGGCTCACATTTGCAGGAAACCCGGTGCATCGGCCGGTTGGTGACGGGAGCTTGGCAGGCTCTGAGTGGATTGCCTAAGGCACAAAAAGGAGAATGGAAACTTAGAGCTGCACCAGAAATTGAGACCTGAGCAATAACAACTACTTCTCTCCACTGCTCACCTTGACTACTGGTGTCCAGATTTACTTCCTAAAAAGAAAGACAAAGAACAGTGCTGTAACACAATCACCATTTACACTTGCTCGGCAGAGACAAATGGTGCCTCACCTGCTCGGGGGAATCCCCTCACCCGGGATGGGGGGCTCTGCCCTGGATTTTATCCTTCTGCACCTGAAAGAAAGTTTGGACAAAAGTCAAAGAGCTGCAGGATAACTTAAGAGCTCCAGATATCTTGTGTCCATCTACACATCCCACCTAGAGTCCAACTACACCCCACATTACAAACATCGAGTCCCCGGGACTTCTCCTACTGCACCAGGCTATGCGGCAGGGCAGAGCAGCTCCGGCACAAATGTGTGCGGACACTGGTGACGCGGGACGGACGGGACGTGACAAACAATGGGCACAAGACACGGACAGAAATCCCTTGGTGAGGAAAATGGCTGCAAGGACTGAGAGAATGCAAAAGGAGATGATCGAGGTGAGACCGATGGTGAGATGGTGAGGCTCAGAGAACCTGGAGGAAGAAGATGCTAACTGAATGATTTATTTCAAGAACTGCAAAGATGAATGCCCAGGAATCCTATGGTCAGAATCCTCTCCCTAACCTCACATTCTTACAAGTCCTAATCCACCATAATGGACCCTGGCAGGGCATAGCTATCCATACAGCTCAGAAAAAGACCTGACAAGACAAGACATCTGACTGGATGCTTCCAAAGAGAGAACTTTTGATTGCAGAGCTCAGACAGGTATCAGAATCGCATCTATGGCCTGGGTGCCGGGGCAAGGAATGCTGAGATCACAGATGCTAAGAATGATGCCAGGGTTTCTGCTAGGCCCCTCAAAGGCCTAAGGTAAAAGACCCGAGATATGCAAACAACACATAATGCACGATAGACAAGTGACACGATACACGTCGGGACTGCTCTGCCCTGTGCACCTCAGCACTGTGATCAAAAGTGAGACTTTCCTTTTATGGGCCTAAGGGCCCACTTCTTGGCTACCCTCATCTCCAGAGCTGACTCAACACCCCCCCCCCCCAGGGAGTCCCAACCCAGCACCCCACTTTCAGCCCCTATGTGGGTTGCAGCCCTCTACTTATCTCTCAGACGGGTGGGTGTGCCGATCCGTGTCGGCTTCGATAGGAAGCGGATGCGCCGTCTGGGAAGTCCCTGCTGACACGGGCTATTGTTCTCTTAGTCTGCCAAGAGAAAGGAAACCAAACGTGAGTGCACAATCTTAGCAGCATGGCGGCCAAAACACGACAAGTCTGCTACTCACCCTTCTCCTAAGAATGCTCGGCTCCTTGGGCTGCACGCTTCAGGCACGCTTGGAGGCCAACGCTGTTGTCGCAGGGTGCGCCTGGGTAAAGTGGAGACGAGGTGATTTGCCATTGCTGTGACCTGAGTTGAGCCTCGCCCCTCCTCCCTACCTCCTCTGCTCACCGCAACTCCTCGGCTGCTCCCGAGGGCTCCTCGGATGGGACCGTGAAATAGAAAATTTGAAGGCTTCATCATCACGGAGTCCTGTAATACTTCCACGGAGCTCATATTTGCAGGAAACCCGGTGCATCGGCCGATTGGTGACAGGGGCCGGACATACGCCGAGTCGATTGCCTAAATCGCACAAATGAGAATGGATGCTTGTAGTTCCACCAGAGAGTGAGACTTGAGCAATAACCACTGCTTCTGTACGCTACTCAATGCTCACCTTGCCCACTCAGCCTTGACTGCTGCTCTCTGCTTTGACTTCCTAAAAAGAAAGACAAAGAACAGTGCTGTAACACAATCACCATTTACACTTCCTCAGCAGAGACAAATGGTGCCTCACCTGCTCAGGAGAAACCCCTCACCCGGGATGGGTACCTCTGGCATAGATTTAATCTATCTGAATCTGAAAAAGTGTTAGGACAAAAGTCAAAGGGCCGCGGGATAACTTAAGAGCTCCAGATAGCTTGTGTCCATCGACAAATCCCACCTAGAGTCCAACTACACCCCACATTACAAATTCCAAGTCCCCGGGACTTCTCCTGTTGCAGCAGGTTATGCGGCAGGGCAGAGCAGCTCCGGCACAAACACGTGCAGACACCCGTGACACAGAACGTGACAAACCGGGGGACGTTAAACACGACACATTAGGCTTGTGGTGAGGGCCTCGAGGGGAAAAGGCAGAGATATCTGACCAAAGGGACCCCAAAGACACACTAGGTAACACGGTACGCCGGACAACACACCGTGGACCGGAACTGTTCTGCGCTGCCTGCCTGAAAGCTGCCATCAAAATTAGAGCTTCTCCCTTCAGCTGTCCTAAGAGGCCTTTTGGAGAAGATTGCTTTTCCCTCTGCTAATTTTTAAATCTATCCCAAGAACTCCCAACCCGCTACTCTCCCATCTCCAGGCCGTGGCCCCTGACTTATCTTTTGGATGATTGGTGATGTGAATCCACGTTGCACCTGAAATGAGTCTGCCTCGGAGGGCCCCGTGATCGCCTGTTAGCCTCTCTCGGTCAGCTACAATAAAGAAAACCAAAACCAATGTATGAGTTCAGAGTTATGTGGGCCAAATCCCAGTAAGTCAGCTACTTGCCCTCTTCTGAGTGTGCCTGAGTCCTTCAGGCTCCACCTTCATCCTGATTCCAAGGGTGTGACCTTTATTATTAGTGGCACCTGGGTTAGAGAAAAGCAAAGTTAAATGGCATTCCTGTGAGTGCAGTGGATAACCTTGTGTGAGGAAAACATGGGAATGCCTCTGCTATGCTTCTGAAAAGCCTTGTGTGGGGGGGCCCTCAAATAAACACCTTTTTTCACCCTGCTGCCTGCAAACCCCCCTACCCCCCAATAACTCCTAACTGGATATCTGCTCACCCTCCCTCTCCTAGTCACAACCCTCAACTCATCTGAAGCCTCAATCTCAAACATCATTTGTGACATTGGGCAGATTCCTCTTGTGACATCATGAATCTGCTGAAAGAAGTGCTGTGCTTGGCAAAACCTGGAATCTCTGAAAGCTATGCTCCTCCTAAAAATAATTAAAAAAACAAAATAAGAACAAAACCAGAAATTGCAAATGCATTTTACCACCCCTAAATGCAATACCCAAAATCATGAACTTAAATACTCCCTGTATTCCATGCTGTTTTCTTCACAGTATCTTCCAAGCCTCTGTTGCTTTAGATGCCCAGAAACACCTGCTGAAAACAGGCTGAGATAAGCTGAAAGAGCCTCTTCACTGAAATAACAGAAGAGCTGCTATCCCAGCACACCCCAGAAAGGGACTGAAGCCCCTCAGCAAAAGCTGGGGTTAATATACCCCTGATGGTGCCCGCCTCTCGTTCCCATGATGCCCGGGAAAAGGGAGGGGGCTAATCCCACCGGGTATAAAAGCCCTCAGAGCAGCTGCAGCTGTTTGGCCCCTCTGACTCAAATTCAAGGGGAGCAAAGGGCTTGTTATAGAAGAAAACTCTTCAGAAAAATAGCAGTGCTTTCTTTTTTGCAGCAACTACTCAGAGCAGAAGAACAGAAAACTGGTAAGACATAAAACTTTGTGTTAAAGTTACATAGCTAGATAAATTGGGTTATTTGCTGTTAACTCACATAATTATTCCTTGGTGATTACTAAGTAGACCATCAAGTGTGACTAAGTAGGGTGGAGAAGAATACTAATGATATAAATAGTCTAAGTCTCCTTGGGACTCCTAATTAGGCCTATCTACATTAGAAACAAAAATAAGAAAAAGAAAAAAAACCTCCTTGGCAGTGTATGGGTTAAGTACATGCCAGGCTCACCCTTCTCTGAGATAGCTGGTCCAAAGGCACAGAAAGAAGTGCCCAGAAATGAATATTTAAATCCTAAAAAATGCTGAAAAAGACAGAGCTTCCTTCAAGTGAACCTGTAAAAATGGGAAACCAGAGCAGTTAGGTCCACTGAAACTGATAAAATGACAAATAAACCAATTCTGCCCTTTAATTTATTCTCCAAAGATATTGTGAAAAGAAGGGTTCTCCTCAATTTAAATCCCTCCAGCGATGAAAAAAACAGAAATTTTTCCCTCAATCAAAACCCTTAACAAGGAGGGACAGCTGGGAAAGGTTTGCAGGAGGCACTTAAGACTCACAAGGCAGCCTGACTTTGCGATGGTGGCAGCTTGTGTCTGGGAGATATTTGGCGCAATGCACAGTTTTTAGCGTGCAGCTGGCCGCTCTGGGCCACAGGCCTCTGAGCACCAGTGCTGGCCCTTTTCCCTGGCAAACAAAATTCACCAGCCCAGGTTCCTGAAGGCAGATTGCAGGAGGCACTTGGCACTACCAAAGTACCTTGAGTTGGCACTGGTGCCAGCTTGGCTCTGGGAGGCATATTTCGCAAAGTAGAATTTCACCAGGCAGCCGGCCGCTCTGGGCCACAGGCCCGTGAACACAAACACCGGCCCTTTTCCCTGGCAAACAAAACTGACCGGCCTAGGTTCCTGATGGCAGATTGCAGGAGGCACTTGGCACTGACTACGCAGCCTGATTTTGCAGTGGTGGCAGCATGGGCTTGAGAGGCATCCTGGGCAATGCAGAATTTCAGAAGCCGGCTGGCCGCTCGTGGCACCTGGGCCCTTAAAAAAACGCCGGCCCTTTTCCTATGTTAACAAATCTAACCAGCCCCAGTTCCTGGTGTTGGTTTCAGGTGGCACTTGGAACTGTTAATGCAGGCCGAGTTTTCACTGGTGCCAGCTTGGGTCTGTAAGACATCTCGCACAATGCGGAATTTAAGGAGCCAGACGGCCGCTCCGGACCGCAAGCCCCCATAGACCAAAGCCAGCCCTTTTCCCTGGAAAACAAAACTCACCAGACCAGGTTCCTGATGGCAAATTGCAGGAACACCTTAAGACACACAAACCAGCCGGAGCTGCAAGTGGTGCCAGCTTAGGTCCTGGAGGCATCCTGCGCAATGCGGAATTTCAGCAGGTGGCCGGAGGCTCCGGGCCTGAGGCACCTGAAAAAAAACACTGGCCCAATTCCCTGGCAAACAACACTCACGAGCCTGGGGTCCTAAGGTCCACTTGAAGGAGGCCCTTCGTACCGTCAAAGCAGCCTGACTTTGCGGTGGTGGCAGCTTGGGTCTGGGAGGCATCCTGCGCAATGCAGAATTTCAGGAGCCAGCCGGCCGCTCTGGGCCACAGGCCCCCAAAAAACAATGCCAGCCCTTTCCCGGGAGAAGAAAACTCCCCAGCCCAGGTTCCTGGTGGCAGTTTGAAGCAGGCACTTAGCACTGTCAAAGCAGCCTGACTTTGTGGTGGTGGCAGCTTAGGTCTGTGAGGCGTCTTGCGCAATGCGGAATTTCAGGAGCCAGACGGCCGCTCCAGCCACAGGCCCCCAAACATCAAAGCCAGGCCTTTTCCCTGGAAAACAAAACTCATTGGCCCATGTTCCTGATGTCAGATTACAGGAGCCACTTGGCACTGTCAAACCACCTCGAGTTGCAAGTGGTGCCAGCTTAGGTGTTGGAGGCATCCTGTGCAACAGGGAATTACAGCAAGCAGTGGGCCACTCCCATGAAACCAAACGCTGGCCCTTTTCTCCAGCAAACAAAACTGACCATCCCAGGTTCCTGATGGCAGATTGCAGGACGCGCTTGGGACTCTCAAATCGGCTCGAGTTGGCAGAGATTCCAGCTAAGATCGAGGAGGCATCCTGTGCAATGCGCAATTTCAGCGGCCAGACGGCCGCTCAGGCCCACAGAGCCCCAGAACAAAAACGCCGGCCCTTTTCCCTGAGAAACAAAACTCACCGGACCAGATTCGTTAGGTCAGCTTGCAGGAGGCAGCTAGAACTGTTAAACCAGCCTGACTTTGCGGTGGTGGCAGCTTGGGTCTGGGAGGCATCCTGCACAATGTGGAACTTCAGCGGTCAGGCTGTCGCTCCGGGCCAGAGGCCCCCGAACAACAACGCCGTCCATTTTCCCAGGTACGCAAAATTCACCAGCCCAGGTTAGCGATGTCAGTTTGAAGGAGGGACTTGGCACTGTCAAAGCAGCCTGACTTTGCGGTGGTGGCAGCTTGGGTCTGGGAGGCATCCTGCGCAATGTGGAACTTAGCAGGCAGCCGGCCGCTCCGGGCCTTAGGTCCCTGAAACCAACGCTGACCCTTTTCCCGGGCAAACAAAACTGACCTTCCCAGGTTCCTGATGGCAGATTGCAGGAGACACTTGGCTCTCTAAATGCAGCTCGAGTGGGCACTAGGACCAGCTTGGGTCTGGGAGGCATCCTGTGCAATGTGGAATTTGAGCAGAGAGCCCGCCTCTCCGGACTGCTGGCCCCTGAACACCCGCACTGGCCCTTTTCCCTGGGAATTAAGACTCACTGTCCCAGGTTTCAGATGGCAGATTGCAGAAGCCACTTGGCGCTGTCAAACCAGCTCGAGTGGGCACTGGTTCCAGCTCAGGTCTAGGAGGCACCTGCACAATGCAGAATGTCAGTAGCCGGCCGGCCCGTGAGCCCTGAACACAAATGCCAGCCCTTTACACAGGTAAGCATAACTCAGCAGTCAAGGTTCCTGATGGAAGATTGCTGGAGCCACTTGGAACCCTCAAACCAGTCTGACTTTGGGGTGGTGGCAGCTTGGGTCTGGGAGGCATCGTGCGCAATGCTGGAATTTCAGGAGCCGGCCAGCCGCTCCAGGCCACGGGCCTCTGAATGCTAGCGCTGACGCTTTTCCCAAGTAAGCAAAACACGGCTGCCCAGGCTCCTGATGGCAGATTGCAGGAGGTGCTTGGGACTCTCAAACCAGCTCGACTGGGCACAGGTGGCACCTTGGGTCTGGGAGGCATCCTGCAAAATGCGGAATTTCAGGAGCCAGCCGGCCACTAAGGGGCCCTGGCCCTGAATGCCAATGCCAGCCCTTTACACAGGTAAGCGTAACTCACCAGCCCAGGTTCCTGATGGGAGATTTCAGGAGACACGTGCCATTGTCAAAGCAGCAGGAGTTGGCACTGGTGCCAGCTTGGCTCTGGGAGGCATATTTGGCAATGCAGACTTTCAGCAGGCAGCCTGGCACTCCGGGCCGCAGGCCCCCGAACAATAACTCCGTCCCTTTTCCCTGGAAAACAAAACTTACCAGTCCAGGTTCCTGAAGTCAGTTTGCAGGAGGCACATGGCACTGCCTACGCAGCCTGACTTTGCAGTGGTGGCAGCTTGGGTCTGGGAGGCATTCTGTGCAATGCTGAATTTCAGCAGGCAGCCGGCTGCTCCGGGCCGCAGGCCCCCAGACAACAACGCCGGCAGATTCTCAGAGAAGAAACTCACCGGGCCAGGTTCCTGATGGCAGATTGCAGGAGGCGCTTGGCACTCTACGCAGCCTGACTTAGTGGTTGTGGCAGCTTGAGTCTCGGAGGCATCCTGCGCAATGTGGAATTTCAGCAGCTAGAAGGCCACTCGAGGCCTTAGGCCCCAAAAAAACCCACTGGCCCTTTTCCCTGGCAAACAAAACTCAGCAGTCCAGATTTCTGATATCAGATTGCAGGAGGTACTTGGCCCTCTAAAAGTAGCCCGAATCGGCACAGGTGGCAGCTTGGGTCTGGGAGGCATATTTCACAGTGCGGAATTTAAGCAGGCAGCAGGCCACTTCCAGCCACAGGCCTTCCGAAAAAAATACCAGCCTTTTCCTAGAATAGGAAAACTCACCATCCCAGGTTCCTGGTGGCAGATTGCAGAGACGCTTGGCACTGTCAAACCGGCCTGACTTTGCGGTGGTGGCGGCTTGGGTCTAGGAGGCATCCTGCGCGATGCGGAATTTACGGAGCCGGCCGGCCGCACCAGACCACGGCCCCTGAACAACAAGGCTGGCCCTTTCTCAGATGAAGAAAACTCACCAGGCCAGGTTCCTGGTGACAGATTGCAGGAGGCGCTTGGGACTCTCAAACCAGCTTGAGTTGGCACAGATTCCAGCTCAGGTCTGGGAGGCATCCTGCGCAATGCACAATTTCAGGAGTCTGCTGGCCACTAAGGGCCCCTGGGCCATGAACACCAATGTCAGCCCTTTACACAGGTAAGCATAACTCACCAGGCCAGGTTCATGATGGCAGATGGCAGGAGGCACTTGGCCCTCTAAATGCAGCTCAAGTGGGCACTGGGACCAGCTTGGGTCTGGGAGGCATCCTGCGCAATGTGGAATTTCAGGACCCAGCCGGCTGCTCAGGGCTGCCCCCCTGAACACCAACGCTGCCCCTTTCCCAGGTAAACAAAACTCACCAGGCCAGGTTCCTGATGGCAGATTGCAGGAGGCACTTGGGACTCTCAAACCAGCTCGACTTGGCACAGGTGGCAGCTTGGGTCTCGGAGGCATCCTGCGCAATATGAAATTTCAGGAGCCTGCTGGCCGCTCGGGGGCACAGGCTGCTGAACGCCGGTGTTTTGCGGAGATAATCAAAACTCCACAACTTTGGTGAAAGTTGTAAAGCCTGTATGTTTATTACAGCCCTGGACACATATGAGTATCATTCCCCTAAAATGACATGCGTACCTCGGGGAACTTCAGGTCTCTTTTTATCCCCCTCTCAAATACATATGCATACAATTTCACAATAGGTTCGTACGTATTAATTTTTACGAATTTTGCGTGATATTTTCTGCTAGTTTTTCTTTATCAGAAAGAATTCCTAGGTCAGGTTGACCTGCTCTCACAGCAGTCTCTCTATCTCTCTCTATCACCTTCTGTCTCCCCCACCCCTTATCTCTGTCCTTCTCTGAAGTAGTTTCTCTGAGCCTCAGCTTTGCAGTCAGGCTAAATGGCTATGTTTTCTAACCACAGACTCAACTCAAAAATGTACATTTGACCTAAATCAAAATGGATTTCTAGCCTGGAAAATTTCCACTCTGCCTCATTCCCCCCTTTCCTAAAAGGAAGAAGTAAATTATTTTACTTCATGCAAATTCCTATGACAATAAGTGTACTTTAGTGCTTTACCGTGTACGTTTGATAGGGGGGTTAACGCAGCTACTCGCTGTAGCATTCTCTAATTCCAAATTAGCTATATAATGGATAATCTTATACTTCTTCTAACTAATATTAACAAAACTACAATGGGATGACACAACTTATTAAAGATTGCATTTGCAGTTGGTGACCACCCAAAGATCACATGCCACCGGTGATGATCTGCATTTTGTTTTATTCTTTGCAGAATTCCAGTTATTTCCTTTTGTATCGTGTTGGACAGTTCTCTCTGCTTTCTTGGGTTTTTCTTCAAGATCCCCGGTAGGTCTTGGTGCTTAATTAATTGTTTTACCAATGTAAGGTCCATTCCAATAGGAGTAAGTGATAGTCTGTGATACACTGTGTAATTGGTTTTAATCAACTGGTGGGATGTCACTTGGGCCAAGTACGAAAACCACACTCGGTAATCTTAATGCATTACAAAGACAAAAATTAAAATGATTTCTGCTAGACAAAATAACATCGTTGTTATCAATTTTTACAGCGGCACAAGCAGTTCTCGGGCACGTGCAACCTTTATCAGTATATACGAGCACAGTTTTCTGGTCAGTGACTGGATGAATTTCAAAGTGGCAAATACTCTGTTCAGTGTCTAGACACACATCTTGGGCATTCATAGTATTGCTTTAACAAATGAATCCCAGCTGTTCTCTAGTAATGCAGGATTTTAAGTTTACTTGTTCTAAAGGGTAGAGCGCTGTTTATTTCGTGATTTAATCTTAGCGCAATGACGGGATGGATAACGTAAACAATGGCATTACATATGGTAATCACAAAGGCAGTGGCCACATTAGAAGCAGGATAATAGGTGAAATTTACCGTAGTCCACAGGGATTGAAACTTCTTTTCAAAATCAATTGCATTATCTCAGACAACTTTCCAAATTTCAGCTGGAAAATGACCTTCACCCCTTTCCCATATGATCAGAGCTGCTGTTGCTTGCATCTATAACAGTGCTTGTATACAACTGAAAGCTAAAGACACATTATCCTGAACTGTACTAAGCGCTTCTTCTATTAACTTGTGGTCTTGGTACCTGGCCTTTTCTCACTTGGGTAGGACTTTTGAAATCTGCCACTGGCTAGTTCCTAATGCCAATAGAGATGACTGTAAAGGCTGCTTCAATTTTGCTAGGCTACCTGCTGCAGTGGCCAGCTTATTCATCAGTATTTCTGAATCAATTCCATTTAAAAATCTCAATCCTGTCCTTAATATCTCAGTTAGATCCTTTCTTATTCTGCTCTTGGGGTAGACTTATCTTTGTAACCATGTTGTCTAGCTCTTAAAGGATGTTCTTAGGAAAGAGCAGCAGGCTGGTTGGATTTCTGAGATGTTAATTTGCATTAGCAACTCAACACGTTTGAGAGGCCATTCTGGGTTGAAGAACGGTTGTTCTTCGCCCTCATTCCTCACTACGTAAGGGCCTATTTCAAACGCTTCAGGTTCACGTTTGGGTTGCGTCTGAACTATTTGATTAGTAGTGTGGGTTGTATAAGGTCCTGCTGTTGCATAAAGTGCAGTGTCTATTTTAAACTGAAATGAGAGCCTGATAGCATCCTGAGCCTAAAGGCAGGTCACTTCTACAGGCTGTATCAAGGTGAAATTACACCAACGGTCTGATTCGCTTAGGCTATCGCAAACTTCCTGGTGCCTCTATACCGGAGACATTGAGACACTAATTGCATCTGGTCTCTCATAAGCCATCCGATTGACCACCCAGCACCCTACTTTGATTTCTTCTCTCCTGATCTCTTGAAGTGTCCACAGTTCTCGTTCCTGCCGCTCCTGCTCCTCATATACCTGATCTTCATGAATTACTACAGTGGATAGGTTTAGATCTTTTATCTTAGCAAGTTCTCCCATGGATCTAGTATACTGATTAAAAGCCTGGGACCAAGGCCATTCAGCATCACTTTGGATAGAGGTACTCTCTAATTCTAAGATTCCGGTTATAATTATATACAAAGCAATTCTGTAAATGAAATTACAAACTACCCCCGGCCGCAATATACTCATTTTGTCCGAGTAAGCTTAATCTCAGTTCGTTGTCTCCTGATGTCACTCTCTGAGGGGTTCCTGGGGCCTTCTTCACTCGAGAGTGATGGATCTAGGCATTCTGCTCTTTGATCTTGATTGTGGTGAAGGTGGTGAGAAGCACTTGGAAGGGTCCCTCCCACTGTGGTTCCAAAGTCTTTTCTGCAAGAGGCTTAACATATACATAATCTCCAGACTGTGTGTTATGTACTGGTCTATCTAGCTCTCTGCTCTGAGTTCCAGCCACGTGTTTCTCAATTTCTCTAAGCTGTTTGCTTAAAGCCACTGTGTAGGTGGCCATTGTTATCTCCCCAGTGTGGGTGGACATTCCCTTTTGTATTCCATATGGTCTTCCATAAAGCATTTCAAAAGGACTCAGCTTTCCTTTAGCCCAAGGTTTAGTTCGAATTTGCAATAGTGTCGGTGGAAGATCTTGGGGCCAGGGTAGATTAACTTCCTGCCCCAGTCTTACAATCTGCTGCTTAATCAAATGATTCATTTTCTCTACCTGGCTGTTTTACCGGGGGCGGTATGGAGTGTGAAGTTCCCAATCTATGCCCAGGTGGCTACTAATCTGTTGCACTACTTTGGAAAAGAAATGTGATCCTCTATCCGAGGATATTGTGGCTGGAACTCTGAAGCGTGGTATTATTTCTTGTAATAATACCCTGGTCACCTCTTGAGCTTTGACAGTTCTGGTGGGGAATGCCTCTGGCCACCCTGAAAATGTATCTGTTAATACCAATAAATACTGATACCCCCCCTTTCCTTGGGAGTTCTGAAACGTCAATTTGCCGCTGCTGTCCAGCCCATGGTCTCTCCCAGTCTGACCGAGTTTCGGCCTGGGGGTATTTTTGGGGTTATTCTTGAGGCGAGGATCACGCTGTCAGTTTACCTGAGTAACAGTGGCAGATAAATTCCTGGCAACAATTCTTTCAATCAGATACGTGTCCTAGAAAGCTTGTGGAAACTACTACTTAAAAGTCAACACTTCATTTCAATGCACTCTGTATCACTGACAGCCTTGGTCATTCTGGGAAAGGAGCCACACTTTATAAAAGCTTTTAACTAGTTAGGCCCTAGTGTGTTTTCTAGTGCTCCTCCTTCGCTAGTGACCACAAAAATGGGAAGGGATTACCAGCTCTCTTTCAATGGTAGCCCACCCCTTGTGGTTGCATGTCTCTTTTGATTAGTATTATTATATTCTGGCTTACCTTCGAGGAAAATCTGTCCATAATTACCTCACCTTTTGCTTTCTTTGCCTCTCCATCCACCAGCTCATTTCCTTCCTCCAATTCTGAGCTCACTCTCTGGTGTGCCTTAATATGCCTTTTCAGGCAGCTGAACCGCTTCCAGCAGCCGGATTGTCTCTTCTTTCCTTGTGAGGTTAGCAGTCCCCTCTCCTTCCAGATGGCTCCATGTGCATGCACAGCTCTGAATGCATACCTCGAGTCTGTATAGATGTTTATTTTCTTTTCCTTTTCTATTTCTAAGGCATGGGTCAGGGCATTTATCTCGCCCTTCTGTGCAGTGGCACTTGTCGGTAAGGGTCCAGACTCTATTACTTTATTACCTCTCTGCAGGTAGTCACCGTGTACTTAGCATGTAGCTTTCCACTGGCAACGTAGCTGCTCCCGTGAGTGAACTAGTGCATCGTCCAGAGGAGCGTCTTTCAAGCCTGAGTTGCTGGAGTAAGTAGCTTCAGTGGTCTCTAGGCAATCGTGCTGTACTGCTTCTCCTTGATTCCACTGAGAGCTGGCTGGGTTGACAATATCAGTCACTACTATCTCTACATCACCTTGCTCTACCATGATGGCCTGGTATTTCAGGAACTTCTGTGGTGAGAACCAGTGGCTGCCCTTTACTGCCAGTACTGCGGACACCGTGTGGGACACTAGCGCGGTCATTTTTGTCCCAGGGTAAACTTGCGTGCCTCTTAAATACTCAGCACGACTGCTGCTATGGCCTGAGGCAACCTGGCTTTGCTGTTGCATCTAGTTGCTTAGAGAAGTAAGCAACTGCCCTCTGGTATGGACCCAAGTCCTGAGCCAGTATTCCCAGGGCAATTCCTTATCTTTCATGGGAAAATAGAAAGAATGGTGTACTTACATCTGGAAGTCTCAAAGCTGGAGCTGACATGAGAGCACTCTTTAGCTGGTGAAAGGCCCGTGTGGCTTCTTTTGTCCACTGGAGATCTCTGTTTCCAGTGGCAATAAGAGCATAGAGGGGTCTGACGAGCAGTCTATAATTATAAACTCACAGCTGGCACTACCTTGCCGTGCCTAAGAAGGTTTGGAGTTCCTTCGTTGTCTGGGCTTTTGGGGTTTGGCTTATGGCTTCCCTGCCCTAAAGTCCGCTGCTCGGCACTCGCTCCGTACCCCAGGTAGATTACTGTCTGTTTCGCTACCTGTGCCTTTTTCTTTGATACTCTGTATCCTTGGAGTCCTAGGAAATTTGAAAGGCTTACCGTCTAGGCCACACGTGCTTCCTTCCTCCGAGTGGCTACTATAAGATAATCCGTGTACTGCAACAGCCTCCCTTCTTCTTTTGGAGCTTACCAGGACTCTGGATCTTTGCGAGTTGTTCTCCAGTCAGAGTGGGGGAATTTTTGAAGCCTTCAGGCCCATGGATCATGTGAGCTGTGTTTTGCACTGCTTCTAGGGCTTTCTCACTCGAACGCAAAAATTTTCTGGCTGGCTTCGTGGATGGGGAGGCAAAAGAAGGCATCTCTCAGGTCTAAAACAGTAAACCAGGTTAACTCAGGTGTTAAACAAGTTAGTAAAGTATATGGATTTGCTACCACAGGGTATAAATTCTTTGTTATCTTATTGACAGCCCTCAATCCAGTACTATCAATTATTGGGCTGATTTCTTTCCTATCTTCTTTTGAGGGGGTACTGCTTAATTCTTACTGGTTGTGTTCCTTCCTTAAGCCTGATTACCATGGGGGGGCATTTTTCACTCTCCCTGGTACAGCAGAGGACCATACCCCCAAAAATACTTATTTACTTATTCTAATATCTCTTTCCTAATGCCTTTCTTAATTTCAATGGCTGTTAATGTTAAGCCTAACATCTTTATATCATTTGCCTCCAGAGTAACCTACTCATTTGAGATTGTTTAGCGAATTGAGCATATACAAAAGCTTCTAAGTACACATGTTGCTTTAAAGGTTTGCAAAAGTATGCCTTCTCAGACTGGACAGTTGTTCCCCACACTACAACATAAACATTCTCCACAGGTACTAAAGCTTTAGTTAAAGCTGAATATATGGCCCCTGTATCAACTAAAATTCCACCCTTTTCTTTCTTCTGATCTCACTGCCTCTTGCAGAGGGGTCTGTTACCTCCTAGTTCTGGATGAAATCGGACTGCCAGGAGGGGGATGGGTGCGAATGGGTATACCTTTGGAGCCTGAGTCCTCTTCCCTTTTGGGGAGGTCATTCTTATCCTTCCTCCCTTACCTCAGGAGGAGCCTTCAACAAATCATATGTACTCATTTTGCGAACTGTAATCGCTTTGCATTTCAGCATGATAATCTTTGTCTGACTTCATACATTGCTATCTTATGCTGCATACTGAACAACATGTTTGATTTGCCTTCTCTTTGCTTTGCTTTTTTCTTTTTTTTTTTTTTTGTTCAAGAGCTACACCAGTAGGTCAGAGGGAGCTCTGACCCCACAGTTAGTCCACCATTCTGGGTGATTTCTTAAAGCAAAAAAACCACATCAGCATACGGGACCTTATCCCGTTTACCTTTCCATTTTAAAACAGCTTTAACTGCAATGAGGTATTATAAATATTTTTATTTTCTGAGCTGCCCCTACTGACAGCCTTGTCCCAGTCAGCCCCTCCCAAAAGGGGCTGGTTCAGGAACCTCTTTGCTCTGGTTAGTTCTCATTATCTCCTTCTCCTTATGCTATCTTGTTTCCCCCCAAGCCTCACAGTGTCTTTTCTCAGTTTTTCCTCACACACAGATCTCCAGGTGGCAGGTATCAGATGTGATTGTTCACACATAAGCTTTAAGATCTCAGGTTCTGAATTGGCTTCATCAGGAACCTTTAATGTACGCTTAAGACACAGTACAGCAATACTAGTGCCTCTCACAAACTCTTGCACATAAGGTGCCAGCCTCTCAATGCACCAAAAACTCCCGGGAATTGCCTGCTGTCTATTCTGTTTATCACTTTGGCGTTTATTACTTAACCTCTATGGTGGGTTGTTCTCAGTCTAAACTTACTGTACCACTGAAGTCCCATAAATTCATTCATCTCTTCTATCTAAACTCTATTTTACAAAATCTCAGTCTATTTTAGTTCTCTTCTTGCACAATCTAATTAAAGCATTGCTTCTACTGACACTCACTTTACTGCCTTGCAAAAGGCTGTGCTTGTTACAGCAAAAACTCTGATATGCTCACACACACAGACACACGCACACCACTGATCACAAATTCACTAGAGCCAGGCGCCAAATTCCCCATGTGCCTCGGCAACTGCCCGGGCCGTGCCAGGAGGGCTCCTGAGCGGGAACGTTCCAGGCCAGGCCACGGGCACAAGAAGCGCCCTCAAATGCAGCAGCACAGCCCGATTGCAGCCCTGCAAACACTGCCAGAGCTGCAGCTTCCCGCAACTGAACCCCAAAACTGACACCGTGGGCGGGGCTCACCTTGCTTCAACAAGGGCAAAGAAATGTGTTCTCCCCTTCAAGTTCATCCCCTAGGAGAGCAAAAAAGAAGGGGCTTTCCTCCAATGAAATCCTTCAAGCCATGTGGAAAGGGGGATTTTGACCTCAATTCAAACCCTTGAAAAGGAGGGACACCAGCGCTGTCCCCTCCATTTAAACCTTAGGATGATGAAAATGGGCTGGCTGCCTTCAAATCAAACCTGCCACTGGCAACTATTTACAGACTCGAACAGGACGGGCCACTCAAAAATCAGTGTCTTGAGCTGATTTATTTCAACATCAGTCTCAACACTTAACAATGGAGACACTCGATGTGAACAGCTCACTGATTTAAACAGAATGCCAAAGAAACATAATGTTACAACACAGCATAAAGCAAAATCTTCCCAAGTTTCAGCCAATCACACATAGAGCAAAAGCATATTCACATTACTTCTACCCAATTACATGGAGAATACATAGCTTTGGTTAAAACAATAGCGGCATATTTTCTAACACAGTGGCTAACTAACTAACATATTCACGTAAGCCTTCTAAAATATACATTAAGTAAATTTGTTGCAACCAAAAAGGACAAACCACATAGGCTTATTGTTCTATTTCTCATGTCTAAGCTGCAGCCTAAAACTCATTCTGCTATCTTGGCAGTTCTCTGTCTTTGCTAGCTTTTTGGGGCCTGCTTTTTTACCATTTTCTCAAAACCCTTTAACTTTATGGATTCCAGCAAAACCCATAATATGACAACAATACTGTGCCCATTCCCGTTCAAATGGAACACAGGGATTCCCTGTCACCCCTGGGATACCCCTAACAGCCTGGAAAAGACAGGTTTTCTTTCAATCAACACCTGTAAAACGGCAAGTGAAGGCGGATCCCCCCCAGTTCAAACTCAGACAATATTAGGAGAGTAGCTGCTTCTCTCTCCTTAATTTCTTTTGTCCTCAAAACCTGCATTTTTGTTCCTGGAGAACCGGGGAGGGACTAGCAAGATGAGATTGAAAAGGGAAAGGACAAAAGTCCCCGCTCCAAATCCACACGCGCTCACCCGTTCGGCTGCTGCTTCCCAGCACAAAGATTCGTCCCTTGGCACCTCCTTGAAGCGATGCTCTGTGTATCCAAGCACGTATCCAGGTGTTCGCCCAGACGCTGCGAGAAGCTCTTGCAGTCCTTCCATGAGACAGCCCCAGGAGCCCCCCATGAACCCCTCTACTCAGCAGCTCCATGCAAAAGGGAGCTGAGGCAAAGCCTCCCCCTAAAACAGCCTCCCCCCCCCCCCCCCCCCCCCCCAGCAGGAGCCTGCCCCTCATCATCCTCACAGCTCACACCTGGGGCTGCTCCAAGCCCCCCATCATCCTCACAGCTCACACCTGGGGCTGATGCCACTCTCCAACGGCGCCTCTCCCCATCCAGCACACAGCCCGCTTCTCACAGACACAGAGCCAACAGAAATCTGCTCCGGGTGCTGGCTTTTCTTAGTCCATCTGCTTCCACAATTCAGACACGTACCTGTGCTGATGGCACTGAGGGAAAGCTTTCCAGTGCACAAAACTGTCATTCTGGTAGCACGCTTTGAGACGCCTTCAGAAAAAGCAGAATCAGAGCCACCTCCTAAGAGCCCTGCTGAGGAACCCCGCCCTCCTTGGGACACCCAATGCAGCAGAGCTCGAAAAACGAGGGCAAAAGTCAAGCTTGGAGTGGAAAAAGACAATATAAATACAGCAGCCGTTCAAAAAAGCCTTCGCACAGCAATAGTGGGAACCGGTCACATTTCTTCTTTCCTTGCTCTCTGGAATGACATAAATACGAAGTAAAAAACCCACATGAAACACAAGGCAGAGCTGGGATTTTACACGTCTTCCTTTTGGCTCTCGGGATGACAAGTGCCTCTTCCGGGACTGCGACATGATTTGGGCACTGGCAGAGAACGGAGGCAAAAGGTGCCAGAGAGCCCTTTCTATTGCCTTCAGCCCCTGCAGCTGTTCTGAGGGTTCCAGGGCACAGCTCGGTCCGTTCCTAGATCAAAACCTC
Organism: Agelaius tricolor; assembly: GCF_023055355.1. Taxonomy (NCBI): domain Eukaryota; kingdom Metazoa; phylum Chordata; class Aves; order Passeriformes; family Icteridae; genus Agelaius; species Agelaius tricolor. Next base: position 37,954 of record NW_027269288.1, read on the forward strand.
ACGGCAATATCTTCAGAAGTACTACCCATCTCCAGTCGGATCCTCCTACATTCCTGTAAACAAATGAGTGCATAGAGAGGGTTTCTCCCCAGCTGAGTTTAGAGACCAATTTCTATTCTTTAGCAATACCTAGAAAACCGAATACCTTGCCAGGTTTTAGCATCCTACACCCACTCACCCCTCCCTGTGCATTTGGTGGCAGCTTTGGGTCCCTCTGGGGGACGGCACCCAGCGTGACCCCCCCCCCCTCGCCCGCCACCCACCTGCTCCTGCACCGCAGTGGGACTCCCTCTCCTGGGCACCTTGGGGTGCCCCCAACGGCATCAAAGCCCCGAGTCTTCACCCCCCCTTTTCCTGACCCCCAAAGAAGACACAGGAGGAGTCCGACTGCCCTGGACAGCAGCGCAGCGCTTCCCCCAAGCCCTTCCCACACGTGCATGGCCCCAGCAAGGGATTCTGCTGCAACAAGAAAGGGGGGGCAGCCCCCAGAAGGCTTGAGGTTCCTGCCCAGCCTCGCTGTCACGGGCCAGGGGCAGCGAGAGAGGGAGCGGCACAGACGGCGGAGACGGCACGGCACAGAGCGGGGGCCGCTCTCAGCGCAATGCCGGGAAAGCCGCAGCTCCGGCGCTGTCGGCCGGGGTGCTTGACCGGCACGGGGGGATCCGCCGAGAGCCTCCGGCCCCGCGCGGGGACTCCTGCAAGGGCCGAGGGGCGCCGGGCTCCGGCCCTCGGGGCTTTATTCTCCGGCAGCCCGAGCCCCGCGGCTGCGGGGCAAAGAAGGAAAGGGGGCACGGGAAGAGAGGAGCGAGAGCAGGGCATGAGAAAGGGCGGGGAGGGAGCTCGGGCTGTGGAGGAAAGCGGGACGGGAAGGGAAAGCCCGGGACGAGGGTACAGGGAGGCTGGGCAGAGGAAGGAGAGAGGGGGAACAGAAGGCAGTAGCGGGCTAGGGACAGGACAGGAAGGAGCCGGGTTTGTGGGGGGAGAGGGAATGGGGGAAAGGGAGCGAGAGAAGGCGAATACGGGGAGAAGGAAGGAGGGCTAGAGAGAGGGACAGGCGGGGAAGCCTCCCAGAGCCCCGGCTGCACCCCGAGCCCGGCCCGGCGCCTCGCCCTGCCCGGGATGCTGCGCTCGGCGGAGCTCGGCTCTTCGGCTAAACTCGGCTATTGTCGCCTAAACTCGGCTCTTGTCGCCTGCATTCGCCTCTTCGGCGCGCCTCGGCTCGCTTCGGCCCAACTCCCAGCCGCACTGTGCCTTCGGCGCGCCTCGGCTCGGCTCCCTGACGGCGGGCAAGCGCCGCTGCCTCGCGTTCAGCTCGCCCGGCTCGGGGCTCTCCCGCTGCCGCGTCCCGCGGGCGGCCCGGCCACGGCGCGGACACGACCGGGAGCGCGGGCTCGGGCAGGAGCTCATTAGGCTGTGACCGCACTCGCGCTAATTAGCGCGCACGAGAGCAGCAGGCTCGCTTCGCCTGAGCTCGGCTCGCTTCGCTTCAGGCAGCCTCGGAAGCCTCGCCTCGGTTCGCTCGAGGCCGTCAGGTTCGGCCGCTCTCGCCTTGCTTCGGCGGGGCTCGTGCGATTCCCCCGAAGGCGGCGGCGTTCGGTTGTGTATTGATTGTATATTTCTATAGTTAGATTTATATTTCTAGAATACTTCTATTAATCCAAACAAAAACCCCATCTCTAACCAAATAAATACAAGAAAACACCTTCTTTTAAACGATATCGAAATATTTTTATACTTTGTATAGTTATATTCACATTTATATTTATAGTTTCTTTTGATGCAATCTATTAATAATTATATATAATATCTATAAAATTCTTGACGTATTTAAATTATTATTTATATTATGTATCGTATCTACTGCTGCAACTAAATTTTTCTCATATTTGTAAACTTTATCTGTATGTATTTATGATATATTTCTAGACTTAGATTTCTACCTTCATATACTTTGTATTTATAGTTTTTATAATCAAAACCCTGCCTATTGACAAGTAAAAAAACCCGCTTTCTTTAACGATTAAAAAAATATTTTTATATTTGTAATTTTCATATTTCTATTTATAATTTGTTCTCTAGTACGTGATAACATACCTGCTCCTGTACCGCAGTGGGGCTCCCTCTCCTGGGCACCTCGGGGTGCCCCCAACGGCATCAGAGCCCCGAGTCTTCACCCCCCCCTTTTCCTCTAGTTAGAAACTACACTGGAACTTTTTTCTGGAAACAAAGACATGACCTAAATGCTCTCCCCATGTCCTAGACAGATAGATTTTCAGTTCTTAATTGACTGGGCAGCAGTTTCTTAAATAGAATGATAAACAATATGGAAACGTTTTAGCTACAAGCAAATAGGCAAATCTGAACAAGGTCCTGGTGGCCAGCCACTGCAGTTCTTTTGAAGCAATTTTTTAAACAATCAAATACTGATACCACAAAAAATAAAGCAAAAAGCTGACTACTGGCTAAGAAAGAAGGAAAAATTAACTTTTGATGACAACAACAACATTCCAAGGACACAGGCTTTTTTCCAATGTCATACCTTATTACTACCTCTCTTGGGAATTCTCATCGTGGATCCCAAAAGGAATAAATCCCTCAGAGTGTCCTAAAGCACAAAGTAGCATGCACCAGCTCCTCACACTCCCAGGAGGTCAGCACAGCGTGCACCGAGTCTGCAACAAATTCTGCTCAGTGAGGGTCTGCAAACAAAGTTTCAAGTGATGAATTGAACTCATTTTCAAGGGACGCTTTCTAAGCACAGAAGCACAACAAAGAACAAGCAGAAACAATCCTTAAAAAAATCTGCAAGTTTTATTTAGCACGTATGCGACGGATTTCCACCCTATGGCTTCTCACTTGGATTTGTCTGTAGGTTCAGGAAGATGATAATGCACACTCTGCCTTCCCTGAACCCCCCACACCAGCTGAGGGCTGCTCAGCGTGTTCAGACCATCGGGAACTGGGTTATGCACACCCGGATGGACCGGAACTCCTCTGCTGCAGATTCAGGAGACCAGAGCAGAGAGGCGCTGGCCGAGGCGTCATCCCAATTCTATTTATGTGTGACGAGAAGTAGTTTGTTCCCAACAGCTGCAACAATCCTCAGCTCGCTCCCGTGGTGAGTATTAATGGCACACAGAGGGCAGCCTGAGGAAATAATGGTCTGGGCTCTAAGTGGTGGGACAGGCTCTGATTTTTTTCTTTTGTATTTGCATGATGATCGGTACAACAGGGCTTTGATGGATGAACTCGGCAACATGCAATTAAAAACTCCTCCATAGCATTACATGGACTTGTAGGAAAAGACAAAAGCCTATCACCCTTCTGAAATCTCCTTTTAATCCAAAGCACGTGGATTGTCACTGTACTGCAACTTCCAGGTTTTCAAAGCAGCTTACTTCTGAAGACCAGGAAACATTTATTTCTACAGAAACAATGGGCAGCACCCAGGCTAATCTAAGCACTACTGTTTGATAGGGGATCTGCAAGTGTGCCAGTCCAGCTTAAAGCGGGCTTTATGCCAGTCTAACGTCCCCACTAAATTCTTCCCGTATCTCCCGACCCCAAAATCTTATTTTTCCCTAAAGCTTCTCATCATTGGCAATTTCCAAGTAACATGGTTTTTTTACAACATTCAAAAATGTCATGCTGGACTGAACTAGAGAGTAATTTTCCAATATAAGCTTAGCAAAGTCTGAATTGACTTGTCCAGACAGAAAACCTACAAGTGAACACCTACACCTGCCTAAAAAGACCTAACGAGCCCCTGGCAGCCACCGGCATCAAGGCACAGTGGATGTTTCTAATACAGGGTAAGGATAACAATATCACCTTTTGTTCTCTCCAGTTTGTTTCCTCTGCAGTCATATTTGCTTCTTATGATTTTTACAGTCTCTGTATCTTCTCGGACAGCGCTGAGTCTGACGACCAGGATACGAGAGTCTTTCCCTGCCCTATGGAGAGAACCAAGAAAAAAAGTTAAAAAAAGAACAGGGCAGTTTGAAGTTAATACTTCCGATGAGAAGCAGCACCTAACAAACAGAGCAACAGTGAACAAAGCGTGATACCTCCCTGGGGACAGAAGACTTACAAACTCTCCGGGATTTACAATTCTAGTAACCAAGCCCTTCAGCACAGCAGCCAAGTGTCCCATTAGGTGGTGCTGCACCAAAGAATGATCCGAGAGGTTCCAAAGAGTGAAATGCACCTTATTTTCCAAAGATGTAAAATCTTGCAAAATAACCAAACTACAATAGATATAAACTACAGGGCAAGAGTACAAGTGTTAACTTGAGGAACTGGAACCATCCAGGTGAGCAACTGCTAACTGGATCCTCAACAGAGTTTGAGGAACCCTTCAGGATACAGAAGGGTTTTCCCCAGAAATTGCACAGGCTGAGTTTTGATAGAACTACACTTGCCAGACGCTCAGAAACGTCACCCACCCTCTGGGTGTCTTGAGAGAGCTGCGAATGGCTCTCACGTGGTTTGAGCTGGTTCTGTAAGGTCTCAGGGTGAATTTCACCAGATGCAACCAAACTGGGCAACACCCAGTGGGACAGAAGGAACCCAAAGCTTGTTTTACCCAAAGCTTGGGTAAGCAGAGCTCCAGCAAATACTGCGGAAACAGACATAACAGGGTAACAAATAATAAACCTACCTTTTTTTTTTTTTTTAATCTTACCTTTTTTTTTTTTTTCTTCAGGTGATCAAAACAATTAAGGAGAAGGTGGAAAACTCACCATTACTGAACATTTCATCATCTGTAAGCTGACCATCCTTAGCATAGAGGACTCCAAATTTAAAATTCACCAATCCCCTGGGAAATAAAACCAGATATTGCATGATAAACAGTCAAACAGGAGACGTAAGAATTTGTTTCCTCTAAGGACTTTCACGTATGTACGTATCTTTGTATACATCCTACGCATTAGAACATACATTTTATACCATCTTCCAATACATAACAATTTACCTTTAAACTTTGATAGTATAGCATCAAATCATTAACTTAAATTGTTGCTCTATTATTGTTAAGTTGGTGCTTAAAGTTATTTTTGCTGTCATGTTCAAAAAAACATCACTTATTTTTACTGTAACGAGCAATTGATTTCCAAGTCATCATAAGCACATCAAAATACAAAGCTGTATTCACTGGACGGGTCTGTGAGCTACAAGTAGTTAGGCTTATCCTTACCTCTTACCCTTCAAGAACCAATAAATCCTGTCAACAAAAACAGCATCTTTAGCCCCCTCCTATTAAAGATTCTACAAGGATGATGGTTTTATTTGTGTTTAGAAGTTTGGATTTGAAATGGCCAGTTCAATGGATAAAGACAGTTTAAGTAGTATTAGATTATTATTATTATTATTATTATTATTATTATTATTATTATTATTATTATCTGCTACTGGAAGAGACAGTATATATATATATATATATATACTTAATTACTTCTATTTCCCGAAAATAATAAAGAAAAAGAACCAAACAAAAAAAAGTCACTTCCTACCTTTTGTATCTCAGGATGAAAAATGTCTCTTGGGCTCTTCTCCAGTTTATCAAGACTCCTAGCACTGAAATGCAAATGAACGAGTGCTTTATAGGCCCCGAACCACCAACCGATTGCAGTTACAGCACTTACAAAATGAATCGTTCCCAGAGCCTCTGGGAAATGGAATGGTTTGTGCAACTGCCATTTCTTCCCCAAAATACTAACTTCCAACACTTCCTAAACTTAGTTTGCATTTTAAAAACAGAAATTAGGGAGACTCAGGGTGGAGGTCAGGTTGAAATTGATTTCCTTCTAAAGCACAGGGCTCTGTTCCATCACCCTTCACTTTGGCTCCACACAGAATCACAGGGAGCATTTTAGGAGGGCTCAAGAACCAATTCTATTTCTCTCTTTTTTCTAGTTCTCTCTCTTCCTAAATAATTCAAGGCAAGTCAAATGAAAAAGGACAAGTTCAGCATCAAATTCACACTTTTTCCCTTTGTCTGGTCAAGAACAGGCTTTAAAACCACTTCTTGCTGCCTTCAACGATTAAGACTTGCAAAACAGTTTCACAAGTTTGATAGGTTTATCATAAAAACCACAGAACGCAAGCTCTGAATTACAGGAAAAGGTACACAGGCAAATATCTAAACTGATGGCTTATTTGTCAATCCATACCTTAATGGAGATTGCACTGAGAATGGTTTTGTGGGACTCTAAGGGAGACATATTTTCTGAGTACCCTGTAAACAAGAAAAGCTAGGATACATTACAGGACATACCCTCTTTTTCTGCATATTCAAATAGGATTATCAATAAAAACATTTCAGTTAAAAATGAAGAAAGAAAGCCACGGTAATTTTACTCAGCTATATTTACTGCCGATTTAGAGAAAAAAAATCACGGGTGCTGGAAAGAAAAAGAAAAGTGAACCAGAAACGCCTACAGTAGAACTTTAAAACAATTGCTTGGATAAAAGCATCATGTGGAACATGAAGTAGAAAAAAAGCGAAACCAGTATCAGAGCTGCCTATTTTCTTACCATTGCACAAGAAAATCCGACAAGCAGTATAAAGTCACTGCCTAAAACTGATCATAGGATGCAACCAAGAACAACTGAAGCATTTGCTAATCTAAACAGAAACCTTTTCTGGATCCTAGTGTGAAAAATGCATGTATTTTATGATTGGCTTTTCGCAAATATTAAAATGAATATTATATGTGTTGTGTTAGAAAGTAATGCTGTATTAATTCTCTTAAGTAGTGTGTTAAATATAGTTTTAGGTTATAAAAATTGTTAAAATAGAAACTATTTTTAGTAGGATACTATTTTTAAAAGAAAGGACTCACAGCGAGATAGCAGCCACAGGACACCTAAATCTTTCAGAGAAAAAAAATTTATGGCCCTCTTATCAGAAGAAACAAACTTCTTCCTGACTCGAAGGCGCTGTTAGGATTCAGAGGAAGAAGTTGACCATGACCAGACAGAATCCTGTGTTTGAATGGAATTTATGCATCATGGATGAAGTGTATGAATATGCAACAGGCTGTTGTTTTTAAGGGTTAATCCTTTGTTAACGGGTGTCCTTTTTCGGGCTCGTGCTGCCCAGAAAAAGGTACTCGGACGTCCATAACTCTTTGTATTTATTGTCTCATATTGCCCTAATTAAAATTGTCCAAATTATTATTACTGTAATTGTATTACAATTTTTATAACCATTTTATTACTATTAAATTTTTAAAATTTTGAAAACAAGTGATTGGTGTTTTTAACACTAGTGTCAAATCACACGTTTTGTCTTTCAGCAGCTCGAGGCTGGAGAGCATTTCCCCTGGGGGTCTGGAGGGTAGGGGCACAAGGGGGTGAGTCTGCAGATCGCACCTGTGCCATCAGAAGGATCCAGCCCGGTGCTCCTTGCGCTCGCCATTCTCCGGGCCATCGCTGTGTTTTACTGCTCAGCGATGCCGCTCCATCTGTTTGCGTGGAAGAAAGAGCCACGAGCACTAAGGCAGTCAGCAGCCGTGCCATTCCAGCGATATCGCAGCGCTCTCTGCTTGCAAGGCTGAACACGCTGCGAAGCCGCCTCCGCAGCTGCTCGCCCATCCCCGCTCGCTGCCCCCGACCCGCGGAGCGCTGCAACCGCGCCTCTGCCGCCCGCCGAACCCGGCCCCGCCGGGCCGCCCCCGTGCCAGCCATTTTTCTCGGCCATCGTGTCCCTTTGCCTCCGGAATGTTCCTCAGCCCTCCCGGCCATTTACCGACCCCACCCGGCCCGCCGCTCGCTCCCGCCCCTCGCCCTTGCCTCGCTCGGCAGCCGCGTCCTTGCCCCACCCCCGGCACCCAGCGGCGAGGGGCAGGGCGCTGGCTCGGGGGACTGCAGTACCGCTCTCTGGCCACAGGGTGGCGGACTTACCAGGGCTGTGATTTTCCCGCCCTTTTGGCCGCCACCTTGAGAAGGTCAATCGAGTCCACAACATCCGCGACACGCCACTCCTAAGATGGCGGCCTCTCGGCTGCCTGTCGCTGGCGGGCTGCAGTTGCGCGCTGTGCCCACAAGGGGGCAGCACTGCGCCCACCCCAGCCCGGGCTGCCTGGGGGGAATGCGGGCAGGGAAGGCGGCAGATAAGAGCAGGGGCGATCCCCTCCAAAAACTCCTCTGAAATAAATGCCCCAAAACAGCCGGGAAAAAAAAACAACAAACCCTGCCTCTAAACCAATAAGAACCAAAAACCAAAAAGTTCCCAACCCTTTCTTTTAATCAATATTTAAATATATTTTATGTCTATATTTTTCATATTTATATACACATTTATATTTGTAATGTATATTGATGTATAACGTTTATTTATACATTTATATTTATAATTTTCTATTTAGATATAAATTTATATTCTACATTACATCTATTTCTGTTACTTAGATTTATTTATATATTTTTATACATATCTTCATATATTGATTATATATTTCTGTGTTAAGATCTTTACTTCTGTAACACTTACATTATTTAAAGCCCCTGCCTCTACCCAAATAAAGCCAAATGAAGCCCTTTCTTTTAAAATGTATTTTAATTTTTTAATTATATTTTTCATATTTATATTCACATTTATATTTAAGACGTATACTAATGTATAGTGTTATTTGTGTTCTATATTACACCTCTTCCTATTATTTATATTTATTTATGTTTTAAATTTCTATATCTATACTTTTATATCTTGTTTATATATTTCTATAATTAGAATGTAAATAAAACCCCTTTCTTTTAAACTATATTTACATATTTTTTTCATATCATATTCACATTTATATTTATAATTTATATTTCCGGATAATGTTATTTATATTCTATGTTACATCTCATCATATTACTCACATTTACATTAATATTTTTAATTAATTTTATTTATAGATATTATATATATTATAGAGAATATCTTTTAATAGAATATCGGATATACCATTTTTATATTATATATTTCTATTACTTATATTTATTTATAATAAGTATTTATAGATATCAGAATAAAAATTATATAATTGTATATTTGGATTTATATTTTTATATTATTTATATTTATACTATTTAAAAAAACCCAGCCCAGAACCTACTAAAAAGCAAAAATCCCAAATTTATTTAAAAGTATATTTAACATTTTTATATTTACAATCTATATTTAAATATCTTTGTATATGTATAATAGATTATAATTTATATCTATTATGTTACAATAATATACTATATAGTATAGATTTTTGTATTTATCTATTTTCCATATTTATTTTTACTGTTATAATGATATAATTTTTCTTCCTGAGGAGGAGGGACCTCGAGGAGCGGCTGATGAAGAGGCAGCGGATGCAGTTCGCCGAGCGCCTGGTAAGGACAGCCCGGGATCCCCAGCCGCAGGCTGGAGAAGCCCCCTAGCCCCGGTGCTTGGTGCGGGGGGCTGGCAGCTGTGGCCCTGCCCAGCGCCGCAGCCGGGCCCGCCAGCCCGCGCCCCCCACGCCGCTCCCTGGCCTGGGCCGTGCGGGCCGGCTCGGCCGGTGCTGGGCGCGGGGAACGCCCGGCCGAGGGGCACAGCCCGCGCCGAGCCTTTCCTGCCGGCGCTCCCCGCAGCTGCTGCAGGACGAGAGCCGAGCGGCCGAGCAGCTGCGCTGGGCGCTGCCGCGCCTGCGGAGCCCACAGAGGCCCGTGCGCCAGGCGGCCGTCGGAATCATCGGTGAGCCCCGAGCCCGGCGCCCCTCCCCGCCCCCGGCCCGGCTGCTGCCCCGGCGGCAGCGGGAGCCGCGCCCGGGCCGCTGCAACCCCGGCCGCCCTCGGCGCTGCCGCCGCCCTCCCGCAGCCAGCCGTGCCCTCGGGCGGCAGCGTGCGGCAGGGGCCGGCAGGAGCCCTGCCCGGGCAGGAGGGCGTGCGGCCGCAGGGCTGGCAGCGCCCGTGCCGGGCAGCTGTGCCGCCTGGCGCCGCCACGGGCTCTGTCTTGCCAGGGCTGGCCGGAGTGCTCGTGAAGGGACAGAAGGAGGAGCTCCAGATCCTCAGCGAGGGTGAGTCAGGGCATCCTGGCCCCGGAGCTACAATCCGTGCCCGGGCTGCGGAGGGCTCTGCTCCCCATGCGGACGAGGGGCGGCGGGGGCAGAGCCCGGAGAGCTGTCAGGGAAACGTGGGCGATGCGTGGCCAGCACCTTCCGGCCGAAGCCATGGCAAGAGCCGGCTGGGATGGCCCTGGCAGGAGGCTTTCCTTGGATTCCCTCAATCTGGCCTCTGCGCGTGGCTCTGTTCCTCTCTCTTCCAGCTCTTCAAGCCCTGAGGGAAGATGAGAGCCCATCCTGCCTCAGCATACTGATTCAGCTGACCTTTGAGAGAAGATCTGCAGGACTTTGTTCATCTGCTGGATCAGATGCACCGGCGTCCATCGGCGATTTCCAGTTCCCACTGAAGATGAGAGCACCTGCAGAGCAGGATGGACCAGCTGGAGCTCCAGGCACAGCTCTTGCTGCTCAGAGCTGAGCCTGTGGGAAGCTCCAGGAGCTCCTGCCATCTCTCTCCCTGTTGGCAGCTCCCTCCCTGCAGCCCTCAGGCCCTGCCCACTCCCTTTTTTTATCTCCCAGCTCACCCCTTCCCTTTGCTTTCCCTTAATAAATGTCGGGTCCGGCTGTCTGTCTCTGCCCCGACACGGGTAGAGTGGTTCTTGGGTGGCACGCGATGCAAAGGACGAGTCTGGACTCTTCAGCTTTCGGTCTTCAGGTTGTTTATTATTTCTTATCTACAAAATTTTTCTGTCTGCCCAACAGAGGTCTGATCTGCAAGCAGTCACAGGCACTCTCTGACCACCCACGGGGCGGTCATGTCTTTTTATACTAAAACCTACGTATACAATATTTACCTTTATTTCCCAATGCTTTTCGCCCATGTTAGCAAGTGCACCTTCACCATAAACCAATCTCTAAGTGCCAACATCATCACAGGAAATGGAGGACAAGAAGAAGAAAGAAGAAGGACAAGACACGCCCTGATCCCTCCATCTTGTCTCCATAACCCCCCTGTACCAAAAACCTTAAAGTCTATATCTCACCCTCTAAATGTGTCTTTTTTACACCTTTTACTCTAAAGTGATTCTCTTGTCCTCAGACTCTTGTTACTTCTGTGGATGGATCAAAATCAAGCCACCAAACACTCTTGGCAGCATTCCAGGATTTTCGAGACCCCCCAAGGGTTCTCCTGGCATCTCTGGACATCGGGAACGATGTGCTGAGATCCCACAAATAAACAGCTTGGGTTTTTCACTTGAGCCGCGTCTCCGTGGAGCTGAAGGGACACAAAATCTGAGCCCGGGCATGTGCAGGGCCCTGCTGCCGTTCTCCTCCCTGCTGCATTCTGTGCAGGGACAGAGAGGAACAAGGGCAGCTCAGGCTGCAAAGGTCCCTGTCCTGCTGCTCCAGTTGCACAGCCCTGTGGAGTTCAAGGTTGTGCTGAGCACGCTGAAGGGGACAAGGACCCTGGGTTTTAGAAGAGCCAATTTGAGTTTGCTCTGATCCCAGCCGTGAGGGAGTCCATGGTGTCCTGGTTCAGGGCAAATTTTGGACAGAACCCCCAAAGGGGCTCCTCTAGGAAAGCAGATTCAATCGGCCCCTCCCCCCAGCTGGTCCAGGAGAAAATACCTCCTTGGAGAAAAGTGGAAAAAATCTGTTTATTAAATAATAAAACCTAAACAATATTAAATGATAAAACCCTTGCGGCTCCAAAAGAGATGACAAACTGAGAAAAAGTCCCCTCCCTGGGTTGTAGCTCAGCTCACCCAGTCTCTGATCAGTCTGTCTGGTGCTGGAAATGTCACAGGCCAGGCCCAGCCCGGTGGGCCACAGGTGCAGCTGCCGGTGCTCCTCTGAGTGTTCAGTCCAGAGCAGGTTTGAACAGGTCCAAAGAAAAAGGGAAAAAACCCACAGTCCAGGGAACTTCCTTGCCTCAGCAAGCTAAAACTAACTAAAAGCAAAGGAGAGTTCTGTTCCGCTGTGTGTCCATCCGCAGACAACACAGTCCAGGAGCGGGAATGTGGAGGAGTGAGTGCAGTGTCTGAAAACAAACTGCTGCTTCTTCTTTACCCCCTTCACTCTCTGGAACAAGTCTTAAAGGTGCAAATTATTATTCAGCATAAACAGAACAAGATGATTTGGGATAAAAGCATCATATAGTCAACCTTGGACATTCCACCCCTTATCCCCTGTCATGGTTTGATGCTGGCACAATGCCAGTGCCCTCATGAAAATACCTTCTCCCTTGTGTCTGCTGTGAGATGTGACCAGGAATAAGCAAAGCAGGCTCCCACTTAGAAATAAAAAAACCCCTCTTTATTAACTAAACTAGAACTCCAAGTAAAAAGAAAACACACAGGGAAAATTAAAACCTTCCAAAAACATTTCCTCCTCCCCCCACCAAATTTCAATACATCCATCCCCCAAATTACCAACTCTCAGTCCATTACCACCCTTTAGGTAATCAATTTTCAATACATCCATCCCCCAAATTACTACCTCTCGGTCCATCACCACCTTTTAGGTAATCAATTCTCAGGTCATCAAGAGGAGAGCAGTCCTTCTTGTGCCATAGGCTTCCCCTGGAAACACACTTGATACCTCTTGTGTTTCCTGTCACACATGGCACTGCCCGGAGAACATTTGCCATCTTCCTTCCATGCCCAGTGCTCTCACCACTGCTCATGGACCAGGGCTGCTTCTAGGGTTTTCCTTTTAAGGATGCTTTGTCCAGTTCCAAAAAAGAGCACAGTCTCTCACTTTTGGGACAGCTGTCCCCCCCAGATTTCACCCCCTGGGGCTGAGGGGTCTCGAGAACAGAGATCTTCTCCACTGAAGATCGAGGGCACCAACCACCACCCTCCTCATTCACTGTCTCTGTTCATGCACTCCCATAACATCACTGCACTCTCTTGGCTCCAAGCCGTTGCCTCCCCCTAAATGCAGTCTCCGTGTCACAGGGAAAAAAAATGGTTCTGTCCATGGCTATACAAGAAAAGTCCAGCCAAAAGCCACTCCATCATCTCCTCCCACCTAAGATTCTTCTCCACTTCTTTTTTTCTTTCCTCTTATCTCATCTCTTATCTCTCTCCTTATTCAGCTCCAGGAGGATCAGCATTTGTAAGGTTTCCACGATGCAAGAAAAGGGTCAAAAATCTCAGTCTCTGCCTGTCCAGAACTCCCACGCTGCCCTGCCGGGCACCTTCTCGCCGCACCCCCCACCCCCATCCCCTTTCTCCTTTTTGGCTGGCAGTGCTATCAGATTTCAAGGTGGCACAAGCACAGGCATAGGCTGGCTCGCTCTCTCTCTCTCTCTCTCTCTCTCTCTCTCTCCCTCCTGGGGGGGGAGTGGGGGTGGCTCCCCGATGCCTCTTGGTGCTCCTCCACCCTTCTGTCCTCAAAGGCCTCTTCACCTCCCATCTCTGTCCAAGCCCAGCCTACCTCAGGCTGCATGGCTGCCCGTCCCCCACCCAGCAGCAGACAGCTGGGCAGGGCAGGTCTGACCTGCTTCCCTTGCCGGAATTCAAGAGAACTTCCCTCACGAGTGCAGACAGCTGGGCAGGGCAGGTCTGACCTGCTTCCCTTGCCGGAATTCAAGAGAACTTCCCCCACGAGTGCAGACAGCTGGGCAGGGCAGGTCTGACCTGCTTCCCTTGCTGGAATTCAAGAGAACTTCCTCCACGAGTGCTCTGCTTTTTAACCTGTGTTCTCAGAGGCGTATCCATTGTCCCCAGTGGCCACACCAGGTGCCAATATTAAAATCTGAACACCTATTGGTGACCACAGCATATCCCAGAAAACCTACTTCCTGTCAAACCACGACATCTCCATATTGTCATCTTACTACTAAAACTAATATAAATTCTAACTTTACAAACACATACATTATACATCCAATATACAGCTATACACAAAGGTAATAACATTCAGCAAACAGTGATTTACCTTTACACATAGGTCTCACCCAACAATCAGATCTCCCTGAGGTACACATTGTGATCTTCCATCTTTTTGCATTATCCACCATGTGCAACCTGGTCCCTGAGCAAAAAGAACCCCACAAATGGGTTTGTCTGTATTCGAGGCAGAATTAATCCAAACTGTCTTCTCTAACAAACTTCTGACATGTACCACTGGGACTTTGTCTCCATCTACTCTATGCAAAGGCTCAGATTGGGCAGGGCCCACTCGGTTAGTAGAGCCTCGGGTGTTAACTAACCAGGTGGCTTTTGCCAGATGCTGCTCCCAGTTTTTGAAAGATCCCCCACCCAAAGCTTTCAAGGTGATTTTTAATAGTCGCTTGTACCTCTCCACTTTGCCTGCAGCTGGTGCATGGTAGGGGATATGGTACACCAACTCAATGCCATGTTCGCTAGCCCGGGTGCTGATAAGGCTGTTCTTGAAATGAGTCCCATTGTCTGACTCAATCCTCTCAGGGGTACCATGCCTCCAAAGCACCTGCTTTTCCAGGCCCAGGATGGTGTTCCGGGCAGTAGCATGAGACACAGGGTGGGTCTCCAACCATCCCATGGTGGCTTCCACCATGGTCAGCAGGTAGCACTTGCCCTGGCGTGTCTGGGGCAGTGTGATGCAGCCAATCTGCCAGGCCTCCCCATACTTGTACTTGGACCCCCGACCACCATACCATAGCGGCTTCACTTGCTTGGCTGCTTGATGGCAGCACACATCTCACAGTCATGGATAACCTGAGAAATAGTCCATGGTTCAATCCACCCCTCGGTCTCGTGCCCACTTATAGCTGGCATCTCTGCCCTGATGGCCTGAGGCGTCATGGGCCCATTGAGCTAGGGATATCTCTCCCTTGTGTTCCCAATCTAGGTCTATCTTGGACAGCCTTATCTTTGCTGCCTGGTCTACCTGCTCATTGTTTTGGTGCTCCTCCTTGGCTCTACTCTTGGGAACATGGGCATCTACATGGCAGACCTTCACAGGTAGCCTCCCTACCCTGGTAGCAATATCTTTCCACTCATCAGCAGCCCAAATTGGTTTTCCTCTATGCTGCCAGCTGGACTCTTTCCACCTTTCCAGCCATCCCCACAGAGCATTGGCTACCATCCACGAATCAGTGTAGAGGTAGAGCTTTGGCCACTTCTCTCTCTCAGCAATGTCCAGGGCCAGCTGAACAGCTTTGAGTTCTGCAAGTTGCCTTGCTCCACCTTCTCCTTCAGTGGCCTCTGCGACCTGTCCTGTGGGCCTCCATACGGCTGCTTTCCACTTTTGTTTCATTCCCACAATGTGGCAAGAACCATCAGTAAAAAGAGCGTATCGTGTATCTTCTGCTGGCAGTTGATTGTATGGTGGAGCTTCTTCAGCCCGTGTCACTTCTTGTTCCCCTTCTTCAGCGAGACCAAAGTTTTCACCTTCCGGCCAGTTTGTAATTATTTCCAGAATCCCAGAGCAATTCAGTTTACCTATACGGGCGCACTGGGTGATAACAGCAATCCATTTGCTCCATGTAGCACTGGTGACATGGTGAGTGGAAGGAACCTTGCCTTTGAACATCCACCCCAGCACCGGCAGTCGGGGTGCCAGGAGGAGGAGTTGCGCTTCTGTACCAATCACCTCTGAGGTGGCTTGGACTCCTTCATAGGCAGCCAAGATTTCTTTCTCTCTTGGAGTGTAGTTGGCTTCAGAGCCTCTGTAGCTTCAACTCCAAAATCCCAGTGGTCAACCCTGAGTCTCCCCAGGCACCTTCTGCCAAAGGCTCCAGGACAAGCCATGGTTCCCAGCTGCAGAATAGAGCATGTTCTTCACATCTGGTCTCATCCTGACTGGGCCAAGAGCTACTGCATGAGCAATCTCCTGCTTGATCTGGGCAAAGGCTTGTTGCTGCTCAGGGCCCCAGTGGAAAGTGTTCTTCTTGCGGGTGACCAGGTAAAGAGGGCTCACCATCTGACTGTACTTAGGAATGTGCATTCTCCAAAAGCCTATGGCACCTAGGAAAGCTTGTGTCTCCTTCTTATTAGTTGGTGGAGACATAGCTGTGATCTTGTTGATGACGTCTGTAGGAATCTGACACTGTCCATCTTGCCACTTCACTCCTAGGAACTGAATCTCATGAGCTGGTCCCTCTACTTTGCTCTTTTTAATGGCAAAACCAGCTCCCAGGAGGATTTGCATGATTTTCTCTCCTTTCTCAAACACTTCCGCAGCTGTGTTCCCCCACACAATGATGTCATCAATATATTGCAGATGTTCTGGAGTCTCACCCTTTTCCAGTGCAGTCTGGATCAGTCCATGGCAGATGGTAGGACTGTGCTTCCACCCCTGGGGCAGCCGGTTCCAGGTGTACTGCACTTGCCTCCACGTGAAAGCAAACTGAGGCCTACATTCTGCTGCCAGAGGAATGGAGAAAAATGCATTGGCAATATCAATCATGGCGTACCACTTCACCGCCTTGAACTCAAGCTCATACTGGAGTTCTAATATGTCTGGCACAGCAGCACTCAGTGGTGGAGTCACTTCATTCAATGCACAGTCCACAGTCCACAACAGTCAATTTCCATTCAATGTACAGTCCACAGTCAATCTCCATTCTCCTTCAGATTTACGCACAGGCCAAATGGGGCTGTTGAAGGGTGAGTGGGTCTTGCTGACCACCCCTTGGCTCTCCAGCTCACGGATCATCTTATGGATGGGAATCACAGCATCTCGAGTGGTTCTATACTGTCGACGATGAACTGTGGAAGTGGCAATTGGCACCTGTTGCTCTTCTCCCCTCAGGTGTCCTACTGCAGATGGATTCTCAAACAGCCCAGGCAACGTGTTCAATTGCTGCATGCCCTCTGTCACTACAGCTGCTATCCCAAATGCCCACCTGATTCCCTTTGGGTCTTTGAAAGACCCTCTTTGGAGATAATCTATGCCCAAAATACATGGGGCCTCTGGGCCAGTCACAATAGGATGTTTCTTCCACTCATTTCCAGTCAGGCTCACATCAGCTTCCACCAAAGTGAAATCCTGGGATCCCCCTGTCACACCAGCAATAGAAACAGACTCTGTCCCTACATGTCTCAATGGAATTAATGTACCTTGAGCACCAGTATCAACCAAAGCTTTATACTATTGTGGTTCCGATGTGCCAGGCCAATGAATCCACACAGAGCAGAAAACACGATTTTCCCTAGCCTCTACCTGGCTAGAGGCAGGGTCCCTCTAAGCCTGGTTATCCTTCTTTCCCTGGGCATATGTCTTGGATGTTCCTTCAAGGGGATTGGACATGTCATCATCAGCATCATACCTGGCAGCTCGGCTATGGGCAACTGGAGCTGCTTTCCTTTTGGTGGAACTCCCTCTCTTAGCCCTGTCTTCCTTCAATTCACGCACCTGTTGTGCCAGAACAGCAGTAGGTTTTCTACCCCATCTCCTTATGTTTTCTCCAAAATCATGCAGGAAGAACCACAGGTCAGCTTGTGGGGTGTACCTTCTCTCGCCATCTGGGGAACATCTGCGTTGGGCACCAGAACCTGTGATCTGTACTGCTGAGATTTGGAGAAGGTCTTCTTTAATCTCCTCTCTGAGCTTCTTATGATTCTCCTCTATCTTGTCCTCTAAGTTCTGCAGACGTGTTTCCACTGCTGCAATTCTGGCATGTGTTGGGCCATGCACAGCATCTGCATATGCTCGGAGCGTCTTTGCCATATCAAGCATGGTCTCATCCCTCTCATCCCTCTTCATTATGGCTAAGGCAGAAGCATATTCATGTGGCCCAAGTCGCACAAGTTTTCGCCACATCACAGACACGCATGGTACCAAGTCTGGATTCCTAGTTGTTATGTCATCTGAGAAGATAATCTCTGCCACTGCCATCTCTCTAAGGCCTTGGATCCCTTGCTCTATGGTCTTCCACTGTGTTTGTTGCATATAAAGATCATCTGCACACAGGTATCTTTGTGCTACACTTTCCAAGACCCATGCCCAGAGGCTGTGAGGGTTTGCCCCCCTCATCATTCCTTGGTCGATGACAGGATCATGTGACAAGGATCCCAAATGCCTCGCTTCAGTGCCATCCAGAATTGTAGCCTCGCCTGCAGCATCCCAGAGACGGACTAACCAACAAATTATGGATTCATCAGGTTGTCGAGTGTAATCCTTCCATAGGCCACGAAGGGCTTCAAGGAAAAGGACTCAGTATTGGCTTCTGATCTTGTGCCTGCTGCTTTGACTCCTGATTTTACATCAGGAAGCATTGAGGGTCCTCCTCCTGTATCATCATCACCATCATCCACTGGTCGATCGGTCTTGTCCATGCACTTTCCACTTCTAGTGCTGGTAGCAACAGCCATTGGTTGAGGCTTATTGTCTGGTTTAGCTGCTGGCTTAGGCTCGCTATCTGGTTTGGCTGCTGGCTTCGAGCCTGGGCTGTTGGCTGCAGCCTGAGGGACTGGGATAGCTGCTGATTTATCTCCCTGCCCCCCTGCCTCTGTCTGCTGCCCGACAGTATCTAGCAATTTTCAATAAGCACAAGCCAGGGCCCAGCTCACTGCAATGATCTTTTCCTCCTTAGGGTCATCCTGCTACTTCTCTTTCAGGTATTTCCTCACCTCAGCTGGGTTCTGAATTTGTTCATGGGGAAAGTCCCAGACTATAGGGTCAGAGAATTCCTTCAGGATTTGGCCCATATCCTCCCATTTCCCACACCACTCACGATTTTCCACACCTGGGTCTACTCCTGGGTCAGGGGTCTGATCAGCCCGTCTAGAAATCTCAGCCCTCATTCTAGAGAAGCTGCAGACTGTAGAGAGGAAGCTTACCAGATTGAATACCAGAAAGATGGTCTCAAACATTCAGGGTAAACTGAACATTCTCCAATAGCGATGTAAGAGATTCAGAGGAGAAAAAGGAAAGCAAAGGCTGAAAAGCCACATCCCCTGCTCCTCCTCTAACAAACTGGGAGCATAACCATAGCCACGAGCCATTCATACCTGGAGCAGACCCCAGCATGTTTATATATGTTTATTCTTACAAATCATTACCACCAAGCCCAGCAGGAGAGCTATTCTGGTCACTCCTCCTCTGCTGTAAAAACTATGTATTAGGGACAATGCTAGAGCTATTTCTGGATAAGAAAATAAACCTAGGGACCATAGAGGTATTAAGATCTCAAAAAACCCTAGGGACTAGAAATGCATGCAAGCCTTCACCCCAAGAGACATTATGAATTCAAGAAGCATGACTATTAATTGCTTTATACCAACACAGAGTAATGGCAACCAAAATGCACTCAAAACAGGGTTTTTTCCACTCTCTCTCGAATCCCACGTGTTGGGCGCCAAATTTTGTCCTGGTTTAGGGCAAATTTGGGAGAAAACCTCCAAAGGGAGCCCCTCCAGAAAGCAAACCCCCACGGCCCCTCCCCACAACCAGGTTGGGAAGGATTCCTTGGAGAGAAGTGGAAAGAACCGGTTTATTTAACAGGCACAGCACCCCCCAGCACACAAAAGGAACAATACCAGGTGACACCACTCTTTCACCGCTCTGAAATGATGACAAATTCAGAAAGTCCCTCTTGGGGGTGGTCGCTCTGTTATCAGTCTGTCCTGTGCTGGGGCAGCTGCTGCAGCCACAAGGTGCAAACTCTCGGTGTTTCCCAGGTCCCAGTCCGGAGCAGGTTCAAGTGGGTCCAAAAAAGGAAGAGGAGAAACAGCCCAGGGAAAATTTAGACTGCTTAGCTAAACTAACTAATGAGTAGAAGCAAAAAGCAAGAGCAAAGCAGGAGCAAAGCAGAAGCAAGTGCAAAGCGAAAAGCCAAGCAAAAGCAGCACCCATGTACTGCCCTGTCTGTGTGTCCTGCCAGCCGTGGGGGAGCGGCTGATAGCAAAACCAAAACAAAACATTCGCTCTTCACAGCCAGTCTTGAAGGCACAGAACATGATATCCAGCATAAACAGATGGGGATGGAGATACAAGCATCATAACATCACTCTAGGACAATAACAAAGTTTGCTTTAGTCCAAAATGCTGCTGAGTTTCAAAAGAAAGTCTTTATCATAGACTGCACAGCTGCAAAAATACACATTAACAACTACAAGATATTCAAGGACAGAAAAGTGTGTTTGAAAATGCAAATATAGTCCTATTTTATACTTTTCTCAGTAAAAACATTTGAGAGAAACAGTGTTGAAGTCAACAAAATAACATTATTGAACCCAACTCTGCTCTTTAAGGTGATCTTCAGTAAAAAGCTTGACACAGAAACATACAGAAATGTATTTTATAGTAATTTTCCCTTCCCAAAAGGCCTCCAATGTTCCTGCATGGCTTAGGAAAGCAGTAAGAAGTCTTTATGTTTAGTTCTCACAGAAAATGTGCAATGACTTTTGGTATTTGCTATCTCAACCTTTGTACAAAGGATGCTAAATCCCAAAGGAGAGAGTGATTTCAGCATTGCCTTGGGCCCTTTCTTTAATGCTGGTACAGTTCTAAAAGCCCTACTTTGATGGGACAGAAGAACCAAGAGAAAAGAAAAGGTACAGGAGAGAAAAAAAGGTGTCACAAAAGTGCAGGAGGGAGAGGGAGAGGCAGGACAGGGAGGACCCAGGACACACAAAACAGAGTTGGGGCCCAGGGCCTGGGACTAGCTGCAACTCCAGCTGTCAGTGCTGCTTCTTCTCCTTCAGCCTCTCTTCCTGCTCAGCATCTCAGGGGGCTCGCCTATCCTCCACCTAAGAACAACCTGAACACTAAGAATAATTAGAATAGGCAAAGCTGTGGCTTAAATATTACTTTGAAATGAAGAGCTGGAGTGCACATCCCAAAGATCATGGGCTGCCACATCTGGGTTTGCAGTCCTGTAAACCAAGACTTTCTCTCCTACAGAAACTCCTACCAATACTGAGCAGCTTTGCCTAAACAAGGATTTGAGGACTCTGCCACATTACAATACACTATATATCCTTTTTCACTGTATCCAATACAGCAGAACTGGCATCTTCCACCTCTCCTAAAAACCAGAGACACAACAGCACAGTGCCTTAGGACATGCCAGGAACGTGAGGCAATCTAAGGGATGGCAGTGGGTGTGTCTGCATCAGCAGAGCCCCACCGAGTCCTGCCCTGCTGCTCCCGAAGCTTTCCAGTTCCCTTCAGCCCAGGGCCAGAGAGCTTCCAGTTCCAGGGAATGTCCCAGTACTGGGACAGCTCCAAGTCCCAGTTCTGCTGCTCCCAGTCCCAGACACCTTCCTGTATTTGTGTATGAAAGCATCAGTCTTGCCCAGGCTAACAGCATAGACACCCTCTGGCAGCAGAGACCCGAAATGTCTGCTGAGAATGGCTTCTCCACCCCTCTGGGCCAAGGAGGAGGAATTCCCATCCACACTCGGGGCTGCTCTGCTGTCAGAGGCCTCAGGAGGGTCACCTCCAGCACACCTGGTCAAACCATCCATGGCCTGTGCTCCACTGTCACTGTCAGCAGAGGCCTCAGCAGGGCCACCTCCAGCACTCCTGGTCAAACCATCCACGCGTCTGTGGAGCTCCTGGCTCAGCAGCAACACCAGGGTCCCTCCAACTCGAAGCACTCTGGCAATCACAGGAAAAAGAAAGTTTAGGTGTTGATCCCTCACTGCTGACGCTTCAGGTGCCACCTGCGTTCAGTGAAACACCCAAGTGTGTCACAGCTCAAGTCAGTGAGCTGCACCTCCAAGAGGAGTTTAAATCCCTGATCTCCTTCCCTCTTTCTAAATGGCAGAACAGGGCCTTGTCCTGACTCCAAGGTCAGTCCTTGTCCTGACTCCTGACTCCATTTCTGGTGTTAGCAGTTCTTTCTGTTGGGTTAGCAGGGAAGAGGGACTGATTTTTTACTCCCCTCAGCACTCTTTCAAGGATCAAGGGCACCATCAAGCCCAGAGTTTTTGGAGATTGCAAAGGAACAGCCTCCCAGTGCAGCAAGGGCTGCTCAGATTAGCATGGTAATTCTGAAACTGGTCCTTCCTTTTGGAAACTTCAAAAAACAGCCTTTTGGAACTTTTCCTGTTCCACTGATCCTTAATGGCTTTCAAACTCCGGAAGCAAAAGCAAATTAATAAATGTTTGCAATTAATTTTTCTAGGTATATGTCTAAACATTACATATGTCTTTGAAAGAAGGGAAAAAGAAATACTGTCCAGATTCAGTTTACAGCAAGTAGTTTGAACAGCTTTACTGGTGGGGCTCTCATGGCCCCTTCCTCATCTCCACCTTCCTAAGGGAATATTTTACTTAGGATGGACCAATAGAGCAAATAAGGCCAGAAAACAAGCACAGTGAGATTGCCACACCATTCTGTGGAGCCACACAACCTTCTCCATCACCTTCCCACCACATTCCTGCACTGGCTGAGTGAGATCAACACCTGCTGAAGAGCAGTCCTAGAGAAAGGGCTTCTTTGCAGGCAAGAAGTAGAAGGGAGAATGGCTTGACCTGTCTGTTAGAAGCAGCCCAGCTAGCAGCTTGGCCCAACTCTGCCACCAAATGGTAAGAGATGAAAGGACACACCTAAAACCAGCCCAGGCTGCTAGTGAGGCATTCCTGGACAGCAAGGACAATGCATGCTCCTTCTTCTTGTCTGAGATCCTTCCTGCCCAGGCAGGCTGGCCAAAGCTGGGCTGTGGCCTCAAAAAGGAAAGACTATGCATTTATACAAGCAGGCCTCAACTAGAAAAGGATTACAGCTTTATTTGTCTAGCCATGCTTTAACTTTGTCCAGGTAGGCCTCTCCTCTTTCTCCTTTCTGCCACACTGGAGTGTGGCTCAGAAACATTTCCCCTCATGCCTTGCAAAGAGCATTTGTGAGCATGGCTCACACAGGAGCCTCCCTTGGCAGCTGCCACTGGCACTCAGAGCTGGTGAGACACAACAAACAGCCTCCAGGGGACAAGTAAAGGGCTGAGACCTCCACAGCCTGTACAGGGTCACACTACAGAGCTGCAGACTATGGAACAAAGCAGATCTGAAGCTGGCTGAATGCTCGGATCACAAACCACCATGGCACTTCCATCAAACCCTGTGCCAAAGGCCACACGTATCTCTCCATTTCCTGGAGAAGATCACTCATGGTCTTGAACTTCTCCGCAAATGGAATATATGAAATAAGGCTGTCAAAGCTTTCTGAAGTCAATGTCAGCGCTGCAGAATAAAGGCACAGAGTGCCTGACTCTGTGAAAAATGCACAGCAGCTCTGCCCCTGTTCCCCCTTCAACACTGCCTGCCAGCTCTTTCTGGGCTATGCACATTCATACAATCCACATTTTGGATTATGCAGTTCACAGCTCCTTCTGCACTTGCCCTCTACCATGGAGACACCACCCCTCTGCAGACTGGGAGGAGACAAATGTGTGGGAGCACCCTTCAGCCTGCAGAGTCTCTGCTCCTGAGGATGTCTGCCTCTGCAGCAAGACTCTCCCCTAAGGCACTACATGGTCCCAAATTAACTGCTGCCTCTCGACACCCAGTACACCTTAAACATGAAAATCATTGAGCAAAACACAAAAGAAGAGCTACGTTTGTGAGCACTTTACTCAGTGCAAATGTTCTAGTGCACATGTATGAATGGCAAGGAGCCACCTCCAATTCTTCTCCATGCCCCTTTTCTCCCCTCAGGAATCTGGTTACAGCCAGAATCACATGGATTCTGTCAGAGCTAATGCCTTTGAAGGGTCACCTTAGAGCTTCTGCATCCCAGCCAAGGTCAGCTCCCCTAAGGAAGATGAAGCACTGTGCCTGTGGTGATGAAGGCTGGCCACGTGCCAGGCACTGCAGGCCAGCTGAGACCCCTCCTCAGACCCCAGGGGTCCTTCCATCCTGTGCCAGGCTGTGCAGGCTGGGCTGAGACCCCGGGGATCCTCCATCCTGTGCCAGGCTGTGATTCCAGGGGTCCTCCATCCCATGTCAGGCTGTTCAGGCCAGGCTGAGACCCCTCCTGAGACCCTGGGGGTCCCTCCATCCCGTGCCAGGCTGTGCAGCCAGGCTGTGCAGCCAGGCTGTGCAGCAGGGCTGAGATCCCTCCTGAGACCCTGGGGTCCCTCCATCCCGTGCCAGGCTGTGCAGCCAGGCTGGGATCCCAGGAATCCTCCATCCTGTGCCAGGCTATGCAGCCAGGCTGGGATTCCACAGATCCTCCAACCTGTGCCAGGCTGGGCAGCCCAGCAGGCCTAGGCCCTGCACAGACCCTGGGGTCCTCCATCCCTCAGGGTGCTCCAAACTCACTGGACATGGCCTCCAGCAGACAGCAGGACTAAAGACTTCCAACAGCCCCTCCTCACCTAAACTACTGAGATTCTATGCCAACTTTTCCA
Organism: Agelaius tricolor; assembly: GCF_023055355.1. Lineage (NCBI taxonomy): Eukaryota > Metazoa > Chordata > Aves > Passeriformes > Icteridae > Agelaius > Agelaius tricolor. The sequence continues at coordinate 62,270 of NW_027269288.1, forward strand.
CAACTAGCTGGAGATGTTTCCTGGAGCATTCTTGTGTCAACACTTGCAGCACAACAACTGGGTATCAATTTTATCTGCAAATGAAAGGACATGCCCTTTCCCTACAGCCCTGATCAAGACATGCAAAAGTGACAGCTCCTGACCAGTGATGGAGACACAAACTCACTCAGTTTAGAAAACCTGACAGCTCAGTACCTTCCATTGTCCTACAAACCAAAGTCAAACACATCTTTAAGTGAGAAATAAACCTACATTTTTATAAAAAATCAATAATGTTTCTTACCATTCCAGTAAGAAATAAATACTGCAAGGTAAAAAAATATGCACACTTCATCAATCATGCACAGGGAAACTCAGCCAGCTTGCCTGTCATGGATTTCATATAGGCATAATTTAGACTCAAACTCTGACATCCAGAATAAGGTCATGAAATTATTTCCTTCTCTACAGAATAGCTTCTAAAATAAGACCAAACAGACTCCTTCTTACAGGAGAAGGGAACCATCATTTAAAATACTCCTACTGCAAAACATGAACAATTCAGCTCAGTTTAATGTGTCCTCACCAATACTCACCTGGTAAATTTAACTTACAGGCTGCACTTCATTTGGATTTCTCCTGGCTGTGTTCCACTAAGATACAAAGAACTCTCACAGTCCAGAACACTCCACCTTTTGGAGGTTTTCTCCCAAATTTGCCCTAAACCAGGACATTTACCTACTCCCATTGGGATGAACATTACTTTGGTAAAGCAATCTTTGCTTCATCAGGACTTCATTGAAATATTGGAGAAGATCAAGAAGAATAGACAGAAAGCACTGGTAACTGTTCATCACAATGTGAAAGAAATACACCATGTCATAGAGAGAGTAAGAAAAGATGCTGAACACAGGTGGTAGGATACTCTTTTTGGGTGGTCACCTACTGCCACAAGAGTCCTGAACAGTATGTGTCATCCCATCATTGCCCTTTTGCGTTTCGTTTTGATTGGGGTTTTTTAATCAGCAATCTTATTCATTATGAATTGGAGAATGATGAAAGAGTTAACAAAATTGATGTCTGTCATTAATGCACACAACTTGGCTGATGTCCTTTTCACTGTGGCCATCTCCAAGACTATTGACACAAGGCGACTATAAATGAGAGGATGTGTTTTGAAATAATCTTCAATTTTCTTTGATGATTATAAGAAAATTACTTTTGATTTTTGGTGAATTGTTTTGAAAAAAAAATATTTTAAATGAACTGTTGTTGATTTGTTTATTGCTTTATTGCCTTTGATTATTTGTGATTAGTTTCAGATATTTGAAAAAAATGTTTCAAAATAATATGGTTTAAATTACTGTTATTATATTTGTTTCTTGTTTCCTTACCCCCGCCTTTTTCTATCTTTTCTTTTCCTTCCCTTCTCTCTCTCTGTCTGACATATTGTCTCTGCTTTCCAGGATATGCTACCAATGCGCGACAAGTACACAACAATAGTACAGAACACTGCTGATGAAGACCCTTTGAAGCCTGTCGTGAGTCACCAGGTGCTGTGAAAGACGGTCTGAGGTTCCCCCCATTTGCCTCACGACCGTCCACAGGACCGATATCAGGACCCTGAGGACCCCGATGGGACCTCTGGCCTGCCAGTAATGGATGAACACCAAAAATCCTGAGGCCCCTGAGCAGAATTCTGGCCTGCCAAGTGATTGTTCACAGCTGTGTCTTCAGTGACTGCTTCTAGCAGGGCCTGCCAAGGGGCGACCCAGCCTATATGCTTGCACCTGCTTCACGACAATAGACCAGGAATTTTCCCACCTCTTGGCCAGATGAACTTGCTGGGGCAACTTGGTAGCCCCCCCATGGAAAATCCTTCCTCTGCTCCACTACCACCGTGAGGCACCGAGGTTGAAGCCCCCCTACCAAGGACTGAGCCTGAGACACCTGTAATTCTGATGCAGAGGTGCTGGCCTGACTGAAGCAGGATGCCTGCTGAGTGTTGCCTACAGATGTGCCTACAGGACCTAGACTGGTTTCCCCCAGAAAGCAGTCCTGAAACAGTGGGTCGCACTCACTGCTGATACTGACTTATCCTGCTGAGAACATGGACTGTCTGTACCCGTCTTCAATACCTTTTTCCCCCTCAGCAATTTCAATAGACTTCTTCTTCTTGATTGGATCTGTTCCCCCTCAGCCATTTCAAGATTCTGTTTCCCCCCTCAGCAATGGACTATAATAGAACCTTGAGTTCACCAGGACTTTGAGATCTTCCCAACGTGACTAGGCAAACTCTATCGGCTGGACTAAGAGGACTTAGTCTCTCCATGTTTGGTAGCTATACTCCTCTCTCTTTCTCCCCCTCTTTTTTATTCTTTTCCTCTCCCTGATTCCTTTCAGGCATTTGCTGTGGTCATTCTATAAAGGTGCATTTCTTTGGATTGATACTGCAATCCCCTTTCCAGGTTGTCTGTTGCACTCCCAGATCAGTTAACCAACCAACCAGTTAACCAACCCCTTGGTATGAGCGGATCGTGACAATACCTTCTTTCAAGCTGCACTTGGTTCTAGTCCATAGAAGCACACTGGTAGGTAAAAGTAGACTCTAAAAGATAACATTCAAAATGTATTTCCCTTGTCTTCCCATTAAAGCAAGTGAAGAAAGCAGACAGGAGATCTTCAGATAACATGCTATGCAAATTGAAAAGATTCTGTCCTTATTTGAAGCAACTGAGGAACTCACACCATGAAATACAGTTCAGACAGATGGAAGGGTCACAGATGATGTCAAATCTGTACTTCCAATGTTTGAATGAAGCAAGATTTCTTGAAGTACAATCCTATAAAATGAAGGTGAGCTTGCAGAAGCAATTGAACTGGGTCTGCTTTATAAACACAATGTTTTCTAAGTAACTGAGGATTCAGGAAGGCAACCTTGGACTTTAAAGGATTTAGAAAGATACAAATACCAAGACTGGCAGTTCATTAGCTTTAACAGTCTCTTCAAATAAGATCTATTTTTAACTTCTTCTTGTAGTAGGTCTGAAGACATTGGGAACGATGCAATAAAACAAAACAAACAACAAACCAAAACAAAACCAAAACAGCTTTCTCAAAAAGCTTGGAGAAACCAGAGAAATTATGATTTTTAGGGGTTAAGTAGTCCTTTAAAAGTTGTCTCTGGGAAAAGAGATAAAAAACCACTAATTGACTGGGGAGTATATTCCAAACCTGTACTGAAGCATGTAAGGGACAAGAGCCGGTAATAAAACTACTATGCTGGGTTCATCTGTTAAAAGCATTCCAGAATGGTTGAAATTATCAATCACATAATGTGGGATTAAAAAAAAAAAAAAGAAAAAAAGAAAAAAGAAGAAAACATAGAGAAAAAAAAATATTTTGAAGATGTTTTCCCATTCCCAGATGGCATAACAACTTTATTTCATTTTGTTCCTAAGACTGATTAATAGCTTATGAAGTGTTTTACAATTGAGAGTGAGAGTGTTCACACTAACCGTACAATTTGGATGGATCTCTTTTACTTTGCACAGCAGCAGATACGGTTTAGCACTCCACAGCTCAGTCCCCAAAAGTGAATGGGTGTGGCAGATTTAACCTACCTGGCCAGTCCACCAGAATGCTTAATTATCTTGGAAAATGCTTTGCTCTATCTCATTATCTGGACATGTCTCTCTAGCTCCGCTTTGAGCTCCTTGATCTTTCATCGACAGGATGAGATCCAATTTAGCTTAGCAAGGACATAGCCTTTCAAAACCACATCTTTTATCTTCTGCATTCATCCAAGTACATTTCTACTGCAGGGAACCCTGTGGAAGATCCTAGTTGTTTTGTTTCTCAGATAGTTGTTGCATAAAAGAGCTCTTCTTTTAATTTTTTCCCTGCTAAAGGATAGGCTCTGTACTTAACTGATTGTGATGCTAACTCATTATCATCTATTCTTCAGTCGTACAGAGTAGGCAGCAAAGTTTTCTTCTGAAGACATTCATTTAATGAGAAATGCTGAAGGTCTGACTTTAGTTGCAAAGGTCACTGATTGACCGGTTGCAAAATTGTTAAGTCTAGTAAGAGCAGGAAAAGTGACTTGAAAAGTTTTTTGACCAATCACACAAAGCAAAAGCATATTGACAGTACTTCTATCCAATCACTATAAAGACATGTACCTGGGCTTAGAACAATGCTCGCTTCTTTCGAATAAAAGACCTGCTTGTAAGCCTTAAGATACAATGCACAGAGCTCCATTATTAAGCTTAGAACTACCTAACATCACGCTAGATATACTTTGCTGTAGCTTAGGGAGTTATTCGAGACAAGCATTAATACACAGACCATTGTTCCATTTGTCCTTACTTTTCTACTTCTCATCTAATTTTTCTGCTGACAAACCTTATGACTACTGCTTAGCTCCAATGACAGTTCTGCTGTCTCTGAGGCCTTCCTTTTGCAGCTTTCCCAAACCCCTCTGTTTTTGAGGATTCCCACAGGCAATCACCAACCAGATGGAGTGGAACAAGGGCAAGTGCTGGATTCAGCACCTGCAACAGGGCAATCCTGGTGGGTGTATAGACTGGGGAGGGAGCAAGAGGCTGGGAGAAGCACTGCAGAAAGGGTCCCAGGCTCCTGGCCAATGGCAAGCTGAATGTGCATCAGCAGTGCCCTGGCAGCCAGGAGGGCCAAGCCTGTCCTGGGGTGCATCAGGCACAGCATCACCAGCTGGGCAAGGGAGGGGATTGTCTTGCTCTGCTCTGCTCTGCTCTTCTCTTCTCTTCTCTGCTCCGCTCTGGGGCGGAATCACCTTGGTATTAGAAAGTCCTCAAATGAGGTCTACAAAGACAGGACTCAAAGAAATGGCATGCAGCTGAGTCAGGGGAGGTTTAGGTCGGGTATCAGGAAAAAGTTTTTAACCCGAGAATGGCTGGGCACTGGAAGAGTCTCTCCAGGGAGTGGTCACACCATCACAACTGTCTGAGTTTGGGAGTTCAAGGATGGCCCCAGGCAGGGCCAGGAGTTGGACTGATGATGATCCTGATGGGGTCCTTCCAATTCAACAGATTCAACGACTCAATGGTTCTGTCCTGGCCACTCAAGGTATATTGCTTGGTCTCATCAGATTTTGATCTGCTCTTGTTGTTGGTCAGACTTTGTCCCTAGTGGCTAATGATATTTATCACAAAAGACAAAGTGCCTTTTCTCAATTTTCTCAAGCAATTGGAACATGCGCCTTAGAATCCTAAAAAAGTCTTTTCTTTGAAACAACACTGTAGTGTTTTTCACTGCCCAGTAGTCTTTCCAGATCTTAAGGAGAAAGAAGGCAAAATGAGGGGACGTATTACAATGAATGATTGTCAGTTTTCCGGTTCTTTAGCAGTATATTTGTACTTCCACTATTCTTTTCTGTAAAATCATGGTTTTCTATAGTATCCAATTTTCTAGCAAGACACATTTCTGCAACTGAGCCCATCAGTCTTTGTGAAAAGATATTGTCAAAAGTACAAAACATATGAATAGGCAGTGACAAGTGAGGGAAAAAAGGAGTATGAGAAGCAGCTGCATGATACTAAAGTGAGACAAGAAGGAGGAGAAGGTGCTCCAGTTGACAGAGCAAAGAATCCCCCACAGTCCCTGGAGGACATCATCATCAAGCAGGTTGTCTCCCAGCAGTCCCTGGAGAACCGTGGAGGAACACAATGGAGCTCGTGGGGAGCTCCATGCCACAGCAGGTGACTGTGCCTTGAAGGAAGCTGCAGCTTGTGGAGGGAGAGAGGGCCAGAAAAGCATCCTTGACCTCTTGGAAGAGTGGAAGAGTACGTGCAAATCTTCAACAGCTGCTAACTCTAATCTATTCTCTTTCCACTTCTTGTCTTAGGTAAGTAAGAAGACAAGGCAAGAATTAGAAGCCTAAATTCTTTTGCTTGAGGCTCCCATTCTTTCTGCCATTCTCTTCCAATTTAGTTTGAAGTAAAATTCATGATAAAGTTCTTAAGGCTTGATGTTCAGGCTTTTCAGAAAATAGGGAGTGCAAATAACTCTTGTCACTGTCATTTTTTTCAGAGAAGGAAAAAAGGGAAATTACTGGTTTTCAAGGACTTACAGAAATCCATTGGTAACGGTGGTGAGACTGAAGAGTTTATTTAATCTGAAAAGAGAATGTCGTGGAGCTACCTCAGCTCTGTACAAGTTTTTTTACCAGGAAGTCTAGACTTTTAAACAGACTAAGGACACAATAGTTATCTCTGGGAATATTTTAGTATGTATAGTACATTCATCTTTAAAGAGTTCTATCTGTTTGACAGTTATGACTTGGGCTTTAATTTTGATGTGAAAAGAAATATTTGTGATTCAGATCATTTCCATTTCTGAAGCATTTCAGTTGTTGACTGTTTTTGCTGTCTCCTGAGGGCGGGAAAATAGTCTTTGTACCAATACTGAAACAAACTAGATGGAAAACTTTGTTTTCCTCATTCTTTTCTGTCTATTTGAACAGGCACAGCAGCAAGACCACTGCTATGAGTCTGAGTGGCCCTTCCACTCCAGGATGACAAACTTGTAGTGGCTAGTATGTTATTTGCACGTATTTCTGATGCCGGCTGTTAACTGTTGTGCAGAAAGATCTGTCGACCTTTTTCCCAGGAAGACACTTCTGAATTGCTTCACTTGTCTCTGAAGCAGAGAACTAAGCTGGCACTCCATTTCTGAGATCTTGCTGTGGTAGCCCCCAAACCCATTTCTTTCAAATGCCTTTTACTTTCAACCCAAGCACTTCATTACTTCATGATGTAATCTCTTGTTCTTAATGTTCGGGGAATTGTTTTAGACTGATAAGAACATATTGCAGTAAGCAGGTAGAACATCTATCTTAAGCAGTATCCATCACTTGGCTTTGGTTCATGTATCATAACATCTGCAAGGCATGTCATTTACAATCAATGGATGGGCTGGGGTAACGGGCCACAGGTTTAGGAATCTTTCTCCAATTAATTTTGCGTTAAAATTTAGCTCTTATCATTTCAATTGGGTCTTTATTAAAACAATCATCTATTTATTACCTGTACCACAATGACCAGTGTACCTGTACCACAGTCAACAGTGGCTGAGCATCCTACAGCAATTCCAAGAAGAAGAATGGTCTGAGCCCCCAGTGCAGCACAAGAAGTCTGTCATCAAGCCAGAGTCCCGCAGGCATTTTCTCAGCCTGGAGAAGAGCAGACTCCGGGCAAATTGTTAGAGCAGCTCTCCAGTAGCTGAAGACAGCCTACCAGAAGGAGGCAGGTGAGCTACACAAGGGCACGGAGCGATAGGAAAAGTGTGGATGGCTTTAAAACCTGAAGAGGATAGGTTTCCTTTGGCTATTGGGAAGAAATTCCTTGCCAAGATGGTTGTGAGACACTAGAACATGTTGTGGGTGACCAATTCCTGGAAGTGATCAAGGCCAGCTTGAATGGGTCTTTGAGCTTAAGGCGCTCTAGTGGAAGGTGTCCCTGACAATGACATGCTGGGGAGGACGTAGGTGAATTTAAGGTCCCTTCCAAAGCCAACCATTCCATTATTCTATGGTAATCATTCTGTACAGTAGCAGTAAGAAGTTGAAGCTAGAAATAACATATTCATGCTGAGAAACTGCTATCCAAGGAGTTGAACGGTTTGGGTCTCACATTTATGGGCCATTTAGCAATACTATATCTAATATCTACTCCTCGCTCTTTATCATACACGCAAGTATTTTATCATCTTTAACGTTTCTGACATTTGGGAATTTTCTTCCCTTCTCTTTCTTTCTTTCTTTTTTTCTTTCTTTCTTTCTTTCTTTCTTTCTTTCTTTCTTTCTTTCTTTCTTTCTTTCTTTCTTTCTTTCTCTTTCTTTCTTTCTTTCTTTCTTTCTTTCTTTCTTTCTTTCTTTCTTTCTTTCTTTCTTTCTTTTCTTTCTTTCCCCCATTTCCTTCCTTCACTGCCTTCCTTCCACTATGTCCTTCTTTCTGCCAAGTCCTTCTGCCACTTCCTTCCCTCCCTCCCTCCACTTTGATGTTAATTTGCAAACTGTCAAGTAGTTACAGGAAATTACTCTTCTTAAATATCATTTTGAAGCTTAGAAATGAATAACAAAATTGTGTCAAAACAGGGCATTTAAAAGCCATCTGAAAGTGAGAACTAGCTATTGAAAAGTCAAAAATACAAAAATGAAATGATGGAGTGGATGGTTTTAAGGGATATTCTTTGTATGGCTTTGATACAAAGGAGGATCTCAATTTTTACACCTTCTAAAAACACATCTTGAAACTTACTACTTTCCGTGACAAAAATATTTCCAAAACAAGGAAATTGATTTATGCAGATGAAAATATCATCTCCCAAATAGTCATCATCAAGTCCAAAAATTACCTTGCTTTTTACATAGTAAGATTTATGGAGATTTCTATTCTCACACAAACAAAGAAGAATCTCTCAAATGACTAGAAAATTTTTAAAAGCAAAATAACCTTGAAGAAAAAAGATCCAAAAAAGAGCAGGGAATTATATACGTCCACACTTGTTACATGTTGGTTACTAATATTGGCTCTAGTTTGTTGGCGAGTACACTTCCCATTCACGCACGCAGACACCCCTCTTCCTCCTGCACACAGATGTGTGATATTGGGTCTCAAAGAATGGACTATTTGCTCTTAGATAGGTTTTGGTTCTCAAAGTCAAAGCGTAGTCTTCCTGGCTCTATTACCAGGATTTTGTTCCGGGAAGGGAATGTGCTTGTGCCTGTTAGAAATGGGGAGGAGGGGACAGAAAGCAAAGCCATTTGAAGACAACCTGCAGCAGAACTAAGAAAGAAGGGTGCTTCTTGACTGCACAGCAAAAGAAATATCGAAAGTAAAATGGAGGAAAACTTGAGGTGCTGATAGAGTTTCTCCTTGTGACAGCTTTCAAACGTACAGAAAACAGCACTTCCTCATTCTCCTGCCTTTTCAATTCACATGAACATTGGAAGAAAAGGGGTTTTGGACAACTTTCTTTTGCTTCTTGCTAAACACTCTGCTGACACTCCGTGCAACTTCCAGAAAAAGATCAAGGATGCTTTTTGTACTGGGACAGTTTCTCCTTGCGAGACATAGTAGAAAAGCTTTTTGCTAAGATGTAGGCGACAAGAGACGCAGATTCAGAGATACGGAGCTCTCCGAAGGTAAAGGCCTCTCGCGGGCGTCTTTCCGCAGAAGCAGTGCTCGGGATCGCACCGCGACCGGCACAATGCTCTGTGTGCAAAGAAGCGGCTTCTTTGCCTCCGGGAGACGGAGACCGCGGCCGCGTCATTAAAAGCCAAGAAAAAAGTCGCACAACATGGGGAGTGTGTGTGCAGCTCTCAAACTTAAAGAAAACAGTACCTTACCTCTCTCCTGCCTTTTCCATTCACATTACCATTCAAAAAGAAGGAGTTTTGGACAACTTTCTTTTGCTTCTTGCTAAACACTCTGCAGACCTCCGTGCAACTTCTAGAACAAGAGCGGAAATGCTTTCCGTACGGGCACAGTTTGTCCTGGCAAGACATAGTAAAAAAGCTTTTTGCTCAGTTTTATGCGACGAGAGAGGCAGAAGGCAGAGAAAAGAGCTCTCCCAAACGAAGCCCCCTGCCAGGGCGTCTTTCGTCAGAAGCCGCTCTCCGGAGAACACCGCCACCGGCACAATGCTCTGTGCGCGAAGAAGCCGCTTCTTCGCCTCCGGGAGATGGAGAGAGCGGCAGCTTCCCAAAGGCGAAGATGCAAGTCGCACCACATAGCAACAGTGTGGGCAGCATCCAGACTTAGAGAAAACAGTATTTTACCACTCTCCTGCCTTTTCCATTGTTCTTATATTCGAAAGGAACGAGTTCTGCACAACTATCTTTTCCGTATTGCAAAACTCATTTCAGACCTCTGTGCAAGCTTTAGAACATGATTTTGGATGTTTTATTTACTGGCAGAGTTTCTCTTTGCAAGATATGGTGGAAAAAAGCTTTTTGCTGAGTGTTGAGCGGCAAGACACGCAGAAGACGCAGATACGCAGCTCTCCGAAGCTAAGTGCCGGTCCCCGGCTTCTTTCGGCACAAGCCGCTCTTAGGTGCTCACCGCGACGCAAGCAATGCTCTGTGTGCGAAGAAGCCGCTTCTTCGCCTCGGGGGGACTCGGCTAGCAGCAGCTTCCGAAACGCCAAAAACAAATATTAACACCACCGGCATTGTGTCCCGGGCGTCTTTCGGCACAAGCGCCGCACCGGAGCGTACCGCCCCTGGCACAATGCTCTGTGCGCGAAGAACTCGATTCTTTGCCTCCCAGGATCTGAAAGAACAAGCATAAGCTTAAGACGCCCTTGCCTCAATTGTGTACAGGTTTGGGCGCTCCTCTCGATTAATTGTGCCATTTCTGACAGCAGGTGTCGCTGTTGGTCAAGCTTTGAGTATGCTTAAGACGTTGCGATGCTGGGTGGTCAAACAACTCAAGGTAAGATCAGCGATTTTAAATCAGGTTCTCACTGGTGTAGATACCATTAGTCATTGCACACTGCAAAATAAAGCTGCTCTAGCTTTCTTGTTAGCACATGGGCAAGAGTGCGAGGATTTTGAAGGAATGTGTTTTTTGAACCTCTCTAACCCTTCTGCAGTCATTCACTGGAAACTCAAACAAGGACAAGATAACATGAAGAAATTGATTGGGAATGAGAGGGTTACGCATGAATGGTTTGAGAGATGGGAAACAACTCGATGGTTGGAAGATCTTGTCAAGGGAACTTTGTTGTTACTAGTAGTCATTATTATATTGCTTCTTGTTATTCCATGCATCATGAAACTGGTGAGCCTCTTGGAAGTAAATACAGTGAAAAGGGTTTAGCTGGTGCAAGACAAAGAAGGGGGAAATTGTAGCAATGTAGCTGAACCTCTTAGACTAAAGGGTGCACCAGCCATCCAGCTGGAATATGTTCTTCTCAGAATTTTCTCAGAGCCCTCTGGAATTCATCAAGGTTACTAAGACATAAGCCGTGCTAAAAGAAGAAAGAGAAGTTGAGAAACCAACTTCCAAGACTACAAGAACTCGATAACGGGGGGCAGCAAAGCGCCTGGACTGTAACCAATCGTATCTTCTGAGAGGTAGACACAGAATGTGTGGACATAACAAAGGCACCAAGATAAAAATGCGGGCCTAGCGTGTGCAGAGATTTAGAATGTGTAAGTGCATCATGTCAACAATCAACGGCTTCTGCTTAATCCTCTCGCTCCGTTGTCCTGGAGTCCTGAATTTCCCACAAGGAAAGCCCTACTAAAAGGGCTCTGATTTTAATGATAGTTGCTGTCTAGACGATGAATAATGGGAAGAGTTCTTTCAAATCCTTCCCTCGCTGACATCTGTAAGTTTCATCTTTTCCTGATTGTACTGGTGGCTATACATTAGTTATGACTAGAAAGGAATGCGTTTTAGGGATATGTGGCAAGGAAATTGGTAGCTCTGCTTCCATTTCCATTGTCTAAGAAGAATTCTGGTTAGTTTTGGACTTTTCATAGACCTCTGACTAGATTGCATTTGTCTTTGATTGAGCCCGTAAATTTTAGGCTACTAGGCTTGACCAATGAATAGAAAAGGGAAAGTCACACAGCTTAGGTGGTTCTCTTGTCAACAACTTCTCAATAGTAGGGCGATTTCTGTCCTCAAGTTTGTTACTTCAGCTAGCAGATTATGCTCACTCCAAAAGAAGGTGAGAAGTTTGCTACCGTAAATGGTCCGAGAATTCTTCCTGCTTCTTTGTGACTCTTTTGTATGACTGGATTCTGTATTATTGGAGTTTGTTATAAAAAGTTGGATTAAATTGCGTGCGTCCGCTCTTGGGGGAAACAGAGTATTTAGCCAATAACATCTAGGCTTTTATCGCCCTGAGACTGTCTGAACGGACCGGACGCTTTAAACACAGTAATTCCTGCTAGTTCCAATTCCATTTTTAGACTCGACAAACCGAATGGTAAACCTGCACCAGTAGGGAGGGACATTGGACTTTCTCCTTTTTAGAGAGAAACTAATGAAAAAGTTTCAGCAGAATCACAGCAGGCTGTAAAATAAGAAAAGCATCATGAAAAGAGGCCAATCCTATCCTCTTAGATATGGCTAGTTGTGATTGGACATGAATGAAATATGTCAACTCTGTGTTCCTGGGTATCACATCAGTAACAGCTACTTCAGCTGCTGTAGTTGTCTCCTAAAGCTAAGAACAGAATCCAAAGAATTGTGATTCCATGGTCCCAATTCACCCTGTGATGGTGACAGGTGAAAAAGGAGTGGAAGGTGCACGGGGAAATTAACTTGAATGGCCTATCTAAATCAGCAGCCACTGATTTCCTGAAAACTTCAACAGGTCAGTTGACCTGTTGGGATTCTTTTAATCCATGGTCATGTTTTTCTTGGGATTCTTGTAACCTTTCCCCATTTGTTCAGCCTTTGCCCTCAAGCCTTTGCTGACATTTCAAGTATCTCGACAAGCTGGAAATGTGTTGTCTTTCTTTATCATGTCATAATTCCCTTCAAAGGCTTGTTTGCCTCAAGTCTTATTTTTGCTGGTTTTCTGCTAGTTGATTGTCAGAGGGCAGCAGGTGCTTTGTAAGAGCAAGTACACAATCCTATAGCTTGCTTTTCTTTTGATTTGGCCTGTCTAGAAAACTGAATGACTGAACATTTCCGACAGAATTTTCTCTCCCCATTATGTTTCCCTGGAAGGGCAGATGCAAATCATCTACCTAAACTCTTGGCACGGAAGAAAATAGTGGTTTGCTGCTGCATATAGGTAGAAGCTTACAAAAGGAAGGCCTTGGGCTGAGGCCCGATACTTTGGCTAAGTAGAAAAGGACTATGGGAAGGTGAGGCCGCTGAATCAGAGGTAGATCAACAAGTTCTAGAATCGTCACGTGTTCACGGCGTGGTGTATGATGGTTGGTTGAATGAATTTTGTTATGGCTTAAAGCTGTGGAACTGATAAAGGCCTGAGTGCTTCAAAAGCCTGGTTTTTGCAAAAAAGCAGCTCTCCTCTGCACCTGCCTGGGGACTCTGCGTCACTAGGGACCCTCACTCCCAGTTTGCCAAGGAGATGATCAGTAGGAATGTTGCAGAGCTGCTGTGTCCATATGAACAGAATGGCAAAGAGTGAAGCGGTGGGTAGTTTTGGGCTTTAATACAATGCTGCTGCATTGGTGCCAGTTTAGTCGGTTTTCCATCAGTGGCCTTTCTGTCTAGAAGTACACTGCCCACAGTCTTCCTAGCATGTGATGCCATTTCCTTCCTGTTGTTTTAATACCTTCCTTCAGTTGAAAGGATGATACAATCTTTACATTTTGAAGATCCCTGTTAGGAAACACTATGCCAGAGGAGTCATTGCTCCCTTTTCTTCTGCCTCCTTTGTAATTTTCAGAGACTCATTTCAAATTTCTGCTAATGTCGAGAAGAATACTGAGACTACTCAGCAGGGTTGACGCTCTCAGCTGCCTTCCTCTTTCATACTGCTTCATACTGGATGTGACTTAATGGCCTGGTTTTGTCATCCGCATTTTGCTGTGATCTGTGAACACAAAAAGAAGTCTTTGTTTTTTGCAAGAACTACCCCTAGGAGGATTTGTGTTCATTTTGATTTCTCCGGTGTTAGCCCTGTTGCAGAAAAAAAGGAGATTGTACCCTCTTCTTGTGCTCTCATTCCCTCCTCTCTGCTTTGCATGTCCTAGTTAATCTACTGCCATGACTCATTTGGCATCATCTCATCGTGCAAATTCTGCACAGTTGCATGGACTTACAAATGCCAGGTGCCAAGGAGCTAATATAACCATTCAAAGATTAAAGAATCGTAGGGCTGGGCAAGTTCAGCTGCTGAAACTGTAAGTGGTTAAGTCATGCCATATTAAAGAGACAGAGCAAAGCAGTTCATCTAGGACTTTGAACTGGACACCTCTGAGAATAACAGCTTGACAGCAATGACACAGCCATCTTCCTAGCTGTATTCCAGAAAGAGAAAAGGGACACCTTCAATGGTTAAGATGTTTGGCATGAGAAAACAGCAAGAAATGTAGCCCAAAATACTTGAGCCAGATAAAGTGCGTTTTTCTCGTGAGAATTTTGCAGTTGTTCTTTCTTGTCTGTGCCTTTACTTTTCACAGAAGACAGGGAGGGCGTTCAATTATTATTGTTCTTTTGTTTTCTATTCTTGGCCTCCCTCTTTCCACCTGCCATTAACAATTTTGCCTTTCTTGACTGGCTTGTCTTTCTTTACTTCTAGAAGGTTACATGAGGTCCTCCAACCTTGTCATAAACATTCGCAGACAGTGGAAAGGAGTAGAAGGTACATCTAAATGCACAAAACAGACCCAGAAAAATAGAGGTTTTTTACAGTCTTCTGTGAGAACAAGATATCTTTGAACGGAGTAATGCTTTAACTTTTAGTCCACTCATTACTATTATTACAAGTGTTTGGCCTTTAGTACATAGCCTTTGAAATCATCCAGCCCAATATTTTTGGCTAATTTTGTTTTAGTTCTCTCGGGGACTTTGTTTCTTAAGGAATAGTCCAGAGCGAGAGCGTCCACGGTAGAGTTATGCTGCCATAATAAAAGCGTCGTAAATTCTGGTACAGTTTGTGCTGGTAATAGGTCTAGGAAAGAAAGGTTTTACATCTTTTTTGACTTTCAAATGTAACCATTATTTGAAACAGTTAAGAGTTGGGCTTTCCCCCCCTCCAAAATACTTCTCTCTGGAATGTTGCTCAGGGATTACACATAAAAGCTCACCCTGTAAAATATGTTGCGGATAATCTGCAGTAAGCGCAGCTTAGCAGCTAGAGATGATTATGTGGGTTAAATGACATTCCTTCTGCGGTGATGGAAACTCTGTCTACGCAGACATACTCAACAAAAGTTACCATGGCTTAGCTCCTCTCCTCAACTTCATGTGCATTTTAAAACTTTCCAAGAAGGTGAATTCAAGCTCCTTCATTGCTCTGTGCTGGAGTCCCAAGAAAATATCAGTGTGCTTTTTGTCCTTTACAGCTGTCATTGCTTAGCTCTTGAACATGAGACACTCTCATGACTGATGAAAGTTGTCTAGTTAAGAGTGGGTCAAAGACACGCTCCTGCTCTAGAAGGAGATGAGAAGGTTTCTGCAGTCTTTGTCATCTCTACTGCTTGTGATTTCTAGACAAAACCAGTGGGAAGTTTTCTGAAGGCAGTCCAGAAGCTGGCAATATGGACAGCTTACAACCAAACACTTGCTGCACTGCTACCACGGTGATACCAGGAAGGACTTAAAAAATTTAAACGGGCAAACAAAGCAGTTGGAAGGAAAAGAACATTAACCATTATTCCATGCTTCTAATATGTCCTCCTTTAAGTCATCATTTTCATGCAGTTTAACGGCTTGCCTTGGTATCCCTCAAAAGGAAATCTGAGACAGAGTAAGCTTTTGAATGCAGTAGATGTGACACGTGCAGGCCAAGTTGCCTTTGTTGACATCAAATGCCAGTTATGCTTGAGCTACCCTTTGCTTAAGGTACTTCGCTTACACTAAGAATTTTACTCATCATTGAGCAAATTTTGCTGTCATGATTGAGTAAATTTTATTCATGATAGAGTGAATTTTACTGTCACTCAGAATTTTACTGTCATGATTGGCATGGAAACTTTTCAAGGAAAGCTCTGGATAGCAATGTTTGTGAAAAAACAGTATTTTATCTCCTGTATTTGTGTGAAGCAGGTAAGCCTTTTGCTGTCACCAGTGTTGCTTACCCTTTCATGTCATATCCCTCTTCATATCCATATTCTGCTGAAGGCTTATTAATCTACTTTAAAATTGGCACGTGGAATAAGACTCCTTTTCCTTTTTGAAAGCTAATGTCATTTGACCTACTGACAGTAAATAATTCATTAATTGTAAGTCCCCAGCTAGCATCTTTTACGCATATTCTAACCTTCTAAAGAAGTAACAAAAACACTCTCCAATACTTTGCTTTCTTAAGCACACAAAATGCTTCCCTCCTTTGCAGTTGGCATTGTAAAATGAACCACATCTCTGCAGTATTTTAATGTGCACCATATTTAACCAAGTAATTCAAAAGAAATAAAAAGCAGCCCCTTCGATTTGGAAATATTTTTGAATTGTTTTTGAATATACAAACCATACCCTTACCGTACGCATTGCATGCAGATTTAATCGTCGTGAAAGCAAACCCTATGTTTCTGTTGGGATAGCAGGGTTTTCCAGTTTCCACAATTGTTCTTGGCACAGTTTTCTACTTATGTGACTGTTAGGACACTCACAGGTACTTCTAAGGTACTGTAGTAAGCGGAGAAGGAGGAGAGGTTGTGCCTTATTTCTGGCTTCCTTTGGTTTTCTTTTTGGTTTTCTTCCTCTTGCTCTTTTTCATGTCACCTTTCTAGATACTGTGATTTAGATTTGCAGTTTACTAAGCTGTGCTTTCTGTCTGGAATTCTTTGAAATTCCGAGAGGAACCCCACCGGTAAATATGCATCTTTTTATGATTTGCTAGCTACATAGAAAATCTTCCTGCTGCTCTAAAAGGCTTTTATTTGATATGCATTTTTATCACCATTCCAATGAAAAGTTCCTCTATTCACTGCTTTTGTACTGGATTCAGTTCAATGTGCGCTAACGGTGCAAAAAAGTCCTGCTGGAAGAAAGGAGCTGCATACCAATTGACCAAGACACGTGCTACAAGGGTCTTGGAAAGGTTCAAAGTTTCTCTACCTTTCTGGCAGTCTGTCTTCACAGCAGGACTTGATGAGGGATTTTGCTGGCGTTTCTTTGACAGAAAGCAATAACAAAGCAAGCAAAATGGAGCAGCAGAAGAAGATAGCAGCAAAAGGTACATTATCCCCTCTGTTATTATCATTGTCGAAAGAGATTTTTTCTCGCCATGTTACATCAAATACCTTAGTAGAGCTAAAGACTAGAAAAACGCAGCTCTGTTCTGGTTCATTAAAAGCAAAGCCATCTGTGGACAGAAGTGCCCAGCGTGATGCTGGGAACTCCTAGCTGGTTTCAGGACGCTGTCTGGAGAACGGCATTTTCGGTGGGCTTTACTAGCGTGTCTGTAAGGAGGGGGAGTTTATGTGCAGCTTTGAGGCCTGAGAGTGCCATAGGCAAAGAGACCCATCGTGTAGCTCTCTGACCAGCCACAGCACACTGAGGCATGATGGATTACTCCCAGAGTTCAGGTGGTAGAAAGGTTTTCTGCCCCCGTGAAGGACGACACATCCATTTTCTTGAATAGAGCCATTCTGTATGTTACAATGGTAACTTGAATTCATCAAGTTTGTGCTATTTGTACAATGGCAGTGAGCTTGGATTCTTAAGCTTCTCGTGTTTGACCTGTTTCCTGTTTCAGTAAATAGCAAAACTTCCAAGGACTGCAGCGACAAGAAGATGAAGCTGCTAGTGTATTTCAACTGTTTGCCTAATAAAATGGTGATTTTTGCACATATTCGCAATGAAAATTTACGGTACCGAAACACCAGCTCTGCTCAGGGCAATTCTGAAATTGACTTGAGCTCTTTCCCGTGTTTCTTAGCAGGTGAACTGAGATACTTCTAGCTCCCAAGGCAAGGCATTTGACAGCAGCTTCAAAAAGGCCCAGGCTGTTGGATGAAAAGGTGACAAAACTGAGGGAAATGGGGGGAAATTTCACTTCTGGTTTATGTCATAGATTCAGCCAGATGATCAACAAGCATTAGTTTTATGAGGTACCAGCGTAGTCTTTCACTCTTGCAGATCCCCAAAAGCTTAACCATCCAGCAGCTTCTTCCTTGCAACAAGTGCCCCAGCCAAAAGCCAGGCCTGGCCGTCACCTTCTCCTCGCAGCCTACAAACTCTGCCAAACGTACCGGTGCTTCTCACTTTCCTTCTCAGCTACATGGACAAGCACATCCTCTCCATGTCTCCGAGTCCTTAGTGAAACCAAACAGAGGTTCACCTTCAAACAGCTCAGTGTGCCAGGACAGAAAGATTTCACTGGCCTGTCCCCTTGCTTTTTCCTTGCAGCTTTTTATTTTCAGAGCATACACCGAGGCATTGCACTTTGCTTCTCAGCTGAGTGCATTGCCACATTGCTGGAGTCCCACACGTCCATCTCCTTCTCGCACTAACTGCTTCTGTTGAAACATGATGATGTGATGTGCTTTCCTGCTCAGCTATTAACACAGTCACATTCTATGTCCTGCTTGCAGTCTGAATCTAAAAGGAGACGTTTCTGACTATGTCTCACAGACACAGATGTACCAGGATGAAAAGGTTGCTTGGACCTTGCCACTTACGTTCGAAAACATCCATTCACTCCACAATCAAGAGACACCTTTCTTTGCTTTACATCCTGCAAACTTCACTCACACACACACACACACACACACACACACACACACACACAGACACGAGAGCTACGCACTTTCTTTCTTTCTTTCTTAGCTGCACACACTCACCTATTTCCCAGCTTGACCTCTCTACCACTTCTCCTTCGGCCTTGCTGTGCATGGACATTTCCTGTTAAGATACCCATTGTGTTGCCTATCCCTCCCCCACATTGCCTTGCCTTTCCTACCCAATCTTGCATTTCCTTGTCATTGCTGACAATTCCTTTCTTTTCCCTTGCCTTCCTGACCCATGCATGTCCTTCCCTTGCCCTTCATACCAACCGAGTGCCTTGTATTGACTTGCTCACCTATCCTTCTTTTCCTTCCCATTTGTCCAGCTCCAATCTTTCATTTCCTTCTCCTTCTAGGACTCTTATTGCCTTGTCTCCCTCTCTTTTGTGTTGCCTGGCAAAGCCACCACTTGTCTGGCCTTGTCCTTGAACCCCTTCCTTGCCTTGCATTACCTTGCTCACCAGTCCCCCACCTGGAATTCACCACCTCTCTTCTTGTGGAATCTCTTCAACATGCATTGCCCTGCCTGCTTCTCCTAGGATTCTCCAGGCTTCCACTGGCTTTTTTTTCTCAAGGCCCAGCGTTTCAGGAGCTTGTGAGAAGAAGCCTGGAGGAGGCCACGTGCAAGCACACCTATCTGTCCTGACAGCTTTCTTCTGACATCTATCCTTCCATGCCTTGAATTTTGGACACAAAGTTCATCTTTCACCCTTGGGCTTCAGGGGCAGAATGACAGTTCTTTGGCATACAAAGGAAAGCAGGCAACCCAAGTGTCTTAGGTGCAGATTAGACATGACCCATGCAAGATCAAGGCTGGACAGAGCGGTCCGTCCGGGCCGCTTTTGTGTACCAGCACTCTTTGAATGGACCTGCCACTTGCCTTGCATTGGGCAACCAACCAGTTTCCTTGCCATGCCCTGCTCATTCTCCATTGCTTTGCATTCCCTTGCATACCCATGCCTCACATTTGACCTGCCTGCAGTTTTCCTACAGGGCTTGGCCTTGCCTAGCCCTTCCGGTTACCATTACCTCCTATGCCCAGCCTTGCCTCTAACTTCTGGCACTTGTCTCACCTACCACTCCATTTGCTTTCCCCTCACGGCTTCAGTCTTGCCAACCTGTCCCTTGACTTGCCTACAATTGCCTACACTTGCTTTGCATTGCCTTACCTGCATGGAAGGCAAGGCAAAGAGTGGTAGACAAGGCAAAGCAAAGCCAGGAAGTTATTGGAAGGGCTAGGCAAGGCAGACATAGGCAAGCAAGCAAAGCTAGGGTAGGGTAGGCTAGGAAAACTAGGCATGGTACTGGAGGCAAGGCAAAGCCAAGTGACTTGGAGTGCCTTTCCTTGCTTGGGAAGTAAAAGATACGGTGGCAATGTTGGTAGGGCTGATGATAAGGTATCGTGGGAAGGTATAGTACAGCAAGACATTTCTGTCCTGGTCCTTTCTGTGTAGGAGCCATTGTTGGACAGAGTCAGTACCGGACGTGGTATGCAACTTTTGCTCGGTAAGTTCCTGAAGGAGAACAGCAATGCTTTCTCATGGGAAGGAAAGAACTTAGCCCCAGTGTTGGAGGTGCAGATAAGAAGCTGTGTCGTGCAGCTTAAGGGCGGCAGCAACTTTCTATGCTGGCATATTTGGTTTGGAAGCACTGACTCAATTTGTACAATCATGGAGTCGGTATCCATCTTTGGAAGGCAGTCTCCTTCCTGCAAGAATCCATTTGGCATGTGTTTTCCACTTTCTCAAGGCAGCCTTCTTGAAATTCTGCCAGCACACTTCTTTTGGACAAGGTAAAGAGCTGCGCTGGGTCTTGGTGTGCAGCCTAGCTAGTGCCCCGCACAGGTAATGCCCAATAACAGTGGTCTGACACCTTTGTAGAGGATCAGGCCCTGGATGCTTTGGATTTTGGAGGAGGGGATGCCATTTCTTTTGAGATGGGCTTCTAGTTCCTCCTCCCTTTGGCAAAGTTTGGGTGGCCACTTTGGGTGGTCTCAGTGAATTGAAAGGCTTTTCCCAATAGGCAGTTCTCTGGGTTCGAGTTGTTGAACTGTCAGTGGCAATGCAGAGGCCAGGCCAGGCCTCTGCAGGACAGGTTTTTGTCCCTTGTAGCTTTAGGGACTGTGTGAGCAGTCCCTGGTGCCATCCCATTTGGATCCTGACTCTGAGAGATTGAAGGCTTACGGTGGTACCTAGAGCTGAGAAGGAAAGTGGCGATAGCAGGGTGCACGTTTATAGTTTGATGGGTGCAATTGAAATTGTAGGCAGCAAAGAGCTTTCTCCACCAACAGTTTTGCGAGCTCGGCCAACATTTTCAAGTTTGTTACCAGGCTCTGTGAGAGAGAAAAAGTTTGTTAGGGCAGAAGATCTGGTGTCGGCCTTTGAGTGTGGGGCAAAGAAGAGTATCCACTTGGAAGGGGAAGATCGGTGACATCTTTCTGTCCTGACACAGTTGATTGGAGAGCAGGGACGTTTCTGACTTGGCTGGGTCCTGGGGGTGGTTGTGAGCTGGGCTCGGTGCGTGTCCTGGTTTTGTGAGTTGACAATGCTGTGGTGTGGTTATTTAGAAGAGCGCTGACAGTGCCCAGGAAAAAGACAAGCACTTTTCTAGCCCAGCCCCGTTCGTGTGGGAGCAGTGTAGGGACAAGAGCTCCGCTGTGGATCCTGGCTCTCGGGTACTGACAGAATGGGATCCTGCATGTAGCCCAGAAGGAAGAAGAATTGTCGTGAACGGCGGGAGAAATGCGACACACCATATGCGTGAATGGCAAATCCCAAAGTTTATTGAAAACTCACACATATTTATATTGGTGTTAATGAAGCTTATACATATTGCAAAAGCTGAGTTCATTATTGGTTAAAGCACACTTGGATCAACCACACCTACTTCTATCTTCTAATAATTATTTTGCTTCTATGTTTGCATTCTTCCAGCTTCTCTACCTAAGATATCTACATTTTCTGGCACGCGATTTTCTCCCCCGTCTTCCCGTTTCAGAGAAGGTCACTGTGACCTTTGTCAGTGATTGGACACTGGTTGCTTAGTTCCCAGCTTGTATCCCCTATCCTTATCCATCGGTATCACATCGAAATGTCCTTTCTCAGCTAACCAATTATCCAAAAAGCTCTCTACAAAGAATCATTGCATTGTTGGCTGCACAGTTTAGAAGCTTCAAAATAAAAGGCAATTGCAGCATGGCCTCTTCATTTTAGAAAGTTTTCTGGGCCATCAGCTGCTCAACATGTAACTTGCACCCACTGAACTGCATTCAGCTTCCTGGAGATATGCACTTTCCCTCAAGATCTAGGTACCATCTTGCACTCGAACGCTTGAAGATCCCAAACCGCTTCAAAATGTCCAGCGGCTGCTCTCAAAGAAAAAGTCCTACAACAAAAAGGCAGTGCTGGCCATAACGGTCCCTTTGCAGTCTGTCAACCAAACGAAACATACTAGCGATTCTCACCTACTTTCTCAATGATACATATACGTGCATCAGCACATTCTCTCAAAGTGACAGAGACTATCGCTACAGCCAAGCGTTTTCAGCTGCACTTCTGACTGACAGATGTGCCAGGACAGAAGGCATTTGCCAACCTACCCTCTTTCCTGTGCAACCTGACATTGGCAGCGCAAATATTTTCACATTCTTTCATTGTGGCCATGTCCAAAGCAGCTAAAGATCACACAGGTGGAAGTGTCAAGACAGAAGATGTTCTCAAAGTAACTCCTTTTTTTTCTAAACAGCTTTTAAACTGCGCACAACGCTTTGTATCTTCTTTCCCACATAGACCTGCCCTCACTTTTTCACACTCACATCTTTGTTGCAAACATCCAGCAGCTGTTTGCGTAGAAAAAGGCTCTAGAAATAAAAGCGAGACTTGGGCTGCACCTTCTGCCTGCCCTGTGTAAGCCACATCAAGCTCACCAGTGCGCTCTGTCCTTCCCTTTTCCGCTGCAACTACCATTGTGTTCTCTGGATCTCGGAACCTAAAGGTAGGCACATTTGTTTCCACAGAAGGGCCATAGGTAGCGGCACAAATAGCTCTCACTGAACTTTAATCCTTACCACTGCCACCATGAGTTTGGTTGGTAGGCCAGTAGGAGTCATGCTCCTTTTACAGCTGGTATGCGGCAGCCACCAGCCCAGTGCTCTTCGACTCTTGTAACCAATGCTGCTTTTACTCTCCCGGAGGGGATTAGGCATCTGTTTCTCACACAGATCATTGTGGCAGCAGCCAACGGCTCTAGTGCACTGCTTCTGCCAAAAGACACTGGGGCCAGGCACTTACCTTCTCAGCACTACGTAGCCCCGTATTCTGCGTCTCTTGTCGTCCAGATCATACCGCAAAGCGTTTCACAGAGAAAAAATGTGCCAGGACAACAAGCTTGGCTGAAGTGTACCCCTGAAACTGGTGGAAGTTTGTATTTGCACCACATTCAAGGGGCAGTCCTCTTTCCTATACAACCTGCAAACTGCTGTCTGTTCGCAGTGGCCTCTGCCCGCTCCTTCTTACCTTGAAGTACCATGCCAAAGAGGGCTCTGTGCTGAGGTCTCAGAAGAAGAGGGAAGCAGATGTGTTTGTAAAGTGGACTGTCTGTTAGTCACTTCCCTCTTCAAAGCAGCGTGTTCCATGCCAAGCAGACAACAAAGCAACAAAAGATGAGTGTGACTCTGCAGTCAAATCCTGCAATGTTCCCAGAAGTGAATTTCTCTCTTCTATAGGACTGACTTGTATGAAGTGGCGTGGTTGTTTCCTTCCATTAGAAGGGAAACTCATCTAGCCAGGCTTCATCACCCCCTGCATCTTTTGGGGTAGTTCTTGGAAGAAAATAGAGAGCAACTTTTCCACTCCACATGATTCATGTTTCATTCTCTTCCTTCTGTACTTCAGGGAACAAGCGATCAATTCCCTACTCTTTCTATGAAAAGGCATGAAGCTATTAATTAAATTCCCATAGATATAATAAGGAATCAAAGTCTTTTATGCCTGAAGGGCAGGCCCTTATGGTATGAAAAGTATGGATTGTCAAGGGTGGAAGAAGATCTGTATGAAAAGGGAGAAAGCCCAGAAGCATGCAGGGATTTTCAGGTATGAAAGGGAAAACGACATTAAATTGTCAAGGGAAAGAAATTGAAAGAGGCAGGAGGGAGAAGGGAGGCGGAGGAGGCAAATGCTGCCTTTGAGGCAGCTGACACAAGGACCGTCGGCCTCATGAGCAAACAAGAAAACCAAATGAAACTTCACAGCAATCTCATCCACAACTTAGTGGACAAATGTGCAAACCCATTTCTTCATTTATTATGTGTCTAATATATAGAGAGATGTTCTTCATTCTGACAGAATTTTCAGGGAGCAAGCTAGTGTAAGGCACCTGGAACCAATGGTGTATTGGAAATGGCCAACATGCAGAACACGCTCCATCCTGAACGCTACCACAGCAGAATCACAGGATCATAGAATGGCCGGGGTAGACAAAGACCTTAAAGGCCATCTAGTTCTCTGACATGGGCGGGGACACCTTTTACTTGCTCAGGTTGCTCAGAGCCCCATCCAGCCTGGCCTTGAACACCAGGTTGGGGTGTCCATAACTTCTCCAGGCTCTCTGTGCCAGTGCTTCACCACCCTCACAGGGAAGAATTTCTTCCGAGTATCTAATTTCAACCTGCCCTCTTTCATTTTGAAGCCATTGCCCATTGTCCTGTCTCCAGAGTTGCTAATGAAGAGTCCCTCTCCTGCTTCCCTTCAGATATTGGAAGGTGTTGTGAGGTCTCCATGCAACCTTCTCTTCACCAGGCTAAACAGCCCTCATTCTCTCAGCCTGTGTGTCATGGCTTGACACTGGGACAATGCCAGTGCCCCCATGAGTATACTCTCTCCCTGGTTTCTGCTGGGAGATGTGACCAGCAATAAGCAAAGCAGGCTCCCACTTAGGAAAAAAAAAATAATTATTAACTAAACTACAAGGGAAAGGAAAAGAAAAAAAAAAAAAGAAACACACAAGGAAAATGAAAACTTCACAAATACATCTCCTCCTCCTCCTCCCCAAATTCCCAATACAATACATCCCCCAAATGATCGACTCTTGGTCCAGCACCACCCTTCAGAATACTCAATCCTCAGTTCATCAAGAGGAGAAGGAGTCCTTCTTGTGCCAATGGTGACCTCTTCCTTTCATGTCCACTGCTCTCACCACTGAACACAGACCAGAGCTGCTTCTAGGGTCGACTTTTAAGGATGCTTCGTCCCACTGCAAAAAGGCACAGTCTCAACTTTGGGACATCTGTCCCCCCCATATTTTTCACCCCCTGGGGCTGAGGGGTACCCACACCGAACCCTCTTGGTCCTGAGGCATTGCCTCCCCCTAGAATGCAGTCCCTGTATCACAAGGAAACATGGCTCTGTCCATGGCTACACACAAAGAGTCCAGCATAAGCTACTCCATCATCTCTTCCACCTGCCTTCTTCTCTATTTCTCTCGTGGCCCATTTCCTCTTATCTCCTCTATATCTCTCTTCTCATTCAACTCCAGGAGGATTAGCATTTTTCCATCATCCAAGAAAAGGGTTAAAAATCTGAGGCTCTGTCTGTCCAGAACTCCCATGGCTGCCCTGCCAGGCACCTTCTTGCACTCCCCTCTTCTCCTTCTCGGCCGGCCAAGAACAGGCACCAGCTCTCTCTCTATCTCTCCTGGGGGGGCGGGGGGGGGGGCTGCCCGATGCCTCTCAGTGCTCCTCCACCCTTCCATCCTGCAGGGGCCTTCACCTCCCTTCTGGCCAGGGACCCAGCCTACCTCACCGGGCCGGGTGGCTTCCCCTGCCCCGCCCAGCCCGCAGCCAGGCAGGGGAGATCTGAACCTTTCCCTGACCGGAACCCAAGAGAGCCTCCCAGGGGAGAGCCCTGCTTTTAACCCCGTGTTCTCAGAGGCGCATCCAATGTCCCAATGGCCACCTTAGGTGCCAATATTAAAATCTGAACATCCATTGGCCTCACCACAGCATCCCAGAAAACACATTTCCTGTCAAACCACCACACTGTGGGATATGCTCTTGTCCTGAATACTGAACTGCAGTATTGTCTGATGATTTTTTGAATCCTTTGAAGGCATTTTGAATTCTTTTTCAGCCTTAAATTAGACTAAATAGCTTTGATTTGTGGGTATTGAGAACCAGAAATCACTGCCCTGCCTTGCCTTTTTTACAGCTCCTTTCCGTGGGAGACTCGCTGCAAACGTCACAGCTGGTGAGACAGTGGGCACACCATCATTCTGAAAGAGCTTTGCACAGTAAACATAGAGGAGGATTAAATATTGAAATGCAGATGACAGGAGCTGCCCAATGGACTCTGCTGGTGGCAATCAAATACTAGTCTAGTCTTTTGAATGCAAATAATTCCTCCCAATGAGGCCAGACAGGCTTGTTTGCCTTTGAATCTGAGCATGTGGACAGTAGTGGATGGTCTACAGGTTGAAAACAGTGTAGATACTTCTCCTTTTTTTCAATAGTGGCTCAGAAACTGAAAAGGCAGCTACAAAATGGTAAATACATCCCTACAGATTCAAAAATGGTTGTTCTTAAGTTGCATCTCCACCATAACAACAAATTGTTAGAACTGAAATACAGATGGGAATTTTATAGCTTCTCAGAAATGAAGCAGGAATTGGCCAATGGGCCTTAGCAGTAGCTACAAGTTTTTCAGCATGAGGCATCTCAAAAGTATTTTAACCGTACAGAACTTTTCTGTACTTTTGGCCTTTTATCTCAAGGATGCATCAAAAAAAAAAAAGGAAAAAAACCCCAAGAAAAATAAAAAAGAACAAACCCTACCAAATATATATCTATATATCTTACATGACTAAGATAATAAGCACAATCAGTAACCTATATAGAAACAGAACCCATGGTTTTTAACTTTCAACCTTGTCTTCTCAACACACTCTTGAAAATGGAATTGTTTCCCTATCTGCCTTGAAACATTTTGGAGCAAAAAACACTCTAAGGTCCTGATAGGTGTTTTGGTCAAAAATCCCTTCTTCTGGTTTTCTGTCCAGAAGCAGAGTAATGGAGGGGAAAGCTGGTAGCTGGCCAAAGGAGGTAGGAAGAGTAATCATCATCCACAACACTGGGGCTAAAGAAATTTCCACAGAAAATTACCTGCCTTATTACTTGCTCATGTGGTGGGTTGAAAGCTCAGAATCTGTTTCCATGTTTCCCATCCCTCGAATGTTCTATTTCACAGAATTCGAGCCCCTCAAACTTCAGTCCTGCCAGAACAGCCTGCCATGTGCTGTCATAGGGGATCTGCTGATGCCCACTGACT
Organism: Agelaius tricolor; assembly: GCF_023055355.1. Taxonomy (NCBI): domain Eukaryota; kingdom Metazoa; phylum Chordata; class Aves; order Passeriformes; family Icteridae; genus Agelaius; species Agelaius tricolor. The sequence continues at coordinate 88,994 of NW_027269288.1, forward strand.
CTTACCAGTCTAGTGCTCGTCACTGTTGCAGATCAAGAACTACTGAATAGTTCTGATGAATGCTCTTAGAGTGGTTGAAAACAAGGAAAGAATGACTAGACATTTGTATGATCAAATCCCCTGATGGAATAAAAACAGGCCAGGACAACAAGCTTAATAAATGTATTCATTGTCATAAGAAGGGAGATGAAGGGTCCAAAAGATTACTTGCATACTTACTGTTCTAAATCCCTTGTTATCTGGTAAATTGCAAAGGATGCCTGGCTTTCACCAAAATGCAAATCAGATTAAAATGTGAAGCCTTACACTTTACTGGATATAAAACTTCATCATCCATTTTTAAATCTTAGAGATTGCGATGTTGTCCTGGTTTAGGGCAAATTTGGAGGAGAATTTCCAAATTAGGGCCCCTCCCCGCAACTGCTTCGGGAAGGATTCCTCAGAGAGAAGTGGAACGAACCTGTTTATTTAATAGGCACAGCACCCCCCAGCACGCAAAAGGAACAATTCCGGATGACACCGCTCTGAAAAAGATGACAAATTCAGAAAGTCTCTCTTGGGGGGGTGCTCGCTCTCTTCTCAGTCCCTCCGGCGCTGGGCCAGCTGCTGCAGGCCACAAGGTGCAAACTCTCGGTGTTTCCCAGGTCCCAGTCCGGAGCAGGTTCAAAATGGTCAGTAAAAGGAAAGGAGAAATGGTCCAGGAAGAAATTTGGACAGTTTAGCTAAACTAGCTAATGAGCAAAAGCAAGCAGAAGCGAAGCAAGCAAGAGTGAGAGAGAGCAAAGCGAAAAGCAAAAGCAGGAAAAGCAAAAGCTGCAGTCTCTGTGTCCCGCCAGGCTGATAAGAAAACCAAAACAAAACATTCCCTCTTCAGAGCCAGTCTTAAAGGTACAGAACATAATATCCAACATTCACAGAACACATGAATGGGGATACAAGCATCATAACGTCACCCTAGGACAGATGTATTTCCTATTAATACCTTAATATTAGTAAGGTTTAGAGCTGGAATTCAGAGGGAAAAGAAAGCTATTTTGAATTCATTCTATTCAATCATCTTGTCTGGACTGTCTCTTCCTGCTTTTCACTTCTGAAACTCTGTATGAAAGGCATAGAGTTCTGGATTAATTCTTTTCAACAGTTTCCCCTGTTATTCTTCTTTAAAGGCAAACCTGAAAAATCCACACTTTCTTTCCCAACCACTTCTAAAATTCCATTGAGAAGCAAAAAAAAACCCCATCAAACAACTAAATCTCTGCTCCAATTTGTAGGAAAAAAACCCCACGCCATTAACTGCTTTCCTAACATTTTCTTTCTCTTGTATTAATATGGCAACCTTTTCTTGCTTTTATAGATTAGAACCAAATTCTTAAAGCTATAAGGAAACACAGGTTTACTGTAGCTGATTCTGAGATACAGTAGTCCAGCAAGGAGGTCAGACCTCAAAAGAAGTGTCTGTACAACAAGATTCAGCACAACGTTGAGACATATTAGCTATTGTTCAAGAAAAGCCGCCAAAATGAAACTGCTTAGACTTCTATATTATCATGGGTGCCTGCTTCCAGAACCTGACCTAAGTTGCTGGAAACTAGCTGCAATATGACTGCAAACAATGCTGTGAATGTAGGACATTGTTATTCTTCTCTTCCATTGAAAACCACAAGTGGAGTTGCGTCATTTTCTTAAAAATTCTCTATTTCCTTCCAAACTGGTAAAATAATGATAAATAAAGTGTTCTGTTCATACAGTTTAAATCTAATAATGTTCAAAATGAAAAAAAAAAAAAATTCATTCAGATATGGTCTGCAATAATAGAGCCGAGAGAAGAGGAACCAGTCTGGCCTACAAAATAAAGTGAAGCAGAATTTGGGAATTTGGAACACCTTACGATGTAATATTTAAAGAAAAAAAAGAAATAAAATGTAACCTACCCAAACTCAATCAGTGATGCACCGACAGAGAAAAAAGTACTCATTACTACTAATATTTCTTTCATTCTCAGACAAGAAGTTAAATTATCCTCTTGAATGCACGGAAGATTGTTGCGAAAGACAGCAGCCTTCTTCTTTACAACATATTCTTCAGAACTCCAGGAGACAAATCATTAGAGCGATGAGGCTCTTTCTCTCTGTAAAACTTCCAGAGCATAGCCACTATTATATTCCTTTAGAGATCCTCACCGCCCTGGGCGACTGGTGGATAGTCTACAGCTCCAGTACATCAGCCAGACGCTCTGCCTTATTTAGCATGGCTACTGCAGCAAGGACATCATCTCTACTGGCTTTCTATCCAAAATACATGCAAGGCACAACAAAGAATATACCCAAAACACTGAGCACAGCCTATGGCCTTCAAAACAAAAATCTCACGATGGCAATACTGGATCTTCTGATCCAAACCATCGGGAAACATTTCTTTAGAGGCGAAAAAAGCTCCTGTTGATTGTACAAAAAATAGTGATGTAAACCAGAGTTGCATGACCCAGTATTTCTATTGAACTGGAACTATTTTGATCAATATTATGGATCCATTTCTTTTCAGGGCATTTGGTAAAAAATGTAAAGTATAGTTTAAAAGGAATTATTGGATGCGTACTAAGTACTAGGGATTAGTTAAGGTGTTGGTTTCGCATGGCTTGGTTTTTGGTGGGGAGGGAAGAAGCCAGCCACAGAAGTGAATCTTTTGTGAAAAGCTCCTAGAAGCTTCCTCCATGCCTGGCAAAGTGAATCCCTGCTTGGCACTAAGAACAGACATGCTGCTAAGCCAATTAGACAAGCAGTAATATATTTCAGAAGGAAATCAAAACTGCGGCCAGTTAACTTTTAAGTTTGCTAATTTTTTGGTTGGCACCTCTTCTGGTTTGAAAGCAAAACCAGCAGGAGATGCTGTGGCTGTTGCAGTGTGTGTTTTTGATTGTAATGCAGTTTGAGTAGTCAGTTTGATAATACTTCCTGTTTTGTGCTGTTGGAGCATATTTTATTATTAAGGGATTGTTCCTTTCCCCCCGTGTTGTTAGTTTTTGCCCTAGTTGTCCATCTCCCCAAAGACCTGCCCTTTTGTTCCCTTTTCCTCCTCCCACTGAATGTCAATCCCTCCCCAAGCCTGCCCCTTTCTCTAGAAACTTCCCTATCAATTTTTATAGTCTTCAAAACCCCATTGGTTTGTTTAAGTTATTCTCCTCCCCTGTAGTCCCCTATTGGTTTAAACATTGTATTCCCCGCCTTGTGGTCCAGCCCCAGTTGCTCCCAGTGTGTTCAAGATTGTATCCTCCTCTGGGACCTCTCCCCATTTCTAAGTTGATGTATGCATTTGGCTCAGTGTCTTTGTGTCCCTGACCCTCCAGGGAAGAAACTCCTTTGGAAAACATACAGAAGACCTCTCCCTGTTCCTTGTCCCTGCCCTCGGCGCAGTCCTATCCCCAATGCAGTCCACCTGTGCCATAGAGCAGCTGTGCCCTACAGCTGCACCCTGGATTCGACAGCTTTCTGGGGGCAGCCCACTCTGGCTGTTGGTGTCAGGAGCTAGTCGGTCTGAAGAAATCCAGCATGGCAGCAAGACTCCAAGTCAGAAATACAATTTATTAGGAAAAGGGGAAAAACCAAATACATGCAATGATACAAAAGAAAAACCACGGACAGAATACAACCTGTCACCCTGCTAGTTAGGGTGGTGGCAGCAGTCCGGATGAAATGGTCTTGTTGAAGTGGTGATCCTGTAGAAACCATCTGGTAGCTCTTGTCCTCTGAAGACCCAGTCGGTGAGGGTGGCTGTTCCTCTAGGAAGCCAGTGGAAAGACTGCTTGTGGTGTCCCAAAACTCAGATTATATCCAGCTGGGGATGCTTAGCTCCTGCCCCCTGGGCAGAGCATCTTGCAATGGGCTCAAATTGTTCTGAGTCATGCGGTGGTTCCTTGATTACCCTCTAAACAGAAATGGCTCCTGGAGGGAGTCATCTCTGAATCATGTGGCAAGACATGGATGGCCCCGTTAAGAGATAAGGAGATAAGGAAAAAACGATGCCCCTCCCGGTTTCAGCAGCTCTTGAGGTTGGGAGCAGAAAACATTTTTATATTGTAGCCTAGGACAATACAGGATGAATGCTTTTGCATTTGCAGGAAGCTTGGTGGATTTGAAAAGCATCCTTCTAGCAGAGGCACAAAAGTATTCTCCTACCCTTTTAAATCATCTTCAAACCAAGCAATTCTCGCAATAAGGTAGCGCATGAATGACTTGCAAGTGAGTTGAAGAAACACGGCAAAGATAAGTAGTGTTCAACTGCAGAGAATCGTTTAGGGACACCATACCTTTATATACCTTTATATTTTACATCAGGAAGCATGGATGGACCGTTTTTTTCCCCTTAGTTGACTACAGAACCAGCGGTCCCTTGCGGGAGGGTGTTTGGATTCAAGATGACACTGGCAGCTAAGAGCATGGCTACATAGAAGGTGCTACTTTGAGACCAGAACATTCAACTACTTCAAGGCAGATAGGAGAATAGCTGACTAGTGACAGCTCTGAGCAGAAGAGTCTGTGGCTTATCCTGTGGGAACAATAGTAAGACATGTCAATTGAAAAACCCCATTCATTTCCAAGGAGCAAACATCAGTAAAAATAAAAGGTCAAGTAAAGACACCCTAGTGCTCTTCTTATCAGAAGCATGTTCCTCCATATGAGAGTATTTAGGAAAGGACAGTCCATTCATAAAGAAAGGTGTGCCAGTTAGAAAACCTGTAGAACAATACAAGACAAACTCACCCAATATACATCCTCAAATGCAAAATGAAGAAATAATCATTTCAAGCTTGCGTGGAATTAATTGCATTTTATTTGTTCTTTTCATTTCAGCTGCTCTCAAGTTATTTTTTAAGACTGAATTTTATGAATTCAGCAAAGCTCTCTTTTTGAATGTCTGCATACCCCTATAAAACACTGAGGTGACAAAGAGAACGGCAGTGGAAGGAAACCTGGTCCACCTCCCCCTCCTTGAAGCTTTAGGCCAGCGAGTGATTAGAATTTAGTCACTTCATTTGCTTTACCAAGAGAGAATGTTTTCCAGCCTTTATCTTGCCTTTTGGAGCTGATTCACTTTGTAGTCATAAATTCTTGACTCAGTTGGTGAGAAACAATGGCATTACAGCCGTGGATGTTAAAGTGCACTGATGGGAAATGAAGTTTTCATCTTCAGGTCCTTGCTTCAGTAAATCTTCCAAATTCATCAGAAAGAAAGTTCCCAGACCGGTAATCCCCACTCAAATGACCTAATTCAAATAGTCTGTAGGCATAAGAGGCATCAAGCAGGTGCTGTCATCTGTTAGGGGAATAGCCAGCCAGTACATGATTGTCTAGTTAGGCGGCAACAATTTTGGAAAGAACTTAGTTTTTTTGTATTGCAAGTGAATGGTCAATACATTTTATTAGTGGATACGGGTAAAAGAATGTCTTCTGCATCCTTTCAGAGGGGAAGCTTCCCTAGATCTAAAGCTGCTCAGCTCCACGATAGGATGCTTTGTCTGAAAAGGGAACTCAAGTCTTTGTCCTTTTGGATTGCTTCCATAGTTTTTCACTCACTCTTCAGGTAGCTGTTAATATGTTCTGTTATCCCTTGCAAACTTTTATGGGCATAGTCACTGAATTGGTACGTATTCCATGAAGTCCACGGGCCCTGTTGAGATGCAGCCACAGGTCTCAAGGGTGTTAGCAGATGTTATTCTGAGGCCACTCCTAATGATGTTTGATGGATCATAGTGACTGAGGAAAGTGCCCAAAGACTGGATGAAAGCAAATGTCACCCATCTTGGAAAAAGGCAACTAGGAGGACTTGGAAAAGTACAAGCCAGCCAGCCAGCGTCATTTTTATCCCCAGGAAGTTGATGGAGCAGCTATTGCTGGAAAGCATTGCCAGGCACATGAAGGAGGACAAAATAACCTAGTCAGCATGGATTTACCAGGGGAACTTGATGCTGAACAACTTTTTAAACTCCTCTGATGAATCAACTTGCCCGGTAGATGAAGGGAATATTGTCTGCCTGGGCTTCAGGAAGGTTTTTGACATTTATCTAGGTGGCAGCACACAGACATCCCAGAAGTGTGCAAAGAGGAGGGAACCAGTGTCTTTTCAAGGATGCTCAGTGAAAAGACAAGAGGCAGTAGGCACACACTGAAATACAGGAGATTGCCTCTGCACATCACCAAATGATTTTTTACTGTGAGGGCGACTGAACCACGGCACAGACTGCCCAGAAAGATGGTGGAGCCTGGATCTTTGAAGACATTAAAAGTACACCCAGATATAATCCTGGGCAAGAGGCTCTAGGTATCCTGGTTTAAGCAGGGGGGTTGGACCTGGTGAGCCCCACTGACGCCTTCCACTCTCATTCCTTCTGTGCTAGTGAATTCTCTTAGAGATGCATTTCAAGCACTGGCATGACAAAGATCTGTGCAGAGAGAGATCCAAATGGACACGGGATCTAAGTTCCTTAAGTAGTGCTCAAGAAGAATGCAAAACTCTGGGATAAGTGTCTCTTCCATAACTGAATCCCTTTCACAGGAAAATTCCCCAGCTATAGAAAGGTCTTCTGATAGGCATGCTTAAGACTGACACTGGCTGAGCAAATTTCTCCCTATGTGTGTTTAAGACCAGTTAGGATCTTCACCAAGAGTGTTGTCAACATAGTCACAGAATGTATATTGTTAAGAAGGGACAACTTACATCAGAATGGCAAATATTGGTCCACAAAATGTATTAATGTATGGGAACTATCTACTTGGGTTGAAAATAAAAAGAAAGAGTTAGTCTTTATTTATCAATTCCATCGCAATATTGATGAGGTAAGAAAAAGACCTTAGTCCTTAACCTTCTTAACTCAAGCAAAGATTTTTAAAAATTCCTTGTAAAAAATGTATCCTAATTATCAGACTATGAAACAATTTTAGTTGGGAAAAAAGTTCCAAAATTGTGTAGATAGTGGTAAAGAAGCCAAGAAAATAGGTAAGAAACAAAAAGAGAGCAAAAGAGTCAGCTTCAGTCTGCAAGCTCGTTGTAGAAGTAATCTGCTAGAAAAAGGAACCCCCAGTTGAATTTCCAATGGATTCATGCACTTGATTCAGTAACTAGTCAATGTAAAAACCAATCCTTTTGTACAACTTCTCCCAGCAACAAAAACTCCAACAGCTTGACACCACCATCATGCCTGTCCCAGATGTATTTTAAAAGAAATGATGCTTTCTTGAAACTCTATTTGCATAAAAGTTGCAAGACATTGGAGGGATTCTCCACATTCTCATTTCTCCATGTGGCTTGAAAGTCTATTTGATAAAATATGCAACAAAGCATATAATTTATAAGGTAGGGTAAAATGGATGATTTGGGAATTGATCTCTTGTTGATATTAAACTTCATATCCACTCTCGGTGAAGTTTCTAAAAGAAATGATGGAGCTGAGGCATGAATCTGCCACAACAAGTGTTAAGCAAACATACACGCTCCCCTTCACATGCCCCCCTTCCACACACACCTAGGCCCACACAGAGGTCAGCATAGCAGATGATGAACACCTTGGAAAAGACCGAAATGCTAAATACCTCTCTTTGGGGGCAAAATAGCTGGTGCAACAATTCAAATATCTGGTGTAAAAATTCTGTTTAATATCTACTTCCTATTTAAAACACAGCTTTTCATTTAATTATATGTAGGGAATATTTTCATATTATTTGTTTCTTTACAATTACTTTGTTCTCATGTGTTGTATGTCTAGGAATATTTTCTTCTAAAAATAGAAAAAAATAGATAATATCCTTTCAGAAGAAAACATTGGTTTATACAATTTTAAACCATCATGATATGGAAGAATTCTTTTGTCCCTCACTAAGGTGGAAGAACTATTTGGATCACAGATCATTTACAATGAAATACTTTACCTTTTTAAGATGCTTTCAGTCAATTTCATATCCTCATTGCTTATTCATTGTAAACAGTAATTTTTCAGTGAAGGGAAAGTGTGTGGTATATCTACATTATGTTCAAACCCAATTCCTACTAAAGGCCAGGCTGAGCTCCAGTAAATAATGTCCTGAATAATATTTTGCCGCCTTCTTTGGCACTTCATGAAATCCTAACATGAGGAAGTGTTGAAATACAGAGATTTTGTCCCGTGTAGAAACCCATCCCATGTATTTTATGCGGTAATTCTTCTCTCTTTTAAAATTTGCTATCTTCTGCATAGTTTTCATTAACCTGTTACAGTAGTGAAAATCACAGATCAAGGTAATTTTGTAACACTTTGATTTTACCCCAAGAGCTGAGGGAAAACTTGCTCCTATACTTCAATCTGAGTTTCTTCTAGATTCCAACTTTGTTTCTCTACCATCAAGAGTCTCCTGTGTTGCTGCTCAAAGCCCCATCCAACCTGACCTTGAATACTTTCAGGGATGGGACACCCACTACTTCTCTGGGCAACCTGTTCCAGGGTTCCAGCACCCCCACAGTAAAAAAAGTCTTCCTTTCATCTAATATGTGTCAGAAGTATTAAATCTAGGCATATAAACTTTGAGGAAAGGTTTGAAATGCTTTTGATTTGAATCACATTTTATATTTATACTGACTTACAGATGACTAAAATATGTGGATGGGCGTTTGAGCTGACACTTTTTGAAAAGGTGCATGGAATTTAAAATTAAAACCAGTACCATTAAAAGCTTTGTGCGGTTTTCTTTTTCCTCTGGTATTCAAAATTGCATATATCAAATATCTGTGCTTCGTACAAAGCTCTTAGACACTCTCAGAAAAAAGCTTTTCTTTCAGACTAAGTTGCAGTTTACGTAGAACACTAGTACTAGTGAAGGTTTTTCTGGGCATAGGGGGAACACCTTCTCATTGGATTTGTGTGCAGAATGCATTTTATGCAAACTGGAAAATTGATCCCAGCTGTGTTCTAGTCATCATTCTTACTGCATCAGGCCGGAAGATTCTGTGAAAAGTAGCCTGTGGACCTTGAACATAGCTCATGTGAAACAGATGAGAGGCGATGGAGAAGTTGAGGGAGAGAATAAAGAGCATATGGCCCAGTACAGACTAACAATTGTTTGGCACCCTTTAAAGGCTGTGTTTGACAAGCAGGGCTGAAGCAGGTCTGCAAAATATCCGGGAGATCAAAATCCATTGAAGCAAATTGCCCTGGCCAGTCACCTTGCTGCCGATAATTCACTCTCCATAGCAGCTGATCAGGCCTAACAATGCTGCTGCAGAAGTATTGTGAAAAAGGTAGGCATATTTTCACAGATGCAGGGGAAAATCCCCTTGGATGATGGTTCCAAGGGATTACTTGATGGAGCAAGTTATGTACCCTTATCTACCGTGCAATATCTAAGTTGGTGAGTTCACTATCTGTCAGCATCACTTTCGAAAATAAATGTTTGATCCACAAAACAATATTTCATATGTCCTGTCTACCTGCTTCATTTCAACCAATGAATAGGCTACGTTCCATCAGCAAAGGGTTTATGATCCTATGTTTCTTTAAACTGTGATAATTCTTTATTTTTTTCTAAATCAGACACTGTCTATTCATAAGATTCAGATGTCCATGGCAGGGGTGTAATTAAATTCACATCTTAAAAAATAACCTTCTTCTTGTTATCTTTTTATTAAATTACTGCCATGTAACATCCGTCTGAGAGCTGAAGAAAACCCCTTCATTTGCTGTTTGCCAAGTATCTTCTATGTGATACAAATGCGACTTGAGAAATCACACCCGTACATTGCCATGTAGCACTACTAGTAATGCTTTCACAACCTTTTCTTCATCATTAGGTCTTTTGGTGAAGTGAATGATTAGAACATAAGCAAGGGCATTTGTTCAAGATGCTCCAGAAAGAGCTGTGGTCTGTTCTCTTCTTTGCTGCCTATGTTAGCACTGAGCTGCAAAAAAGGAAAGATTACTAGGAAAAGTGTTACTTTCAGTCTAAACTTGTAAATGATGTTTGGAATACCCTGTTAAATGACAAGGTGCTCTTTTAAAATATGGCATCTTAAGGGAAAATGTCAGCTTTAAAAAGGTTTTGAGACAGTTGCTTCTGGAAAAAAAAAAAAAAAGAAAAGAATTGGAGGCTTCTAAGGTCTTTAGGCATACTATTTTGAAGATTGATTCAAACCACAGTTTCTTCATATAGGAAGAACAGAGGACCATAGATGCAACCCATTTGAAAATGGATTTCTCTATGTTTCTGGTTGGGATTACCAGGCATCATTTCTTGTGAAGTCGAGGGACTGCAGTTAGCACTCCAATAATTTCCTTCCCTGAAATTCATCTGCATTTGGTCCTTTTTCCAGAGTCCCCATTTATTAGTGAAGGTATACTCTATCTATGCATTAGAATATTCCATTAGAGTGTGTGACTCATACTTGCTAGTTAAAATTAGCTGGAGCGGAATGGATAGTTAGAGTTGCGTGTATACAATAGTCTTATTTTGGCAAGTTTTCTTTAGACAATGTTGAAGCAGCACTAGCAAATAGGAAGTACAGCTTGCAGCAGGGAAGGACACTCTTCTGCTTTCTCAAGTTTCCTGTAGTTAAATAGACACCAAAAGGCTTTTCCTAGTACTACTACTGTCTTGTAGGAATACTTGATCTAATCCTATCTTTGATCAAATTCCTAATGGGTTACTTTTCTACAAGGCAGAACATTTTTCTTTTAATAATATGTATTTTGTAAGTTGGAAACATGAACTTGTGCACCAGTCACGTGGACTGTACTCCTTATTAAGTTTCACAACCTTCTTTAGAAAATATTGACTGTGTGTAACTTCAAAAGGAGAATTCTGGGCATCTTCATTCTATTGATGTACTTGTTTTTCTCCCATGCTGGTATTGTTTTCTATCATTTTTACCAACAGAAATATTTTTCCCTGACACCTATGGAAAAGACCTATGTTTACTCAACAGTGCAGCGTCAGTCCATTGTTTAGAATGATTTCAACATGGTCCCCAACATATCAGACAGCTAGACAGCAGAGGTTAGCAACAGGGAATGGGAATAACTTCTGAACCGTTTCAGTAGATTTCCCAGGAAGGGCTTGCTTTCTGCCACTGCAAATTTTCCCAGAGATTTTGTCTGGTGAAGAGTTGCATCAAAAGAGTATTTTTGCCCAAACCTTGGGGCAAGCTCTGTCTCGGATTTACTAGTGAATGCAAAGAGGGTGAAAGTGCTGCTTCAAAGCCCTCTGTGCACTTTCTGTACCAAGAGGGGGGGTGACCCCAGAAATAAGTTTTGATCTCTCTTCAGAACACAAGGCATGTCATCACCTCATTCATCTTCTTCTGGGACTCATAGCATCTTAAGACGAAGAAGCTCTCTTGCTTGCTGAAGTGCGTTCAGCAAAAAAACCTTGTCTCATCAGCAGATTTGAACACAACTACAGTCGAGTCAATTCCAATGCTGGCAGGGCAATACTCTACCCCACTAGTAACATGCCACTATTAGAAGACTGTGTAAAACCATTTTTGTACAAAGTAATCGGAGGGAAAAATAGAATTGGGAAGAACTGCACATTGTTCTGGAAAAAGCCTCCTGCCTCAGTCTTACAGACATCATTTGCTGGTATCATTTTTAATAGTTGGGGTTTTTAAAATTTTGTAGAAGAAAAAATATTACTGCACCTTTATGTTTCCTTAATAGAAGTACAGCCATTTCTTAATAGAATAGAAGTAAGCCATTTGGATATGTACAAATGGTCTTTTCAAATACATATGCTATAGCACACTGTGAAAGTAATTAGCTATAAAGAGAAATCTAAAGGTTTAAAAAGATTTTGGAAGAAAGTAAGTCTAAGGTGATAGAAGAAGAAGAAGAAAACAGCAGTTTTCTTCTGGTGAAAAAAAAACAAAGGGAGGACCTTGTACAGTGGAGATGTATTATTTGACTTCCTGAAAAACTGAGTAGGTTTGCTATTGCCAATGGTTTTCATTAGGAAGGAAGAGATTCCTTTGGCAAATAAAACCCTTCAAACTGACTTGACAAAAATGTTATGACACTTAACTTCACCAATCCTGAAGAAAAATTCTCATCACTTGATCTGGAAATCATGATGGTAATGGAGACAAGGATGTCTAAGCCATGCCATCAGGAACATCAAAAAGCATTAGAATGCAGGTAAGACTGAGCTCCTGAACTAGTGTGAAGAGAATGCAAGAAAGACATTTTCCTTTAAGAGTCTTCAGGATGGAGAGCAGATCAAATTTTTTCATGTGAAGTATTTCTGAATAGAATGAATCTTCAAAATAACATTGTTTTCCAAAACCTGTCTACAGGATCTCTTACCATGATACACAGTTCCTATGAATAGAAAAAGCAAAGCACTTTTTTCCAAACTGTTGTGCACTCTTAAGCAATCTACAATAAAAATAGTATTTTTTCATGCTGGGAATGATGTGAATTACAAAAAAGCCTTGTAGCACACTTGGCACTGTGGTCTCTTGATTAGCATAGCTTTTTATTCATCAAACACGTTTCACATTGACTATTTTTCTCTTTTAAATAACGGCATCTTTGTACTTATGCAGCATCCATGAAGAATTTCTTGGGTGTTATTTTGTACCTGATCCTAAATGGCAGGTTCTGCATTCTGCCATCTGTCTAGCTTTCCCATTTGATGCAGCTTCTGAGAGGTATTTTCAGAATCGAGGACTACTTGCAAGAATGATGCTAAATCCATGCATTTTACTCCTTGGTTAATGCAAAACTATTTTTCCTTTACAGTTCAATGAGAACAGGAAAATAATGATGGTGAGTTCAATCCTTAGAGTAATCCAAAGAGGACTATTATCATCATTAGAAACCAAGCAAGGTGTATTTATTGCACATGCATGATACTCACTGATGCAAATTACCCTGTAAATTCAGAAGGAATCTGTATCATAGGAGTGGATGGACTGTTTCTATTGATATTTTGCTTAAAGCAGAAAATTAATTCTTTTGACAGCCAACTCATGATTGCAAGCTCACTTTCAACTACAGCTTTCAAACAGATGAAACATGTCTGTTTATAAAACGATACAGTACAGTACACAGTAGCAAATCAGGTCATAGACATTGAAAAGAAAAAAACAGCTCAAAGGACAGATTCATTCATATCTACAAGCCCTCAAGAGTGTACAGGTCAAATGTCCCCAGAAAACTAGGCTGGTGGCGCAAATTCTCTACGTTGGCACCAGCAGAAGCAGCTGCTATCTTGATAGGATGCAATCTTGCTTACATCACCCTTCAGAGCAATCTTCTGTACCCCTGCCCAATACACCTTCTGCTCTATTCCTTGGACTTCACATTTGCATTTCTACAGAGTCCTGTCCTGCAAACTGACTCAAAGTTCAGGTAGTAGATTTCCAAGATTTAGAAATGTTGTGTGAGGTTCATTTATTTCATATTTCATTCCATCTAAGCAAACTGTAACTTTCTGAAGTGAAATATTTCGAGTATGTCACATGTATTTTAATGTTAGCTCTGCTTCACATTAAAACTTCTCACAGACCCCTGTGATGCCTTGCTGCAAAAATATAGAGCTGCCAAGAGTGGTTGTGGGAAGTTAGAATTGCCAGAAAACCGTACAAACAATCTAACAATAGAGCCTTGGATTTCTGAATATAATTGCACCATGTAAAGTCAAAATATAATATTTAAATGATTTTAGATAATGATGAGTGTGGGCTAGAGAGAATCCAGATAGAATTTTATTTTTTTAAACAGTTCCGGGAAAAACATGGCCTTGACTTGGAAGTATAGCAGGAAATATTTTTATACAGCATGAGTTCTCATTACCTAATCATATGATTTGTAGACCTGAATTGGAAACCAGGAAAGAAACAAAGAAAAATATTCAAGCTATAAAAGATGGGAGTTTAAAATTTTCTTTGTATTTCTGATTAAAGCTATTAGGTAGCTAAATGGTCACCCATTATTTTAAAAAGCATCTGGACATTAAAAATAGGTAAATTTCTGCGGGACTTGGATGTCAGCTATTCCTGAAAAGCTTTCCAACCCTGAATCAATCCACTTAAACGCAGCTGTATTTCAGATGCTCAGTGGAACTGTCCATGTAATGCATATAGTTGACAAATAATCTGCAGAAAAAGCTAGATCCATTTGAAGATCTTTTCCTGTAAATGGTATTCACGTTATTTGTACAAACACACAGATGGGATTTCTGCTGTCTTCTTCAGGCCACTTCCTCCAGAGAGCTCTCCATCAAATCTCTCTAGTTCTACTCTTCTGGTGATCCAAAGTCAGCACTGGGATGGTCCAACTGCATGAATTACTGTCTGCTAGAGGTGCACCCTGAGGGCTTCTGTGTGCAGCATCACGTGAGCCCTACTAAAGTCACCCTGTTGGTATAAACTGAGCTAGCTGGACCTTAAGGGACAAGATTGTGCACTGATATTGTAAGAGAAATTAGGTACTAAGAAGGAGGCTGGAAGATTTAAATATTTCTGCCTCCAGCTTAAGCAACATTAAATCTTGGTCTTTATCTGAAAAACTAGGTGAATTAACCTATTTGGCATTCCTATGCCAAAAATGTCAGTAATACAACAAGAACCGTCAAAAGAGTAACAATTCCAATCATTACTTTGTAAAAGTAATTCATTGGAAGAAGTCGGGAAGAAGGATGAAACATGCCAATATCCTACCCTGAGAATCATTCTGTTGATTTGCACAGGTTTCTTATTATATACCCATCTAATGCATTGGACATGCATGCTTGTGATGACACAAATACTTGCAAAGCTTACCAGATAAACCATGTTCTCTTCAGACAGCAAAACATTTCTTGATGGTTGTGTTTGCTAATTACATTTAGACTCAATGTTCTTAAAGGTCTTTTCCAACCAAAGTGATTCCATCATTCTCTAAATCACAGATCCTGCTTGTCTTGGTTGAGGGCAAATTTGGCAGCAATCCTCAAGAAGGGGTGATTTATTAAAAATATTGATCTACTACTGATATCCAACTGTGACGGACAAAGGCTCCCTAACAGTTCAAAATTAGAAAGTGTATGTTTATTGCAACGCTGGGCAGCGTGCGGGATAGCTCCCAAATACATACTGTGATTTAGAGGTGATAACAGAGTCTTTTTATCTGTACAAGTATTGAATACCCAAAAGACAAATACATATTCATAATTTAGGTACATCCCATCATTCCTCCCTTCGTATGGTAATTAGTTCAAAAGCTATTAAGCACGTGTAGTTTGTTCCTCAAAATGAATCGGTGGTCCCTTTCATGGGGAGGGGTTCCAAAATGAGGAAATAAATGAAGTCTTCCTGCTTCTGAACTTTCTACATTTTCAATGCAAATATGACAAATGAACCCATTGGTAGAACTCCCATTCCCCATCTTCAATTGGTCTCAGAACAGAGGTGGCCTACAATTGTCTTATGTTCCTAAAAGCTATTTATGAGTTTCTGTATTCTTCATGATAAACCCAGCTAAGCAAACATGATGTTGACAAGCAATCAATTATTAGTTAACTACTAACTCTTAACTTCATCAAGGCCTACCTATTTATTTTGATAAACTCTAATAAGGCTTATCTCTGACTAAAACCTCAGCTCCTCTAAAAACCCTAAATTTCTTTAAAGTTCATGTCTCAGGGGGCCCCCCCCCAGAAAGCCCACCTACACGGCCCCTCCCCTCAACTGGTCTGGGAAACATTTCCTCTGAGAGAAGTGGAAAAAATCTGTTTATTTAACAGGGAAAGCACCCCCCAGCACAAAAAATGAACAATACCAGATGACAAAACTCAATCGCCGCTCTGAAGAGACAACAAATTCAGAAAGTCTCTCCTGCGGATGCTTGCTCTGTTATCAATCCCTCCGGCACTGGGAAAGGCTGCTGCCCAGAGTAGGCCCCCATAGGCCACAAAGTGCAAGCTCTCAGTGCTCTCCAGGTCCCAGTGTGGAGCAGGTTTGAGCAGTTCCAAGAAAAGGGAAAGAAAAAAAGACAGTCCAGGGAAAACTCTGCCTCAGCCAGCTAAACCAACTGAAAAGCAAAGAACACTCTGTTCTGCTCCATCAGTGCCCAGACAACACAGTGCAGCACAGAATGTGGAGCAGTGTTGCTTTTAGAAGGTGAGTGCAGCCTGTGATAACAAACTCCGTACTTCTTCTTCTCCCCACCTTTGCTCTCAGAAGCAGTCTTGAAGGCAGAGAATAGAATATCCAGCATTAACAGAACAGATGGCTGGGGATACAAGCATCATAAAGTCACCCTAGGACACTGCTCTACTGAGATATGTCACCAGACTATGCTAAGACAAAGTTTTGGAACTGCTAATTAAAATTCTACTATCACAGTGAAGCTGAGGAGGAAAGACAGCTCACTCCAGTTACCTTGTGGCATGCCAATACTTCCTTTCAATCACAATGGTTTTCGTCTCTAAGTCCGTGACATCACAGGCATAATTCAACATCTTTTGGGCAGGAAGGAAGATATTCTTCTTCTCATTATACTGATGGGTAAGCTGAAATGCAAAGCAGTTAATTCAAAGTGAAACAGCGATAAAGTCAATAGTAAAACTCACCACAGTTTTGTTTACCAAGCCAAGTCCTTACTATCCCAAAATACAAGAACAGCTGTAAAAGCCTTGTGGTTTCTTAATTTTTTCCTATACCTACATGGGAGGGTAAGGGATAAATGATCCCAAACAATGGTAATCCACAACAAAGCATTCTTGACATCATATTCAGCTTTTGCATAGTGAGCTCTTCAGCTGATCAAGTTATTCCATTGCAATAGTTTGGGGAGTATCTTAGAGGGCTGGCTGTTGTTTGGTTTAAACCATCTTGATCATTCAGGAACCCAGTAGCAATGAGAAAGTTCAAAATAAGATAGTGCTACGCAGTGATTTTCCTATATGACAGATGTATTTCTACAAGACAGAAGGCTGACCTAATGCTTCCCTACAACATGGCTGAAGTGGCATCCTGTTCCCCATAGGTTTTTCCGTTTAATTTTAGCAGCTTTCTTACTAGATTAATGAGCTGAACTAACTCAAAAAGGAATCAGATAAGTGCCAGAGCTTTAAAACAAACAACAACAACAACAAAAAAGATGCAAAATGGTGATTTGTGGGTGCGTTTGAAAACAGAAATTTTTTTGTATTTTTCATAGAGACATGGCATTCTCTAGAATGATATTGCTCCAACGCTTTGAGTTTGGTTTTCTTTTTCCCCCTCAATTGTAAATGTTATGCATTCTTTTTGGCCATTTCAGGAAATAGATTTTCTGATACGTGTGAAAGACAGTCTAAAGTTCCCCTCATTTGCCTCACGACCATTCCCAGGACAGACACTGATGGGAATTCTGGCCTGCCAGTAATGGATGAACACCAAAAATCCTGAGGCCCCTGAGCAGAGTTCTGGCCTGCCAAGTGATTGTTCACAGCTGTGTCTTCAGTGACTGCTTCTAGCAGGGCCTGCCAAGGGGCGACCCAGCCTATATGCTTGCACCTGCTTCACGACAATAGACCAGGAATTTTCCCACCTCTTGGCCAGATGAACTTGCTGGGGCAACTTGGTAGCCCCCCCATGGAAAATCCTTCCTCTGCTCCACTACCACCGTGAGGCACCGAGGTTGAAGCCCCCCTACCAAGGACTGAGACTGAGACACCTGTAATTCTGATGCAGGGGTGCTGGCCTGACTGAAGCAGGATGCCTGCTGAGTGTTGCCTACAGATGTGCCTACAGGACCCAGACTGGTTTCCCCCAGAAAGCAGTCCTGAAACAGTGGGTCCCACTCACTGCTGATACTGACTTATCCTGCTGAGAACATGGACTGTCTGTACCCGTCTTCAATACCTTTTTCCCCCTCAGCCATTTCAAGATTCTGTTTCCCCCCTCAGCAATGGACTATAATAGAACCTTGAGTTCACCAGGACTTAACCTTGAGTTAACCAGGCAGGGCCATTATCTTCCCAACGTGACTAGGCAAACTCTGTCGGCTGGACTAAGAGGACTTAGTCTCTCCACATTTGGTAGCTATACTCCTGTCTTGGTTCAGGGCAAATTTTGGGGAGAACCCCCAAAGGGGCTCCTCTAGGAAAGCAGATTCATTTGGCCCCTCCCCTATGAAATATTAATCCCAATATTACCGGGTGGGACGTGCCTGGGCTCGTCTGACCCTTGCTGCTGGGCCAAAGGCGGCAGCTGTGATGTTTCACCTCAGAGATACATTTGGCCGGCTGCATCCTGCAGCTAGGCACTCGCAACAAATCCAGGCATAGTAGAAACTCAGTTGACCTCTGGTGGAAAAGGTTCAGGGGACGGTGAAGAGAAAAAGGAGAGGATTCTGCTGTAGAGTTTTAATCCAGAGTTTATTCCAGGATGACAGACCTCTGAATCTTGTAACAGCTCCCAACAGAATCCAGACCGCATGGTCCCGTCTCCTTTTAAGCCCGGGGACAGGGGCAGGGGAAGGCACAGGTGAGCCACCAACCAGGTGGGAGGAGGGGAAGGCTCAAAGGATAAAGACACTTGGACAGGCCAATGAGCCCGGACCTGAGGGGCACCTTTTGAACTTCTGCCAACCACACCATGACCCTGCTGGAATGTTAAGATTGATGGACAGCACTTAGCAGGAGGGCAAAGGGGGAGGGGAAAGGACAGGTTTCACCTATCCCAACACCTGAGGGATTTTCCTGTTTCCTGAAACAGGAAATGGCGTCACACTGCAACACTCCCCCCAACCGGTCCAGGAGAAAATAGCTCCTTGGAAAGAGGTGGAAAAAACCTGTTTATTAAACAATAAAACCTAAACAATATTGAACAATAAAACCCCTTGTTGCTCCAAAAGAGATGACAAACTGAGAAAGTCCCCTCCCTCGGTTGCAGTTCAGCTCACACAGGCTCTTATCAGTCCCTCCGGTGCTGGAAATGTTGCGGGCCGGGCCCGGCCTGGTGGGCCACAGGTGCTAGCTGCCGGTGCTCTTCTGGGTGTTCAGTCCAGAGCAGGTTTCAAGAGGTCCAAAGAAAAGGGAAAAAAGAAAAGAAACCACAGTCCAGGGAACTTCCTTGCCTCAGCAAGCTAAAACTAACTAAAAGCAAAGGAGAGCTCTGTCCCACTGTCTGTTCATCCCCAGACAACACAGTCCAGGAGCAGGAATGTGGAGGAGTGAGTGCAGGGTCTGAAAACAAACTGCTGCTTCTTCTCTCCCCCCTTCACTCTCTGCAACAAGTCTTAAAGGTGCCAAACTTATGATGCAGCATAAACAGAACAAGATGATTGGGGTTAAAAGCATCATATAATCAGCTTAGGACAACTCCCTCTCTCTTTCTCCCCCTCTTTTCTATTCTTTTCCTCTCCTTAATTCCTTTCATGCATTTGCTGTGGTCATTCTATAAAGGTGCATTTCTTTGGATTGATACTGCAATCCCCTTTCCGTGTTGTCTGTTGCACTCCCAGATCAGTTAACCAACCATCACCACCCCCATTGGTATGAGCGGATCGTGACATTAAATTGGCATCATGGACAGGATTCTGATCGACAGAAGGGTCTGCAAGGCTGTCTGTAGTCTCGAACAGGGGAAGGACGATTTGCTTCAGCCACACCTAGCCCCTCATCGCGAAAGGGTTGAACGAAGCTGGAAAGCAAGGAAAGCTCTTTGAATTTCCCACAAACTGCGCACGCCCAGGTGAAATACGCCCCCACACTCTATTGAGGGTTCTGTCTTTAGAATTTCCCAAAAAATCTCTTAGCGCAAAAGGGGAAACTGTTTTTGTTTATGTGTGAATTTGGACTGTCTGGGAAGGAAGGGACAACTTGAAGGAACTAAGCAGGGCCTCCCAGGGAGATTTGGTCTCTTCACCCAGCCAGGGAAGCAAAGGGGAGCACAGCAAAGGCTGTGAGATTGTCTAACTTAAGTTTGCACCTCCCTGTCATGGTTTTGGTCCCTTCATAAAATGACTGAAAACTCTAGCACAAAAGTTAAATTTCTGAATTTTCTGCTCTGCTTGCTAAATAGAATGCCAAGCCTTCTCCAAGGGGGGAGGTTTGGGCAGAGAACAGCTGGTTTAATTTAGAAAATGTCATAGATAGAATTTGTTCTTTACAACATGAAACAGAAGTTAAACTGGGCAAAAATAAAACCATCCTCTGCTCAGTTTTGGCAGCTTGTCTCACAGCAGCCATAGAAACCCTTTTTAAGCAAAGAAACGAGGAAATAGCAAGAATAGATTCCCTTCAAAACCTAGTTGAAATTTTGCAGAAAGAATTAAAGGAAGATAGAAATGAGATCTATAGGTTGCGAGCTGCCCTTAGAGAGGAACTTGCTAAGAATTCACATCATACTGATTCCTCTACAGAGCCAGAGGAAAAGGAAACTCCTGACGTTAAACAAATCTATGCCCGTCAGGAACTTGAGGCAGTAAAAAATTGGAGAGAATACTGCTGTCCTCGCTTGAGACCCTTGGTTCAAACAGAATAGAACTATCTTAATGATGAGGATTGTTGGAATGTTGGGGGGCATAAGACAGATGATGCACTTTGGACCTGGTTAACATAAGAGATTTGATAACAGGATGCCTTGGCATAAAGAAACGGAACTTTGAAAATTCGACCTGGATTGCAAGAAGATTAAATCAAACGGGTTTACTGGAAAAAGAAAATCCCATTAAACTCTGCAAGCAAGAGATGTTGTTATATGCGTAAGTTTGTGGATGTGATTTTAACCTAATCATTGTAGTACACATTACTAGTCCCCCTGCAATGGTATGTAAGTGCTTGTATCCCACAATCAAATTGGATTCTGATTACCGAGTGGGTCTCCCTGTCTCTCTGCATTGCCGAAAGAGGATCTTGACCCACCTATCACAACTAAACAAATACCGTTCAGTGCTACCGAATTAGCTAAGCTGTCAAAAGAATTCAGGCGCCTCCCACAAGAATCAGAGACAAATATGTCCTCCGAGTGTCCCTCGATGGTGGAGATCAAATTAAATTAACCGGAGGCCAGTGGGTACTGGGGACATGGAGCCTTCTTCACAACAGGAGATAAGGAGGTAAGCGTGACGCATGGTCCCTGACACAGGGTGCGTCTTTCTGGGCCGGGAGAATGAATCCTTTGGAACGGGGTGACCCCCTGGCAATCGTTGACACCACCGACCAGCTCTTAGAAAGTGTCCACAAAGCCGCCTGCCTGCAAAAGATTCATGAAAAGAAATTAGTTCCTGGTTTTGAATGCCCAATGCAATTACCTGTGAAGCCAGAACTAATGACCGATTGAACTCGTGGGCTTCCAGAAACACTTAGACATACAGCAATGACTCTACAGAAAACCATAATGGCTTTGAATCCTGTAGAAAGACTAGATAAGATTCCTCAGGAATTCCCCTGACCAAAGTGGACCTAGAGATCCTGGCTTCACTCCCTACTCTTCCCCCTCACAGCCCTCAGCTTCTCAATCTGATTCACCTGCCAGTAGCCATAAAGTTTGGACATGAGCTGAAGTTGCAGTAGATCTGATTAATTATTGTAGACAAGATGGACCTATAAAAACCCCGGCATAGAAATCAGAAAATAACAAAGGTGTTTGGTTTATTGGGGCTCCTCACAGTGAAAATATAGAGAAAGGAAAACAGATCTCTAACTGCCACCATTGGTGGTTGTTGGGAATTCAAAAGTGGGTCCCCAAAGAGGTGATGGATGGTTTGCCCCTTGAGAAATTGCAGAAAAGAATAAATAATTGGCACCAGCGAAAACCGAATCCATTGGCTCAACCCAGTGCACCCCTCCCTTCTCAGGGACAAAAACTAACCCTCCCCCAGCTTCTCCCACGGAACACAGGCAGTGAACCAAAACCAACAGGGTTTTCGGGAAACAAATCTCTCTGCCGCTTACAGGTGGGCAAAGGGGCGGAGCGTGGGTTTATTTAAGAATGCTCACTAAAAATAAATCAGGATATATATTAAGCCCAGCTATCACGGGCCTCCACAGGCTACTAGTAACCTTTTTGATTGACGTTGGGGCTCAAATCTCTGCACTGACAAAAAAGGATGCCCAGAGGTGTGGAATTGTTCCAACTAAGAGACAATGCTGTGTTCTTAATGCTCTGGGAACTACAGAATCTATGAATGTTGCCTTAGCCAAACTGAGGCTCCCTGGAAATGAGCATCAACTAGTCATCAAAATGGTAATTGGGAACATTCCAAATAATTGATTAGGAATGGGTGTCCTTGCTGGGAGGCAGTGGGAAGACTCTGAGGGATTTCTGTGGTCTTTTGGCACACTGCCACTTAACATTAGGCTGCTTCAAACCGCACCCTCCCTACCCTATAATCAAACAACTCATGTAAAACAATACCCTCTACCTTCTGGTGCCAGAGAAGGTATCAAAGCGGTTCTACAGGACTTGAGAAACCAAGGGGTAATAATTCACACACATTCTCCTTTTAATTCACCGGTATGGCCAGTCTGAAAAGCCAGTGGAAAGTGGAGATTAACAGTAGATTTTCGCAGGCTTAAAGCCAACACAGACCCTCTTACAGCACTGGTCCCAAACTTAGCTGAATTAATAACATCAATTCAAGAAAAGGCTCACTCAATCATGGCAATGGCAACTATGGATGTCAAAGACGTCTTCCTTATGATACCTATACAGCCAGAAGATATAGGGACCATTTTGCCTTCACATGGGAAAGGACGGCAATACACTTGCACTAGGCTTCCCCAAGGCTACAAACACTCCTCCACTTTGGCCCACCATGCTTTAGTTGAGGAATTAGAAAAAATACCCAAACCTGATCCTGCTGATCCTGTAGCTGATAATCAATACATTTAAGACACTCTGGGGGGGGGGGGGGGGGGGGGGGGGCGCAGGGGGGGGGGGTTGTGGGGGGGGGGGAAGGATGAAATAGAGGTAGTAGGGAAACATCAGCAGAAAATAATCTCTCACTTAAAAAGTCTTGATTTGCAGATACCCGCAGAGAAAATTCAGAAACCTTCTCAGGAAGTGAAGATTTTGAGAATTTGGTGGAAAGGAGGCATGACATGTATTCCACCCGATACCCTAACCTCTTTAGATCAGATTCAAAGGCCTGAATTGAGGAAAGATCTCCAGCAAGCTCTAGGACTATTAGTGTTCTGGAGAAAACACATCCCAGATTTCTCAATAATTGCTAGGCCGCTTTTTGACTTGCTGAGGAAAAGAATGAAATGGGATTGGACTCCTTCTCAGGAAGAAGCATTGCAATTACTGATTTTTGAGGCAACAGCTCACCAAGCACTAGGCCCTATCCATCCCACAGATCCCTTTCAGGTGGAATGGGGATTTGCCTCCTCAGGGCTATCAGTACACATTTGGCAGTGGGCTCCCGAGGGTCCAACGGGGCCTCTTGGTTTTTATTCCTGTGGTTTCAAAGATGCTGAGAAAAGATACACTACCTGGGAAAAGGGGTTGTTTGTAGTTAGCTTAGCTCTCCTAGAAGAGGAAAAAATTGCATGACAAGAGCTTATTGTATTAAGAAGCCCTTTCAAAGTTATCAAAATCGTCACTAATGGGAGCCCCACCCCTCCCCCCCACCTGACGGGGTAGCCCAAAGGGCCTCAGTTAGGAAATGGTATGCTCAGATGGAAGGCTATTGTAATACCGTCTCACTAACGGAAGATGCTGCTAAAAATCTAACAATCCAAGGCACTGAGAGCCTGGTTAGCAGCCAAGATAAATCTGCCTCTGTAATCAAAGCTGCCCTTCCTTTCTCCCCCGAACAAGCAGCAAGTTCTTGGTTCACAGATGCCTCTGCAAAACGGGAAGGGAAGGTATGGAGATCTAGAACAGCTGTCTTACACAATTCATTTGGTGAAAGAATCATTACCGAAGGGGAAGGCAGCGCTCAGGCTGGGGAACTCATAGCTGTTTGGAGTGTTTTCCGATGTGAGGCACAGAACATTTCTCTTGTCTGCATTTACACCGACTCTTACGCAGTGTACAAAGGTTGTACCGAGTGGCTTCCTTTCTGGCAGCAAAATGATTGGGAAGTTCACAGAATTCCAGTGTGGCAAAAGGAAAAGGGGCAAGAAATTTTAGATGTTGCAAGCCAAGGAAATGTTGCTATTGGTTGGGTAGCTTCTCAGCAAACAGATGGAAATCCAGCAGGAGAGTGGAAGAATAGAGCTGATGAACTAGCAAGGCTCAGCCCCCTGAAAAAGGAACTCATTCCTGAGGACTGGGATCAACTATTAGAATGGCTGCATGGAAAAAGACAGCACACAGGTGCGAAAGATTTGTACAAAGAAGCTCATGCTTGTGGTTGGCTGGTTACCAGGGAAATGTGTAAAACATGCGTATCGGCCTGCGAGCAATGTCACAGGTGACTGGAGAGACATCCTTGAGAAGATGACCCTCTGCATTTAAGAAAGGGTAAAGGCTTATGGGACGCGTGGCAGGTAGACTATATTGGCCCCTTTAAGAAGTCAGGAGGTAAACACTTTGTGCTAGTAGGAGTAGAAAGTGTATCTGGGTTGGTTCAAGCTGATGCTTTGAAAAGAGCTACAGGTGATAATGCGGTTAAAGCTTTGCAGGGGTGGTTTGGAACTTTCCCAAAGCCACAGGAAATTCAATCTGATCACAGGTCCCACTTCACTGCTAGAGGTGTACAGCATTGGGCAAAAGGTGAAGGAATTAAGCGGTCTTTCCACAGCCCTTTCCACTACCCTCAAGCTAAGGGGATCTTAGAAAGGACCAAGGGTTTTTTGAAAGGACTTCTGAAGCCCCGGGAGGGAAATTGGGACGTTCGGTTATGGGAAGCTGTTAAAAGAGTGAACAGTAGATGGGGGGTGAATGGATGTCCCAAAATCACTGCCTTTTGCCCAACAGCTCCAAGCATCGTTCCCTTACTACGGCGACCTGACGATTCAAAAAGTCCAGCACATTACCCTGGACAACCTGTTCTGGTGGACCTCCCTACTGTAGGGGAAGTAGCACTAGTGCTGAAAACCCCTCTGAAGAAATATGCATGGGTAGCCTCTGATGCTCTAGGGAAAGAGCATTGGATAAATACATGCTGGATAATCCTATCATTTTAACTCTTTTCTGCCCTCAGTGGAAGGATTTCTGTTGTTTTGACTTTTACAGAAGAACCCTGAGGAACATGAAAATCATCTGAACCATGATAACACTGGTGATGCTTTTCTGCATCCTACCACAATTCCATGGACAGGATCCTGCTGAGTGGTTGTGGTCTGAAGCTACCCTCCATCCCACTAATGTTGTAGGAGCGTATCCCAAGGGTGGCCACCCAAACCTAGAGCCTATAGTGCTGCATGACCCCCAGGTATATGGTCCAAGTGAGTGGGGATGGGATCAGAAGGACTGGACTAGAGCCCTAACTGGAACAATTGGTGAGTCGATTGTGGAAGCATGCAGAAAAATGGAAGGATCTCTCTATGAGAAATCCACCTCCATCACAGTTGCCGGAAATTTTATGGAACCAGATGGGAAAAATGATCGGGATATCCCTTCAGCGAGACTGTGTCCTACAAACAAGTGGGAGTGTGCCAAACAAATTCCCCTTACTCTGTGTTGCTGCCAGGAGTATGTTGGTAATTACACTCTAGGTCGCAAAACAAACAATGTTGCAAGTACAAAGGATTGTAAAAATGAACCAATTGATTGCTGGCATAATTTGACGTTAACTAAACCGACTTAAGTGACATGCCGCTGGCAAAATAACTTGACCAACCTGTTAGGTTGAAAAGGCTTAGCTCATAAATTTAAGATAGACGCTATAACAAAACCCACGCTGAGTACCGTAGTTACATCCCAGTGGAATAGACGGGACTGAGAGCATGAAGCCCACACTGAGCACCATAGTTACACCCCAATGGGTAGAAGGGACTGAGAGCACAAAGCTGACATTGAGTACAGTAGTTACATCCGAGTGGGCAGAAGGGACTGAGAGTCCCCTTAGTCAATGTGGCCTCGGTCCCAAGCTTTTGTTCACTTGGCAGGAATGGGAAAAACAAAAAGCCTGGCAGCTTCAAGGGGGAGTGGGAGAAGGAATTAGCCAAAGGATTTGTGGAACTGCTTATAGCAAAGCAATCTCAATCAGTGTTTTGACAGATCAGACAAATAAGCGTGAACAGGTTTGTACGCCCCCAAGCGTACAAGACTGTTGGCACAATTTTACATTAACACAAACTGCAGAAGTACTTTGTCTTTGGTCCAAAACTACTGAAGGCTTTTAAGTTGATAATAAATGGTATGAACCAACCTTCTACTACCACCACTCCGGCCCAACCACCGCTTATGCTTAGCCTGAGAAGTTTTGAAATTGGACCATATATAATCAGAAAAACAACACATATTGTTCAATCTGGCACGGTCTCTTAAACAAGTCAAATTTTGCTGATGATGCAAAACAATGTCTCAGAAATTCAGCCGGCCTGTTTGCCTTTTTTGCGGACTTCCTTTGAGGGTTGGACCACCTGGCTGCAAAAACAGAAAGTCCGTTTTTTCTTTAAAAACAGACACTAAGAGACATAACCGGTGTTTTGGGAACAGGTTTTGGAATTCTAAATAGTATTGATTCTGAAGTACACTAATGGAT
The DNA here is from genome assembly GCF_023055355.1 of Agelaius tricolor. NCBI lineage: Eukaryota > Metazoa > Chordata > Aves > Passeriformes > Icteridae > Agelaius > Agelaius tricolor. The sequence goes on from NW_027269288.1 coordinate 115,581, forward strand.
AAATTGGCTGCCACAAAATGGTTAGAGATTTGACCAAATTAAAACAACCACTGCAATCATCCTTATTGGCTTTGGGAACACAGCAGTGCTTGCTATCAAACATATTACCAGCTTGGGAAAAGGTAAATGTAAGTGATCACAAATTGGTAGACTGATGCACTCGGTGCTACACCAAACAACCTTTCTTTGGCTCTTAGCTGGCACAATTGTCGATGCAGTCAGTTGCTGCCTCAATGATAAGAGAAGGTGAAGGCAATTTTCCTACTGCAATTCAGAAAAGAATTTGGGACAGTGCCACTGATTTTGAAAGAGAATTCCAGTCCTGGTGGAACTTGGTGAATTTTACTTATCACCCCATTACAAACACAGCCACAGCTCTTGCGTTAACCGTACGCAATGCCTCAGTGCATTTGAGATTTCCTATTATTGCATTAGAGCTAAATCATGATGGAGCTATTCCCAATCTTTCTGAACATAGACAATGGGCCCATCAAACTGGTAAAAAATGGCAACATGTTAATTTGGAATCTTCTATTGTCCGAGAACTAGGCTTCATCTGTGAAAGTAATGCAATTACAGCTCAGGATGTTTGTTTGGACACAGAACAAAATATCTGTCATTTTGAAATTCGTCCTAACGAGACTTTCGAAACAGTCCTTAAATATATAGGCAATGGGTGTGGGTGCTTTAGAACTGCTTGTGATACGGTATTTGTAGAAAATGCAGTAGTGGATAGTAAAAATCCTTCAAATTGTTGCGCTTGTAACTTTACAAAATTGAGGGATGTGATTTTTCTTCAGAAGCTCCAGTTACCTCCCATTACCTTTTTCAATCCAATTAAAGACTGATTCACAAACTATTACTGTCCTAGGGTGACGTTATGATGCTTGTATCCCCATCCGTGTGTTCTGTTGATGCTGGCTATCATGTTCTGTGCCTTCAAGACTGGCTGTGAAGAGCGAATGTTTTGTTTTGGTTTTGCTATCAGCCGCTCCCCCACAGCTGGCACAACACAGAGACAGGGCAGTACATGGGTGCTGCTTTTGCTTTTTGCTTTGCTTTTCGCTTTGCTCTTGCTTCGGCTTTGCTCCTGCTTTGCTCTTGCTTTTTTGCTCCTGCTCATTAGTTAGTTTAGCTAAGCAGTCCAAATTTTCCCTGGACTGTTTCTCCTTTCCCTTCTTTGGACCTACTCGGACCTGCTCCGGACTGGGACCTGGGAAACACCGAGAGTTTGCACCTTGTGGCCAAGGTGCAGCAGCTACCCCAGCACAGGACAGACTGATAAGAGAGCGAGCACTCCCAAGAGAGACTTTCTGAAGTTGTCTACTTTTTCAGAGCGGTGAAAGAGTGGTGCCATCTGGTATTGTTCCTTTTGTGTGCTGCGGGGTGCTTTGCCTGTTACAGAAACAGGTTCTTTCCACTTGTTTCCAAGGAATCCTTCCCGACCCGGTTGGGGGGAGGGGCCGTGTGGGTTTGTTTTCTGGAGGGTCCACCTTTTGGAGGTTTTTTCTCCCAAATTTGCCCTAAACCAGGACATTTACCTACTCCCATTGGGATGAACATTACTTTGGTAAAGCAATCTTTGCTTCATCAGGACTTCATTGAAATATTGGAGAAGATCAAGAAGAATAGACAGAAAGCACTGGTAACTGTTCATCACAATGTGAAAGAAATACACCATGTCATAGAGAGAGTAAGAAAAGATGCCACAAGAGTCCTGAACAGTATGTGTCATCCCATCATTGCCCTTTTGCGTTTCGTTTTGATTGGGGTTTTTTAATCAGCAATCTTATTCATTATGAATTGGAGAATGATGAAAGAGTTAACAAAATTGATGTCTGTCATTAATGCACACAACTTGGCTGATGTCCTTTTCACTGTGGCCATCTCCAAGACTATTGACACAAGGCGACTATAAATGAGAGGATGTGTTTTGAAATCGTCTTCAATTTTCTTTGATGATTATAAGAAAATTACTTTTGATTTTTGGTGAATTGTTTTGAAAAAAAATATTTTAAATGAACTGTTGTTGATTTGTTTATTGCTTTATTGCCTTTGATTATTTGTGATTAGTTTCAGATATTTGAAAAAAATGTTTCAAAATAATATGGTCTAAATTACTGTTAATATATTTGTTTCTTGTTTCCTTACCCCCGCCTTTTTTTATCTTTTCTTGTCCTTCCCTTCTCTCTCTCTGTCTGACGTATTGTCTCTGCTTTCCAGGATATGCTACCAATGCGCGACAAGTACACAACAATAGTACAGAACACTGCTGATGAAGACCCTTTGAAGCCTGTCGTGAGTCACCAGGTGCTGTGAAAGACGGTCTGAGGTTCCCCCCATTTGCCTCACGACCGTCCACAGGACCGATATCAGGACCCTGAGGACCCCGATGGGACCTCTGGCCTGCCAGTAATGGATGAACACCAAAAATCCTGAGGCCCCTGAGCAGAGTTCTGGCCTGCCAAGTGATTGTTCACAGCTGTGTCTTCAGTGACTGCTTCTAGCAGGGCCTGCCAAGGGGCGACCCAGCCTATATGCTTGCACCTGCTTCACGACAATAGACCAGGAATTTTCCCACCTCTTGGCCAGATGAACTTGCTGGGGCAACTTGGTAGCCCCCCCATGGAAAATCCTTCCTCTGCTCCACTACCACCGTGAGGCACCGAGGTTGAAGCCCCCCTACCAAGGACTGAGACTGAGACACCTGTAATTCTGATGCAGGGGTGCTGGCCTGACTGAAGCAGGATGCCTGCTGAGTGTTGCCTACAGATGTGCCTACAGGACCCAGACTGGTTTCCCCCAGAAAGCAGTCCTGAAACAGTGGGTCCCACTCACTGCTGATACTGACTTATCCTGCTGAGAACATGGACTGTCTGTACCCGTCTTCAATACCTTTTTCCCCCTCAGCAATTTCAATAGACTTCTTCTTCTTGATTGGATCTGTTCCCCCTCAGCCATTTCAAGATTCTGTTTCCCCCCTCAGCAATGGACTATAATAGAACCTTGAGTTCACCAGGACTTTGAGATCTTCCCAACGTGACTAGGCAAACTCTATCGGCCGGACTAAGAGGACTTAGTCTCTCCATGTTTGGTAGCTATACTCCTCTCTCTTTCTCCCCCTCTTTTTTATTCTTTTCCTCTCCCTGATTCCTTTCAGGCATTTGCTGTGGTCATTCTATAAAGGTGCATTTCTTTGGATTGATACTGCAATCCCCTTTCCAGGTTGTCTGTTGCACTCCCAGATCAGTTAACCAACCAACCAGTTAACCAACCCCTTGGTATGAGCGGATCGTGACAATACCTTCTTTCAAGCTGCACTTGGTTCTAGTCCATAGAAGCACACTGGTAGGTAAAAGTAGACTCTAAAAGATAACATTCAAAATGTATTTCCCTTGTCTTCCCATTAAAGCAAGTGAAGAAAGCAGACAGGAGATCTTCAGATAACATGCTATGCAAATTGAAAAGATTCTGTCCTTATTTGAAGCAACTGAGGAACTCACACCATGAAATACAGTTCAGACAGATGGAAGGGTCACAGATGATGTCAAATCTGTACTTCCAATGTTTGAATGAAGCAAGATTTCTTGAAGTACAATCCTATAAAATGAAGGTGAGCTTGCAGAAGCAATTGAACTGGGTCTGCTTTATAAACACAATGTTTTCTAAGTAACTGAGGATTCAGGAAGGCAACCTTGGACTTTAAAGGATTTAGAAAGATACAAATACCAAGACTGGCAGTTCATTAGCTTTAACAGTCTCTTCAAATAAGATCTATTTTTAACTTCTTCTTGTAGTAGGTCTGAAGACATTGGGAACGATGCAATAAAACAAAACAAACAACAAACCAAAACAAAACCAAAACAGCTTTCTCAAAAAGCTTGGAGAAACCAGAGAAATTATGATTTTTAGGGGTTAAGTAGTCCTTTAAAAGTTGTCTCTGGGAAAAGAGATAAAAAACCACTAATTGACTGGGGAGTATATTCCAAACCTGTACTGAAGCATGTAAGGGACAAGAGCCGGTAATAAAACTACTATGCTGGGTTCATCTGTTAAAAGCATTCCAGAATGGTTGAAATTATCAATCACATAATGTGGGATTAAAAAAAAAAAAAAAAAGAAAAAAAGAAAAAAGAAGAAAACATAGAGAAAAAAAAAATATTTTGAAGATGTTTTCCCATTCCCAGATGGCATAACAACTTTATTTCATTTTGTTCCTAAGACTGATTAATAGCTTATGAAGTGTTTTACAATTGAGAGTGAGAGTGTTCACACTAACCGTACAATTTGGATGGATCTCTTTTACTTTGCACAGCAGCAGATACGGTTTAGCACTCCACAGCTCAGTCCCCAAAAGTGAATGGGTGTGGCAGATTTAACCTACCTGGCCAGTCCACCAGAATGCTTAATTATCTTGGAAAATGCTTTGCTCTATCTCATTATCTGGACATGTCTCTCTAGCTCCGCTTTGAGCTCCTTGATCTTTCATCGACAGGATGAGATCCAATTTAGCTTAGCAAGGACATAGCCTTTCAAAACCACATCTTTTATCTTCTGCATTCATCCAAGTACATTTCTACTGCAGGGAACCCTGTGGAAGATCCTAGTTGTTTTGTTTCTCAGATAGTTGTTGCATAAAAGAGCTCTTCTTTTAATTTTCTCCCTGCTAAAGGATAGGCTCTGTACTTAACTGATTGTGATGCTAACTCATTATCATCTATTCTTCAGTCGTACAGAGTAGGCAGCAAAGTTTTCTTCTGAAGACATTCATTTAATGAGAAATGCTGAAGGTCTGACTTTAGTTGCAAAGGTCACTGATTGACCGGTTGCAAAATTGTTAAGTCTAGTAAGAGCAGGAAAAGTGTGCTGTTGCTGTGCCTGTAAATGTCGTGTCAGCTGCTGTTGGGATAAAAAGCATGAGCATAAGAAAACATGGATAGAGAAGAAATTTGTTGTGATTTCTGCACAAGAGGAAGTATGAAGCACTTATTTCAGTGGCTAAGACAGTATCATCATTGGGCCAGTTCTCTTCAACATCTTTTGAACAACCTGGACACAGCACTTGAAGGAATATTAAGAAAGTTTGCCAAAGACACTAAATTGGGAGGAGCTGTGAGCTAACTCCCTTGAGGGCACAGAGACCTTGCCGAGAGATCTTGCCAAATAGGAGAGATGGGCAATTCTTGCTGGCCGGGAGTCTATGCACAAATCACAAAAGGGGCGGGACTGCTGGGGATGGCGTCTCAAGCTGGTTTTTTTCCAGCATCAGTCTCATTACATGGTGATGACAATGGGAAGCTGCCAGCAGCTCACGTCCCCAGCAGCAGACAAAGAACTTAATGTTACAACTGACTTGAAAAGTTTTTTGACCAATCACACAAAGCAAAAGCATATTGACAGTACTTCTATCCAATCACTATAAAGACATGTACCTGGGCTTAGAACAATGCTCGCTTCTTTCGAATAAAAGACCTGCTTGTAAGCCTTAAGACACAATGCACAGAGCTCCATTATTAAGCTTAGAACTACCTAACATCACGCTAGATATACTTTGCTGTAGCTTAGGGAGTTATTCGAGACAAGCATTAATACACAGACCATTGTTCCATTTGTCCTTACTTTTCTACTTCTCATCTAATTTTTCTGCTGACAAACCTTATGACTACTGCTTAGCTCCAATGACAGCTCTGCTGTCTCTGAGGCCTTCCTTTTGCAGCTTTCCCAAACCCCTCTGTTTTTGAGGATTCCCACAGGCAATCACCAACCAGATGGAGTGGAACAAGGGCAAGTGCTGGATTCAGCACCTGCAACAGGGCAATCCTGGTGGGTGTATAGACTGGGGAGGGAGCAAGAGGCTGGGAGAAGCACTGCAGAAAGGGTCCCAGGCTCCTGGCCAATGGCAAGCTGAATGTGCATCAGCAGTGCCCTGGCAGCCAGGAGGGCCAAGCCTGTCCTGGGGTGCATCAGGCACAGCATCACCAGCTGGGCAAGGGAGGGGATTGTCTTGCTCTGCTCTGCTCTGCTCTGCTCTGCTCTGCTCTTCTCTTCTCTTCTCTGCTCCACTCTTTCTCAGCCTGGAGAAGAGCAGACTCCGGGCAAATTGTTAGAGCAGCTCTCCAGTAGCTGAAGACAGCCTACCAGAAGGAGGCAGGTGAGCTACACAAGGGCACGGAGCGATAGGAAAAGTGTGGATGGCTTTAAAACCTGAAGAGGATAGGTTTCCTTTGGCTATTGGGAAGAAATTCCTTGCCAAGATGGTTGTGAGACACTAGAACATGTTGTGGGTGACCAATTCCTGGAAGTGATCAAGGCCAGCTTGAATGGGTCTTTGAGCTTAAGGCGCTCTAGTGGAAGGTGTCCCTGACAATGACATGCTGGGGAGGACGTAGGTGAATTTAAGGTCCCTTCCAAAGCCAACCATTCCATTATTCTATGGTAATCATTCTGTACAGTAGCAGTAAGAAGTTGAAGCTAGAAATAACATATTCATGCTGAGAAACTGCTATCCAAGGAGTTGAACGGTTTGGGTCTCACATTTATGGGCCATTTAGCAATACTATATCTAATATCTACTCCTCGCTCTTTATCATACACGCAAGTATTTTATCATTAACGTTTCTGACATTTGGGAATTTTCTTCCCTTCTCTTTCTTTCTTTCTTTTTCTTTCTTTTCTTTCTTTCTTTCTTTCTTTCTTTCTTTCTTTCTTTCTTTCTTTCTTTCTTTCTTTTCTTTCTTTCTTTCTTTCTTTTTCTTTCTTTCCCCCACTTCCTTCCTTCACTGCCTTCCTTCCATTATGTCCTTCTTTCTGCCAAGTCCTTCTGCCACTTCCTTCCCTCCCTCCCTCCACTTTGATGTTAATTTGCAAACGGTCAAGTAGTTACAGGAAATTACTCTTCTTAAATATCATTTTGAAGCTTAGAAATGAATAACAAAATTGTGTCAAAACAGGGCATTTAAAAGCCATCTGAAAGTGAGAACTAGCTATTGAAAAGTCAAAAATACAAAAATGAAATGATGGAGTGGATGGTTTTAAGGGATATTCTTTGTATGGCTTTGATACAAAGGAGGATCTCAATTTTTACACCTTCTAAAAACACATCTTGAAACTTACTACTTTCCGTGACAAAAATATTTCCAAAACAAGGAAATTGATTTATGCAGATGAAAATATCATCTCCCAAATAGTCATCATCAAGTCCAAAAATTACCTTGCTTTTTACATAGTAAGATTTATGGAGATTTCTATTCTCACACAAACAAAGAAGAATCTCTCAAATGACTAGAAAATTTTTAAAAGCAAAATAACCTTGAAGAAAAAAGATCCAAAAAAGAGCAGGGAATTATATACGTCCACACTTGTTACATGTTGGTTACTAATATTGGCTCTAGTTTGTTGGCGAGTACACTTCCCATTCACGCACGCAGACACCCCTCTTCCTCCTGCACACAGATGTGTGATATTGGGTCTCAAAGAATGGACTATTTGCTCTTAGATAGGTTTTGGTTCTCAAAGTCAAAGCGTAGTCTTCCTGGCTCTATTACCAGGATTTTGTTCCGGGAAGGGAATGTGCTTGTGCCTGTTAGAAATGGGGAGGAGGGGACAGAAAGCAAAGCCATTTGAAGACAACCTGCAGCAGAACTAAGAAAGAAGGGTGCTTCTTGACTGCACAGCAAAAGAAATATCGAAAGTAAAATGGAGGAAAACTTGAGGTGCTGATAGAGTTTCTCCTTGTGACAGCTTTCAAACGTACAGAAAACAGCACTTCCTCATTCTCCTGCCTTTTCAATTCACATGAACATTGGAAGAAAAGGGGTTTTGGACAACTTTCTTTTGCTTCTTGCTAAACACTCTGCAGACCTCCGTGCAACTTCTAGAACAAGAGCGGAGATGCTTTCCGTACGGGCACAGTTTGTCCTGGCAAGACATAGTAAAAAAGCTTTTTGCTCAGTTTTATGTGACAAGAGAGGCAGAAGGCAGAGTAAAGAGCTCTCCGAAACGAAGCCCCCTGCCAGGGCGTCTTTCGTCAGAAGCCGCTCTCCGGAGAACACCGCCACCGGCACAATGCTCTGTGCGCGAAGAAGCCGCTTCTTCGCCTCCGGGAGATGGAGAGAACGGCAGCTTCCCAAGGGCGAAGATGCAAGCCGCAGCACACCGATATAGCGTGTGCAGCTTTCAAATTGATAGAAACGAGTGCTTTAGCATTCTCCTGCCCTTTCATTCACATTATATTCGAATAAAAGGAGTTTTGGGACACGATGTTTTTCTTCTTGTTAAACACTCTGCAGTCCTCTGTGCAACTTTTAGAAGAAGATCGGGGATGTTTTGTGTACTGGCACAGTTTCTCCTTGCAAGACATGGTGGAAAAGCTTTTTGCTGAGTGTTGAACGACAAGAACCTAAGAAGACGCAGATACGCAGCTCTCCGAAGCTAAGTGCCGGTCCCCGGCGTCTTTCGGCAAAAACCGCTCTCAGGTGCTCCCGGCGCCCTGCACAATGCTCTGCGCGCAAAGAAGCCGCTTCTTCGCCTCCGGGAGACGGAGAGAGCGGCACCCTCCGAAAGGCTAAGAACAAAGCCGCCTACTACCAGCAAAACCTGAGCACCTTTCAAACAAATAGAAAAGACTACTTTACCACTCTCCTGACTTTTCCATTCACAATATAATCAAATAAAAAGAGTTTTCGACAACTATCTTTTCCTTCTAATTAAACAGTTCGAATACCTATGTGCATTTTTAGAAAAAGATCTGGGTTGTTTTGTGTACTGGCACAATTTCTCCTTGGAAGATAGGGTGGAAAAGCTTTTTGCTAAGTGTTGAGCGGCAAGACACGCAGAAGACGCAGATACGCAGCTCTCCGATTCTAAAAGTGCCGGTCCCCGGCTTCCTTCGGCACAAGCCGCTCTCCGAAATGCACCGCGACCCAAACAATGCTCTATGCGCAAAGAAACCGCTTCTTCGCCTCCGGAAGACTCTGCCAGTGGCAGCTTCCCAAAGGCGAAGATGCAAGCTGCACCACACAAGCACATTGTGGGCAACATTCAGACTTAGAGAAAACAGTACTTTACCACTCTCCTGCCTTTTCCATTGTTAGTATATTCGAAAAGAACGAGTTTTGGACAACTAGCTTTTCCTTCCTGCAAAACTCTTTGCAGACCTCGGTGCAACTTCTGGAAAAATATCGGTGATGTTTTCTATACTGGCAGAGTTTCTCTTTGCAAGATATGGTGGAAAAGCTTTTTGCTGAGTGTTGAGCGGCAAGACACGCAGAAGACGCAGATACGCAGCTCTCCGAAGCTAAAGTGCCGGTCCCCGGCTTCTTTCGGCACAAACAGCTCTCAGGAGCTCCCTGCGCTCGGCACAATGTTGTGCGCAAAGAAGCAGCTTCTTCGCCTCCCGGAGACGGAGAGAGCGGCAGCTTCAAAAAGGCGAAGATGCAAGCCGCACCACACAGGCACAGTGTGGGCAGCATTCAGACTTAGAGAAAACAGTATTTTACCACTCTCCTGCCTTTTCCACTGATATTATATTCCAAAGGAACGAGTTCTGCACAACTATCTTTTCCGTATTGCAAAACCCTTTTCAGACCTCCGTGCAAGTTTAGAACATGATTTTGGATGTTTTCTATAGTGGCAGAGTTTCTCTTTGCAAGATATGGTGGAAAAAGCTTTTTGCTGAGTGTTGAGCGGCAAGACACGCAGAAGACGCAGATACGCAGCTCTCCGATTCTAAAAGTGCCGGTCCCCGGCTTCTTTCGGCACAAGCCGCTCTTAGGTGCTCACCGCGACGCAAGCAATGCTCTGTGTGCGAAGAAGCCGCTTCTTCGCCTCCGGGAGACGGAGAGAGCAGCATCTTCCCAAAGGCGAAGATGCAAGTCGCACCACACAGGAACAGTGTGGGCAGCATTCAGACTTAGAGAAAACAGTATTTTACCACTCTCCTGCCTTTTCCATTGTTATTATATTCCAAAGGAACGAGTTTTGGACAACTAGCTTTCCTTCTTGCAAAACTCTTTTCAGACCTTCCTGCAAGTTTATAAAATGATTTTGGATGTTTTCTATAGTGGCAGAGTTTCTCTTTGCAAGATATGGTGGAAAAAAGCTTTTTGCTGAGTGTTGAGCGGCAAGACACGCAGAAGACGCAGATACGCAGCTCTCCGAAGCTAAGTGCCGGTCCCCGGCTTCTTTCGGCACAAGCCGCTCTTAGGTGCTCACCGCAACGCAAGCAATGCTCTGTGTGCGAAGAAGCCGCTTCTTCGCCTCCGGCAGACGGAGAGAGCGGCAGCTTCCCAAAGGCGAAGATGCAAGCCGCACCACACAAGCACATTGTGGGCAACATTCAGACTTAGAGAAAACAGTACTTTACCACTCTCCTGCCTTTTCCATTGTTCTTATATTCGAAAAGAACGAGTTTTGGACAGCTATCTTTTCCGTATTGCAAAACTCTTTTTAGACCTCCGTGCAAGCTTTAGAACATGATTTTGGATGTTTTCTATAGTGGCAGAGTTTCTCTTTGCAAGATATGGTGGAAAAGCTTTTTGCTGAGTGTTGAGCGGCAAGACACGCAGAAGACGCAGATACGCAGCTCTCCGAAGCTAAGTGCCGGTCCACGGCTTCTTTCGGCACAAGCCGCTCTTAGGTGCTCACCGCGACGCAAGCAATGCTCTGTGTGCGAAGAAGCCGCTTCTTCGCCTCCGGGAGACGGAGAGTGCGGCAGCTTCCCGAAAACGAAGGTGCAAGTCGCACCACACAGGAACAGTGTGGGCAGCATTCAGACTTTGAGAAAACAGTATTTTACCACCCTCCTGCCTTTTCCACTGATATTATATTCCAAAGGAACGAGTTTTGGACAACTATCTTTTCCTTCTTGCAAAACTCTTTTCAGACCTTCCTGCAAGTTTATAAAATGATTTTGGATGTTTTCTATACTGGCAGAGTTTCTCTTTGCAAGATATGGTGGAAAAAAGCTTTTTGCTGAGTGTTGAGCGGCAAGACACGCAGAAGACGCAGATACGCAGCTCTCCGAAGCTAAGTGCCGGTCCACGGCTTCTTTCGGCACAAGCCGCTCTTCGAAAAGCACTGCGACGCAAGCAATGCTCTGTGTGCGAAGAAGCCGCTTCTTCGCCTCCGGCAGACGGAGAGAGCGGCAGCTTCCCAAAGGCGAAGATGCAAGCCGCACCACACAAGCACATTGTGGGCAACATCCAGACTTAGAGAAAACAGTACTTTACCACTCTCCTGCCTTTTCCATTGTTCTTATATTCGAAAAGAACGAGTTTTGGACAGCTATCTTTTCCTTCTCGCAAAACTCTTTTCAGACCTCTGTACAAGCTTTAGAACATGATTTTGGATGTTTTCTATACTGGCAGAGTTTCTCTTTGCAAGATATGGTGGAAAAAAGCTTTTTGCTGAGTGTTGAGCGGCAAGACACGCAGAAGACGCAGATACGCAGCTCTCCGAAGCTAAGTGCCGGTCCCCGGCTTCTTTCGGCACAAGCCGCTCTTAGGTGCTCACCGCAACGCAAGCAATGCTCTGTGTGCGAAGAAGCCGCTTCTTCGCCTCCGGCAGACGGAGAGAGCGGCAGCTTCCCAAAGGCGAAGATGCAAGCCGCACCACACAAGCACATTGTGGGCAACATTCAGACTTAGAGAAAACAGTACTTTACCACTCTCCTGCCTTTTCCATTGTTCTTATATTCGAAAAGAACGAGTTTTGGACAGCTATCTTTTCCGTATTGCAAAACTCTTTTTAGACCTCCGTGCAAGCTTTAGAACATGATTTTGGATGTTTTCTATAGTGGCAGAGTTTCTCTTTGCAAGATATGGTGGAAAAGCTTTTTGCTGAGTGTTGAGCGGCAAGACACGCAGAAGACGCAGATACGCAGCTCTCCGAAGCTAAGTGCCGGTCCACGGCTTCTTTCGGCACAAGCCGCTCTTAGGTGCTCACCGCGACGCAAGCAATGCTCTGTGTGCGAAGAAGCCGCTTCTTCGCCTCCGGGAGACGGAGAGTGCGGCAGCTTCCCGAAAACGAAGGTGCAAGTCGCACCACACAGGAACAGTGTGGGCAGCATTCAGACTTTGAGAAAACAGTATTTTACCACCCTCCTGCCTTTTCCACTGATATTATATTCCAAAGGAACGAGTTTTGGACAACTATCTTTTCCTTCTTGCAAAACTCTTTTCAGACCTTCCTGCAAGTTTATAAAATGATTTTGGATGTTTTCTATACTGGCAGAGTTTCTCTTTGCAAGATATGGTGGAAAAAAGCTTTTTGCTGAGTGTTGAGCGGCAAGACACGCAGAAGACGCAGATACGCAGCTCTCCGAAGCTAAGTGCCGGTCCACGGCTTCTTTCGGCACAAGCCGCTCTTCGAAAAGCACTGCGACGCAAGCAATGCTCTGTGTGCGAAGAAGCCGCTTCTTCGCCTCCGGCAGACGGAGAGAGCGGCAGCTTCCCAAAGGCGAAGATGCAAGCCGCACCACACAAGCACATTGTGGGCAACATCCAGACTTAGAGAAAACAGTACTTTACCACTCTCCTGCCTTTTCCATTGTTCTTATATTCGAAAAGAACGAGTTTTGGAAAGCTATCTTTTCCTTCTTGCAAAACTCTTTTCAGACCTCTGTACAAGCTTTAGAACATGATTTTGGATGTTTTCTATAGTGGCAGAGTTTCTCTTTGCAAGATATGGTGGAAAAGCTTTTTGCTGAGTGTTGAGCGGCAAGACACGCAGAAGACGCAGATACGCAGCTCTCCGATTCTAAGTGCCGGTCCCCGGCTTCTTTCGGCACAAACTGCTCTCAGGAGCTCCCTGCGCTCGGCACAATGCTCTGTGCGCAAAGAAGACGCTTCTTCGCCTCCGGGAGACGGTGAGAACGGCAGCTTCCCAAAGGCGAAGATGCAAGCCGCACCACGCAGGCACAGTGTGGGCAGCATCCAGACTTAGAGAAAACAGTACTTTACCACTCTCCTGCCTTTTCCATTTTTATTATATTCGAAAGGAACGAGTTCTGCGCAACTATCTTTTCCTTCTTGCAAAACTCTTTTCAGACCTCCGTGCAAGCTTTAGAACATGATTTTGGATGTTTTCTATAGTGGCAGAGTTTCTCTTTGCAAGATATGGTGAAAAAGCTTTTTGCTGAGTGTTGAGCGGCAAGACACGCAGAAGACGCAGATACGCAGCTCTCCGAAGCTAAGTGCCGGTCCCCGGCTTCTTTCGGCACAAGCCGCTCTTAGGTGCTCACCGCCACGCAAGCAATGCTCTGTGTGCGAAGAAGCCGCTTCTTCGCCTCCGGCAGACGGAGAGAGCGGCAGCTTCCCAAAGGCGAAGATGCAAGCCGCACCACACAAGCACATTGTGGGCAGCATTCAGACTTTGAGAAAACAGTATTTTACCACTCTCCTGCCTTTTCCATTGTTATTATATTCGAAAGGAACGAGTTTTGGACAACTAGCTTTCCTTCTTGCAAAACTCTTTTCAGACCTTCCTGCAAGTTTATAAAATGATTTTGGATGTTTTCTATACTGGCAGAGTTTCTCTTTGCAAGATATGGTGGAAAAAAGCTTTTTGCTGAGTGTTGAGCGGCAAGACACGCAGAAGACGCAGATACGCAGCTCTCCGAAGCTAAGTGCCGGTCCCCGGCTTCTTTCGGCACAAGCCGCTCTTAGGTGCTCACCGCGACGCAAGCAATGCTCTGTGTGCGAAGAAGCCGCTTCTTCGCCTCCGGGAGACTCGGCTAGCAGCAGCTTCCGAAACGCCAAAAACAAATATTAACACCACCGGCATTGTGTCCCGGGCGTCTTTCGGCACAAGCGCCGCACCGGAGCGTACCGCCCCTGGCACAATGCTCTGTGCGCGAAGAACTCGATTCTTCGCCTCCCGGGATCTGAAAGAACAAGCATAAGCTTAAGACGCCCTTGCCTCAATTGTGTACAGGTTTGGGCGCTCCTCTCGATTAATTGTGCCATTTCTGACAGCAGGTGTCGCTGTTGGTCAAGCTTTGAGTATGCTTAAGACGTTGCGATGCTGGGTGGTCAAACAACTCAAGGTAAGATCAGCGATTTTAAATCAGGTTCTCACTGGTGTAGATACCATTAGTCATTGCACACTGCAAAATAAAGCTGCTCTAGCTTTCTTGTTAGCACATGGGCAAGAGTGTGAGGATTTTGAAGGAATGTGTTTTTTGAACCTCTCTAACCCTTCTGCAGTCATTCACTGGAAACTCAAACAAGGACAAGATAACATGAAGAAATTGATTGGGAATGAGAGGGTTACGCATGAATGGTTTGAGAGATGGGAAACAACTCGATGGTTGGAAGATCTTGTCAAGGGAACTTTGTTGTTACTAGTAGTCATTATTAGATTGCTTCTTGTTATTCCATGCATCATGAAACTGGTGAGCCTCTTGGAAGTAAATACAGTGAAAAGGGTTTAGCTGGTGCAAGACAAAGAAGGGGGAAATTGTAGCAATGTAGCTGAACCTCTTAGACTAAAGGGTGCACCAGCCATCCAGCTGGAATATGTTCTTCTCAGAATTTTCTCAGAGCCCTCTGGAATTCATCAAGGTTACTAAGACATAAGCCGTGCTAAAAGAAGAAAGAGAAGTTGAGAAACCAACTTCCAAGACTACAAGAACTCGATAACGGGGGGCAGCAAAGCGCCTGGACTGTAACCAATCGTATCTTCTGAGAGGTAGACACAGAATGTGTGGACATAACAAAGGCACCAAGATAAAAATGCGGGCCTAGCGTGTGCAGAGATTTAGAATGTGGAAGTGCATCATGTCAACAATCAACGGCTTCTGCTTAATCCTCTCGCTCCGTTGTCCTGGAGTCCTGAATTTCCCACAAGGAAAGCCCTACTAAAAGGGCTCTGATTTTAATGATAGTTGCTGTCTAGACGATGAATAATGGGAAGAGTTCTTTCAAATCCTTCCCTCGCTGACATCTGTAAGTTTCATCTTTTCCTGATTGTACTGGTGGCTATACATTAGTTATGACTAGAAAGGAATGCGTTTTAGGGATATGTGGCAAGGAAATTGGTAGCTCTGCTTCCATTTCCATTGTCTAAGAAGAATTCTGGTTAGTTTTGGACTTTTCATAGACCTCTGACTAGATTGCATTTGTCTTTGATTGAGCCCGTAAATTTTAGGCTACTAGGCTTGACCAATGAATAGAAAAGGGAAAGTCACACAGCTTAGGTGGTTCTCTTGTTAGTAGGGCGATTTCTGTCCTCAAGTTTGTTACTTCAGCTAGCAGATTATGCTCACTCCAAAAGAAGGTGAGAAGTTTGCTACCGTAAATGGTCCGAGAATTCTTCCTGCTTCTTTGTGACTCTTTTGTATGACTGGATTCTGTATTATTGGAGTTTGTTATAAAAAGTTGGATTAAATTGCGTGCGTCCGTTCTTGGGGGAAACAGAGTATTTAGCCAATAACATCTAGGCTTTTATCGCCCTGAGACTGTCTGAACGGACCGGACGCTTTAAACACAGTAATTCCTGCTAGTTCCAATTCCATTTTTAGACTCGACAAACCGAATGGTAAACCTGCACCAGTAGGGAGGGACATTGGACTTTCTCCTTTTTAGAGAGAAACTAATGAAAAAGTTTCAGCAGAATCACAGCAGGCTGTAAAATAAGAAAAGCATCATGAAAAGAGGCCAATCCTATCCTCTTAGATATGGCTAGTTGTGATTGGACATGAATGAAATATGTCAACTCTGTGTTCCTGGGTATCACATCAGTAACAGCTACTTCAGCTGCTGTAGTTGTCTCCTAAAGCTAAGAACAGAATCCAAAGAATTGTGATTCCATGGTCCCAATTCACCCTGTGATGGTGACAGGTGAAAAAGGAGTGGAAGGTGCACGGGGAAATTAACTTGAATGGCCTATCTAAATCAGCAGCCACTGATTTCCTGAAAACTTCAACAGGTCAGTTGACCTGTTGGGATTCTTTTAATCCATGGTCATGTTTTTCTTGGGATTCTTGTAACCTTTCCCCATTTGTTCAGCCTTTGCCCTCAAGCCTTTGCTGACATTTCAAGTATCTCGACAAGCTGGAAATGTGTTGTCTTTCTTTATCATGTCATAATTCCCTTCAAAGGCTTGTTTGCCTCAAGTCTTATTTTTGCTGGTTTTCTGCTAGTTGATTGTCAGAGGGCAGCAGGTGCTTTGTAAGAGCAAGTACACAATCCTATAGCTTGCTTTTCTTTTGATTTGGCCTGTCTAGAAAACTGAATGACTGAACATTTCCGACAGAATTTTCTCTCCCCATTATGTTTCCCTGGAAGGGCAGATGCAAATCATCTACCTAAACTCTTGGCACGGAAGAAAATAGTGGTTTGCTGCTGCATATAGGTAGAAGCTTACAAAAGGAAGGCCTTGGGCTGAGGCCCGATACTTTGGCAAAGTAGAAAAGGACTATGGGAAGGTGAGGCCGCTGAATCAGAGGTAGATCAACAAGTTCTAGAATGGTCACGTGTTCACGGCGTGGTGTATGATGGTTGGTTGAATGAATTTTGTTATGGCTTAAAGCTGTGGAACTGATAAAGGCCTGAGTGCTTCAAAAGCCTGGTTTTTGCAAAAAAGCAGCTCTCCTCTGCACCTGCCTGGGGACTCTGCGTCACTAGGGACCCTCACTCCCAGTTTGCCAAGGAGATGATCAGTAGGAATGTTGCAGAGCTGCTGTGTCCATATGAACGGAATGGCAAAGAGTGAAGCGGTGGGTAGTTTTGGGCTTTAATACAATGCTGCTGCATTGGTGCCAGTTTAGTTGGTTTTCCATCAGTGGCCTTTCTGTCTAGAAGTACACTGCCCACAGTCTTCCTAGCATGTGATGCCATTTCCTTCCTGTTGTTTTAATACCTTCCTTCAGTTGAAAGGATGATACAATCTTTACATTTTGAAGATCCCTGTTAGGAAACACTATGCCAGAGGAGTCATTGCTCCCTTTTCTTCTGCCTCCTTTGTAATTTTCAGAGACTCATTTCAAATTTCTGCTAATGTCGAGAAGAATACTGAGACTACTCAGCAGGGTTGACGCTCTCAGCTGCTTTCCTCTTTCATACTGCTTCATACTGTATGTGACTTAATGGCCTGGTTTTGTCATCCGCATTTTGCTGTGATCTGTGAACACAAAAAGAAGTCTTTGTTTTTTGCAAGAACTACCCCTAGGAGGATTTGTGTTCATTTTGATTTCTCCGGTGTTAGCCCTGTTGCAGAAAAAAAGGAGATTGTACCCTCTTCTTGTGCTCTCATTCCCTCCTCTCTGCTTTGCATGTCCTAGTTAATCTACTGCCATGACTCATTTGGCATCATCTCATCGTGCAAATTCTGCACAGTTGCATGGACTTACAAATGCCAGGTGCCAAGGAGCTAATATAACCATTCAAAGATTAAAGAATCGTAGGGCTGGGCAAGTTCAGCTGCTGAAACTGTAAGTGGTTAAGTCATGCCATATTAAAGAGACAGAGCAAAGCAGTTCATCTAGGACTTTGAACTGGACACCTCTGAGAATAACAGCTTGACAGCAATTGTCCCAGTCTCTCTGCAAGCCTCTCACTGTCCCTGGGCCTTACCCGGGTCGGCAGAGAGTGGGGGGGGTGACCCCACCACAGCCGACTGCGGGGAGACACTCTCTGTGCCCCGAGGGTGCTGAGGGCACTCAGGCTGGTTGCCTTCGTTGCAGCAGAGACGACCGAGACGTCGGTGGAAGAGGAAAGGGGCCGACTCCCAGCAGGGGGTATTCCAAGGTTTTATTAAGGAGTCCCGAGCGAGCTCCTATACCTCAGGGGGTTCCTGCCGAGAGCGCTGGGGGACGTTTGGAGCTTACATTTAAAGGGGGGAGGAAACTAACATAGATAAAATCCTACTGACCAATAGGTATCTCTGGGGGATGGGTGCTGGGGGGATAGACATACAAAACAGCGTATGGGGCAGGACTTGGGGGGTTGACCCTTGGCCCCTGGCTAATCACTCGACAACTTGGACCGAAACTTCTAGGTAGGGGGCTGGGATGTCAAGGTGACTGACAGAGAGCCAGGGTGGGGGTTTTGGAGATCTTATCCCAGGAAAGGGATAACACAAAAGGAGGGGGGGGGGTGCAGTCTGGGATAAACCATTTGGGAAAAACATGGGAATACAAAACCAACTACTTCAAGGTATTACAAAATATAAGAACGCACTACAACATCTCCCTCTTTTCGTTTAAATAAAAAAGGAAGAGGCACCTAAACATTAAATTTCAGCTCGGAGTGCTATCAATCATCAGCAAACCAAGGCTGTTTTGTAAATTCTGCAGAGGTTTCTGTCCCTTCCTCAGAAGAGGTAGGAACAGTCACCTGATTGACCTCTAAAGGGGAAATAGCTTTTGAGATCAGTTTGGTCACAATGCTCTTGATGATCCCAAAACTGATCAAAATAACAAGAAGAACAAGCAAAACTAAAAATACAGATTTCAAAATGGATTTGACCCAGCCCGAGAGTCCCCATCCCTGAAAGAGTCCATCCATCCAGTCCGCTGTTTCTTGCTTGATGTCTTGGACCATTTGTTGCATCTTCCCGATGATTTTGTGGACATTTTCAGCTTTGGATGACAGATTCAGGCAACAGAGACCTTCAAACTCCTCACAACGATGATTATGTAGCAAGAGGAGAAAATCAATTGCAGCCCGATTTTGTAGGGTGGCTTGCCTTGTTGTTTCATCGTCTGCCAGGAGGTCTGAAAGTGCGGCTGATGTAATATTGGCCTGTTTAGCAACCCAACACTCTAGATGTGATAACTCGCCTAGAGCTTTCGCTGCAGACACCCATGGCAAAAACACGGTGATCGCAACCCCTTTTGGTTTGGACCAATGTACAATTTCAGAATCGCAATTTGGGTCCAGATTCTTTAAATCTCTCTTTTTGCGGGCCGAATTGCGGGTGTTGGTTTTGGTTTGCCAATCCATGATTTGGGTTTTGTTGGGTGTAAACAGGCTCAGCTTTCCAATGGTGCATGGACCTCCGATTAGACGAGAGGGGATGCCTGCCCATGCCCTGTCCCCGCAAATGAGGAAAAACCCCTTAGGAAGGGCACGGGGCTTATTATCAGGGGTAGAAGGTATTCCTACTTGGGAAATTTTCTTACACCAAATTTTTGCTGTATAGTTCACTTTAAACTGTTTGACTTCATGGTACAAATCTACTTGATCTTTTGGTGTAAACGTAAACTGAACACAATAGAATGCCTTGGCAGAACCAAGGAGTTCAAATTCTTGGGGTTCTTTTTCTGCTACTGCTTGTCTATCAATTAATTTTGACCAAGGGGATAACGGATTATATACTGGGGGAAGGGGAGCAGCTAATGTTGGCGGAAATTCATCATATTTAGATGGGATCCCCACAAGGCAAGTGGACATCGGGTCAGACACAGAAGAGGCTGACAGGCAAATGTGGTCTTGGTTGAGGACTCTGGCGAGGGTGGTCCACACATTTGCTTGGGGTTGTGGAACGATCCACATCTGACCTGGATGGACGGCTGTCAACAGAAGCAACGGAAGGATGGGGCTCATTCTGATGACACCAGGGCTGAGTTCAGATCAAAGGAAAACACTAAAACTGAAAATAAAAAATGTTAGGGATGAGGTCCAGGTAACAACAATTTAACTTTAAAGAGTCTGACGGCGCTTCCTCCTCCAGCAGGCACTGGCTACCTGTGTTGCAGCTTTGTCCTTTGACACCTTAGGAATGTACGGTCTCACCCACCTGGAGGGGATCCATCTCAAGCCTGAGGGAGTGGATACGCACGCATACCCCCTACCCCAGACTACGAGCTCATGGGGCCCCTCTATTTTCCAGGTTTCAGGGTCCTTTATGAGGACTGGCGGACGGACTTTTAATTTGTGCTGACTGTTCTCGTTAAAATGTCTTACAATAGGTGGGTTAAGGTTTTCAAAGGTACAGTTCAAAAAGTTCAGTGTGAACAGTGCTTTGGACAGCTGGATTTGAGAGGTCTCTGTTTTCATCACTTCACGTTGCCGGTGAAGAACCTTTTTTAGGTTCTGATGGGCTCTCTCCACCACAGCTTGGCCTGTCGGGGAATAGGGGATGCCTGTTTTGTGTTCTATTCCCCATTGCTGCAGGAAGCTCTGAAGGTCTTTGGACTTGTACGCTGGGCCATTGTCTGTTTTGATGACCTTAGGGATTCCTAATGTGGAAAAGGCTTGCATGAAATGCTTCTTTACCTCACTGGCTTTCTCCCCTGTGTGGGCAGAAGCATAGATGGCACCAGAAAAGGTATCCACGGAGACGTGGACATATTTAAATCTGCCAAATGATGGGATGTGGGTTACATCTGTCTGCCACACTTCGCAGCTCTGCAAGCCCCTAGGGTTTGCACCTGCACTTAAGGTAGGTAGTGACTGATTTTGACAAGAAGGGCAGGTGGCTACGATGGCCTGGGCTTGTTTGTGCTTTAGGTGGAATTGTCGGACCAAGGCAGGTGCATTCTGATGAAAAAATTGATGACTGATCTTTGCTTGTTGGAATACATCTGGGAGCGGGGCCATCTTGGCTGTAGCCGCAAGGGCATCAGCTTTCCGGTTACCTTCTGCAATGAACCCCGGCAGGTCTGTGTGTGACCTAACATGCATCACATAAAATGGGTGTTCTCGGCCAGAAATAATTCTTACTAACTTAGAAAGTAATTCATATAAAGGAATGTTGGAAACTTCTTGCAGCACAGCATTCTCTGCCCTAGACACTACACCTGCAACATAAGCTGAATCAGTAACTACATTTAAAGGCTCAGGAAACTTCTCAAAAGCTCTGACTACAGCGGCCAACTCAGCAATTTGGGGTGATCCTTCCACCTTAGCAATATCTGCTTCCCACTGTTGAGTTTGGGGATCTTTCCAAGTTACCACTGACTTGTGAGACGCACCAGACGCGTCAGTAAAAACTGTCAGTGCTTTTAGAGGTGTCCTGCTCTGAATACTTGTCAGTGATAATGAAAACTGAACATCTGAATTGAAAATTTTGTGGGCCGGTCTGTGAATTGAAATTTGGCCTGTGTAGCTATCTAGGGCTAATTGCAAGGCTTCATTCTCTTGATAAAATTGCTCTAGCATTGCTTGAGACAAATGGCCTGATTTCAGGTTTAAGGAAATGTAAATGCAGTCAAAGTCACACCCTGCCAATTCTCTGATCCGTATCCTTGCTTTCCGGATCAATTCTGCCATCAGCTCCTGTGGCATTGTCATCCGTTTTGACCTGTTGTGACTGAGAAAGACCCATTCTATAATTAAGAGGGGATCTTTCTTGACCTGGTCCTTTTTCTTTGCCTGGGCAGTTTCCCACTGAAAAATCATACCATGGAGATGTGGCAGTTTGCCTAAGATGATAAATTTGAAGGGGAGACCCTGCTGGCACCTGTGGGCCTGTCTAGTAGACATGATTTCCTGAACTTTCTCCAGTGCGGTTTTCGCTTCCTGGGTGAGGGTCCTAGGAGCACTAAGGTCATCTCCCCCTTTTAACAAATTGAAAAGGGGGGCTAGGTCTTCGGTGGAAATGCCTAGCCAAGGTCTCACCCAATTTAAGGATCCACAAAGTTGATGGAGATCCGCTAAGGTTTTGATATCATGTTTGATAGTCAATTTTTGCGGCACAATGGTCCGCTTTCCAATTTCAAGGCCCAGGTACTTCCAAGGTGGCATCTTTTGAATCTTTTCTTCTTGGAGCTCGAACCCTGCAGCAACCAATGCATTGATTGTCAGGTCAAGTGTGTGAGTAAGCATGTCATCACTTGGGGCACACACCAGGATGTCATCCATGTAGTGCAGGATGATGGAATCTCCTGCAGCTTCACGGACTGGAGACAACAAGGAAGAAACATACCTCTGGCAAATCACAGGACTGACTTTAAGTCCCTGAGGGAGGGTCGTCCAATGGTATCTCTTCATTGGGGCCTCCAGGTTAATGGTGGGAACCGAAAAGGCAAAACGCGGAGCATCGTCAGGATGTAGGGGAATGTGAAAAAAACAATCTTTGATGTCAATTACAGCTAAAGACCAATTTTGTGGAAGCATGCTTGGTGAGGGCATTCCTGGTTGTAGGGAGCCCATGTCCTCAATAACGTTGTTGATTTGACGGAGGTCATGGAGTAGTCTCCACTTGTCTTTGTTTGGTTTTTTAATGACAAAGACAGGCGAATTCCACGGCGACGTGGTCTCCACAATGTGACCTTTTTCTAACTGCTCTTGTACAAGTTCTTCAAGCGCCTTTAATTTGGTTTTATTGAGCGGCCACTGAACTACCCTTATTGGAGTGTCAGTTTTCCAAATCAATTTTTGGGCATGGCGCACCTCAGCGACCGCTCCCCGAAAAACCTGCGGGTTTTCTGGGATGTCAATTGTGGTTCCCCATTGAACCATTAAATCTCTGCCCCAGAGGGGCTCTGTGTAGTCTAAAACAAATGGGCGAATGGAAGCTATTTTGCCATTGGGTCCCTCAATTTGAACAACGTTTTTTGACTGTCTTGCCAATTGAATTCCCCCTACACCTTGCACGTGTCCTGCTACATTTTGCAATTCCCAGTGTGATGGCCACTCTTTAGATGGGATAATCGTGACATCTGCTCCAGTATCTAGAAGTCCTTGTATGGACTTGTACTCGCCACCACGGTGTAAGCCACATGATAGCTTGGGTTTTTCTTTTCCCAATACCTGAGTCCAGCAGACATTGGGACGGAGTTTACCTCTGAGGGTGTTTGCTTGCTTCTGGTCCCCTGGAGGCTCAGGTACTGGGATGGCTTGGGCTATGATTTGGCCTTTGGGCAAGTACACGGGTGGATGAGTACAGTGAAGCCATATGACAAATTGTTTCGGGTCTGATGATATGAGACCCGGAGGAATAATAATTTCTTGGGGTGTGTGTTTTGTGTCCCCAAGGACGACATACTTACTGTGACGCTTCTGGCAAAGCTGTGTCCAAGTACCTGGTTGTTCAGGGTTAACAGATATGAAATGCCAGTTAGTGTCTCTGAGATGGAGAGGTTCAGTCAACGCCAGCCTGTAAGGATTATGGGAAGAGACAGTGGTTAAAATTGGTCTGGGATTATTCCAAGGAAATGAATGTTCTGTTTTGTTCAAAGCCAGTGCCTCGCTTGGCACCGATACATCTTTTACACTAGATTTCTTTTCCCTCCCCCGTACTTGAATTGAGCCCACCCTATTTTTGTCATAGCGCTGGGGAAAGGAGCGCTCTTTACTCAGTTTTTTGAGAGGTGGTCCTTTGGGGAATTCTGGTTCTTAAGCATATTGTATTTAAAATCTAAAAACTGCTTTTTCAGAGGGCAGCCAGGCATCCAATGCCCCAACTTCCCACAAAGATGGCAAGGTCTATTAGTGCTGGAGATTCTCTCTTGTGGCATCGTGACATGCTGGAGCTGGCTGGTAAATGGTGGCTCAGGGGTTTCCACTGCAGCAATCCTTCTCTGTGGTTTTGGTCTCTCATCGTGGTCAGCGAGGGTGATGGTAACTTTCTTCTCACACACTTCAAGCATGGCCTGCAGCGTAGGCGTTGGGTCAAGAGGCAGGCTGAGGATAGCAGCTTTGCACTTCTCATTGGCATTTTCTTTAGCAATCTCGGTGAGGATTTCCATCCTGGCTCCTTCATTCTGAACTTGCAATTCAACAGCTTTTCTCAACCTTTCCACAAAACTCAAAAAGGACTCAAATGGAGATTGTGTTATTTTCAAATAATTTTCAATTGGAATACTAGGACGGAGCCCAAAGAAAGCTTTCTCAGCTGCTCTAGCACCTTCTCTGAAAGCCCTTGTGGGAATGCTTTCTGCCTGGATCACGCTATCTTCCCAACCTCCCTGTCCACAGAGATGATCGAGGGATAACATATTACCATAAACATCACGAGCAGTAGCTTCATCAGCCCACAGAGCTGGTAAAATTGCTCTCAATCCTTTTTGCCATGCAACTTCCCACAAGAGATATTCAGAAGAGGATAACAGGCAGGAAAAAAGGTGTTTTATATCAGCAGGGGTTAAAATGTGAGCGAATAATGTAGCTTTAAGGAGCCCTCTAAAATATTCACTTGATCTCCCAAAATCTTTTTGGGCTTTGGCTAGTTCTTTAACAGAATCAACAGAAAGGGGGCTATAATTTGGCTGGAATGCCCCGGTGGCATCTGGAATATATGAGACAGGGGCAGCAGAAAAGGACTGTCCTGTTTCCGGGTTCTGACTCCCAGCGACAGCGTCTCTTATCACACTGCCCTGAGCGCCGGAGGGCGGGCCGTGGGGGGGGCGGAGGGAGCCCGCGGCGGGCGGGCAGAGCTCTGAGGGGGCGGGGGCGGCCGGGGCCAGGGCGGGAGGGGCGGCCGGGGCCGGAGCAGGAGGAGCCGGAGGAGGGGCCGGGGGAGGAGACGGGGGAAGGGCGGGAGGGCGGGTTTCGGGGGCGGGGTGCTCCGAGCAGAATGGGTTGTTGGGAGAGCGAAAGGGATTCTGGGAAAGAGAGGAAACCACCATTGCCACGTGGTGTCCGCCATTATGGTCCGGGGAAGTTACCGGGCGCGTCTGGGGGGTACCAAGGCGGGCACTAAGGTTGTGAGACACGGTATTATAACTTGGGGAAGCAGGGGGGAGGGTAAGATTTCGGGAATTCAGGGTAGAAGTGTCCGGGTTGGAGACAGGGGGCCTCGGGGGGGGAGCAGGGGTTTGTGCAGGGGCTGGGAGTGGGGGAAGGTGGGTGGAGGAGGGAGAACCGAACTCGGAGGGGGGTAGATCGGGTTTTTGGGAAACAGAGATATTGAAACTGTTGCCGGATGGCTGTTCTTGCGTCTTTAAATTAAATTTTACAACATTTCTTATCTGCAGGGCTAAAAAAGCGAATTTTGATGGATATATGTCTCCTGATTTCCCTGCCTTCAATAATTCACTACCAATTTTGTCCCAAAAAGCCAAATCACTGAGATTTTCAGTGGACACGTCAGGGAAGTGAAGGAAAAGCCATCTGACGAACTGTTTAACATCTGTTTTTGAAAATCGGATTTTTTCACTCTTAAGAATGTTTAAGAGATGATAATAGACACCCTTGTGAGATACAGAAAGCCTAGCACCCATTTTGGCTCTGATTTTAAATTTGTATCTCAAATTTCAGCAACCCAGGTGGGGGGGGGAGGAGAAAAGAGCCTACAGCTGGCAGTCTGCCCACAATAGAGAGAAAAAAAAAAACTTCAGCCCTCCGCGGCGGGGCTGAGAACAAAGGGCAGGGAAACACCCCCTCCCAAAGAGGGGAAAAACAAGAGAAGGGTAAAACTTACCAATCCAACTGCAGGAGAGGGGAACGAAAAAGCCTGGGATGTTGATTTCCACCTAAAGCTGACTTCTTAGGGTACATAAGAAGCTCCCAGCTTCGTCCACAGGAGAGCAACTCACTAAAACGGAGTTTTTTCTTTCCTGAGGTAGCTTGCCGGCCGAAGGCTTATCGAACAGACTGAAAGTATGTCCGAGCCCCTTTCCGTGGGCTCCTGGAATGGTCCCAGAGCCCCACGGCTGGGCGCCAAGCTGTCCCGGTCTCTCTGCAAGCCTCTCACTGTCCCTGGGCCTTACCCGGGTCGGCAGAGAGTGGGGGGGGTGACCCCACCACAGCCGACTGCGGGGAGACACTCTCTGTGCCCCGAGGGTGCTGAGGGCACTCAGGCTGGTTGCCTTCGTTGCAGCAGAGACGACCGAGACGTCGGTGGAAGAGGAAAGGGGCCGACTCCCAGCAGGGGGTATTCCAAGGTTTTATTAAGGAGTCCCGAGCGAGCTCCTATACCTCAGGGGGTTCCTGCCGAGAGCGCTGGGGGACGTTTGGAGCTTACATTTAAAGGGGGGAGGAAACTAACATAGATAAAATCCTACTGACCAATAGGTATCTCTGGGGGATGGGTGCTGGGGGGATAGACATACAAAACAGCGTATGGGGCAGGACTTGGGGGGTTGACCCTTGGCCCCTGGCTAATCACTCGACAACTTGGACCGAAACTTCTAGGTAGGGGGCTGGGATGTCAAGGTGACTGACAGAGAGCCAGGGTGGGGGTTTTGGAGATCTTATCCCAGGAAAGGGATAACACAAAAGGAGGGGGGGGGGTGCAGTCTGGGATAAACCATTTGGGAAAAACATGGGAATACAAAACCAACTACTTCAAGGTATTACAAAATATAAGAACGCACTACAACAAGCAATGACACAGCCATCTTCCTAGCTGTATTCCAGAAAGAGAAAAGGGACACCTTCAATGGTTAAGATGTTTGGCATGAGAAAACAGCAAGAAATGTAGCCCAAAATACTTGAGCCAGATAAAGTGCGTTTTTCTCGTGAGAATTTTGCAGTTGTTCTTTCTTGTCTGTGCCTTTACTTTTCACAGAAGACAGGGAGGGCGTTCAATTATTATTGTTCTTTTGTTTTCTATTCTTGGCCTCCCTCTTTCCACCTGCCATTAACAATTTTGCCTTTCTTGACTGGCTTGTCTTTCTTTACTTCTAGAAGGTTACATGAGGTCCTCCAACCTTGTCATAAACATTCGCAGACAGTGGAAAGGAGTAGAAGGTACATCTAAATGCACAAAACAGACCCAGAAAAATAGAGGTTTTTTACAGTCTTCTGTGAGAACAAGATATCTTTGAACGGAGTAATGCTTTAACTTTTAGTCCACTCATTACTATTATTACAAGTGTTTGGCCTTTAGTACATAGCCTTTGAAATCATCCAGCCCAATATTTTTGGCTAATTTTGTTTTAGTTCTCTCGGGGACTTTGTTTCTTAAGGAATAGTCCAGAGAGAGAGCGTCCACGGTAGAGTTATGCTGCCATAATAAAAGCGTCGTAAATTCTGGTACAGTTTGTGCTGGTAATAGGTCTAGGAAAGAAAGGTTTTACATCTTTTTTGACTTTCAAATGTAACCATTATTTGAAACAGTTAAGAGTTGGGCTTTCCCCCCCTCCAAAATACTTCTCTCTGGAATGTTACTCAGGGATTACACATAAAAGCTCACCCTGTAAAATATGTTGCGGATAATCTGCAGTAAGCGCAGCTTAGCAGCTAGAGATGATTATGTGGGTTAAATGACATTCCTTCTGCGGTGATGGAAACTCTGTCTACGCAGACATACTCAACAAAAGTTACCATGGCTTAGCTCCTCTCCTAAACTTCATGTGCATTTTAAAACTTTCCAAGAAGGTGAATTCAAGCTCCTTCATTGCTCTGTGCTGGAGTCCCAAGAAAATATCAGTGTGCTTTTTGTCCTTTACAGCTGTCATTGCTTAGCTCTTGAACATGAGACTCTCTCATGACTGATGAAAGTTGTCTAGTTAAGAGCGGGTCAAAGACACGCTCCTGCTCTAGAAGGAGATGAGAAGGTTTCTGCAGTCTTTGTCATCTCTACTGCTTGTGATTTCTAGACAAAACCAGTGGGAAGTTTTCTGAAGGCAGTCCAGAAGCTGGCAATATGGACAGCTTACAACCAAACACTTGCTGCACTGCTACCACGGTGATACCAGGAAGGACTTAAAAAATTTAAACGGGCAAACAAAGCAGTTGGAAGGAAAAGAACATTAACCATTATTCCATGCTTCTAATATATCCTCCTTTAAGTCATCATTTTCATGCAGTTTAACGGCTTGCCTTGGTATCCCTCAAAAGGAAATCTGAGACAGAGTAAGCTTTTGAATGCAGTAGATGTGACACATGCAGGCCAAGTTGCCTTTGTTGACATCAAATGCCAGTTATGCTTGAGCTACCCTTTGCTTAAGGTACTTCGCTTACACTAAGAATTTTACTCATCATTGAGCAAATTTTGCTGTCATGATTGAGTAAATTTTATTCATGATAGAGTGAATTTTACTGTCACTCAGAATTTTACTGTCATGATTGGCATTGAAACTTTTCAAGGAAAGCTCTGGATAGCAATGTTTGTGAAAAAACAGTATTTTATCTCCTGTATTTGTGTGAAGCAGGTAAGCCTTTTGCTGTCACCAGTGTTGCTTACCCTTTCATGTCATATCCCTCTTCATATCCATATTCTGCTGAAGGCTTATTAATCTACTTTAAAATTGGCACGTGGAATAAGACTCCTTTTCCTTTTTGAAAGCTAATGTCATTTGACCTACTGACAGTAAATAATTCATTAATTGTAAGTCCCCAGCTAGCATCTTTTACGCATATTCTAACCTTCTAAAGAAGTAACAAAAACACTCTCCAATACTTTGCTTTCTTAAGCACACAAAATGCTTCCCTCCTTTGCAGTTGGCATTGTAAAATGAACCACATCTCTGCAGTATTTTAACGTGCACCATATTTAACCAAGTAATTCAAAAGAAATAAAAAGCAGCCCCTTCGATTTGGAAATATTTTTGAATTGTTTTTGAATATACAAAAGATACCCTTACCGTACGCATTGCATGCAGATTTAATCGTCGTGAAAGCAAACCCTATGTTTCTGTTGGGATAGCAGGGTTTTCCAGTTTCCACAATTGTTCTTGGCACAGTTTTCTACTTATGTGACTGTTAGGACACTCACAGGTACTTCTAAGGTACTGTAGTAAGCGGAGAAGGAGGAGAGGTTGTGCCTTATTTCTGGCTTCCTTTGGTTTTCTTTTTGGTTTTCTTCCTCTTGCTCTTTTTCATGTCACCTTTCTAGATACTGTGATTTAGATTTGCAGTTTACTAAGCTGTGCTTTCTGTCTGGAATTCTTTGAAATTCCGAGAGGAACCCCACCGGTAAATATGCATCTTTTTATGATTTGCTAGCTACATAGAAAATCTTCCTGCTGCTCTAAAAGGCTTTTATTTGATATGCATTTTTATCACCATTCCAATGAAAAGTTCCTCTATTCACTGCTTTTGTACTGGATTCAGTTCAATGTGCGCTAACGGTGCAAAAAAGTCCTGCTGGAAGAAAGGAGCTGCATACCAATTGACCAAGACACGTGCTACAAGGGTCTTGGAAAGGTTCAAAGTTTCTCTACCTTTCTGGCAGTCTGTCTTCACAGCAGGACTTGATGAGGGATTTTGCTGGCGTTTCTTTGACAGAAAGCAATAACAAAGCAAGCAAAATGGAGCAGCAGAAGAAGATAGCAGCAAAAGGTACATTATCCCCTCTGTTATTATCATTGTCGAAAGAGATTTTTTCTCGCCATGTTACATCAAATACCTTAGTAGAGCTAAAGACTAGAAAAACGCAGCTCTGTTCTGGTTCATTAAAAGCAAAGCCATCTGTGGACAGAAGTGCCCAGCGTGATGCTGGGAACTCCTAGCTGGTTTCAGGACGCTGTCTGGAGAACGGCATTTTCGGTGGGCTTTACTAGCGTGTCTGTAAGGAGGGGGAGTTTATGTGCAGCTTTGAGGCCTGAGAGTGCCATAGGCAAAGAGACCCATCGTGTAGCTCTCTGACCAGCCACAGCACACTGAGGCATGATGGATTACTCCCAGAGTTCACGTGGTAGAAAGGTTTTCTGCCCCCGTGAAGGACGACACATCCATTTTCTTGAATAGAGCCATTCTGTATGTTACAATGGTAACTTGAATTCATCAAGTTTGTGCTATTTGTACAATGGCAGTGAGCTTGGATTCTTAAGCTTCTCGTGTTTGACCTGTTTCCTGTTTCAGTAAATAGCAAAACTTCCAAGGACTGCAGCGACAAGAAGATGAAGCTGCTAGTGTATTTCAACTGTTTGCCTAATAAAATGGTGATTTTTGCACATATTCGCAATGAAAATTTACGGTACCGAAACACCAGCTCTGCTCAGGGCAATTCTGAAATTGACTTGAGCTCTTTCCCGTGTTTCTTAGCAGGTGAACTGAGATACTTCTAGCTCCCAAGGCAAGGCATTTGACAGCAGCTTCAAAAAGGCCCAGGCTGTTGGATGAAAAGGTGACAAAACTGAGGGAAATGGGGGGAAATTTCACTTCTGGTTTATGTCATAGATTCAGCCAGATGATCAACAAGCATTAGTTTTATGAGGTACCAGCGTAGTCTTTCACTCTTGCAGATCCCCAAAAGCTTAACCATCCAGCAGCTTCTTCCTTGCAACAAGTGCCCCAGCCAAAAGCCAGGCCTGGCCGTCACCTTCTCCTCGCAGCCTACAAACTCTGCCAAACGTACCGGTGCTTCTCACTTTCCTTCTCAGCTACATGGACAAGCACATCCTCTCCATGTCTCCGAGTCCTTAGTGAAACCAAACAGAGGTTCACCTTCAAACAGCTCAGTGTGCCAGGACAGAAAGATTTCACTGGCCTGTCCCCTTGCTTTTTCCTTGCAGCTTTTTATTTTCAGAGCATACACCGAGGCATTGCACTTTGCTTCTCAGCTGAGTGCATTGCCACATTGCTGGAGTCCCACACGTCCATCTCCTTCTCGCACTAACTGCTTCTGTTGAAACATGATGATGTGATGTGCTTTCCTGCTCAGCTATTAACACAGTCACATTCTATGTCCTGCTTGCAGTCTGAATCTAAAAGGAGACGTTTCTGACTATGTCTCACAGACACAGATGTACCAGGATGAAAAGGTTGCTTGGACCTTGCCACTTACGTTCGAAAACATCCATTCACTCCACAATCAAGAGACACCTTTCTTTGCTTTACATCCTGCAAACTTCACTCACACACACACACACACACACACACACACAGACACGAGAGCTACGCACTTTCTTTCTTTCTTTCTTAGCTGCACACACTCACCTATTTCCCAGCTTGACCTCTCTACCACTTCTCCTTCGGCCTTGCTGTGCATGGACATTTCCTGTTAAGATACCCATTGTGTTGCCTATCCCTCCCCCACATTGCCTTGCCTTTCCTACCCAATCTTGCATTTCCTTGTCATTGCTGACAATTCCTTTCTTTTCCCTTGCCTTCCTGACCCATGCATGTCCTTCCCTTGCCCTTCATACCAACCGAGTGCCTTGTATTGACTTGCTCACCTATCCTTCTTTTCCTTCCCATTTGTCCAGCTCCAATCTTTCATTTCCTTCTCCTTCTAGGACTCTTATTGCCTTGTCTCCCTCTCTTTTGTGTTGCCTGGCAAAGCCACCACTTGTCTGGCCTTGTCCTTGAACCCCTTCCTTGCCTTGCATTACCTTGCTCACCAGTCCCCCACCTGGAATTCACCACCTCTCTTCTTGTGGAATCTCTTCAACATGCATTGCCCTGCCTGCTTCTCCTAGGATTCTCCAGGCTTCCACTGGCTTTTTTTTCTCAAGGCCCAGCGTTTCAGGAGCTTGTGAGAAGAAGCCTGGAGGAGGCCACGTGCAAGCACACCTATCTGTCCTGACAGCTTTCTTCTGACATCTATCCTTCCATGCCTTGAATTTTGGACACAAAGTTCATCTTTCACCCTTGGGCTTCAGGGGCAGAATGACAGTTCTTTTGCATACAAAGGAAAGCAGGCAACCCAAGTGTCTTAGGTGCAGATTAGACATGACCCATGCAAGATCAAGGCTGGACAGAGCGGTCCGTCCGGGCCGCTTTTGTGTACCAGCACTCTTTGAATGGACCTGCCACTTGCCTTGCTTTGGGCAACCAACCAGTTTCCTTGCCATGCCCTGCTCATTCTCCATTGCTTTGCATTCCCTTGCATACCCATGCCTCACATTTGACCTGCCTGCAGTTTTCCTACAGGGCTTGGCCTTGCCTAGCCCTTCCGGTTACCATTACCTCCTATGCCCAGCCTTGCCTCTAACTTCTGGCACTTGTCTCACCTACCACTCCATTTGCTTTCCCCTCACGGCTTCAGTCTTGCCAACCTGTCCCTTGACTTGCCTACAATTGCCTACACTTGCTTTGCATTGCCTTACCTGCATGGAAGGCAAGGCAAAGAGTGGTAGACAAGGCAAAGCAAAGCCAGGAAGTTATTGGAAGGGCTAGGCAAGGCAGACATAGGCAAGCAAGCAAAGCTAGGGTAGGGTAGGCTAGGAAAACTAGGCATGGTACTGGAGGCAAGGCAAAGCCAAGTGACTTGGAGTGCCTTTCCTTGCTTGGGAAGTAAAAGATACGGTGGCAATGTTGGTAGGGCTGATGATAAGGTATTGTGGGAAGGTATAGTACAGCAAGACATTTCTGTCCTGGTCCTTTCTGTGTAGGAGCCATTGTTGGACAGAGTCAGTACCGGACGTGGTATGCAACTTTTGCTCGGTAAGTTCCTGAAGGAGAACAGCAATGCTTTCTCATGGGAAGGAAAGAACTTAGCCCCAGTGTTGGAGGTGCAGATAAGAAGCTGTGTCGTGCAGCTTAAGGGCGGCAGCAACTTTCTATGCTGGCATATTTGGTGTGGAAGCACTGACTCAATTTGTACAATCATGGAGTCGGTATCCATCTTTGGAAGGCAGTCTCCTTCCTGCAAGAATCCATTTGGCATGTGTTTTCCACTTTCTCAAGGCAGCCTTCTTGAAATTCTGCCAGCACACTTCTTTTGGACAAGGTAAAGAGCTGCGCTGGGTCTTGGTGTGCAGCCTAGCTAGTGCCCCGCACAGGTAATGCCCAATAACAGTGGTCTGACACCTTTGTAGAGGATCAGGCCCTGGATGCTTTGGATTTTGGAGGAGGGGATGCCATTTCTTTTGAGATGGGCTTCTAGTTCCTCCTCCCTTTGGCAAAGTTTGGGTGGCCACTTTGGGTGGTCTCAGTGAATTGAAAGGCTTTTCCCAATAGGCAGTTCTCTGGGTTCGAGTTGTTGAACTGTCAGTGGCAATGCAGAGGCCAGGCCAGGCCTCTGCAGGACAGGTTTTTGTCCCTTGTAGCTTTAGGGACTGTGTGAGCAGTCCCTGGTGCCATCCCATTTGGATCCTGACTCTGAGAGATTGAAGGCTTACGGTGGTACCTAGAGCTGAGAAGGAAAGTGGCGATAGCAGGGTGCACGTTTATAGTTTGATGGGTGCAATTGAAATTGTCGGCAGCAAAGAGCTTTCTCCACCAACAGTTTTGCGAGCTCGGCCAACATTTTCAAGTTTGTTACCAGGCTCTGTGAGAGAGAAAAAGTTTGTTAGGGCAGAAGATCTGGTGTCGGCCTTTGAGTGTGGGGCAAAGAAGAGTATCCACTTGGAAGGGGAAGATCGGTGACATCTTTCTGTCCTGACACAGTTGATTGGAGAGCAGGGACGTTTCTGACTTGGCTGGGTCCTGGGGGTGGTTGTGAGCTGGGCTCGGTGCGTGTCCTGGTTTTGTGAGTTGACAATGCTGTGGTGTGGTTATTTAGAAGAGCGCTGACAGTGCCCAGGAAAAAGACAAGCACTTTTCTAGCCCAGCCCCGTTCGTGTGGGAGCAGTGTAGGGACAAGAGCTCCGCTGTGGGTCCTGGCTCTCGGGTACTGACAGAATGGGATCCTGCATGTAGCCCAGAAGGAAGAAGAATTGTCGTGAACGGCGGGAGAAATGCGACACACCATATGCGTGAATGGCAAATCCCAAAGTTTATTGAAAACTCACACATATTTATATTGGTGTTAATGAAGCTTATACATATTGCAAAAGCTGAGTTCATTATTGGTTAAAGCACACTTGGATCAACCACACCTACTTCTATCTTCTAATAATTATTTTGCTTCTATGTTTGCATTCTTCCAGCTTCTCTACCTAAGATATCTACATTTTCTGGCACGCGATTTTCTCCCCCGTCTTCCCGTTTCAGAGAAGGTCACCGTGACCTTTGTCAGTGATTGGACACTGGTTGCTTAGTTCCCAGCTTGTATCCCCTATCCTTATCCATCGGTATCACATCGAAATGTCCTTTCTCAGCTAACCAATTATCCAAAAAGCTCTCTACAAAGAATCATTGCATTGTTGGCTGCACAGTTTAGAAGCTTCAAAATAAAAGGCAATTGCAGCATGGCCTCTTCATTTTAGAAAGTTTTCTGGGCCATCAGCTGCTCAACATGTAACTTGCACCCACTGAACTGCATTCAGCTTCCTGGAGATATGCACTTTCCCTCAAGATCTAGGTACCATCTTGCACTCGAACGCTTGAAGATCCCAAACCGCTTCAAAATGTCCAGCGGCTGCTCTCAAAGAAAAAGTCCTACAACAAAAAGGCAGTGCTGGCCATAACGGTCCCTTTGCAGTCTGTCAACCAAACGAAACATACTAGCGATTCTCACGTACTTTCTCAATGATATATATACGTGCATCAGCACATTCTCTCAAAGTGACAGAGACTATCGCTACAGCCAAGCGTTTTCAGCTGCACTTCTGACTGACAGATGTGCCAGGACAGAAGGCATTTGCCAACCTACCCTCTTTCCTGTGCAACCTGACATTGGCAGCGCAAATATTTTCACATTCTTTCATTGTGGCCATGTCCAAAGCAGCTAAAGATCACACAGGTGGAAGTGTCAAGACAGAAGATGTTCTCAAAGTAACTCCTTTTTTTTCTAAACAGCTTTTAAACTGCGCACAATGCTTTGTATCTTCTTTCCCACATAGACCTGCCCTCACTTTTTCACACTCACATCTTTGTTGCAAACATCCAGCAGCTGTTTGCGTAGAAAAAGGCTCTAGAAATAAAAGCGAGACTTGGGCTGCACCTTCTGCCTGCCCTGTGTAAGCCACATCAAGCTCACCAGTGCGCTCTGTCCTTCCCTTTTCCGCTACAACTACCATTGTGTTCTCTGGATCTCGGAACCTAAAGGTAGGCACATTTGTTTCCACAGAAGGGCCATAGGTAGCGGCACAAATAGCTCTCACTGAACTTTAATCCTTACCACTGCCACCATGAGTTTGGTTGGTAGGCCAGTAGGAGTCATGCTCCTTTTACAGCTGGTATGCGGCAGCCACCAGCCCAGTGCTCTTCGACTCTGGTAACCAATCCTGCTTTTACTCTCCCGGAGGGGATTAGGCATCTGTTTCTCACACAGATCATTGTGGCAGCAGCCAACGGCTCTAGTGCGCTGCTTCTGCCAAAAGACACTGGGGCCAGGCACTTACCTTCTCAGCACTACGTAGCCCCGTATTCTGCGTCTCTTGTCGTCCAGATCATACCGCAAAGCGTTTCACAGAGAAAAAATGTGCCAGGACAACAAGCTTGGCTGAAGTGTACCCCTGAAACTGGTGGAAGTTTGTATTTGCACCACATTCAAGGGGCAGTCCTCTTTCCTATACAACCTGCAAACTGCTGTCTGTTCCCAATGCCCTCTGCCCGCTCCTTCTTACCTTGAAGTACCATGCCAAAGAGGGCTCTGTGCTGAGGTCTCAGAAGAAGAGGGAAGCAGATGTGTTTGTAAAGTGGACTGTCTGTTAGTCACTTCCCTCTTCAAAGCAGCGTGTTCCATGCCAAGCAGACAACAAAGCAACAAAAGATGAGTGTGACTCTGCAGTCAAATCCTGCAATGTTCCCAGAAGTGAATTTCTCTCTTCTATAGGACTGACTTGTATGAAGTGGCGTGGTTGTTTCCTTCCATTAGAAGGGAAACTCATCTAGCCAGGCTTCATCACCCCCTGCATCTTTTGGGGTAGTTCTTGGAAGAAAATAGAGAGCAACTTTTCCACTCCACATGATTCATGTTTCATTCTCTTCCTTCTGTACTTCAGGGAACAAGCTATCAATTCCCTACTCTTTCTATGAAAAGGCATGAAGCTATTAATTAAATTCCCATAGATATAATAAGGAATCAAAGTCTTTTATGCCTGAAGGGCAGGCCCTTATGGTATGAAAAGTATGGATTGTCAAGGGTGGAAGAAGATCTGTATGAAAAGGGAGAAAGCCCAGAAGCATGCAGGGATTTTCAGGTATGAAAGGGAAAACGACATTAAATTGTCAAGGGAAAGAAATTGAAAGAGGCAGGAGGGAGAAGGGAGGCGGAGGAGGCAAATGCTGCCTTTGAGGCAGCTGACACAAGGACTGTCGGCCTCATGAGCAAACAAGAAAACCAAATGAAACTTCACAGCAATCTCATCCACAACTTAGTGGACAAATGTGCAAACCCATTTCTTCATTTATTATGTGTCTAATATATAGAGAGATGTTCTTCATTCTGACAGAATTTTCAGGGAGCAAGCTAGTGTAAGGCACCTGGAACCAATGGTGTATTGGAAATGGCCAACATGCAGAACACGCTCCATCCTGAACGCTACCACAGCAGAATCACAGGATCATAGAATGGCCGGGGTAGACAAAGACCTTAAAGGCCATCTAGTTCTCTGACATGGGCGGGGACACCTTTTACTTGCTCAGGTTGCTCAGAGCCCCATCCAGCCTGGCCTTGAACACCAGGTTGGGGTGTCCATAACTTCTCCAGGCTCTCTGTGCCAGTGCTTCACCACCCTCACAGGGAAGAATTTCTTCCGAGTATCTAATTTCAACCTGCCCTCTTTCATTTTGAAGCCATTGCCCATTGTCCTGTCTCCAGAGTTGCTAATGAAGAGTCCCTCTCCTGCTTCCCTTCAGATATTGGAAGGTGTTGTGAGGTCTCCATGCAACCTTCTCTTCACCAGGCTAAACAGCCCTCATTCTCTCAGCCTGTGTGTCATGGCTTGACACTGGGACAATGCCAGTGCCCCCATGAGTATACTCTCTCCCTGGTTTCTGCTGTGAGATGTGACCAGCAATAAGCAAAGCAGGCTCCCACTTAGGAAAAAAAAATAATTATTAACTAAACTACAAGGGAAAGGAAAAGAAAAAAAAAAAAGAAACACACAAGGAAAATGAAAACTTCACAAATACATCTCCTCCTCCTCCTCCCCAAATTCCCAATACAATACATCCCCCAAATCATCGACTCTTGGTCCAGCACCACCCTTCAGAATACTCAATCCTCAGTTCATCAAGAGGAGAAGGAGTCCTTCTTGTGCCAATGGTGACCTCTTCCTTTCATGTCCACTGCTCTCACCACTGAACACAGACCAGAGCTGCTTCTAGGGTCGACTTTTAAGGATGCTTCGTCCCACTGCAAAAAGGCACAGTCTCAACTTTGGGACATCTGTCCCCCCCATATTTTTCACCCCCTGGGGCTGAGGGGTACCCACACCGAACCCTCTTGGTCCTGAGGCATTGCCTCCCCCTAGAATGCAGTCCCTGTATCACAAGGAAACATGGCTCTGTCCATGGCTACACACAAAGAGTCCAGCATAAGCTACTCCATCATCTCTTCCACCTGCCTTCTTCTCTATTTCTCTCGTGGCCCATTTCCTCTTATCTCCTCTATATCTCTCTTCTCATTCAACTCCAGGAGGATTAGCATTTTTCCATCATCCAAGAAAAGGGTTAAAAATCTGAGGCTCTGTCTGTCCAGAACTCCCATGGCTGCCCTGCCAGGCACCTTCTTGCACTCCCCTCTTCTCCTTCTCGGCCGGCCAAGAACAGGCACCAGCTCTCTCTCTATCTCTCCTGGGGGGGCGGGGGGGGGGGCTGCCCGATGCCTCTCAGTGCTCCTCCACCCTTCCATCCTGCAGGGGCCTTCACCTCCCTTCTGGCCAGGGACCCAGCCTACCTCACCGGGCCGGGTGGCTTCCCCTGCCCCGCCCAGCCAGCAGCCAGGCAGGGGAGATCTGAACCTTTCCCTGACCGGAACCCAAGAGAGCCTCCCAGGGGAGAGCCCTGCTTTTAACCCCGTGTTCTCAGAGGCGCATCCAATGTCCCAATGGCCACCTTAGGTGCCAATATTAAAATCTGAACATCCATTGGCCTCACCACAGCATCCCAGAAAACACATTTCCTGTCAAACCACCACACTGTGGGATATGCTCTTGTCCTGAATACTGAACTGCAGTATTGTCTGATGATTTTTTGAATCCTTTGAAGGCATTTTGAATTCTTTTTCAGCCTTAAATTAGACTAAATAGCTTTGATTTGTGGGTATTGAGAACCAGAAATCACTGCCCTGCCTTGCCTTTTTTACAGCTCCTTTCCGTGGGAGACTCGCTGCAAACGTCACAGCTGGTGAGACAGTGGGCACACCATCATTCTGAAAGAGCTTTGCACAGTAAACATAGAGGAGGATTAAATATTGAAATGCAGATGACAGGAGCTGCCCAATGGACTCTGCTGGTGGAAATCAAATACTAGTCTAGTCTTTTGAATGCAAATAATTCCTCCCAATGAGGCCAGACAGGCTTGTTTGCCTTTGAATCTGAGCATGTGGACAGTAGTGGATGGTCTACAGGTTGAAAACAGTGTAGATACTTCTCCTTTTTTTCAATAGTGGCTCAGAAACTGAAAAGGCAGCTACAAAATGGTAAATACATCCCTACAGATTCAAAAATGGTTGTTCTTAAGTTGCATCTCCACCATAACAACAAATTGTTAGAACTGAAATACAGATGGGAATTTTATAGCTTCTCAGAAATGAAGCAGGAATTGGCCAATGGGCCTTAGCAGTAGCTACAAGTTTTTCAGCATGAGGCATCTCAAAAGTATTTTAACCGTACAGAACTTTTCTGTACTTTTGGCCTTTTATCTCAAGGATGCATCAAAAAAAAAAAAGGAAAAAAACCCCAAGAAAAATAAAAAAGAACAAACCCTACCAAATATATATCTATATATCTTACATGACTAAGATAATAAGCACAATCAGTAACCTATATAGAAACAGAACCCATGGTTTTTAACTTTCAACCTTGTCTTCTCAACACACTCTTGAAAATGGAATTGTTTCCCTATCTGCCTTGAAACATTTTGGAGCAAAAAACACTCTAAGGTCCTGATAGGTGTTTTGGTCAAAAATCCCTTCTTCTGGTTTTCTGTCCAGAAGCAGAGTAATGGAGGGGAAAGCTGGTAGCTGGCCAAAGGAGGTAGGAAGAGTAATCATCATCCACAACACTGGGGCTAAAGAAATTTCCACAGAAAATTACCTGCCTTATTACTTGCTCATGTGGTGGGTTGAAAGCTCAGAATCTGTTTCCATGTTTCCCATCCCTCGAATGTTCTATTTCACAGAATTCGAGCCCCTCAAACTTCAGTCCTGCCAGAACAGCCCGCCTCCTGCTGTCATAGGGGATCTGCTGATGCCCACTGACTCTTACCAGTCTAGTGCTAGTCACTGTTGCAGATCAAGAACTACTGAATAGTTCTGATGAATGCTCTTAGAGTGGTTGAAAACAAGGAAAGAATGACTAGACATTTGTATGATCAAATCCCCTGATGGAATAAAAACATGCCAGGACAACAAGCTTAATAAATGTATTCATTGTCATAAGAAGGGAGATGAAGGGTCCAAAAGATTACTTGCATACTTACTGTTCTAAATCCCTTGTTATCTGGTAAATTGCAAAGGATGCCCGGCTTTCACCAAAATGCAAATCAGATTAAAATGTGAAGCCTTACACTTTACTGGATATAAAACTTCATCATCCATTTTTAAATCTTAGAGATTGCGATGTTGTCCTGGTTTAGAGCAAATTTGGAGGAGAATTTCCAAATTAGGGCCCCTCCCCGCAACTGCTTCGGGAAGGATTCCTCAGAGAGAAGTGGAACGAACCTGTTTATTTAATAGGCACAGCACCCCCCAGCACGCAAAAGGAACAATTCCGGATGACACCGCTCTGAAAAAGATGACAAATTCAGAAAGTCTCTCTTGGGGGGGTGCTCGCTCTCTTCTCAGTCCCTCCGGTGCTGGGCCAGCTGCTGCAGGCCACAAGGTGCAAACTCTCGGTGTTTCCCAGGTCCCAGTCCGGAGCAGGTTCAAAATGGTCAGTAAAAGGAAAGGAGAAATGGTCCAGGAAGAAATTTGGACAGTTTAGCTAAACTAGCTAATGAACAAAAGCAAGCAGAAGCGAAGCAAGCAAGAGTGAGAGAGCAAAGCGAAAAGCAAAAGCAGCAAAAGCAAAAGCTGCAGTCTCTGTGTCCCGCCAGGCTGATAAGAAAACCAAAACAAAACATTCCCTCTTCAGAGCCAGTCTTAAAGGTACAGAACATAATATCCAACATTCACAGAACACATGAATGGGGATACAAGCATCATAACGTCACCCTAGGACAGATGTATTTCCTATTAATACCTTAATATTAGTAAGGTTTAGAGCTGGAATTCAGAGGGAAAAGAAAGCTATTTTGAATTCATTCTATTCAATCATCTTGTCTGGACTGTCTCTTCCTGCTTTTCACTTCTGAAACTCTGTATGAAAGGCATAGAGTTCTGGATTAATTCTTTTCAACAGTTTCCCCTGTTATTCTTCTTTAAAGGCAAACCTGAAAAATCCACACTTTCTTTCCCAACCACTTCTAAAATTCCATTGAGAAGCAAAAAAAAACCCCATCAAACAACTAAATCTCTGCTCCAATTTGTAGGAAAAAAACCCCACGCCATTAACTGCTTTCCTAACATTTTCTTTCTCTTGTATTAATATGGCAACCTTTTATTGCTTTTATAGATTAGAACCAAATTCTTAAAGCTATAAGGAAACACAGGTTTACTGTAGCTGATTCTGAGATACAGTAGTCCAGCAAGGAGGTCAGACCTCAAAAGAAGTGTCTGTACAACAAGATTCAGCACAACGTTGAGACATATTAGCTATTGTTCAAGAAAAGCCGCCAAAATGAAACTGCTTAGACTTCTATACTATCATGGGTGCCTGCTTCCAGAACCTGACCTAAGTTGCTGGAAACTAGCTGCAATATGACTGCAAACAATGCTGTGAATGTAGGACATTGTTATTCTTCTCTTCCATTGAAAACCACAAGTGGAGTTGCGTCATTTTCTTAAAAATTCTCTATTTCCTTCCAAACTGGTAAAATAATGATAAATAAAGTGTTCTGTTCATACAGTTTAAATCTAATAATGTTCAAAATGAAAATAAAAAAAATTCCTTCAGATATGGTCTGCAATAATAGAGCCGAGAGAAGAGGAACCAGTCTGGCCTACAAAATAAAGTGAAGCAGAATTTGGGAATTTGGAACACCTTACGATGTAATATTTAAAGAAAAAAAAGAAATAAAATGTAACCTACCCAAACTCAATCAGTGATGCACCGACAGAGAAAAAAGTACTCATTACTACTAATATTTCTTTCATTCTCAGACAAGAAGTTAAATTATCCTCTTGAATGCACGGAAGATTGTTGCGAAAGACAGCAGCCTTCTTCTTTACAACATATTCTTCAGAACTCCAGGAGACAAATCATTAGAGCGATGAGGCTCTTTCTCTCTGTAAAACTTCCAGAGCATAGCCACTATTATATTCCTTTAGAGATCCTCACCGCCCTGGGCGACTGGTGGATAGTCTACAGCTCCAGTACATCAGCCAGACGCTCTGCCTTATTTAGCATGGCTACTGCAGCAAGGACATCATCTCTACTGGCTTTCTATCCAAAATACATGCAAGGCACAACAAAGAATATACCCAAAACACTGAGCACAGCCTATGGCCTTCAAAACAAAAATCTCACGATGGCAATACTGGATCTTCTGATCCAAACCATCGGGAAACATTTCTTTAGAGGCGAAAAAAGCTCCTGTTGATTGTACAAAAAATAGTGATGTAAACCAGAGTTGCATGACCCAGTATTTCTATTGAACTGGAACTATTTTGATCAATATTATGGATCCATTTCTTTTCAGGGCATTTGGTAAAAAATGTAAAGTATAGTTTAAAAGGAATTATTGGATGCGTACTAAGTACTAGGGATTAGTTAAGGTGTTGGTTTCGCATGGCTTGGTTTTTGGTGGGGAGGGAAGAAGCCAGCCACAGAAGTGAATCTTTTGTGAAAAGCTCCTAGAAGCTTCCTCCATGCCTGGCAAAGTGAATCCCTGCTTGGCACTAAGAACAGACATGCTGCTAAGCCAATTAGACAAGCAGTAATATATTTCAGAAGGAAATCAAAACTGCGGCCAGTTAACTTTTAAGTTTGCTAATTTTTTGGTTGGCACCTCTTCTGGTTTGAAAGCAAAACCAGCAGGAGATGCTGTGGCTGTTGCAGTGTGTGTTTTTGATTGTAATGCAGTTTGAGTAGTCAGTTTGATAATACTTCCTGTTTTGTGCTGTTGGAGCATATTTTATTATTAAGGGATTGCTCCTTTCCCCCCGTGTTGTTAGTTTTTGCCCTAGTTGTCCATCTCCCCAAAGACCTGCCCTTTTGTTCCCTTTTCCTCCTCCCACTGAATGTCAATCCCTCCCCAAGCCTGCCCCTTTCTCTAGAAACTTCCCTATCAATTTTTATAGTCTTCAAAACCCCATTGGTTTGTTTAAGTTATTCTCCTCCCCTGTAGTCCCCTATTGGTTTAAACATTGTATTCCCCGCCTTGTGGTCCAGCCCCAGTTGCTCCCAGTGTGTTCAAGATTGTATCCTCCTCTGGGACCTCTCCCCATTTCTAAGTTGATGTATGCATTTGGCTCAGTGTCTTTGTGTCCCTGACCCTCCAGGGAAGAAACTCCTTTGGAAAACATACAGAAGACCTCTCCCTGTTCCTTGTCCCTGCCCTCGGCGCAGTCCTATCCCCAATGCAGTCCACCTGTGCCATAGAGCAGCTGTGCCCTACAGCTGCACCCTGGATTCGACAGCTTTCTGGGGGCAGCCCACTCTGGCTGTTGGTGTCAGGAGCTAGTCGGTCTGAAGAAATCCAGCATGGCAGCAAGAGTCCAAGTCAGAAATACAATTTATTAGGAAAAGGGGAAAAACCAAATACATGCAATGATACAAAAGAAAAACCACGGACAGAATACAACCTGTCACCCTGCTAGTTAGGGTGGTGGCAGCAGTCCGGATGAAATGGTCTTGTTGAAGTGGTGATCCTGTAGAAACCATCTGGTAGCTCTTGTCCTCTGAAGACCCAGTGGGTGAGGGTGGCCGTTCCTCTAGGAAGCCAGTGGAAAGACTGCTTGTGGTGTCCCAAAACTCAGATTATATCCAGCTGGGGATGCTTAGCTCCTGCCCCCTGGGCAGAGCATCTTGCAATGGGCTCAAATTGTTCTGAGTCATGCGGTGGTTCCTTGATTACCCTCTAAACAGAAATGGCTCCTGGAGGGAGTCATCTCTGAATCATGTGGCAAGACATGGATGGCCCCGTTAAGAGATAAGGAGATAAGGAAAAAACGATGCCCCTCCCGGTTTCAGCAGCTCTTGAGGTTGGGAGCAGAAAACATTTTTATATTGTAGCCTAGGACAATACAGGATGAATGCTTTTGCATTTGCAGGAAGCTTGTGTGGATTTGAAAAGCATCCTTCTAGCAGAGGCACAAAAGTATTCTCCTACCCTTTTAAATCATCTTCAAACCAAGCAATTCTCGCAATAAGGTAGCGCATGAATGACTTGCAAGTGAGTTGAAGAAACACGGCAAAGATAAGTAGTGTTCAACTGCAGAGAATCGTTTAGGGACACCATACCTTTATATACCTTTATATTTTACATCAGGAAGCATGGATGGACCGTTTTTTTCCCCTTAGTTGACTACAGAACCAGCGGTCCCTTGCGGGAGGGTGTTTGGATTCAAGATGACACTGGCAGCTAAGAGCATGGCTACATAGAAGGTGCTACTTTGAGACCAGAACATTCAACTACTTCAAGGCAGATAGGAGAATAGCTGACTAGTGACAGCTCTGAGCAGAAGAGTCTGTGGCTTATCCTGTGGGAACAATAGTAAGACATGTCAATTGAAAAACCCCATTCATTTCCAAGGAGCAAACATCAGTAAAAATAAAAGGTCAAGTAAAGACACCCTAGTGCTCTTCTTATCAGAAGCATGTTCCTCCATATGAGAGTATTTAGGAAAGGACAGTCCATTCATAAAGAAAGGTGTGC
The DNA here is from genome assembly GCF_023055355.1 of Agelaius tricolor. Lineage (NCBI taxonomy): Eukaryota > Metazoa > Chordata > Aves > Passeriformes > Icteridae > Agelaius > Agelaius tricolor. Next base: position 159,269 of record NW_027269288.1, read on the forward strand.
CAGTTAGAAAACCTGTAGAACAATACAAGACAAACTCACCCAATATACATCCTCAAATGCAAAATGAAGAAATAATCATTTCAAGCTTGCGTGGAATTAATTGCATTTTATTTGTTCTTTTCATTTCAGCTGCTCTCAAGTTATTTTTTAAGACTGAATTTTACGAATTCAGCAAAGCTCTCTTTTTGAATGTCTGCATACCCCTATAAAACACTGAGGTGACAAAGAGAACGGCAGTGGAAGGAAACCTGGTCCACCTCCCCCTCCTTGAAGCTTTAGGCCAGCGAGTGATTAGAATTTAGTCACTTCATTTGCTTTACCAAGAGAGAATGTTTTCCAGCCTTTATCTTTCCTTTTGGAGCTGATTCACTTTGTAGTCATAAATTCTTGACTCAGTTGGTGAGAAACAATGGCATTACAGCCGTGGATGTTAAAGTGCACTGATGGGAAATGAAGTTTTCATCTTCAGGTCCTTGCTTCAGTAAATCTTCCAAATTCATCAGAAAGAAAGTTCCCAGACCGGTAATCCCCACTCAAATGACCTAATTCAAATAGTCTGTAGGCATAAGAGGCATCAAGCAGGTGCTGTCATCTGTTAGGGGAATAGCCAGCCAGTACATGATTGTCTAGTTAGGCGGCAACAATTTTGGAAAGAACTTAGTTTTTTTGTATTGCAAGTGAATGGTCAATACATTTTATTAGTGGATACGGGTAAAAGAATGTCTTCTGCATCCTTTCAGAGGGGAAGCTTCCCTAGATCTAAAGCTGCTCAGCTCCACGATAGGATGCTTTGTCTGAAAAGGGAACTCAAGTCTTTGTCCTTTTGGATTGCTTCCATAGTTTTTCACTCACTCTTCAGGTAGCTGTTAATATGTTCTGTTATCCCTTGCAAACTTTTATGGGCATAGTCACTGAATTGGTACGTATTCCATGAAGTCCACGGGCCCTGTTGAGATGCAGCCACAGGTCTCAAGGGTGTTAGCAGATGTTATTCTGAGGCCACTCCTAATGATGTTTGATGGATCATAGTGACTGAGGAAAGTGCCCAAAGACTGGATGAAAGCAAATGTCACCCATCTTGGAAAAAGGCAACTAGGAGGACTTGGAAAAGTACAAGCCAGCCAGCCAGCGTCATTTTTATCCCCAGGAAGTTGATGGAGCAGCTATTGCTGGAAAGCATTGCCAGGCACATGAAGGAGGACAAAATAACCTAGTCAGCATGGATTTACCAGGGGAACTTGATGCTGAACAACTTTTTAAACTCCTCTGATGAATCAACTTGCCCGGTAGATGAAGGGAATATTGTCTGCCTGGGCTTCAGGAAGGTTTTTGACATTTATCTAGGTGGCAGCACACAGACATCCCAGAAGTGTGCAAAGAGGAGGGAACCAGTGTCTTTTCAAGGATGCTCAGTGAAAAGACAAGAGGCAGTAGGCACACACTGAAATACAGGAGATTGCCTCTGCACATCAGCAAATGATTTTTTACTGTGAGGGCGACTGAACCACGGCACAGACTGCCCAGAAAGATGGTGGAGCCTGGATCTTTGAAGACATTAAAAGTACACCCAGATATAATCCTGGGCAAGAGGCTCTAGGTATCCTGGTTTAAGCAGGGGGGTTGGACCTGGTGAGCCCCACTGACGCCTTCCACTCTCATTCCTTCTGTGCTAGTGAATTCTCTTAGAGATGCATTTCAAGCACTGGCATGACAAAGATCTGTGCAGAGAGAGATCCAAATGGACACGGGATCTAAGTTCCTTAAGTAGTGCTCAAGAAGAATGCAAAACTCTGGGATAAGTGTCTCTTCCATAACTGAATCCCTTTCACGGGAAAATTCCCCAGCTATAGAAAGGTCTTCTGATAGGCATGCTTAAGACTGACACTGGCTGAGCAAATTTCTCCCTATGTGTGTTTAAGACCAGTTAGGATCTTCACCAAGAGTGTTGTCAACATAGTCACAGAATGTATATTGTTAAGAAGGGACAACTTACATCAGAATGGCAAATATTGGTCCACAAAATGTATTAATGTATGGGAACTATCTACTTGGGTTGAAAATAAAAAGAAAGAGTTAGTCTTTATTTATCAATTCCATCGCAATATTGATGAGGTAAGAAAAAGACCTTAGTCCTTAACCTTCTTAACTCAAGCAAAGATTTTTAAAAATTCCTTGTAAAAAATGTATCTTAATTATCAGACTATGAAACAATTTTAGTTGGGAAAAAAGTTCCAAAATTGTGTAGATAGTGGTAAAGAAGCCAAGAAAATAGGTAAGAAACAAAAAGAGAGCAAAAGAGTCAGCTTCAGTCTGCAAGCTCGTTGTAGAAGTAATCTGCTAGAAAAAGGAACCCCCAGTTGAATTTCCAATGGATTCATGCACTTGATTCAGTAACTAGTCAATGTAAAAACCAATCCTTTTGTACAACTTCTCCCAGCAACAAAAACTCCAACAGCTTGACACCACCATCATGCCTGTCCCAGATGTATTTTAAAAGAAATGATGCTTTCTTGAAACTCTATTTGCATAAAAGTTGCAAGACATTGGAGGGATTCTCCACATTCTCATTTCTCCATGTGGCTTGAAAGTCTATTTGATAAAATATGCAACAAAGCATATGATTTATAAGGTAGGGTAAAATGGATGATTTGGGAATTGATCTCTTGTTGATATTAAACTGCATATCCACTCTCTGTGAAGTTTCTAAAAGAAATGATGGAGCTGAGGCATGAATCTGCCACAACAAGTGTTAAGCAAACATACACACTCCCCTTCACATGCCCCCCTTCCACACACACCTAGGCCCACACAGAGGTCAGCATAGCAGATGATGAACACCTTGGAAAAGACCGAAATGCTAAATACCTCTCTTTGGGGGCAAAATAGCTGGTGCAACAATTCAAATATCTGGTGTAAAAATTCTGTTTAATATCTACTTCCTATTTAAAACACAGCTTTTCATTTAATTATATGTAGGGAATATTTTCATATTATTTGTTTCTTTACAATTACTTTGTTCTCATGTGTTGTATGTCTAGGAATATTTTCTTCTAAAAATAGAAAAAAATAGATAATATCCTTTCAGAAGAAAACATTGGTTTATACAATTTTAAACCATCATGATATGGAAGAATTCTTTTGTCCCTCACTAAGGTGGAAGAACTATTTGGATCACAGATCATTTACAATGAAATACTTTACCTTTTTAAGATGCTTTCAGTCAATTTCATATCCTCATTGCTTATTCATTGTAAACAGTAATTTTTCAGTGAAGGGAAAGTGTGTGGTATATCTACATTATGTTCAAACCCAATTCCTACTAAAGGCCAGGCTGAGCTCCAGTAAATAATGTCCTGAATAATATTTTGCCGCCTTCTTTGGCACTTCATGAAATTCTAACATGAGGAAGTGTTGAAATACAGAGATTTTGTCCCGTGTAGAAACCCATCCCATGTATTTTATGCGGTAATTCTTCTCTCTTTTAAAATTTGCTATCTTCTGCATAGTTTTCATTAACCTGTTACAGTAGTGAAAATCACAGATCAAGGTAATTTTGTAACACTTTGATTTTACCCCAAGAGCTGAGGGAAAACTTGCTCCTATACTTCAATCTGAGTTTCTTCTAGATTCCAACTTTGTTTCTCTACCATCAAGAGTCTCCTGTGTTGCTGCTCAAAGCCCCATCCAACCTGACCTTGAATACTTTCAGGGATGGGACACCCACTACTTCTCTGGGCAACCTGTTCCAGTGTTCCAGCACCCCCACAGTAAAAAAAGTCTTCCTTTCATCTAATATGTGTCAGAAGTATTAAATCTAGGCATATAAACTTTGAGGAAAGGTTTGAAATTCTTTTGATTTGAATCACATTTTATATTTATACTGACTTACAGATGACTAAAATATGTGGATGGGCGTTTGAGCTGACACTTTTTGAAAAGGTGCATGGAATTTAAAATTAAAACCAGTACCATTAAAAGCTTTGTGCGGTTTTCTTTTTCCTCTGGTATTCAAAATTGCATATATCAAATATCTGTGCTTCGTACAAAGCTCTTAGACACTCTCAGAAAAAAGCTTTTCTTTCAGACTAAGTTGCAGTTTACGTAGAACACTGGTACTAGTGAAGGTTTTTCTGGGCATAGGGGGAACACCTTCTCATTGGATTTGTGTGCAGAATGCATTTTATCCAAACTGGAAAATTGATCCCAGCTGTGTTCTAGTCATCATTCTTACTGCATCAGGCCGGAAGATTCTGTGAAAAGTAGCCTGTGGACCTTGAACATAGCTCATGTGAAACAGATGAGAGGCGATGGAGAAGTTGAGGGAGAGAATAAAGAGCATATGGCCCAGTACAGACTAACAATTGTTTGGCACCCTTTAAAGGCTGTGTTTGACAAGCAGGGCTGAAGCAGGTCTGCAAAATATCCGGGAGATCAAAATCCATTGAAGCAAATTGCCCTGGCCAGTCACCTGGCTGCCGATAATTCACTCTCCATAGCAGCTGATCAGGCCTAACAATGCTGCTGCAGAAGTATTGTGAAAAAGGTAGGCATATTTTCACAGATGCAGGGGAAAATCCCCTTGGATGATGGTTCCAAGGGATTACTTGATGGAGCAAGTTATGTACCCTTATCTACCGTGCAATATCTAAGTTGGTGAGTTCACTATCTGTCAGCATCACTTTCGAAAATAAATGTTTGATCCACAAAACAATATTTCATATGTCCTGTCTACCTGCTTCATTTCAACCAATGAATAGGCTACGTTCCATCAGCAAAGGGTTTATGATCCTATGTTTCTTTAAACTGTGATAATTCTTTATTTTTTTCTAAATCAGACACTGTCTATTCATAAGATTCAGATGTCCATGGCAGGGGTGTAATTAAATTCACATCTTAAAAAATAACCTTCTTCTTGTTATCTTTTTATTAAATTACTGCCATGTAACATCCGTCTGAGAGCTGAAGAAAACCCCTTCATTTGCTGTTTGCCAAGTATCTTCTATGTGATACAAATGCGACTTGAGAAATCACACCCGTACATTGCCATGTAGCACTACTAGTAATGCTTTCACAACCTTTTCTTCATCATTAGGTCTTTTGGTGAAGTGAATGATTAGAACATAAGCAAGGGCATTTGTTCAAGATGCTCCAGAAAGAGCTGTGGTCTGTTCTCTTCTTTGCTGCCTATGTTAGCACTGAGCTGCAAAAAAGGAAAGATTACTAGGAAAAGTGTTACTTTCAGTCTAAACTTGTAAATGATGTTTGGAATACCCTGTTAAATGACAAGGTGCTCTTTTAAAATATGGCATCTTAAGGGAAAATGTCAGCTTTAAAAAGGTTTTGAGACAGTTGCTTCTGGAAAAAAAAAGGAAGAACAGAGGACCATAGATGCAACCCATTTGAAAATGGATTTCTAGATGTTTCTGGTTGGGATTACCAGGCATCATTTCTTGTGAAGTCGAGGGACTGCAGTTAGCACTCCAATAATTTCCTTCCCTGAAATTCATCTGCATTTGGTCCTTTTTCCAGAGTCCCCATTTATTAGTGAAGGTATACTCTATCTATGCATTAGAATATTCCATTAGAGTGTGTGACTCATACTTGCTAGTTAAAATTAGCTGGAGCGGAATGGATAGTTAGAGTTGCGTGTATACAATAGTCTTATTTTGGCAAGTTTTCTTTAGACAATGTTGAAGCAGCACTAGCAAATAGGAAGTACAGCTTGCAGCAGGGAAGGACACTCTTCTGCTTTCTCAAGTTTCCTGTAGTTAAATAGACACCAAAAGGCTTTTCCTAGTACTACTACTGTCTTGTAGGAATACTTGATCTAATCCTATCTTTGATCAAATTCCTAATGGGTTACTTTTCTACAAGGCAGAACATTTTTCTTTTAATAATATGTATTTTGTAAGTTGGAAACATGAACTTGTGCACCAGTCACGTGGACTGTACTCCTTATTAAGTTTCACAACCTTCTTTAGAAAATATTGACTGTGTGTAACTTCAAAAGGAGAATTCTGGGCATCTTCATTCTATTGATGTACTTGTTTTTCTCCCATGCTGGTATTGTTTTCTATCATTTTTACCAACAGAAATATTTTTCCCTGACACCTATGGAAAAGACCTATGTTTACTCAACAGTGCAGCGTCAGTCCATTGTTTAGAATGATTTCAACATGGTCCCCAACATATCGGACAGCTAGACAGCAGAGGTTAGCAACAGGGAATGGGAATAACTTCTGAACCGTTTCAGTAGATTTCCCAGGAAGGGCTTGCTTTCTGCCACTGCAAATTTTCCCAGAGATTTTGTCTGGTGAAGAGTTGCATCAAAAGAGTATTTTTGCCCAAACCTTGGGGCAAGCTCTGTCTCGGATTTACTAGTGAATGCAAAGAGGGTGAAAGTGCTGCTTCAAAGCCCTCTGTGCACTTTCTGTACCAAGAGGGGGGGTGACCCCAGAAATAAGTTTTGATCTCTCTTCAGAACACAAGGCATGTCATCACCTCATTCATCTTCTTCTGGGACTCATAGCATCTTAAGACGAAGAAGCTCTCTTGCTTGCTGAAGTGCGTTCAGCAAAAAAACCTTGTCTCATCAGCAGATTTGAACACAACTACAGTCGAGTCAATTCCAATGCTGGCAGGGCAATACTCTACCCCACTAGTAACATGCCACTATTAGAAGACTGTGTAAAACCATTTTTGTACAAAGTAATCGGAGGGAAAAATAGAATTGGGAAGAACTGCACATTGTTCTGGAAAAAGCCTCCTGCCTCAGTCTTACAGACATCATTTGCTGGTATCATTTTTAATAGTTGGGGTTTTTAAAATTTTGTAGAAGAAAAAATATTACTGCACCTTTATGTTTCCTTAATAGAAGTACAGCCATTTCTTAATAGAATAGAAGTAAGCCATTTGGATATGTACAAATGGTCTTTTCAAATACATATGCTATAGCACACTGTGAAAGTAATTAGCTATAAAGAGAAATCTAAAGGTTTAAAAAGATTTTGGAAGAAAGTAAGTCTAAGGTGATAGAAGAAGAAGAAGAAAACAGCAGTTTTCTTCTGGTGAAAAAAAAACAAAGGGAGGACCTTGTACAGTGGAGATGTATTATTTGACTTCCTGAAAAACTGAGTAGGTTTGCTATTGCCAATGGTTTTCATTAGGAAGGAAGAGATTCCTTTGGCAAATAAAACCCTTCAAACTGACTTGACAAAAATGTTATGACACTTAACTTCACCAATCCTGAAGAAAAATTCTCATCACTTGATCTGGAAATCATGATGGTAATGGAGACAAGGATGTCTAAGCCATGCCATCAGGAACATCAAAAAGCATTAGAATGCAGGTAAGACTGAGCTCCTGAACTAGTGTGAAGAGAATGCAAGAAAGACATTTTCCTTTAAGAGTCTTCAGGATGGAGAGCAGATCAAATTTTTTCATGTGAAGTATTTCTGAATAGAATGAATCTTCAAAATAACATTGTTTTCCAAAACCTGTCTACAGGATCTCTTACCATGATACACAGTTCCTATGAATAGAAAAAGCAAAGCACTTTTTTCCAAACTGTTGTGCACTCTTAAGCAATCTACAATAAAAATAGTATTTTTTCATGCTGGGAATGATGTGAATTACAAAAAAGCCTTGTAGCACACTTGGCACTGTGGTCTCTTGATTAGCATAGCTTTTTATTCATCAAACACGTTTCACATTGACTATTTTTCTCTTTTAAATAACGGCATCTTTGTACTTATGCAGCATCCATGAAGAATTTCTTGGGTGTTATTTTGTACCTGATCCTAAATGGCAGGTTCTGCATTCTGCCATCTGTCTAGCTTTCCCATTTGATGCAGCTTCTGAGAGGTATTTTCAGAATCGAGGACTACTTGCAAGAATGATGCTAAATCCATGCATTTTACTCCTTGGTTAATGCAAAACTATTTTTCCTTTACAGTTCAATGAGAACAGGAAAATAATGATGGTGAGTTCAATCCTTAGAGTAATCCAAAGAGGACTATTATCATCATTAGAAACCAAGCAAGGTGTATTTATTGCACATGCATGATACTCACTGATGCAAATTACCCTGTAAATTCAGAAGGAATCTGTATCATAGGAGTGGATGGACTGTTTCTATTGATATTTTGCTTAAAGCAGAAAATTAATTCTTTTGACAGCCAACTCATGATTGCAAGCTCACTTTCAACTACAGCTTTCAAACAGATGAAACATGTCTGTTTATAAAACGATACAGTACAGTACACAGTAGCAAATCAGGTCATAGACATTGAAAAGAAAAAAACAGCTCAAAGGACAGATTCATTCATATCTACAAGCCCTCAAGAGTGTACAGGTCAAATGTCCCCAGAAAACTAGGCTGGTGGCGCAAATTCTCTACGTTGGCACCAGCAGAAGCAGCTGCTATCTTGATAGGATGCAATCTTGCTTACATCACCCTTCAGAGCAATCTTCTGTACCCCTGCCCAATACACCTTCTGCTCTATTCCTTGGACTTCACATTTGCATTTCTACAGAGTCCTGTCCTGCAAACTGACTCAAAGTTCAGGTAGTAGATTTCCAAGATTTAGAAATGTTGTGTGAGGTTCATTTATTTCATATTTCATTCCATCTAAGCAAACTGTAACTTTCTGAAGTGAAATATTTCGAGTATGTCACATGTATTTTAATGTTAGCTCTGCTTCACATTAAAACTTCTCACAGACCCCTGTGATGCCTTGCTGCAAAAATATAGAGCTGCCAAGAGTGGTTGTGGGAAGTTAGAATTGCCAGAAAACCGTACAAACAATCTAACAATAGAGCCTTGGATTTCTGAATATAATTGCACCATGTAAAGTCAAAATATAATATTTAAATGATTTTAGATAATGATGAGTGTGGGCTAGAGAGAATCCAGATAGAATTTTATTTTTTTAAACAGTTCCGGGAAAAACATGGCCTTGACTTGGAAGTATAGCAGGAAATATTTTTATACAGCATGAGTTCTCATTACCTAATCATATGATTTGTAGACCTGAATTGGAAACCAGGAAAGAAACAAAGAAAAATATTCAAGCTATAAAAGATGGGAGTTTAAAATTTTCTTTGTATTTCTGATTAAAGCTATTAGGTAGCTAAATGGTCACCCATTATTTTAAAAAGCATCTGGACATTAAAAATAGGTAAATTTCTGCGGGACTTGGATGTCAGCTATTCCTGAAAAGCTTTCCAACCCTGAATCAATCCACTTAAACGCAGCTGTATTTCAGATGCTCAGTGGAACTGTCCATGTAATGCATATAGTTGACAAATAATCTGCAGAAAAAGCTAGATCCATTTGAAGATCTTTTCCTGTAAATGGTATTCACGTTATTTGTACAAACACACAGATGGGATTTCTGCTGTCTTCTTCAGGCCACTTCCTCCAGAGAGCTCTCCATCAAATCTCTCTAGTTCTACTCTTCTGGTGATCCAAAGTCAGCACTGGGATGGTCCAACTGCATGAATTACTGTCTGCTAGAGGTGCACCCTGAGGGCTTCTGTGTGCAGCATCACGTGAGCCCTACTAAAGTCACCCTGTTGGTATAAACTGAGCTAGCTGGACCTTAAGGGACAAGATTGTGCACTGATATTGTAAGAGAAATTAGGTACTAAGAAGGAGGCTGGAAGATTTAAATATTTCTGCCTCCAGCTTAAGCAACATTAAATCTTGGTCTTTATCTGAAAAACTAGGTGAATTAACCTATTTGGCATTCCTATGCCAAAAATGTCAGTAATACAACAAGAACCGTCAAAAGAGTAACAATTCCAATCATTACTTTGTAAAAGTAATTCATTGGAAGAAGTCGGGAAGAAGGATGAAACATGCCAATATCCTACCCTGAGAATCATTCTGTTGATTTGCACAGGTTTCTTATTATATACCCATCTAATGCATTGGACATGCATGCTTGTGATGACACAAATACTTGCAAAGCTTACCAGATAAACCATGTTCTCTTCAGACAGCAAAACATTTCTTGATGGTTGTGTTTGCTAATTACATTTAGACTCAATGTTCTTAAAGGTCTTTTCCAACCAAAGTGATTCCATCATTCTCTAAATCACAGATCCTGCTTGTCTTGGTTGAGGGCAAATTTGGCAGCAATCCTCAAGAAGGGGTGATTTATTAAAAATATTGATCTACTACTGATATCCAACTGTGACGGACAAAGGCTCCCTAACAGTTCAAAATTAGAAAGTGTATGTTTATTGCAATGCTGGGCAGCGTGCGGGATAGCTCCCAAATACATACTGTGATTTAGAGGTGATAACAGAGTCTTTTTATCTGTACAAGTATTGAATACCCAAAAGACAAATACATATTCATAATTTAGGTACATCCCATCATTCCTCCCTTCGTATGGTAATTAGTTCAAAAGCTATTAAGCACGTGTAGTTTGTTCCTCAAAATGAATCGGTGGTCCCTTTCATGGGGAGGGGTTCCAAAATGAGGAAATAAATGAAGTCTTCCTGCTTCTGAACTTTCTACATTTTCAATGCAAATATGACAAATGAACCCATTGGTAGAACTCCCATTCCCCATCTTCAATTGGTCTCAGAACAGAGGTGGCCTACAATTGTCTTATGTTCCTAAAAGCTATTTATGAGTTTCTGTATTCTTCATGATAAACCCAGCTAAGCAAACATGATGTTGACAAGCAATCAATTATTAGTTAACTACTAACTCTTAACTTCATCAAGGCCTACCTATTTATTTTGATAAACTCTAATAAGGCTTATCTCTGACTAAAACCTCAGCTCCTCTAAAAACCCTAAATTTCTTTAAAGTTCATGTCTCAGGGGGCCCCCCCCCAGAAAGCCCACCTACACGGCCCCTCCCCTCAACTGGTCTGGGAAACATTTCCTCTGAGAGAAGTGGAAAAAATCTGTTTATTTAACAGGGAAAGCACCCCCCAGCACAAAAAATGAACAATACCAGATGACAAAACTCAATCGCCGCTCTGAAGAGACAACAAATTCAGAAAGTCTCTCCTGCGGATGCTTGCTCTGTTATCAATCCCTCCGGCACTGGGAAAGGCTGCTGCCCAGAGTAGGCCCCCATAGGCCACAAAGTGCAAGCTCTCAGTGCTCTCCAGGTCCCAGTGTGGAGCAGGTTTGAGCAGTTCCAAGAAAAGGGAAAGAAAAAAAGACAGTCCAGGGAAAACTCTGCCTCAGCCAGCTAAACCAACTGAAAAGCAAAGAACACTCTGTTCTGCTCCATCAGTGCCCAGACAACACAGTGCAGCACAGAATGTGGAGCAGTGTTGCTTTTAGAAGGTGAGTGCAGCCTGTGATAACAAACTCCGTACTTCTTCTTCTCCCCACCTTTGCTCTCAGAAGCAGTCTTGAAGGCAGAGAATAGAATATCCAGCATTAACAGAACAGATGGCTGGGGATACAAGCATCATAAAGTCACCCTAGGACACTGCTCTACTGAGATATGTCACCAGACTATGCTAAGACAAAGTTTTGGAACTGCTAATTAAAATTCTACTATCACAGTGAAGCTGAGGAGGAAAGACAGCTCACTCCAGTTACCTTGTGGCATGCCAATACTTCCTTTCAATCACAATGGTTTTCGTCTCTAAGTCCGTGACATCACAGGCATAATTCAACATCTTTTGGGCAGGAAGGAAGATATTCTTCTTCTCATTATACTGATGGGTAAGCTGAAATGCAAAGCAGTTAATTCAAAGTGAAACAGCGATAAAGTCAATAGTAAAACTCACCACAGTTTTGTTTACCAAGCCAAGTCCTTACTATCCCAAAATACAAGAACAGCTGTAAAAGCCTTGTGGTTTCTTAATTTTTTCCTATACCTACATGGGAGGGTAAGGGATAAATGATCCCAAACAATGGTAATCCACAACAAAGCATTCTTGACATCATATTCAGCTTTTGCATAGTGAGCTCTTCAGCTGATCAAGTTATTCCATTGCAATAGTTTGGGGAGTATCTTAGAGGGCTGGCTGTTGTTTGGTTTAAACCATCTTGATCATTCAGGAACCCAGTAGCAATGAGAAAGTTCAAAATAAGATAGTGCTACGCAGTGATTTTCCTATATGACAGATGTATTTCTACAAGACAGAAGGCTGACCTAATGCTTCCCTACAACATGGCTGAAGTGGCATCCTGTTCCCCATAGGTTTTTCCGTTTAATTTTAGCAGCTTTCTTACTAGATTAATGAGCTGAACTAACTCAAAAAGGAATCAGATAAGTGCCAGAGCTTTAAAACAAACAACAACAACAACAAAAAAGATGCAAAATGGTGATTTGTGGGTGCGTTTGAAAACAGAAATTTTTTTGTATTTTTCATAGAGACATGGCATTCTCTAGAATGATATTGCTCCAACGCTTTGAGTTTGGTTTTCTTTTTCCCCCTCAATTGTAAATGTTATGCATTCTTTTTGGCCATTTCAGGAAATAGATTTTCTGATACGTGTGAAAGACAGTCTAAAGTTCCCCTCATTTGCCTCACGACCATTCCCAGGACAGACACCGATGGGAATTCTGGCCTGCCAGTAATGGATGAACACCAAAAATCCTGAGGCCCCTGAGCAGAGTTCTGGCCTGCCAAGTGATTGTTCACAGCTGTGTCTTCAGTGACTGCTTCTAGCAGGGCCTGCCAAGGGGCGACCCAGCCTATATGCTTGCACCTGCTTCACGACAATAGACCAGGAATTTTCCCACCTCTTGGCCAGATGAACTTGCTGGGGCAACTTGGTAGCCCCCCCATGGAAAATCCTTCCTCTGCTCCACTACCACCGTGAGGCACCGAGGTTGAAGCCCCCCTACCAAGGACTGAGACTGAGACACCTGTAATTCTGATGCAGGGGTGCTGGCCTGACTGAAGCAGGATGCCTGCTGAGTGTTGCCTACAGATGTGCCTACAGGACCTAGACTGGTTTCCCCCAGAAAGCAGTCCTGAAACAGTGGGTCCCACTCACTGCTGATACTGACTTATCCTGCTGAGAACATGGACTGTCTGTACCCGTCTTCAATACCTTTTTCCCCCTCAGCAATTTCAATAGACTTCTTCTTCTTGATTGGATCTGTTCCCCCTCAGCCATTTCAAGATTCTGTTTCCCCCCTCAGCAATGGACTATAATAGAACCTTGAGTTCACCAGGACTTAACCTTGAGTTAACCAGGCAGGGCCATTATCTTCCCAACGTGACTAGGCAAACTCTGTCGGCTGGACTAAGAGGACTTAGTCTCTCCACATTTGGTAGCTATACTCCTGTCTTGGTTCAGGGCAAATTTTGGGGAGAACCCCCAAAGGGGCTCCTCTAGGAAAGCAGATTCATTTGGCCCCTCCCCTATGAAATATTAATCCCAATATTACCGGGTGGGACGTGCCTGGGCTCGTCTGACCCTTGCTGCTGGGCCAAAGGCGGCAGCTGTGATGTTTCACCTCAGAGATACATTTGGCCGGCTGCATCCTGCAGCTAGGCACTCGCAACAAATCCAGGCATAGTAGAAACTCAGTTGACCTCTGGTGGAAAAGGTTCAGGGGACGGTGAAGAGAAAAAGGAGAGGATTCTGCTGTAGAGTTTTAATCCAGAGTTTATTCCAGGATGACAGACCTCTGAAACTTGTAACAGCTCCCAACAGAATCCAGACCGCATGGTCCCGTCTCCTTTTAAGCCCGGGGACAGGGGCAGGGGAAGGCACAGGTGAGCCACCAACCAGGTGGGAGGAGGGGAAGGCTCAAAGGATAAAGACACTTGGACAGGCCAATGAGCCCGGACCTGAGGGGCACCTTTTGAACTTCTGCCAACCACACCATGACCCTGCTGGAATGTTAAGATTGATGGACAGCACTTAGCAGGAGGGCAAAGGGGGAGGGGAAAGGACAGGTTTCACCTATCCCAACACCTGAGGGATTTTCCTGTTTCCTGAAACAGGAAATGGCGTCACACTGCAACACTCCCCCCAACCGGTCCAGGAGAAAATAGCTCCTTGGAAAGAGGTGGAAAAAACCTGTTTATTAAACAATAAAACCTAAACAATATTGAACAATAAAACCCCTTGTTGCTCCAAAAGAGATGACAAACTGAGAAAGTCCCCTCCCTCGGTTGCAGTTCAGCTCACACAGGCTCTTATCAGTCCCTCCGGTGCTGGAAATGTTGCGGGCCGGGCCCGGCCTGGTGGGCCACAGGTGCTAGCTGCCGGTGCTCTTCTGGGTGTTCAGTCCAGAGCAGGTTTCAAGAGGTCCAAAGAAAAGGGAAAAAAGAAAAGAAACCACAGTCCAGGGAACTTCCTTGCCTCAGCAAGCTAAAACTAACTAAAAGCAAAGGAGAGCTCTGTCCCACTGTCTGTTCATCCCCAGACAACACAGCCCAGGAGCAGGAATGTGGAGGAGTGAGTGCAGGGTCTGAAAACAAACTGCTGCTTCTTCTCTCCCCCCTTCACTCTCTGCAACAAGTCTTAAAGGTGCCAAACTTATGATGCAGCATAAACAGAACAAGATGATTGGGGTTAAAAGCATCATATAATCAGCTTAGGACAACTCCCTCTCTCTTTCTCCCCCTCTTTTCTATTCTTTTCCTCTCCTTAATTCCTTTCATGCATTTGCTGTGGTCATTCTATAAAGGTGCATTTCTTTGGATTGATACTGCAATCCCCTTAACGTGTTGTCTGTTGCACTCCCAGATCAGTTAACCAACCATCACCACCCCCATTGGTATGAGCGGATCGTGACATTAAATTGGCATCATGGACAGGATTCTGATCTACAGAAGGGTCTGCAAGGCTGTTTGTAGTCTGTAACAGGGGAAGGACGATTTGCTTCAGCCACACCTAGCCCCTCATCGCGAAAGGGTTGAACGAAGCTGGAAAGCAAGGAAAGCTCTTTGAATTTCCCACAAACTGCGCACGCCCAGGTGAAATACGCCCCCATACTCTATTGAGGGTTCTGTCTTTAGAATTTCCCAAAAAATCTCTTAGCGCAAAAGGGGAAACTGTTTTTGTTTATGTGTGAATTTGGACTGTCTGGGAAGGAAGGGACAACTTGAAGGAACTAAGCAGGGCCTCCCAGGGAGATTTGGTCTCTTCACCCAGCCAGGGAAGCAAAGGGGAGCACAGCAAAGGCTGTGAGATTGTCTAACTTAAGTTTGCACCTCCCTGTCATGGTTTTGGTCCCTTCATAAAATGACTGAAAACTCTAGCACAAAAGTTAAATTTCTGAATTTTCTGCTCTGCTTGCTAAATAGAATGCCAAGCCTTCTCCAAGGGGGGAGGTTTGGGCAGAGAACAGCTGGTTTAATTTAGAAAATGTCATAGATAGAATTTGTTCTTTACAACATGAAACAGAAGTTAAACTGGGCAAAAATAAAACCATCCTCTGCTCAGTTTTGGCAGCTTGTCTCACAGCAGCCATAGAAACCCTTTTTAAGCAAAGAAACGAGGAAATAGCAAGAATAGATTCCCTTCAAAACCTAGTTGAAATTTTGCAGAAAGAATTAAAGGAAGATAGAAATGAGATCTATAGGTTGCGAGCTGCCCTTAGAGAGGAACTTGCTAAGAATTCACATCATACTGATTCCTCTACAGAGCCAGAGGAAAAGGAAACTCCTGACGTTAAACAAATCTATGCCCGTCAGGAACTTGAGGCAGTAAAAAATTGGAGAGAATACTGCTGTCCTCGCTTGAGACCCTTGGTTCAAACAGAATAGAACTATCTTAATGATGAGGATTGTTGGAATGTTGGGGGGCATAAGACAGATGATGCACTTTGGACCTGGTTAACATAAGAGATTTGATAACAGGATGCCTTGGCATAAAGAAACGGAACTTTGAAAATTCGACCTGGATTGCAAGAAGATTAAATCAAACGGGTTTACTGGAAAAAGAAAATCCCATTAAACTCTGCAAGCAAGAGATGTTGTTATATGCGTAAGTTTGTGGATGTGATTTTAACCTAATCATTGTAGTACACATTACTAGTCCCCCTGCAATGGTATGTAAGTGCTTGTATCCCACAATCAAATTGGATTCTGATTACCGAGTGGGTCTCCCTGTCTCTCTGCATTGCCGAAAGAGGATCTTGACCCACCTATCACAACTAAACAAATACCGTTCAGTGCTACCGAATTAGCTAAGCTGTCAAAAGAATTCAGGCGCCTCCCACAAGAATCAGAGACAAATATGTCCTCCGAGTGTCCCTCGATGGTGGAGATCAAATTAAATTAACCGGAGGCCAGTGGGTACTGGGGACATGGAGCCTTCTTCACAACAGGAGATAAGGAGGTAAGCGTGACGCATGGTCCCTGACACAGGGTGCGTCTTTCTGGGCCGGGAGAATGAATCCTTTGGAACGGGGTGACCCCCTGGCAATCGTTGACACCACCGACCAGCTCTTAGAAAGTGTCCACAAAGCCGCCTGCCTGCAAAAGATTCATGAAAAGAAATTAGTTCCTGGTTTTGAAGGCCCAATGCAATTACCTGTGAAGCCAGAACTAATGACCGATTGAACTCGTGGGCTTCCAGAAACACTTAGACATACAGCAATGACTCTACAGAAAACCATAATGGCTTTGAATCCTGTAGAAAGACTAGATAAGATTCCTCAGGAATTCCCCTGACCAAAGTGGACCTAGAGATCCTGGCTTCACTCCCTACTCTTCCCCCTCACAGCCCTCAGCTTCTCAATCTGATTCACCTGCCAGTAGCCATAAAGTTTGGACATGAGCTGAAGTTGCAGTAGATCTGATTAATTATTGTAGACAAGATGGACCTATAAAAACCCCGGCATAGAAATCAGAAAATAACAAAGGTGTTTGGTTTATTGGGGCTCCTCACAGTGAAAATATAGAGAAAGGAAAACAGATCTCTAACTGCCACCATTGGTGGTTGTTGGGAATTCAAAAGTGGGTCCCCAAAGAGGTGATGGATGGTTTGCCCCTTGAGAAATTGCAGAAAAGAATAAATAATTGGCACCAGCGAAAACCGAATCCATTGGCTCAACCCAGTGCACCCCTCCCTTCTCAGGGACAAAAACTAACCCTCCCCCAGCTTCTCCCACGGAACACAGGCAGTGAACCAAAACCAACAGGGTTTTCGGGAAACAAATCTCTCTGCCGCTTACAGGTGGGCAAAGGGGCGGAGCGTGGGTTTATTTAAGAATGCTCACTAAAAATAAATCAGGATATATATTAAGCCCAGCTATCACGGGCCTCCACAGGCTACTAGTAACCTTTTTGATTGACGTTGGGGCTCAAATCTCTGCACTGACAAAAAAGGATGCCCAGAGGTGTGGAATTGTTCCAACTAAGAGACAATGCTGTGTTCTTAATGCTCTGGGAACTACAGAATCTATGAATGTTGCCTTAGCCAAACTGAGGCTCCCTGGAAATGAGCATCAACTAGTCATCAAAATGGTAATTGGGAACATTCCAAATAATTGATTAGGAATGGGTGTCCTTGCTGGGAGGCAGTGGGAAGACTCTGAGGGATTTCTGTGGTCTTTTGGCACACTGCCACTTAACATTAGGCCGCTTCAAACCGCACCCTCCCTACCCTATAATCAAACAACTAATGTAAAACAATACCCTCTACCTTCTGGTGCCAGAGAAGGTATCAAAGCGGTTCTACAGGACTTGAGAAACCAAGGGGTAATAATTCACACACATTCTCCTTTTAATTCACCGGTATGGCCAGTCTGAAAAGCCAGTGGAAAGTGGAGATTAACAGTAGATTTTCGCAGGCTTAAAGCCAACACAGACCCTCTTACAGCACTGGTCCCAAACTTAGCTGAATTAATAACATCAATTCAAGAAAAGGCTCACTCAATCATGGCAATGGCAACTATGGATGTCAAAGACGTCTTCCTTATGATACCTATACAGCCAGAAGATATAGGGACCATTTTGCCTTCACATGGGAAAGGACGGCAATACACTTGCACTAGGCTTCCCCAAGGCTACAAACACTCCTCCACTTTGGCCCACCATGCTTTAGTTGAGGAATTAGAAAAAATACCCAAACCTGATCCTGCTGATCCTGTAGCTGATAATCAATACATTTAAGACACTCTGGGGGGGGGGGGGGGGGGGGGCGCAGGGGGGGGGGGGTTGTGGGGAGGGGGGGAAGGATGAAATAGAGGTAGTAGGGAAACATCAGCAGAAAATAATCTCTCACTTAAAAAGTCTTGATTTGCAGATACCCGCAGAGAAAATTCAGAAACCTTCTCAGGAAGTGAAGATTTTGAGAATTTGGTGGAAAGGAGGCATGACATGTATTCCACCCGATACCCTAACCTCTTTAGATCAGATTCAAAGGCCTGAATTGAGGAAAGATCTCCAGCAAGCTCTAGGACTATTAGTGTTCTGGAGAAAACACATCCCAGATTTCTCAATAATTGCTAGGCCGCTTTTTGACTTGCTGAGGAAAAGAATGAAATGGGATTGGACTCCTTCTCAGGAAGAAGCATTGCAATTACTGATTTTTGAGGCAACAGCTCACCAAGCACTAGGCCCTATCCATCCCACAGATCCCTTTCAGGTGGAATGGGGATTTGCCTCCTCAGGGCTATCAGTACACATTTGGCAGTGGGCTCCCGAGGGTCCAATGGGGCCTCTTGGTTTTTATTCCTGTGGTTTCAAAGATGCTGAGAAAAGATACACTACCTGGGGAAAAGGGGTTGTTTGTAGTTAGCTTAGCTCTCCTAGAAGAGGAAAAAATTGCATGACAAGAGCTTATTGTATTAAGAAGCCCTTTCAAAGTTATCAAAATCGTCACTAATGGGAGCCCCACCCCTCCCCCCCACCTGACGGGGTAGCCCAAAGGGCCTCAGTTAGGAAATGGTATGCTCAGATGGAAGGCTATTGTAATACCGTCTCACTAACGGAAGATGCTGCTAAAAATCTAACAATCCAAGGCACTGAGAGCCTGGTTAGCAGCCAAGATAAATCTGCCTCTGTAATCAAAGCTGCCCTTCCTTTCTCCCCCGAACAAGCAGCAAGTTCTTGGTTCACAGATGCCTCTGCAAAACGGGAAGGGAAGGTATGGAGATCTAGAAGAGCTGTCTTACACAATTCATTTGGTGAAAGAATCATTACCGAAGGGGAAGGCAGCGCTCAGGCTGGGGAACTCATAGCTGTTTGGAGTGTTTTCCGATGTGAGGCACAGAACATTTCTCTTGTCTGCATTTATACCGACTCTTACGCAGTGTACAAAGGTTGTACTGAGTGGCTTCCTTTCTGGCAGCAAAATGATTGGGAAGTTCACAGAATTCCAGTGTGGCAAAAGGAAAAGGGGCAAGAAATTTTAGATGTTGCAAGCCAAGGAAATGTTGCTATTGGTTGGGTAGCTTCTCAGCAAACAGATGGAAATCCAGCAGGAGAGTGGAAGAATAGAGCTGATGAACTAGCAAGGCTCAGCCCCCTGAAAAAGGAACTCATTCCTGAGGACTGGGATCAACTATTAGAATGGCTGCATGGAAAAAGACAGCACACAGGTGCGAAAGATTTGTACAAAGAAGCTCATGCTTGTGGTTGGCTGGTTACCAGGGAAATGTGTAAAACATGCGTATCGGCCTGCGAGCAATGTCACAGGTGACTGGAGAGACATCCTTGAGAAGATGACCCTCTGCATTTAAGAAAGGGTAAAGGCTTATGGGACGCGTGGCAGGTAGACTATATTGGCCCCTTTAAGAAGTCAGGAGGTAAACACTTTGTGCTAGTAGGAGTAGAAAGTGTATCTGGGTTGGTTCAAGCTGATGCTTTGAAAAGAGCTACAGGTGATAATGCGGTTAAAGCTTTGCAGGGGTGGTTTGGAACTTTCCCAAAGCCACAGGAAATTCAATCTGATCACAGGTCCCACTTCACTGCTAGAGGTGTACAGCATTGGGCAAAAGGTGAAGGAATTAAGCGGTCTTTCCACAGCCCTTTCCACTACCCTCAAGCTAAGGGGATCTTAGAAAGGACCAAGGGTTTTTTGAAAGGACTTCTGAAGCCCCGGGAGGGAAATTGGGACGTTCGGTTATGGGAAGCTGTTAAAAGAGTGAACAGTAGATGGGGGGTGAATGGATGTCCCAAAATCACTGCCTTTTGCCCAACAGCTCCAAGCATCGTTCCCTTACTACGGCGACCTGACGATTCAAAAAGTCCAGCACATTACCCTGGACAACCTGTTCTGGTGGACCTCCCTACTGTAGGGGAAGTAGCACTAGTGCTGAAAACCCCTCTGAAGAAATATGCATGGGTAGCCTCTGATGCTCTAGGGAAAGAGCATTGGATAAATACATGCTGGATAATCCTATCATTTTAACTCTTTTCTGCCCTCAGTGGAAGGATTTCTGTTGTTTTGACTTTTACAGAAGAACCCTGAGGAACATGAAAATCATCTGAACCATGATAACACTGGTGATGCTTTTCTGCATCCTACCACAATTCCATGGACAGGATCCTGCTGAGTGGTTGTGGTCTGAAGCTACCCTCCATCCCACTAATGTTGTAGGAGCGTATCCCAAGGGTGGCCACCCAAACCTAGAGCCTATAGTGCTGCATGACCCCCAGGTATATGGTCCAAGTGAGTGGGGATGGGATCAGAAGGACTGGACTAGAGCCCTAACTGGAACAATTGGTGAGTCGATTGTGGAAGCATGCAGAAAAATGGAAGGATCTCTCTATGAGAAATCCACCTCCATCACAGTTGCCGGAAATTTTATGGAACCAGATGGGAAAAATGATCGGGATATCCCTTCAGCGAGACTGTGTCCTACAAACAAGTGGGAGTGTGCCAAACAAATTCCCCTTACTCTGTGTTGCTGCCAGGAGTATGTTGGTAATTACACTCTAGGTCGCAAAACGAACAATGTTGCAAGTACAAAGGATTGTAAAAATGAACCAATTGATTGCTGGCATAATTTGACGTTAACTAAACCGACTTAAGTGACATGCCGCTGGCAAAATAACTTGACCAACCTGTTAGGTTGAAAAGGCTTAGTTCATAAATTTAAGATAGACGCTATAACAAAACCCACGCTGAGTACCGTAGTTACATCCCAGTGGAATAGACGGGACTGAGAGCATGAAGCCCACACTGAGCACCATAGTTACACCCCAATGGGTAGAAGGGACTGAGAGCACAAAGCTGACATTGAGTACAGTAGTTACATCCTAGTGGGCAGAAGGGACTGAGAGTCCCCTTAGTCAATGTGGCCTCGGTCCCAAGCTTTTGTTCACTTGGCAGGAATGGGAAAAACAAAAAGCCTGGCAGCTTCAAGGGGGAGTGGGAGAAGGAATTAGCCAAAGGATTTGTGGAACTGCTTATAGCAAAGCAATCTCAATCAGTGTTTTGACAGATCAGACAAATAAGCGTGAACAGGTTTGTACGCCCCCAAGCGTACAAGACTGTTGGCACAATTTTACATTAACACAAACTGCAGAAGTACTTTGTCTTTGGTCCAAAACTACTGAAGGCTTTTAAGTTGATAATAAATGGTATGAACCAACCTTCTACTACCACCACTCCGGCCCAAGCACCGCTTATGCTTAGCCTGAGAAGTTTTGAAATTGGACCATATATAATCAGAAAAACAACACATATTGTTCAATCTGGCACGGTCTCTTAAACAAGTCAAATTTTGCTGATGATGCAAAACAATGTCTCAGAAATTCAGCCGGCCTGTTTGCCTTTTTTGCGGACTTCCTTTGAGGGTTGGACCACCTGGCTGCAAAAACAGAAAGTCCGTTTTTTCTTTAAAAACAGACACTAAGAGACATAACCGGTGTTTTGGGAACAGGTTTTGGAATTCTAAATAGTATTGATTCTGAAGTACACTAATGGATAAATTGGCTGCCACAAAATGGTTAGAGATTTGACCAAATTAAAACAACCACTGCAATCATCCTTATTGGCTTTGGGAACACAGCAGTGCTTGCTATCAAACATATTACCAGCTTGGGAAAAGGTAAATGTAAGTGATCACAAATTGGTAGACTGATGCACTCGGTGCTACACCAAACAACCTTTCTTTGGCTCTTAGCTGGCACAATTGTCGATGCAGTCAGTTGCTGCCTCAATGATAAGAGAAGGTGAAGGCAATTTTCCTACTGCAATTCAGAAAAGAATTTGGGACAGTGCCACTGATTTTGAAAGAGAATTCCAGTCCTGGTGGAACTTGGTGAATTTTACTTATCACCCCATTACAAACACAGCCACAGCTCTTGCGTTAACCGTACGCAATGCCTCAGTGCATTTGAGATTTCCTATTATTGCATTAGAGCTAAATCATGATGGAGCTATTCCCAATCTTTCTGAACATAGACAATGGGCCCATCAAACTGGTAAAAAATGGCAACATGTTAATTTGGAATCTTCTATTGTCCGAGAACTAGGCTTCATCTGTGAAAGTAATGCAATTACAGCTCAGGATGTTTGTTTGGACACAGAACAAAATATCTGTCATTTTGAAATTCGTCCTAACGAGACTTTCGAAACAGTCCTTAAATATATAGGCAATGGGTGTGGGTGCTTTAGAACTGCTTGTGATACGGTATTTGTAGAAAATGCAGTAGTGGATAGTAAAAATCCTTCAAATTGTTGCGCTTGTAACTTTACAAAATTGAGGGATGTGATTTTTCTTCAGAAGCTCCAGTTACCTCCCATTACCTTTTTCAATCCAATTAAAGACTGATTCACAAACTATTACTGTCCTAGGGTGACGTTATGATGCTTGTATCCCCATCCGTGTGTTCTGTTGATGCTGGCTATCATGTTCTGTGCCTTCAAGACTGGCTGTGAAGAGCGAATGTTTTGTTTTGGTTTTGCTATCAGCCGCTCCCCCACAGCTGGCACAACACAGAGACAGGGCAGTACATGGGTGCTGCTTTTGCTTTTTGCTTTGCTTTTCGCTTTGCTCTTGCTTCGGCTTTGCTCCTGCTTTGCTCTTGCTTTTTTGCTCCTGCTCATTAGTTAGTTTAGCTAAGCAGTCCAAATTTTCCCTGGACTGTTTCTCCTTTCCCTTCTTTGGACCTACTCGGACCTGCTCCGGACTGGGACCTGGGAAACACCGAGAGTTTGCACCTTGTGGCCAAGGTGCAGCAGCTACCCCAGCACAGGACAGACTGATAAGAGAGCGAGCACTCCCAAGAGAGACTTTCTGAAGTTGTCTACTTTTTCAGAGCGGTGAAAGAGTGGTGCCATCTGGTATTGTTCCTTTTGTGTGCTGCGGGGTGCTTTGCCTGTTACAGAAACAGGTTCTTTCCACTTGTTTCCAAGGAATCCTTCCCGACCCGGTTGGGGGGAGGGGCCGTGTGGGTTTGTTTTCTGGAGGGTCCACCTTTTGGAGGTTTTTTCTCCCAAATTTGCCCTAAACCAGGACATTTACCTACTCCCATTGGGATGAACATTACTTTGGTAAAGCAATCTTTGCTTCATCAGGACTTCATTGAAATATTGGAGAAGATCAAGAAGAATAGACAGAAAGCACTGGTAACTGTTCATCACAATGTGAAAGAAATACACCATGTCATAGAGAGAGTAAGAAAAGATGCCACAAGAGTCCTGAACAGTATGTGTCATCCCATCATTGCCCTTTTGCGTTTCGTTTTGATTGGGGTTTTTTAATCAGCAATCTTATTCATTATGAATTGGAGAATGATGAAAGAGTTAACAAAATTGATGTCTGTCATTAATGCACACAACTTGGCTGATGTCCTTTTCACTGTGGCCATCTCCAAGACTATTGACACAAGGCGACTATAAATGAGAGGATGTGTTTTGAAATCGTCTTCAATTTTCTTTGAAGATTATAAGAAAATTACTTTTGATTTTTGGTGAATTGTTTTGAAAAAAAATATTTTAAATGAACTGTTGTTGATTTGTTTATTGCTTTATTGCCTTTGATTATTTGTGATTAGTTTCAGATATTTGAAAAAAATGTTTCAAAATAATATGGTCTAAATTACTGTTAATATATTTGTTTCTTGTTTCCTTACCCCCGCCGTTTTTTTATCTTTTCCTGTCCTTCCCTTCTCTCTCTCTGTCTGACGTATTGTCTCTGCTTTCCAGGATATGCTACCAATGCGCGACAAGTACACCACAATAGTACAGAACACTGCTGATGAAGACCCTTTGAAGCCTGTCGTGAGTCACCAGGTGCTGTGAAAGACGGTCTGAGGTTCCCCCCATTTGCCTCACGACCGTCCACAGGACCGATATCAGGACCCTGAGGACCCCGATGGGACCTCTGGCCTGCCAGTAATGGATGAACACCAAAAATCCTGAGGCCCCTGAGCAGAGTTCTGGCCTGCCAAGTGATTGTTCACAGCTGTGTCTTCAGTGACTGCTTCTAGCAGGGCCTGCCAAGGGGCGACCCAGCCTATATGCTTGCACCTGCTTCACGACAATAGACCAGGAATTTTCCCACCTCTTGGCCAGATGAACTTGCTGGGGCAACTTGGTAGCCCCACCATGGAAAATCCTTCCTCTGCTCCACTACCACCGTGAGGCACCGAGGTTGAAGCCCCCCTACCAAGGACTGAGACTGAGACACCTGTAATTCTGATGCAGGGGTGCTGGCCTGACTGAAGCAGGATGCCTGCTGAGTGTTGCCTACAGATGTGCCTACAGGACCCAGACTGGTTTCCCCCAGAAAGCAGTCCTGAAACAGTGGGTCCCACTCACTGCTGATACTGACTTATCCTGCTGAGAACATGGACTGTCTGTACCCGTCTTCAATACCTTTTTCCCCCTCAGCAATTTCAATAGACTTCTTCTTCTTGATTGGATCTGTTCCCCCTCAGCCATTTCAAGATTCTGTTTCCCCCCTCAGCAATGGACTATAATAGAACCTTGAGTTCACCAGGACTTTGAGATCTTCCCAACGTGACTAGGCAAACTCTATCGGCCGGACTAAGAGGACTTAGTCTCTCCATGTTTGGTAGCTATACTCCTCTCTCTTTCTCCCCCTCTTTTTTATTCTTTTCCTCTCCCTGATTCCTTTCAGGCATTTGCTGTGGTCATTCTATAAAGGTGCATTTCTTTGGATTGATACTGCAATCCCCTTTCCAGGTTGTCTGTTGCACTCCCAGATCCGTTAACCAACCAACCAGTTAACCAACCCCTTGGTATGAGCGGATCGTGACAATACCTTCTTTCAAGCTGCACTTGGTTCTAGTCCATAGAAGCACACTGGTAGGTAAAAGTAGACTCTAAAAGATAACATTCAAAATGTATTTCCCTTGTCTTCCCATTAAAGCAAGTGAAGAAAGCAGACAGGAGATCTTCAGATAACATGCTATGCAAATTGAAAAGATTCTGTCCTTATTTGAAGCAACTGAGGAACTCACACCATGAAATACAGTTCAGACAGATGGAAGGGTCACAGATGATGTCAAATCTGTACTTCCAATGTTTGAATGAAGCAAGATTTCTTGAAGTACAATCCTATAAAATGAAGGTGAGCTTGCAGAAGCAATTGAACTGGGTCTGCTTTATAAACACAATGTTTTCTAAGTAACTGAGGATTCAGGAAGGCAACCTTGGACTTTAAAGGATTTAGAAAGATACAAATACCAAGACTGGCAGTTCATTAGCTTTAACAGTCTCTTCAAATAAGATCTATTTTTAACTTCTTCTTGTAGTAGGTCTGAAGACATTGGGAACGATGCAATAAAACAAAACAAACAACAAACCAAAACAAAACCAAAACAGCTTTCTCAAAAAGCTTGGAGAAACCAGAGAAATTATGATTTTTAGGGGTTAAGTAGTCCTTTAAAAGTTGTCTCTGGGAAAAGAGATAAAAAACCACTAATTGACTGGGGAGTATATTCCAAACCTGTACTGAAGCATGTAAGGGACAAGAGCCGGTAATAAAACTACTATGCTGGGTTCATCTGTTAAAAGCATTCCAGAATGGTTGAAATTATCAATCACATAATGTGGGATTAAAAAAAAAAAAAGAAAAAAAGAAAAAAGAAGAAAACATAGAGAAAAAAAAAATATTCTGAAGATGTTTTCCCATTCCCAGATGGCATAACAACTTTATTTCATTTTGTTCCTAAGACTGATTAATAGCTTATGAAGTGTTTTACAATTGAGAGTGAGAGTGTTCACACTAACCGTACAATTTGGATGGATCTCTTTTACTTTGCACAGCAGCAGATACGGTTTAGCACTCCACAGCTCAGTCCCCAAAAGTGAATGGGTGTGGCAGATTTAACCTACCTGGCCAGTCCACCAGAATGCTTAATTATCTTGGAAAATGCTTTGCTCTATCTCATTATCTGGACATGTCTCTCTAGCTCCGCTTTGAGCTCCTTGATCTTTCATCGACAGGATGAGATCCAATTTAGCTTAGCAAGGACATAGCCTTTCAAAACCACATCTTTTATCTTCTGCATTCATCCAAGTACATTTCTACTGCAGGGAACCCTGTGGAAGATCCTAGTTGTTTTGTTTCTCAGATAGTTGTTGCATAAAAGAGCTCTTCTTTTAATTTTCTCCCTGCTAAAGGATAGGCTCTGTACTTAACTGATTGTGATGCTAACTCATTATCATCTATTCTTCAGTCGTACAGAGTAGGCAGCAAAGTTTTCTTCTGAAGACATTCATTTAATGAGAAATGCTGAAGGTCTGACTTTAGTTGCAAAGGTCACTGATTGACCGGTTGCAAAATTGTTAAGTCTAGTAAGAGCAGGAAAAGTGTGCTGTTGCTGTGCCTGTAAATGTCGTGTCAGCTGCTGTTGGGATAAAAAGCATGAGCATAAGAAAACATGGATAGAGAAGAAATTTGTTGTGATTTCTGCACAAGAGGAAGTATGAAGCACTTATTTCAGTGGCTAAGACAGTATCATCATTGGGCCAGTTCTCTTCAACATCTTTTGAACAACCTGGACACAGCACTTGAAGGAATATTAAGAAAGTTTGCCAAAGACACTAAATTGGGAGGAGCTGTGAGCTAACTCCCTTGAAGGCACAGAGACCTTGCCGAGAGATCTTGCCAAATAGGAGAGATGGGCAATTCTTGCTGGCCGGGAGTCTATGCACAAATCAAAAAAGGGGCGGGACTGCTGGGGATGGCGTCTCAAGCTGGTTTTTTTCCAGCATCAGTCTCATTACATGGTGATGACAATGGGAAGCTGCCAGCAGCTCACGTCCCCAGCAGCAGACAAAGAACTTAATGTTACAACTGACTTGAAAAGTTTTTTGACCAATCACACAAAGCAAAAGCATATTGACAGTACTTCTATCCAATCACTATAAAGACATGTACCTGGGCTTAGAACAATGCTCGCTTCTTTCGAATAAAAGACCTGCTTGTAAGCCTTAAGATACAATGCACAGAGCTCCATTATTAAGCTTAGAACTACCTAACATCACGCTAGATATACTTTGCTGTAGCTTAGGGAGTTATTCGAGACAAGCATTAATACACAGACCATTGTTCCATTTGTCCTTACTTTTCTACTTCTCATCTAATTTTTCTGCTGACAAACCTTATGACTACTGCTTAGCTCCAATGACAGTTCTGCTGTCTCTGAGGCCTTCCTTTTGCAGCTTTCCCAAACCCCTCTGTTTTTGAGGATTCCCACAGGCAATCACCAACCAGATGGAGTGGAACAAGGGCAAGTGCTGGATTCAGCACCTGCAACAGGGCAATCCTGGTGGGTGTATAGACTGGGGAGGGAGCAAGAGGCTGGGAGAAGCACTGCAGAAAGGGTCCCAGGCTCCTGGCCAATGGCAAGCTGAATGTGCATCAGCAGTGCCCTGGCAGCCAGGAGGGCCAAGCCTGTCCTGGGGTGCATCAGGCACAGCATCACCAGCTGGGCAAGGGAGGGGATTGTCTTGCTCTGCTCTGCTCTGCTCTGCTCTGCTCTGCTCTGCTCTGCTCTTCTCTGCTCCGCTCTTTCTCAGCCTGGAGAAGAGCAGACTCCGGGCAAATTGTTAGAGCAGCTCTCCAGTAGCTGAAGACAGCCTACCGGAAGGAGGCAGGTGAGCTACACAAGGGCACGGAGCGATAGGAAAAGTGTGGATGGCTTTAAAACCTGAAGAGGATAGGTTTCCTTTGGCTATTGGGAAGAAATTCCTTGCCAAGATGGTTGTGAGACACTAGAACATGTTGTGGGTGACCAATTCCTGGAAGTGATCAAGGCCAGCTTGAATGGGTCTTTGAGCTTAAGGCGCTCTAGTGGAAGGTGTCCCTGACAATGACATGCTGGGGAGGACGTAGGTGAATTTAAGGTCCCTTCCAAAGCCAACCATTCCATTATTCTATGGTAATCATTCTGTACAGTAGCAGTAAGAAGTTGAAGCTAGAAATAACATATTCATGCTGAGAAACTGCTATCCAAGGAGTTGAACGGTTTGGGTCTCACATTTATGGGCCATTTATCAATACTATATCTAATATCTACTCCTCGCTCTTTATCATACACGCAAGTATTTTATCATTAACGTTTCTGACATTTGGGAATTTTCTTCCCTTCTCTTTCTTTCTTTCTTTTTCTTTCTTTTCTTTCTTTCTTTCTTTCTTTCTTTCTTTCTTTCTTTCTTTCTTTCTTTCTTTCTTTTCTTTCTTTCTTTCTTTCTTTTTCTTTCTTTCCCCCACTTCCTTCCTTCACTGCCTTCCTTCCATTATGTCCTTCTTTCTGCCAAGTCCTTCTGCCACTTCCTTCCCTCCCTCCCTCCACTTTGATGTTAATTTGCAAACGGTCAAGTAGTTACAGGAAATTACTCTTCTTAAATATCATTTTGAAGCTTAGAAATGAATAACAAAATTGTGTCAAAACAGGGCATTTAAAAGCCATCTGAAAGTGAGAACTAGCTATTGAAAAGTCAAAAATACAAAAATGAAATGATGGAGTGGATGGTTTTAAGGGATATTCTTTGTATGGCTTTGATACAAAGGAGGATCTCAATTTTTACACCTTCTAAAAACACATCTTGAAACTTACTACTTTCCGTGACAAAAATATTTCCAAAACAAGGAAATTGATTTATGCAGATGAAAATATCATCTCCCAAATAGTCATCATCAAGTCCAAAAATTACCTTGCTTTTTACATAGTAAGATTTATGGAGATTTCTATTCTCACACAAACAAAGAAGAATCTCTCAAATGACTAGAAAATTTTTAAAAGCAAAATAACCTTGAAGAAAAAAGATCCAAAAAAGAGCAGGGAATTATATACGT
The DNA here is from genome assembly GCF_023055355.1 of Agelaius tricolor. Classification (NCBI taxonomy): domain Eukaryota; kingdom Metazoa; phylum Chordata; class Aves; order Passeriformes; family Icteridae; genus Agelaius; species Agelaius tricolor. The sequence goes on from NW_027269288.1 coordinate 188,451, forward strand.
CCACACTTGTTACATGTTGGTTACTAATATTGGCTCTAGTTTGTTGGCGAGTACACTTCCCATTCACGCACGCAGACACCCCTCTTCCTCCTGCACACAGATGTGTGATATTGGGTCTCAAAGAATGGACTATTTGCTCTTAGATAGGTTTTGGTTCTCAAAGTCAAAGCGTAGTCTTCCTGGCTCTATTACCAGGATTTTGTTCCGGGAAGGGAATGTGCTTGTGCCTGTTAGAAATGGGGAGGAGGGGACAGAAAGCAAAGCCATTTGAAGACAACCTGCAGCAGAACTAAGAAAGAAGGGTGCTTCTTGACTGCACAGCAAAAGAAATATCGAAAGTAAAATGGAGGAAAACTTGAGGTGCTGATAGAGTTTCTCCTTGTGACAGCTTTCAAACGTACAGAAAACAGCACTTCCTCATTCTCCTGCCTTTTCAATTCACATGAACATTGGAAGAAAAGGGGTTTTGGACAACTTTCTTTTGCTTCTTGCTAAACACTCTGCTGACACTCCGTGCAACTTCCAGAAAAAGATCAAGGATGCTTTTTGTACTGGGACAGTTTCTCCTTGCGAGACATAGTAGAAAAGCTTTTTGCTAAGATGTAGGCGACAAGAGACGCAGATTCAGAGATACGGAGCTCTCCGAAGGTAAAGGCCTCTCGCGGGCGTCTTTCCGCAGAAGCAGTGCTCGGGATCGCAACGCCACCGGCACAATGGTCTGTGTGCAAAGAAGCGGCTTCTTCGCCTCCGGGAGACGGAGACCGCGGCCGCGTCTTTAAAAGCCAAGAAAAAAGTCGCACAACATGGGGAGTGTGTGTGCAGCTCTCAAACTTAAAGAAAACAGTACCTTACCTCTCTCCTGCCTTTTCCATTCACATTACCATTCAAAAAGAAGGAGTTTTGGACAACTTTCTTTTGCTTCTTGCTAAACACTCTGCAGACCTCCGTGCAACTTCTAGAACAAGAGCGGAGATGCTTTCCGTACGGGCACAGTTTGTCCTGGCAAGACATAGTAAAAAAGCTTTTTGCTCAGTTTTATGTGACAAGAGAGGCAGAAGGCAGAGTAAAGAGCTCTCCGAAACGAAGCCCCCTGCCAGGGCGTCTTTCGTCAGAAGCCGCTCTCCGGAGAACACCGCCACCAGCACAATGCTCTGTGCGCGAAGAAGCCGCTTCTTCGCCTCCGGGAGATGGAGAGAACGGCAGCTTCCCAAGGGCGAAGATGCAAGCAGCAGCACACCGATATAGCGTGTGCAGCTTTCAAATTGATAGAAACGAGTGCTTTAGCATTCTCCTGCCCTTTCATTCACATTATATTCGAATAAAAGGAGTTTTGGGACACGATGTTTTTCTTCTTGTTAAACACTCTGCAGTCCTCTGTGCAACTTTTAGAAGAAGATCGGGGATGTTTTGTGTACTGGCACAGTTTCTCCTTGCAAGATATGGTGGAAAAGCTTTTTGCTGAGTGTTGAACGACAAGTACCTAAGAAGACGGAGATACGCAGCTCTCCGAAGCTAAGTGCCGGTCCCCGGCGTCTTTCGGCAAAAACCGCTCTCAGGTGCTCCCGGCGCCCTGCACAATGCTCTGCGCGCAAAGAAGCCGCTTCTTCGCCTCCGGGAGACGGAGAGAGCGGCACCCTCCGAAAGGCTAAGAACAAAGCCGCCTACTACCAGCAAAACCTGAGCACCTTTCAAACAAATAGAAAAGACTACTTTACCACTCTCCTGACTTTTCCATTCACAATATAATCAAATAAAAAGAGTTTTCGACAAATATCTTTTCCTTCAAATTAAACAGTTCGAATACCTATGTGCATTTTTAGAAAAAGATCTGGGTTATTTTGTGTACTGGCACAATTTCTCCTTGGAAGATAGGGTGGAAAAGCTTTTTGCTAAGTGTTGAGCGGCAAGAGACGCAGAAGACGCAGCTACGGAGCTCTCCGAAGCAAAGTGCCGGTCCCCGGCTTCTTTCGGCACAAGCCGCTCTCCGAAATGCACCGCGACCCAAACAATGCTCTGTGCGCAAAGAAGCCGCTTCTTCGCCTCCGGGAGACTCGGCCAGTGGCAGCTTCCCAAAGGCGAAGATGCAAGCTGCACCACACAAGCACATTGTGGGCAACATTCAGACTTAGAGAAAACAGTACTTTACCACTCTCCTGCCTTTTCCATTGTTAGTATATTCGAAAAGAACGAGTTTTGGACAGCTATCTTTTCCTTCCTGCAAAACTCTTTGCAGACCTCGGTGCAACTTCTGGAACAATATCGGTGATGTTTTCTATACTGGCACAGTTTCTCTTTGCAAGATATGGTGGAAAAGCTTTTTGCTGAGTGTTGAGCGGCAAGACACGCAGAAGACGCAGATACGCAGCTCTCCGAAGCTAAGTGCCGGTCCCCAGCTTCTTTCGGCACAAACTGCTCTCAGGAGCTCCCTGCGCTCGGCACAATGTTTTGCGCAAAGAAGCCGCTTCTTCGCCTCCGGCAGACGGAGAGAGCGGCATCTTCCCAAAGGCGAAGATGCAAGCCGCACCACACAGCAACAGTGTGGGCAGCATCCAGACTTAGAGAAATCAGTATTTTACCACTCTCCTGCCTTTTCCATTGTTATTATATTCGAAAAGAACGAGTTTTGGACAGCTATCTTTTCCTTCTTGCAAAACTCTTTTCAGACTTCTGTACAAGCTTTAGAACATGATTTTGGATGTTTTCTATACTGGCAGAGTTTCTCTTTGCAAGATATGGTGGAAAAAAGCTTTTTGCTGAGTGTTGAGCGGCAAGACACGCAGAAGACGCAGATACGCAGCTCTCCGATTCTAAAAGTGCCGGTCCCCAGCTTCTTTCGGCACAAGCCGCTCTTAGGTGCTCACCGCGACGCAAGCAATGCTCTGTGTGCGAAGAAGCCGCTTCTTCGCCTCCGGCAGACGGAGAGTGCGGCAGCTTCCCAAAGGCGAAGATGCAAGCCGCACCACACAGCAACAGTGTGGGCAGCATCCAGACTTAGAGAAATCAGTATTTTACCACTCTCCTGCCTTTTCCATTGTTATTATATTCGAAAGGAACGAGTTTTGGACAGCTATCTTTTCCTTCTTGCAAAACTCTTTTCAGACTTCTGTACAAGCTTTAGAACATGATTTTGGATGTTTTCTATAGTGGCAGAGTTTCTCTTTGCAAGATATGGTGGAAAAGCTTTTTGCTGAGTGTTGAGCGGCAAGACACGCAGAAGACGCAGATACGCAGCTCTCCGAAGCTAAGTGCCGGTCCACGGCTTCTTTCGGCACAAGCCGCTCTTCGAAAAGCACTGCGACCCAAACAATGCTCTGTGCGCAAAGAAGCCGCTTCTTCGCCTCCGGCAGACGGAGAGAGCGGCAGCTTCCCAAAGGCGAAGATGCAAGCCGCACCACACAAGCACATTGTGGGCAACATTCAGACTTAGAGAAAACAGTACTTTACCACTCTCCTGCCTTTTCCATTGTTCTTATATTCGAAAAGAACGAGTTTTGGACAGCTATCTTTTCCGTATTGCAAAACTCTTTTCAGACCTCTGTACAAGCTTTAGAACATGATTTTGGATGTTTTCTATAGTGGCAGAGTTTCTCTGTGCAAGATATGGTGGAAAAGCTTTTTGCTGAGTGTTGAGCGGCAAGACACGCAGAAGACGCAGATACGCAGCTCTCCGAAGCTAAGTGCCGGTCCCCGGCTTCTTTCGGCACAAGCCGCTCTTAGGTGCTCACCGCGACGCAAGCAATGCTCTGTGTGCGAAGAAGCCGCTTCTTCGCCTCCGGGAGACTCGGCTAGCAGCAGCTTCCGAAACGCCAAAAACAAATATTAACACCACCGGCATTGTGTCCCGGGCGTCTTTCGGCACAAGCGCCGCACCGGAGCGTACCGCCCCTGGCACAATGCTCTGTGCGCGAAGAACTCGATTCTTCGCCTCCCGGGATCTGAAAGAACAAGCATAAGCTTAAGACGCCCTTGCCTCAATTGTGTACAGGTTTGGGCGCTCCTCTCGATTAATTGTGCCATTTCTGACAGCAGGTGTCGCTGTTGGTCAAGCTTTGAGTATGCTTAAGACGTTGCGATGCTGGGTGGTCAAACAACTCAAGGTAAGATCAGCGATTTTAAATCAGGTTCTCACTGGTGTAGATACCATTAGTCATTGCACACTGCAAAATAAAGCTGCTCTAGCTTTCTTGTTAGCACATGGGCAAGAGTGTGAGGATTTTGAAGGAATGTGTTTTTTGAACCTCTCTAACCCTTCTGCAGTCATTCACTGGAAACTCAAACAAGGACAAGATAACATGAAGAAAGTGATTGGGAATGAGAGGGTTACGCATGAATGGTTTGAGAGATGGGAAACAACTCGATGGTTGGAAGATCTTGTCAAGGGAACTTTGTTGTTACTAGTAGTCATTATTATATTGCTTCTTGTTATTCCATGCATCATGAAACTGGTGAGCCTCTTGGAAGTAAATACAGTGAAAAGGGTTTAGCTGGTGCAAGACAAAGAAGGGGGAAATTGTAGCAATGTAGCTGAACCTCTTAGACTAAAGGGTGCACCAGCCATCCAGCTGGAATATGTTCTTCTCAGAATTTTCTCAGAGCCCTCTGGAATTCATCAAGGTTACTAAGACATAAGCCGTGCTAAAAGAAGAAAGAGAAGTTGAGAAACCAACTTCCAAGACTACAAGAACTCGATAACGGGGGGCAGCAAAGCGCCTGGACTGTAACCAATCGTATCTTCTGAGAGGTAGACACAGAATGTGTGGACATAACAAAGGCACCAAGATAAAAATGCGGGCCTAGCGTGTGCAGAGATTTAGAATGTGGAAGTGCATCATGTCAACAATCAACGGCTTCTGCTTAATCCTCTCGCTCCGTTGTCCTGGAGTCCTGAATTTCCCACAAGGAAAGCCCTACTAAAAGGGCTCTGATTTTAATGATAGTTGCTGTCTAGACGATGAATAATGGGAAGAGTTCTTTCAAATCCTTCCCTCGCTGACATCTGTAAGTTTCATCTTTTCCTGATTGTACTGGTGGCTATACATTAGTTATGACTAGAAAGGAATGCGTTTTAGGGATATGTGGCAAGGAAATTGGTAGCTCTGCTTCCATTTCCATTGTCTAAGAAGAATTCTGGTTAGTTTTGGACTTTTCATAGACCTCTGACTAGATTGCATTTGTCTTTGATTGAGCCCGTAAATTTTAGGCTACTAGGCTTGACCAATGAATAGAAAAGGGAAAGTCACACAGCTTAGGTGGTTCTCTTGTTAGTAGGGCGATTTCTGTCCTCAAGTTTGTTACTTCAGCTAGCAGATTATGCTCACTCCAAAAGAAGGTGAGAAGTTTGCTACCGTAAATGGTCCGAGAATTCTTCCTGCTTCTTTGTGACTCTTTTGTATGACTGGATTCTGTATTATTGGAGTTTGTTATAAAAAGTTGGATTAAATTGCGTGCGTCCGTTCTTGGGGGAAACAGAGTATTTAGCCAATAACATCTAGGCTTTTATCGACCTGAGACTGTCTGAACGGACCGGACGCTTTAAACACAGTAATTCCTGCTAGTTCCAATTCCATTTTTAGACTCGACAAACCGAATGGTAAACCTGCACCAGTAGGGAGGGACATTGGACTTTCTCCTTTTTAGAGAGAAACTAATGAAAAAGTTTCAGCAGAATCACAGCAGGCTGTAAAATAAGAAAAGCATCATGAAAAGAGGCCAATCCTATCCTCTTAGATATGGCTAGTTGTGATTGGACATGAATGAAATATGTCAACTCTGTGTTCCTGGGTATCACATCAGTAACAGCTACTTCAGCTGCTGTAGTTGTCTCCTAAAGCTAAGAACAGAATCCAAAGAATTGTGATTCCATGGTCCCAATTCACCCTGTGATGGTGACAGGTGAAAAAGGAGTGGAAGGTGCACGGGGTAATTAACTTGAATGGCCTATCTAAATCAGCAGCCACTGATTTCCTGAAAACTTCAACAGGTCAGTTGACCTGTTGGGATTCTTTTAATCCATGGTCATGTTTTTCTTGGGATTCTTGTAACCTTTCCCCATTTGTTCAGCCTTTGCCCTCAAGCCTTTGCTGACATTTCAAGTATCTCGACAAGCTGGAAATGTGTTGTCTTTCTTTATCATGTCATAATTCCCTTCAAAGGCTTGTTTGCCTCAAGTCTTATTTTTGCTGGTTTTCTGCTAGTTCATTGTCAGAGGGCAGCAGGTGCTTTGTAAGAGCAAGTACACAATCCTGTAGCTTGCTTTTCTTTTGATTTGGCCTGTCTAGAAAACTGAATGACTGAACATTTCCGACAGAATTTTCTCTCCCCATTATGTTTCCCTGGAAGGGCAGATGCAAATCATCTACCTAAACTCTTGGCACGGAAGAAAATAGTGGTTTGCTGCTGCATATAGGTAGAAGCTTACAAAAGGAAGGCCTTGGGCTGAGGCCCGATACTTTGGCAAAGTAGAAAAGGACTATGGGAAGGTGAGGCCGCTGAATCAGAGGTAGATCAACAAGTTCTAGAATGGTCACGTGTTCACGGCGTGGTGTATGATGGTTGGTTGAATGAATTTTGTTATGGCTTAAAGCTGTGGAACTGATAAAGGCCTGAGTGCTTCAAAAGCCTGGTTTTTGCAAAAAAGCAGCTCTCCTCTGCACCTGCCTGGGGACTCTGCGTCACTAGGGACCCTCACTCCCAGTTTGCCAAGGAGATGATCAGTAGGAATGTTGCAGAGCTGCTGTGTCCATATGAACGGAATGGCAAAGAGTGAAGCGGTGGGTAGTTTTGGGCTTTAATACAATGCTGCTGCATTGGTGCCAGTTTAGTCGGTTTTCCATCAGTGGCCTTTCTGTCTAGAAGTACACTGCCCACAGTCTTCCTAGCATGTGATGCCATTTCCTTCCTGTTGTTTTAATACCTTCCTTCAGTTGAAAGGATGATACAATCTTTACATTTTGAAGATCCCTGTTAGGAAACACTATGCCAGAGGAGTCATTGCTCCCTTTTCTTCTGCCTCCTTTGTAATTTTCAGAGACTCATTTCAAATTTCTGCTAATGTCGAGAAGAATACTGAGACTACTCAGCAGGGTTGACGCTCTCAGCTGCTTTCCTCTTTCATACTGCTTCATACTGGATGTGACTTAATGGCCTGGTTTTGTCATCCGCATTTTGCTGTGATCTGTGAACACAAAAAGAAGTCTTTGTTTTTTGCAAGAACTACCCCTAGGAGGATTTGTGTTCATTTTGATTTCTCCGGTGTTAGCCCTGTTGCAGAAAAAAAGGAGATTGTACCCTCTTCTTGTGCTCTCATTCCCTCCTCTCTGCTTTGCATGTCCTAGTTAATCTACTGCCATGACTCATTTGGCATCATCTCATCGTGCAAATTCTGCACAGTTGCATGGACTTACAAATGCCAGGTGCCAAGGAGCTAATATAACCATTCAAAGATTAAAGAATCGTAGGGCTGGGCAAGTTCAGCTGCTGAAACTGTAAGTGGTTAAGTCATGCCATATTAAAGAGACAGAGCAAAGCAGTTCATCTAGGACTTTGAACTGGACACCTCTGAGAATAACAGCTTGACAGCAATGACACAGCCATCTTCCTAGCTGTATTCCAGAAAGAGAAAAGGGACACCTTCAATGGTTAAGATGTTTGGCATGAGAAAACAGCAAGAAATGTAGCCCAAAATACTTGAGCCAGATAAAGTGCGTTTTTCTCGTGAGAATTTTGCAGTTGTTCTTTCTTGTCTGTGCCTTTACTTTTCACAGAAGACAGGGAGGGCGTTCAATTATTATTGTTCTTTTGTTTTCTATTCTTGGCCTCCCTCTTTCCACCTGCCATTAACAATTTTGCCTTTCTTGACTGGCTTGTCTTTCTTTACTTCTAGAAGGTTACATGAGGTCCTCCAACCTTGTCATAAACATTCGCAGACAGTGGAAAGGAGTAGAAGGTACATCTAAATGCACAAAACAGACCCAGAAAAATAGAGGTTTTTTACAGTCTTCTGTGAGAACAAGATATCTTTGAACGGAGTAATGCTTTAACTTTTAGTCCACTCATTACTATTATTACAAGTGTTTGGCCTTTAGTACATAGCCTTTGAAATCATCCAGCCCAATATTTTTGGCTAATTTTGTTTTAGTTCTCTCGGGGACTTTGTTTCTTAAGGAATAGTCCAGAGCGAGAGCGTCCACGGTAGAGTTATGCTGCCATAATAAAAGCGTCGTAAATTCTGGTACAGTTTGTGCTGGTAATAGGTCTAGGAAAGAAAGGTTTTACATCTTTTTTGACTTTCAAATGTAACCATTATTTGAAACAGTTAAGAGTTGGGCTTTCCCCCCCTCCAAAATACTTCTCTCTGGAATGTTGCTCAGGGATTACACATAAAAGCTCACCCTGTAAAATATGTTGCGGATAATCTGCAGTAAGCGCAGCTTAGCAGCTAGAGATGATTATGTGGGTTAAATGACATTCCTTCTGCGGTGATGGAAACTCTGTCTACGCAGACATACTCAACAAAAGTTACCATGGCTTAGCTCCTCTCCTAAACTTCATGTGCATTTTAAAACTTTCCAAGAAGGTGAATTCAAGCTCCTTCATTGCTCTGTGCTGGAGTCCCAAGAAAATATCAGTGTGCTTTTTGTCCTTTACAGCTGTCATTGCTTAGCTCTTGAACATGAGACTCTCTCATGACTGATGAAAGTTGTCTAGTTAAGAGCGGGTCAAAGACACGCTCCTGCTCTAGAAGGAGATGAGAAGGTTTCTGCAGTCTTTGTCATCTCTACTGCTTGTGATTTCTAGACAAAACCAGTGGGAAGTTTTCTGAAGGCAGTCCAGAAGCTGGCAATATGGACAGCTTACAACCAAACACTTGCTGCACTGCTACCACGGTGATACCAGGAAGGACTTAAAAAATTTAAACGGGCAAACAAAGCAGTTGGAAGGAAAAGAACATTAACCATTATTCCATGCTTCTAATATATCCTCCTTTAAGTCATCATTTTCATGCAGTTTAACGGCTTGCCTTGGTATCCCTCAAAAGGAAATCTGAGACAGAGTAAGCTTTTGAATGCAGTAGATGTGACACATGCAGGCCAAGTTGCCTTTGTTGACATCAAATGCCAGTTATGCTTGAGCTACCCTTTGCTTAAGGTACTTCGCTTACACGAAGAATTTTACTCATCATTGAGCAAATTTTGCTGTCATGATTGAGTAAATTTTATTCATGATAGAGTGAATTTTACTGTCACTCAGAATTTTACTGTCATGATTGGCATTGAAACTTTTCAAGGAAAGCTCTGGATAGCAATGTTTGTGAAAAAACAGTATTTTATCTCCTGTATTTGTGTGAAGCAGGTAAGCCTTTTGCTGTCACCAGTGTTGCTTACCCTTTCATGTCATATCCCTCTTCATATCCATATTCTGCTGAAGGCTTATTAATCTACTTTAAAATTGGCACGTGGAATAAGACTCCTTTTCCTTTTTGAAAGCTAATGTCATTTGACCTACTGACAGTAAATAATTCATTAATTGTAAGTCCCCAGCTAGCATCTTTTACGCATATTCTAACCTTCTAAAGAAGTAACAAAAACACTCTCCAATACTTTGCTTTCTTAAGCACACAAAATGCTTCCCTCCTTTGCAGTTGGCATTGTAAAATGAACCACATCTCTGCAGTATTTTAACGTGCACCATATTTAACCAAGTAATTCAAAAGAAATAAAAAGCAGCCCCTTCGATTTGGAAATATTTTTGAATTGTTTTTGAATATACAAACCATACCCTTACCATACGCATTGCATGCAGATTTAATCGTCGTGAAAGCAAACCCTATGTTTCTGTTGGGATAGCAGGGTTTTCCAGTTTCCACAATTGTTCTTGGCACAGTTTTCTACTTATGTGACTGTTAGGACACTCACAGGTACTTCTAAGGTACTGTAGTAAGCGGAGAAGGAGGAGAGGTTGTGCCTTATTTCTGGCTTCCTTTGGTTTTCTTTTTGGTTTTCTTCCTCTTGCTCTTTTTCATGTCACCTTTCTAGATACTGTGATTTAGATTTGCAGTTTACTAAGCTGTGCTTTCTGTCTGGAATTCTTTGAAATTCCGAGAGGAACCCCACCGGTAAATATGCATCTTTTTATGATTTGCTAGCTACATAGAAAATCTTCCTGCTGCTCTAAAAGGCTTTTATTTGATATGCATTTTTATCACCATTCCAATGAAAAGTTCCTCTATTCACTGCTTTTGTACTGGATTCAGTTCAATGTGCGCTAACGGTGCAAAAAAGTCCTGCTGGAAGAAAGGAGCTGCATACCAAGCTTGACCAAGACACGTGCTACAAGGGTCTTGGAAAGGTTCAAAGTTTCTCTACCTTTCAGGCAGTCTGTCTTCACAGCAGGACTTGATGAGGGATTTTGCTGGCGTTTCTTTGACAGAAAGCAATAACAAAGCAAGCAAAATGGAGCAGCAGAAGAAGATAGCAGCAAAAGGTACATTATCCCCTCTGTTATTATCATTGTCGAAAGAGATTTTTTCTCGCCATGTTACATCAAATACCTTAGTAGAGCTAAAGACTAGAAAAACGCAGCTCTGTTCTGGTTCATTAAAAGCAAAGCCATCTGTGGACAGAAGTGCCCAGCGTGATGCTGGGAACTCCTAGCTGGTTTCAGGACGCTGTCTGGAGAACGGCATTTTCGGTGGGCTTTACTAGCGTGTCTGTAAGGAGGGGGAGTTTATGTGCAGCTTTGAGCCCTGAGAGTGCCATAGGCAAAGAGATCCATCGTGTAGCTCTCTGACCAGCCACAGCACACTGAGGCATGATGGATTACTCCCAGAGTTCACGTGGTAGAAAGGTTTTCTGCCCCCGTGAAGGACGACACATCCATTTTCTTGAATAGAGCCATTCTGTATGTTACAATGGTAACTTGAATTCATCAAGTTTGTGCTATTTGTACAATGGCAGTGAGCTTGGATTCTTAAGCTTCTCGTGTTTGATCTGTTTCCTGTTTCAGTAAATAGCAAAACTTCCAAGGACTGCAGCGACAAGAAGATGAAGCTGCTAGCGTATTTCAAATGTTTGCCTAATAAAATGGTGATTTTTGCACATATTCGCAATGAAAATTTACGGTACCGAAACACCAGCTCTGCTCAGGGCAATTCTGAAATTGACTTGAGCTCTTTCCCGTGTTTCTTAGCAGGTGAACTGAGATACTTCTAGCTCCCAAGGCAAGGCATTTGACAGCAGCTTCAAAAAGGCCCAGGCTGTTGGATGAAAAGGTGACAAAACTGAGGGAAATGGGGGGAAATTTCACTTCTGGTTTATGTCATAGATTCAGCCAGATGATCAACAAGCATTAGTTTTATGAGGTACCAGCGTAGTCTTTCACTCTTGCAGATCCCCAAAAGCTTAACCATCCAGCAGCTTCTTCCTTGCAACAAGTGCCCCAGCCAAAAGCCAGGCCTGGCCGTCACCTTCTCCTCGCAGCCTACAAACTCTGCCAAACGTACCGGTGCTTCTCACTTTCCTTCTCAGCTACATGGACAAGCACATCCTCTCCATGTCTCCGAGTCCTTAGTGAAACCAAACAGAGGTTCACCTTCAAACAGCTCAGTGTGCCAGGACAGAAAGATTTCACTGGCCTGTCCCCTTGCTTTTTCCTTGCAGCTTTTTATTTTCAGAGCATACACCGAGGCATTGCACTTTGCTTCTCAGCTGAGTGCATTGCCACATTGCTGGAGTCCCACACGTCCATCTCCTTCTCGCACTAACTGCTTCTGTTGAAACATGATGATGTGATGTGCTTTCCTGCTCAGCTATTAACACAGTCACATTCTATGTCCTGCTTGCAGTCTGAATCTAAAAGGAGACGTTTCTGACTATGTCTCACAGACACAGATGTACCAGGATGAAAAGGTTGCTTGGACCTTGCCACTTACGTTCGAAAACATCCATTCACTCCACAATCAAGAGACACCTTTCTTTGCTTTACATCCTGCAAACTTCACTCACACACACACACACACACACACACACACACAGACACGAGAGCTACGCACTTTCTTTCTTTCTTTCTTAGCTGCACACACTCACCTATTTCCCAGCTTGACCTCTCTACCACTTCTCCTTCGGCCTTGCTGTGCATGGACATTTCCTGTTAAGATACCCATTGTGTTGCCTATCCCTCCCCCACATTGCCTTGCCTTTCCTACCCAATCTTGCATTTCCTTGTCATTGCTGACAATTCCTTTCTTTTCCCTTGCCTTCCTGACCCATGCATGTCCTTCCCTTGCCCTTCATAGCAACCCAGTGCCTTGTATTGACTTGCTCACCTATCCTTCTTTTCCTTCCCATTTGTCCAGCTCCAATCTTTCATTTCCTTCTCCTTCTAGGACTCTTATTGCCTTGTCTCCCTCTCTTTTGTGTTGCCTGGCAAAGCCACCACTTGTCTGGCCTTGTCCTTGAACCCCTTCCTTGCCTTGCATTACCTTGCTCACCAGTCCCCCACCTGGAATTCACCACCTCTCTTCTTGTGGAATCTCTTCAACATGCATTGCCCTGCCTGCTTCTCCTAGGATTCTCCAGGCTTCCACTGGCTTTTTTTTCTCAAGGCCCAGCGTTTCAGGAGCTTGTGAGAAGAAGCCTGGAGGAGGCCACGTGCAAGCACACCTATCTGTCCTGACAGCTTTCTTCTGACATCTATCCTTCCATGCCTTGAATTTTGGACACAAAGTTCATCTTTCACCCTTGGGCTTCAGGGGCAGAATGACAGTTCTTTGGCATACAAAGGAAAGCAGGCAACCCAAGTGTCTTAGGTGCAGATTAGACATGACCCATGCAAGATCAAGGCTGGACAGAGCGGTCCGTCCGGGCCGCTTTTGTGTACCAGCAATCTTTGAATGGACCTGCCACTTGCCTTGCATTGGGCAACCAACCAGTTTCCTTGCCATGCCCTGCTCATTCTCCATTGCTTTGCATTCCCTTGCATACCCATGCCTCACATTTGACCTGCCTGCAGTTTTCCTACAGGGCTTGGCCTTGCCTAGCCCTTCCGGTTACCATTACCTCCTATGCCCAGCCTTGCCTCTAACTTCTGGCACTTGTCTCACCTACCACTCCATTTGCTTTCCCCTCACGGCTTCAGTCTTGCCAACCTGTCCCTTGACTTGCCTACAATTGCCTACACTTGCTTTGCATTGCCTTACCTGCATGGAAGGCAAGGCAAAGAGTGGTAGACAAGGCAAAGCAAAGCCAGGAAGTTATTGGAAGGGCTAGGCAAGGCAGACATAGGCAAGCAAGCAAAGCTAGGGTAGGGTAGGCTAGGAAAACTAGGCATGGTACTGGAGGCAAGGCAAAGCCAAGTGACTTGGAGTGCCTTTCCTTGCTTGGGAAGTAAAAGATACGGTGGCAATGTTGGTAGGGCTGATGATAAGGTATTGTGGGAAGGTATAGTACAGCAAGACATTTCTGTCCTGGTCCTTTCTGTGTAGGAGCCATTGTTGGACAGAGTCAGTACCGGACGTGGTATGCAACTTTTGCTCGGTAAGTTCCTGAAGGAGAACAGCAATGCTTTCTCATGGGAAGGAAAGAACTTAGCCCCAGTGTTGGAGGTGCAGATAAGAAGCTGTGTCGTGCAGCTTAAGGGCGGCAGCAACTTTCTATGCTGGCATATTTGGTTTGGAAGCACTGACTCAATTTGTACAATCATGGAGTCGGTATCCATCTTTGGAAGGCAGTCTCCTTCCTGCAAGAATCCATTTGGCATGTGTTTTCCACTTTCTCAAGGCAGCCTTCTTGAAATTCTGCCAGCACACTTCTTTTGGACAAGGTAAAGAGCTGCGCTGGGTCTTGGTGTGCAGCCTAGCTAGTGCCCCGCACAGGTAATGCCCAATAACAGTGGTCTGACACCTTTGTAGAGGATCAGGCCCTGGATGCTTTGGATTTTGGAGGAGGGGATGCCATTTCTTTTGAGATGGGCTTCTAGTTCCTCCTCCCTTTGGCAAAGTTTGGGTGGCCACTTTGGGTGGTCTCAGTGAATTGAAAGGCTTTTCCCAATAGGCAGTTCTCTGGGTTCGAGTTGTTGAACTGTCAGTGGCAATGCAGAGGCCAGGCCAGGCCTCTGCAGGACAGGTTTTTGTCCCTTGTAGCTTTAGGGACTGTGTGAGCAGTCCCTGGTGCCATCCCATTTGGATCCTGACTCTGAGAGATTGAAGGCTTACGGTGGTACCTAGAGCTGAGAAGGAAAGTGGCGATAGCAGGGTGCACGTTTATAGTTTGATGGGTGCAATTGAAATTGTAGGCAGCAAAGAGCTTTCTCCACCAACAGTTTTGCGAGCTCGGCCAACATTTTCAAGTTTGTTACCAGGCTCTGTGAGAGAGAAAAAGTTTGTTAGGGCAGAAGATCTGGTGTCGGCCTTTGAGTGTGGGGCAAAGAAGAGTATCCACTTGGAAGGGGAAGATCGGTGACATCTTTCTGTCCTGACACAGTTGATTGGAGAGCAGGGACGTTTCTGACTTGGCTGGGTCCTGGGGGTGGTTGTGAGCTGGGCTCGGTGCGTGTCCTGGTTTTGTGAGTTGACAATGCTGTGGTGTGGTTATTTAGAAGAGCGCTGACAGTGCCCAGGAAAAAGACAAGCACTTTTCTAGCCCAGCCCCGTTCGTGTGGGAGCAGTGTAGGGACAAGAGCTCCGCTGTGGGTCCTGGCTCTCGGGTACTGACAGAATGGGATCCTGCATGTAGCCCAGAAGGAAGAAGAATTGTCGTGAACGGCGGGAGAAATGCGACACACCATATGCGTGAATGGCAAATCCCAAAGTTTATTGAAAACTCACACATATTTATATTGGTGTTAATGAAGCTTATACATATTGCAAAAGCTGAGTTCATTATTGGTTAAAGCACACTTGGATCAACCACACCTACTTCTATCTTCTAATAATTATTTTGCTTCTATGTTTGCATTCTTCCAGCTTCTCTACCTAAGATATCTACATTTTCTGGCACGCGATTTTCTCCCCCGTCTTCCCGTTTCAGAGAAGGTCACTGTGACCTTTGTCAGTGATTGGACACTGGTTGCTTAGTTCCCAGCTTGTATCCCCTATCCTTATCCATCGGTATCACATCGAAATGTCCTTTCTCAGCTAACCAATTATCCAAAAAGCTCTCTACAAAGAATCATTGCATTGTTGGCTGCACAGTTTAGAAGCTTCAAAATAAAAGGCAATTGCAGCATGGCCTCTTCATTTTAGAAAGTTTTCTGGGCCATCAGCTGCTCAACATGTAACTTGCACCCACTGAACTGCATTCAGCTTCCTGGAGATATGCACTTTCCCTCAAGATCTAGGTACCATCTTGCACTCGAACGCTTGAAGATCCCAAACCGCTTCAAAATGTCCAGCGGCTGCTCTCAAAGAAAAAGTCCTACAACAAAAAGGCAGTGCTGGCCATAACGGTCCCTTTGCAGTCTGTCAACCAAACGAAACATACTAGCGATTCTCACGTACTTTCTCAATGATATATATACGTGCATCAGCACATTCTCTCAAAGTGACAGAGACTATCGCTACAGCCAAGCGTTTTCAGCTGCACTTCTGACTGACAGATGCGCCAGGACAGAAGGCATTTGCCAACCTACCCTCTTTCCTGTGCAACCTGACATTGGCAGCGCAAATATTTTCACATTCTTTCATTGTGGCCATGTCCAAAGCAGCTAAAGATCACACAGGTGGAAGTGTCAAGACAGAAGATGTTCTCAAAGTAACTCCTTTTTTTTCTAAACAGCTTTTAAACTGCGCACAACGCTTTGTATCTTCTTTCCCACATAGACCTGCCCTCACTTTTTCACACTCACATCTTTGTTGCAAACATCCAGCAGCTGCTTGCGTAGAAAAAGGCTCTAGAAATAAAAGCGAGACTTGGGCTGCACCTTCTGCCTGCCCTGTGTAAGCCACATCAAGCTCACCAGTGCGCTCTGTCCTTCCCTTTTCCGCTGCAACTACCATTGTGTTCTCTGGATCTCGGAACCTAAAGGTAGGCACATTTGTTTCCACAGAAGGGCCATAGGTAGCGGCACAAATAGCTCTCACTGAACTTTAATCCTTACCACTGCCACCATGAGTTTGGTTGGTAGGCCAGTAGGAGTCATGCTCCTTTTACAGCTGGTATGCGGCAGCCACCAGCCCAGTGCTCTTCGACTCTTGTAACCAATCCTGCTTTTACTCTCCCGGAGGGGATTAGGCATCTGTTTCTCACACAGATCATTGTGGCAGCAGCCAACGGCTCTAGTGCGCTGCTTCTGCCAAAAGACACTGGGGCCAGGCACTTACCTTCTCAGCACTACGTAGCCCCGTATTCTGCGTCTCTTGTCGTCCAGATCATACCGCAAAGCGTTTCACAGAGAAAAAATGTGCCAGGACAACAAGCTTGGCTGAAGTGTACCCCTGAAACTGGTGGAAGTTTGTATTTGCACCACATTCAAGGGGCAGTCCTCTTTCCTATACAACCTGCAAACTGCTGTCTGTTCCCAGTGCCCTCTGCCCGCTCCTTCTTACCTTGAAGTACCATGCCAAAGAGGGCTCTGTGCTGAGGTCTCAGAAGAAGAGGGAAGCAGATGTGTTTGTAAAGTGGACTGTCTGTTAGTCACTTCCCTCTTCAAAGCAGCGTGTTCCATGCCAAGCAGACAACAAAGCAACAAAAGATGAGTGTGACTCTGCAGTCAAATCCTGCAATCTTCCCAGAAGTGAATTTCTCTCTTCTATAGGACTGACTTGTATGAAGTGGCGTGGTTGTTTCCTTCCATTAGAAGGGAAACTCATCTAGCCAGGCTTCATCACCCCCTGCATCTTTTGGGGTAGTTCTTGGAAGAAAATAGAGAGCAACTTTTCCACTCCACATGATTCATGTTTCATTCTCTTCCTTCTGTACTTCAGGGAACAAGCTATCAATTCCCTACTCTTTCTATGAAAAGGCATGAAGCTATTAATTAAATTCCCATAGATATAATAAGGAATCAAAGTCTTTTATGCCTGAAGGGCAGGCCCTTATGGTATGAAAAGTATGGATTGTCAAGGGTGGAAGAAGATCTGTATGAAAAGGGAGAAAGCCCAGAAGCATGCAGGGATTTTCAGGTATGAAAGGGAAAACGACATTAAATTGTCAAGGGAAAGAAATTGAAAGAGGCAGGAGGGAGAAGGGAGGCGGAGGAGGCAAATGCTGCCTTTGAGGCAGCTGACACGAGGACCGTCGGCCTCATGAGCAAACAAGAAAACCAAATGAAACTTCACAGCAATCTCATCCACAACTTAGTGGACAAATGTGCAAACCCATTTCTTCATTTATTATGTGTCTAATATATATAGAGATGTTCTTCATTCTGACAGAATTTTCAGGGAGCAAGCTAGTGTAAGGCACCTGGAACCAATGGTGTATTGGAAATGGCCAACATGCAGAACACGCTCCATCCTGAACGCTACCACAGCAGAATCACAGGATCATAGAATGGCCGGGGTAGACAAAGACCTTAAAGGCCATCTAGTTCTCTGACATGGGCGGGGACACCTTTTACTTGCTCAGGTTGCTCAGAGCCCCATCCAGCCTGGCCTTGAACACCAGGTTGGGGTGTCCATAACTTCTCCAGGCTCTCTGTGCCAGTGCTTCACCACCCTCACAGGGAAGAATTTCTTCCGAGTATCTAATTTCAACCTGCCCTCTTTCATTTTGAAGCCATTGCCCATTGTCCTGTCTCCAGAGTTGCTAATGAAGAGTCCCTCTCCTGCTTCCCTTCAGATATTGGAAGGTGTTGTGAGGTCTCCATGCAACCTTCTCTTCACCAGGCTAAACAGCCCTCATTCTCTCAGCCTGTGTGTCATGGCTTGACACTGGGACAATGCCAGTGCCCCCATGAGTATACTCTCTCCCTGGTTTCTGCTGTGAGATGTGACCAGCAATAAGCAAAGCAGGCTCCCACTTAGGAAAAAAAAAATAATTATTAACTAAACTACAAGGGAAAGGAAAAGAAAAAAAAAAAAAGAAACACACAAGGAAAATGAAAACTTCACAAATACATCTCCTCCTCCTCCTCCCCAAATTCCCAATACAATACATCCCCCAAATCATCGACTCTTGGTCCAGCACCACCCTTCAGAATACTCAATCCTCAGTTCATCAAGAGGAGAAGGAGTCCTTCTTGTGCCAATGGTGACCTCTTCCTTTCATGTCCACTGCTCTCACCACTGAACACAGACCAGAGCTGCTTCTAGGGTCGACTTTTAAGGATGCTTCGTCCCACTGCAAAAAGGCACAGTCTCAACTTTGGGACATCTGTCCCCCCCATATTTTTCACCCCCTGGGGCTGAGGGGTACCCACACCGAACCCTCTTGGTCCTGAGGCATTGCCTCCCCCTAGAATGCAGTCCCTGTATCACAAGGAAACATGGCTCTGTCCATGGCTACACACAAAGAGTCCAGCATAAGCTACTCCATCATCTCTTCCACCTGCGTTCTTCTCTATTTCTCTCGTGGCCCATTTCCTCTTATCTCCTCTATATCTCTCTTCTCATTCAACTCCAGGAGGATTAGCATTTTTCCATCATCCAAGAAAAGGGTTAAAAATCTGAGGCTCTGTCTGTCCAGAACGCCCATGGCTGCCCTGCCAGGCACCTTCTTGCACTCCCCTCTTCTCCTTCTCGGCCGGCCAAGAACAGGCACCAGCTCTCTCTCTATCTCTCCTGGGGGGGCGGGGGGGGGGCTGCCCGATGCCTCTCAGTGCTCCTCCACCCTTCCATCCTGCAGGGGCCTTCACCTCCCTTCTGGCCAGGGACCCAGCCTACCTCACCGGGCCGGGTGGCTTCCCCTGCCCCGCCCAGCCAGCAGCCAGGCAGGGGAGATCTGAACCTTTCCCTGACCGGAACCCAAGAGAGCCTCCCAGGGGAGAGCCCTGCTTTTAACCCCGTGTTCTCGGAGGCGCATCCAATGTCCCAATGGCCACCTTAGGTGCCAATATTAAAATCTGAACATCCATTGGCCTCACCACAGCATCCCAGAAAACACATTTCCTGTCAAACCACCACACTGTGGGATATGCTCTTGTCCTGAATACTGAACTGCAGTATTGTCTGATGATTTTTTGAATCCTTTGAAGGCATTTTGAATTCTTTTTCAGCCTTAAATTAGACTAAATAGCTTTGATTTGTGGGTATTGAGAACCAGAAATCACTGCCCTGCCTTGCCTTTTTTACAGCTCCTTTCCGTGGGAGACTCGCTGCAAACGTCACAGCTGGTGAGACAGTGGGCACACCATCATTCTGAAAGAGCTTTGCACAGTAAACATAGAGGAGGATTAAATATTGAAATGCAGATGACAGGAGCTGCCCAATGGACTCTGCTGGTGGAAATCAAATACTAGTCTAGTCTTTTGAATGCAAATAATTCCTCCCAATGAGGCCAGACAGGCTTGTTTGCCTTTGAATCTGAGCATGTGGACAGTAGTGGATGGTCTACAGGTTGAAAACAGTGTAGATACTTCTCCTTTTTTTCAATAGTGGCTCAGAAACTGAAAAGGCAGCTACAAAATGGTAAATACATCCCTACAGATTCAAAAATGGTTGTTCTTAAGTTGCATCTCCACCATAACAACAAATTGTTAGAACTGAAATACAGATGGGAATTTTATAGCTTCTCAGAAATGAAGCAGGAATTGGCCAATGGGCCTTAGCAGTAGCTACAAGTTTTTCAGCATGAGGCATCTCAAAAGTATTTTAACCGTACAGAACTTTTCTGTACTTTTGGCCTTTTATCTCAAGGATGCATCAAAAAAAAAAAAAGGAAAAAAACCCCAAGAAAAATAAAAAAAGAACAAACCCTACCAAATATATATATATATATATATATCTTACATGACTAAGATAATAAGCACAATCAGTAACCTATATAGAAACAGAACCCATGGTTTTTAACTTTCAACCTTGTCTTCTCAACACACTCTTGAAAATGGAATTGTTTCCCTATCTGCCTTGAAACATTTTGGAGCAAAAAACACTCTAAGGTCCTGATAGGTGTTTTGGTCAAAAATCCCTTCTTCTGGTTTTCTGTCCAGAAGCAGAGTAATGGAGGGGAAAGCTGGTAGCTGGCCAAAGGAGGTAGGAAGAGTAATCATCATCCACAACACTGGGGCTAAAGAAATTTCCACAGAAAATTACCTGCCTTATTACTTGCTCATGTGGTGGGTTGAAAGCTCAGAATCTGTTTCCATGTTTCCCATCCCTCGAATGTTCTATTTCACAGAATTTGAGCCCCTCAAACATCAGTCCTGCCAGAACAGCCCGCCACCTGCTGTCATAGGGGATCTGCTGATGCCCACTGACTCTTACCAGTCTAGTGCTCGTCACTGTTGCAGATCAAGAACTACTGAATAGTTCTGATGAATGCTCTTAGAGTGGTTGAAAACAAGGAAAGAATGACTAGACATTTGTATGATCAAATCCCCTGATGGAATAAAAACATGCCAGGACAACAAGCTTAATAAATGTATTCATTGTCATAAGAAGGGAGATGAAGGGTCCAAAAGATTACTTGCATACTTACTGTTCTAAATCCCTTGTTATCTGGTAAATTGCAAAGGATGCCCGGCTTTCACCAAAATGCAAATCAGATTAAAATGTGAAGCCTTTCACTTTACTGGATATAAAACTTCATCATCCATTTTTAAATCTTAGAGATTGCGATGTTGTCCTGGTTTAGGGCAAATTTGGAGGAGAATTTCCAAATTAGGGCCCCTCCCCCCAACTGCTTCGGGAAGGATTCCTCAGAGAGAAGTGGAACGAACCTGTTTATTTAATAGGCACAGCACCCCCCAGCACGCAAAAGGAACAATTCCGGATGACACCGCTCTGAAAAAGATGACAAATTCAGAAAGTCTCTCTTGGGGGGGTGCTCGCTCTCTTCTCAGTCCCTCCGGCGCTGGGCCAGCTGCTGCAGGCCACAAGGTGCAAACTCTCGGTGTTTCCCAGGTCCCAGTCCGGAGCAGGTTCAAAATGGTCAGTAAAAGGAAAGGAGAAATGGTCCAGGAAGAAATTTGGACAGTTTAGCTAAACTAGCTAATGAACAAAAGCAAGCAGAAGCGAAGCAAGCAAGAGTGAGAGAGCAAAGCGAAAAGCAAAAGCAGCAAAAGCAAAAGCTGCAGTCTCTGTGTCCCGCCAGGCTGATAAGAAAACCAAAACAAAACATTCCCTCTTCAGAGCCAGTCTTAAAGGTACAGAACATAATATCCAACATTCACAGAACACATGAATGGGGATACAAGCATCATAACGTCACCCTAGGACAGATGTATTTCCTATTAATACCTTAATATTAGTAAGGTTTAGAGCTGGAATTCAGAGGGAAAAGAAAGCTATTTTGAATTCATTCTATTCAATCATCTTGTCTGGACTGTCTCTTCCTGCTTTTCACTTCTGAAACTCTGTATGAAAGGCATAGAGTTCTGGATTAATTCTTTTCAACAGTTTCCCCTGTTATTCTTCTTTAAAGGCAAACCTGAAAAATCCACACTTTCTTTCCCAACCACTTCTAAAATTCCATTGAGAAGCAAAAAAAAACCCCATCAAACAACTAAATCTCTGCTCCAATTTGTAGGAGAAAACCCCACGCCATTAACTGCTTTCCTAACATTTTCTTTCTCTTGTATTAATATGGCAACCTTTTCTTGCTTTTATAGATTAGAACCAAATTCTTAAAGCTATAAGGAAACACAGGTTTACTGTAGCTGATTCTGAGATACAGTAGTCCAGCAAGGAGGTCAGACCTCAAAAGAAGCGTCTGTACAACAAGATTCAGCACAACGTTGAGACATATTAGCTATTGTTCAAGAAAAGCCGCCAAAATGAAACTGCTTAGACTTCTATACTATCATGGGTGCCTGCTTCCAGAACCTGACCTAAGTTGCTGGAAACTAGCTGCAATATGACTGCAAACAATGCTGCGAATGTAGGACATTGTTATTCTTCTCTTCCATTGAAAACCACAAGTGGAGTTGCGTCATTTTCTTAAAAATTCTCTATTTCCTTCCAAACTGGTAAAATAATGATAAATAAAGTGTTCTGTTCATACAGTTTAAATCTAATAATGTTCAAAATGAAAAACAAAAAAAAATTCATTCAGATATGGTCTGCAATAATAGAGCCGAGAGAAGAGGAACCAGTCTGGCCTACAAAATAAAGTGAAGCAGAATTTGGGAATTTGGAACACCTTACGATGTAATATTTAAAGAAAAAAAAGAAATAAAATGTAACCTACCCAAACTCAATCAGTGATGCACCGACAGAGAAAAAAGTACTCATTACTACTAATATTTCTTTCATTCTCAGACAAGAAGTTAAATTATCCTCTTGAATGCACGGAAGATTGTTGCGAAAGACAGCAGCCTTCTTCTTTACAACATATTCTTCAGAACTCCAGGAGACAAATCATTAGAGCGATGAGGCTCTTTCTCTCTGTAAAACTTCCAGAGCATAGCCACTATTATATTCCTTTAGAGATCCTCACCGCCCTGGGCGACTGGTGGATAGTCTACAGCTCCAGTACATCAGCCAGACGCTCTGCCTTATTTAGCATGGCTACTGCAGCAAGGACATCATCTCTACTGGCTTTCTATCCAAAATACATGCAAGGCACAACAAAGAATATACCCAAAACACTGAGCACAGCCTATGGCCTTCAAAACAAAAATCTCACGATGGCAATACTGGATCTTCTGATCCAAACCATCGGGAAACATTTCTTTAGAGGCGAAAAAAGCTCCTGTTGATTGTACAAAAAATAGTGATGTAAACCAGAGTTGCATGACCCAGTATTTCTATTGAACTGGAACTATTTTGATCAATATTATGGATCCATTTCTTTTCAGGGCATTTGGTAAAAAATGTAAAGTATAGTTTGAAAGGAATTATTGGATGCGTACTAAGTACTAGGGATTAGTTAAGGTGTTGGTTTCGCATGGCTTGGTTTTTGGTGGGGAGGGAAGAAGCCAGCCACAGAAGTGAATCTTTTGTGAAAAGCTCCTAGAAGCTTCCTCCATGCCTGGCAAAGTGAATCCCTGTTTGGCACTAAGAACAGACATGCTGCTAAGCCAATTAGACAAGCAGTAATATATTTCAGAAGGAAATCAAAACTGCGGCCAGTTAACTTTTAAGTTTGCTAATTTTTTGGTTGGCACCTCTTCTGGTTTGAAAGCAAAACCAGCAGGAGATGCTGTGGCTGTTGCAGTGTGTGTTTTTGATTGTAATGCAGTTTGAGTAGTCAGTTTGATAATACTTCCTGTTTTGTGCTGTTGGAGCATATTTTATTATTAAGGGATTGCTCCTTTCCCCCCGTGTTGTTAGTTTTTGCCCTAGTTGTCCATCTCCCCAAAGACCTGCCCTTTTGTTCCCTTTTCCTCCTCCCACTGAATGTCAATCCCTCCCCAAGCCTGCCCCTTTCTCTAGAAACTTCCCTATCAATTTTTATAGTCTTCAAAACCCCATTGGTTTGTTTAAGTTATTCTCCTCCCCTGTAGTCCCCTATTGGTTTAAACATTGTATTCCCCGCCTTGTGGTCCAGCCCCAGTTGCTCCCAGTGTGTTCAAGATTGTATCCTCCTCTGGGACCTCTCCCCATTTCTAAGTTGATGTATGCATTTGGCTCAGTGTCTTTGTGTCCCTGACCCTCCAGGGAAGAAACTCCTTTGGAAAACATACAGAAGACCTCTCCCTGTTCCTTGTCCCTGCCCTCGGCGCAGTCCTATCCCCAATGCAGTCCACCTGTGCCATAGAGCAGCTGTGCCCTACAGCTGCACCCTGGATTCGACAGCTTTCTGGGGGCAGCCCACTCTGGCTGTTGGTGTCAGGAGCTAGTCGGTCTGAAGAAATCCAGCATGGCAGCAAGAGTCCAAGTCAGAAATACAATTTATTAGGAAAAGGGGAAAAACCAAATACATGCAATGATACAAAAGAAAAACCACGGACAGAATACAACCTGTCACCCTGCTAGTTAGGGTGGTGGCAGCAGTCCGGATGAAATGGTCTTGTTGAAGTGGTGATCCTGTAGAAACCATCTGGTAGCTCTTGTCCTCTGAAGACCCAGTCGGTGAGGGTGGCTGTTCCTCTAGGAAGCCAGTGGAAAGACTGCTTGTGGTGTCCCAAAACTCAGATTATATCCAGCTGGGGATGCTTAGCTCCTGCCCCCTGGGCAGAGCATCTTGCAATGGGCTCAAATTGTTCTGAGTCATGCGGTGGTTCCTTGATTACCCTCTAAACAGAAATGGCTCCTGGAGGGAGTCATCTCTGAATCATGTGGCAAGACATGGATGGCCCCGTTAAGAGATAAGGAGATAAGGAAAAAACGATGCCCCTCCCGGTTTCAGCAGCTCTTGAGGTTGGGAGCAGAAAACATTTTTATATTGTAGCCTAGGACAATACAGGATGAATGCTTTTGCATTTGCAGGAAGCTTGGTGGATTTGAAAAGCATCCGTCTAGCAGAGGCACAAAAGTATTCTCCTACCCTTTCAAATCATCTTCAAACCAAGCAATTCTCGCAATAAGGTAGCGCATGAATGACTTGCAAGTGAGTTGAAGAAACACGGCAAAGATAAGTAGTGTTCAACTGCAGAGAATCGTTTAGGGACACCATACCTTTATATACCTTTATATTTTACATCAGGAAGCATGGATGGACCGTTTTTTTCCCCTTAGTTGACTACAGAACCAGCGGTCCCTTGCGGGAGGGTGTTTGGATTCAAGATGACACTGGCAGCTAAGAGCATGGCTACATAGAAGGTGCTACTTTGAGACCAGAACATTCAACTACTTCAAGGCAGATAGGAGAATAGCTGACTAGTGACAGCTCTGAGCAGAAGAGTCTGTGGCTTATCCTGTGGGAACAATAGTAAGACATGTCAATTGAAAAACCCCATTCATTTCCAAGGAGCAAACATCAGTAAAAATAAAAGGTCAAGTAAAGACACCCTAGTGCTCTTCTTATCAGAAGCATGTTCCTCCATATGAGAGTATTTAGGAAAGGACAGTCCATTCATAAAGAAAGGTGTGCCAGTTAGAAAACCTGTAGAACAATACAAGACAAACTCACCCAATATACAGCCTCAAATGCAAAATGAAGAAATAATCATTTCAAGCTTGCGTGGAATTAATTGCATTTTATTTGTTCTTTTCATTTCAGCTGCTCTCAAGTTATTTTTTAAGACTGAATTTTACGAATTCAGCAAAGCTCTCTTTTTGAATGTCTGCATACCCCTATAAAACACTGAGGTGACAAAGAGAACGGCAGTGGAAGGAAACCTGGTCCACCTCCCCCTCCTTGAAGCTTTAGGCCAGCGAGTGATTAGAATTTAGTCACTTCATTTGCTTTACCAAGAGAGAATGTTTTCCAGCCTTTATCTTTCCTTTTGGAGCTGATTCACTTTGTAGTCATAAATTCTTGACTCAGTTGGTGAGAAACAATGGCATTACAGCCGTGGATGTTAAAGTGCACTGATGGGAAATGAAGTTTTCATCTTCAGGTCCTTGCTTCAGTAAATCTTCCAAATTCATCAGAAAGAAAGTTCCCAGACCGGTAATCCCCACTCAAATGACCTAATTCAAATAGTCTGTAGGCATAAGAGGCATCAAGCAGGTGCTGTCATCTGTTAGGGGAATAGCCAGCCAGTACATGATTGTCTAGTTAGGCGGCAACAATTTTGGAAAGAACTTAGTTTTTTTGTATTGCAAGTGAATGGTCAATACATTTTATTAGTGGATACGGGTAAAAGAATGTCTTCTGCATCCTTTCAGAGGGGAAGCTTCCCTAGATCTAAAGCTGCTCAGCTCCACGATAGGATGCTTTGTCTGAAAAGGGAACTCAAGTCTTTGTCCTTTTGGATTGCTTCCATAGTTTTTCACTCACTCTTCAGGTAGCTGTTAATATGTTCTGTTATCCCTTGCAAACTTTTATGGGCATAGTCACTGAATTGGTACGTATTCCATGAAGTCCACGGGCCCTGTTGAGATGCAGCCACAGGTCTCAAGGGTGTTAGCAGATGTTATTCTGAGGCCACTCCTAATGATGTTTGATGGATCATAGTGACTGAGGAAAGTGCCCAAAGACTGGATGAAAGCAAATGTCACCCATCTTGGAAAAAGGCAACTAGGAGGACTTGGAAAAGTACAAGCCAGCCAGCCAGCGTCATTTTTATCCCCAGGAAGTTGATGGAGCAGCTATTGCTGGAAAGCATTGCCAGGCACATGAAGGAGGACAAAATAACCTAGTCAGCATGGATTTACCAGGGGAACTTGATGCTGAGCAACTTTTTAAACTCCTCTGATGAATCAACTTGCCCGGTAGATGAAGGGAATATTGTCTGCCTGGGCTTCAGGAAGGTTTTTGACATTTATCTAGGTGGCAGCACACAGACATCCCAGAAGTGTGCAAAGAGGAGGGAACCAGTGTCTTTTCAAGGATGCTCAGTGAAAAGACAAGAGGCAGTAGGCACACACTGAAATACAGGAGATTGCCTCTGCACATCAGCAAATGATTTTTTACTGGGAGGGCGACTGAACCACGGCACAGACTGCCCAGAAAGATGGTGGAGCCTGGATCTTTGAAGACATTAAAAGTACACCCAGATATAATCCTGGGCAAGAGGCTCTAGGTATCCTGGTTTAAGCAGGGGGGTTGGACCTGGTGAGCCCCACTGACGCCTTCCACTCTCGTTCCTTCTGTGCTAGTGAATTCTCTTAGAGATGCATTTCAAGCACTGGCATGACAAAGATCTGTGCAGAGAGAGATCCAAATGGACACGGGATCTAAGTTCCTTAAGTAGTGCTCAAGAAGAATGCAAAACTCTGGGATAAGTGTCTCTTCCATAACTGAATCCCTTTCACGGGAAAATTCCCCAGCTATAGAAAGATCTTCTGATAGGCATGCTTAAGACTGACACTGGCTGAGCAAATTTCTCCCTATGTGTGTTTAAGACCAGTTAGGATCTTCACCAAGAGTGTTGTCAACATAGTCACAGAATGTATATTGTTAAGAAGGGACAACTTACATCAGAATGGCAAATTTTGCTCCACAAAATGTATTAATGTATGGGAACTATCTACTTGGGTTGAAAATAAAAAGAAAGAGTTAGTCTTTATTTATCAATTCCATCGCAATATTGATGAGGTAAGAAAAAGACCTTAGTCCTTAACCTTCTTAACTCAAGCAAAGATTTTTAAAAATTCCTTGTAAAAAATGTATCCTAATTATCAGACTATGATACAATTTTAGTTGGGAAAAAAAGTTCCAAAATTGTGTAGATAGTGGTAAAGAAGCCAAGAAAATAGGTAAGAAACAAAAAGAGAGCAAAAGAGTCAGCTTCAGTCTGCAAGCTCGTTGTAGAAGTAATCTGCTAGAAAAAGGAACCCCCAGTTGAATTTCCAATGGATTCATGCACTTGATTCAGTAACTAGTCAATGTAAAAACCAATCCTTTTGTACAACTTCTCCCAGCAACAAAAACCCCAACAGCTTGACACCACCATCATGCCTGTCCCAGATGTATTTTAAAAGAAATGATGCTTTCTTGAAACTCTATTTGCATAAAAGTTGCAAGACATTGGAGGGATTCTCCACATTCTCATTTCTCCATGTGGCTTGAAAGTCTATTTGATAAAATATGCAACAAAGCATATGATTTATAAGGTAGGGTAAAATGGATGATTTGGGAATTGATCTCTTGTTGATATTAAACTGCATATCCACTCTCTGTGAAGTTTCTAAAAGAAATGATGGAGCTGAGGCATGAATCTGCCACAACAAGTGTTAAGCAAACATACACACTCCCCTTCACATGCCCCCCTTCCACACACACCTAGGCCCACACAGAGGTCAGCATAGCAGATGATGAACACCTTGGAAAAGACCGAAATGCTAAATACCTCTCTTTGGGGGCAAAATAGCTGGTGCAACAATTCAAATATCTGGTGTAAAAATTCTGTTTAATATCTACTTCCTATTTAAAACACAGCTTTTCAATTAATTATATGTAGGGAATATTTTCATATTATTTGTTTCTTTACAATTACTTTGTTCTCATGTGTTGTATGTCTAGGAATATTTTCTTCTAAAAATAGAAAAAAATAGATAATATCCTTTCAGAAGAAAACATTGGTTTATACAATTTTAAACCATCATGATATGGAAGAATTCTTTTGTCCCTCACTAAGGTGGAAGAACTATTTGGATCACAGATCATTTACAATGAAATACTTTACCTTTTTAAGATGCTTTCAGTCAATTTCATATCCTCATTGCTTATTCATTGTAAACAGTAATTTTTCAGTGAAGGGAAAGTGTGTGGTATATCTACATTATGTTCAAACCCAATTCCTACTAAAGGCCAGGCTGAGCTCCAGTAAATAATGTCCTGAATAATATTTTGCCGCCTTCTTTGGCACTTCATGAAATCCTAACATGAGGAAGTGTTGAAATACAGAGATTTTGTCCCGTGTAGAAACCCATCCCATGTATTTTATGCGGTAATTCTTCTCTCTTTTAAAATTTGCTATCTTCTGCATAGTTTTCATTAACCTGTTACAGTAGTGAAAATCACAGATCAAGGTAATTTTGTAACACTTTGATTTTACCCCAAGAGCTGAGGGAAAACTTGCTCCTATACTTCAATCTGAGTTTCTTCTAGATTCCAACTTTGTTTCTCTACCATCAAGAGTCTCCTGTGTTGCTGCTCAAAGCCCCATCCAACCTGACCTTGAATACTTTCAGGGATGGGACACCCACTACTTCTCTGGGCAACCTGTTCCAGTGTTCCAGCACCCCCACAGTAAAAAAAGTCTTCCTTTCATCTAATATGTGTCAGAAGTATTAAATCTAGGCATATAAACTTTGAGGAAAGGTTTGAAATTCTTTTGATTTGAATCACATTTTATATTTATACTGACTTACAGATGACTAAAATATGTGGATGGGCGTTTGAGCTGACACTTTTTGAAAAGGTGCATGGAATTTAAAATTAAAACCAGTACCATTAAAAGCTTTGTGCGGTTTTCTTTTTCCTCTGGTATTCAAAATTGCATATATCAAATATCTGTGCTTCGTACAAAGCTCTTAGACACTCTCAGAAAAAAGCTTTTCTTTCAGACTAAGTTGCAGTTTACGTAGAACACTGGTACTAGTGAAGGTTTTTCTGGGCATAGGGGGAACACCTTCTCATTGGATTTGTGTGCAGAATGCATTTTATGCAAACTGGAAAATTGATCCCAGCTGTGTTCTAGTCATCATTCTTACTGCATCAGGCCGGAAGATTCTGCGAAAAGTAGCCTGTGGACCTTGAACATAGCTCATGTGAAACAGATGAGAGGCGATGGAGAAGTTGAGGGAGAGAATAAAGAGCATATGGCCCAGTACAGACTAACAATTGTTTGGCACCCTTTAAAGGCTGTGTTTGACAAGCAGGGCTGAAGCAGGTCTGCAAAATATCCGGGAGATCAAAATCCATTGAAGCAAATTGCCCTGGCCAGTCACCTTGCTGCCGATAATTCACTCTCCATACCAGCTGATCAGGCCTAACAATGCTGCTGCAGAAGTATTGTGAAAAAGGTAGGCATATTTTCACAGATGCAGGGGAAAATCCCCTTGGATGATGGTTCCAAGGGATTACTTGATGGAGCAAGTTATGTACCCTTATCTACCGTGCAATATCTAAGTTGGTGAGTTCACTATCTGTCAGCATCACTTTCGAAAATAAATGTTTGATCCACAAAACAATATTTCATATGTCCTGTCTACCTGCTTCATTTCAACCAATGAATAGGCTACGTTCCATCAGCAAAGGGTTTATGATCCTATGTTTCTTTAAACTGTGATAATTCTTTATTTTTTTCTAAATCAGACACTGTCTATTCATAAGATTCAGATGTCCATGGCAGGGGTGTAATTAAATTCACATCTTAAAAAATAACCTTCTTCTTGTTATCTTTTTATTAAATTACTGCCATGTAACATCCGTCTGAGAGCTGAAGAAAACCCCTTCATTTGCTGTTTGCCAAGTATCTTCTATGTGATACAAATTCGACTTGAGAAATCACACCCGTACATTGCCATGTAGCACTACTAGTAATGCTTTCACAACCTTTTCTTCATCATTAGGTCTTTTGGTGAAGTGAATGATTAGAACATAAGCAAGGGCATTTGTTCAAGATGCTCCAGAAAGAGCTGTGGTCTGTTCTCTTCTTTGCTGCCTATGTTAGCACTGAGCTGCAAAAAAGGAAAGATTACTAGGAAAAGTGTTACTTTCAGTCTAAACTTGTAAATGATGTTTGGAATACCCTGTTAAATGACAAGGTGCTCTTTTAAAATATGGCATCTTAAGGGAAAATGTCAGCTTTAAGAAGGTTTTGAGACAGTTGCTTCTGGAAAAAAAAAAAAAAAGAAAAGAATTGGAGGCTTCTAAGGTCTTTAGGCATACTATTTTGAAGATTGATTCAAACCACAGTTTCTTCATATAGGAAGAACAGAGGACCATAGATGCAACCCATTTGAAAATGGATTTCTAGATGTTTCTGGTTGGGATTACCAGGCATCATTTCTTGTGAAGTCGAGGGACTGCAGTTAGCACTCCAATAATTTCCTTCCCTGAAATTCATCTGCATTTGGTCCTTTTTCCAGAGTCCCCATTTATTAGTGAAGGTATACTCTATCTATGCATTAGAATATTCCATTAGAGTGTGTGACTCATACTTGCTAGTTAAAATTAGCTGGAGCGGAATGGATAGTTAGAGTTGCGTGTATACAATAGTCTTATTTTGGCAAGTTTTCTTTAGACAATGTTGAAGCAGCACTAGCAACTAGGAAGTACAGCTTGCAGCAGGGAAAGACACTCTTCTGCTTTCTCAAGTTTCCTGTAGTTAAATAGACACCAAAAGGCTTTTCCTAGTACTACTACTGTCTTGTAGGAATACTTGATCTACTCCTATCTTTGATCAAATTCCTAATGGGTTACTTTTCTACAAGGCAGAACATTTTTCTTTTAATAATATGTATTTTGTAAGTTGGAAACATGAACTTGTGCACCAGTCACGTGGACTGTACTCCTTATTAAGTTTCACAACCTTCTTTAGAAAATATTGACTGTGTGTAACTTCAAAAGGAGAATTCTGGGCATCTTCATTCTATTGATGTACTTGTTTTTCTCCCATGCTGGTATTGTTTTCTATCATTTTTACCAACAGAAATATTTTTCCCTGACACCTATGGAAAAGACCTATGTTTACTCAACAGTGCAGCGTCAGTCCATTGTTTAGAATGATTTCAACATGGTCCCCAACATATCGGACAGCTAGACAGCAGAGGTTAGCAACAGGGAATGGGAATAACTTCTGAACCGTTTCAGTAGATTTCCCAGGAAGGGCTTGCTTTCTGCCACTGCAAATTTTCCCAGAGATTTTGTCTGGTGAAGAGTTGCATCAAAAGAGTATTTTTGCCCAAACCTTGGGGCAAGCTCTGTCTCGGATTTACTAGTGAATGCAAAGAGGGTGAAAGTGCTGCTTCAAAGCCCTCTGTGCACTTTCTGTACCAAGAGGGGGGGTGACCCCAGAAATAAGTTTTGATCTCTCTTCAGAACACAAGGCATGTCATCACCTCATTCATCTTCTTCTGGGACTCATAGCATCTTAAGACGAAGAAGCTCTCTTGCTTGCTGAAGTGCGTTCAGCAAAAAAACCTTGTCTCATCAGCAGATTTGAACACAACTACAGTCGAGTCAATTCCAATGCTGGCAGGGCAATACTCTACCCCACTAGTAACATGCCACTATTAGAAGACTGTGTAAAACCATTTTTGTACAAAGTAATCGGAGGGAAAAATAGAATTGGGAAGAACTGCACATTGTTCTGGAAAAAGCCTCCTGCCTCAGTCTTACAGACATCATTTGCTGGTATCATTTTTAATAGTTGGGGTTTTTAAAATTTTGTAGAAGAAAAAATATTACTGCACCTTTATGTTTCCTTAATAGAAGTACAGCCATTTCTTAATAGAATAGAAGTAAGCCATTTGGATATGTACAAATGGTCTTTTCAAATACATATGCTATAGCACACTGTGAAAGTAATTAGCTATAAAGAGAAATCTAAAGGTTTAAAAAGATTTTGGAAGAAAGTAAGTCTAAGGTGATAGAAGAAGAAGAAGAAAACAGCAGTTTTCTTCTGGTGAAAAAAAAACAAAGGGAGGACCTTGTACAGTGGAGATGTATTATTTGACTTCCTGAAAAACTGAGTAGGTTTGCTATTGCCAATGGTTTTCATTAGGAAGGAAGAGATTCCTTTGGCAAATAAAACCCTTCAAACTGACTTGACAAAAATGTTATGACACTTAACTTCACCAATCCTGAAGAAAAATTCTCATCACTTGATCTGGAAATCATGATGGTAATGGAGACAAGGATGTCTAAGCCATGCCATCAGGAACATCAAAAAGCATTAGAATGCAGGTAAGACTGAGCTCCTGAACTAGTGTGAAGAGAATGCAAGAAAGACATTTTCCTTTAAGAGTCTTCAGGATGGAGAGCAGATCAAATTTTTTCATGTGAAGTATTTCTGAATAGAATGAATCTTCAAAATAACATTGTTTTCCAAAACCTGTCTACAGGATCTCTTACCATGATACACAGTTCCTATGAATAGAAAAAGCAAAGCACTTTTTTCCAAACTGTTGTGCACTCTTAAGCAATCTACAATAAAAATAGTATTTTTTCATGCTGGGAATGATGTGAATTACAAAAAAGCCTTGTAGCACACTTGGCACTGTGGTCTCTTGATTAGCATAGCTTTTTATTCATCAAACACGTTTCACATTGACTATTTTTCTCTTTTAAATAACGGCATCTTTGTACTTATGCAGCATCCATGAAGAATTTCTTGGGTGTTATTTTGTACCTGATCCTAAATGGCAGGTTCTGCATTCTGCCATCTGTCTAGCTTTCCCATTTGATGCAGCTTCTGAGAGGTATTTTCAGAATCGAGGACTACTTGCAAGAATGATGCTAAATCCATGCATTTTACTCCTTGGTTAATGCAAAACTATTTTTCCTTTACAGTTCAATGAGAACAGGAAAATAATGATGGTGAGTTCAATCCTTAGAGTAATCCAAAGAGGACTATTATCATCATTAGAAACCAAGCAAGGTGTATTTATTGCACATGCATGATACTCACTGATGCAAATTACCCTGTAAATTCAGAAGGAATCTGTATCATAGGAGTGGATGGACTGTTTCTATTGATATTTTGCTTAAAGCAGAAAATTAATTCTTTTGACAGCCAACTCATGATTGCAAGCTCACTTTCAACTACAGCTTTCAAACAGATGAAACATGTCTGTTTATAAAACGATACAGTACAGTACACAGTAGCAAATCAGGTCATAGACATTGAAAAGAAAAAAACAGCTCAAAGGACAGATTCATTCACATCTACAAGCCCTCAAGAGTGTACAGGTCAAATGTCCCCAGAAAACTAGGCTGGTGGCGCAAATTCTCTACGTTGGCACCAGCAGAAGCAGCTGCTATCTTGATAGGATGCAATCTTGCTTACATCACCCTTCAGAGCAATCTTCTGTACCCCTGCCCAATACACCTTCTGCTCTATTCCTTGGACTTCACATTTGCATTTCTACAGAGTCCTGTCCTGCAAACTGACTCAAAGTTCAGGTAGTAGATTTCCAAGATTTAGAAATGTTGTGTGAGGTTCATTTATTTCATATTTCATTCCATCTAAGCAAACTGTAACTTTCTGAAGTGAAATATTTCGAGTATGTCACGTGTATTTTAATGTTAGCTCTGCTTCACATTAAAACTTCTCACAGACCCCTGTGATGCCTTGCTGCAAAAATATAGAGCTGCCAAGAGTGGTTGTGGGAAGTTAGAATTGCCAGAAAACCGTACAAACAATCTAACAATAGAGCCTTGGATTTCTGAATATAATTGCACCATGTAAAGT
The DNA here is from genome assembly GCF_023055355.1 of Agelaius tricolor. Classification (NCBI taxonomy): domain Eukaryota; kingdom Metazoa; phylum Chordata; class Aves; order Passeriformes; family Icteridae; genus Agelaius; species Agelaius tricolor. The sequence continues at coordinate 222,456 of NW_027269288.1, forward strand.
CAAAATATAATATTTAAATGATTTTAGATAATGATGAGTGTGGGCTAGAGAGAATCCAGATAGAATTTTATTTTTTTAAACAGTTCCGGGAAAAACATGGCCTTGACTTGGAAGTATAGCAGGAAATATTTTTATACAGCATGAGTTCTCATTACCTAATCATATGATTTGTAGACCTGAATTGGAAACCAGGAAAGAAACAAAGAAAAATATTCAAGCTATAAAAGATGGGAGTTTAAAATTTTCTTTGTATTTCTGATTAAAGCTATTAGGTAGCTAAATGGTCACCCATTATTTTAAAAAGCATCTGGACATTAAAAATAGGTAAATTTCTGCGGGACTTGGATGTCAGCTATTCCTGAAAAGCTTTCCAACCCTGAATCAATCCACTTAAACGCAGCTGTATTTCAGATGCTCAGTGGAACTGTCCATGTAATGCATATAGTTGACAAATAATCTGCAGAAAAAGCTAGATCCATTTGAAGATCTTTTCCTGTAAATGGTATTCACGTTATTTGTACAAACACACAGATGGGATTTCTGCTGTCTTCTTCAGGCCACTTCCTCCAGAGAGCTCTCCATCAAATCTCTCTAGTTCTACTCTTCTGGTGATCCAAAGTCAGCACTGGGATGGTCCAACTGCATGAATTACTGTCTGCTAGAGGTGCACCCTGAGGGCTTCTGTGTGCAGCATCACGTGAGCCCTACTAAAGTCACCCTGTTGGTATAAACTGAGCTAGCTGGACCTTAAGGGACAAGATTGTGCACTGATATTGTAAGAGAAATTAGGTACTAAGAAGGAGGCTGGAAGATTTAAATATTTCTGCCTCCAGCTTAAGCAACACTAAATCTTGGTCTTTATCGGAAAAACTAGGTGAATTAACCTATTTGGCATTCCTATGCCAAAAATGTCAGTAATACAACAAGAACCGTCAAAAGAGTAACAATTCCAATCATTACTTTGTAAAAGTAATTCATTGGAAGAAGTCGGGAAGAAGGATGAAACATGCCAATATCCTACCCTGAGAATCATTCTGTTGATTTGCACAGGTTTCTTATTATATACCCATCTAATGCATTGGACATGCATGCTTGTGATGATACAAATACTTGCAAAGCTTACCAGATAAACCATGTTCTCTTCAGACAGCAAAACATTTCTTGATGGTTGTGTTTGCTAATTACATTTAGACTCAATGTTCTTAAAGGTCTTTTCCAACCAAAGTGATTCCATCATTCTCTAAATCACAGATCCTGCTTGTCTTGGTTGAGGGCAAATTTGGCAGCAATCCTCAAGAAGGGGTGATTTATTAAAAATATTGATCTACTACTGATATCCAACTGTGACGGACAAAGGCTCCCTAACAGTTCAAAATTAGAAAGTGTATGTTTATTGCAACGCTGGGCAGCGTGCGGGATAGCTCCCAAATACATACTGTGATTTAGAGGTGATAACAGAGTCTTTTTATCTGTACAAGTATTGAATACCCAAAAGACAAATACATATTCATAATTTAGGTACATCCCATCATTCCTCCCTTCGTATGGTAATTAGTTCAAAAGCTATTAAGCACGTGTAGTTTGTTCCTCAAAATGAATCGGTGGTCCCTTTCATGGGGAGGGGTTCCAAAATGAGGAAATAAATGAAGTCTTCCTGCTTCTGAACTTTCTACATTTTCAATGCAAATATGACAAATGAACCCATTGGTAGAACTCCCATTCCCCATCTTCAACTGGTTTCAGAACAGAGGTGGCCTACAATTGTCTTATGTTCCTAAAAGCTATTTATGAGTTTCTGTATTCTTCATGATAAACCCAGCTAAGCAAACATGATGTTGACAAGCAATCAATTATTAGTTAACTACTAACTCTTAACTTCATCAAGGCCTACCTATTTATTTTGATAAACTCTAATAAGGCTTATCTCTGACTAAAACCTCAGCTCCTCTAAAAACCCTAAATTTCTTTAAAGTTCATGTCTCAGGGGGCCCCCCCCCAGAAAGCCCACCTACACGGCCCCTCCACTCAACTGGTCTGGGAAACATTTCCTCTGAGAGAAGTGGAAAAAATCTGTTTATTTAACAGGGAAAGCACCCCCCAGCACAAAAAATGAACAATACCAGATGACAAAACTCAATCGCCGCTCTGAAGAGACAACAAATTCAGAAAGTCTCTCCTGCGGATGCTTGCTCTGTTATCAATCCCTCCGGCACTGGGAAAGGCTGCTGCCCAGAGTAGGCCCCCATAGGCCACAAAGTGCAAGCTCTCAGTGCTCTCCAGGTCCCAGTGTGGAGCAGGTTTGAGCAGTTCCAAGAAAAGGGAAAGAAAAAAAGACAGTCCAGGGAAAACTCTGCCTCAGCCAGCTAAACCAACTGAAAAGCAAAGAACACTCTGTTCTGCTCCATCAGTGCCCAGACAACACAGTGCAGCACAGAATGTGGAGCAGTGTTGCTTTTAGAAGGTGAGTGCAGCCTGTGATAACAAACTCCGTACTTCTTCTTCTCCCCACCTTTGCTCTCAGAAGCAGTCTTGAAGGCAGAGAATAGAATATCCAGCATTAACAGAACAGATGGCTGGGGATACAAGCATCATAAAGTCACCCTAGGACACTGCTCTACTGAGATATGTCACCAGACTATGCTAAGACAAAGTTTTGGAACTGCTAATTAAAATTCTACTATCACAGTGAAGCTGAGGAGGAAAGACAGCTCACTCCAGTTACCTTGTGGCATGCCAATACTTCCTTTCAATCACAATGGTTTTCGTCTTTAAGTCCGTGACATCACAGGCATAATTCAACATCTTTTGGGCAGGAAGGAAGATATTCTTCTTCTCATTATACTGATGGGTAAGCTGAAATGCAAAGCAGTTAATTCAAAGTGAAACAGCGATAAAGTCAATAGTAAAACTCACCACAGTTTTGTTTACCAAGCCAAGTCCTTACTATCCCAAAATACAAGAACAGCTGTAAAAGCCTTGTGGTTTCTTAATTTTTTCCTATACCTACATGGGAGGGTAAGGGATAAATGATCCCAAACAATGGTAATCCACAACAAAGCATTCTTGACATCATATTCAGCTTTTGCATAGTGAGCTCTTCAGCTGATCAAGTTATTCCATTGCAATAGTTTGGGGAGTATCTTAGAGGGCTGGCTGTTGTTTGGTTTAAACCATCTTGATCATTCAGGAACCCAGTAGCAATGAGAAAGTTCAAAATAAGATAGTGCTACGCAGTGATTTTCCTATATGACAGATGTATTTCTACAAGACAGAAGGCTGACCTAATGCTTCCCTACAACATGGCTGAAGTGGCATCCTGTTCCCCATAGGTTTTTCCGTTTAATTTTAGCAGCTTTCTTACTAGATTAATGAGCTGAACTAACTCAAAAAGGAATCAGATAAGTGCCAGAGCTTTAAAACAAACAACAACAACAACAAAAAAGATGCAAAATGGTGATTTGTGGGTGCGTTTGAAAACAGAAATTTTTTTGTATTTTTCATAGAGACATGGCATTCTCTAGAATGATATTGCTCCAACGCTTTGAGTTTGGTTTTCTTTTTCCCCCTCAATTGTAAATGTTATGCATTCTTTTTGGCCATTTCAGGAAATAGATTTTCTGATACGTGTGAAAGACAGTCTAAAGTTCCCCCCATTTGCCTCACGACCATTCCCAGGACAGACACTGGGACCCTAAAGACACCGATGGGAATTCTGGCCTGCCAGTAATGGATGAACACCAAAATTCCTGAGGCCCCTGAGCAGAGTTCTGGCCTGCCAAGTGATTGTTCACAGCTGTGTCTTCAGTGACTGCTTCTAGCAGGGCCTGCCAAGGGGCGACCCAGCCTATATGCTTGCACCTGCTTCACGACAATAGACCAGGAATTTTCCCACCTCTTGGCCAGATGAACTTGCTGGGGCAACTTGGTAGCCCCCCCATGGAAAATCCTTCCTCTGCTCCACTACCACCGTGAGGCACCGAGGTTGAAGCCCCCCTACCAAGGACTGAGACTGAGACACCTGTAATTCTGATGCAGGGGTGCTGGCCTGACTGAAGCAGGATGCCTGCTGAGTGTTGCCTACAGATGTGCCTACAGGACCCAGACTGGTTTCCCCCAGAAAGCAGTCCTGAAACAGTGGGTCCCACTCACTGCTGATACTGACTTATCCTGCTGAGAACATGGACTGTCTGTACCCGTCTTCAATACCTTTTTCCCCCTCAGCAATTTCAATAGACTTCTTCTTCTTGATTGGATCTGTTCCCCCTCAGCCATTTCAAGATTCTGTTTCCCCCCTCAGCAATGGACTATAATAGAACCTTGAGTTCACCAGGACTTTGAGATCTTCCCAACGTGACTAGGCAAACTCTATCGGCCGGACTAAGAGGACTTAGTCTCTCCATGTTTGGTAGCTATACTCCTCTCTCTTTCTCCCCCTCTTTTTTATTCTTTTCCTCTCCCTGACTCCTTTCAGGCATTTGCTGTGGTCATTCTATAAAGGTGCATTTCTTTGGATTGATACTGCAATCCCCTTTCCAGGTTGTCTGTTGCACTCCCAGATCAGTTAACCAACCAACCAGTTAACCAACCCCTTGGTATGAGCGGATCGTGACAATACCTTCTTTCAAGCTGCACTTGGTTCTAGTCCATAGAAGCACACTGGTAGGTAAAAGTAGACTCTAAAAGATAACATTCAAAATGTATTTCCCTTGTCTTCCCATTAAAGCAAGTGAAGAAAGCAGACAGGAGATCTTCAGATAACATGCTATGCAAATTGAAAAGATTCTGTCCTTATTTGAAGCAACTGAGGAACTCACACCATGAAATACAGTTCAGACAGATGGAAGGGTCACAGATGATGTCAAATCTATACTTCCAATGTTTGAATGAAGCAAGATTTCTTGAAGTACAATCCTATAAAATGAAGGTGAGCTTGCAGAAGCAATTGAACTGGGTCTGCTTTATAAACACAATGTTTTCTAAGTAACTGAGGATTCAGGAAGGCAACCTTGGACTTTAAAGGATTTAGAAAGATACAAATACCAAGACTGGCAGTTCATTAGCTTTAACAGTCTCTTCAAATAAGATCTATTTTTAACTTCTTCTTGTAGTAGGTCTGAAGACATTGGGAACGATGCAATAAAACAAAACAAACAACAAACCAAAACAAAACCAAAACAGCTTTCTCAAAAAGCTTGGAGAAACCAGAGAAATTATGATTTTTAGGGGTTAAGTAGTCCTTTAAAAGTTGTCTCTGGGAAAAGAGATAAAAAACCACTAATTGACTGGGGAGTATATTCCAAACCTGTACTGAAGCATGTAAGGGACAAGAGCCGGTAATAAAACTACTATGCTGGGTTCATCTGTTAAAAGCATTCCAGAATGGTTGAAATTATCAATCACATAATGTGGGATTAAAAAAAAAAAAAAGAAAAAAAGAAAAAAGAAGAAAACATAGAGAAAAAAAAAAATATTCTGAAGATGTTTTCCCATTCCCAGATGGCATAACAACTTTATTTCATTTTGTTCCTAAGACTGATTAATAGCTTATGAAGTGTTTTACAATTGAGAGTGAGAGTGTTCACACTAACCGTACAATTTGGATGGATCTCTTTTACTTTGCACAGCAGCAGATACGGTTTAGCACTCCACAGCTCAGTCCCCAAAAGTGAATGGGTGTGGCAGATTTAACCTACCTGGCCAGTCCACCAGAATGCTTAATTATCTTGGAAAATGCTTTGCTCTATCTCATTATCTGGACATGTCTCTCTAGCTCCGCTTTGAGCTCCTTGATCTTTCATCGACAGGATGAGATCCAATTTAGCTTAGCAAGGACATAGCCTTTCAAAACCACATCTTTTATCTTCTGCATTCATCCAAGTACATTTCTACTGCAGGGAACCCTGTGGAAGATCCTAGTTGTTTTGTTTCTCAGATAGTTGTTGCATAAAAGAGCTCTTCTTTTAATTTTTTCCCTGCTAAAGGATAGGCTCTGTACTTAACTGATTGTGATGCTAACTCATTATCATCTATTCTTCAGTCGTACAGAGTAGGCAGCAAAGTTTTCTTCTGAAGACATTCATTTAATGAGAAATGCTGAAGGTCTGACTTTAGTTGCAAAGGTCACTGATTGACCGGTTGCAAAATTGTTAAGTCTAGTAAGAGCAGGAAAAGTGTGCTGTTGCTGTGCCTGTAAATGTCGTGTCAGCTGCTGTTGGGATAAAAAGCATGAGCATAAGAAAACATGGATAGAGAAGAAATTTGTTGTGATTTCTGCACAAGAGGAAGTATGAAGCACTTATTTCAGTGGCTAAGACAGTATCATCATTGGGCCAGTTCTCTTCAACATCTTTTGAACAACCTGGACACAGCACTTGAAGGAATATTAAGAAAGTTTGCCAAAGACACTAAATTGGGAGGAGCTGTGAGCTAACTCCCTTGAAGGCACAGAGACCTTGCCGAGAGATCTTGCCAAATAGGAGAGATGGGCAATTATTGCTGGCTGGGAGTCTATGCACAAATCACAAAAGGGGCGGGACTGCTGGGGATGGCGTCTCAAGCTGGTTTTTTTCCAGCATCAGTCTCATTACATGGTGATGACAATGGGAAGCTGCCAGCAGCTCACGTCCCCAGCAGCAGACAAAGAACTTAATGTTACAACTGACTTGAAAAGTTTTTTGACCAATCACACAAAGCAAAAGCATATTGACAGTACTTCTATCCAATCACTATAAAGACATGTACCTGGGCTTAGAACAATGCTCGCTTCTTTCGAATAAAAGACCTGCTTGTAAGCCTTAAGACACAATGCACAGAGCTCCATTATTAAGCTTAGAACTACCTAACATCATGCTAGATATACTTTGCTGTAGCTTAGGGAGTTATTCGAGACAAGCATTAATACACAGACCATTGTTCCATTTGTCCTTACTTTTCTACTTCTCATCTAATTTTTCTGCTGACAAACCTTATGACTACTGCTTAGCTCCAATGACAGTTCTGCTGTCTCTGAGGCCTTCCTTTTGCAGCTTTCCCAAACCCCTCTGTTTTTGAGGATTCCCACAGGCAATCACCAACCAGATGGAGTGGAACAAGGGCAAGTGCTGGATTCAGCACCTGCAACAGGGCAATCCTGGTGGGTGTATAGACTGGGGAGGGAGCAAGAGGCTGGGAGAAGCACTGCAGAAAGGGTCCCAGGCTCCTGGCCAATGGCAAGCTGAATGTGCATCAGCAGTGCCCTGGCAGCCAGGAGGGCCAAGCCTGTCCTGGGGTGCATCAGGCACAGCATCACCAGCTGGGCAAGGGAGGGGATTGTCTTGCTCTGCTCTGCTCTGCTCTGCTCTGCTCTGCTCTGCTCTGCTCTTCTCTTCTCTGCTCCGCTCTTTCTCAGCCTGGAGAAGAGCAGACTCCGGGCAAATTGTTAGAGCAGCTCTCCAGTAGCTGAAGACAGCCTACCAGAAGGAGGCAGGTGAGCTACACAAGGGCACGGAGCGATAGGAAAAGTGTGGATGGCTTTAAAACCTGAAGAGGATAGGTTTCCTTTGGCTATTGGGAAGAAATTCCTTGCCAAGATGGTTGTGAGACACTAGAACATGTTGTGGGTGACCAATTCCTGGAAGTGATCAAGGCCAGCTTGAATGGGTCTTTGAGCTTAAGGCGCTCTAGTGGAAGGTGTCCCTGACAATAACATGCTGGGGAGGACGTAGGTGAATTTAAGGTCCCTTCCAAAGCCAACCATTCCATTATTCTATGGTAATCATTCTGTACAGTAGCAGTAAGAAGCTGAAGCTAGAAATAACATATTCATGCTGAGAAACTGCTATCCAAGGAGTTGAACGGTTTGGGTCTCACATTTATGTGCCATTTAGCAATACTATATCTAATATCTACTCCTCGCTCTTTATCATACACGCAAGTATTTTATCATTAACGTTTCTGACATTTGGGAATTTTCTTCCCTTCTCTTTCTTTCTTTCTTTTTCTTTCTTTTCTTTCTTTCTTTCTTTCTTTCTTTCTTTCTTTCTTTCTTTTCTTTCTTTCTTTCTTTTTCTTTCTTTCCCCCACTTCCTTCCTTCACTGCCTTCCTTCCATTATGTCCTTCTTTCTGCCAAGTCCTTCTGCCACTTCCTTCCCTCCCTCCCTCCACTTTGATGTTAATTTGCAAACGGTCAAGTAGTTACAGGAAATTACTCTTCTTAAATATCATTTTGAAGCTTAGAAATGAATAACAAAATTGTGTCAAAACAGGGCATTTAAAAGCCATCTGAAAGTGAGAACTAGCTATTGAAAAGTCAAAAATACAAAAATGAAATGATGGAGTGGATGGTTTTAAGGGATATTCTTTGTATGGCTTTGATACAAAGGAGGATCTCAATTTTTACACCTTCTAAAAACACATCTTGAAACTTACTACTTTCCGTGACAAAAATATTTCCAAAACAAGGAAATTGATTTATGCAGATGAAAATATCATCTCCCAAATAGTCATCATCAAGTCCAAAAATTACCTTGCTTTTTACATAGTAAGATTTATGGAGATTTCTATTCTCACACAAACAAAGAAGAATCTCTCAAATGACTAGAAAATTTTTAAAAGCAAAATAACCTTGAAGAAAAAAGATCCAAAAAAGAGCAGGGAATTATATACGTCCACACTTGTTACATGTTGGTTACTAATATTGGCTCTAGTTTGTTGGCGAGTACACTTCCCATTCACGCACGCAGACACCCCTCTTCCTCCTGCACACAGATGTGTGATATTGGGTCTCAAAGAATGGACTATTTGCTCTTAGATAGGTTTTGGTTCTCAAAGTCAAAGCGTAGTCTTCCTGGCTCTATTACCAGGATTTTGTTCCGGGAAGGGAATGTGCTTGTGCCTGTTAGAAATGGGGAGGAGGGGACAGAAAGCAAAGCCATTTGAAGACAACCTGCAGCAGAACTAAGAAAGAAGGGTGCTTCTTGACTGCACAGCAAAAGAAATATCGAAAGTAAAATGGAGGAAAACTTGAGGTGCTGATAGAGTTTCTCCTTGTGACAGCTTTCAAACGTACAGAAAACAGCACTTCCTCATTCTCCTGCCTTTTCAATTCACATGAACATTGGAAGAAAAGGGGTTTTGGACAACTTTCTTTTGCTTCTTGCTAAACACTCTGCTGACACTCCGTGCAACTTCCAGAAAAAGATCAAGGATGCTTTTTGTACTGGGACAGTTTCTCCTTGCGAGACATAGTAGAAAAGCTTTTTGCTAAGATGTAGGCGACAAGAGACGCAGATTCAGAGATACGGAGCTCTCCGAAGGTAAAGGCCTCTCGCGGGCGTCTTTCCGCAGAAGCAGTGCTCGGGATCGCAACGCCACCGGCACAATGGTCTGTGTGCAAAGAAGCGGCTTCTTCGCCTCCGGGAGACGGAGACCGCGGCCGCGTCTTTAAAAGCCAAGAAAAAAGTCGCACAACATGGGGAGTGTGTGTGCAGCTCTCAAACTTAAAGAAAACAGTACCTTACCTCTCTCCTGCCTTTTCCATTCACATTACCATTCAAAAAGAAGGAGTTTTGGACAACTTTCTTTTGCTTCTTGCTAAACACTCTGCAGACCTCCGTGCAACTTCTAGAACAAGAGCGGAGATGCTTTCCGTACGGGCACAGTTTGTCCTGGCAAGACATAGTAAAAAAGCTTTTTGCTCAGTTTTATGTGACAAGAGAGGCAGAAGGCAGAGTAAAGAGTTCTCCCAAACGAAGCCCTCTGCCAGGGCGTCTTTCGTCAGAAGCCGCTCTCCGGAGAACACCGCCACCGGCACAATGCTCTGTGCGCGAAGAAGCCGCTTCTTCGCCTCCGGGAGATGGAGAGAACGGCAGCTTCCCAAGGGCGAAGATGCAAGCCGCAGCACACCGATATAGCGTGTGCAGCTTTCAAATTGATAGAAACGAGTGCTTTAGCATTCTCCTGCCCTTTCATTCACATTATATTCGAATAAAAGGAGTTTTGGGACACGATGTTTTTCTTCTTGTTAAACACTCTGCAGTCCTCTGTGCAACTTTTAGAAGAAGATCGGGGATGTTTTGTGTACTGGCACAGTTTCTCCTTGCAAGATATGGTGGAAAAGCTTTTTGCTGAGTGTTGAACGACAAGAACCTAAGAAGACAGAGATACGCAGCTCTCCGAAGCTAAGTGCCGGTCCCCGGCGTCTTTCGGCAAAAACCGCTCTCAGGTGCTCCCGGCGCCCTGCACAATGCTCTGCGCGCAAAGAAGCCGCTTCTTCGCCTCCGGGAGACGGAGAGAGCGGCACCCTCCGAAAGGCTAAGAACAAAGCCGCCTACTACCAGCAAAACCTGAGCACCTTTCAAACAAATAGAAAAGACTACTTTACCACTCTCCTGACTTTTCCATTCACAATATAATCAAATAAAAAGAGTTTTCGACAACTATCTTTTCCTTCTAATTAAACAGTTCGAATACCTATGTGCATTTTTAGAAAAAGATCTGGGTTGTTTTGTGTACTGGCACAATTTCTCCTTGGAAGATAGGGTGGAAAAGCTTTTTGCTAAGTGTTGAGCGGCAAGACACGCAGAAGACGCAGATACGCAGCTCTCCGATTCTAAAAGTGCCGGTCCCCGGCTTCTTTCGGCACAAGCCGCTCTCCGAAATGCACCGCGACCCAAACAATGCTCTGTGCGCAAAGAAGCCGCTTCTTCGCCTCCGGAAGACTCGGCCAGTGGCAGCTTCCCAAAGGCGAAGATGCAAGCTGCACCACACAAGCACATTGTGGGCAACATTCAGACTTAGAGAAAACAGTACTTTACCACTCTCCTGCCTTTTCCATTGTTAGTATATTCGAAAAGAACGAGTTTTGGACAGCTATCTTTTCCTTCTTGCAAAACTCTTTTCAGACCTCCGTGCAACTTCTGGAAAAATATCGGTGATGTTTTCTATAGTGGCAGAGTTTCTCTTTGCAAGATATGGTGGAAAAGCTTTTTGCTGAGTGTTGAGCGGCAAGACACGCAGAAGACGCAGATACGCAGCTCTCAGAAGCTAAGTGCCGGTCCCCAGCTTCTTTCGGCACAAACAGCTCTCAGGAGCTCCCTGCACTCGGCACAATGTTGTGCGCAAAGAAGCCGCTTCTTCGCCTCCCGGAGACGGAGAGAGCGGCAGCTTCAAAAAGGCGAAGATGCAAGCCGCACCACGCAGGCACAGTGTGGGCAGCATTCAGACTTAGAGAAAACAGTACTTTACCACTCTCCTGCCTTTTCCACTGATATTATATTCCAAAGGAACGAGTTCTGCACAACTATCTTTTCCGTATTGCAAAACCCTTTTCAGACATCCGTGCAAGTTTAGAACATGATTTTGGATATTTTCTATAGTGGCAGAGTTTCTCTTTGCAAGATATGGTGGAAAAAGCTTTTTGCTGAGTGTTGAGCGGCAAGACACGCAGAAGACGCAGATACACAGCTCTCCGATTCTAAAAGTGCCGGTCCCCGGCTTCTTTCGGCACAAGCCGCTCTTAGGTGCTCACCGCAACGCAAGCAATGCTCTGTGTGCGAAGAAGCCGCTTCTTCGCCTCCGGCAGACGGAGAGAGCGGCATCTTCCCAAAGGCGAAGATGCAAGCCGCACCACACAAGCACATTGTGGGCAGCATCCAGACTTAGAGAAAACAGTATTTTACCACTCTCCTGCCTTTTCCATTGTTATTATATTCCAAAGGAACGAGTTTTGGACAACTAGCTTTCCTTCTTGCAAAACTCTTTTCAGACCTTCCTGCAAGCTTTAGAACATGATTTTGGATGTTTTATTTACTGGCAGAGTTTCTCTTTGCAAGATATGGTGGAAAAGCTTTTTGCTGAGTGTTGATCGGCAAGACACGCAGAAGACGCAGATACGCAGCTCTCCGAAGCTAAGTGCCGGTCCCCGGCTTCTTTCGGCACAAGCCGCTCTTAGGTGCTCACCGCAACGCAAGCAATGCTCTGTGTGCGAAGAAGCCGCTTCTTCGCCTCCGGCTGAAGGAGAGAGCGGCAGCTTCCCAAAGGCGAAGATGCAAGCCGCACCACACAAGCACATTGTGGGCAACATTCAGACTTAGAGAAAACAGTACTTTACCACTCTCCTGCCTTTTCCATTGTTCTTATATTCGAAAAGAACGAGTTTTGGACAGCTATCTTTTCCGTATTGCAAAACCCTTTTCAGACCTCTGTGCAAGCTTTAGAACATGATTTTGGATGTTTTCTATACTGGCAGAGTTTCTCTTTGCAAGATATGGTGGAAAAGCTTTTTGCTGAGTCTTGAGCGGCAAGACACGCAGAAGACGCAGATACGCAGCTCTCCGAAGCTAAGTGCCGGTCCCCGGCTTCTTTCGGCACAAGCCGCTCTTAGGTGCTCACCGCGACGCAAGCAATGCTCTGTGTGCGAAGAAGCCGCTTCTTCGCCTCCGGCAGACGGAGAGAGCGGCATCTTCCCAAAGGCGAAGATGCAAGCCGCACCACACAAGCACATTGTGGGCAGCATCCAGACTTAGAGAAAACAGTATTTTACCACTCTCCTGCCTTTTCCATTGTTATTATATTCGAAAGGAACGAGTTTTGGACAACTAGCTTTCCTTCTTGCAAAACTCTTTTCAGACCTTCCTGCAAGTTTTTAAAATGATTTTGGATGTTTTCTATACTGGCAGAGTTTCTCTTTGCAAGATATGGTGGAAAAAAGCTTTTTGCTGAGTGTTGAGCGGCAAGACACGCAGAAGACGCAGATACGCAGCTCTCCGAAGCTAAGTGCCGGTCCCCGGCTTCTTTCGGCACAAGCCGCTCTTAGGTGCTCACCGCGACGCAAGCAATGCTCTGTGTGCGAAGAAGCCGCTTCTTCGCCTCCGGCAGACGGAGAGAGCGGCATCTTCCCAAAGGCGAAGATGCAAGCCGCACCACACAAGCACATTGTGGGCAGCATTCAGACTTTGAGAAAACAGTATTTTACCACTCTCCTGCCTTTTCCATTGTTATTATATTCGAAAGGAACGAGTTTTGGACAACTAGCTTTCCTTCTTGCAAAACTCTTTTCAGACCTTCCTGCAAGTTTTTAAAATGATTTTGGATGTTTTCTATACTGGCAGAGTTTCTCTTTGCAAGATATGGTGGAAAAAAGCTTTTTGCTGAGTGTTGAGCGGCAAGACACGCAGAAGACGCAGATACGCAGCTCTCCGAAGCTAAGTGCCGGTCCCCGGCTTCTTTCGGCACAAGCCGCTCTTAGGTGCTCACCGCAACGCAAGCAATGCTCTGTGTGCGAAGAAGCCGCTTCTTCGCCTCCGGCTGAAGGAGAGAGCGGCAGCTTCCCAAAGGCGAAGATGCAAGCCGCACCACACAAGCACATTGTGGGCAACATTCAGACTTAGAGAAAACAGTACTTTACCACTCTCCTGCCTTTTCCATTGTTCTTATATTCGAAAAGAACGAGTTTTGGACAGCTATCTTTTCCGTATTGCAAAACTCTTTTCAGACCTCTGTGCAAGCTTTAGAACATGATTTTGGATGTTTTCTATAGTGGCAGAGTTTCTCTTTGCAAGATATGGTGGAAAAGCTTTTTGCTGAGTCTTGAGCGGCAAGACACGCAGAAGACGCAGATACGCAGCTCTCCGAAGCTAAGTGCCGGTCCCCGGCTTCTTTCGGCACAAGCCGCTCTTAGGTGCTCACCGCGACGCAAGCAATGCTCTGTGTGCGAAGACGCCGCTTCTTCGCCTCCGGGAGACGGAGAGTGCCGCAGCTTCCCGAAAACGAAGGTGCAAGTCGCACCACACAGGAACAGTGTGGGCAGCATTCAGACTTTGAGAAAACAGTATTTTACCACCCTCCTGCCTTTTCCACTGATATTATATTCCAAAGGAACGAGTTTTGGACAACTAGCTTTCCTTCTTGCAAAACTCTTTTCAGACCTTCCTGCAAGTTTATAAAATGATTTTGGATGTTTTCTATACTGGCAGAGTTTCTCTTTGCAAGATATGGTGGAAAAGCTTTTTGCTGAGTGTTGATCGGCAAGACACGCAGAAGACGCAGATACGCAGCTCTCCGAAGCTAAGTGCCGGTCCCCGGCTTCTTTCGGCACAAGCCGCTCTTAGGTGCTCACCGCAACGCAAGCAATGCTCTGTGTGCGAAGAAGCCGCTTCTTCGCCTCCGGCTGAAGGAGAGAGCGGCAGCTTCCCAAAGGCGAAGATGCAAGCCGCACCACACAAGCACATTGTGGGCAACATTCAGACTTAGAGAAAACAGTACTTTACCACTCTCCTGCCTTTTCCATTGTTCTTATATTCGAAAAGAACGAGTTTTGGACAGCTATCTTTTCCGTATTGCAAAACCCTTTTCAGACCTCTGTGCAAGCTTTAGAACATGATTTTGGATGTTTTCTATACTGGCAGAGTTTCTCTTTGCAAGATATGGTGGAAAAGCTTTTTGCTGAGTCTTGAGCGGCAAGACACGCAGAAGACGCAGATACGCAGCTCTCCGAAGCTAAGTGCCGGTCCCCGGCTTCTTTCGGCACAAGCCGCTCTTAGGTGCTCACCGCGACGCAAGCAATGCTCTGTGTGCGAAGAAGCCGCTTCTTCGCCTCCGGCAGACGGAGAGAGCGGCATCTTCCCAAAGGCGAAGATGCAAGCCGCACCACACAAGCACATTGTGGGCAGCATCCAGACTTAGAGAAAACAGTATTTTACCACTCTCCTGCCTTTTCCATTGTTATTATATTCGAAAGGAACGAGTTTTGGACAACTAGCTTTCCTTCTTGCAAAACTCTTTTCAGACCTTCCTGCAAGTTTTTAAAATGATTTTGGATGTTTTCTATACTGGCAGAGTTTCTCTTTGCAAGATATGGTGGAAAAAAGCTTTTTGCTGAGTGTTGAGCGGCAAGACACGCAGAAGACGCAGATACGCAGCTCTCCGAAGCTAAGTGCCGGTCCCCGGCTTCTTTCGGCACAAGCCGCTCTTAGGTGCTCACCGCGACGCAAGCAATGCTCTGTGTGCGAAGAAGCCGCTTCTTCGCCTCCGGCAGACGGAGAGAGCGGCATCTTCCCAAAGGCGAAGATGCAAGCCGCACCACACAAGCACATTGTGGGCAGCATTCAGACTTTGAGAAAACAGTATTTTACCACTCTCCTGCCTTTTCCATTGTTATTATATTCGAAAGGAACGAGTTTTGGACAACTAGCTTTCCTTCTTGCAAAACTCTTTTCAGACCTTCCTGCAAGTTTTTAAAATGATTTTGGATGTTTTCTATACTGGCAGAGTTTCTCTTTGCAAGATATGGTGGAAAAAAGCTTTTTGCTGAGTGTTGAGCGGCAAGACACGCAGAAGACGCAGATACGCAGCTCTCCGAAGCTAAGTGCCGGTCCCCGGCTTCTTTCGGCACAAGCCGCTCTTAGGTGCTCACCGCAACGCAAGCAATGCTCTGTGTGCGAAGAAGCCGCTTCTTCGCCTCCGGCTGAAGGAGAGAGCGGCAGCTTCCCAAAGGCGAAGATGCAAGCCGCACCACACAAGCACATTGTGGGCAACATTCAGACTTAGAGAAAACAGTACTTTACCACTCTCCTGCCTTTTCCATTGTTCTTATATTCGAAAAGAACGAGTTTTGGACAGCTATCTTTTCCGTATTGCAAAACTCTTTTCAGACCTCTGTGCAAGCTTTAGAACATGATTTTGGATGTTTTCTATAGTGGCAGAGTTTCTCTTTGCAAGATATGGTGGAAAAGCTTTTTGCTGAGTCTTGAGCGGCAAGACACGCAGAAGACACAGATACGCAGCTCTCCGAAGCTAAGTGCCGGTCCCCGGCTTCTTTCGGCACAAGCCGCTCTTAGGTGCTCACCGCGACGCAAGCAATGCTCTGTGTGCGAAGACGCCGCTTCTTCGCCTCCGGGAGACGGAGAGTGCCGCAGCTTCCCGAAAACGAAGGTGCAAGTCGCACCACACAGGAACAGTGTGGGCAGCATTCAGACTTTGAGAAAACAGTATTTTACCACCCTCCTGCCTTTTCCACTGATATTATATTCCAAAGGAACGAGTTTTGGACAACTAGCTTTCCTTCTTGCAAAACTCTTTTCAGACCTTCCTGCAAGTTTATAAAATGATTTTGGATGTTTTCTATACTGGCAGAGTTTCTCTTTGCAAGATATGGTGGAAAAAAGCTTTTTGCTGAGTGTTGAGCGGCAAGACACGCAGAAGACGCAGATACGTAGCTCTCCGATTCTAAGTGCCGGTCCCCGGCTTCTTTCGGCACAAACTGCTCTCAGGAGCTCCCTGCCCTCGGCACAATGCTCTGTGCGCAAAGAAGACGCTTCTCCGCCTCCGGGAGACGGTGAGAACGGCAGCTTCCCAAAGGCGAAGATGCAAGCCGCACCACGCAGGCACAGTGTGGGCAGCATCCAGACTTAGAGAAAACAGTACTTTACCACTCTCCTGCCTTTTCCATTTTTATTATATTCGAAAGGAACGAGTTCTGCGCAACTATCTTTTCCGTATTGCAAAACTCTTTTCAGACCTCTGTGCAAGCTTTAGAACATGATTTTGGATGTTTTCTATACTGGCAGAGTTTCTCTTTGCAAGATATGGTGGAAAAAAGCTTTTTGCTGAGTGTTGAGCGGCAAGACACGCAGAAGACGCAGATACGCAGCTCTCCGAAGCTAAGTGCCGGTCCCCGGCTTCTTTCGGCACAAGCCGCTCTTAGGTGCTCACCGCGACGCAAGCAATGCTCTGTGTGCGAAGAAGCCGCTTCTTCGCCTCCGGCAGACGGAGAGAGCGGCATCTTCCCAAAGGCGAAGATGCAAGCCGCACCACACAAGCACATTGTGGGCAGCATTCAGACTTTGAGAAAACAGTATTTTACCACTCTCCTGCCTTTTCCATTGTTATTATATTCGAAAGGAACGAGTTTTGGACAACTAGCTTTCCTTCTTGCAAAACTCTTTTCAGACCTTCCTGCAAGTTTATAAAATGATTTTGGATGTTTTCTATACTGGCAGAGTTTCTCTTTGCAAGATATGGTGGAAAAAAGCTTTTTGCTGAGTGTTGAGCGGCAAGACACGCAGAAGACGCAGATACGCAGCTCTCCGAAGCTAAGTGCCGGTCCACGGCTTCTTTCGGCACAAGCCGCTCTTAGGTGCTCACCGCGACGCAAGCAATGCTCTGTGTGCGAAGAAGCCGCTTCTTCGCCTCCGGGAGACTCGGCTAGCAGCAGCTTCCGAAACGCCAAAAACAAATATTAACACCACCGGCATTGTGTCCCGGGCGTCTTTCGGCACAAGCGCCGCACCGGAGCGTACCGCCACGGTCACAATGCTCTGTGCGCGAAGAACTCGATTCTTCGCCTCCCGGGATCTGAAAGAACAAGCATAAGCTTAAGACGCCCTTGCCTCAATTGTGTACAGGTTTGGGCGCTCCTCTCGATTAATTGTGCCATTTCTGACAGCAGGTGTCGCTGTTGGTCAAGCTTTGAGTATGCTTAAGACGTTGCGATGCTGGGTGGTCAAACTCAAGGTAAGATCAGCGATTTTAAATCAGGTTCTCACTGGTGTAGATACCATTAGTCATTGCACACTGCAAAATAAAGCTGCTCTAGCTTTCTTGTTAGCACATGGGCAAGAGTGTGAGGATTTTGAAGGAATGTGTTTTTTGAACCTCTCTAACCCTTCTGCAGTCATTCACTGGAAACTCAAACAAGGACAAGATAACATGAAGAAATTGATTGGGAATGAGAGGGTTACGCATGAATGGTTTGAGAGATGGGAAACAACTCGATGGTTGGAAGATCTTGTCAAGGGAACTTTGTTGTTACTAGTAGTCATTATTAGATTGCTTCTTGTTATTCCATGCATCATGAAACTGGTGAGCCTCTTGGAAGTAAATACAGTGAAAAGGGTTTAGCTGGTGCAAGACAAAGAAGGGGGAAATTGTAGCAATGTAGCTGAACCTCTTAGACTAAAGGGTGCACCAGCCATCCAGCTGGAATATGTTCTTCTCAGAATTTTCTCAGAGCCCTCTGGAATTCATCAAGGTTACTAAGACATAAGCCGTGCTAAAAGAAGAAAGAGAAGTTGAGAAACCAACTTCCAAGACTACAAGAACTCGATAACGGGGGGCAGCAAAGCGCCTGGACTGTAACCAATCGTATCTTCTGAGAGGTAGACACAGAATGTGTGGACATAACAAAGGCACCAAGATAAAAATGCGGGCCTAGCGTGTGCAGAGATTTAGAATGTGTAAGTGCATCATGTCAACAATCAACGGCTTCTGCTTAATCCTCTCGCTCCGTTGTCCTGGAGTCCTGAATTTCCCACAAGGAAAGCCCTACTAAAAGGGCTCTGATTTTAATGATAGTTGCTGTCTAGACGATGAATAATGGGAAGAGTTCTTTCAAATCCTTCCCTCGCTGACATCTGTAAGTTTCATCTTTTCCTGATTGTACTGGTGGCTATACATTAGTTATGACTAGAAAGGAATGCGTTTTAGGGATATGTGGCAAGGAAATTGGTAGCTCTGCTTCCATTTCCATTGTCTAAGAAGAATTCTGGTTAGTTTTGGACTTTTCATAGACCTCTGACTAGATTGCATTTGTCTTTGATTGAGCCCGTAAATTTTAGGCTACTAGGCTTGACCAATGAATAGAAAAGGGAAAGTCACACAGCTTAGGTGGTTCTCTTGTTAGTAGGGCGATTTCTGTCCTCAAGTTTGTTACTTCAGCTAGCAGATTATGCTCACTCCAAAAGAAGGTGAGAAGTTTGCTACCGTAAATGGTCCGAGAATTCTTCCTGCTTCTTTATGACTCTTTTGTATGACTGGATTCTGTATTATTGGAGTTTGTTATAAAAAGTTGGATTAAATTGCGTGCGTCCGTTCTTGGGGGAAACAGAGTATTTAGCCAATAACATCTAGGCTTTTATCGCCCTGAGACTGTCTGAACGGACCGGACGCTTTAAACACAGTAATTCCTGCTAGTTCCAATTCCATTTTTAGACTCGACAAACCGAATGGTAAACCTGCACCAGTAGGGAGGGACATTGGACTTTCTCCTTTTTAGAGAGAAACTAATGAAAAAGTTTCAGCAGAATCACAGCAGGCTGTAAAATAAGAAAAGCATCATGAAAAGAGGCCAATCCTATCCTCTTAGATATGGCTAGTTGTGATTGGACATGAATGAAATATGTCAACTCTGTGTTCCTGGGTATCACATCAGTAACAGCTACTTCAGCTGCTGTAGTTGTCTCCTAAAGCTAAGAACAGAATCCAAAGAATTGTGATTCCATGGTCCCAATTCACCCTGTGATGGTGACAGGTGAAAAAGGAGTGGAAGGTGCACGGGGAAATTAACTTGAATGGCCTATCTAAATCAGCAGCCACTGATTTCCTGAAAACTTCAACAGGTCAGTTGACCTGTTGGGATTCTTTTAATCCATGGTCATGTTTTTCTTGGGATTCTTGTAACCTTTCCCCATTTGTTCAGCCTTTGCCCTCAAGCCTTTGCTGACATTTCAAGTATCTCGACAAGCTGGAAATGTGTTGTCTTTCTTTATCATGTCATAATTCCCTTCAAAGGCTTGTTTGCCTCAAGTCTTATTTTTGCTGGTTTTCTGCTAGTTCATTGTCAGAGGGCAACAGGTGCTTTGTAAGAGCAATCCTATAGCTTGCTTTTCTTTTGATTTGGCCTGTCTAGAAAACTGAATGACTGAACATTTCCGACAGAATTTTCTCTCCCCATTATGTTTCCCTGGAAGGGCAGATGCAAATCATCTACCTAAACTCTTGGCACGGAAGAAAATAGTGGTTTGCTGCTGCATATAGGTAGAAGCTTACAAAAGGAAGGCCTTGGGCTGAGGCCCGATACTTTGGCTAAGTAGAAAAGGACTATGGGAAGGTGAGGCCGCTGAATCAGAGGTAGATCAACAAGTTCTAGAATCGTCACGTGTTCACGGCGTGGTGTATGATGGTTGGTTGAATGAATTTTGTTATGGCTTAAAGCTGTGGAACTGATAAAGGCCTGAGTGCTTCAAAAGCCTGGTTTTTGCAAAAAAGCAGCTCTCCTCTGCACCTGCCTGGGGACTCTGCGTCACTAGGGACCCTCACTCCCAGTTTGCCAAGGAGATGATCAGTAGGAATGTTGCAGAGCTGCTGTGTCCATATGAACGGAATGGCAAAGAGTGAAGCGGTGGGTAGTTTTGGGCTTTAATACAATGCTGCTGCATTGGTGCCAGTTTAGTTGGTTTTCCATCAGTGGCCTTTCTGTCTAGAAGTACACTGCCCACAGTCTTCCTAGCATGTGATGCCATTTCCTTCCTGTTGTTTTAATACCTTCCTTCAGTTGAAAGGATGATACAATCTTTACATTTTGAAGATCCCTGTTAGGAAACACTATGCCAGAGGAGTCATTGCTCCCTTTTCTTCTGCCTCCTTTGTAATTTTCAGAGACTCATTTCAAATTTCTGCTAATGTCGAGAAGAATACTGAGACTACTCAGCAGGGTTGACGCTCTCAGCTGCCTTCCTCTTTCATACTGCTTCATACTGGATGTGACTTAATGGCCTGGTTTTGTCATCCGCATTTTGCTGTGATCTGTGAACACAAAAAGAAGTCTTTGTTTTTTGCAAGAACTACCCCTAGGAGGATTTGTGTTCCTTTTGATTTCTCCGGTGTTAGCCCTGTTGCAGAAAAAAAGGAGATTGTACCCTCTTCTTGTGCTCTCATTCCCTCCTCTCTGCTTTGCATGTCCTAGTTAATCTACTGCCATGACTCATTTGGCATCATCTCATCGTGCAAATTCTGCACAGTTGCATGGACTTACAAATGCCAGGTGCCAAGGAGCTAATATAACCATTCAAAGATTAAAGAATCGTAGGGCTGGGCAAGTTCAGCTGCTGAAACTGTAAGTGGTTAAGTCATGCCATATTAAAGAGACAGAGCAAAGCAGTTCATCTAGGACTTTGAACTGGACACCTCTGAGAATAACAGCTTGACAGCAATGACACAGCCATCTTCCTAGCTGTATTCCAGAAAGAGAAAAGGGACACCTTCAATGGTTAAGATGTTTGGCATGAGAAAACAGCAAGAAATGTAGCCCAAAATACTTGAGCCAGATAAAGTGCGTTTTTCTCGTGAGAATTTTGCAGTTGTTCTTTCTTGTCTGTGCCTTTACTTTTCACAGAAGACAGGGAGGGCGTTCAATTATTATTGTTCTTTTGTTTTCTATTCTTGGCCTCCCTCTTTCCACCTGCCATTAACAATTTTGCCTTTCTTGACTGGCTTGTCTTTCTTTACTTCTAGAAGGTTACATGAGGTCCTCCAACCTTGTCATAAACATTCGCAGACAGTGGAAAGGAGTAGAAGGTACATCTAAATGCACAAAACAGACCCAGAAAAATAGAGGTTTTTTACAGTCTTCTGTGAGAACAAGATATCTTTGAACGGAGTAATGCTTTAACTTTTAGTCCACTCATTACTATTATTACAAGTGTTTGGCCTTTAGTACATAGCCTTTGAAATCATCCAGCCCAATATTTTTGGCTAATTTTGTTTTAGTTCTCTCGGGGACTTTGTTTCTTAAGGAATAGTCCAGAGCGAGAGCGTCCACGGTAGAGTTATGCTGCCATAATAAAAGCGTCGTAAATTCTGGTACAGTTTGTGCTGGTAATAGGTCTAGGAAAGAAAGGTTTTACATCTTTTTTGACTTTCAAATGTAACCATTATTTGAAACAGTTAAGAGTTGGGCTTTCCCCCCCTCCAAAATACTTCTCTCTGGAATGTTGCTCAGGGATTACACATAAAAGCTCACCCTGTAAAATATGTTGCGGATAATCTGCAGTAAGCGCAGCTTAGCAGCTAGAGATGATTATGTGGGTTAAATGACATTCCTTCTGCGGTGATGGAAACTCTGTCTACGCAGACATACTCAACAAAAGTTACCATGGCTTAGCTCCTCTCCTAAACTTCATGTGCATTTTAAAACTTTCCAAGAAGGTGAATTCAAGCTCCTTCATTGCTCTGTGCTGGAGTCCCAAGAAAATATCAGTGTGCTTTTTGTCCTTTACAGCTGTCATTGCTTAGCTCTTGAACATGAGACTCTCTCATGACTGATGAAAGTTGTCTAGTTAAGAGCGGGTCAAAGACACGCTCCTGCTCTAGAAGGAGATGAGAAGGTTTCTGCAGTCTTTGTCATCTCTACTGCTTGTGATTTCTAGACAAAACCAGTGGGAAGTTTTCTGAAGGCAGTCCAGAAGCTGGCAATATGGACAGCTTACAACCAAACACTTGCTGCACTGCTACCACGGTGATACCAGGAAGGACTTAAAAAATTTAAACGGGCAAACAAAGCAGTTGGAAGGAAAAGAACATTAACCATTATTCCATGCTTCTAATATATCCTCCTTTAAGTCATCATTTTCATGCAGTTTAACGGCTTGCCTTGGTATCCCTCAAAAGGAAATCTGAGACAGAGTAAGCTTTTGAATGCAGTAGATGTGACACATGCAGGCCAAGTTGCCTTTGTTGACATCAAATGCCAGTTATGCTTGAGCTACCCTTTGCTTAAGGTACTTCGCTTACACTAAGAATTTTACTCATCATTGAGCAAATTTTGCTGTCATGATTGAGTAAATTTTATTCATGATAGAGTGAATTTTACTGTCACTCAGAATTTTACTGTCATGATTGGCATTGAAACTTTTCAAGGAAAGCTCTGGATAGCAATGTTTGTGAAAAAACAGTATTTTATCTCCTGTATTTGTGTGAAGCAGGTAAGCCTTTTGCTGTCACCAGTGTTGCTTACCCTTTCATGTCATATCCCTCTTCATATCCATATTCTGCTGAAGGCTTATTAATCTACTTTAAAATTGGCACGTGGAATAAGACTCCTTTTCCTTTTTGAAAGCTAATGTCATTTGACCTACTGACAGTAAATAATTCATTAATTGTAAGTCCCCAGCTAGCATCTTTTACGCATATTCTAACCTTCTAAAGAAGTAACAAAAACACTCTCCAATACTTTGCTTTCTTAAGCACACAAAATGCTTCCCTCCTTTGCAGTTGGCATTGTAAAATGAACCACATCTCTGCAGTATTTTAACGTGCACCATATTTAACCAAGTAATTCAAAAGAAATAAAAAGCAGCCCCTTCGATTTGGAAATATTTTTGAATTGTTTTTGAATATACAAACCATACCCTTACCATACGCATTGCATGCAGATTTAATCGTCGTGAAAGCAAACCCTATGTTTCTGTTGGGATAGCAGGGTTTTCCAGTTTCCACAATTGTTCTTGGCACAGTTTTCTACTTATGTGACTGTTAGGACACTCACAGGTACTTCTAAGGTACTGTAGTAAGCGGAGAAGGAGGAGAGGTTGTGCCTTATTTCTGGCTTCCTTTGGTTTTCTTTTTGGTTTTCTTCCTCTTGCTCTTTTTCATGTCACCTTTCTAGATACTGTGATTTAGATTTGCAGTTTACTAAGCTGTGCTTTCTGTCTGGAATTCTTTGAAATTCCGAGAGGAACCCCACCGGTAAATATGCATCTTTTTATGATTTGCTAGCTACATAGAAAATCTTCCTGCTGCTCTAAAAGGCTTTTATTTGATATGCATTTTTATCACCATTCCAATGAAAAGTTCCTCTATTCACTGCTTTTGTACTGGATTCAGTTCAATGTGCGCTAACGGTGCAAAAAAGTCCTGCTGGAAGAAAGGAGCTGCATACCAATTGACCAAGACACGTGCTACAAGGGTCTTGGAAAGGTTCAAAGTTTCTCTACCTTTCTGGCAGTCTGTCTTCACAGCAGGACTTGATGAGGGATTTTGCTGGCGTTTCTTTGACAGAAAGCAATAACAAAGCAAGCAAAATGGAGCAGCAGAAGAAGATAGCAGCAAAAGGTACATTATCCCCTCTGTTATTTATCATTGTCGAAAGAGATTTTTTCTCGCCATGTTACATCAAATACCTTAGTAGAGCTAAAGACTAGAAAAACGCAGCTCTGTTCTGGTTCATTAAAAGCAAAGCCATCTGTGGACAGAAGTGCCCAGCGTGATGCTGGGAACTCCTAGCTGGTTTCAGGACGCTGTCTGGAGAACGGCATTTTCGGTGGGCTTTACTAGCGTGTCTGTAAGGAGGGGGAGTTTATGTGCAGCTTTGAGGCCTGAGAGTGCCATAGGCAAAGAGACCCATCGTGTAGCTCTCTGACCAGCCACAGCACACTGAGGCATGATGGATTACTCCCAGAGTTCAGGTGGTAGAAAGGTTTTCTGCCCCAATGAAGGACAACACATCCATTTTCTTGAATAGCGCCATTCTGTATGTTACAATGGTAACTTGAATTCATCAAGTTTGTGCTATTTGTACAATGGCAGTGAGCTTGGATTCTTAAGCTTCTCGTGTTTGACCTGTTTCCTGTTTCAGTAAATAGCAAAACTTCCAAGGACTGCAGCGACAAGAAGATGAAGCTGCTAGTGTATTTCAACTGTTTCCCTAATAAAATGGTGATTTTTGCACATATTCGCAATGAAAATTTACGGTACCGAAACACCAGCTCTGCTCAGGGCAATTCTGAAATTGACTTGAGCTCTTTCCCGTGTTTCTTAGCAGGTGAACTGAGATACTTCTAGCTCCCAAGGCAAGGCATTTGACAGCAGCTTCAAAAAGGCCCAGGCTGTTGGATGAAAAGGTGACAAAACTGAGGGAAATGGGGGGAAATTTCACTTCTGGTTTATGTCATAGATTCAGCCAGATGATCAACAAGCATTAGTTTTATGAGGTACCAGCGTAGTCTTTCACTCTTGCAGATCCCCAAAAGCTTAACCATCCAGCAGCTTCTTCCTTGCAACAAGTGCCCCAGCCAAAAGCCAGGCCTGGCCGTCACCTTCTCCTCGCAGCCTACAAACTCTGCCAAACGTACCGGTGCTTCTCACTTTCCTTCTCAGCTACATGGACAAGCACATCCTCTCCATGTCTCCGAGTCCTTAGTGAAACCAAACAGAGGTTCACCTTCAAACAGCTCAGTGTGCCAGGACAGAAAGATTTCACTGGCCTGTCCCCTTGCTTTTTCCTTGCAGCTTTTTATTTTCAGAGCATACACCGAGGCATTGCACTTTGCTTCTCAGCTGAGTGCATTGCCACATTGCTGGAGTCCCACACGTCCATCTCCTTCTCGCACTAACTGCTTCTGTTGAAACATGATGATGTGATGTGCTTTCCTGCTCAGCTATTAACACAGTCACATTCTATGTCCTGCTTGCAGTCTGAATCTAAAAGGAGACGTTTCTGACTATGTCTCACAGACACAGATGTACCAGGATGAAAAGGTTGCTTGGACCTTGCCACTTACGTTCGAAAACATCCATTCACTCCACAATCAAGAGACACCTTTCTTTGCTTTACATCCTGCAAACTTCACTCACACACACACACACACACACACACACACAGACACGAGAGCTACGCACTTTCTTTCTTTCTTTCTTAGCTGCACACACTCACCTATTTCCCAGCTTGACCTCTCTACCACTTCTCCTTCGGCCTTGCTGTGCATGGACATTTCCTGTTAAGATACCCATTGTGTTGCCTATCCCTCCCCCACATTGCCTTGCCTTTCCTACCCAATCTTGCATTTCCTTGTCATTGCTGACAATTCCTTTCTTTTCCCTTGCCTTCCTGACCCATGCATGTCCTTCCCTTGCCCTTCATAGCAACCCAGTGCCTTGTATTGACTTGCTCACCTATCCTTCTTTTCCTTCCCATTTGTCCAGCTCCAATCTTTCATTTCCTTCTCCTTCTAGGACTCTTATTGCCTTGTCTCCCTCTCTTTTGTGTTGCCTGGCAAAGCCACCACTTGTCTGGCCTTGTCCTTGAACCCCTTCCTTGCCTTGCATTACCTTGCTCACCAGTCCCCCACCTGGAATTCACCACCTCTCTTCTTGTGGAATCTCTTCAACATGCATTGCCCTGCCTGCTTCTCCTAGGATTCTCCAGGCTTCCACTGGCTTTTTTTTCTCAAGGCCCAGCGTTTCAGGAGCTTGTGAGAAGAAGCCTGGAGGAGGCCACGTGCAAGCACACCTATCTGTCCTGACAGCTTTCTTCTGACATCTATCCTTCCATGCCTTGAATTTTGGACACAAAGTTCATCTTTCACCCTTGGGCTTCAGGGGCAGAATGACAGTTCTTTTGCATACAAAGGAAAGCAGGCAACCCAAGTGTCTTAGGTGCAGATTAGACATGACCCATGCAAGATCAAGGCTGGACAGAGCGGTCCGTCTGGGCCGCTTTTGTGTACCAGCAATCTTTGAATGGACCTGCCACTTGCCTTGCATTGGGCAACCAACCAGTTTCCTTGCCATGCCCTGCTCATTCTCCATTGCTTTGCATTCCCTTGCATACCCATGCCTCACATTTGACCTGCCTGCAGTTTTCCTACAGGGCTTGGCCTTGCCTAGCCCTTCCGGTTACCATTACCTCCTATGCCCAGCCTTGCCTCTAACTTCTGGCACTTGTCTCACCTACCACTCCATTTGCTTTCCCCTCACGGCTTCAGTCTTGCCAACCTGTCCCTTGACTTGCCTACAATTGCCTACACTTGCTTTGCATTGCCTTACCTGCATGGAAGGCAAGGCAAAGAGTGGTAGACAAGGCAAAGCAAAGCCAGGAAGTTATTGGAAGGGCTAGGCAAGGCAGACATAGGCAAGCAAGCAAAGCTAGGGTAGGGTAGGCTAGGAAAACTAGGCATGGTACTGGAGGCAAGGCAAAGCCAAGTGACTTGGAGTGCCTTTCCTTGCTTGGGAAGTAAAAGATACGGTGGCAATGTTGGTAGGGCAGATGATAAGGTATCGTGGGAAGGTATAGTACAGCAAGACATTTCTGTCCTGGTCCTTTCTGTGTAGGAGCCATTGTTGGACAGAGTCAGTACCGGACGTGGTATGCAACTTTTGCTCAGTAAGTTCCTGAAGGAGAACAGCAATGCTTTCTCATGGGAAGGAAAGAACTTAGCCCCAGTGTTGGAGGTGCAGATAAGAAGCTGTGTCGTGCAGCTTAAGGGCGGCAGCAACTTTCTATGCTGGCATATTTGGTGTGGAAGCACTGACTCAATTTGTACAATCATGGAGTCGGTATCCATCTTTGGAAGGCAGTCTCCTTCCTGCAAGAATCCATTTGGCATGTGTTTTCCACTTTCTCAAGGCAGCCTTCTTGAAATTCTGCCAGCACACTTCTTTTGGACAAGGTAAAGAGCTGCGCTGGGTCTTGGTGTGCAGCCTAGCTAGTGCCCCGCACAGGTAATGCCCAATAACAGTGGTCTGACACCTTTGTAGAGGATCAGGCCCTGGATGCTTTGGATTTTGGAGGAGGGGATGCCATTTCTTTTGAGATGGGCTTCTAGTTCCTCCTCCCTTTGGCAAAGTTTGGGTGGCCACTTTGGGTGGTCTCAGTGAATTGAAAGGCTTTTCCCAATAGGCAGTTCTCTGGGTTCGAGTTGTTGAACTGTCAGTGGCAATGCAGAGGCCAGGCCAGGCCTCTGCAGGACAGGTTTTTGTCCCTTGTAGCTTTAGGGACTGTGTGAGCAGTCCCTGGTGCCATCCCATTTGGATCCTGACTCTGAGAGATTGAAGGCTTACGGTGGTACCTAGAGCTGAGAAGGAAAGTGGCGATAGCAGGGTGCACGTTTATAGTTTGATGGGTGCAATTGAAATTGTAGGCAGCAAAGAGCTTTCTCCACCAACAGTTTTGCGAGCTCGGCCAACATTTTCAAGTTTGTTACCAGGCTCTGTGAGAGAGAAAAAGTTTGTTAGGGCAGAAGATCTGGTGTCGGCCTTTGAGTGTGGGGCAAAGAAGAGTATCCACTTGGAAGGGGAAGATCGGTGACATCTTTCTGTCCTGACACAGTTGATTGGAGAGCAGGGACGTTTCTGACTTGGCTGGGTCCTGGGGGTGGTTGTGAGCTGGGCTCGGTGCGTGTCCTGGTTTTGTGAGTTGACAATGCTGTGGTGTGGTTATTTAGAAGAGCGCTGACAGTGCCCAGGAAAAAGACAAGCACTTTTCTAGCCCAGCCCCGTTCGTGTGGGAGCAGTGTAGGGACAAGAGCTCCGCTGGGATCCTGGCTCTCGGGTACTGACAGAATGGGATCCTGCATGTAGCCCAGAAGGAAGAAGAATTGTCATGAACGGCGGGAGAAATGCGACACACCATATGCGTGAATGGCAAATCCCAAAGTTTATTGAAAACTCACACATATTTATATTGGTGTTAATGAAGCTTATACATATTGCAAAAGCTGAGTTCATTATTGGTTAAAGCACACTTGGATCAACCACACCTACTTCTATCTTCTAATAATTATTTTGCTTCTATGTTTGCATTCTTCCAGCTTCTCTACCTAAGATATCTACATTTTCTGGCACGCGATTTTCTCCCCCGTCTTCCCGTTTCAGAGAAGGTCACCGTGACCTTTGTCAGTGATTGGACACTGGTTGCTTAGTTCCCAGCTTGTATCCCCTATCCTTATCCATCGGTATCACATCGAAATGTCCTTTCTCAGCTAACCAATTATCCAAAAAGCTCTCTACAAAGAATCATTGCATTGTTGGCTGCACAGTTTAGAAGCTTCAAAATAAAAGGCAATTGCAGCATGGCCTCTTCATTTTAGAAAGTTTTCTGGGCCATCAGCTGCTCAACATGTAACTTGCACCCACTGAACTGCATTCAGCTTCCTGGAGATATGCACTTTCCCTCAAGATCTAGGTACCATCTTGCACTCGAACGCTTGAAGATCCCAAACCGCTTCAAAATGTCCAGCGGCTGCTCTCAAAGAAAAAGTCCTACAACAAAAAGGCAGTGCTGGCCATAACGGTCCCTTTGCAGTCTGTCAACCAAACGAAACATACTAGCGATTCTCACGTACTTTCTCAATGATACATATACGTGCATCAGCACATTCTCTCAAAGTGACAGAGACTATCGCTACAGCCAAGCGTTTTCAGCTGCACTTCTGACTGACAGATGTGCCAGGACAGAAGGCATTTGCCAACCTACCCTCTTTCCTGTGCAACCTGACATTGGCAGCGCAAATATTTTCACATTCTTTCATTGTGGCCATGTCCAAAGCAGCTAAAGATCACACAGGTGGAAGTGTCAAGACAGAAGATGTTCTCAAAGTAACTCCTTTTTTTTCTAAACAGCTTTTAAACTGCGCACAACGCTTTGTATCATCTTTCCCACATAGACCTGCCCTCACTTTTTCACACTCACATCTTTGTTGCAAACATCCAGCAGCTGTTTGCGTAGAAAAAGGCTCTAGAAATAAAAGCGAGACTTGGGCTGCACCTTCTGCCTGCCCTGTGTAAGCCACATCAAGCTCACCAGTGCGCTCTGTCCTTCCCTTTTCCGCTGCAACTACCATTGTGTTCTCTGGATCTCGGAACCTAAAGGTAGGCACATTTGTTTCCACAGAAGGGCCATAGGTAGCGGCACAAATAGCTCTCACTGAACTTTAATCCTTACCACTGCCACCATGAGTTTGGTTGGTAGGCCAGTAGGAGTCATGCTCCTTTTACAGCTGGTATGCGGCAGCCACCAGCCCAGTGCTCTTCGACTCTTGTAACCAATGCTGCTTTTACTCTCCCGGAGGGGATTAGGCATCTGTTTCTCACACAGATCATTGTGGCAGCAGCCAACGGCTCTAGTGCACTGCTTCTGCCAAAAGACACTGGGGCCAGGCACTTACCTTCTCAGCACTACGTAGCCCCGTATTCTGCGTCTCTTGTCGTCCAGATCATACCGCAAAGCGTTTCACAGAGAAAAAATGTGCCAGGACAACAAGCTTGGCTGAAGTGTACCCCTGAAACTGGTGGAAGTTTGTATTTGCACCACATTCAAGGGGCAGTCCTCTTTCCTATACAACCTGCAAACTGCTGTCTGTTCGCAGTGGCCTCTGCCCGCTCCTTCTTACCTTGAAGTACCATGCCAAAGAGGGCTCTGTGCTGAGGTCTCAGAAGAAGAGGGAAGCAGATGTGTTTGTAAAGTGGACTGTCTGTTAGTCACTTCCCTCTTCAAAGCAGCGTGTTCCATGCCAAGCAGACAACAAAGCAACAAAAGATGAGTGTGACTCTGCAGTCAAATCCTGCAATGTTCCCAGAAGTGAATTTCTCTCTTCTATAGGACTGACTTGTATGAAGTGGCGTGGTTGTTTCCTTCCATTAGAAGGGAAACTCATCTAGCCAGGCTTCATCACCCCCTGCATCTTTTGGGGTAGTTCTTGGAAGAAAATAGAGAGCAACTTTTCCACTCCACATGATTCATGTTTCATTCTCTTCCTTCTGTACTTCAGGGAACAAGCTATCAATTCCCTACTCTTTCTATGAAAAGGCATGAAGCTATTAATTAAATTCCCATAGATATAATAAGGAATCAAAGTCTTTTATGCCTGAAGGGCAGGCCCTTATGGTATGAAAAGTATGGATTGTCAAGGGTGGAAGAAGATCTGTATGAAAAGGGAGAAAGCCCAGAAGCATGCAGGGATTTTCAGGTATGAAAGGGAAAACGACATTAAATTGTCAAGGGAAAGAAATTGAAAGAGGCAGGAGGGAGAAGGGAGGCGGAGGAGGCAAATGCTGCCTTTGAGGCAGCTGACACGAGGACCGTCGGCCTCATGAGCAAACAAGAAAACCAAATGAAACTTCACAGCAATCTCATCCACAACTTAGTGGACAAATGTGCAAACCCATTTCTTCATTTATTATGTGTCTAATATATATAGAGATGTTCTTCATTCTGACAGAATTTTCAGGGAGCAAGCTAGTGTAAGGCACCTGGAACCAATGGTGTATTGGAAATGGCCAACATGCAGAACACGCTCCATCCTGAACGCTACCACAGCAGAATCACAGGATCATAGAATGGCCGGGGTAGACAAAGACCTTAAAGGCCATCTAGTTCTCTGACATGGGCGGGGACACCTTTTACTTGCTCAGGTTGCTCAGAGCCCCATCCAGCCTGCCCTTGAACACCAGGTTGGGGTGTCCATAACTTCTCCAGGCTCTCTGTGCCAGTGCTTCACCACCCTCACAGGGAAGAATTTCTTCCGAGTATCTAATTTCAACCTGCCCTCTTTCATTTTGAAGCCATTGCCCATTGTCCTGTCTCCAGAGTTGCTAATGAAGAGTCCCTCTCCTGCTTCCCTTCAGATATTGGAAGGTGTTGTGAGGTCTCCATGCAACCTTCTCTTCACCAGGCTAAACAGCCCTCATTCTCTCAGCCTGTGTGTCATGGCTTGACACTGGGACAATGCCAGTGCCCCCATGAGTATACTCTCTCCCTGGTTTCTGCTGTGAGATGTGACCAGCAATAAGCAAAGCAGGCTCCCACTTAGGAAAAAAAAAATAATTATTAACTAAACTACAAGGGAAAGGAAAAGAAAAAAAAAAAAGAAACACACAAGGAAAATGAAAACTTCACAAATACATCTCCTCCTCCTCCTCCCCAAATTCCCAATACAATACATCCCCCAAATCATCGACTCTTGGTCCAGCACCACCCTTCAGAATACTCAATCCTCAGTTCATCAAGAGGAGAAGGAGTCCTTCTTGTGCCAATGGTGACCTCTTCCTTTCATGTCCACTGCTCTCACCACTGAACACAGACCAGAGCTGCTTCTAGGGTCGACTTTTAAGGATGCTTCGTCCCACTGCAAAAAGGCACAGTCTCAACTTTGGGACATCTGTCCCCCCCATATTTTTCACCCCCTGGGGCTGAGGGGTACCCACACCGAACCCTCTTGGTCCTGAGGCATTGCCTCCCCCTAGAATGCAGTCCCTGTATCACAAGGAAACATGGCTCTGTCCATGGCTACACACAAAGAGTCCAGCATAAGCTACTCCATCATCTCTTCCACCTGCCTTCTTCTCTATTTCTCTCGTGGCCCATTTCCTCTTATCTCCTCTATATCTCTCTTCTCATTCAACTCCAGGAGGATTAGCATTTTTCCATCATCCAAGAAAAGGGTTAAAAATCTGAGGCTCTGTCTGTCCAGAACGCCCATGGCTGCCCTGCCAGGCACCTTCTTGCACTCCCCTCTTCTCCTTCTCGGCCGGCCAAGAACAGGCACCAGCTCTCTCTCTATCTCTCCTGGGGGGGCGGGGGGGGGGGCTGCCCGATGCCTCTCAGTGCTCCTCCACCCTTCCATCCTGCAGGGGCCTTCACCTCCCTTCTGGCCAGGGACCCAGCCTACCTCACCGGGCCGGGTGGCTTCCCCTGCCCCGCCCAGCCCGCAGCCAGGCAGGGGAGATCTGAACCTTTCCCTGACCGGAACCCAAGAGAGCCTCCCAGGGGAGAGCCCTGCTTTTAACCCCGTGTTCTCGGAGGCGCATCCAATGTCCCAATGGCCACCTTAGGTGCCAATATTAAAATCTGAACATCCATTGGCCTCACCACAGCATCCCAGAAAACACATTTCCTGTCAAACCACCACACTGTGGGATATGCTCTTGTCCTGAATACTGAACTGCAGTATTGTCTGATGATTTTTTGAATCCTTTGAAGGCATTTTGAATTCTTTTTCAGCCTTAAATTAGACTAAATAGCTTTGATTTGTGGGTATTGAGAACCAGAAATCACTGCCCTGCCTTGCCTTTTTTACAGCTCCTTTCCGTGGGAGACTCGCTGCAAACGTCACAGCTGGTGAGACAGTGGGCACACCATCATTCTGAAAGAGCTTTGCACAGTAAACATAGAGGAGGATTAAATATTGAAATGCAGATGACAGGAGCTGCCCAATGGACTCTGCTGGTGGCAATCAAATACTAGTCTAGTCTTTTGAATGCAAATAATTCCTCCCAATGAGGCCAGACAGGCTTGTTTGCCTTTGAATCTGAGCATGTGGACAGTAGTGGATGGTCTACAGGTTGAAAACAGTGTAGATACTTCTCCTTTTTTTCAATAGTGGCTCAGAAACTGAAAAGGCAGCTACAAAATGGTAAATACATCCCTACAGATTCAAAAATGGTTGTTCTTAAGTTGCATCTCCACCATAACAACAAATTGTTAGAACTGAAATACAGATGGGAATTTTATAGCTTCTCAGAAATGAAGCAGGAATTGGCCAATGGGCCTTAGCAGTAGCTACAAGTTTTTCAGCATGAGGCATCTCAAAAGTATTTTAACCGTACAGAACTTTTCTGTACTTTTGGCCTTTTATCTCAAGGATGCATCAAAAAAAAAAAAGGAAAAAAACCCCAAGAAAAATAAAAAAGAACAAACCCTACCAAATATATATATATATATCTTACATGACTAAGATAATAAGCACAATCAGTAACCTATATAGAAACAGAACCCATGGTTTTTAACTTTCAACCTTGTCTTCTCAACACACTCTCGAAAATGGAATTGTTTCCCTATCTGCCTTGAAACATTTTGGAGCAAAAAACACTCTAAGGTCCTGATAGGTGTTTTGGTCAAAAATCCCTTCTTCTGGTTTTCTGTCCAGAAGCAGAGTAATGGAGGGGAAAGCTGGTAGCTGGCCAAAGGAGGTAGGAAGAGTAATCATCATCCACAACACTGGGGCTAAAGAAATTTCCACAGAAAATTACCTGCCTTATTACTTGCTCATGTGGTGGGTTGAAAGCTCAGAATCTGTTTCCATGTTTCCCATCCCTCGAATGTTCTATTTCACAGAATTCGAGCCCCTCAAACTTCAGTCCTGCCAGAACAGCCTGCCATGTGCTGTCATAGGGGATCTGCTGATGCCCACTGACTCTTACCAGTCTAGTGCTCGTCACTGTTGCAGATCAAGAACTACTGAATAGTTCTGATGAATGCTCTTAGAGTGGTTGAAAACAAGGAAAGAATGACTAGACATTTGTATGATCAAATCCCCTGATGGAATAAAAACATGCCAGGACAACAAGCTTAATAAATGTATTCATTGTCATAAGAAGGGAGATGAAGGGTCCAAAAGATTACTTGCATACTTACTGTTCTAAATCCCTTGTTATCTGGTAAATTGAAAAGGATGCCCGGCTTTCACCAAAATGCAAATCAGATTAAAATGTGAAGCCTTACACTTTACTGGATATAAAACTTCATCATCCATTTTTAAATCTTAGAGATTGCGATGTTGTCCTGGTTTAGGGCAAATTTGGAGGAGAATTTCCAAATTAGGGCCCCTCCCCGCAACTGCTTCGGGAAGGATTCCTCAGAGAGAAGTGGAACGAACCTGTTTATTTAATAGGCACAGCTGCTTCGGGAAGGATTCCTCAGAGAGAAGTGGAACGAACCTGTTTATTTAATAGGCACAGCACCCCCCAGCACGCAAAAGGAACAATTCCGGATGACACCGCTCTGAAAAAGATGACAAATTCAGAAAGTCTCTCTTGGGGGGGTGCTCACTCTCTTCTCAGTCCCTCCGGCGCTGGGGCAGCTGCTGCAGGCCACAAGGTGCAAACTCTCGGTGTTTCCCAGGTCCCAGTCCGGAGCAGGTTCAAAATGGTCAGTAAAAGGAAAGGAGAAATGGTCCAGGAAGAAATTTGGACAGTTTAGCTAAACTAGCTAATGAGCAAAAGCAAGCAGAAGCAAAGCAAGCAAGAGTGAGAGAGAGCAAAGCGAAAAGCAAAAGCAGCAAAAGCAAAAGCTGCAGTCTCTGTGTCCCGCCAGGCTGATAAGAAAACCAAAACAAAACATTCCCTCTTCAGAGCCAGTCTTAAAGGTACAGAACATAATATCCAACATTCACAGAACACATGAATGGGGATACAAGCATCATAACGTCACCCTAGGACAGATGTATTTCCTATTAATACCTTAATATTAGTAAGGTTTAGAGCTGGAATTCAGAGGGAAAAGAAAGCTATTTTGAATTCATTCTATTCAATCATCTTGTCTGGACTGTCTCTTCCTGCTTTTCACTTCTGAAACTCTGTATGAAAGGCATAGAGGTCTGGATTAATTCTTTTCAACAGTTTCCCCTGTTATTCTTCTTTAAAGGCAAACCTGAAAAATCCACACTTTCTTTCCCAACCACTTCTAAAATTCCATTGAGAAGCAAAAAAAAACCCCATCAAACAACTAAATCTCTGCTCCAATTTGTAGGAGAAAACCCCACGCCATTAACTGCTTTCCTAACATTTTCTTTCTCTTGTATTAATATGGCAACCTTTTCTTGCTTTTATAGATTAGAACCAAATTCTTAAAGCTATAAGGAAACACAGGTTTACTGTAGCTGATTCTGAGATACAGTAGTCCAGCAAGGAGGTCAGACCTCAAAAGAAGAGTCGGTACAACAAGATTCAGCACAACGTTGAGACATATTAGCTATTGTTCAAGAAAAGCCGCCAAAATGAAACTGCTTAGACTTCTATACTATCATGGGTGCCTGCTTCCAGAACCTGACCTAAGTTGCTGGAAACTAGCTGCAATATGACTGCAAACAATGCTGTGAATGTAGGACATTGTTATTCTTCTCTTCCATTGAAAACCACAAGTGGAGTTGCGTCATTTTCTTAAAAATTCTCTATTTCCTTCCAAACTGGTAAAATAATGATAAATAAAGTGTTCTGTTCATACAGTTTAAATCTAATAATGTTCAAAATGAAAAACAAAAAAAAATTCATTCAGATATGGTCTGCAATAATAGAGCCGAGAGAAGAGGAACCAGTCTGGCCTACAAAATAAAGTGAAGCAGAATTTGGGAATTTGGAACACCTTACGATGTAATATTTAAAGAAAAAAAAGAAATAAAATGTAACCTACCCAAACTCAATCAGTGATGCACCGACAGAGAAAAAAGTACTCATTACTACTAATATTTCTTTCATTCTCAGACAAGAAGTTAAATTATCCTCTTGAATGCACGGAAGATTGTTGCGAAAGACAGCAGCCTTCTTCTTTACAACATATTCTTCAGAACTCCAGGAGACAAATCATTAGAGCGATGAGGCTCTTTCTCTCTGTAAAACTTCCAGAGCACAGCCACTATTATATTCCTTTAGAGATCCTCACCGCCCTGGGCGACTGGTGGATAGTCTACAGCTCCAGTACATCAGCCAGACGCTCTGCCTTATTTAGCATGGCTACTGCAGCAAGGACATCATCTCTACTGGCTTTCTATCCAAAATACATGCAAGGCACAACAAAGAATATACCCAAAACACTGAGCACAGCCTATGGCCTTCAAAACAAAAATCTCACGATGGCAATACTGGATCTTCTGATCCAAACCATCGGGAAACATTTCTTTAGAGGCGAAAAAAGCTCCTGTTGATTGTACAAAAAATAGTGATGTAAACCAGAGTTGCATGACCCAGTATTTCTATTGAACTGGAACTATTTTGATCAATATTATGGATCCATTTCTTTTCAGGGCATTTGGTAAAAAATGTAAAGTATAGTTTAAAAGGAATTATTGGATGCGTACTAAGTACTAGGGATTAGTTAAGGTGTTGGTTTCGCATGGCTTGGTTTTTGGTGGGGAGGGAAGAAGCCAGCCACAGAAGTGAATCTTTTGTGAAAAGCTCCTAGAAGCTTCCTCCATGCCTGGCAAAGTGAATCCCTGCTTGGCACTAAGAACAGACATGCTGCTAAGCCAATTAGACAAGCAGTAATATATTTCAGAAGGAAATCAAAACTGCGGCCAGTTAACTTTTAAGTTTGCTAATTTTTTGGTTGGCACCTCTTCTGGTTTGAAAGCAAAACCAGCAGGAGATGCTGTGGCTGTTGCAGTGTGTGTTTTTGATTGTAATGCAGTTTGAGTAGTCAGTTTGATAATACTTCCTGTTTTGTGCTGTTGGAGCATATTTTATTATTAAGGGATTGCTCCTTTCCCCCCGTGTTGTTAGTTTTTGCCCTAGTTGTCCATCTCCCCAAAGACCTGCCCTTTTGTTCCCTTTTCCTCCTCCCACTGAATGTCAATCCCTCCCCAAGCCTGCCCCTTTCTCTAGAAACTTCCCTATCAATTTTTATAGTCTTCAAAACCCCATTGGTTTGTTTAAGTTATTCTCCTCCCCTGTAGTCCCCTATTGGTTTAAACATTGTATTCCCCGCCTTGTGGTCCAGCCCCAGTTGCTCCCAGTGTGTTCAAGATTGTATCCTCCTCTGGGACCTCTCCCCATTTCTAAGTTGATGTATGCATTTGGCTCAGTGTCTTTGTGTCCCTGACCCTCCAGGGAAGAAACTCCTTTGGAAAACATACAGAAGACCTCTCCCTGTTCCTTGTCCCTGCCCTCGGCGCAGTCCTATCCCCAATGCAGTCCACCTGTGCCATAGAGCAGCTGTGCCCTACAGCTGCACCCTGGATTCGACAGCTTTCTGGGGGCAGCCCACTCTGGCTGTTGGTGTCAGGAGCTAGTCGGTCTGAAGAAATCCAGCATGGCAGCAAGAGTCCAAGTCAGAAATACAATTTATTAGGAAAAGGGGAAAAACCAAATACATGCAATGATACAAAAGAAAAACCACGGACAGAATACAACCTGTCACCCTGCTAGTTAGGGTGGTGGCAGCAGTCCGGATGAAATGGTCTTGTTGAAGTGGTGATCCTGTAGAAACCATCTGGTAGCTCTTGTCCTCTGAAGACCCAGTGGGTGAGGGTGGCCGTTCCTCTAGGAAGCCAGTGGAAAGACTGCTTGTGGTGTCCCAAAACTCAGATTATATCCAGCTGGGGATGCTTAGCTCCTGCCCCCTGGGCAGAGCATCTTGCAATGGGCTCAAATTGTTCTGAGTCATGCGGTGGTTCCTTGATTACCCTCTAAACAGAAATGGCTCCTGGAGGGAGTCATCTCTGAATCATGTGGCAAGACATGGATGGCCCCGTTAAGAGATAAGGAGATAAGGAAAAAACGATGCCCCTCCCGGTTTCAGCAGCTCTTGAGGTTGGGAGCAGAAAACATTTTTATATTGTAGCCTAGGACAATACAGGATGAATGCTTTTGCATTTGCAGGAAGCTTGTGTGGATTTGAAAAGCATCCTTCTAGCAGAGGCACAAAAGTATTCTCCTACCCTTTTAAATCATCTTCAAACCAAGCAATTCTCGCAATAAGGTAGCGCATGAATGACTTGCAAGTGAGTTGAAGAAACACGGCAAAGATAAGTAGTGTTCAACTGCAGAGAATCGTTTAGGGACACCATACCTTTATATACCTTTATATTTTACATCAGGAAGCATGGATGGACCGTTTTTTTCCCCTTAGTTGACTACAGAACCAGCGGTCCCTTGCGGGAGGGTGTTTGGATTCAAGATGACACTGGCAGCTAAGAGCATGGCTACATAGAAGGTGCTACTTTGAGACCAGAACATTCAACTACTTCAAGGCAGATAGGAGAATAGCTGACTAGTGACAGCTCTGAGCAGAAGAGTCTGTGGCTTATCCTGTGGGAACAATAGTAAGACATGTCAATTGAAAAACCCCATTCATTTCCAAGGAGCAAACATCAGTAAAAATAAAAGGTCAAGTAAAGACACCCTAGTGCTCTTCTTATCAGAAGCATGTTCCTCCATATAAGAGTATTTAGGAAAGGACAGTCCGTTCATAAAGAAAGGTGTGCCAGTTAGAAAACCTGTAGAACAATACAAGACAAACTCACCCAATATACATCCTCAAATGCAAAATGAAGAAATAATCATTTCAAGCTTCCGTGGAATTAATTGCATTTTATTTGTTCTTTTCATTTCAGCTGCTCTCAAGTTATTTTTTAAGACTGAATTTTACGAATTCAGCAAAGCTCTCTTTTTGAATGTCTGCATACCCCTATAAAACACTGAGGTGACAAAGAGAACGGCAGTGGAAGGAAACCTGGTCCACCTCCCCCTCCTTGAAGCTTTAGGCCAGCGAGTGATTAGAATTTAGTCACTTCATGTGCTTTACCAAGAGAGAATGTTTTCCAGCCTTTATCTTGCCTTTTGGAGCTGATTCACTTTGTAGTCATAAATTCTTGACTCAGTTGGTGAGAAACAATGGCATTACAGCCGTGGATGTTAAAGTGCACTGATGGGAAATGAAGTTTTCATCTTCAGGTCCTTGCTTCAGTAAATCTTCCAAATTCATCAGAAAGAAAGTTCCCAGACCGGTAATCCCCACTCAAATGACCTAATTCAAATAGTCTGTAGGCATAAGAGGCATCAAGCAGGTGCTGTCATCTGTTAGGGGAATAGCCAGCCAGTACATGATTGTCTAGTTAGGCGGCAACAATTTTGGAAAGAACTTAGTTTTTTTGTATTGCAAGTGAATGGTCAATACATTTTATTAGTGGATACGGGTAAAAGAATGTCTTCTGCATCCTTTCAGAGGGGAAGCTTCCCTAGATCTAAAGCTGCTCAGCTCCATGATAGGATGCTTTGTCTGAAAAGGGAACTCAAGTCTTTGTCCTTTTGGATTGCTTCCATAGTTTTCACTCACTCTTCAGGTAGCTGTTAATATGTTCTGTTATCCCTTGCAAACTTTTATGGGCATAGTCACTGAATTGGTACGTATTCCATGAAGTCCACGGGCCCTGTTGAGATGCAGCCACAGGTCTCAAGGGTGTTAGCAGATGTTATTCTGAGGCCACTCCTAATGATGTTTGATGGATCATAGTGACTGAGGAAAGTGCCCAAAGACTGGATGAAAGCAAATGTCACCCATCTTGGAAAAAGGCAACTAGGAGGACTTGGAAAAGTACAAGCCAGCCAGCCAGCGTCATTTTTATCCCCAGGAAGTTGATGGAGCAGCTATTGCTGGAAAGCATTGCCAGGCACATGAAGGAGGACAAAATAACCTAGTCAGCATGGATTTACCAGGGGAACTTGATGCTGAGCAACTTTTTAAACTCCTCTGATGAATCAACTTGCCCGGTAGATGAAGGGAATATTGTCTGCCTGGGCTTCAGGAAGGTTTTTGACATTTATCTAGGTGGCAGCACACAGACATCCCAGAAGTGTGCAAAGAGGAGGGAACCAGTGTCTTTTCAAGGATGCTCAGTGAAAAGACAAGAGGCAGTAGGCACACACTGAAATACAGGAGATTGCCTCTGCACATCAGCAAATGATTTTTTACTGGGAGGGCGACTGAACCACGGCACAGACTGCCCAGAAAGATGGTGGAGCCTGGATCTTTGAAGACATTAAAAGTACACCCAGATATAATCCTGGGCAAGAGGCTCTAGGTATCCTGGTTTAAGCAGGGGGGTTGGACCTGGTGAGCCCCACTGACGCCTTCCACTCTCGTTCCTTCTGTGCTAGTGAATTCTCTTAGAGATGCATTTCAAGCACTGGCATGACAAAGATCTGTGCAGAGAGAGATCCAAATGGACACGGGATCTAAGTTCCTTAAGTAGTGCTCAAGAAGAATGCAAAACTCTGGGATAAGTGTCTCTTCCATAACTGAATCCCTTTCACGGGAAAATTCCCCAGCTATAGAAAGATCTTCTGATAGGCATGCTTAAGACTGACACTGGCTGAGCAAATTTCTCCCTATGTGTGTTTAAGACCAGTTAGGATCTTCACCAAGAGTGTTGTCAACATAGTCACAGAATGTATATTGTTAAGAAGGGACAACTTACATCAGAATGGCAAATTTTGGTCCACAAAATGTATTAATGTATGGGAACTATCTACTTGGGTTGAAAATAAAAAGAAAGAGTTAGTCTTTATTTATCAATTCCATCGCAATATTGATGAGGTAAGAAAAAGACCTTAGTCCTTAACCTTCTTAACTCAAGCAAAGATTTTTAAAAATTCCTTGTAAAAAATGTATCCTAATTATCAGACTATGAAACAATTTTAGTTGGGAAAAAAGTTCCAAAATTGTGTAGATAGTGGTAAAGAAGCCAAGAAAATAGGTAAGAAACAAAAAGAGAGCAAAAGAGTCAGCTTCAGTCTGCAAGCTCGTTGTAGAAGTAATCTGCTAGAAAAAGGAACCCCCAGTTGAATTTCCAATGGATTCATGCACTTGATTCAGTAACTAGTCAATGTAAAAACCAATCCTTTTGTACAACTTCTCCCAGCAACAAAAACCCCAACAGCTTGACACCACCATCATGCCTGTCCCAGATGTATTTTAAAAGAAATGATGCTTTCTTGAAACTCTATTTGCATAAAAGTTGCAAGACATTGGAGGGATTCTCCACATTCTCATTTCTCCATGTGGCTTGAAAGTCTATTTGATAAAATATGCAACAAAGCATATGATTTATAAGGTAGGGTAAAATGGATGATTTGGGAATTGATCTCTTGTTGATATTAAACTTCATATCCACTCTCGGTGAAGTTTCTAAAAGAAATGATGGAGCTGAGGCATGAATCTGCCACAACAAGTGTTAAGCAAACATACACACTCCCCTTCACATGCCCCCCTTCCACACACACCTAGGCCCACACAGAGGTCAGCATAGCAGATGATGAACACCTTGGAAAAGACCGAAATGCTAAATACCTCTCTTTGGGGGCAAAATAGCTGGTGCAACAATTCAAATATCTGGTGTAAAAATTCTGTTTAATATCTACTTCCTATTTAAAACACAGCTTTTCATTTAATTATATGTAGGGAATATTTTCATATTATTTGTTTCTTTACAATTACTTTGTTCTCATGTGTTGTATGTCTAGGAATATTTTCTTCTAAAAATAGAAAAAAATAGATAATATCCTTTCAGAAGAAAACATTGGTTTATACAATTTTAAACCATCATGATATGGAAGAATTCTTTTGTCCCTCACTAAGGTGGAAGAACTATTTGGATCACAGATCATTTACAATGAAATACTTTACCTTTTTAAGATGCTTTCAGTCAATTCCATATCCTCATTGCTTATTCATTGTAAACAGTAATTTTTCAGTGAAGGGAAAGTGTGTGGTATATCTACATTATGTTCAAACCCAATTCCTACTAAAGGCCAGGCTGAGCTCCAGTAAATAATGTCCTGAATAATATTTTGCCGCCTTCTTTGGCACTTCATGAAATCCTAACATGAGGAAGTGTTGAAATACAGAGATTTTGTCCCGTGTAGAAACCCATCCCATGTATTTTATGCGGTAATTCTTCTCTCTTTTAAAATTTGCTATCTTCTGCATAGTTTTCATTAACCTGTTACAGTAGTGAAAATCACAGATCAAGGTAATTTTGTAACACTTTGATTTTACCCCAAGAGCTGAGGGAAAACTTGCTCCTATACTTCAATCTGAGTTTCTTCTAGATTCCAACTTTGTTTCTCTACCATCAAGAGTCTCCTGTGTTGCTGCTCAAAGCCCCATCCAACCTGACCTTGAATACTTTCAGGGATGGGACACCCACTACTTCTCTGGGCAACCTGTTCCAGTGTTCTAGCACCCCCACAGTAAAAAAAGTCTTCCTTTCATCTAATATGTGTCAGAAGTATTAAATCTAGGCATATAAACTTTGAGGAAAGGTTTGAAATTCTTTTGATTTGAATCACATTTTATATTTATACTGACTTACAGATGACTAAAATATGTGGATGGGCGTTTGAGCTGACACTTTTTGAAAAGGTGCATGGAATTTAAAATTAAAACCAGTACCATTAAAAGCTTTGTGCGGTTTTCTTTTTCCTCTGGTATTCAAAATTGCATATATCAAATATCTGTGCTTCGTACAAAGCTCTTAGACACTCTCAGAAAAAAGCTTTTCTTTCAGACTAAGTTGCAGTTTACGTAGAACACTGGTACTAGTGAAGGTTTTTCTGGGCATAGGGGGAACACCTTCTCATTGGATTTGTGTGCAGAATGCATTTTATGCAAACTGGAAAATTGATCCCAGCTGTGTTCTAGTCATCATTCTTACTGCATCAGGCCGGAAGATTCTGTGAAAAGTAGCCTGTGGACCTTGAACATAGCTCATGTGAAACAGATGAGAGGCGATGGAGAAGTTGAGGGAGAGAATAAAGAGCATATGGCCCAGTACAGACTAACAATTGTTTGGCACCCTTTAAAGGCTGTGTTTGACAAGCAGGGCTGAAGCAGGTCTGCAAAATATCCGGGAGATCAAAATCCATTGAAGCAAATTGCCCTGGCCAGTCACCTGGCTGCCGATAATTCACTCTCCATAGCAGCTGATCAGGCCTAACAATGCTGCTGCAGAAGTATTGTGAAAAAGGTAGGCATATTTTCACAGATGCAGGGGAAAATCCCCTTGGATGATGGTT
This sequence comes from Agelaius tricolor, assembly GCF_023055355.1. Classification (NCBI taxonomy): domain Eukaryota; kingdom Metazoa; phylum Chordata; class Aves; order Passeriformes; family Icteridae; genus Agelaius; species Agelaius tricolor. Next base: position 265,552 of record NW_027269288.1, read on the forward strand.
CCAAGGGATTACTTGATGGAGCAAGTTATGTACCCTTATCTACCGTGCAATATCTAAGTTGGTGAGTTCACTATCTGTCAGCATCACTTTCGAAAATAAATGTTTGATCCACAAAACAATATTTCATATGTCCTGTCTACCTGCTTCATTTCAACCAATGAATAGGCTACGTTCCATCAGCAAAGGGTTTATGATCCTATGTTTCTTTAAACTGTGATAATTCTTTATTTTTTTCTAAATCAGACACTGTCTATTCATAAGATTCAGATGTCCATGGCAGGGGTGTAATTAAATTCACATCTTAAAAAATAACCTTCTTCTTGTTATCTTTTTATTAAATTACTGCCATGTAACATCCGTCTGAGAGCTGAAGAAAACCCCTTCATTTGCTGTTTGCCAAGTATCTTCTATGTGATACAAATGCGACTTGAGAAATCACACCCGTACATTGCCATGTAGCACTACTAGTAATGCTTTCACAACCTTTTCTTCATCATTAGGTCTTTTGGTGAAGTGAATGATTAGAACATAAGCAAGGGCATTTGTTCAAGATGCTCCAGAAAGAGCTGTGGTCTGTTCTCTTCTTTGCTGCCTATGTTAGCACTGAGCTGCAAAAAAGGAAAGATTACTAGGAAAAGTGTTACTTTCAGTCTAAACTTGTAAATGATGTTTGGAATACCCTGTTAAATGACAAGGTGCTCTTTTAAAATATGGCATCTTAAGGGAAAATGTCAGCTTTAAGAAGGTTTTGAGACAGTTGCTTCTGGAAAAAAAAAAAAAAAGAAAAGAATTGGAGGCTTCTAAGGTCTTTAGGCATACTATTTTGAAGATTGATTCAAACCACAGTTTCTTCATATAGGAAGAACAGAGGACCATAGATGCAACCCATTTGAAAATGGATTTCTAGATGTTTCTGGTTGGGATTACCAGGCATCATTTCTTGTGAAGTCGAGGGACTGCAGTTAGCACTCCAATAATTTCCTTCCCTGAAATTCATCTGCATTTGGTCCTTTTTCCAGAGTCCCCATTTATTAGTGAAGGTATACTCTATCTATGCATTAGAATATTCCATTAGAGTGTGTGACTCATACTTGCTAGTTAAAATTAGCTGGAGCGGAATGGATAGTTAGAGTTGCGTGTATACAATAGTCTTATTTTGGCAAGTTTTCTTTAGACAATGTTGAAGCAGCACTAGCAACTAGGAAGTACAGCTTGCAGCAGGGAAAGACACTCTTCTGCTTTCTCAAGTTTCCTGTAGTTAAATAGACACCAAAAGGCTTTTCCTAGTACTACTACTGTCTTGTAGGAATACTTGATCTACTCCTATCTTTGATCAAATTCCTAATGGGTTACTTTTCTACAAGGCAGAACATTTTTCTTTTAATAATATGTATTTTGTAAGTTGGAAACATGAACTTGTGCACCAGTCACGTGGACTGTACTCCTTATTAAGTTTCACAACCTTCTTTAGAAAATATTGACTGTGTGTAACTTCAAAAGGAGAATTCTGGGCATCTTCATTCTATTGATGTACTTGTTTTTCTCCCATGCTGGTATTGTTTTCTATCATTTTTACCAACAGAAATATTTTTCCCTGACACCTATGGAAAAGACCTATGTTTACTCAACAGTGCAGCGTCAGTCCATTGTTTAGAATGATTTCAACATGGTCCCCAACATATCGGACAGCTAGACAGCAGAGGTTAGCAACAGGGAATGGGAATAACTTCTGAACCGTTTCAGTAGATTTCCCAGGAAGGGCTTGCTTTCTGCCACTGCAAATTTTCCCAGAGATTTTGTCTGGTGAAGAGTTGCATCAAAAGAGTATTTTTGCCCAAACCTTGGGGCAAGCTCTGTCTCGGATTTACTAGTGAATGCAAAGAGGGTGAAAGTGCTGCTTCAAAGCCCTCTGTGCACTTTCTGTACCAAGAGGGGGGGTGACCCCAGAAATAAATTTTGATCTCTCTTCAGAACACAAGGCATGTCATCACCTCATTCATCTTCTTCTGGGACTCATAGCATCTTAAGACGAAGAAGCTCTCTTGCTTGCTGAAGTGCGTTCAGCAAAAAAACCTTGTCTCATCAGCAGATTTGAACACAACTACAGTCGAGTCAATTCCAATGCTGGCAGGGCAATACTCTACCCCACTAGTAACATGCCACTATTAGAAGACTGTGTAAAACCATTTTTGTACAAAGTAATCGGAGGGAAAAATAGAATTGGGAAGAACTGCACATTGTTCTGGAAAAAGCCTCCTGCCTCAGTCTTACAGACATCATTTGCTGGTATCATTTTTAATAGTTGGGGTTTTTAAAATTTTGTAGAAGAAAAAATATTACTGCACCTTTATGTTTCCTTAATAGAAGTACAGCCATTTCTTAATAGAATAGAAGTAAGCCATTTGGATATGTACAAATGGTCTTTTCAAATACATATGCTATAGCACACTGTGAAAGTAATTAGCTATAAAGAGAAATCTAAAGGTTTAAAAAGATTTTGGAAGAAAGTAAGTCTAAGGTGATAGAAGAAGAAGAAGAAAACAGCAGTTTTCTTCTGGTGAAAAAAAAACAAAGGGAGGACCTTGTACAGTGGAGATGTATTATTTGACTTCCTGAAAAACTGAGTAGGTTTGCTATTGCCAATGGTTTTCATTAGGAAGGAAGAGATTCCTTTGGCAAATAAAACCCTTCAAACTGACTTGACAAAAATGTTATGACACTTAACTTCACCAATCCTGAAGAAAAATTCTCATCACTTGATCTGGAAATCATGATGGTAATGGAGACAAGGATGTCTAAGCCATGCCATCAGGAACATCAAAAAGCATTAGAATGCAGGTAAGACTGAGCTCCTGAACTAGTGTGAAGAGAATGCAAGAAAGACATTTTCCTTTAAGAGTCTTCAGGATGGAGAGCAGATCAAATTTTTTCATGTGAAGTATTTCTGAATAGAATGAATCTTCAAAATAACATTGTTTTCCAAAACCTGTCTACAGGATCTCTTACCATGATACACAGTTCCTATGAATAGAAAAAGCAAAGCACTTTTTTCCAAACTGTTGTGCACTCTTAAGCAATCTACAATAAAAATAGTATTTTTTCATGCTGGGAATGATGTGAATTACAAAAAAGCCTTGTAGCACACTTGGCACTGTGGTCTCTTGATTAGCATAGCTTTTTATTCATCAAACACGTTTCACATTGACTATTTTTCTCTTTTAAATAACGGCATCTTTGTACTTATGCAGCATCCATGAAGAATTTCTTGGGTGTTATTTTGTACCTGATCCTAAATGGCAGGTTCTGCATTCTGCCATCTGTCTAGCTTTCCCATTTGATGCAGCTTCTGAGAGGTATTTTCAGAATCGAGGACTACTTGCAAGAATGATGCTAAATCCATGCATTGTACTCCTTGGTTAATGCAAAACTATTTTTCCTTTACAGTTCAATGAGAACAGGAAAATAATGATGGTGAGTTCAATCCTTAGAGTAATCCAAAGAGGACTATTATCATCATTAGAAACCCAGCAAGGTGTATTTATTGCACATGCAGTATACTCACTGATGCAAATTACCCTGTAAATTCAGAAGGAATCTGTATCATAGGAGTGGATGGACTGTTTCTACTGATATTTTGCTTAAAGCAGAAAATTAATTCTTTTGACAGCCAACTCATGATTGCAAGCTCACTTTCAACTACAGCTTTCAAACAGATGAAACATGTCTGTTTATAAAACGATACAGTACAGTACACAGTAGCAAATCAGGTCATAGACATTGAAAAGAAAAAAACAGCTCAAAGGACAGATTCATTCACATCTACAAGCCCTCAAGAGTGTACAGGTCAACTGTCCCCAGAAAACTAGGCTGGTGGCGCAAATTCTCTACGTTGGCACCAGCAGAAGCAGCTGCTATCTTGATAGGATGCAATCTTGCTTACATCACCCTTCAGAGCAATCTTCTGTACCCCTGCCCAATACACCTTCTGCTCTATTCCTTGGACTTCACATTTGCATTTCTACAGAGTCCTGTCCTGCAAACTGACTCAAAGTTCAGGTAGTAGATTTCCAAGATTTAGAAATGTTGTGTGAGGTTCATTTATTTCATATTTCATTCCATCTAAGCAAACTGTAACTTTCTGAAGTGAAATATTTCGAGTATGTCACGTGTATTTTAATGTTAGCTCTGCTTCACATTAAAACTTCTCACAGACCCCTGTGATGCCTTGCTGCAAAAATATAGAGCTGCCAAGAGTGGTTGTGGGAAGTTAGAATTGCCAGAAAACCGTACAAACAATCTAACAATAGAGCCTTGGATTTCTGAATATAATTGCCCCATGTAAAGTCAAAATATAATATTTAAATGATTTTAGATAATGATGAGTGTGGGCTAGAGAGAATCCAGATAGAATTTTATTTTTTCAAACAGTTCCGGGAAAAACATGGCCTTGACTTGGAAGTATAGCAGGAAATATTTTTATACAGCATGAGTTCTCATTACCTAATCATATGATTTGTAGACCTGAATTGGAAACCAGGAAAGAAACAAAGAAAAATATTCAAGCTATAAAAGATGGGAGTTTAAAATTTTCTTTGTATTTCTGATTAAAGCTATTAGGTAGCTAAATGGTCACCCATTATTTTAAAAAGCATCTGGACATTAAAAATAGGTAAATTTCTGCGGGACTTGGATGTCAGCTATTCCTGAAAAGCTTTCCAACCCTGAATCAATCCACTTAAACGCAGCTGTATTTCAGATGCTCAGTGGAACTGTCCATGTAATGCATATAGTTGACAAATAATCTGCAGAAAAAGCTAGATCCATTTGAAGATCTTTTCCTGTAAATGGTATTCACGTTATTTGTACAAACACACAGATGGGATTTCTGCTGTCTTCTTCAGGCCACTTCCTCCAGAGAGCTCTCCATCAAATCTCTCTAGTTCTACTCTTCTGGTGATCCAAAGTCAGCACTGGGATGGTCCAACTGCATGAATTACTGTCTGCTAGAGGTGCACCCTGAGGGCTTCTGTGTGCAGCATCACGTGAGCCCTACTAAAGTCACCCTGTTGGTATAAACTGAGCTAGCTGGACCTTAAGGGACAAGATTGTGCACTGATATTGTAAGAGAAATTAGGTACTAAGAAGGAGGCTGGAAGATTTAAATATTTCTGCCTCCAGCTTAAGCAACATTAAATCTTGGTCTTTATCTGAAAAACTAGGTGAATTAACCTATTTGGCATTCCTATGCCAAAAATGTCAGTAATACAACAAGAACCGTCAAAAGAGTAACAATTCCAATCATTACTTTGTAAAAGTAATTCATTGGAAGAAGTCGGGAAGAAGGATGAAACATGCCAATATCCTACCCTGAGAATCATTCTGTTGATTTGCACAGGTTTCTTATTATATACCCATCTAATGCATTGGACATGCATGCTTGTGATGATACAAATACTTGCAAAGCTTACCAGATAAACCATGTTCTCTTCAGACAGCAAAACATTTCTTGATGGTTGTGTTTGCTAATTACATTTAGACTCAATGTTCTTAAAGGTCTTTTCCAACCAAAGTGATTCCATCATTCTCTAAATCGCAGATCCTGCTTGTCTTGGTTGAGGGCAAATTTGGCAGCAATCCTCAAGAAGGGGTGATTTATTAAAAATATTGATCTACTACTGATATCCAACTGTGACGGACAAAGGCTCCCTAACAGTTCAAAATTAGAAAGTGTATGTTTATTGCAACGCTGGGCAGCGTGCGGGATAGCTCCCAAATACATACTGTGATTTAGAGGTGATAACAGAGTCTTTTTATCTGTACAAGTATTGAATACCCAAAAGACAAATACATATTCATAATTTAGGTACATCCCATCATTCCTCCCTTCGTATGGTAATTAGTTCAAAAGCTATTAAGCACGTGTAGTTTGTTCCTCAAAATGAATCGGTGGTCCCTTTCATGGGGAGGGGTTCCAAAATGAGGAAATAAATGAAGTCTTCCTGCTTCTGAACTTTCTACATTTTCAATGCAAATATGACAAATGAACCCATTGGTAGAACTCCCATTCCCCATCTTCAACTGGTTTCAGAACAGAGGTGGCCTACAATTGTCTTATGTTCCTAAAAGCTATTTATGAGTTTCTGTATTCTTCATGATAAACCCAGCTAAGCAAACATGATGTTGACAAGCAATCAATTATTAGTTAACTACTAACTCTTAACTTCATCAAGGCCTACCTATTTATTTTGATAAACTCTAATAAGGCTTATCTCTGACTAAAACCTCAGCTCCTCTAAAAACCCTAAATTTCTTTAAAGTTCATGTCTCAGGGGGCCCCCCCCCAGAAAGCCCACCTACACGGCCCCTCCACTCAACTGGTCTGGGAAACATTTCCTCTGAGAGAAGTGGAAAAAATCTGTTTATTTAACAGGGAAAGCACCCCCCAGCACAAAAAATGAACAATACCAGATGACAAAACTCAATCGCCGCTCTGAAGAGACAACAAATTCAGAAAGTCTCTCCTGCGGATGCTTGCTCTGTTATCAATCCTTCCGGCACTGGGAAAGGCTGCTGCCCAGAGTAGGCCCCCATAGGCCACAAAGTGCAAGCTCTCAGTGCTCTCCAGGTCCCAGTGTGGAGCAGGTTTGAGCAGTTCCAAGAAAAGGGAAAGAAAAAAAGACAGTCCAGGGAAAACTCTGCCTCAGCCAGCTAAACCAACTGAAAAGCAAAGAACACTCTGTTCTGCTCCATCAGTGCCCAGACAACACAGTGCAGCACAGAATGTGGAGCAGTGTTGCTTTTAGAAGGTGAGTGCAGCCTGTGATAACAAACTCCGTACTTCTTCTTCTCCCCACCTTTGCTCTCAGAAGCAGTCTTGAAGGCAGAGAATAGAATATCCAGCATTAACAGAACAGATGGCTGGGGATACAAGCATCATAAAGTCACCCTAGGACACTGCTCTACTGAGATATGTCACCAGACTATGCTAAGACAAAGTTTTGGAACTGCTAATTAAAATTCTACTATCACAGTGAAGCTGAGGAGGAAAGACAGCTCACTCCAGTTACCTTGTGGCATGCCAATACTTCCTTTCAATCACAATGGTTTTCGTCTTTAAGTCCGTGACATCACAGGCATAATTCAACATCTTTTGGGCAGGAAGGAAGATATTCTTCTTCTCATTATACTGATGGGTAAGCTGAAATGCAAAGCAGTTAATTCAAAGTGAAACAGCCATAAAGTCAATAGTAAAACTCACCACAGTTTTGTTTACCAAGCCAAGTCCTTACTATCCCAAAATACAAGAACAGCTGTAAAAGCCTTGTGGTTTCTTAATTTTTTCCTATACCTACATGGGAGGGTAAGGGATAAATGATCCCAAACAATGGTAATCCACAACAAAGCATTCTTGACATCATATTCAGCTTTTGCATAGTGAGCTCTTCAGCTGATCAAGTTATTCCATTGCAATAGTTTGGGGAGTATCTTAGAGGGCTGGCTGTTGTTTGGTTTAAACCATCTTGATCATTCAGGAACCCAGTAGCAATGAGAAAGTTCAAAATAAGATAGTGCTACGCAGTGATTTTCCTATATGACAGATGTATTTCTACAAGACAGAAGGCTGACCTAATGCTTCCCTACAACATGGCTGAAGTGGCATCCTGTTCCCCATAGGTTTTTCCGTTTAATTTTAGCAGCTTTCTTACTAGATTAATGAGCTGAACTAACTCAAAAAGGAATCAGATAAGTGCCAGAGCTTTAAAACAAACAACAACAACAACAAAAAAGATGCAAAATGGTGATTTGTGGGTGCGTTTGAAAACAGAAATTTTTTTGTATTTTTCATAGAGACATGGCATTCTCTAGAATGATATTGCTCCAACGCTTTGAGTTTGGTTTTCTTTTTCCCCCTCAATTGTAAATGTTATGCATTCTTTTTGGCCATTTCAGGAAATAGATTTTCTGATACGTGTGAAAGACAGTCTAAAGTTCCCCTCATTTGCCTCACGACCATTCCCAGGACAGACACTGGGACCCTAAAGACACCGATGGGAATTCTGGCCTGCCAGTAATGGATGAACACCAAAAATCCTGAGGCCCCTGAGCAGAGTTCTGGCCTGCCAAGTGATTGTTCACAGCTGTGTCTTCAGTGACTGCTTCTAGCAGGGCCTGCCAAGGGGCGACCCAGCCTATATGCTTGCACCTGCTTCACGACAATAGACCAGGAATTTTCCCACCTCTTGGCCAGATGAACTTGCTGGGGCAACTTGGTAGCCCCCCCATGGAAAATCCTTCCTCTGCTCCACTACCACCGTGAGGCACCGAGGTTGAAGCCCCCCTACCAAGGACTGAGCCTGAGACACCTGTAATTCTGATGCAGGGGTGCTGGCCTGACTGAAGCAGGATGCCTGCTGAGTGTTGCCTACAGATGTGCCTACAGGACCTAGACTGGTTTCCCCCAGAAAGCAGTCCTGAAATAGTGGGTCCCACTCACTGCTGATACTGACTTATCCTGCTGAGAACATGGACTGTCTGTACCCGTCTTCAATACCTTTTTCCCCCTCAGCAATTTCAATAGACTTCTTCTTCTTGATTGGATCTGTTCCCCCTCAGCCATTTCAAGATTCTGTTTCCCCCCTCAGCAATGGACTATAATAGAACCTTGAGTTCACCAGGACTTAACCTTGAGTTAACCAGGCAGGGCCATTATCTTCCCAACGTGACTAGGCAAACTCTGTCGGCTGGACTAAGAGGACTTAGTCTCTCCACATTTGGTAGCTATACTCCTGTCTTGGTTCAGGGCAAATTTTGGGGAGAACCCCCAAAGGGGCTCCTCTAGGAAAGCAGATTCATTTGGCCCCTCCCCTATGAAATATTAATCCCAATATTACCGGGTGGGACGTGCCTGGGCTCGTCTGACCCTTGCTGCTGGGCCAAAGGCGGCAGCTGTGATGTTTCACCTCAGAGATACATTTGGCCGGCTGCATCCTGCAGCTAGGCACTCGCAACAAATCCAGGCATAGTAGAAACTCAGTTGACCTCTGGTGGAAAAGGTTCAGGGGACGGTGAAGAGAAAAAGGAGAGGATTCTGCTGTAGAGTTTTAATCCAGAGTTTATTCCAGGATGACAGACCTCTGAAACTTGTAACAGCTCCCAACAGAATCCAGACCGCATGGTCCCGTCTCCTTTTAAGCCCGGGGACAGGGGCAGGGGAAGGCACAGGTGAGCCAGCAACCAGGTGGGAGGAGGGGAAGGCTCAAAGGATAAAGACACTTGGACAGGCCAATGAGCCCGGACCTGAGGGGCACCTTTTGAACTTCTGCCAACCACACCATGACCCTGCTGGAATGTTAAGATTGATGGACAGCACTTAGCAGGAGGGCAAAGGGGGAGGGGAAAGGACAGGTTTCACCTATCCCAACACCTGAGGGATTTTCCTGTTTCCTGAAACAGGAAATGGCGTCACACTGCAACACTCCCCCCAACCGGTCCAGGAGAAAATAGCTCCTTGGAAAGAGGTGGAAAAAACCTGTTTATTAAACAATAAAACCTAAACAATATTGAACAATAAAACCCCTTGTTGCTCCAAAAGAGATGACAAACTGAGAAAGTCCCCTCCCTCGGTTGCAGTTCAGCTCACACAGGCTCTTATCAGTCCCTCCGGTGCTGGAAATGTTGCGGGCCGGGCCCGGCCTGGTGGGCCACAGGTGCTAGCTGCCGGTGCTCTTCTGGGTGTTCAGTCCAGAGCAGGTTTCAAGAGGTCCAAAGAAAAGGGAAAAAAGAAAAGAAACCACAGTCCAGGGAACTTCCTTGCCTCAGCAAGCTAAAACTAACTAAAAGCAAAGGAGAGCTCTGTCCCACTGTCTGTTCATCCCCAGACAACACAGTCCAGGAGCAGGAATGTGGAGGAGTGAGTGCAGGGTCTGAAAACAAACTGCTGCTTCTTCTCTCCCCCCTTCACTCTCTGCAACAAGTCTTAAAGGTGCCAAACTTATGATGCAGCATAAACAGAACAAGATGATTGGGGTTAAAAGCATCATATAATCAGCTTAGGACAACTCCCTCTCTCTTTCTCCCCCTCTTTTCTATTCTTTTCCTCTCCTTAATTCCTTTCATGCATTTGCTGTGGTCATTCTATAAAGGTGCATTTGTTTGGATTGATACTGCAATCCCCTTTCCGTGTTGTCTGTTGCACTCCCAGATCAGTTAACCAACCATCACCACCCCCATTGGTATGAGCGGATCGTGACATTAAATTGGCATCATGGACAGGATTCTGATAGACAGAAGGGTCTGCAAGGCTGTCTGTAGTCTGTAACAGGGGAAGGACGGTTTGCTTCAGCCACACCTAGCCCCTCATCGCGAAAGGGTTGAACGAAGCTGGAAAGCAAGGAAAGCTCTTTGAATTTCCCACAAACTGCGCACGCCCAGGTGAAATACGCCCCCACACTCTATTGAGGGTTCTGTCTTTAGAATTTCCCAAAAAATCTCTTAGCGCAAAAGGGGAAACTGTTTTTGTTTATGTGTGAATTTGGACTGTCTGGGAAGGAAGGGACAACTTGAAGGAACTAAGCAGGGCCTCCCAGGGAGATTTGGTCTCTTCACCCAGCCAGGGAAGCAAAGGGGAGCACAGCAAAGGCTGTGAGATTGTCTAACTTAAGTTTGCACCTCCCTGTCATGGTTTTGGTCCCTTCATAAAATGACTGAAAACTCTAGCACAAAAGTTAAATTTCTGAATTTTCTGCTCTGCTTGCTAAATAGAATGCCAAGCCTTCTCCAAGGGGGGAGGTTTGGGCAGAGAACAGCTGGTTTAATTTAGAAAATGTCATAGATAGAATTTGTTCTTTACAACATGAAACAGAAGTTAAACTGGGCAAAAATAAGACCATCCTCTGCTCAGTTTTGGCAGCTTGTCTCACAGCAGCCATAGAAACCCTTTTTAAGCAAAGAAACGAGGAAATAGCAAGAATAGATTCCCTTCAAAACCTAGTTGAAATTTTGCAGAAAGAATTAAAGGAAGATAGAAATGAGATCTATAGGTTGCGAGCTGCCCTTAGAGAGGAACTTGCTAAGAATTCACATCATACTGATTCCTCTACAGAGCCAGAGGAAAAGGAAACTCCTGACGTTAAACAAATCTATCCCCGTCAGGAACTTGAGGCAGTAAAAAATTGGAGAGAATACTGCTGTCCTCGCTTGAGACCCTTGGTTCAAACAGAATAGAACTATCTTAATGATGAGGATTGTTGGAATGTTGGGGGGCATAAGACAGATGATGCACTTTGGACCTGGTTAACATAAGAGATTTGATAACAGGATGCCTTGGCATAAAGAAACGGAACTTTGAAAATTCGACCTGGATTGCAAGAAGATTAAATCAAACGGGTTTACTGGAAAAAGAAAATCCCATGAAACTCTGCAAGCAAGAGATGTTGTTATATGCGTAAGTTTGTGGATGTGATTTTAACCTAATCATTGTAGTACACATTACTAGTCCCCCTGCAATGGTATGTAAGTGCTTGTATCCCACAATCAAATTGGATTCTGATTACCGAGTGGGTCTCCCTGTCTCTCTGCATTGCCGAAAGAGGATCTTGACCCACCTATCACAACTAAACAAATACCGTTCAGTGCTACCGAATTAGCTAAGCTGTCAAAAGAATTCAGGCGCCTCCCACAAGAATCAGAGACAAATATGTCCTCCGAGTGTCCCTCGATGGTGGAGATCAAATTAAATTAACCGGAGGCCAGTGGGTACTGGGGACATGGAGCCTTCTTCACAACAGGAGATACGGAGGTAAGCGTGACGCATGGTCCCTGACACAGGGTGCGTCTTTCTGGGCCGGGAGAATGAATCCTTTGGAACGGGGTGACCCCCTGGCAATCGTTGACACCACCGACCAGCTCTTAGAAAGTGTCCACAAAGCCGCCTGCCTGCAAAAGATTCATGAAAAGAAATTAGTTCCTGGTTTTGAAGGCCCAATGCAATTACCTGTGAAGCCAGAACTAATGACCGATTGAACTCGTGGGCTTCCAGAAACACTTAGACATACAGCAATGACTCTACAGAAAACCATAATGGCTTTGAATCCTGTAGAAAGACTAGATAAGATTCCTCAGGAATTCCCCTGACCAAAGTGGACCTAGAGATCCTGGCTTCACTCCCTACTCTTCCCCCTCACAGCCCTCAGCTTCTCAATCTGATTCACCTGCCAGTAGCCATAAAGTTTGGACATGAGCTGAAGTTGCAGTAGATCTGATTAATTATTGTAGACAAGATGGACCTATAAAAACCCCGGCATAGAAATCAGAAAATAACAAAGGTGTTTGGTTTATTGGGGCTCCTCACAGTGAAAATATAGAGAAAGGAAAACAGATCTCTAACTGCCACCATTGGTGGTTGTTGGGAATTCAAAAGTGGGTCCCCAAAGAGGTGATGGATGGTTTGCCCCTTGAGAAATTGCAGAAAAGAATAAATAATTGGCACCAGCGAAAACCGAATCCATTGGCTCAACCCAGTGCACCCCTCCCTTCTCAGGGACAAAAACTAACCCTCCCCCAGCTTCTCCCACGGAACACAGGCAGTGAACCAAAACCAACAGGGTTTTCGGGAAACAAATCTCTCTGCCGCTTACAGGTGGGCAAAGGGGCGGAGCGTGGGTTTATTTAAGAATGCTCACTAAAAATAAATCAGGATATATATTAAGCCCAGCTATCACGGGCCTCCACAGGCTACTAGTAACCTTTTTGATTGACGTTGGGGCTCAAATCTCTGCACTGACAAAAAAGGATGCCCAGAGGTGTGGAATTGTTCCAACTAAGAGACAATGCTGTGTTCTTAATGCTCTGGGAACTACAGAATCTATGAATGTTGCCTTAGCCAAACTGAGGCTCCCTGGAAATGAGCATCAACTAGTCATCAAAATGGTAATTGGGAACATTCCAAATAATTGATTAGGAATGGGTGTCCTTGCTGGGAGGCAGTGGGAAGACTCTGAGGGATTTCTGTGGTCTTTTGGCACACTGCCACTTAACATTAGGCTGCTTCAAACCGCACCCTCCCTACCCTATAATCAAACAACTCATGTAAAACAATACCCTCTACCTTCTGGTGCCAGAGAAGGTATCAAAGCGGTTCTACAGGACTTGAGCAACCAAGGGGTAATAATTCACACACATTCTCCTTTTAATTCACCGGTATGGCCAGTCTGAAAAGCCAGTGGAAAGTGGAGATTAACAGTAGATTTTCGCAGGCTTAAAGCCAACACAGACCCTCTTACAGCACTGGTCCCAAACTTAGCTGAATTAATAACATCAATTCAAGAAAAGGCTCACTCAATCATGGCAATGGCAACTATGGATGTCAAAGACGTCTTCCTTATGATACCTATACAGCCAGAAGATATAGGGACCATTTTGCCTTCACATGGGAAAGGACGGCAATACACTTGCACTAGGCTTCCCCAAGGCTACAAACACTCCTCCACTTTGGCCCACCATGCTTTAGTTGAGGAATTAGAAAAAATACCCAAACCTGATCCTGCTGATCCTGTAGCTGATAATCAATACATTTAAGACACTCTGGGGGGGGGGGGGGGGGGGGGGGGGGCGCGGGGGGGGGGGGGGGGGTTGTGGGGAGGGGGGGAAGGATGAAATAGAGGTAGTAGGGAAACATCAGCAGAAAATAATCTCTCACTTAAAAAGTCTTGATTTGCAGATACCCGCAGAGAAAATTCAGAAACCTTCTCAGGAAGTGAAGATTTTGAGAATTTGGTGGAAAGGAGGCATGACATGTATTCCACCCGATACCCTAACCTCTTTAGATCAGATTCAAAGGCCTGAATTGAGGAAAGATCTCCAGCAAGCTCTAGGACTGTTAGTGTTCTGGAGAAAACACATCCCAGATTTCTCAATAATTGCTAGGCCGCTTTTTGACTTGCTGAGGAAAAGAATGAAATGGGATTGGACTCCTTCTCAGGAAGAAGCATTGCAATTACTGATTTTTGAGGCAACAGCTCACCAAGCACTAGGCCCTATCCATCCCACAGATCCCTTTCAGGTGGAATGGGGATTTGCCTCCTCAGGGCTATCAGTACACATTTGGCAGTGGGCTCCCGAGGGTCCAACGGGGCCTCTTGGTTTTTATTCCTGTGGTTTCAAAGATGCTGAGAAAAGATACACTACCTGGGAAAAGGGGTTGTTTGTAGTTAGCTTAGCTCTCCTAGAAGAGGAAAAAATTGCATGACAAGAGCTTATTGTATTAAGAAGCCCTTTCAAAGTTATCAAAATCGTCACTAATGGGAGCCCCACCCCTCCCCCCCACCTGACGGGGTAGCCCAAAGGGCCTCAGTTAGGAAATGGTATGCTCAGATGGAAGGCTATTGTAATACCGTCTCACTAACGGAAGATGCTGCTAAAAATCTAACAATCCAAGGCACTGAGAGCCTGGTTAGCAGCCAAGATAAATCTGCCTCTGTAATCAAAGCTGCCCTTCCTTTCTCCCCCGAACAAGCAGCAAGTTCTTGGTTCACAGATGCCTCTGCAAAACGGGAAGGGAAGGTATGGAGATCTAGAAGAGCTGTCTTACACAATTCATTTGGTGAAAGAATCATTACCGAAGGGGAAGGCAGCGCTCAGGCTGGGGAACTCATAGCTGTTTGGAGTGTTTTCCGATGTGAGGCACAGAACATTTCTCTTGTCTGCATTTATACCGACTCTTACGCAGTGTACAAAGGTTGTACTGAGTGGCTTCCTTTCTGGCAGCAAAATGATTGGGAAGTTCACAGAATTCCAGTGTGGCAAAAGGAAAAGGGGCAAGAAATTTTAGATGTTGCAAGCCAAGGAAATGTTGCTATTGGTTGGGTAGCTTCTCAGCAAACAGATGGAAATCCAGCAGGAGAGTGGAAGAATAGAGCTGATGAACTAGCAAGGCTCAGCCCCCTGAAAAAGGAACTCATTCCTGAGGACTGGGATCAACTATTAGAATGGCTGCATGGAAAAAGACAGCACACAGGTGCGAAAGATTTGTACAAAGAAGCTCATGCTTGTGGTTGGCTGGTTACCAGGGAAATGTGTAAAACATGCGTATCGGCCTGCGAGCAATGTCACAGGTGACTGGAGAGACATCCTTGAGAAGATGACCCTCTGCATTTAAGAAAGGGTAAAGGCTTATGGGACGCGTGGCAGGTAGACTATATTGGCCCCTTTAAGAAGTCAGGAGGTAAACACTTTGTGCTAGTAGGAGTAGAAAGTGTATCTGGGTTGGTTCAAGCTGATGCTTTGAAAAGAGCTACAGGTGATAATGCGGTTAAAGCTTTGCAGGGGTGGTTTGGAACTTTCCCAAAGCCACAGGAAATTCAATCTGATCACAGGTCCCACTTCACTGCTAGAGGTGTACAGCATTGGGCAAAAGGTGAAGGAATTAAGCGGTCTTTCCACAGCCCTTTCCACTACCCTCAAGCTAAGGGGATCTTAGAAAGGACCAAGGGTTTTTTGAAAGGACTTCTGAAGCCCCGGGAGGGAAATTGGGACGTTCGGTTATGGGAAGCTGTTAAAAGAGTGAACAGTAGATGGGGGGTGAATGGATGTCCCAAAATCACTGCCTTTTGCCCAACAGCTCCAAGCATCGTTCCCTTACTACGGCGACCTGACGATTCAAAAAGTCCAGCACATTACCCTGGACAACCTGTTCTGGTGGACCTCCCTACTGTAGGGGAAGTAGCACTAGTGCTGAAAACCCCTCTGAAGAAATATGCATGGGTAGCCTCTGATGCTCTAGGGAAAGAGCATTGGATAAATACATGCTGGATAATCCTATCATTTTAACTCTTTTCTGCCCTCAGTGGAAGGATTTCTGTTGTTTTGACTTTTACAGAAGAACCCTGAGGAACATGAAAATCATCTGAACCATGATAACACTGGTGATGCTTTTCTGCATCCTACCACAATTCCATGGACAGGATCCTGCTGAGTGGTTGTGGTCTGAAGCTACCCTCCATCCCACTAATGTTGTAGGAGCGTATCCCAAGGGTGGCCACCCAAACCTAGAGCCTATAGTGCTGCATGACCCCCAGGTATATGGTCCAAGTGAGTGGGGATGGGATCAGAAGGACTGGACTAGAGCCCTAACTGGAACAATTGGTGAGTCGATTGTGGAAGCATGCAGAAAAATGGAAGGATCTCTCTATGAGAAATCCACCTCCATCACAGTTGCCGGAAATTTTATGGAACCAGATGGGAAAAATGATCGGGATATCCCTTCAGCGAGACTGTGTCCTACAAACAAGTGGGAGTGTGCCAAACAAATTCCCCTTACTCTGTGTTGCTGCCAGGAGTATGTTGGTAATTACACTCTAGGTCGCAAAACAAACAATGTTGCAAGTACAAAGGATTGTAAAAATGAACCAATTGATTGCTGGCATAATTTGACGTTAACTAAACCGACTTAAGTGACATGCCGCTGGCAAAATAACTTGACCAACCTGTTAGGTTGAAAAGGCTTAGTTCATAAATTTAAGATAGACGCTATAACAAAACCCACGCTGAGTACCGTAGTTACATCCCAGTGGAATAGACGGGACTGAGAGCATGAAGCCCACACTGAGCACCATAGTTACACCCCAATGGGTAGAAGGGACTGAGAGCACAAAGCTGACATTGAGTACAGTAGTTACATCCGAGTGGGCAGAAGGGACTGAGAGTCCCCTTAGTCAATGTGGCCTCGGTCCCAAGCTTTTGTTCACTTGGCAGGAATGGGAAAAACAAAAAGCCTGGCAGCTTCAAGGGGGAGTGGGAGAAGGAATTAGCCAAAGGATTTGTGGAACTGCTTATAGCAAAGCAATCTCAATCAGTGTTTTGACAGATCAGACAAATAAGCGTGAACAGGTTTGTACGCCCCCAAGCGTACAAGACTGTTGGCACAATTTTACATTAACACAAACTGCAGAAGTACTTTGTCTTTGGTCCAAAACTACTGAAGGCTTTTAAGTTGATAATAAATGGTATGAACCAACCTTCTACTACCACCACTCCGGCCCAACCACCGCTTATGCTTAGCCTGAGAAGTTTTGAAATTGGACCATATATAATCAGAAAAACAACACATATTGTTCAATCTGGCACGGTCTCTTAAACAAGTCAAATTTTGCTGATGATGCAAAACAATGTCTCAGAAATTCAGCCGGCCTGTTTGCCTTTTTTGCGGACTTCCTTTGAGGGTTGGACCACCTGGCTGCAAAAACAGAAAGTCCGTTTTTTCTTTAAAAACAGACACTAAGAGACATAACCGGTGTTTTGGGAACAGGTTTTGGAATTCTAAATAGTATTGATTCTGAAGTACACTAATGGATAAATTGGCTGCCACAAAATGGTTAGAGATTTGACCAAATTAAAACAACCACTGCAATCATCCTTATTGGCTTTGGGAACACAGCAGTGCTTGCTATCAAACATATTACCAGCTTGGGAAAAGGTAAATGTAAGTGATCACAAATTGGTAGACTGATGCACTCGGTGCTACACCAAACAACCTTTCTTTGGCTCTTAGCTGGCACAATTGTCGATGCAGTCAGTTGCTGCCTCAATGATAAGAGAAGGTGAAGGCAATTTTCCTACTGCAATTCAGAAAAGAATTTGGGACAGTGCCACTGATTTTGAAAGAGAATTCCAGTCCTGGTGGAACTTGGTGAATTTTACTTATCACCCCATTACAAACACAGCCACAGCTCTTGCGTTAACCGTACGCAATGCCTCAGTGCATTTGAGATTTCCTATTATTGCATTAGAGCTAAATCATGATGGAGCTATTCCCAATCTTTCTGAACATAGACAATGGGCCCATCAAACTGGTAAAAAATGGCAACATGTTAATTTGGAATCTTCTATTGTCCGAGAACTAGGCTTCATCTGTGAAAGTAATGCAATTACAGCTCAGGATGTTTGTTTGGACACAGAACAAAATATCTGTCATTTTGAAATTCGTCCTAACGAGACTTTCGAAACAGTCCTTAAATATATAGGCAATGGGTGTGGGTGCTTTAGAACTGCTTGTGATACGGTATTTGTAGAAAATGCAGTAGTGGATAGTAAAAATCCTTCAAATTGTTGCGCTTGTAACTTTACAAAATTGAGGGATGTGATTTTTCTTCAGAAGCTCCAGTTACCTCCCATTACCTTTTTCAATCCAATTAAAGACTGATTCACAAACTATTACTGTCCTAGGGTGACGTTATGATGCTTGTATCCCCATCCGTGTGTTCTGTTGATGCTGGCTATCATGTTCTGTGCCTTCAAGACTGGCTGTGAAGAGCGAATGTTTTGTTTTGGTTTTGCTATCAGCCGCTCCCCCACAGCTGGCACAACACAGAGACAGGGCAGTACATGGGTGCTGCTTTTGCTTTTTGCTTTGCTTTTCGCTTTGCTCTTGCTTCGGCTTTGCTCCTGCTTTGCTCTTGCTTTTTTGCTCCTGCTCATTAGTTAGTTTAGCTAAGCAGTCCAAATTTTCCCTGGACTGTTTCTCCTTTCCCTTCTTTGGACCTACTCGGACCTGCTCCGGACTGGGACCTGGGAAACACCGAGAGTTTGCACCTTGTGGCCAAGGTGCAGCAGCTACCCCAGCACAGGACAGACTGATAAGAGAGCGAGCACTCCCAAGAGAGACTTTCTGAAGTTGTCTACTTTTTCAGAGCGGTGAAAGAGTGGTGCCATCTGGTATTGTTCCTTTTGTGTGCTGCGGGGTGCTTTGCCTGTTACAGAAACAGGTTCTTTCCACTTGTTTCCAAGGAATCCTTCCCGACCCGGTTGGGGGGAGGGGCCGTGTGGGTTTGTTTTCTGGAGGGTCCACCTTTTGGAGGTTTTTTCTCCCAAATTTGCCCTAAACCAGGACATTTACCTACTCCCATTGGGATGAACATTACTTTGGTAAAGCAATCTTTGCTTCATCAGGACTTCATTGAAATATTGGAGAAGATCAAGAAGAATAGACAGAAAGCACTGGTAACTGTTCATCACAATGTGAAAGAAATACACCATGTCATAGAGAGAGTAAGAAAAGATGCCACAAGAGTCCTGAACAGTATGTGTCATCCCATCATTGCCCTTTTGCGTTTCGTTTTGATTGGGGTTTTTTAATCAGCAATCTTATTCATTATGAATTGGAGAATGATGAAAGAGTTAACAAAATTGATGTCTGTCATTAATGCACACAACTTGGCTGATGTCCTTTTCACTGTGGCCATCTCCAAGACTATTGACACAAGGCGACTATAAATGAGAGGATGTGTTTTGAAATCGTCTTCAATTTTCTTTGAAGATTATAAGAAAATTACTTTTGATTTTTGGTGAATTGTTTTGAAAAAAAATATTTTAAATGAACTGTTGTTGATTTGTTTATTGCTTTATTGCCTTTGATTATTTGTGATTAGTTTCAGATATTTGAAAAAAATGTTTCAAAATAATATGGTCTAAATTACTGTTAATATATTTGTTTCTTGTTTCCTTACCCCCGCCGTTTTTTTATCTTTTCCTGTCCTTCCCTTCTCTCTCTCTGTCTGACGTATTGTCTCTGCTTTCCAGGATATGCTACCAATGCGCGACAAGTACACCACAATAGTACAGAACACTGCTGATGAAGACCCTTTGAAGCCTGTCGTGAGTCACCAGGTGCTGTGAAAGACGGTCTGAGGTTCCCCCCATTTGCCTCACGACCGTCCACAGGACCGATATCAGGACCCTGAGGACCCCGATGGGACCTCTGGCCTGCCAGTAATGGATGAACACCAAAAATCCTGAGGCCCCTGAGCAGAGTTCTGGCCTGCCAAGTGATTGTTCACAGCTGTGTCTTCAGTGACTGCTTCTAGCAGGGCCTGCCAAGGGGCGACCCAGCCTATATGCTTGCACCTGCTTCACGACAATAGACCAGGAATTTTCCCACCTCTTGGCCAGATGAACTTGCTGGGGCAACTTGGTAGCCCCACCATGGAAAATCCTTCCTCTGCTCCACTACCACCGTGAGGCACCGAGGTTGAAGCCCCCCTACCAAGGACTGAGACTGAGACACCTGTAATTCTGATGCAGGGGTGCTGGCCTGACTGAAGCAGGATGCCTGCTGAGTGTTGCCTACAGATGTGCCTACAGGACCCAGACTGGTTTCCCCCAGAAAGCAGTCCTGAAACAGTGGGTCCCACTCACTGCTGATACTGACTTATCCTGCTGAGAACATGGACTGTCTGTACCCGTCTTCAATACCTTTTTCCCCCTCAGCAATTTCAATAGACTTCTTCTTCTTGATTGGATCTGTTCCCCCTCAGCCATTTCAAGATTCTGTTTCCCCCCTCAGCAATGGACTATAATAGAACCTTGAGTTCACCAGGACTTTGAGATCTTCCCAACGTGACTAGGCAAACTCTATCGGCCGGACTAAGAGGACTTAGTCTCTCCATGTTTGGTAGCTATACTCCTCTCTCTTTCTCCCCCTCTTTTTTATTCTTTTCCTCTCCCTGATTCCTTTCAGGCATTTGCTGTGGTCATTCTATAAAGGTGCATTTCTTTGGATTGATACTGCAATCCCCTTTCCAGGTTGTCTGTTGCACTCCCAGATCCGTTAACCAACCAACCAGTTAACCAACCCCTTGGTATGAGCGGATCGTGACAATACCTTCTTTCAAGCTGCACTTGGTTCTAGTCCATAGAAGCACACTGGTAGGTAAAAGTAGACTCTAAAAGATAACATTCAAAATGTATTTCCCTTGTCTTCCCATTAAAGCAAGTGAAGAAAGCAGACAGGAGATCTTCAGATAACATGCTATGCAAATTGAAAAGATTCTGTCCTTATTTGAAGCAACTGAGGAACTCACACCATGAAATACAGTTCAGACAGATGGAAGGGTCACAGATGATGTCAAATCTGTACTTCCAATGTTTGAATGAAGCAAGATTTCTTGAAGTACAATCCTATAAAATGAAGGTGAGCTTGCAGAAGCAATTGAACTGGGTCTGCTTTATAAACACAATGTTTTCTAAGTAACTGAGGATTCAGGAAGGCAACCTTGGACTTTAAAGGATTTAGAAAGATACAAATACCAAGACTGGCAGTTCATTAGCTTTAACAGTCTCTTCAAATAAGATCTATTTTTAACTTCTTCTTGTAGTAGGTCTGAAGACATTGGGAACGATGCAATAAAACAAAACAAACAACAAACCAAAACAAAACCAAAACAGCTTTCTCAAAAAGCTTGGAGAAACCAGAGAAATTATGATTTTTAGGGGTTAAGTAGTCCTTTAAAAGTTGTCTCTGGGAAAAGAGATAAAAAACCACTAATTGACTGGGGAGTATATTCCAAACCTGTACTGAAGCATGTAAGGGACAAGAGCCGGTAATAAAACTACTATGCTGGGTTCATCTGTTAAAAGCATTCCAGAATGGTTGAAATTATCAATCACATAATGTGGGATTAAAAAAAAAAAAAAGAAAAAAAGAAAAAAGAAGAAAACATAGAGAAAAAAATATTTTGAAGATGTTTTCCCATTCCCAGATGGCATAACAACTTTATTTCATTTTGTTCCTAAGACTGATTAATAGCTTATGAAGTGTTTTACAATTGAGAGTGAGAGTGTTCACACTAACCGTACAATTTGGATGGATCTCTTTTACTTTGCACAGCAGCAGATACGGTTTAGCACTCCACAGCTCAGTCCCCAAAAGTGAATGGGTGTGGCAGATTTAACCTACCTGGCCAGTCCACCAGAATGCTTAATTATCTTGGAAAATGCTTTGCTCTATCTCATTATCTGGACATGTCTCTCTAGCTCCGCTTTGAGCTCCTTGATCTTTCATCGACAGGATGAGATCCAATTTAGCTTAGCAAGGACATAGCCTTTCAAAACCACATCTTTTATCTTCTGCATTCATCCAAGTACATTTCTACTGCAGGGAACCCTGTGGAAGATTCTAGTTGTTTTGTTTCTCAGATAGTTGTTGCATAAAAGAGCTCTTCTTTTAATTTTCTCCCTGCTAAAGGATAGGCTCTGTACTTAACTGATTGTGATGCTAACTCATTATCATCTATTCTTCAGTCGTACAGAGTAGGCAGCAAAGTTTTCTTCTGAAGACATTCATTTAAGGAGAAATGCTGAAGGTCTGACTTTACTTGCAAAGGTCACTGATTGACCGGTTGCAAAATTGTTAAGTCTAGTAAGAGCAGGAAAAGTGTGCTGTTGCTGTGCCTGTAAATGTCGTGTCAGCTGATGTTGGGATAAAAAGCATGAGCATAAGAAAACATGGATAGAAAAGAAATTTGTTGTGATTTCTGCACAAGAGGAAGTATGAAGCACTTATTTCAGTGGCTAAGACAGTATCATCATTGGGCCAGTTCTCTTCAACATCTTTTGAACAACCTGGACACAGCACTTGAAGGAATATTAAGAAAGTTTGCCAAAGACACTAAATTGGGAGGAGCTGTGAGCTAACTCCCTTGAGGGCACAGAGACCTTGCCGAGAGATCTTGCCAAATAGGAGAGATGGGCAATTCTTGCTGGCCGGGAGTCTATGCACAAATCACAAAAGGGGCGGGACTGCTGGGGATGGCGTCTCAAGCTGGTTTTTTTCCAGCATCAGTCTCATTACATGGTGATGACAATGGGAAGCTGCCAGCAGCTCACGTCCCCAGCAGCAGACAAAGAACTTAATGTTACAACTGACTTGAAAAGTTTTTTGACCAATCACACAAAGCAAAAGCATATTGACAGTACTTCTATCCAATCACTATAAAGACATGTACCTGGGCTTAGAACAATGCTCGCTTCTTTCGAATAAAAGACCTGCTTGTAAGCCTTAAGACACAATGCACAGAGCTCCATTATTAAGCTTAGAACTACCTAACATCACGCTAGATATACTTTGCTGTAGCTTAGGGAGTTATTCGAGACAAGCATTAATACACAGACCATTGTTCCATTTGTCCTTACTTTTCTACTTCTCATCTAATTTTTCTGCTGACAAACCTTATGACTACTGCTTAGCTCCAATGACAGTTCTGCTGTCTCTGAGGCCTTCCTTTTGCAGCTTTCCCAAACCCCTCTGTTTTTGAGGATTCCCACAGGCAATCACCAACCAGATGGAGTGGAACAAGGGCAAGTGCTGGATTCAGCACCTGCAACAGGGCAATCCTGGTGGGTGTATAGACTAGGGAGGGAGCAAGAGGCTGGGAGAAGCACTGCAGAAAGGGTCCCAGGCTCCTGGCCAATGGCAAGCTGAATGTGCATCAGCAGTGCCCTGGCAGCCAGGAGGGCCAAGCCTGTCCTGGGGTGCATCAGGCACAGCATCACCAGCTGGGCAAGGGAGGGGATTGTCTTGCTCTGCTCTGCTCTGCTCTGCTCTGCTCTGCTCTGCTCTTCTCTTCTCTTCTCTGCTCCACTCTTTCTCAGCCTGGAGAAGAGCAGACTCCGGTTAAATTGTTAGAGCAGCTCTCCAGTAGCTGAAGACAGCCTACCAGAAGGAGGCAGGTGAGCTACACAAGGGCACGGAGGGATAGGAAAAGTGTGGATGGCTTTAAAACCTGAAGAGGATAGGTTTCCTTTGGCTATTGGGAAGAAATTCCTTGCCAAGATGGTTGTGAGACACTAGAACATGTTGTGGGTGACCAATTCCTGGAAGTGATCAAGGCCAGCTTGAATGGGTCTTTGAGCTTAAGGCGCTCTAGTGGAAGGTGTCCCTGACAATGACATGCTGGGGAGGACGTAGGTGAATTTAAGGTCCCTTCCAAAGCCAACCATTCCATTATTCTATGGTAATCATTCTGTACAGTAGCAGTAAGAAGTTGAAGCTAGAAATAACATATTCATGCTGAGAAACTGCTATCCAAGGAGTTGAACGGTTTGGGTCTCACATTTATGTGCCATTTAGCAATACTATATCTAATATCTACTCCTCGCTCTTTATCATACACGCAAGTATTTTATCATTAACGTTTCTGACATTTGGGAATTTTCTTCCCTTCTCTTTCTTTCTTTCTTTTTTCCTTTCTTTTCTTTCTTTCTTTCTTTCTTTCTTTCTTTCTTTCTTTATTTCTTTTCTTTCTTTCTTTCTTTTTCTTTCTTTCCCCCACTTCCTTCCTTCACTGCCTTCCTTCCATTATGTCCTTCTTTCTGCCAAGTCCTTCTGCCACTTCCCTCCCTCCCTCCCTCCACTTTGATGTTAATTTGCAAACGGTCAAGTAGTTACAGGAAATTACTCTTCTTAAATATCATTTTGAAGCTTAGAAATGAATAACAAAATTGTGTCAAAACAGGGCATTTAAAAGCCATCTGAAAGTGAGAACTAGCTATTGAAAAGTCAAAAATACAAAAATGAAATGATGGAGTGGATGGTTTTAAGGGATATTCTTTGTATGGCTTTGATACAAAGGAGGATCTCAATTTTTACACCTTCTAAAAACACATCTTGAAACTTACTACTTTCAGTGACAAAAATATTTCCAAAACAAGGAAATTGATTTATGCAGATGAAAATATCATCTCCCAAATAGTCATCATCAAGTCCAAAAATTACCTTGCTTTTTACATAGTAAGATTTATGGAGATTTCTATTCTCACACAAACAAAGAAGAATCTCTCAAATGACTAGAAAATTTTTAAAAGCAAAATAACCTTGAAGAAAAGAGATCCAAAAAAGAGCAGGGAATTATATACGTCCACACTTGTTACATGTTGGTTACTAATATTGGCTCTAGTTTGTTGGCGAGTACACTTCCCATTCAGGCACGCAGACACCCCTCTTCCTCCTGCACACAGATGTGTGATATTGGGTCTCAAAGAATGGACTATTTGCTCTTAGATAGGTTTTGGTTCTCAAAGTCAAAGCGTAGTCTTCCTGGCTCTATTACCAGGATTTTGTTCCGGGAAGGGAATGTGCTTGTGCCTGTTAGAAATGGGGAGGAGGGGACAGAAAGCAAAGCCATTTGAAGACAACCTGCAGCAGAACTAAGAAAGAAGGGTGCTTCTTGACTGCACAGCAAAAGAAATATCGGGAGAAAAATGGAGGAAAACTTGAGGTGCTGATAGAGTTTCTCCTTGTGACAGCTTTCAAACGTACAGAAAACAGCACTTCCTCATTCTCCTGCCTTTTCAATTCACATGAACATTGGAAGAAAAGGGGTTTTGGACAACTTTCTTTTGCTTCTTGCTAAACACTCTGCTGACACTCCGTGCAACTTCCAGAAAAAGATCAAGGATGCTTTTTGTACTGGGACAGTTTCTCCTTGCGAGACATAGTAGAAAAGCTTTTTGCTAAGATGTAGGCAACAAGAGACGCAGATTCAGAGATACGGAGCTCTCCGAAGGTAAAGGCCTCTCGCGGGCGTCTTTCCGCAGAAGCAGTGCTCGGGATCGCACCGCGACCGGCACAATGGTCTGTGTGCAAAGAAGCGGCTTCTTCGCCTCCGGGAGACGGAGACCGCGGCCGCATCTTTAAAAGCCAAGAAAAAAGTCGCACAACATGGGGAGTGTGTGTGCAGCTCTCAAACTTAAAGAAAACAGTACCTTACCTCTCTCCTGCCTTTTCCATTCACATTACCATTCAAAAAGAAGGAGTTTTGGACAACTTTCTTTTGCTTCTTGCTAAACACTCTGCAGACCTCCGTGCAACTTCTAGAACAAGAGCGGAGATGCTTTCCGTACGGGCACAGTTTGTCCTGGCAAGACATAGTAAAAAAGCTTTTTGCTCAGTTTTATGTGACAAGAGAGGCAGAAGGCAGAGTAAAGAGCTCTCCCAAACGAAGCCCCCTGCCAGGGCGTCTTTCGTCAGAAGCCGCTCTCCGGAGAACACCGCCACCGGCACAATGCTCTGTGCGCGAAGAAGCCGCTTCTTCGCCTCCGGGAGATGGAGAGAACGGCAGCTTCCCAAGGGCGAAGATGCAAGCCGCAGCACACCGATATAGCGTGTGCAGCTTTCAAATTGATAGAAACGAGTGCTTTAGCATTCTCCTGCCCTTTCATTCACATTATATTCGAATAAAAGGAGTTTTGGGACACGATGTTTTTCTTCTTGTTAAACACTCTGCAGTCCTCTGTGCAACTTTTAGAAGAAGATCGGGGATGTTTTGTGTACTGGCACAGTTTCTCCTTGCAAGATATGGTGGAAAAGCTTTTTGCTGAGTGTTGAACGACAAGAACCTAAGAAGACGCAGATACGCAGCTCTCCGAAGCTAAGTGCCGGTCCCCAGCTTCTTTCGGCACAAACAGCTCTCAGGAGCTCCCTGCCCTCGGCACAATGTTGTGCGCAAAGAAGCCGCTTCTTCGCCTCCCGGAGACGGAGAGAGCGGCAGCTTCAAAAAGGCGAAGATGCAAGCCGCACCACACAGGCACAGTGTGGGCAGCATTCAGACTTAGAGAAATCAGTATTTTACCACTCTCCTGCCTTTTCCACTGATATTATATTCCAAAGGAACGAGTTCTGCACAACTATGTTTTCCGTATTGCAAAACTCTTTTCAGACCTCTGTACAAGCTTTAGAACATGATTTTGGATGTTTTATTTACTGGCAGAGTTTCTCTTTGCAAGATATGGTGGAAAAGCTTTTTGCTGAGTGTTGAGCGGCAAGAGACGCAGAAGACGCAGATACGCAGCTCTCCGAAGCTAAGTGCCGGTCCCCGGCTTCTTTCGGCACAAGCCGCTCTTAGGTGCTCACCGCGACGCAAGCAATGCTCTGTGTGCGAAGAAGCCGCTTCTTCGCCTCCGGGAGACGGAGAGTGCGGCAGCTTCCCGAAAACGAAGGTGCAAGTCGCACCACACAGGAACAGTGTGGGCAGCATTCAGACTTAGAGAAAACAGTATTTTACCACTCTCCTGCCTTTTCCACTGATATTATATTCCAAAGGAACGAGTTCTGCACAACTATCTTTTCCGTATTGCAAAACTCTTTTCAGACCTCTGTACAAGCTTTAGAACATGATTTTGGATGTTTTCTATAGTGGCAGAGTTTCTCTTTGCAAGATATGGTGGAAAAGCTTTTTGCTGAGTGTTGAGCGGCAAGAGACGCAGAAGACGCAGATACGCAGCTCTCCGAAGCTAAGTGCCGGTCCCCGGCTTCTTTCGGCACAAGCCGCTCTTAGGTGCTCACCGCGACGCAAGCAATGCTCTGTGTGCGAAGAAGCCGCTTCTTCGCCTCCGGGAGACGGAGAGTGCGGCAGCTTCCCGAAAACGAAGGTGCAAGTCGCACCACACAGGAACAGTGTGGGCAGCATTCAGACTTTGAGAAAACAGTATTTTACCACCCTCCTGCCTTTTCCACTGATATTATATTCCAAAGGAACGAGTTTTGGACAACTAGCTTTCCTTCTTGCAAAACTCTTTTCAGACCTTCCTGCAAGTTTATAAAATGATTTTGGATGTTTTCTATACTGGCAGAGTTTCTCTTTGCAAGATATGGTGGAAAAAAGCTTTTTGCTGAGTGTTGAGCGGCAAGACACGCAGAAGACGCAGATACGCAGCTCTCCGAAGCTAAGTGCCGGTCCCCGGCTTCTTTCGGCACAAGCCGCTCTTCGAAAAGCACTGCGACCCAAACAATGCTCTGTGCGCGAAGAAGCCGCTTCTTCGCCTCCGGCAGACGGAGAGAGCGGCAGCTTCCCAAAGGCGAAGATGCAAGCCGCACCACACAAGCACATTGTGGGAAACATCCAGACTTAGAGAAAACAGTACTTTACCACTCTCCTGCCTTTTCCATTGTTCTTATATTCGAAAAGAACGAGTTTTGGACAGCTATCTTTTCCTTCTTGCAAAACTCTTTTCAGACCTCTGTACAAGCTTTAGAACATGATTTTGGATGTTTTCTATACTGGCAGAGTTTCTCTTTGCAAGATATGGTGGAAAAGCTTTTTGCTGAGTGTTGAGCGGCAAGAGACGCAGAAGACGCAGATACGCAGCTCTCCGAAGCTAAGTGCCGGTCCACGGCTTCTTTCGGCACAAGCCGCTCTTAGGTGCTCACCGCGACGCAAGCAATGCTCTGTGTGCGAAGAAGCCGCTTCTTCGCCTCCGGCAGACGGAGAGAGCGGCAGCTTCCCGAAAACGAAGGTGCAAGTCGCACCACACAGGAACAGTGTGGGCAGCATTCAGACTTTGAGAAAACAGTATTTTACCACCCTCCTGCCTTTTCCACTGATATTATATTCGAAAGGAACGAGTTTTAGACAACTAGCTTTCCTTCTTGCAAAACTCTTTTCAGACCTTCCTGCAAGTTTATAAAATGATTTTGGATATTTTCTATAGTGGCAGAGTTTCTCTTTGCAAGATATGGTGGAAAAGCTTTTTGCTGAGTGTTGAGCGGCAAGACACGCAGAAGACGCAGATACGCAGCTCTCCGAAGCTAAGTGCCGGTCCCCGGCTTCTTTCGGCACAAGCCGTTCTTAGGTGCTCACCGCGACGCAAGCAATGCTCTGTGTGCGAAGAAGCCGCTTCTTCGCCTCCGGCAGACGGAGAGAGCGGCAGCTTCCCAAAGGCGAAGATGCAAGCCGCACCACACAAGCACATTGTGGGCAGCATTCAGACTTAGAGAAAACAGTACTTTACCACTCTCCTGCCTTTTCCATTGTTCTTATATTCGAAAAGAACGAGTTTTGGACAGCTATCTTTTCCTTCTTGCAAAACTCTTTTCAGACCTCTGTACAAGCTTTAGAACATGATTTTGGATGTTTTCTATAGTGGCAGAGTTTCTCTTTGCAAGATATGGTGGAAAAAAGCTTTTTGCTGAGTGTTGAGCGGCAAGACACGCAGAAGACGCAGATACGCAGCTCTCCGAAGCTAAGTGCCGGTCCCCGGCTTCTTTCGGCACAAGCCGCTCTTAGGTGCTCACCGCGACGCAAGCAATGCTCTGTGCGCGAAGAAGCCGCTTCTTCGCCTCCGGCAGACGGAGAGAGCGGCAGCTTCCCAAAGGCGAAGATGCAAGCCGCACCACACAAGCACATTGTGGGCAGCATTCAGACTTTGAGAAAACAGTATTTTACCACTCTCCTGCCTTTTCCATTGTTATTATATTCGAAAGGAACGAGTTTTGGACAACTAGCTTTCCTTCTTGCAAAACTCTTTTCAGACCTTCCTGCAAGTTTATAAAATGATTTTGGATGTTTTCTATAGTGGCAGAGTTTCTCTTTGCAAGATATGGTGGAAAAAAGCTTTTTGCTGAGTGTTGAGCGGCAAGACACGCAGAAGACGCAGATACGCAGCTCTCCGAAGCTAAGTGCCGGTCCACGGCTTCTTTCGGCACAAGCCGCTCTTAGGTGCTCACCGCGACGCAAGCAATGCTCTGTGTGCGAAGAAGCCGCTTCTTCGCCTCCGGCAGACGGAGAGTGCGGCAGCTTCCCGAAAACGAAGGTGCAAGTCGCACCACACAGGAACAGTGTGGGCAGCATTCAGACTTTGAGAAAACAGTATTTTACCACCCTCCTGCCTTTTCCACTGATATTATATTCGAAAGGAACGAGTTTTAGACAACTAGCTTTCCTTCTTGCAAAACTCTTTTCAGACCTTCCTGCAAGTTTATAAAATGATTTTGGATGTTTTCTATAGTGGCAGAGTTTCTCTTTGCAAGATATGGTGGAAAAGCTTTTTGCTGAGTGTTGAGCGGCAAGACACGCAGAAGACGCAGATACGCAGCTCTCCGAAGCTAAGTGCCGGTCCCCGGCTTCTTTCGGCACAAGCCGCTCTTAGGTGCTCACCGCGACGCAAGCAATGCTCTGTGTGCGAAGAAGCCGCTTCTTCGCCTCCGGGAGACTCGGCTAGCAGCAGCTTCCGAAACGCCAAAAACAAATATTAACACCACCGGCATTGTGTCCCGGGCGTCTTTCGGCACAAGCGCCGCACCGGAGCGTACCGCCACGGTCACAATGCTCTGTGCGCGAAGAACTCGATTCTTCGCCTCCCGGGATCTGAAAGAACAAGCATAAGCTTAAGACGCCCTTGCCTCAATTGTGTACAGGTTTGGGCGCTCCTCTCGATTAATTGTGCCATTTCTGACAGCAGGTGTCGCTGTTGGTCAAGCTTTGAGTATGCTTAAGACGTTGCGATGCTGGGTGGTCAAACAACTCAAGGTAAGATCAGCGATTTTAAATCAGGTTCTCACTGGTGTAGATACCATTAGTCATTGCACACTGCAAAATAAAGCTGCTCTAGCTTTCTTGTTAGCACATGGGCAAGAGTGTGAGGATTTTGAAGGAATGTGTTTTTTGAACCTCTCTAACCCTTCTGCAGTCATTCACTGGAAACTCAAACAAGGACAAGATAACATGAAGAAATTGATTGGGAATGAGAGGGTTACGCATGAATGGTTTGAGAGATGGGAAACAACTCGATGGTTGGAAGATCTTGTCAAGGGAACTTTGTTGTTACTAGTAGTCATTATTAGATTGCTTCTTGTTATTCCATGCATCATGAAACTGGTGAGCCTCTTGGAAGTAAATACAGTGAAAAGGGTTTAGCTGGTGCAAGACAAAGAAGGGGGAAATTGTAGCAATGTAGCTGAACCTCTTAGACTAAAGGGTGCACCAGCCATCCAGCTGGAATATGTTCTTCTCAGAATTTTCTCAGAGCCCTCTGGAATTCATCAAGGTTACTAAGACATAAGCCGTGCTAAAAGAAGAAAGAGAAGTTGAGAAACCAACTTCCAAGACTACAAGAACTCGATAACGGGGGGCAGCAAAGCGCCTGGACTGTAACCAATCGTATCTTCTGAGAGGTAGACACAGAATGTGTGGACATAACAAAGGCACCAAGATAAAAATGCGGGCCTAGCGTGTGCAGAGATTTAGAATGTGTAAGTGCATCATGTCAACAATCAACGGCTTCTGCTTAATCCTCTCGCTCCGTTGTCCTGGAGTCCTGAATTTCCCACAAGGAAAGCCCTACTAAAAGGGCTCTGATTTTAATGATAGTTGCTGTCTAGACGATGAATAATGGGAAGAGTTCTTTCAAATCCTTCCCTCGCTGACATCTGTAAGTTTCATCTTTTCCTGATTGTACTGGTGGCTATACATTAGTTATGACTAGAAAGGAATGCGTTTTAGGGATATGTGGCAAGGAAATTGGTAGCTCTGCTTCCATTTCCATTGTCTAAGAAGAATTCTGGTTAGTTTTGGACTTTTCATAGACCTCTGACTAGATTGCATTTGTCTTTGATTGAGCCCGTAAATTTTAGGCTACTAGGCTTGACCAATGAATAGAAAAGGGAAAGTCACACAGCTTAGGTGGTTCTCTTGTTAGTAGGGCGATTTCTGTCCTCAAGTTTGTTACTTCAGCTAGCAGATTATGCTCACTCCAAAAGAAGGTGAGAAGTTTGCTACCGTAAATGGTCCGAGAATTCTTCCTGCTTCTTTGTGACTCTTTTGTATGACTGGATTCTGTATTATTGGAGTTTGTTATAAAAAGTTGGATTAAATTGCGTGCGTCCGTTCTTGGGGGAAACAGAGTATTTAGCCAATAACATCTAGGCTTTTATCGACCTGAGACTGTCTGAACGGACCGGACGCTTTAAACACAGTAATTCCTGCTAGTTCCAATTCCATTTTTAGACTCGACAAACCGAATGGTAAACCTGCACCAGTAGGGAGGGACATTGGACTTTCTCCTTTTTAGAGAGAAACTAATGAAAAAGTTTCAGCAGAATCACAGCAGGCTGTAAAATAAGAAAAGCATCATGAAAAGAGGCCAATCCTATCCTCTTAGATATGGCTAGTTGTGATTGGACATGAATGAAATATGTCAACTCTGTGTTCCTGGGTATCACATCAGTAACAGCTACTTCAGCTGCTGTAGTTGTCTCCTAAAGCTAAGAACAGAATCCAAAGAATTGTGATTCCATGGTCCCAATTCACCCTGTGATGGTGACAGGTGAAAAAGGAGTGGAAGGTGCACGGGGAAATTAACTTGAATGGCCTATCTAAATCAGCAGCCACTGATTTCCTGAAAACTTCAACAGGTCAGTTGACCTGTTGGGATTCTTTTAATCCATGGTCATGTTTTTCTTGGGATTCTTGTAACCTTTCCCCATTTGTTCAGCCTTTGCCCTCAAGCCTTTGCTGACATTTCAAGTATCTCGACAAGCTGGAAATGTGTTGTCTTTCTTTATCATGTCATAATTCCCTTCAAAGGCTTGTTTGCCTCAAGTCTTATTTTTGCTGGTTTTCTGCTAGTTGATTGTCAGAGGGCAGCAGGTGCTTTGTAAGAGCAAGTACACAATCCTATAGCTTGCTTTTCTTTTGATTTGGCCTGTCTAGAAAACTGAATGACTGAACATTTCCGACAGAATTTTCTCTCCCCATTATGTTTCCCTGGAAGGGCAGATGCAAATCATCTACCTAAACTCTTGGCACGGAAGAAAATAGTGGTTTGCTGCTGCATATAGGTAGAAGCTTACAAAAGGAAGGCCTTGGGCTGAGGCCCGATACTTTGGCTAAGTAGAAAAGGACTATGGGAAGGTGAGGCCGCTGAATCAGAGGTAGATCAACAAGTTCTAGAATCGTCACGTGTTCACGGCGTGGTGTATGATGGTTGGTTGAATGAATTTTGTTATGGCTTAAAGCTGTGGAACTGATAAAGGCCTGAGTGCTTCAAAAGCCTGGTTTTTGCAAAAAAGCAGCTCTCCTCTGCACCTGCCTGGGGACTCTGCGTCACTAGGGACCCTCACTCCCAGTTTGCCAAGGAGATGATCAGTAGGAATGTTGCAGAGCTGCTGTGTCCATATGAACGGAATGGCAAAGAGTGAAGCGGTGGGTAGTTTTGGGCTTTAATACAATGCTGCTGCATTGGTGCCAGTTTAGTTGGTTTTCCATCAGTGGCCTTTCTGTCTAGAAGTACACTGCCCACAGTCTTCCTAGCATGTGATGCCATTTCCTTCCTGTTGTTTTAATACCTTCCTTCAGTTGAAAGGATGATACAATCTTTACATTTTGAAGATCCCTGTTAGGAAACACTATGCCAGAGGAGTCATTGCTCCCTTTTCTTCTGCCTCCTTTGTAATTTTCAGAGACTCATTTCAAATTTCTGCTAATGTCGAGAAGAATACTGAGACTACTCAGCAGGGTTGACGCTCTCAGCTGCCTTCCTCTTTCATACTGCTTCATACTGGATGTGACTTAATGGCCTGGTTTTGTCATCCGCATTTTGCTGTGATCTGTGAACACAAAAAGAAGTCTTTGTTTTTTGCAAGAACTACCCCTAGGAGGATTTGTGTTCATTTTGATTTCTCCGGTGTTAGCCCTGTTGCAGAAAAAAAGGAGATTGTACCCTCTTCTTGTGCTCTCATTCCCTCCTCTCTGCTTTGCATGTCCTAGTTAATCTACTGCCATGACTCATTTGGCATCATCTCATCGTGCAAATTCTGCACAGTTGCATGGACTTACAAATGCCAGGTGCCAAGGAGCTAATATAACCATTCAAAGATTAAAGAATCGTAGGGCTGGGCAAGTTCAGCTGCTGAAACTGTAAGTGGTTAAGTCATGCCATATTAAAGAGACAGAGCAAAGCAGTTCATCTAGGACTTTGAACTGGACACCTCTGAGAATAACAGCTTGACAGCAATGACACAGCCATCTTCCTAGCTGTATTCCAGAAAGAGAAAAGGGACACCTTCAATGGTTAAGATGTTTGGCATGAGAAAACAGCAAGAAATGTAGCCCAAAATACTTGAGCCAGATAAAGTGCGTTTTTCTCGTGAGAATTTTGCAGTTGTTCTTTCTTGTCTGTGCCTTTACTTTTCACAGAAGACAGGGAGGGCGTTCAATTATTATTGTTCTTTTGTTTTCTATTCTTGGCCTCCCTCTTTCCACCTGCCATTAACAATTTTGCCTTTCTTGACTGGCTTGTCTTTCTTTACTTCTAGAAGGTTACATGAGGTCCTCCAACCTTGTCATAAACATTCGCAGACAGTGGAAAGGAGTAGAAGGTACATCTAAATGCACAAAACAGACCCAGAAAAATAGAGGTTTTTTACAGTCTTCTGTGAGAACAAGATATCTTTGAACGGAGTAATGCTTTAACTTTTAGTCCACTCATTACTATTATTACAAGTGTTTGGCCTTTAGTACATAGCCTTTGAAATCATCCAGCCCAATATTTTTGGCTAATTTTGTTTTAGTTCTCTCGGGGACTTTGTTTCTTAAGGAATAGTCCAGAGCGAGAGCGTCCACGGTAGAGTTATGCTGCCATAATAAAAGCGTCGTAAATTCTGGTACAGTTTGTGCTGGTAATAGGTCTAGGAAAGAAAGGTTTTACATCTTTTTTGACTTTCAAATGTAACCATTATTTGAAACAGTTAAGAGTTGGGCTTTCCCCCCCTCCAAAATACTTCTCTCTGGAATGTTGCTCAGGGATTACACATAAAAGCTCACCCTGTAAAATATGTTGCGGATAATCTGCAGTAAGCGCAGCTTAGCAGCTAGAGATGATTATGTGGGTTAAATGACATTCCTTCTGCGGTGATGGAAACTCTGTCTACGCAGACATACTCAACAAAAGTTACCATGGCTTAGCTCCTCTCCTAAACTTCATGTGCATTTTAAAACTTTCCAAGAAGGTGAATTCAAGCTCCTTCATTGCTCTGTGCTGGAGTCCCAAGAAAATATCAGTGTGCTTTTTGTCCTTTACAGCTGTCATTGCTTAGCTCTTGAACATGAGACTCTCTCATGACTGATGAAAGTTGTCTAGTTAAGAGCGGGTCAAAGACACGCTCCTGCTCTAGAAGGAGATGAGAAGGTTTCTGCAGTCTTTGTCATCTCTACTGCTTGTGATTTCTAGACAAAACCAGTGGGAAGTTTTCTGAAGGCAGTCCAGAAGCTGGCAATATGGACAGCTTACAACCAAACACTTGCTGCACTGCTACCACGGTGATACCAGGAAGGACTTAAAAAATTTAAACGGGCAAACAAAGCAGTTGGAAGGAAAAGAACATTAACCATTATTCCATGCTTCTAATATATCCTCCTTTAAGTCATCATTTTCATGCAGTTTAACGGCTTGCCTTGGTATCCCTCAAAAGGAAATCTGAGACAGAGTAAGCTTTTGAATGCAGTAGATGTGACACATGCAGGCCAAGTTGCCTTTGTTGACATCAAATGCCAGTTATGCTTGAGCTACCCTTTGCTTAAGGTACTTCGCTTACACTAAGAATTTTACTCATCATTGAGCAAATTTTGCTGTCATGATTGAGTAAATTTTATTCATGATAGAGTGAATTTTACTGTCACTCAGAATTTTACTGTCATGATTGGCATTGAAACTTTTCAAGGAAAGCTCTGGATAGCAATGTTTGTGAAAAAACAGTATTTTATCTCCTGTATTTGTGTGAAGCAGGTAAGCCTTTTGCTGTCACCAGTGTTGCTTACCCTTTCATGTCATATCCCTCTTCATATCCATATTCTGCTGAAGGCTTATTAATCTACTTTAAAATTAGCACGTGGAATAAGACTCCTTTTCCTTTTTGAAAGCTAATGTCATTTGACCTACTGACAGTAAATAATTCATTAATTGTAAGTCCCCAGCTAGCATCTTTTACGCATATTCTAACCTTCTAAAGAAGTAACAAAAACACTCTCCAATACTTTGCTTTCTTAAGCACACAAAATGCTTCCCTCCTTTGCAGTTGGCATTGTAAAATGAACCACATCTCTGCAGTATTTTAACGTGCACCATATTTAACCAAGTAATTCAAAAGAAATAAAAAGCAGCCCCTTCGATTTGGAAATATTTTTGAATTGTTTTTGAATATACAAAAGATACCCTTACCGTACGCATTGCATGCAGATTTAATCGTCGTGAAAGCAAACCCTATGTTTCTGTTGGGATAGCAGGGTTTTCCAGTTTCCACAATTGTTCTTGGCACAGTTTTCTACTTATGTGACTGTTAGGACACTCACAGGTACTTCTAAGGTACTGTAGTAAGCGGAGAAGGAGGAGAGGTTGTGCCTTATTTCTGGCTTCCTTTGGTTTTCTTTTTGGTTTTCTTCCTCTTGCTCTTTTTCATGTCACCTTTCTAGATACTGTGATTTAGATTTGCAGTTTACTAAGCTGTGCTTTCTGTCTGGAATTCTTTGAAATTCCGAGAGGAACCCCACCGGTAAATATGCATCTTTTTATGATTTGCTAGCTACATAGAAAATCTTCCTGCTGCTCTAAAAGGCTTTTATTTGATATGCATTTTTATCACCATTCCAATGAAAAGTTCCTCTATTCACTGCTTTTGTACTGGATTCAGTTCAATGTGCGCTAACGGTGCAAAAAAGTCCTGCTGGAAGAAAGGAGCTGCATACCAAGCTTGACCAAGACACGTGCTACAAGGGTCTTGGAAAGGTTCAAAGTTTCTCTACCTTTCTGGCAGTCTGTCTTCACAGCAGGACTTGATGAGGGATTTTGCTGGCGTTTCTTTGACAGAAAGCAATAACAAAGCAAGCAAAATGGAGCAGCAGAAGAAGATAGCAGCAAAAGGTACATTATCCCCTCTGTTATTTATCATTGTCGAAAGAGATTTTTTCTCGCCATGTTACATCAAATACCTTAGTAGAGCTAAAGACTAGAAAAACGCAGCTCTGTTCTGGTTCATTAAAAGCAAAGCCATCTGTGGACAGAAGTGCCCAGCGTGATGCTGGGAACTCCTAGCTGGTTTCAGGACGCTGTCTGGAGAACGGCATTTTCGGTGGGCTTTACTAGCGTGTCTGTAAGGAGGGGGAGTTTATGTGCAGCTTTGAGGCCTGAGAGTGCCATAGGCAAAGAGACCCATCGTGTAGCTCTCTGACCAGCCACAGCACACTGAGGCATGATGGATTACTCCCAGAGTTCAGGTGGTAGAAAGGTTTTCTGCCCCCGTGAAGGACGACACATCCATTTTCTTGAATAGCGCCATTCTGTATGTTACAATGGTAACTTGAATTCATCAAGTTTGTGCTATTTGTACAATGGCAGTGAGCTTGGATTCTTAAGCTTCTCGTGTTTGACCTGTTTCCTGTTTCAGTAAATAGCAAAACTTCCAAGGACTGCAGCGACAAGAAGATGAAGCTGCTAGTGTATTTCAACTGTTTGCCTAATAAAATGGTGATTTTTGCACATATTCGCAATGAAAATTTACGGTACCGAAACACCAGCTCTGCTCAGGGCAATTCTGAAATTGACTTGAGCTCTTTCCCGTGTTTCTTAGCAGGTGAACTGAGATACTTCTAGCTCCCAAGGCAAGGCATTTGACAGCAGCTTCAAAAAGGCCCAGGCTGTTGGATGAAAAGGTGACAAAACTGAGGGAAATGGGGGGAAATTTCACTTCTGGTTTATGTCATAGATTCAGCCAGATGATCAACAAGCATTAGTTTTATGAGGTACCAGCGTAGTCTTTCACTCTTGCAGATCCCCAAAAGCTTAACCATCCAGCAGCTTCTTCCTTGCAACAAGTGCCCCAGCCAAAAGCCAGGCCTGGCCGTCACCTTCTCCTCGCAGCCTACAAACTCTGCCAAACGTACCGGTGCTTCTCACTTTCCTTCTCAGCTACATGGACAAGCACATCCTCTCCATGTCTCCGAGTCCTTAGTGAAACCAAACAGAGGTTCACCTTCAAACAGCTCAGTGTGCCAGGACAGAAAGATTTCACTGGCCTGTCCCCTTGCTTTTTCCTTGCAGCTTTTTATTTTCAGAGCATACACCGAGGCATTGCACTTTGCTTCTCAGCTGAGTGCATTGCCACATTGCTGGAGTCCCACACGTCCATCTCCTTCTCGCACTAACTGCTTCTGTTGAAACATGATGATGTGATGTGCTTTCCTGCTCAGCTATTAACACAGTCACATTCTATGTCCTGCTTGCAGTCTGAATCTAAAAGGAGACGTTTCTGACTATGTCTCACAGACACAGATGTACCAGGATGAAAAGGTTGCTTGGACCTTGCCACTTACGTTCGAAAACATCCATTCACTCCACAATCAAGAGACACCTTTCTTTGCTTTACATCCTGCAAACTTCACTCACACACACACACACACACACACACACACACAGACACGAGAGCTACGCACTTTCTTTCTTTCTTTCTTAGCTGCACACACTCACCTATTTCCCAGCTTGACCTCTCTACCACTTCTCCTTCGGCCTTGCTGTGCATGGACATTTCCTGTTAAGATACCCATTGTGTTGCCTATCCC
Organism: Agelaius tricolor; assembly: GCF_023055355.1. Taxonomy (NCBI): domain Eukaryota; kingdom Metazoa; phylum Chordata; class Aves; order Passeriformes; family Icteridae; genus Agelaius; species Agelaius tricolor. The sequence goes on from NW_027269288.1 coordinate 303,705, forward strand.
TCCCCCACATTGCCTTGCCTTTCCTACCCAATCTTGCATTTCCTTGTCATTGCTGACAATTCCTTTCTTTTCCCTTGCCTTCCTGACCCATGCATGTCCTTCCCTTGCCCTTCATAGCAACCCAGTGCCTTGTATTGACTTGCTCACCTATCCTTCTTTTCCTTCCCATTTGTCCAGCTCCAATCTTTCATTTCCTTCTCCTTCTAGGACTCTTATTGCCTTGTCTCCCTCTCTTTTGTGTTGCCTGGCAAAGCCACCACTTGTCTGGCCTTGTCCTTGAACCCCTTCCTTGCCTTGCATTACCTTGCTCACCAGTCCCCCACCTGGAATTCACCACCTCTCTTCTTGTGGAATCTCTTCAACATGCATTGCCCTGCCTGCTTCTCCTAGGATTCTCCAGGCTTCCACTGGCTTTTTTTTCTCAAGGCCCAGCGTTTCAGGAGCTTGTGAGAAGAAGCCTGGAGGAGGCCACGTGCAAGCACACCTATCTGTCCTGACAGCTTTCTTCTGACATCTATCCTTCCATGCCTTGAATTTTGGACACAAAGTTCATCTTTCACCCTTGGGCTTCAGGGGCAGAATGACAGTTCTTTTGCATACAAAGGAAAGCAGGCAACCCAAGTGTCTTAGGTGCAGATTAGACATGACCCATGCAAGATCAAGGCTGGACAGAGCGGTCCGTCTGGGCCGCTTTTGTGTACCAGCAATCTTTGAATGGACCTGCCACTTGCCTTGCATTGGGCAACCAACCAGTTTCCTTGCCATGCCCTGCTCATTCTCCATTGCTTTGCATTCCCTTGCATACCCATGCCTCACATTTGACCTGCCTGCAGTTTTCCTACAGGGCTTGGCCTTGCCTAGCCCTTCCGGTTACCATTACCTCCTATGCCCAGCCTTGCCTCTAACTTCTGGCACTTGTCTCACCTACCACTCCATTTGCTTTCCCCTCACGGCTTCAGTCTTGCCAACCTGTCCCTTGACTTGCCTACAATTGCCTACACTTGCTTTGCATTGCCTTACCTGCATGGAAGGCAAGGCAAAGAGTGGTAGACAAGGCAAAGCAAAGCCAGGAAGTTATTGGAAGGGCTAGGCAAGGCAGACATAGGCAAGCAAGCAAAGCTAGGGTAGGGTAGGCTAGGAAAACTAGGCATGGTACTGGAGGCAAGGCAAAGCCAAGTGACTTGGAGTGCCTTTCCTTGCTTGGGAAGTAAAAGATATGGTGGCAATGTTGGTAGGGCAGATGATAAGGTATCGTGGGAAGGTATAGTACAGCAAGACATTTCTGTCCTGGTCCTTTCTGTGTAGGAGCCATTGTTGGACAGAGTCAGTACCGGACGTGGTATGCAACTTTTGCTCAGTAAGTTCCTGAAGGAGAACAGCAATGCTTTCTCATGGGAAGGAAAGAACTTAGCCCCAGTGTTGGAGGTGCAGATAAGAAGCTGTGTCGTGCAGCTTAAGGGCGGCAGCAACTTTCTATGCTGGCATATTTGGTGTGGAAGCACTGACTCAATTTGTACAATCATGGAGTCGGTATCCATCTTTGGAAGGCAGTCTCCTTCCTGCAAGAATCCATTTGGCATGTGTTTTCCACTTTCTCAAGGCAGCCTTCTTGAAATTCTGCCAGCACACTTCTTTTGGACAAGGTAAAGAGCTGCGCTGGGTCTTGGTGTGCAGCCTAGCTAGTGCCCCGCACAGGTAATGCCCAATAACAGTGGTCTGACACCTTTGTAGAGGATCAGGCCCTGGATGCTTTGGATTTTGGAGGAGGGGATGCCATTTCTTTTGAGATGGGCTTCTAGTTCCTCCTCCCTTTGGCAAAGTTTGGGTGGCCACTTTGGGTGGTCTCAGTGAATTGAAAGGCTTTTCCCAATAGGCAGTTCTCTGGGTTCGAGTTGTTGAACTGTCAGTGGCAATGCAGAGGCCAGGCCAGGCCTCTGCAGGACAGGTTTTTGTCCCTTGTAGCTTTAGGGACTGTGTGAGCAGTCCCTGGTGCCATCCCATTTGGATCCTGACTCTGAGAGATTGAAGGCTTACGGTGGTACCTAGAGCTGAGAAGGAAAGTGGCGATAGCAGGGTGCACGTTTATAGTTTGATGGGTGCAATTGAAATTGTAGGCAGCAAAGAGCTTTCTCCACCAACAGTTTTGCGAGCTCGGCCAACATTTTCAAGTTTGTTACCAGGCTCTGTGAGAGAGAAAAAGTTTGTTAGGGCAGAAGATCTGGTGTCGGCCTTTGAGTGTGGGGCAAAGAAGAGTATCCACTTGGAAGGGGAAGATCGGTGACATCTTTCTGTCCTGACACAGTTGATTGGAGAGCAGGGACGTTTCTGACTTGGCTGGGTCCTGGGGGTGGTTGTGAGCTGGGCTCGGTGCGTGTCCTGGTTTTGTGAGTTGACAATGCTGTGGTGTGGTTATTTAGAAGAGCGCTGACAGTGCCCAGGAAAAAGACAAGCACTTTTCTAGCCCAGCCCCGTTCGTGTGGGAGCAGTGTAGGGACAAGAGCTCCGCTGTGGGTCCTGGCTCTCGGGTACTGACAGAATGGGATCCTGCATGTAGCCCAGAAGGAAGAAGAATTGTCGTGAACGGCGGGAGAAATGCGACACACCATATGCGTGAATGGCAAATCCCAAAGTTTATTGAAAACTCACACATATTTATATTGGTGTTAATGAAGCTTATACATATTGCAAAAGCTGAGTTCATTATTGGTTAAAGCACACTTGGATCAACCACACCTACTTCTATCTTCTAATAATTATTTTGCTTCTATGTTTGCATTCTTCCAGCTTCTCTACCTAAGATATCTACATTTTCTGGCACGCGATTTTCTCCCCCGTCTTCCCGTTTCAGAGAAGGTCACTGTGACCTTTGTCAGTGATTGGACACTGGTTGCTTAGTTCCCAGCTTGTATCCCCTATCCTTATCCATCGGTATCACATCGAAATGTCCTTTCTCAGCTAACCAATTATCCAAAAAGCTCTCTACAAAGAATCATTGCATTGTTGGCTGCACAGTTTAGAAGCTTCAAAATAAAAGGCAATTGCAGCATGGCCTCTTCATTTTAGAAAGTTTTCTGGGCCATCAGCTGCTCAACATGTAACTTGCACCCACTGAACTGCATTCAGCTTCCTGGAGATATGCACTTTCCCTCAAGATCTAGGTACCATCTTGCACTCGAACGCTTGAAGATCCCAAACCGCTTCAAAATGTCCAGCGGCTGCTCTCAAAGAAAAAGTCCTACAACAAAAAGGCAGTGCTGGCCATAACGGTCCCTTTGCAGTCTGTCAACCAAACGAAACATACTAGCGATTCTCACGTACTTTCTCAATGATATATATACGTGCATCAGCACATTCTCTCAAAGTGACAGAGACTATCGCTACAGCCAAGCGTTTTCAGCTGCACTTCTGACTGACAGATGTGCCAGGACAGAAGGCATTTGCCAACCTACCCTCTTTCCTGTGCAACCTGACATTGGCAGCGCAAATATTTTCACATTCTTTCATTGTGGCCATGTCCAAAGCAGCTAAAGATCACACAGGTGGAAGTGTCAAGACAGAAGATGTTCTCAAAGTAACTCCTTTTTTTTCTAAACAGCTTTTAAACTGCGCACAATGCTTTGTATCTTCTTTCCCACATAGACCTGCCCTCACTTTTTCACACTCACATCTTTGTTGCAAACATCCAGCAGCTGTTTGCGTAGAAAAAGGCTCTAGAAATAAAAGCGAGACTTGGGCTGCACCTTCTGCCTGCCCTGTGTAAGCCACATCAAGCTCACCAGTGCGCTCTGTCCTTCCCTTTTCCGCTACAACTACCATTGTGTTCTCTGGATCTCGGAACCTAAAGGTAGGCACATTTGTTTCCACAGAAGGGCCATAGGTAGCGGCACAAATAGCTCTCACTGAACTTTAATCCTTACCACTGCCACCATGAGTTTGGTTGGTAGGCCAGTAGGAGTCATGCTCCTTTTACAGCTGGTATGCGGCAGCCACCAGCCCAGTGCTCTTCGACTCTTGTAACCAATGCTGCTTTTACTCTCCCGGAGGGGATTAGGCATCTGTTTCTCACACAGATCATTGTGGCAGCAGCCAACGGCTCTAGTGCACTGCTTCTGCCAAAAGACACTGGGGCCAGGCACTTACCTTCTCAGCACTACGTAGCCCCGTATTCTGCGTCTCTTGTCGTCCAGATCATACCGCAAAGCGTTTCACAGAGAAAAAATGTGCCAGGACAACAAGCTTGGCTGAAGTGTACCCCTGAAACTGGTGGAAGTTTGTATTTGCACCACATTCAAGGGGCAGTCCTCTTTCCTATACAACCTGCAAACTGCTGTCTGTTCCCAGTGCCCTCTGCCCGCTCCTTCTTACCTTGAAGTACCATGCCAAAGAGGGCTCTGTGCTGAGGTCTCAGAAGAAGAGGGAAGCAGATGTGTTTGTAAAGTGGACTGTCTGTTAGTCACTTCCCTCTTCAAAGCAGCGTGTTCCATGCCAAGCAGACAACAAAGCAACAAAAGATGAGTGTGACTCTGCAGTCAAATCCTGCAATGTTCCCAGAAGTGAATTTCTCTCTTCTATAGGACTGACTTGTATGAAGTGGCGTGGTTGTTTCCTTCCATTAGAAGGGAAACTCATCTAGCCAGGCTTCATCACCCCCTGCATCTTTTGGGGTAGTTCTTGGAAGAAAATAGAGAGCAACTTTTCCACTCCACATGATTCATGTTTCATTCTCTTCCTTCTGTACTTCAGGGAACAAGCTATCAATTCCCTACTCTTTCTATGAAAAGGCATGAAGCTATTAATTAAATTCCCATAGATATAATAAGGAATCAAAGTCTTTTATGCCTGAAGGGCAGGCCCTTATGGTATGAAAAGTATGGATTGTCAAGGGTGGAAGAAGATCTGTATGAAAAGGGAGAAAGCCCAGAAGCATGCAGGGATTTTCAGGTATGAAAGGGAAAACGACATTAAATTGTCAAGGGAAAGAAATTGAAAGAGGCAGGAGGGAGAAGGGAGGCGGAGGAGGCAAATGCTGCCTTTGAGGCAGCTGACACAAGGACCGTCGGCCTCATGAGCAAACAAGAAAACCAAATGAAACTTCACAGCAATCTCATCCACAACTTAGTGGACAAATGTGCAAACCCATTTCTTCATTTATTATGTGTCTAATATATAGAGAGATGTTCTTCATTCTGACAGAATTTTCAGGGAGCAAGCTAGTGTAAGGCACCTGGAACCAATGGTGTATTGGAAATGGCCAACATGCAGAACACGCTCCATCCTGAACGCTACCACAGCAGAATCACAGGATCATAGAATGGCCGGGGTAGACAAAGACCTTAAAGGCCATCTAGTTCTCTGACATGGGCGGGGACACCTTTTACTTGCTCAGGTTGCTCAGAGCCCCATCCAGCCTGGCCTTGAACACCAGGTTGGGGTGTCCATAACTTCTCCAGGCTCTCTGTGCCAGTGCTTCACCACCCTCACAGGGAAGAATTTCTTCCGAGTATCTAATTTCAACCTGCCCTCTTTCATTTTGAAGCCATTGCCCATTGTCCTGTCTCCAGAGTTGCTAATGAAGAGTCCCTCTCCTGCTTCCCTTCAGATATTGGAAGGTGTTGTGAGGTCTCCATGCAACCTTCTCTTCACCAGGCTAAACAGCCCTCATTCTCTCAGCCTGTGTGTCATGGCTTGACACTGGGACAATGCCAGTGCCCCCATGAGTATACTCTCTCCCTGGTTTCTGCTGTGAGATGTGACCAGCAATAAGCAAAGCAGGCTCCCACTTAGGAAAAAAAAAATAATTATTAACTAAACTACAAGGGAAAGGAAAAGAAAAAAAAAAAAAGAAACACACAAGGAAAATGAAAACTTCACAAATACATCTCCTCCTCCTCCTCCCCAAATTCCCAATACAATACATCCCCCAAATCATCGACTCTTGGTCCAGCACCACCCTTCAGAATACTCAATCCTCAGTTCATCAAGAGGAGAAGGAGTCCTTCTTGTGCCAATGGTGACCTCTTCCTTTCATGTCCACTGCTCTCACCACTGAACACAGACCAGAGCTGCTTCTAGGGTCGACTTTTAAGGATGCTTCGTCCCACTGCAAAAAGGCACAGTCTCAACTTTGGGACATCTGTCCCCCCCATATTTTTCACCCCCTGGGGCTGAGGGGTACCCACACCGAACCCTCTTGGTCCTGAGGCATTGCCTCCCCCTAGAATGCAGTCCCTGTATCACAAGGAAACATGGCTCTGTCCATGGCTACACACAAAGAGTCCAGCATAAGCTACTCCATCATCTCTTCCACCTGCCTTCTTCTCTATTTCTCTCGTGGCCCATTTCCTCTTATCTCCTCTATATCTCTCTTCTCATTCAACTCCAGGAGGATTAGCATTTTTCCATCATCCAAGAAAAGGGTTAAAAATCTGAGGCTCTGTCTGTCCAGAACGCCCATGGCTGCCCTGCCAGGCACCTTCTTGCACTCCCCTCTTCTCCTTCTCGGCCGGCCAAGAACAGGCACCAGCTCTCTCTCTATCTCTCCTGGGGGGGCGGGGGGGGGGGCTGCCCGATGCCTCTCAGTGCTCCTCCACCCTTCCATCCTGCAGGGGCCTTCACCTCCCTTCTGGCCAGGGACCCAGCCTACCTCACCGGGCCGGGTGGCTTCCCCTGCCCCGCCCAGCCCGCAGCCAGGCAGGGGAGATCTGAACCTTTCCCTGACCGGAACCCAAGAGAGCCTCCCAGGGGAGAGCCCTGCTTTTAACCCCGTGTTCTCGGAGGTGCATCCAATGTCCCAATGGCCACCTTAGGTGCCAATATTAAAATCTGAACATCCATTGGCCTCACCACAGCATCCCAGAAAACACATTTCCTGTCAAACCACCACACTGTGGGATATGCTCTTGTCCTGAATACTGAACTGCAGTATTGTCTGATGATTTTTTGAATCCTTTGAAGGCATTTTGAATTCTTTTTCAGCCTTAAATTAGACTAAATAGCTTTGATTTGTGGGTATTGAGAACCAGAAATCACTGCCCTGCCTTGCCTTTTTTACAGCTCCTTTCCGTGGGAGACTCGCTGCAAACGTCACAGCTGGTGAGACAGTGGGCACACCATCATTCTGAAAGAGCTTTGCACAGTAAACATAGAGGAGGATTAAATATTGAAATGCAGATGACAGGAGCTGCCCAATGGACTCTGCTGGTGGAAATCAAATACTAGTCTAGTCTTTTGAATGCAAATAATTCCTCCCAATGAGGCCAGACAGGCTTGTTTGCCTTTGAATCTGAGCATGTGGACAGTAGTGGATGGTCTACAGGTTGAAAACAGTGTAGATACTTCTCCTTTTTTTCAATAGTGGCTCAGAAACTGAAAAGGCAGCTACAAAATGGTAAATACATCCCTACAGATTCAAAAATGGTTGTTCTTAAGTTGCATCTCCACCATAACAACAAATTGTTAGAACTGAAATACGGATGGGAATTTTATAGCTTCTCAGAAATGAAGCAGGAATTGGCCAATGGGCCTTAGCAGTAGCTACAAGTTTTTCAGCATGAGGCATCTCAAAAGTATTTTAACCGTACAGAACTTTTCTGTACTTTTGGCCTTTTATCTCAAGGATGCATCAAAAAAAAAAAAGGAAAAAAACCCCAAGAAAAATAAAAAAGAACAAACCCTACCAAATATATATATATATATCTTACATGACTAAGATAATAAGCACAATCAGTAACCTATATAGAAACAGAACCCATGGTTTTTAACTTTCAACCTTGTCTTCTCAACACACTCTTGAAAATGGAATTGTTTCCCTATCTGCCTTGAAACATTTTGGAGCAAAAAACACTCTAAGGTCCTGATAGGTGTTTTGGTCAAAAATCCCTTCTTCTGGTTTTCTGTCCAGAAGCAGAGTAATGGAGGGGAAAGCTGGTAGCTGGCCAAAGGAGGTAGGAAGAGTAATCATCATCCACAACACTGGGGCTAAAGAAATTTCCACAGAAAATTACCTGCCTTATTACTTGCTCATGTGGTGGGTTGAAAGCTCAGAATCTGTTTCCATGTTTCCCATGCCTCGAATGTTCTATTTCACAGAATTCGAGCCCCTCAAACTTCAGTCCTGCCAGAACAGCCTGCCATGTGCTGTCATAGGGGATCTGCTGATGCCCACTGACTCTTACCAGTCTAGTGCTCGTCACTGTTGCAGATCAAGAACTACTGAATAGTTCTGATGAATGCTCTTAGAGTGGTTGAAAACAAGGAAAGAATGACTAGACATTTGTATGATCAAATCCCCTGATGGAATAAAAACATGCCAGGACAACAAGCTTAATAAATGTATTCATTGTCATAAGAAGGGAGATGAAGGGTCCAAAAGATTACTTGCATACTTACTGTTCTAAATCCCTTGTTATCTGGTAAATTGCAAAGGATGCCCGGCTTTCACCAAAATGCAAATCAGATTAAAATGTGAAGCCTTACACTTTACTGGATATAAAACTTCATCATCCATTTTTAAATCTTAGAGATTGCGATGTTGTCCTGGTTTAGGGCAAATTTGGAGGAGAATTTCCAAATTAGGGCCCCTCCCCGCAACTGCTTCGGGAAGGATTCCTCAGAGAGAAGTGGAACGAACCTGTTTATTTAATAGGCACAGCTGCTTCGGGAAGGATTCCTCAGAGAGAAGTGGAACGAACCTGTTTATTTAATAGGCACAGCACCCCCCAGCACGCAAAAGGAACAATTCCGGATGACACCGCTCTGAAAAAGATGACAAATTCAGAAAGTCTCTCTTGGGGGGGTGCTCACTCTCTTCTCAGTCCCTCCGGCGCTGGGGCAGCTGCTGCAGGCCACAAGGTGCAAACTCTCGGTGTTTCCCAGGTCCCAGTCGGGAGCAGGTTCAAAATGGTCAGTAAAAGGAAAGGAGAAATGGTCCAGGAAGAAATTTGGACAGTTTAGCTAAACTAGCTAATGAGCAAAAGCAAGCAGAAGCAAAGCAAGCAAGAGTGAGAGAGAGCAAAGCGAAAAGCAAAAGCAGCAAAAGCAAAAGCTGCAGTCTCTGTGTCCCGCCAGGCTGATAAGAAAACCAAAACAAAACATTCCCTCTTCAGAGCCAGTCTTAAAGGTACAGAACATAATATCCAACATTCACAGAACACATGAATGGGGATACAAGCATCATAACGTCACCCTAGGACAGATGTATTTCCTATTAATACCTTAATATTAGTAAGGTTTAGAGCTGGAATTCAGAGGGAAAAGAAAGCTATTTTGAATTCATTCTATTCAATCATCTTGTCTGGACTGTCTCTTCCTGCTTTTCACTTCTGAAACTCTGTATGAAAGGCATAGAGTTCTGGATTAATTCTTTTCAACAGTTTCCCCTGTTATTCTTCTTTAAAGGCAAACCTGAAAAATCCACACTTTCTTTCCCAACCACTTCTAAAATTCCATTGAGAAGCAAAAAAAAACCCCATCAAACAACTAAATCTCTGCTCCAATTTGTAGGAGAAAACCCCACGCCATTAACTGCTTTCCTAACATTTTCTTTCTCTTGTATTAATATGGCAACCTTTTCTTGCTTTTATAGATTAGAACCAAATTCTTAAAGCTATAAGGAAACACAGGTTTACTGTAGCTGATTCTGAGATACAGTAGTCCAGCAAGGAGGTCAGACCTCAAAAGAAGAGTCGGTACAACAAGATTCAGCACAACGTTGAGACATATTAGCTATTGTTCAAGAAAAGCCGCCAAAATGAAACTGCTTAGACTTCTATACTATCATGGGTGCCTGCTTCCAGAACCTGACCTAAGTTGCTGGAAACTAGCTGCAATATGACTGCAAACAATGCTGTGAATGTAGGACATTGTTATTCTTCTCTTCCATTGAAAACCACAAGTGGAGTTGCGTCATTTTCTTAAAAATTCTCTATTTCCTTCCAAACTGGTAAAATAATGATAAATAAAGTGTTCTGTTCATACAGTTTAAATCTAATAATGTTCAAAATGAAAAACAAAAAAAAATTCATTCAGATATGGTCTGCAATAATAGAGCCGAGAGAAGAGGAACCAGTCTGGCCTACAAAATAAAGTGAAGCAGAATTTGGGAATTTGGAACACCTTACGATGTAATATTTAAAGAAAAAAAAGAAATAAAATGTAACCTACCCAAACTCAATCAGTGATGCACCGACAGAGAAAAAAGTACTCATTACTACTAATATTTCTTTCATTCTCAGACAAGAAGTTAAATTATCCTCTTGAATGCACGGAAGATTGTTGCGAAAGACAGCAGCCTTCTTCTTTACAACATATTCTTCAGAACTCCAGGAGACAAATCATTAGAGCGATGAGGCTCTTTCTCTCTGTAAAACTTCCAGAGCATAGCCAATATTATATTCCTTTAGAGATCCTCACCGCCCTGGGCGACTGGTGGATAGTCTACAGCTCCAGTACATCAGCCAGACGCTCTGCCTTATTTAGCATGGCTACTGCAGCAAGGACATCATCTCTACTGGCTTTCTATCCAAAATACATGCAAGGCACAACAAAGAATATACCCAAAACACTGAGCACAGCCTATGGCCTTCAAAACAAAAATCTCACGATGGCAATACTGGATCTTCTGATCCAAACCATCGGGAAACATTTCTTTAGAGGCGAAAAAAGCTCCTGTTGATTGTACAAAAAATAGTGATGTAAACCAGAGTTGCATGACCCAGTATTTCTATTGAACTGGAACTATTTTGATCAATATTATGGATCCATTTCTTTTCAGGGCATTTGGTAAAAAATGTAAAGTATAGTTTAAAAGGAATTATTGGATGCGTACTAAGTACTAGGGATTAGTTAAGGTGTTGGTTTCGCATGGCTTGGTTTTTGGTGGGGAGGGAAGAAGCCAGCCACAGAAGTGAATCTTTTGTGAAAAGCTCCTAGAAGCTTCCTCCATGCCTGGCAAAGTGAATCCCTGCTTGGCACTAAGAACAGACATGCTGCTAAGCCAATTAGACAAGCAGTAATATATTTCAGAAGGAAATCAAAACTGCGGCCAGTTAACTGTTAAGTTTGCTAATTTTTTGGTTGGCACCTCTTCTGGTTTGAAAGCAAAACCAGCAGGAGATGCTGTGGCTGTTGCAGTGTGTGTTTTTGATTGTAATGCAGTTTGAGTAGTCAGTTTGATAATACTTCCTGTTTTGTGCTGTTGGAGCATATTTTATTATTAAGGGATTGCTCCTTTCCCCCCGTGTTGTTAGTTTTTGCCCTAGTTGTCCATCTCCCCAAAGACCTGCCCTTTTGTTCCCTTTTCCTCCTCCCACTGAATGTCAATCCCTCCCCAAGCCTGCCCCTTTCTCTAGAAACTTCCCTATCAATTTTTATAGTCTTCAAAACCCCATTGGTTTGTTTAAGTTATTCTCCTCCCCTGTAGTCCCCTATTGGTTTAAACATTGTATTCCCCGCCTTGTGGTCCAGCCCCAGTTGCTCCCAGTGTGTTCAAGATTGTATCCTCCTCTGGGACCTCTCCCCATTTCTAAGTTGATGTATGCATTTGGCTCAGTGTCTTTGTGTCCCTGACCCTCCAGGGAAGAAACTCCTTTGGAAAACATACAGAAGACCTCTCCCTGTTCCTTGTCCCTGCCCTCGGCGCAGTCCTATCCCCAATGCAGTCCACCTGTGCCATAGAGCAGCTGTGCCCTACAGCTGCACCCTGGATTCGACAGCTTTCTGGGGGCAGCCCACTCTGGCTGTTGGTGTCAGGAGCTAGTCGGTCTGAAGAAATCCAGCATGGCAGCAAGAGTCCAAGTCAGAAATACAATTTATTAGGAAAAGGGGAAAAACCAAATACATGCAATGATACAAAAGAAAAACCACGGACAGAATACAACCTGTCACCCTGCTAGTTAGGGTGGTGGCAGCAGTCCGGATGAAATGGTCTTGTTGAAGTGGTGATCCTGTAGAAACCATCTGGTAGCTCTTGTCCTCTGAAGACCCAGTGGGTGAGGGTGGCCGTTCCTCTAGGAAGCCAGTGGAAAGACTGCTTGTGGTGTCCCAAAACTCAGATTATATCCAGCTGGGGATGCTTAGCTCCTGCCCCCTGGGCAGAGCATCTTGCAATGGGCTCAAATTGTTCTGAGTCATGCGGTGGTTCCTTGATTACCCTCTAAACAGAAATGGCTCCTGGAGGGAGTCATCTCTGAATCATGTGGCAAGACATGGATGGCCCCGTTAAGAGATAAGGAGATAAGGAAAAAACGATGCCCCTCCCGGTTTCAGCAGCTCTTGAGGTTGGGAGCAGAAAACATTTTTATATTGTAGCCTAGGACAATACAGGATGAATGCTTTTGCATTTGCAGGAAGCTTGTGTGGATTTGAAAAGCATCCTTCTAGCAGAGGCACAAAAGTATTCTCCTACCCTTTTAAATCATCTTCAAACCAAGCAATTCTCGCAATAAGGTAGCGCATGAATGACTTGCAAGTGAGTTGAAGAAACACGGCAAAGATAAGTAGTGTTCAACTGCAGAGAATCGTTTAGGGACACCATACCTTTATATACCTTTATATTTTACATCAGGAAGCATGGATGGACCGTTTTTTTCCCCTTAGTTGACTACAGAACCAGCGGTCCCTTGCGGGAGGGTGTTTGGATTCAAGATGACACTGGCAGCTAAGAGCATGGCTACATAGAAGGTGCTACTTTGAGACCAGAACATTCAACTACTTCAAGGCAGATAGGAGAATAGCTGACTAGTGACAGCTCTGAGCAGAAGAGTCTGTGGCTTATCCTGTGGGAACAATAGTAAGACATGTCAATTGAAAAACCCCATTCATTTCCAAGGAGCAAACATCAGTAAAAATAAAAGGTCAAGTAAAGACACCCTAGTGCTCTTCTTATCAGAAGCATGTTCCTCCATATAAGAGTATTTAGGAAAGGACAGTCCGTTCATAAAGAAAGGTGTGCCAGTTAGAAAACCTGTAGAACAATACAAGACAAACTCACACAATATACATCCTCAAATGCAAAATGAAGAAATAATCATTTCAAGCTTCCGTGGAATTAATTGCATTTTATTTGTTCTTTTCATTTCAGCTGCTCTCAAGTTATTTTTTAAGACTGAATTTTACGAATTCAGCAAAGCTCTCTTTTTGAATGTCTGCATACCCCTATAAAACACTGAGGTGACAAAGAGAACGGCAGTGGAAGGAAACCTGGTCCACCTCCCCCTCCTTGAAGCTTTAGGCCAGCGAGTGATTAGAATTTAGTCACTTCATTTGCTTTACCAAGAGAGAATGTTTTCCAGCCTTTATCTTGCCTTTTGGAGCTGATTCACTTTGTAGTCATAAATTCTTGACTCAGTTGGTGAGAAACAATGGCATTACAGCCGTGGATGTTAAAGTGCACTGATGGGAAATGAAGTTTTCATCTTCAGGTCCTTGCTTCAGTAAATCTTCCAAATTCATCAGAAAGAAAGTTCCCAGACCGGTAATCCCCACTCAAATGACCTAATTCAAATAGTCTGTAGGCATAAGAGGCATCAAGCAGGTGCTGTCATCTGTTAGGGGAATAGCCAGCCAGTACATGATTGTCTAGTTAGGCGGCAACAATTTTGGAAAGAACTTAGTTTTTTTGTATTGCAAGTGAATGGTCAATACATTTTATTAGTGGATACGGGTAAAAGAATGTCTTCTGCATCCTTTCAGAGGGGAAGCTTCCCTAGATCTAAAGCTGCTCAGCTCCACGATAGGATGCTTTGTCTGAAAAGGGAACTCAAGTCTTTGTCCTTTTGGATTGCTTCCATAGTTTTCACTCACTCTTCAGGTAGCTGTTAATATGTTCTGTTATCCCTTGCAAACTTTTATGGGCATAGTCACTGAATTGGTACGTATTCCATGAAGTCCACGGGCCCTGTTGAGATGCAGCCACAGGTCTCAAGGGTGTTAGCAGATGTTATTCTGAGGCCACTCCTAATGATGTTTGATGGATCATAGTGACTGAGGAAAGTGCCCAAAGACTGGATGAAAGCAAATGTCACCCATCTTGGAAAAAGGCAACTAGGAGGACTTGGAAAAGTACAAGCCAGCCAGCCAGCGTCATTTTTATCCCCAGGAAGTTGATGGAGCAGCTATTGCTGGAAAGCATTGCCAGGCACATGAAGGAGGACAAAATAACCTAGTCAGCATGGATTTACCAGGGGAACTTGATGCTGAGCAACTTTTTAAACTCCTCTGATGAATCAACTTGCCCGGTAGATGAAGGGAATATTGTCTGCCTGGGCTTCAGGAAGGTTTTTGACATTTATCTAGGTGGCAGCACACAGACATCCCAGAAGTGTGCAAAGAGGAGGGAACCAGTGTCTTTTCAAGGATGCTCAGTGAAAAGACAAGAGGCAGTAGGCACACACTGAAATACAGGAGATTGCCTCTGCACATCAGCAAATGATTTTTTACTGGGAGGGCGACTGAACCACGGCACAGACTGCCCAGAAAGATGGTGGAGCCTGGATCTTTGAAGACATTAAAAGTACACCCAGATATAATCCTGGGCAAGAGGCTCTAGGTATCCTGGTTTAAGCAGGGGGGTTGGACCTGGTGAGCCCCACTGACGTCTTCCACTCTCATTCCTTCTGTGCTAGTGAATTCTCTTAGAGATGCATTTCAAGCACTGGCATGACAAAGATCTGTGCAGAGAGAGATCCAAATGGACACGGGATCTAAGTTCCTTAAGTAGTGCTCAAGAAGAATGCAAAACTCTGGGATAAGTGTCTCTTCCATAACTGAATCCCTTTCACGGGAAAATTCCCCAGCTATAGAAAGATCTTCTGATAGGCATGCTTAAGACTGACACTGGCTGAGCAAATTTCTCCCTATGTGTGTTTAAGACCAGTTAGGATCTTCACCAAGAGTGTTGTCAACATAGTCACAGAATGTATATTGTTAAGAAGGGACAACTTACATCAGAATGGCAAATATTGGTCCACAAAATGTATTAATGTATGGGAACTATCTACTTGGGTTGAAAATAAAAAGAAAGAGTTAGTCTTTATTTATCAATTCCATCGCAATATTGATGAGGTAAGAAAAAGACCTTAGTCCTTAACCTTCTTAACTCAAGCAAAGATTTTTAAAAATTCCTTGTAAAAAATGTATCCTAATTATCAGACTATGAAACAATTTTAGTTGGGAAAAAAGTTCCAAAATTGTGTAGATAGTGGTAAAGAAGCCAAGAAAATAGGTAAGAAACAAAAAGAGAGCAAAAGAGTCAGCTTCAGTCTGCAAGCTCGTTGTAGAAGTAATCTGCTAGAAAAAGGAACCCCCAGTTGAATTTCCAATGGATTCATGCACTTGATTCAGTAACTAGTCAATGTAAAAACCAATCCTTTTGTACAACTTCTCCCAGCAACAAAAACCCCAACAGCTTGACACCACCATCATGCCTGTCCCAGATGTATTTTAAAAGAAATGATGCTTTCTTGAAACTCTATTTGCATAAAAGTTGCAAGACATTGGAGGGATTCTCCACATTCTCATTTCTCCATGTGGCTTGAAAGTCTATTTGATAAAATATGCAACAAAGCATATGATTTATAAGGTAGGGTAAAATGGATGATTTGGGAATTGATCTCTTGTTGATATTAAACTTCATATCCACTCTCTGTGAAGTTTCTAAAAGAAATGATGGAGCTGAGGCATGAATCTGCCACAACAAGTGTTAAGCAAACATACACACTCCCCTTCACATGCCCCCCTTCCACACACACCTAGGCCCACACAGAGGTCAGCATAGCAGATGATGAACACCTTGGAAAAGACCGAAATGCTAAATACCTCTCTTTGGGGGCAAAATAGCTGGTGCAACAATTCAAATATCTGGTGTAAAAATTCTGTTTAATATCTACTTCCTATTTAAAACACAGCTTTTCATTTAATTATATGTAGGGAATATTTTCATATTATTTGTTTCTTTACAATTACTTTGTTCTCATGTGTTGTATGTCTAGGAATATTTTCTTCTAAAAATAGAAAAAAATAGATAATATCCTTTCAGAAGAAAACATTGGTTTATACAATTTTAAACCATCATGATATGGAAGAATTCTTTTGTCCCTCACTAAGGTGGAAGAACTATTTGGATCACAGATCATTTACAATGAAATACTTTACCTTTTTAAGATGCTTTCAGTCAATTCCATATCCTCATTGCTTATTCATTGTAAACAGTAATTTTTCAGTGAAGGGAAAGTGTGTGGTATATCTACATTATGTTCAAACCCAATTCCTACTAAAGGCCAGGCTGAGCTCCAGTAAATAATGTCCTGAATAATATTTTGCCGCCTTCTTTGGCACTTCATGAAATCCTAACATGAGGAAGTGTTGAAATACAGAGATTTTGTCCCGTGTAGAAACCCATCCCATGTATTTTATGCTGTAATTCTTCTCTCTTTTAAAATTTGCTATCTTCTGCATAGTTTTCATTAACCTGTTACAGTAGTGAAAATCACAGATCAAGGTAATTTTGTAACACTTTGATTTTACCCCAAGAGCTGAGGGAAAACTTGCTCCTATACTTCAATCTGAGTTTCTTCTAGATTCCAACTTTGTTTCTCTACCATCAAGAGTCTCCTGTGTTGCTGCTCAAAGCCCCATCCAACCTGACCTTGAATACTTTCAGGGATGGGACACCCACTACTTCTCTGGGCAACCTGTTCCAGTGTTCTAGCACCCCCACAGTAAAAAAAGTCTTCCTTTCATCTAATATGTGTCAGAAGTATTAAATCTAGGCATATAAACTTTGAGGAAAGGTTTGAAATTCTTTTGATTTGAATCACATTTTATATTTATACTGACTTACAGATGACTAAAATATGTGGATGGGCGTTTGAGCTGACACTTTTTGAAAAGGTGCATGGAATTTAAAATTAAAACCAGTACCATTAAAAGCTTTGTGCGGTTTTCTTTTTCCTCTGGTATTCAAAATTGCATATATCAAATATCTGTGCTTCGTACAAAGCTCTTAGACACTCTCAGAAAAAAGCTTTTCTTTCAGACTAAGTTGCAGTTTACGTAGAACACTGGTACTAGTGAAGGTTTTTCTGGGCATAGGGGGAACACCTTCTCATTGGATTTGTGTGCAGAATGCATTTTATCCAAACTGGAAAATTGATCCCAGCTGTGTTCTAGTCATCATTCTTACTGCATCAGGCCGGAAGATTCTGTGAAAAGTAGCCTGTGGACCTTGAACATAGCTCATGTGAAACAGATGAGAGGCGATGGAGAAGCTGAGGGAGAGAATAAAGAGCATATGGCCCAGTACAGACTAACAATTGTTTGGCACCCTTTAAAGGCTGTGTTTGACAAGCAGGGCTGAAGCAGGTCTGCAAAATATCCGGGAGATCAAAATCCATTGAAGCAAATTGCCCTGGCCAGTCACCTGGCTGCCGATAATTCACTCTCCATAGCAGCTGATCAGGCCTAACAATGCTGCTGCAGAAGTATTGTGAAAAAGGTAGGCATATTTTCACAGATGCAGGGGAAAATCCCCTTGGATGATGGTTCCAAGGGATTACTTGATGGAGCAAGTAATGTACCCTTATCTACCGTGCAATATCTAAGTTGGTGAGTTCACTATCTGTCAGCATCACTTTCGAAAATAAATGTTTGATCCACAAAACAATATTTCATATGTCCTGTCTACCTGCTTCATTTCAACCAATGAATAGGCTACGTTCCATCAGCAAAGGGTTTATGATCCTATGTTTCTTTAAACTGTGATAATTCTTTATTTTTTTCTAAATCAGACACTGTCTATTCATAAGATTCAGATGTCCATGGCAGGGGTGTAATTAAATTCACATCTTAAAAAATAACCTTCTTCTTGTTATCTTTTTATTAAATTACTGCCATGTAACATCCGTCTGAGAGCTGAAGAAAACCCCTTCATTTGCTGTTTGCCAAGTATCTTCTATGTGATACAAATGCGACTTGAGAAATCACACCCGTACATTGCCATGTAGCACTACTAGTAATGCTTTCACAACCTTTTCTTCATCATTAGGTCTTTTGGTGAAGTGAATGATTAGAACATAAGCAAGGGCATTTGTTCAAGATGCTCCAGAAAGAGCTGTGGTCTGTTCTCTTCTTTGCTGCCTATGTTAGCACTGAGCTGCAAAAAAGGAAAGATTACTAGGAAAAGTGTTACTTTCAGTCTAAACTTGTAAATGATGTTTGGAATACCCTGTTAAATGACAAGGTGCTCTTTTAAAATATGGCATCTTAAGGGAAAATGTCAGCTTTAAAAAGGTTTTGAGACAGTTGCTTCTGGAAAAAAAAAAAAAAGAAAAGAATTGGAGGCTTCTAAGGTCTTTAGGCATACTATTTTGAAGATTGATTCAAACCACAGTTTCTTCATATAGGAAGAACAGAGGACCATAGATGCAACCCATTTGAAAATGGATTTCTAGATGTTTCTGGTTGGGATTACCAGGCATCATTTCTTGTGAAGTCGAGGGACTGCAGTTAGCACTCCAATAATTTCCTTCCCTGAAATTCATCTGCATTTGGTCCTTTTTCCAGAGTCCCCATTTATTAGTGAAGGTATACTCTATCTATGCATTAGAATATTCCATTAGAGTGTGTGACTCATACTTGCTAGTTAAAATTAGCTGGAGCGGAATGGATAGTTAGAGTTGCGTGTATACAATAGTCTTATTTTGGCAAGTTTTCTTTAGACAATGTTGAAGCAGCACTAGCAAATAGGAAGTACAGCTTGCAGCAGGGAAGGACACTCTTCTGCTTTCTCAAGTTTCCTGTAGTTAAATAGACACCAAAAGGCTTTTCCTAGTACTACTACTGTCTTGTAGGAATACTTGATCTACTCCTATCTTTGATCAAATTCCTAATGGGTTACTTTTCTACAAGGCAGAACATTTTTCTTTTAATAATATGTATTTTGTAAGTTGGAAACATGAACTTGTGCACCAGTCACGTGGACTGTACTCCTTATTACCTTCTTTAGAAAATATTGACTGTGTGTAACTTCAAAAGGAGAATTCTGGGCATCTTCATTCTATTGATGTACTTGTTTTTCTCCCATGCTGGTATTGTTTTCTATCATTTTTACCAACAGAAATATTTTTCCCTGACACCTATGGAAAAGACCTATGTTTACTCAACAGTGCAGCGTCAGTCCATTGTTTAGAATGATTTCAACATGGTCCCCAACATATCGGACAGCTAGACAGCAGAGGTTAGCAACAGGGAATGGGAATAACTTCTGAACCGTTTCAGTAGATTTCCCAGGAAGGGCTTGCTTTCTGCCACTGCAAATTTTCCCAGAGATTTTGTCTGGTGAAGAGTTGCATCAAAAGAGTATTTTTGCCCAAACCTTGGGGCAAGCTCTGTCTCGGATTTACTAGTGAATGCAAAGAGGGTGAAAGTGCTGCTTCAAAGCCCTCTGTGCACTTTCTGTACCAAGAGGGGGGGTGACCCCAGAAATAAGTTTTGATCTCTCTTCAGAACACAAGGCATGTCATCACCTCATTCATCTTCTTCTGGGACTCATAGCATCTTAAGACGAAGAAGCTCTCTTGCTTGCTGAAGTGCGTTCAGCAAAAAAACCTTGTCTCATCAGCAGATTTGAACACAACTACAGTCGAGTCAATTCCAATGCTGGCAGGGCAATACTCTACCCCACTAGTAACATGCCACTATTAGAAGACTGTGTAAAACCATTTTTGTACAAAGTAATCGGAGGGAAAAATAGAATTGGGAAGAACTGCACATTGTTCTGGAAAAAGCCTCCTGCCTCAGTCTTACAGACATCATTTGCTGGTATCATTTTTAATAGTTGGGGTTTTTAAAATTTTGTAGAAGAAAAAATATTACTGCACCTTTATGTTTCCTTAATAGAAGTGCAGCCATTTCTTAATAGAATAGAAGTAAGCCATTTGGATATGTACAAATGGTCTTTTCAAATACATATGCTATAGCACACTGTGAAAGTAATTAGCTATAAAGAGAAATCTAAAGGTTTAAAAAGATTTTGGAAGAAAGTAAGTCTAAGGTGATAGAAGAAGAAGAAGAAAACAGCAGTTTTCTTCTGGTGAAAAAAAAACAAAGGGAGGACCTTGTACAGTGGAGATGTATTATTTGACTTCCTGAAAAACTGAGTAGGTTTGCTATTGCCAATGGTTTTCATTAGGAAGGAAGAGATTCCTTTGGCAAATAAAACCCTTCAAACTGACTTGACAAAAATGTTATGACACTTAACTTCACCAATCCTGAAGAAAAATTCTCATCACTTGATCTGGAAATCATGATGGTAATGGAGACAAGGATGTCTAAGCCATGCCATCAGGAACATCAAAAAGCATTAGAATGCAGGTAAGACTGAGCTCCTGAACTAGTGTGAAGAGAATGCAAGAAAGACATTTTCCTTTAAGAGTCTTCAGGATGGAGAGCAGATCAAATTTTTTCATGTGAAGTATTTCTGAATAGAATGAATCTTCAAAATAACATTGTTTTCCAAAACCTGTCTACAGGATCTCTTACCATGATACACAGTTCCTATGAATAGAAAAAGCAAAGCACTTTTTTCCAAACTGTTGTGCACTCTTAAGCAATCTACAATAAAAATAGTATTTTTTCATGCTGGGAATGATGTGAATTACAAAAAAGCCTTGTAGCACACTTGGCACTGTGGTCTCTTGATTAGCATAGCTTTTTATTCATCAAACACGTTTCACATTGACTATTTTTCTCTTTTAAATAACGGCATCTTTGTACTTATGCAGCATCCATGAAGAATTTCTTGGGTGTTATTTTGTACCTGATCCTAAATGGCAGGTTCTGCATTCTGCCATCTGTCTAGCTTTCCCATTTGATGCAGCTTCTGAGAGGTATTTTCAGAATCGAGGACTACTTGCAAGAATGATGCTAAATCCATGCATTTTACTCCTTGGTTAATGCAAAACTATTTTTCCTTTACACTTCAATGAGAACAGGAAAATAATGATGGTGAGTTCAATCCTTAGAGTAATCCAAAGAGGACTATTATCATCATTAGAAACCCAGCAAGGTGTATTTATTGCACATGCAGTATACTCACTGATGCAAATTACCCTGTAAATTCAGAAGGAATCTGTATCATAGGAGTGGATGGACTGTTTCTACTGATATTTTGCTTAAAGCAGAAAATTAATTCTTTTGACAGCCAACTCATGATTGCAAGCTCACTTTCAACTACAGCTTTCAAACAGATGAAACATGTCTGTTTATAAAACGATACAGTACAGTACACAGTAGCAAATCAGGTCATAGACATTGAAAAGAAAAAAACAGCTCAAAGGACAGATTCATTCACATCTACAAGCCCTCAAGAGTGTACAGGTCAACTGTCCCCAGAAAACTAGGCTGGTGGCGCAAATTCTCTACGTTGGCACCAGCAGAAGCAGCTGCTATCTTGATAGGATGCAATCTTGCTTACATCACCCTTCAGAGCAATCTTCTGTACCCCTGCCCAATACACCTTCTGCTCTATTCCTTGGACTTCACATTTGCATTTCTACAGAGTCCTGTCCTGCAAACTGACTCAAAGTTCAGGTAGTAGATTTCCAAGATTTAGAAATGTTGTGTGAGGTTCATTTATTTCATATTTCATTCCATCTAAGCAAACTGTAACTTTCTGAAGTGAAATATTTCGAGTATGTCACGTGTATTTTAATGTTAGCTCTGCTTCACATTAAAACTTCTCACAGACCCCTGTGATGCCTTGCTGCAAAAATATAGAGCTGCCAAGAGTGGTTGTGGGAAGTTAGAATTGCCAGAAAACCGTACAAACAATCTAACAATAGAGCCTTGGATTTCTGAATATAATTGCACCATGTAAAGTCAAAATATAATATTTAAATGATTTTAGATAATGATGAGTGTGGGCTAGAGAGAATCCAGATAGAATTTTATTTTTTTAAACAGTTCCGGGAAAAACATGGCCTTGACATGGAAGTATAGCAGGAAATATTTTTATACAGCATGAGTTCTCATTACCTAATCATATGATTTGTAGACCTGAATTGGAAACCAGGAAAGAAACAAAGAAAAATATTCAAGCTATAAAAGATGGGAGTTTAAAATTTTCTTTGTATTTCTGATTAAAGCTATTAGGTAGCTAAATGGTCACCCATTATTTTAAAAAGCATCTGGACATTAAAAATAGGTAAATTTCTGCGGGACTTGGATGTCAGCTATTCCTGAAAAGCTTTCCAACCCTGAATCAATCCACTTAAACGCAGCTGTATTTCAGATGCTCAGTGGAACTGTCCATGTAATGCATATAGTTGACAAATAATCTGCAGAAAAAGCTAGATCCATTTGAAGATCTTTTCCTGTAAATGGTATTCACGTTATTTGTACAAACACACAGATGGGATTTCTGCTGTCTTCTTCAGGCCACTTCCTCCAGAGAGCTCTCCATCAAATCTCTCTAGTTCTACTCTTCTGGTGATCCAAAGTCAGCACTGGGATGGTCCAACTGCATGAATTACTGTCTGCTAGAGGTGCACCCTGAGGGCTTCTGTGTGCAGCATCACGTGAGCCCTACTAAAGTCACCCTGTTGGTATAAACTGAGCTAGCTGGACCTTAAGGGACAAGATTGTGCACTGATATTGTAAGAGAAATTAGGTACTAAGAAGGAGGCTGGAAGATTTAAATATTTCTGCCTCCAGCTTAAGCAACACTAAATCTTGGTCTTTATCGGAAAAACTAGGTGAATTAACCTATTTGGCATTCCTATGCCAAAAATGTCAGTAATACAACAAGAACCGTCAAAAGAGTAACAATTCCAATCATTACTTTGTAAAAGTAATTCATTGGAAGAAGTCGGGAAGAAGGATGAAACATGCCAATATCCTACCCTGAGAATCATTCTGTTGATTTGCACAGGTTTCTTATTATATACCCATCTAATGCATTGGACATGCATGCTTGTGATGATACAAATACTTGCAAAGCTTACCAGATAAACCATGTTCTCTTCAGACAGCAAAACATTTCTTGATGGTTGTGTTTGCTAATTACATTTAGACTCAATGTTCTTAAAGGTCTTTTCCAACCAAAGTGATTCCATCATTCTCTAAATCACAGATCCTGCTTGTCTTGGTTGAGGGCAAATTTGGCAGCAATCCTCAAGAAGGGGTGATTTATTAAAAATATTGATCTACTACTGATATCCAACTGTGACGGACAAAGGCTCCCTAACAGTTCAAAATTAGAAAGTGTATGTTTATTGCAACGCTGGGCAGCGTGCGGGATAGCTCCCAAATACATACTGTGATTTAGAGGTGATAACAGAGTCTTTTTATCTATACAAGTATTGAATACCCAAAAGACAAATACATATTCATAATTTAGGTACATCCCATCATTCCTCCCTTCGTATGGTAATTAGTTCAAAAGCTATTAAGCACGTTTAGTTTGTTCCTCAAAATGAATCGGTGGTCCCTTTCATGGGGAGGGGTTCCAAAATGAGGAAATAAATGAAGTCTTCCTGCTTCTGAACTTTCTACATTTTCAATGCAAATATGACAAATGAACCCATTGGTAGAACTCCCATTCCCCATCTTCAATTGGTCTCAGAACAGAGGTGGCCTACAATTGTCTTATGTTCCTAAAAGCTATTTATGAGTTTCTGTATTCTTCATGATAAACCCAGCTAAGCAAACATGATGTTGACAAGCAATCAATTATTAGTTAACTACTAACTCTTAACTTCATCAAGGCCTACCTATTTATTTTGATAAACTCTAATAAGGCTTATCTCTGACTAAAACCTCAGCTCCTCTAAAAACCCTAAATTTCTTTAAAGTTCATGTCTCAGGGGGCCCCCCCCCAGAAAGCCCACCTACACGGCCCCTCCACTCAACTGGTCTGGGAAACATTTCCTCTGAGAGAAGTGGAAAAAATCTGTTTATTTAACAGGGAAAGCACCCCCCAGCACAAAAAATGAACAATACCAGATGACAAAACTCAATCGCCGCTCTGAAGAGACAACAAATTCAGAAAGTCTCTCCTGCGGATGCTTGCTCTGTTATCAATCCCTCCGGCACTGGGAAAGGCTGCTGCCCAGAGTAGGCCCCCATAGGCCACAAAGTGCAAGCTCTCAGTGCTCTCCAGGTCCCAGTGTGGAGCAGGTTTGAGCAGTTCCAAGGAAAGGGAAAGAAAAAAAGACAGTCCAGGGAAAACTCTGCCTCAGCCAGCTAAACCAACTGAAAAGCAAAGAACACTCTGTTCTGCTCCATCAGTGCCCAGACAACACAGTGCAGCACAGAATGTGGAGCAGTGTTGCTTTTAGAAGGTGAGTGCAGCCTGTGATAACAAACTCCGTACTTCTTCTTCTCCCCACCTTTGCTCTCAGAACCAGTCTTGAAGGCAGAGAATAGAATATCCAGCATTAACAGAACAGATGGCTGGGGATACAAGCATCATAAAGTCACCCTAGGACACTGCTCTACTGAGATATGTCACCAGACTATGCTAAGACAAAGTTTTGGAACTGCTAATTAAAATTCTACTATCACAGTGAAGCTGAGGAGGAAAGACAGCTCACTCCAGTTACCTTGTGGCATGCCAATACTTCCTTTCAATCACAATGGTTTTCGTCTCTAAGTCCGTGACATCACAGGCATAATTCAACATCTTTTGGGCAGGAAGGAAGATATTATTCTTCTGATTATACTGATGGGTAAGCTGAAATGCAAAGCAGTTAATTCAAAGTGAAACAGCGATAAAGTCAATAGTAAAACTCACCACAGTTTTGTTTACCAAGCCAAGTCCTTACTATCCCAAAATACAAGAACAGCTGTAAAAGCCTTGTGGTTTCTTCATTTTTTCCTATACCTACATGGGAGGGTAAGGGATAAATGATCCCAAACAATGGTAATCCACAACAAAGCATTCTTGACATCATATTCAGCTTTTGCATAGTGAGCTCTTCAGCTGATCAAGTTATTCCATTGCAATAGTTTGGGGAGTATCTTAGAGGGCTGGCTGTTGTTTGGTTTAAACCATCTTGATCATTCAGGAACCCAGTAGCAATGAGAAAGTTCAAAATAAGATAGTGCTACGCAGTGATTTTCCTATATGACAGATGTATTTCTACAAGACAGAAGGCTGACCTAATGCTTCCCTACAACATGGCTGAAGTGGCATCCTGTTCCCCATAGGTTTTTCCATTTAATTTTAGCAGCTTTCTTACTAGATTAATGAGCTGAACTAACTCAAAAAGGAATCAGATAAGTGCCAGAGCTTTAAAACAAACAACAACAACAACAAAAAAAGATGCAAAATGGTGATTTGTGGGTGCGTTTGAAAACAGAAATTTTTTTGTATTTTTCATAGAGACATGGCATTCTCTAGAATGATATTGCTCCAACGCTTTGAGTTTGGTTTACTTTTTCCCCCTCAATTGTAAATGTTATGCATTCTTTTTGGCCATTTCAGGAAATAGATTTTCTGATACGTGTGAAAGACAGTCTAAAGTTCCCCTCATTTGCCTCACGACCATTCCCAGGACAGACACTGGGACCCTAAAGACACCGATGGGAATTCTGGCCTGCCAGTAATGGATGAACACCAAAAATCCTGAGGCCCCTGAGCAGAGTTCTGGCCTGCCAAGTGATTGTTCACAGCTGTGTCTTCAGTGACTGCTTCTAGCAGGGCCTGCCAAGGGGCGACCCAGCCTATATGCTTGCACCTGCTTCACGACAATAGACCAGGAATTTTCCCACCTCTTGGCCAGATGAACTTGCTGGGGCAACTTGGTAGCCCCCCCATGGAAAATCCTTCCTCTGCTCCACTACCACCGTGAGGCACCGAGGTTGAAGCCCCCCTACCAAGGACTGAGCCTGAGACACCTGTAATTCTGATGCAGGGGTGCTGGCCTGACTGAAGCAGGATGCCTGCTGAGTGTTGCCTACAGATGTGCCTACAGGACCTAGACTGGTTTCCCCCAGAAAGCAGTCCTGAAACAGTGGGTCCCACTCACTGCTGATACTGACTTATCCTGCTGAGAACATGGACTGTCTGTACCCGTCTTCAATACCTTTTTCCCCCTCAGCAATTTCAATAGACTTCTTCTTCTTGATTGGATCTGTTCCCCCTCAGCCATTTCAAGATTCTGTTTCCCCCCTCAGCAATGGACTATAATAGAACCTTGAGTTCACCAGGACTTAACCTTGAGTTAACCAGGCAGGGCCATTATCTTCCCAACGTGACTAGGCAAACTCTGTCGGCTGGACTAAGAGGACTTAGTCTCTCCACATTTGGTAGCTATACTCCTGTCTTGGTTCAGGGCAAATTTTGGGGAGAACCCCCAAAGGGGCTCCTCTAGGAAAGCAGATTCATTTGGCCCCTCCCCTATGAAATATTAATCCCAATATTACCGGGTGGGACGTGCCTGGGCTCGTCTGACCCTTGCTGCTGGGCCAAAGGCGGCAGCTGTGATGTTTCACCTCAGAGATACATTTGGCCGGCTGCATCCTGCAGCTAGGCACTCGCAACAAATCCAGGCATAGTAGAAACTCAGTTGACCTCTGGTGGAAAAGGTTCAGGGGACGGTGAAGAGAAAAAGGAGAGGATTCTGCTGTAGAGTTTTAATCCAGAGTTTATTCCAGGATGACAGACCTCTGAAACTTGTAACAGCTCCCAACAGAATCCAGACCGCATGGTCCCGTCTCCTTTTAAGCCCGGGGACAGGGGCAGGGGAAGGCACAGGTGAGCCACCAACCAGGTGGGAGGAGGGGAAGGCTCAAAGGATAAAGACACTTGGACAGGCCAATGAGCCCGGACCTGAGGGGCACCTTTTGAACTTCTGCCAACCACACCATGACCCTGCTGGAATGTTAAGATTGATGGACAGCACTTAGCAGGAGGGCAAAGGGGGAGGGGAAAGGACAGGTTTCACCTATCCCAACACCTGAGGGATTTTCCTGTTTCCTGAAACAGGAAATGGCGTCACACTGCAACACTCCCCCCAACCGGTCCAGGAGAAAATAGCTCCTTGGAAAGAGGTGGAAAAAACCTGTTTATTAAACAATAAAACCTAAACAATATTGAACAATAAAACCCCTTGTTGCTCCAAAAGAGATGACAAACTGAGAAAGTCCCCTCCCTCGGTTGCAGTTCAGCTCACACAGGCTCTTATCAGTCCCTCCGGTGCTGGAAATGTTGCGGGCCGGGCCCGGCCTGGTGGGCCACAGGTGCTAGCTGCCGGTGCTCTTCTGGGTGTTCAGTCCAGAGCAGGTTTCAAGAGGTCCAAAGAAAAGGGAAAAAAGAAAAGAAACCACAGTCCAGGGAACTTCCTTGCCTCAGCAAGCTAAAACTAACTAAAAGCAAAGGAGAGCTCTGTCCCACTGTCTGTTCATCCCCAGACAACACAGTCCAGGAGCAGGAATGTGGAGGAGTGAGTGCAGGGTCTGAAAACAAACTGCTGCTTCTTCTCTCCCCCCTTCACTCTCTGCAACAAGTCTTAAAGGTGCCAAACTTATGATGCAGCATAAACAGAACAAGATGATTGGGGTTAAAAGCATCATATAATCAGCTTAGGACAACTCCCTCTCTCTTTCTCCCCCTCTTTTCTATTCTTTTCCTCTCCTTAATTCCTTTCATGCATTTGCTGTGGTCATTCTATAAAGGTGCATTTCTTTGGATTGATACTGCAATCCCCTTTCCGTGTTGTCTGTTGCACTCCCAGATCAGTTAACCAACCATCACCACCCCCATTGGTATGAGCGGATCGTGACATTAAATTGGCATCATGGACAGGATTCTGATCGACAGAAGGGTCTGCAAGGCTGTCTGTAGTCTCGAACAGGGGAAGGACGATTTGCTTCAGCCACACCTAGCCCCTCATCGCGAAAGGGTTGAACGAAGCTGGAAAGCAAGGAAAGCTCTTTGAATTTCCCACAAACTGCGCACGCCCAGGTGAAATACGCCCCCACACTCTATTGAGGGTTCTGTCTTTAGAATTTCCCAAAAAATCTCTTAGCGCAAAAGGGGAAACTGTTTTTGTTTATGTGTGAATTTGGACTGTCTGGGAAGGAAGGGACAACTTGAAGGAACTAAGCAGGGCCTCCCAGGGAGATTTGGTCTCTTCACCCAGCCAGGGAAGCAAAGGGGAGCACAGCAAAGGCTGTGAGATTGTCTAACTTAAGCTTGCACCTCCCTGTCATGGTTTTGGTCCCTTCATAAAATGACTGAAAACTCTAGCACAAAAGTTAAATTTCTGAATTTTCTGCTCTGCTTGCTAAATAGAATGCCAAGCCTTCTCCAAGGGGGGAGGTTTGGGCAGAGAACAGCTGGTTTAATTTAGAAAATGTCATAGATAGAATTTGTTCTTTACAACATGAAACAGAAGTTAAACTGGGCAAAAATAAAACCATCCTCTGCTCAGTTTTGGCAGCTTGTCTCACAGCAGCCATAGAAACCCTTTTTAAGCAAAGAAACGAGGAAATAGCAAGAATAGATTCCCTTCAAAACCTAGTTGAAATTTTGCAGAAAGAATTAAAGGAAGATAGAAATGAGATCTATAGGTTGCGAGCTGCCCTTAGAGAGGAACTTGCTAAGAATTCACATCATACTGATTCCTCTACAGAGCCAGAGGAAAAGGAAACTCCTGACGTTAAACAAATCTATCCCCGTCAGGAACTTGAGGCAGTAAAAAATTGGAGAGAATACTGCTGTCCTCGCTTGAGACCCTTGGTTCAAACAGAATAGAACTATCTTAATGATGAGGATTGTTGGAATGTTGGGGGGCATAAGACAGATGATGCACTTTGGACCTGGTTAACATAAGAGATTTGATAACAGGATGCCTTGGCATAAAGAAACGGAACTTTGAAAATTCGACCTGGATTGCAAGAAGATTAAATCAAACGGGTTTACTGGAAAAAGAAAATCCCATTAAACTCTGCAAGCAAGAGATGTTGTTATATGCGTAAGTTTGTGGATGTGATTTTAACCTAATCATTGTAGTACACATTACTAGTCCCCCTGCAATGGTATGTAAGTGCTTGTATCCCACAATCAAATTGGATTCTGATTACCGAGTGGGTCTCCCTGTCTCTCTGCATTGCCGAAAGAGGATCTTGACCCACCTATCACAACTAAACAAATACCGTTCAGTGCTACCGAATTAGCTAAGCTGTCAAAAGAATTCAGGCGCCTCCCACAAGAATCAGAGACAAATATGTCCTCCGAGTGTCCCTCGATGGTGGAGATCAAATTAAATTAACCGGAGGCCAGTGGGTACTGGGGACATGGAGCCTTCTTCACAACAGGAGATAAGGAGGTAAGCGTGACGCATGGTCCCTGACACAGGGTGCGTCTTTCTGGGCCGGGAGAATGAATCCTTTGGAACGGGGTGACCCCCTGGCAATCGTTGACACCACCGACCAGCTCTTAGAAAGTGTCCACAAAGCCGCCTGCCTGCAAAAGATTCATGAAAAGAAATTAGTTCCTGGTTTTGAATGCCCAATGCAATTACCTGTGAAGCCAGAACTAATGACCGATTGAACTCGTGGGCTTCCAGAAACACTTAGACATACAGCAATGACTCTACAGAAAACCATAATGGCTTTGAATCCTGTAGAAAGACTAGATAAGATTCCTCAGGAATTCCCCTGACCAAAGTGGACCTAGAGATCCTGGCTTCACTCCCTACTCTTCCCCCTCACAGCCCTCAGCTTCTCAATCTGATTCACCTGCCAGTAGCCATAAAGTTTGGACATGAGCTGAAGTTGCAGTAGATCTGATTAATTATTGTAGACAAGATGGACCTATAAAAACCCCGGCATAGAAATCAGAAAATAACAAAGGTGTTTGGTTTATTGGGGCTCCTCACAGTGAAAATATAGAGAAAGGAAAACAGATCTCTAACTGCCACCATTGGTGGTTGTTGGGAATTCAAAAGTGGGTCCCCAAAGAGGTGATGGATGGTTTGCCCCTTGAGAAATTGCAGAAAAGAATAAATAATTGGCACCAGCGAAAACCGAATCCATTGGCTCAACCCAGTGCACCCCTCCCTTCTCAGGGACAAAAACTAACCCTCCCCCAGCTTCTCCCACGGAACACAGGCAGTGAACCAAAACCAACAGGGTTTTCGGGAAACAAATCTCTCTGCCGCTTACAGGTGGGCAAAGGGGCGGAGCGTGGGTTTATTTAAGAATGCTCACTAAAAATAAATCAGGATATATATTAAGCCCAGCTATCACGGGCCTCCACAGGCTACTAGTAACCTTTTTGATTGACGTTGGGGCTCAAATCTCTGCACTGACAAAAAAGGATGCCCAGAGGTGTGGAATTGTTCCAACTAAGAGACAATGCTGTGTTCTTAATGCTCTGGGAACTACAGAATCTATGAATGTTGCCTTAGCCAAACTGAGGCTCCCTGGAAATGAGCATCAACTAGTCATCAAAATGGTAATTGGGAACATTCCAAATAATTGATTAGGAATGGGTGTCCTTGCTGGGAGGCAGTGGGAAGACTCTGAGGGATTTCTGTGGTCTTTTGGCACACTGCCACTTAACATTAGGCTGCTTCAAACCGCACCCTCCCTACCCTATAATCAAACAACTCATGTAAAACAATACCCTCTACCTTCTGGTGCCAGAGAAGGTATCAAAGCGGTTCTACAGGACTTGAGCAACCAAGGGGTAATAATTCACACACATTCTCCTTTTAATTCACCGGTATGGCCAGTCTGAAAAGCCAGTGGAAAGTGGAGATTAACAGTAGATTTTCGCAGGCTTAAAGCCAACACAGACCCTCTTACAGCACTGGTCCCAAACTTAGCTGAATTAATAACATCAATTCAAGAAAAGGCTCACTCAATCATGGCAATGGCAACTATGGATGTCAAAGACGTCTTCCTTATGATACCTATACAGCCAGAAGATATAGGGACCATTTTGCCTTCACATGGGAAAGGACGGCAATACACTTGCACTAGGCTTCCCCAAGGCTACAAACACTCCTCCACTTTGGCCCACCATGCTTTAGTTGAGGAATTAGAAAAAATACCCAAACCTGATCCTGCTGATCCTGTAGCTGATAATCAATACATTTAAGACACTCTGGGGGGGGGGGGGGGGGGGGGGGGGGGCGCAGGGGGGGGGGGGGTTGTGGGGAGGGGGGGAAGGATGAAATAGAGGTAGTAGGGAAACATCAGCAGAAAATAATCTCTCACTTAAAAAGTCTTGATTTGCAGATACCCGCAGAGAAAATTCAGAAACCTTCTCAGGAAGTGAAGATTTTGAGAATTTGGTGGAAAGGAGGCATGACATGTATTCCACCCGATACCCTAACCTCTTTAGATCAGATTCAAAGGCCTGAATTGAGGAAAGATCTCCAGCAAGCTCTAGGACTATTAGTGTTCTGGAGAAAACACATCCCAGATTTCTCAATAATTGCTAGGCCGCTTTTTGACTTGCTGAGGAAAAGAATGAAATGGGATTGGACTCCTTCTCAGGAAGAAGCATTGCAATTACTGATTTTTGAGGCAACAGCTCACCAAGCACTAGGCCCTATCCATCCCACAGATCCCTTTCAGGTGGAATGGGGATTTGCCTCCTCAGGGCTATCAGTACACATTTGGCAGTGGGGTCCCGAGGGTCCAACGGGGCCTCTTGGTTTTTATTCCTGTGGTTTCAAAGATGCTGAGAAAAGATACACTACCTGGGAAAAGGGGTTGTTTGTAGTTAGCTTAGCTCTCCTAGAAGAGGAAAAAATTGCATGACAAGAGCTTATTGTATTAAGAAGCCCTTTCAAAGTTATCAAAATCGTCACTAATGGGAGCCCCACCCCTCCCCCCCACCTGACGGGGTAGCCCAAAGGGCCTCAGTTAGGAAATGGTATGCTCAGATGGAAGGCTATTGTAATACCGTCTCACTAACGGAAGATGCTGCTAAAAATCTAACAATCCAAGGCACTGAGAGCCTGGTTAGCAGCCAAGATAAATCTGCCTCTGTAATCAAAGCTGCCCTTCCTTTCTCCCCCGAACAAGCAGCAAGTTCTTGGTTCACAGATGCCTCTGCAAAACGGGAAGGGAAGGTATGGAGATCTAGAAGAGCTGTCTTACACAATTCATTTGGTGAAAGAATCATTACCGAAGGGGAAGGCAGCGCTCAGGCTGGGGAACTCATAGCTGTTTGGAGTGTTTTCCGATGTGAGGCACAGAACATTTCTCTTGTCTGCATTTACACCGACTCTTACGCAGTGTGCAAAGGTTGTACCGAGTGGCTTCCTTTCTGGCAGCAAAATGATTGGGAAGTTCACAGAATTCCAGTGTGGCAAAAGGAAAAGGGGCAAGAAATTTTAGATGTTGCAAGCCAAGGAAATGTTGCTATTGGTTGGGTAGCTTCTCAGCAAACAGATGGAAATCCAGCAGGAGAGTGGAAGAATAGAGCTGATGAACTAGCAAGGCTCAGCCCCCTGAAAAAGGAACTCATTCCTGAGGACTGGGATCAACTATTAGAATGGCTGCATGGAAAAAGACAGCACACAGGTGCGAAAGATTTGTACAAAGAAGCTCATGCTTGTGGTTGGCTGGTTACCAGGGAAATGTGTAAAACATGCGTATCGGCCTGCGAGCAATGTCACAGGTGACTGGAGAGACATCCTTGAGAAGATGACCCTCTGCATTTAAGAAAGGGTAAAGGCTTATGGGACGCGTGGCAGGTAGACTATATTGGCCCCTTTAAGAAGTCAGGAGGTAAACACTTTGTGCTAGTAGGAGTAGAAAGTGTATCTGGGTTGGTTCAAGCTGATGCTTTGAAAAGAGCTACAGGTGATAATGCGGTTAAAGCTTTGCAGGGGTGGTTTGGAACTTTCCCAAAGCCACAGGAAATTCAATCTGATCACAGGTCCCACTTCACTGCTAGAGGTGTACAGCATTGGGCAAAAGGTGAAGGAATTAAGCGGTCTTTCCACAGCCCTTTCCACTACCCTCAAGCTAAGGGGATCTTAGAAAGGACCAAGGGTTTTTTGAAAGGACTTCTGAAGCCCCGGGAGGGAAATTGGGACGTTCGGTTATGGGAAGCTGTTAAAAGAGTGAACAGTAGATGGGGGGTGAATGGATGTCCCAAAATCACTGCCTTTTGCCCAACAGCTCCAAGCATCGTTCCCTTACTACGGCGACCTGACGATTCAAAAAGTCCAGCACATTACCCTGGACAACCTGTTCTGGTGGACCTCCCTACTGTAGGGGAAGTAGCACTAGTGCTGAAAACCCCTCTGAAGAAATATGCATGGGTAGCCTCTGATGCTCTAGGGAAAGAGCATTGGATAAATACATGCTGGATAATCCTATCATTTTAACTCTTTTCTGCCCTCAGTGGAAGGATTTCTGTTGTTTTGACTTTTACAGAAGAACCCTGAGGAACATGAAAATCATCTGAACCATGATAACACTGGTGATGCTTTTCTGCATCCTACCACAATTCCATGGACAGGATCCTGCTGAGTGGTTGTGGTCTGAAGCTACCCTCCATCCCACTAATGTTGTAGGAGCGTATCCCAAGGGTGGCCACCCAAACCTAGAGCCTATAGTGCTGCATGACCCCCAGGTATATGGTCCAAGTGAGTGGGGATGGGATCAGAAGGACTGGACTAGAGCCCTAACTGGAACAATTGGTGAGTCGATTGTGGAAGCATGCAGAAAAATGGAAGGATCTCTCTATGAGAAATCCACCTCCATCACAGTTGCCGGAAATTTTATGGAACCAGATGGGAAAAATGATCGGGATATCCCTTCAGCGAGACTGTGTCCTACAAACAAGTGGGAGTGTGCCAAACAAATTCCCCTTACTCTGTGTTGCTGCCAGGAGTATGTTGGTAATTACACTCTAGGTCGCAAAACGAACAATGTTGCAAGTACAAAGGATTGTAAAAATGAACCAATTGATTGCTGGCATAATTTGACGTTAACTAAACCGACTTAAGTGACATGCCGCTGGCAAAATAACTTGACCAACCTGTTAGGTTGAAAAGGCTTAGTTCATAAATTTAAGATAGACGCTATAACAAAACCCACGCTGAGTACCGTAGTTACATCCCAGTGGAATAGACGGGACTGAGAGCATGAAGCCCACACTGAGCACCATAGTTACACCCCAATGGGTAGAAGGGACTGAGAGCACAAAGCTGACATTGAGTACAGTAGTTACATCCTAGTGGGCAGAAGGGACTGAGAGTCCCCTTAGTCAATGTGGCCTCGGTCCCAAGCTTTTGTTCACTTGGCAGGAATGGGAAAAACAAAAAGCCTGGCAGCTTCAAGGGGGAGTGGGAGAAGGAATTAGCCGAAGGATTTGTGGAACTGCTTATAGCAAAGCAATCTCAATCAGTGTTTTGACAGATCAGACAAATAAGCGTGAACAGGTTTGTACGCCCCCAAGCGTACAAGACTGTTGGCACAATTTTACATTAACACAAACTGCAGAAGTACTTTGTCTTTGGTCCAAAACTACTGAAGGCTTTTAAGTTGATAATAAATGGTATGAACCAACCTTCTACTACCACCACTCCGGCCCAAGCACCGCTTATGCTTAGCCTGAGAAGTTTTGAAATTGGACCATATATAATCAGAAAAACAACACATATTGTTCAATCTGGCACGGTCTCTTAAACAAGTCAAATTTTGCTGATGATGCAAAACAATGTCTCAGAAATTCAGCCGGCCTGTTTGCCTTTTTTGCGGACTTCCTTTGAGGGTTGGACCACCTGGCTGCAAAAACAGAAAGTCCGTTTTTTCTTTAAAAACAGACACTAAGAGACATAACCGGTGTTTTGGGAACAGGTTTTGGAATTCTAAATAGTATTGATTCTGAAGTACACTAATGGATAAATTGGCTGCCACAAAATGGTTAGAGATTTGACCAAATTAAAACAACCACTGCAATCATCCTTATTGGCTTTGGGAACACAGCAGTGCTTGCTATCAAACATATTACCAGCTTGGGAAAAGGTAAATGTAAGTGATCACAAATTGGTAGACTGATGCACTCGGTGCTACACCAAACAACCTTTCTTTGGCTCTTAGCTGGCACAATTGTCGATGCAGTCAGTTGCTGCCTCAATGATAAGAGAAGGTGAAGGCAATTTTCCTACTGCAATTCAGAAAAGAATTTGGGACAGTGCCACTGATTTTGAAAGAGAATTCCAGTCCTGGTGGAACTTGGTGAATTTTACTTATCACCCCATTACAAACACAGCCACAGCTCTTGCGTTAACCGTACGCAATGCCTCAGTGCATTTGAGATTTCCTATTATTGCATTAGAGCTAAATCATGATGGAGCTATTCCCAATCTTTCTGAACATAGACAATGGGCCCATCAAACTGGTAAAAAATGGCAACATGTTAATTTGGAATCTTCTATTGTCCGAGAACTAGGCTTCATCTGTGAAAGTAATGCAATTACAGCTCAGGATGTTTGTTTGGACACAGAACAAAATATCTGTCATTTTGAAATTCGTCCTAACGAGACTTTCGAAACAGTCCTTAAATATATAGGCAATGGGTGTGGGTGCTTTAGAACTGCTTGTGATACGGTATTTGTAGAAAATGCAGTAGTGGATAGTAAAAATCCTTCAAATTGTTGCGCTTGTAACTTTACAAAATTGAGGGATGTGATTTTTCTTCAGAAGCTCCAGTTACCTCCCATTACCTTTTTCAATCCAATTAAAGACTGATTCACAAACTATTACTGTCCTAGGGTGACGTTATGATGCTTGTATCCCCATCCGTGTGTTCTGTTGATGCTGGCTATCATGTTCTGTGCCTTCAAGACTGGCTGTGAAGAGCGAATGTTTTGTTTTGGTTTTGCTATCAGCCGCTCCCCCACAGCTGGCACAACACAGAGACAGGGCAGTACATGGGTGCTGCTTTTGCTTTTTGCTTTGCTTTTCGCTTTGCTCTTGCTTCGGCTTTGCTCCTGCTTTGCTCTTGCTTTTTTGCTCCTGCTCATTAGTTAGTTTAGCTAAGCAGTCCAAATTTTCCCTGGACTGTTTCTCCTTTCCCTTCTTTGGACCTACTCGGACCTGCTCCGGACTGGGACCTGGGAAACACCGAGAGTTTGCACCTTGTGGCCAAGGTGCAGCAGCTACCCCAGCACAGGACAGACTGATAAGAGAGCGAGCACTCCCAAGAGAGACTTTCTGAAGTTGTCTACTTTTTCAGAGCGGTGAAAGAGTGGTGCCATCTGGTATTGTTCCTTTTGTGTGCTGCGGGGTGCTTTGCCTGTTACAGAAACAGGTTCTTTCCACTTGTTTCCAAGGAATCCTTCCCGACCCGGTTGGGGGGAGGGGCCGTGTGGGTTTGTTTTCTGGAGGGTCCACCTTTTGGAGGTTTTTTCTCCCAAATTTGCCCTAAACCAGGACATTTACCTACTCCCATTGGGATGAACATTACTTTGGTAAAGCAATCTTTGCTTCATCAGGACTTCATTGAAATATTGGAGAAGATCAAGAAGAATAGACAGAAAGCACTGGTAACTGTTCATCACAATGTGAAAGAAATACACCATGTCATAGAGAGAGTAAGAAAAGATGCCACAAGAGTCCTGAACAGTATGTGTCATCCCATCATTGCCCTTTTGCGTTTCGTTTTGATTGGGGTTTTTTAATCAGCAATCTTATTCATTATGAATTGGAGAATGATGAAAGAGTTAACAAAATTGATGTCTGTCATTAATGCACACAACTTGGCTGATGTCCTTTTCACTGTGGCCATCTCCAAGACTATTGACACAAGGCGACTATAAATGAGAGGATGTGTTTTGAAATCGTCTTCAATTTTCTTTGAAGATTATAAGAAAATTACTTTTGATTTTTGGTGAATTGTTTTGAAAAAAAATATTTTAAATGAACTGTTGTTGATTTGTTTATTGCTTTATTGCCTTTGATTATTTGTGATTAGTTTCAGATATTTGAAAAAAATGTTTCAAAATAATATGGTCTAAATTACTGTTAATATATTTGTTTCTTGTTTCCTTACCCCCGCCTTTTTTTATCTTTTCTTGTCCTTCCCTTCTCTCTCTCTGTCTGACGTATTGTCTCTGCTTTCCAGGATATGCTACCAATGCGCGACAAGTACACAACAATAGTACAGAACACTGCTGATGAAGACCCTTTGAAGCCTGTCGTGAGTCACCAGGTGCTGTGAAAGACGGTCTGAGGTTCCCCCCATTTGCCTCACGACCGTCCACAGGACCGATATCAGGACCCTGAGGACCCCGATGGGACCTCTGGCCTGCCAGTAATGGATGAACACCAAAAATCCTGAGGCCCCTGAGCAGAGTTCTGGCCTGCCAAGTGATTGTTCACAGCTGTGTCTTCAGTGACTGCTTCTAGCAGGGCCTGCCAAGGGGCGACCCAGCCTATATGCTTGCACCTGCTTCACGACAATAGACCAGGAATTTTCCCACCTCTTGGCCAGATGAACTTGCTGGGGCAACTTGGTAGCCCCACCATGGAAAATCCTTCCTCTGCTCCACTACCACCGTGAGGCACCGAGGTTGAAGCCCCCCTACCAAGGACTGAGACTGAGACACCTGTAATTCTGATGCAGGGGTGCTGGCCTGACTGAAGCAGGATGCCTGCTGAGTGTTGCCTACAGATGTGCCTACAGGACCCAGACTGGTTTCCCCCAGAAAGCAGTCCTGAAACAGTGGGTCCCACTCACTGCTGATACTGACTTATCCTGCTGAGAACATGGACTGTCTGTACCCGTCTTCAATACCTTTTTCCCCCTCAGCAATTTCAATAGACTTCTTCTTCTTGATTGGATCTGTTCCCCCTCAGCCATTTCAAGATTCTGTTTCCCCCCTCAGCAATGGACTATAATAGAACCTTGAGTTCACCAGGACTTTGAGATCTTCCCAACGTGACTAGGCAAACTCTATCGGCCGGACTAAGAGGACTTAGTCTCTCCATGTTTGGTAGCTATACTCCTCTCTCTTTCTCCCCCTCTTTTTTATTCTTTTCCTCTCCCTGATTCCTTTCAGGCATTTGCTGTGGTCATTCTATAAAGGTGCATTTCTTTGGATTGATACTGCAATCCCCTTTCCAGGTTGTCTGTTGCACTCCCAGATCAGTTAACCAACCAACCAGTTAACCAACCCCTTGGTATGAGCGGATCGTGACAATACCTTCTTTCAAGCTGCACTTGGTTCTAGTCCATAGAAGCACACTGGTAGGTAAAAGTAGACTCTAAAAGATAACATTCAAAATGTATTTCCCTTGTCTTCCCATTAAAGCAAGTGAAGAAAGCAGACAGGAGATCTTCAGATAACATGCTATGCAAATTGAAAAGATTCTGTCCTTATTTGAAGCAACTGAGGAACTCACACCATGAAATACAGTTCAGACAGATGGAAGGGTCACAGATGATGTCAAATCTGTACTTCCAATGTTTGAATGAAGCAAGATTTCTTGAAGTACAATCCTATAAAATGAAGGTGAGCTTGCAGAAGCAATTGAACTGGGTCTGCTTTATAAACACAATGTTTTCTAAGTAACTGAGGATTCAGGAAGGCAACCTTGGACTTTAAAGGATTTAGAAAGATACAAATACCAAGACTGGCAGTTCATTAGCTTTAACAGTCTCTTCAAATAAGATCTATTTTTAACTTCTTCTTGTAGTAGGTCTGAAGACATTGGGAACGATGCAATAAAACAAAACAAACAACAAACCAAAACAAAACCAAAACAGCTTTCTCAAAAAGCTTGGAGAAACCAGAGAAATTATGATTTTTAGGGGTTAAGTAGTCCTTTAAAAGTTGTCTCTGGGAAAAGAGATAAAAAACCACTAATTGACTGGGGAGTATATTCCAAACCTGTACTGAAGCATGTAAGGGACAAGAGCCGGTAATAAAACTACTATGCTGGGTTCATCTGTTAAAAGCATTCCAGAATGGTTGAAATTATCAATCACATAATGTGGGATTAAAAAAAAAAAAAAAAGAAAAAAAGAAAAAAGAAGAAAACATAGAGAAAAAAAAAATATTTTGAAGATGTTTTCCCATTCCCAGATGGCATAACAACTTTATTTCATTTTGTTCCTAAGACTGATTAATAGCTTATGAAGTGTTTTACAATTGAGAGTGAGAGTGTTCACACTAACCGTACAATTTGGATGGATCTCTTTTACTTTGCACAGCAGCAGATACGGTTTAGCACTCCACAGCTCAGTCCCCAAAAGTGAATGGGTGTGGCAGATTTAACCTACCTGGCCAGTCCACCAGAATGCTTA
Organism: Agelaius tricolor; assembly: GCF_023055355.1. Lineage (NCBI taxonomy): Eukaryota > Metazoa > Chordata > Aves > Passeriformes > Icteridae > Agelaius > Agelaius tricolor. The sequence continues at coordinate 342,988 of NW_027269288.1, forward strand.
ATTATCTTGGAAAATGCTTTGCTCTATCTCATTATCTGGACATGTCTCTCTAGCTCCGCTTTGAGCTCCTTGATCTTTCATCGACAGGATGAGATCCAATTTAGCTTAGCAAGGACATAGCCTTTCAAAACCACATCTTTTATCTTCTGCATTCATCCAAGTACATTTCTACTGCAGGGAACCCTGTGGAAGATCCTAGTTGTTTTGTTTCTCAGATAGTTGTTGCATAAAAGAGCTCTTCTTTTAATTTTCTCCCTGCTAAAGGATAGGCTCTGTACTTAACTGATTGTGATGCTAACTCATTATCATCTATTCTTCAGTCGTACAGAGTAGGCAGCAAAGTTTTCTTCTGAAGACATTCATTTAATGAGAAATGCTGAAGGTCTGACTTTAGTTGCAAAGGTCACTGATTGACCGGTTGCAAAATTGTTAAGTCTAGTAAGAGCAGGAAAAGTGTGCTGTTGCTGTGCCTGTAAATGTCGTGTCAGCTGCTGTTGGGATAAAAAGCATGAGCATAAGAAAACATGGATAGAGAAGAAATTTGTTGTGATTTCTGCACAAGAGGAAGTATGAAGCACTTATTTCAGTGGCTAAGACAGTATCATCATTGGGCCAGTTCTCTTCAACATCTTTTGAACAACCTGGACACAGCACTTGAAGGAATATTAAGAAAGTTTGCCAAAGACACTAAATTGGGAGGAGCTGTGAGCTAACTCCCTTGAGGGCACAGAGACCTTGCCGAGAGATCTTGCCAAATAGGAGAGATGGGCAATTCTTGCTGGCCGGGAGTCTATGCACAAATCACAAAAGGGGCGGGACTGCTGGGGATGGCGTCTCAAGCTGGTTTTTTTCCAGCATCAGTCTCATTACATGGTGATGACAATGGGAAGCTGCCAGCAGCTCACGTCCCCAGCAGCAGACAAAGAACTTAATGTTACAACTGACTTGAAAAGTTTTTTGACCAATCACACAAAGCAAAAGCATATTGACAGTACTTCTATCCAATCACTATAAAGACATGTACCTGGGCTTAGAACAATGCTCGCTTCTTTCGAATAAAAGACCTGCTTGTAAGCCTTAAGACACAATGCACAGAGCTCCATTATTAAGCTTAGAACTACCTAACATCATGCTAGATATACTTTGCTGTAGCTTAGGGAGTTATTCGAGACAAGCATTAATACACAGACCATTGTTCCATTTGTCCTTACTTTTCTACTTCTCATCTAATTTTTCTGCTGACAAACCTTATGACTACTGCTTAGCTCCAATGACAGTTCTGCTGTCTCTGAGGCCTTCCTTTTGCAGCTTTCCCAAACCCCTCTGTTTTTGAGGATTCCCACAGGCAATCACCAACCAGATGGAGTGGAACAAGGGCAAGTGCTGGATTCAGCACCTGCAACAGGGCAATCCTCGTGGGTGTATAGACTGGGGAGGGAGCAAGAGGCTGGGAGAAGCACTGCAGAAAGGGTCCCAGGCTCCTGGCCAATGGCAAGCTGAATGTGCATCAGCAGTGCCCTGGCAGCCAGGAGGGCCAAGCCTGTCCTGGGGTGCATCAGGCACAGCATCACCAGCTGGGCAAGGGAGGGGATTGTCTTGCTCTGCTCTGCTCTGCTCTGCTCTGCTCTGCTCTTCTCTTCTCTTCTCTGCTCCACTCTTTCTCAGCCTGGAGAAGAGCAGACTCCGGGCAAATTGTTAGAGCAGCTCTCCAGTAGCTGAAGACAGCCTACCAGAAGGAGGCAGGTGAGCTACACAAGGGCACGGAGCGATAGGAAAAGTGTGGATGGCTTTAAAACCTGAAGAGGATAGGTTTCCTTTGGCTATTGGGAAGAAATTCCTTGCCAAGATGGTTGTGAGACACTAGAACATGTTGTGGGTGACCAATTCCTGGAAGTGATCAAGGCCAGCTTGAATGGGTCTTTGAGCTTAAGGCGCTCTAGTGGAAGGTGTCCCTGACAATGACATGCTGGGGAGGACGTAGGTGAATTTAAGGTCCCTTCCAAAGCCAACCATTCCATTATTCTATGGTAATCATTCTGTACAGTAGCAGTAAGAAGTTGAAGCTAGAAATAACATATTCATGCTGAGAAACTGCTATCCAAGGAGTTGAACGGTTTGGGTCTCACATTTATGGGCCATTTAGCAATACTATATCTAATATCTACTCCTCGCTCTTTATCATACACGCAAGTATTTTATCATTAACGTTTCTGACATTTGGGAATTTTCTTCCCTTCTCTTTCTTTCTTTCTTTTTCTTTCTTTTCTTTCTTTCTTTCTTTCTTTCTTTCTTTCTTTCTTTCTTTCTTTCTTTCTTTCTTTTCTTTCTTTCTTTCTTTCTTTCTTTTTCTTTCTTTCCCCCACTTCCTTCCTTCACTGCCTTCCTTCCATTATGTCCTTCTTTCTGCCAAGTCCTTCTGCCACTTCCTTCCCTCCCTCCCTCCACTTTGATGTTAATTTGCAAACGGTCAAGTAGTTACAGGAAATTACTCTTCTTAAATATCATTTTGAAGCTTAGAAATGAATAACAAAATTGTGTCAAAACAGGGCATTTAAAAGCCATCTGAAAGTGAGAACTAGCTATTGAAAAGTCAAAAATACAAAAATGAAATGATGGAGTGGATGGTTTTAAGGGATATTCTTTGTATGGCTTTGATACAAAGGAGGATCTCAATTTTTACACCTTCTAAAAACACATCTTGAAACTTACTACTTTCCGTGACAAAAATATTTCCAAAACAAGGAAATTGATTTATGCAGATGAAAATATCATCTCCCAAATAGTCATCATCAAGTCCAAAAATTACCTTGCTTTTTACATAGTAAGATTTATGGAGATTTCTATTCTCACACAAACAAAGAAGAATCTCTCAAATGACTAGAAAATTTTTAAAAGCAAAATAACCTTGAAGAAAAAAGATCCAAAAAAGAGCAGGGAATTATATACGTCCACACTTGTTACATGTTGGTTACTAATATTGGCTCTAGTTTGTTGGCGAGTACACTTCCCATTCACGCACGCAGACACCCCTCTTCCTCCTGCACACAGATGTGTGATATTGGGTCTCAAAGAATGGACTATTTGCTCTTAGATAGGTTTTGGTTCTCAAAGTCAAAGCGTAGTCTTCCTGGCTCTATTACCAGGATTTTGTTCCGGGAAGGGAATGTGCTTGTGCCTGTTAGAAATGGGGAGGAGGGGACAGAAAGCAAAGCCATTTGAAGACAACCTGCAGCAGAACTAAGAAAGAAGGGTGCTTCTTGACTGCACAGCAAAAGAAATATCGGGAGTAAAATGGAGGAAAACTTGAGGTGCTGATAGAGTTTCTCCTTGTGACAGCTTTCAAACGTACAGAAAACAGCACTTCCTCATTCTCCTGCCTTTTCAATTCACATGAACATTGGAAGAAAAGGGGTTTTGGACAACTTTCTTTTGCTTCTTGCTAAACACTCTGCAGACCTCCGTGCAACTTCTAGAACAAGAGCGGAGATGCTTTCCGTACGGGCACAGTTTGTCCTGGCAAGACATAGTAAAAAAGCTTTTTGCTCAGTTTTATGTGACAAGAGAGGCAGAAGGCAGAGTAAAGAGCTCTCCCAAACGAAGCCCCCTGCCAGGGCGTCTTTCGTCAGAAGCCGCTCTCCGGAGAACACCGCCACCGGCACAATGCTCTGTGCGCGAAGAAGCCGCTTCTTCGCCTCCGGGAGATGGAGAGAACGGCAGCTTCCCAAGGGCGAAGATGCAAGCCGCAGCACACCGATATAGCGTGTGCAGCTTTCAAATTGATAGAAACGAGTGCTTTAGCATTCTCCTGCCCTTTCATTCACATTATATTCGAATAAAAGGAGTTTTGGGACACGATGTTTTTCTTCTTGTTAAACACTCTGCAGTCCTCTGTGCAACTTTTAGAAGAAGATCGGGGATGTTTTGTGTACTGGCACAGTTTCTCCTTGCAAGATATGGTGGAAAAGCTTTTTGCTGAGTGTTGAACGACAAGAACCTAAGAAGACGGAGATACGCAGCTCTCCGAAGCTAAGTGCCGGTCCCCGGCGTCTTTCGGCAAAAACCGCTCTCAGGTGCTCCCGGCGCCCTGCACAATGCTCTGCGCGCAAAGAAGCCGCTTCTTCGCCTCCGGGAGACGGAGAGAGCGGCACCCTCCGAAAGGCTAAGAACAAAGCCGCCTACTACCAGCAAAACCTGAGCACCTTTCAAACAAATAGAAAAGACTACTTTACCACTCTCCTGACTTTTCCATTCACAATATAATCAAATAAAAAGAGTTTTCGACAACTATCTTTTCCTTCTAATTAAACAGTTCGAATACCTATGTGCATTTTTAGAAAAAGATCTGGGTTGTTTTGTGTACTGGCACAATTTCTCCTTGGAAGATAGGGTGGAAAAGCTTTTTGCTAAGTGTTGAGCGGCAAGACACGCAGAAGACGCAGATACGCAGCTCTCCGATTCTAAAAGTGCCGGTCCCCGGCTTCCTTCGGCACAAGCCGCTCTCCGAAATGCACCGCGACCCAAACAATGCTCTGTGCGCAAAGAAACCGCTTCTTCGCCTCCGGAAGACTCGGCCAGTGGCAGCTTCCCAAAGGCGAAGATGCAAGCTGCACCACACAAGCACATTGTGGGCAACATTCAGACTTAGAGAAAACAGTACTTTACCACTCTCCTGCCTTTTCCATTGTTAGTATATTCGAAAAGAACGAGTTTTGGACAACTAGCTTTTCCTTCCTGCAAAACTCTTTGCAGACCTCGGTGCAACTTCTGGAAAAATATCGGTGATGTTTTCTATACTGGCAGAGTTTCTCTTTGCAAGATATGGTGGAAAAGCTTTTTGCTGAGTGTTGAGCGGCAAGACACGCAGAAGACGCAGATACGCAGCTCTCCGAAGCTAAGTGCCGGTCCCCGGCTTCTTTCGGCACAAACAGCTCTCAGGAGCTCCCTGCGCTCGGCACAATGTTGTGCGCAAAGAAGCCGCTTCTTCGCCTCCCGGAGACGGAGAGAGCGGCAGCTTCAAAAAGGCGAAGATGCAAGCCGCACCACACAGGCACAGTGTGGGCAGCATTCAGACTTAGAGAAAACAGTATTTTACCACTCTCCTGCCTTTTCCACTGATATTATATTCCAAAGGAACGAGTTCTGCACAACTATCTTTTCCGTATTGCAAAACCCTTTTCAGACCTCCGTGCAAGTTTAGAACATGATTTTGGATGTTTTCTATAGTGGCAGAGTTTCTCTTTGCAAGATATGGTGGAAAAAGCTTTTTGCTGAGTGTTGAGCGGCAAGACACGCAGAAGACGCAGATACACAGCTCTCCGATTCTAAAAGTGCCGGTCCCCGGCTTCTTTCGGCACAAGCCGCTCTTAGGTGCTCACCGCGACGCAAGCAATGCTCTGTGTGCGAAGAAGCCGCTTCTTCGCCTCCGGGAGACGGAGAGAGCAGCATCTTCCCAAAGGCGAAGATGCAAGTCGCACCACACAGGAACAGTGTGGGCAGCATTCAGACTTAGAGAAAACAGTATTTTACCACCCTCCTGCCTTTTCCACTGATATTATATTCCAAAGGAACGAGTTTTGGACAACTAGCTTTCCTTCTTGCAAAACTCTTTTCAGACCTTCCTGCAAGTTTATAAAATGATTTTGGATGTTTTCTATACTGGCAGAGTTTCTCTTTGCAAGATATGGTGGAAAAAAGCTTTTTGCTGAGTGTTGAGCGGCAAGACACGCAGAAGACGCAGATACGCAGCTCTCCGAAGCTAAGTGCCGGTCCCCGGCTTCTTTCGGCACAAGCCGCTCTTAGGTGCTCACCGCAACGCAAGCAATGCTCTGTGTGCGAAGAAGCCGCTTCTTCGCCTCCGGCAGACGGAGAGAGCGGCAGCTTCCCAAAGGCGAAGATGCAAGCCGCACCACACAAGCACATTGTGGGCAACATTCAGACTTAGAGAAAACAGTACTTTACCACTCTCCTGCCTTTTCCATTGTTCTTATATTCGAAAAGAACGAGTTTTGGACAGCTATCTTTTCCGTATTGCAAAACTCTTTTTAGACCTCCGTGCAAGCTTTAGAACATGATTTTGGATGTTTTCTATAGTGGCAGAGTTTCTCTTTGCAAGATATGGTGGAAAAGCTTTTTGCTGAGTGTTGAGCGGCAAGACACGCAGAAGACGCAGATACGCAGCTCTCCGAAGCTAAGTGCCGGTCCACGGCTTCTTTCGGCACAAGCCGCTCTTAGGTGCTCACCGCGACGCAAGCAATGCTCTGTGTGCGAAGAAGCCGCTTCTTCGCCTCCGGGAGACGGAGAGTGCGGCAGCTTCCCGAAAACGAAGGTGCAAGTCGCACCACACAGGAACAGTGTGGGCAGCATTCAGACTTTGAGAAAACAGTATTTTACCACCCTCCTGCCTTTTCCACTGATATTATATTCCAAAGGAACGAGTTCTGCACAACTATCTTTTCCTTCTTGCAAAACTCTTTTCAGACCTCCGTGCAAATTTAGAACATGATTTTGGATGTTTTATTTACTGGCAGAGTTTCTCTTTGCAAGATATGGTGAAAAAGCTTTTTGCTGAGTGTTGAGCGGCAAGACACGCAGAAGACGCAGATACGCAGCTCTCCGAAGCTAAGTGCCGGTCCCCGGCTTCTTTCGGCACAAGCCGCTCTTAGGTGCTCACCGCGACGCAAGCAATGCTCTGTGTGCGAAGAAGCCGCTTCTTCGCCTCCGGCAGACGGAGAGAGCGGCAGCTTCCCAAAGGCGAAGATGCAAGCCGCACCACACAAGCACATTGTGGGCAGCATTCAGACTTTGAGAAAACAGTATTTTACCACTCTCCTGCCTTTTCCATTGTTATTATATTCGAAAGGAACGAGTTTTGGACAACTAGCTTTCCTTCTTGCAAAACTCTTTTCAGACCTTCCTGCAAGTTTATAAAATGATTTTGGATGTTTTCTATAGTGGCAGAGTTTCTCTTTGCAAGATATGGTGGAAAAAAGCTTTTTGCTGAGTGTTGAGCGGCAAGACACGCAGAAGACGCAGATACGCAGCTCTCCGAAGCTAAGTGCCGGTCCCCGGCTTCTTTCGGCACAAGCCGCTCTTAGGTGCTCACCGCGACGCAAGCAATGCTCTGTGTGCGAAGAAGCCGCTTCTTCGCCTCCGGGAGACTCGGCTAGCAGCAGCTTCCGAAACGCCAAAAACAAATATTAACACCACCGGCATTGTGTCCCGGGCGTCTTTCGGCACAAGCGCCGCACCGGAGCGTATCGCCCCTGGCACAATGCTCTGTGCGCGAAGAACTCGATTCTTCGCCTCCCGGGATCTGAAAGAACAAGCATAAGCTTAAGACGCCCTTGCCTCAATTGTGTACAGGTTTGGGCGCTCCTCTCGATTAATTGTGCCATTTCTGACAGCAGGTGTCGCTGTTGGTCAAGCTTTGAGTATGCTTAAGACTGCGATGCTGGGTGGTCAAACAACTCAAGGTAAGATCAGCGATTTTAAATCAGGTTCTCACTGGTGTAGATACCATTAGTCATTGCACACTGCAAAATAAAGCTGCTCTAGCTTTCTTGTTAGCACATGGGCAAGAGTGTGAGGATTTTGAAGGAATGTGTTTTTTGAACCTCTCTAACCCTTCTGCAGTCATTCACTGGAAACTCAAACAAGGACAAGATAACATGAAGAAATTGATTGGGAATGAGAGGGTTACGCATGAATGGTTTGAGAGATGGGAAACAACTCGATGGTTGGAAGATCTTGTCAAGGGAACTTTGTTGTTACTAGTAGTCATTATTAGATTGCTTCTTGTTATTCCATGCATCATGAAACTGGTGAGCCTCTTGGAAGTAAATACAGTGAAAAGGGTTTAGCTGGTGCAAGACAAAGAAGGGGGAAATTGTAGCAATGTAGCTGAACCTCTTAGACTAAAGGGTGCACCAGCCATCCAGCTGGAATATGTTCTTCTCAGAATTTTCTCAGAGCCCTCTGGAATTCATCAAGGTTACTAAGACATAAGCCGTGCTAAAAGAAGAAAGAGAAGTTGAGAAACCAACTTCCAAGACTACAAGAACTCGATAACGGGGGGCAGCAAAGCGCCTGGACTGTAACCAATCGTATCTTCTGAGAGGTAGACACAGAATGTGTGGACATAACAAAGGCACCAAGATAAAAATGCGGGCCTAGCGTGTGCAGAGATTTAGAATGTGTAAGTGCATCATGTCAACAATCAACGGCTTCTGCTTAATCCTCTCGCTCCGTTGTCCTGGAGTCCTGAATTTCCCACAAGGAAAGCCCTACTAAAAGGGCTCTGATTTTAATGATAGTTGCTGTCTAGACGATGAATAATGGGAAGAGTTCTTTCAAATCCTTCCCTCGCTGACATCTGTAAGTTTCATCTTTTCCTGATTGTACTGGTGGCTATACATTAGTTATGACTAGAAAGGAATGCGTTTTAGGGATATGTGGCAAGGAAATTGGTAGCTCTGCTTCCATTTCCATTGTCTAAGAAGAATTCTGGTTAGTTTTGGACTTTTCATAGACCTCTGACTAGATTGCATTTGTCTTTGATTGAGCCCGTAAATTTTAGGCTACTAGGCTTGACCAATGAATAGAAAAGGGAAAGTCACACAGCTTAGGTGGTTCTCTTGTTAGTAGGGCGATTTCTGTCCTCAAGTTTGTTACTTCAGCTAGCAGATTATGCTCACTCCAAAAGAAGGTGAGAAGTTTGCTACCGTAAATGGTCCGAGAATTCTTCCTGCTTCTTTGTGACTCTTTTGTATGACTGGATTCTGTATTATTGGAGTTTGTTATAAAAAGTTGGATTAAATTGCGTGCGTCCGTTCTTGGGGGAAACAGAGTATTTAGCCAATAACATCTAGGCTTTTATCGCCCTGAGACTGTCTGAACGGACCGGACGCTTTAAACACAGTAATTCCTGCTAGTTCCAATTCCATTTTTAGACTCGACAAACCGAATGGTAAACCTGCACCAGTAGGGAGGGACATTGGACTTTCTCCTTTTTAGAGAGAAACTAATGAAAAAGTTTCAGCAGAATCACAGCAGGCTGTAAAATAAGAAAAGCATCATGAAAAGAGGCCAATCCTATCCTCTTAGATATGGCTAGTTGTGATTGGACATGAATGAAATATGTCAACTCTGTGTTCCTGGGTATCACATCAGTAACAGTTACTTCAGCTGCTGTAGTTGTCTCCTAAAGCTAAGAACAGAATCCAAAGAATTGTGATTCCATGGTCCCAATTCACCCTGTGATGGTGACAGGTGAAAAAGGAGTGGAAGGTGCACGGGGAAATTAACTTGAATGGCCTATCTAAATCAGCAGCCACTGATTTCCTGAAAACTTCAACAGGTCAGTTGACCTGTTGGGATTCTTTTAATCCATGGTCATGTTTTTCTTGGGATTCTTGTAACCTTTCCCCATTTGTTCAGCCTTTGCCCTCAAGCCTTTGCTGACATTTCAAGTATCTCGACAAGCTGGAAATGTGTTGTCTTTCTTTATCATGTCATAATTCCCTTCAAAGGCTTGTTTGCCTCAAGTCTTATTTTTGCTGGTTTTCTGCTAGTTGATTGTCAGAGGGCAGCAGGTGCTTTGTAAGAGCAAGTACACAATCCTATAGCTTGCTTTTCTTTTGATTTGGCCTGTCTAGAAAACTGAATGACTGAACATTTCCGACAGAATTTTCTCTCCCCATTATGTTTCCCTGGAAGGGCAGATGCAAATCATCTACCTAAACTCTTGGCACGGAAGAAAATAGTGGTTTGCTGCTGCATATAGGTAGAAGCTTACAAAAGGAAGGCCTTGGGCTGAGGCCCGATACTTTGGCTAAGTAGAAAAGGACTATGGGAAGGTGAGGCCGCTGAATCAGAGGTAGATCAACAAGTTCTAGAATCGTCACGTGTTCACGGCGTGGTGTATGATGGTTGGTTGAATGAATTTTGTTATGGCTTAAAGCTGTGGAACTGATAAAGGCCTGAGTGCTTCAAAAGCCTGGTTTTTGCAAAAAAGCAGCTCTCCTCTGCACCTGCCTGGGGACTCTGCGTCACTAGGGACCCTCACTCCCAGTTTGCCAAGGAGATGATCAGTAGGAATGTTGCAGAGCTGCTGTGTCCATATGAACGGAATGGCAAAGAGTGAAGCGGTGGGTAGTTTTGGGCTTTAATACAATGCTGCTGCATTGGTGCCAGTTTAGTCGGTTTTCCATCAGTGGCCTTTCTGTCTAGAAGTACACTGCCCACAGTCTTCCTAGCATGTGATGCCATTTCCTTCCTGTTGTTTTAATACCTTCCTTCAGTTGAAAGGATGATACAATCTTTACATTTTGAAGATCCCTGTTAGGAAACACTATGCCAGAGGAGTCATTGCTCCCTTTTCTTCTGCCTCCTTTGTAATTTTCAGAGACTCATTTCAAATTTCTGCTAATGTCGAGAAGAATACTGAGACTACTCAGCAGGGTTGACGCTCTCAGCTGCTTTCCTCTTTCATACTGCTTCATACTGGATGTGACTTAATGGCCTGGTTTTGTCATCCGCATTTTGCTGTGATCTGTGAACACAAAAAGAAGTCTTTGTTTTTTGCAAGAACTACCCCTAGGAGGATTTGTGTTCATTTTGATTTCTCCGGTGTTAGCCCTGTTGCAGAAAAAAAGGAGATTGTACCCTCTTCTTGTGCTCTCATTCCCTCCTCTCTGCTTTGCATGTCCTAGTTAATCTACTGCCATGACTCATTTGGCATCATCTCATCGTGCAAATTCTGCACAGTTGCATGGACTTACAAATGCCAGGTGCCAAGGAGCTAATATAACCATTCAAAGATTAAAGAATCGTAGGGCTGGGCAAGTTCAGCTGCTGAAACTGTAAGTGGTTAAGTCATGCCATATTAAAGAGACAGAGCAAAGCAGTTCATCTAGGACTTTGAACTGGACACCTCTGAGAATAACAGCTTGACAGCAATTGTCCCGGTCTCTCTGCAAGCCTCTCACTGTCCCTGGGCCTTACCCGGGTCGGCAGAGAGTGGGGGGGGTGACCCCACCACAGCCGACTGCGGGGAGACACTCTCTGTGCCCCGAGGGTGCTGAGGGCACTCAGGCTGGTTGCCTTCGTTGCAGCAGAGACGACCGAGACGTCGGTGGAAGAGGAAAGGGGCCGACTCCCAGCAGGGGGTATTCCAAGGTTTTATTAAGGAGTCCCGAGCGAGCTCCTATACCTCAGGGGGTTCCTGCCGAGAGCGCTGGGGGACGTTTGGAGCTTACATTTAAAGGGGGGAGGAAACTAACATAGATAAAATCCTACTGACCAATAGGTATCTCTGGGGGATGGGTGCTGGGGGGATAGACATACAAAACAGCGTATGGGGCAGGACTTGGGGGGTTGACCCTTGGCCCCTGGCTAATCACTCGACAACTTGGACCGAAACTTCTAGGTAGGGGGCTGGGATGTCGAGGTGACTGACAGAGAGCCAGGGTGGGGGTTTTGGAGATCTTATCCCAGGAAAGGGATAACACAAAAGGAGGGGGGGGGGTGCAGTCTGGGATAAACCATTTGGGAAAAACATGGGAATACAAAACCAACTACTTCAAGGTATTACAAAATATAAGAACGCACTACAACATCTCCCTCTTTTCGTTTAAATAAAAAAGGAAGAGGCACCTAAACATTAAATTTCAGCTCGGAGTGCTATCAATCATCAGCAAACCAAGGCTGTTTTGTAAATTCTGCAGAGGTTTCTGTCCCTTCCTCAGAAGAGGTAGGAACAGTCACCTGATTGACCTCTAAAGGGGAAATAGCTTTTGAGATCAGTTTGGTCACAATGCTCTTGATGATCCCAAAACTGATCAAAATAACAAGAAGAACAAGCAAAACTAAAAATACAGATTTCAAAATGGATTTGACCCAGCCCGAGAGTCCCCATCCCTGAAAGAGTCCATCCATCCAGTCCGCTGTTTCTTGCTTGATGTCTTGGACCATTTGTTGCATCTTCCCGATGATTTTGTGGACATTTTCAGCTTTGGATGACAGATTCAGGCAACAGAGACCTTCAAACTCCTCACAACGATGATTATGTAGCAAGAGGAGAAAATCAATTGCAGCCCGATTTTGTAGGGTGGCTTGCCTTGTTGTTTCATCGTCTGCCAGGAGGTCTGAAAGTGCGGCTGATGTAATATTGGCCTGTTTAGCAACCCAACACTCTAGATGTGATAACTCGCCTAGAGCTTTCGCTGCAGACACCCATGGCAAAAACACGGTGATCGCAACCCCTTTTGGTTTGGACCAATGTACAATTTCAGAATCGCAATTTGGGTCCAGATTCTTTAAATCTCTCTTTTTGCGGGCCGAATTGCGGGTGTTGGTTTTGGTTTGCCAATCCATGATTTGGGTTTTGTTGGGTGTAAACAGGCTCAGCTTTCCAATGGTGCATGGACCTCCGATTAGACGAGAGGGGATGCCTGCCCATGCCCTGTCCCCGCAAATGAGGAAAAACCCCTTAGGAAGGGCACGGGGCTTATTATCAGGGGTAGAAGGTATTCCTACTTGGGAAATTTTCTTACACCAAATTTTTGCTGTATAGTTCACTTTAAACTGTTTGACTTCATGGTACAAATCTACTTGATCTTTTGGTGTAAACGTAAACTGAACACAATAGAATGCCTTGGCAGAACCAAGGAGTTCAAATTCTTGGGGTTCTTTTTCTGCTACTGCTTGTCTATCAATTAATTTTGACCAAGGGGATAACGGATTATATACTGGGGGAAGGGGAGCAGCTAATGTTGGCGGAAATTCATCATATTTAGATGGGATCCCCACAAGGCAAGTGGACATCGGGTCAGACACAGAAGAGGCTGACAGGCAAATGTGGTCTTGGTTGAGGACTCTGGCGAGGGTGGTCCACACATTTGCTTGGGGTTGTGGAACGATCCACATCTGACCTGGATGGACGGCTGTCAACAGAAGCAACGGAAGGATGGGGCTCATTCTGATGACACCAGGGCTGAGTTCAGATCAAAGGAAAACACTAAAACTGAAAATAAAAAATGTTAGGGATGAGGTCCAGGTAACAACAATTTAACTTTAAAGAGTCTGACGGCGCTTCCTCCTCCAGCAGGCACTGGCTACCTGTGTTGCAGCTTTGTCCTTTGACACCTTAGGAATGTACGGTCTCACCCACCTGGAGGGGATCCATCTCAAGCCTGAGGGAGTGGATACGCACGCATACCCCCTACCCCAGACTACGAGCTCATGGGGCCCCTCTATTTTCCAGGTTTCAGGGTCCTTTATGAGGACTGGCGGACGGACTTTTAATTTGTGCTGACTGTTCTCGTTAAAATGTCTTACAATAGGTGGGTTAAGGTTTTCAAAGGTACAGTTCAAAAAGTTCAGTGTGAACAGTGCTTTGGACAGCTGGATTTGAGGGGTCTCTGTTTTCATCACTTCACGTTGCCGGTGAAGAACCTTTTTTAGGTTCTGATGGGCTCTCTCCACCACAGCTTGGCCTGTCGGGGAATAGGGGATGCCTGTTTTGTGTTCTATTCCCCATTGCTGCAGGAAGCTCTGAAGGTCTTTGGACTTGTACGCTGGGCCATTGTCTGTTTTGATGACCTTAGGGATTCCTAATGTGGAAAAGGCTTGCATGAAATGCTTCTTTACCTCACTGGCTTTCTCCCCTGTGTGGGCAGAAGCATAGATGGCACCAGAAAAGGTATCCACGGAGACGTGGACATATTTAAATCTGCCAAATGATGGGATGTGGGTTACATCTGTCTGCCACACTTCGCAGCTCTGCAAGCCCCTAGGGTTTGCACCTGCACTTAAGGTAGGTAGTGACTGATTTTGACAAGAAGGGCAGGTGGCTACGATGGCCTGGGCTTGTTTGTGCTTTAGGTGGAATTGTCGGACCAAGGCAGGTGCATTCTGATGAAAAAATTGATGACTGATCTTTGCTTGTTGGAATACATCTGGGAGCGGGGCCATCTTGGCTGTAGCCGCAAGGGCATCAGCTTTCCGGTTACCTTCTGCAATGAACCCCGGCAGGTCTGTGTGTGACCTAACATGCATCACATAAAATGGGTGTTCTCGGCCAGAAATAATTCTTACTAACTTAGAAAGTAATTCATATAAAGGAATGTTGGAAACTTCTTGCAGCACAGCATTCTCTGCCCTAGACACTACACCTGCAACATAAGCTGAATCAGTAACTACATTTAAAGGCTCAGGAAACTTCTCAAAAGCTCTGACTACAGCGGCCAACTCAGCAATTTGGGGTGATCCTTCCACCTTAGCAATATCTGCTTCCCACTGTTGAGTTTGGGGATCTTTCCAAGTTACCACTGACTTGTGAGACGCACCAGACGCGTCAGTAAAAACTGTCAGTGCTTTTAGAGGTGTCCTGCTCTGAATACTTGTCAGTGATAATGAAAACTGAACATCTGAATTGAAAATTTTGTGGGCCGGTCTGTGAATTGAAATTTGGCCTGTGTAGCTATCTAGGGCTAATTGCAAGGCTTCATTCTCTTGATAAAATTGCTCTAGCATTGCTTGAGACAAATGGCCTGATTTCAGGTTTAAGGAAATGTAAATGCAGTCAAAGTCACACCCTGCCAATTCTCTGATCCGTATCCTTGCTTTCCGGATCAATTCTGCCATCAGCTCCTGTGGCATTGTCATCCTTTTTGACCTGTTGTGACTGAGAAAGACCCATTCTATAATTAAGAGGGGATCTTTCTTGACCTGGTCCTTTTTCTTTGCCTGGGCAGTTTCCCACTGAAAAATCATACCATGGAGATGTGGCAGTTTGCCTAAGATGATAAATTTGAAGGGGAGACCCTGCTGGCACCTGTGGGCCTGTCTAGTAGACATGATTTCCTGAACTTTCTCCAGTGCGGTTTTCGCTTCCTGGGTGAGGGTCCTAGGAGCACTAAGGTCATCTCCCCCTTTTAACAAATTGAAAAGGGGGGCTAGGTCTTCGGTGGAAATGCCTAGCCAAGGTCTCACCCAATTTAAGGATCCACAAAGTTGATGGAGATCCGCTAAGGTTTTGATATCATGTTTGATAGTCAATTTTTGCGGCACAATGGTCCGCTTTCCAATTTCAAGGCCCAGGTACTTCCAAGGTGGCATCTTTTGAATCTTTTCTTCTTGGAGCTCGAACCCTGCAGCAACCAATGCATTGATTGTCAGGTCAAGTGTGTGAGTAAGCATGTCATCACTTGGGGCACACACCAGGATGTCATCCATGTAGTGCAGGATGATGGAATCTCCTGCAGCTTCACGGACTGGAGACAACAAGGAAGAAACATACCTCTGGCAAATCACAGGACTGACTTTAAGTCCCTGAGGGAGGGTCGTCCAATGGTATCTCTTCATTGGGGCCTCCAGGTTAATGGTGGGAACCGAAAAGGCAAAACGCGGAGCATCGTCAGGATGTAGGGGAATGTGAAAAAAACAATCTTTGATGTCAATTACAGCTAAAGACCAATTTTGTGGAAGCATGCTTGGTGAGGGCATTCCTGGTTGTAGGGAGCCCATGTCCTCAATAACGTTGTTGATTTGACGGAGGTCATGGAGTAGTCTCCACTTGTCTTTGTTTGGTTTTTTAATGACAAAGACAGGCGAATTCCACGGCGACGTGGTCTCCACAATGTGACCTTTTTCTAACTGCTCTTGTACAAGTTCTTCAAGCGCCTTTAATTTGGTTTTATTGAGCGGCCACTGAACTACCCTTATTGGAGTGTCAGTTTTCCAAATCAATTTTTGGGCATGGCGCACCTCAGCGACCGCTCCCCGAAAAACCTGCGGGTTTTCTGGGATGTCAATTGTGGTTCCCCATTGAACCATTAAATCTCTGCCCCAGAGGGGCTCTGTGTAGTCTAAAACAAATGGGCGAATGGAAGCTATTTTGCCATTGGGTCCCTCAATTTGAACAACGTTTTTTGACTGTCTTGCCAATTGAATTCCCCCTACACCTTGCACGTGTCCTGCTACATTTTGCAATTCCCAGTGTGATGGCCACTCTTTAGATGGGATAATCGTGACATCTGCTCCAGTATCTAGAAGTCCTTGTATGGACTTGTACTCGCCACCACGGTGTAAGCCACATGATAGCTTGGGTTTTTCTTTTCCCAATACCTGAGTCCAGCAGACATTGGGACGGAGTTTACCTCTGAGGGTGTTTGCTTGCTTCTGGTCCCCTGGAGGCTCAGGTACTGGGATGGCTTGGGCTATGATTTGGCCTTTGGGCAAGTACACGGGTGGATGAGTACAGTGAAGCCATATGACAAATTGTTTCGGGTCTGATGATATGAGACCCGGAGGAATAATAATTTCTTGGGGTGTGTGTTTTGTGTCCCCAAGGACGACATACTTACTGTGACGCTTCTGGCAAAGCTGTGTCCAAGTACCTGGTTGTTCAGGGTTAACAGATATGAAATGCCAGTTAGTGTCTCTGAGATGGAGAGGTTCAGTCAACGCCAGCCTGTAAGGATTATGGGAAGAGACAGTGGTTAAAATTGGTCTGGGATTATTCCAAGGAAATGAATGTTCTGTTTTGTTCAAAGCCAGTGCCTCGCTTGGCACCGATACATCTTTTACACTAGATTTCTTTTCCCTCCCCCGTACTTGAATTGAGCCCACCCTATTTTTGTCATAGCGCTGGGGAAAGGAGCGCTCTTTACTCAGTTTTTTGAGAGGTGGTCCTTTGGGGAATTCTGGTTCTTAAGCATATTGTATTTAAAATCTAAAAACTGCTTTTTCAGAGGGCAGCCAGGCATCCAATGCCCCAACTTCCCACAAAGATGGCAAGGTCTATTAGTGCTGGAGATTCTCTCTTGTGGCATCGTGACATGCTGGAGCTGGCTGGTAAATGGTGGCTCAGGGGTTTCCACTGCAGCAATCCTTCTCTGTGGTTTTGGTCTCTCATCGTGGTCAGCGAGGGTGATGGTAACTTTCTTCTCACACACTTCAAGCATGGCCTGCAGCGTAGGCGTTGGGTCAAGAGGCAGGCTGAGGATAGCAGCTTTGCACTTCTCATTGGCATTTTCTTTAGCAATCTCGGTGAGGATTTCCATCCTGGCTCCTTCATTCTGAACTTGCAATTCAACAGCTTTTCTCAACCTTTCCACAAAACTCAAAAAGGACTCAAATGGAGATTGTGTTATTTTCAAATAATTTTCAATTGGAATACTAGGACGGAGCCCAAAGAAAGCTTTCTCAGCTGCTCTAGCACCTTCTCTGAAAGCCCTTGTGGGAATGCTTTCTGCCTGGATCACGCTATCTTCCCAACCTCCCTGTCCACAGAGATGATCGAGGGATAACATATTACCATAAACATCACGAGCAGTAGCTTCATCAGCCCACAGAGCTGGTAAAATTGCTCTCAATCCTTTTTGCCATGCAACTTCCCACAAGAGATATTCAGAAGAGGATAACAGGCAGGAAAAAAGGTGTTTTATATCAGCAGGGGTTAAAATGTGAGCGAATAATGTAGCTTTAAGGAGCCCTCTAAAATATTCACTTGATCTCCCAAAATCTTTTTGGGCTTTGGCTAGTTCTTTAACAGAATCAACAGAAAGGGGGCTATAATTTGGCTGGAATGCCCCGGTGGCATCTGGAATATATGAGACAGGGGCAGCAGAAAAGGACTGTCCTGTTTCCGGGTTCTGACTCCCAGCGACAGCGTCTCTTATCACACTGCCCTGAGCGCCGGAGGGCGGGCCGTGGGGGGGGCGGAGGGAGCCCGCGGCGGGCGGGCAGAGCTCTGAGGGGGCGGGGGCGGCCGGGGCCAGGGCGGGAGGGGCGGCCGGGGCCGGAGCAGGAGGAGCCGGAGGAGGGGCCGGGGGAGGAGACGGGGGAAGGGCGGGAGGGCGGGTTTCGGGGGCGGGGTGCTCCGAGCAGAATGGGTTGTTGGGAGAGCGAAAGGGATTCTGGGAAAGAGAGGAAACCACCATTGCCACGTGGTGTCCGCCATTATGGTCCGGGGAAGTTACCGGGCGCGTCTGGGGGGTACCAAGGCGGGCACTAAGGTTGTGAGACACGGTATTATAACTTGGGGAAGCAGGGGGGAGGGTAAGATTTCGGGAATTCAGGGTAGAAGTGTCCGGGTTGGAGACAGGGGGCCTCGGGGGGGGAGCAGGGGTTTGTGCAGGGGCTGGGAGTGGGGGAAGGTGGGTGGAGGAGGGAGAACCGAACTCGGAGGGGGGTAGATCGGGTTTTTGGGAAACAGAGATATTGAAACTGTTGCCGGATGGCTGTTCTTGCGTCTTTAAATTAAATTTTACAACATTTCTTATCTGCAGGGCTAAAAAAGCGAATTTTGATGGAGATATGTCTCCTGATTTCCCTGCCTTCAATAATTCACTACCAATTTTGTCCCAAAAAGCCAAATCACTGAGATTTTCAGTGGACACGTCAGGGAAGTGAAGGAAAAGCCATCTGACGAACTGTTTAACATCTGTTTTTGAAAATCGGATTTTTTCACTCTTAAGAATGTTTAAGAGATGATAATAGACACCCTTGTGAGATACAGAAAGCCTAGCACCCATTTTGGCTCTGATTTTAAATTTGTATCTCAAATTTCAGCAACCCAGGTGGGGGGGGGAGGAGAAAAGAGCCTACAGCTGGCAGTCTGCCCACAATAGAGAGAAAAAAAAAAACTTCAGCCCTCCGCGGCGGGGCTGAGAACAAAGGGCAGGGAAACACCCCCTCCCAAAGAGGGGAAAAACAAGAGAAGGGTAAAACTTACCAATCCAACTGCAGGAGAGGGGAACGAAAAAGCCTGGGATGTTGATTTCCACCTAAAGCTGACTTCTTAGGGTACATAAGAAGCTCCCAGCTTCGTCCACAGGAGAGCAACTCACTAAAACGGAGTTTTTTCTTTCCTGAGGTAGCTTGCCGGCCGAAGGCTTATCGAACAGACTGAAAGTATGTCCGAGCCCCTTTCCGTGGGCTCCTGGAATGGTCCCAGAGCCCCACGGCTGGGCGCCAAGCTGTCCCGGTCTCTCTGCAAGCCTCTCACTGTCCCTGGGCCTTACCCGGGTCGGCAGAGAGTGGGGGGGGTGACCCCACCACAGCCGACTGCGGGGAGACACTCTCTGTGCCCCGAGGGTGCTGAGGGCACTCAGGCTGGTTGCCTTCGTTGCAGCAGAGACGACCGAGACGTCGGTGGAAGAGGAAAGGGGCCGACTCCCAGCAGGGGGTATTCCAAGGTTTTATTAAGGAGTCCCGAGCGAGCTCCTATACCTCAGGGGGTTCCTGCCGAGAGCGCTGGGGGACGTTTGGAGCTTACATTTAAAGGGGGGAGGAAACTAACATAGATAAAATCCTACTGACCAATAGGTATCTCTGGGGGATGGGTGCTGGGGGGATAGACATACAAAACAGCGTATGGGGCAGGACTTGGGGGGTTGACCCTTGGCCCCTGGCTAATCACTCGACAACTTGGACCGAAACTTCTAGGTAGGGGGCTGGGATGTCGAGGTGACTGACAGAGAGCCAGGGTGGGGGTTTTGGAGATCTTATCCCAGGAAAGGGATAACACAAAAGGAGGGGGGGGGGTGCAGTCTGGGATAAACCATTTGGGAAAAACATGGGAATACAAAACCAACTACTTCAAGGTATTACAAAATATAAGAACGCACTACAACAAGCAATGACACAGCCATCTTCCTAGCTGTATTCCAGAAAGAGAAAAGGGACACCTTCAATGGTTAAGATGTTTGGCATGAGAAAACAGCAAGAAATGTAGCCCAAAATACTTGAGCCAGATAAAGTGCGTTTTTCTCGTGAGAATTTTGCAGTTGTTCTTTCTTGTCTGTGCCTTTACTTTTCACAGAAGACAGGGAGGGCGTTCAATTATTATTGTTCTTTTGTTTTCTATTCTTGGCCTCCCTCTTTCCACCTGCCATTAACAATTTTGCCTTTCTTGACTGGCTTGTCTTTCTTTACTTCTAGAAGGTTACATGAGGTCCTCCAACCTTGTCATAAACATTCGCAGACAGTGGAAAGGAGTAGAAGGTACATCTAAATGCACAAAACAGACCCAGAAAAATAGAGGTTTTTTACAGTCTTCTGTGAGAACAAGATATCTTTGAACGGAGTAATGCTTTAACTTTTAGTCCACTCATTACTATTATTACAAGTGTTTGGCCTTTAGTACATAGCCTTTGAAATCATCCAGCCCAATATTTTTGGCTAATTTTGTTTTAGTTCTCTCGGGGACTTTGTTTCTTAAGGAATAGTCCAGAGCGAGAGCGTCCACGGTAGAGTTATGCTGCCATAATAAAAGCGTCGTAAATTCTGGTACAGTTTGTGCTGGTAATAGGTCTAGGAAAGAAAGGTTTTACATCTTTTTTGACTTTCAAATGTAACCATTATTTGAAACAGTTAAGAGTTGGGCTTTCCCCCCCTCCAAAATACTTCTCTCTGGAATGTTGCTCAGGGATTACACATAAAAGCTCACCCTGTAAAATATGTTGCGGATAATCTGCAGTAAGCGCAGCTTAGCAGCTAGAGATGATTATGTGGGTTAAATGACATTCCTTCTGCGGTGATGGAAACTCTGTCTACGCAGACATACTCAACAAAAGTTACCATGGCTTAGCTCCTCTCCTAAACTTCATGTGCATTTTAAAACTTTCCAAGAAGGTGAATTCAAGCTCCTTCATTGCTCTGTGCTGGAGTCCCAAGAAAATATCAGTGTGCTTTTTGTCCTTTACAGCTGTCATTGCTTAGCTCTTGAACATGAGACTCTCTCATGACTGATGAAAGTTGTCTAGTTAAGAGCGGGTCAAAGACACGCTCCTGCTCTAGAAGGAGATGAGAAGGTTTCTGCAGTCTTTGTCATCTCTACTGCTTGTGATTTCTAGACAAAACCAGTGGGAAGTTTTCTGAAGGCAGTCCAGAAGCTGGCAATATGGACAGCTTACAACCAAACACTTGCTGCACTGCTACCACGGTGATACCAGGAAGGACTTAAAAAATTTAAACGGGCAAACAAAGCAGTTGGAAGGAAAAGAACATTAACCATTATTCCATGCTTCTAATATATCCTCCTTTAAGTCATCATTTTCATGCAGTTTAACGGCTTGCCTTGGTATCCCTCAAAAGGAAATCTGAGACAGAGTAAGCTTTTGAATGCAGTAGATGTGACACATGCAGGCCAAGTTGCCTTTGTTGACATCAAATGCCAGTTATGCTTGAGCTACCCTTTGCTTAAGGTACTTCGCTTACACTAAGAATTTTACTCATCATTGAGCAAATTTTGCTGTCATGATTGAGTAAATTTTATTCATGATAGAGTGAATTTTACTGTCACTCAGAATTTTACTGTCATGATTGGCATTGAAACTTTTCAAGGAAAGCTCTGGATAGCAATGTTTGTGAAAAAACAGTATTTTATCTCCTGTATTTGTGTGAAGCAGGTAAGCCTTTTGCTGTCACCAGTGTTGCTTACCCTTTCATGTCATATCCCTCTTCATATCCATATTCTGCTGAAGGCTTATTAATCTACTTTAAAATTGGCACGTGGAATAAGACTCCTTTTCCTTTTTGAAAGCTAATGTCATTTGACCTACTGACAGTAAATAATTCATTAATTGTAAGTCCCCAGCTAGCATCTTTTACGCATATTCTAACCTTCTAAAGAAGTAACAAAAACACTCTCCAATACTTTGCTTTCTTAAGCACACAAAATGCTTCCCTCCTTTGCAGTTGGCATTGTAAAATGAACCACATCTCTGCAGTATTTTAACGTGCACCATATTTAACCAAGTAATTCAAAAGAAATAAAAAGCAGCCCCTTCGATTTGGAAATATTTTTGAATTGTTTTTGAATATACAAAAGATACCCTTACCGTACGCATTGCATGCAGATTTAATCGTTGTGAAAGCAAACCCTATGTTTCTGTTGGGATAGCAGGGTTTTCCAGTTTCCACAATTGTTCTTGGCACAGTTTTCTACTTATGTGACTGTTAGGACACTCACAGGTACTTCTAAGGTACTGTAGTAAGCGGAGAAGGAGGAGAGGTTGTGCCTTATTTCTGGCTTCCTTTGGTTTTCTTTTTGGTTTTCTTCCTCTTGCTCTTTTTCATGTCACCTTTCTAGATACTGTGATTTAGATTTGCAGTTTACTAAGCTGTGCTTTCTGTCTGGAATTCTTTGAAATTCCGAGAGGAACCCCACCGGTAAATATGCATCTTTTTATGATTTGCTAGCTACATAGAAAATCTTCCTGCTGCTCTAAAAGGCTTTTATTTGATATGCATTTTTATCACCATTCCAATGAAAAGTTCCTCTATTCACTGCTTTTGTACTGGATTCAGTTCAATGTGCGCTAACGGTGCAAAAAAGTCCTGCTGGAAGAAAGGAGCTGCATACCAATTGACCAAGACACGTGCTACAAGGGTCTTGGAAAGGTTCAAAGTTTCTCTACCTTTCTGGCAGTCTGTCTTCACAGCAGGACTTGATGAGGGATTTTGCTGGCGTTTCTTTGACAGAAAGCAATAACAAAGCAAGCAAAATGGAGCAGCAGAAGAAGATAGCAGCAAAAGGTACATTATCCCCTCTGTTATTATCATTGTCGAAAGAGATTTTTTCTCGCCATGTTACATCAAATACCTTAGTAGAGCTAAAGACTAGAAAAACGCAGCTCTGTTCTGGTTCATTAAAAGCAAAGCCATCTGTGGACAGAAGTGCCCAGCGTGATGCTGGGAACTCCTAGCTGGTTTCAGGACGCTGTCTGGAGAACGGCATTTTCGGTGGGCTTTACTAGCGTGTCTGTAAGGAGGGGGAGTTTATGTGCAGCTTTGAGGCCTGAGAGTGCCATAGGCAAAGAGACCCATCGTGTAGCTCTCTGACCAGCCACAGCACACTGAGGCATGATGGATTACTCCCAGAGTTCAGGTGGTAGAAAGGTTTTCTGCCCCCGTGAAGGACGACACATCCATTTTCTTGAATAGAGCCATTCTGTATGTTACAATGGTAACTTGAATTCATCAAGTTTGTGCTATTTGTACAATGGCAGTGAGCTTGGATTCTTAAGCTTCTCGTGTTTGACCTGTTTCCTGTTTCAGTAAATAGCAAAACTTCCAAGGACTGCAGCGACAAGAAGATGAAGCTGCTAGTGTATTTCAACTGTTTGCCTAATAAAATGGTGATTTTTGCACATATTCGCAATGAAAATTTACGGTACCGAAACACCAGCTCTGCTCAGGGCAATTCTGAAATTGACTTGAGCTCTTTCCCGTGTTTCTTAGCAGGTGAACTGAGATACTTCTAGCTCCCAAGGCAAGGCATTTGACAGCAGCTTCAAAAAGGCCCAGGCTGTTGGATGAAAAGGTGACAAAACTGAGGGAAATGGGGGGAAATTTCACTTCTGGTTTATGTCATAGATTCAGCCAGATGATCAACAAGCATTAGTTTTATGAGGTACCAGCGTAGTCTTTCACTCTTGCAGATCCCCAAAAGCTTAACCATCCAGCAGCTTCTTCCTTGCAACAAGTGCCCCAGCCAAAAGCCAGGCCTGGCCGTCACCTTCTCCTCGCAGCCTACAAACTCTGCCAAACGTACCGGTGCTTCTCACTTTCCTTCTCAGCTACATGGACAAGCACATCCTCTCCATGTCTCCGAGTCCTTAGTGAAACCAAACAGAGGTTCACCTTCAAACAGCTCAGTGTGCCAGGACAGAAAGATTTCACTGGCCTGTCCCCTTGCTTTTTCCTTGCAGCTTTTTATTTTCAGAGCATACACCGAGGCATTGCACTTTGCTTCTCAGCTGAGTGCATTGCCACATTGCTGGAGTCCCACACGTCCATCTCCTTCTCGCACTAACTGCTTCTGTTGAAACATGATGATGTGATGTGCTTTCCTGCTCAGCTATTAACACAGTCACATTCTATGTCCTGCTTGCAGTCTGAATCTAAAAGGAGACGTTTCTGACTATGTCTCACAGACACAGATGTACCAGGATGAAAAGGTTGCTTGGACCTTGCCACTTACGTTCGAAAACATCCATTCACTCCACAATCAAGAGACACCTTTCTTTGCTTTACATCCTGCAAACTTCACTCACACACACACACACACACACACACACACACAGACACGAGAGCTACGCACTTTCTTTCTTTCTTTCTTAGCTGCACACACTCACCTATTTCCCAGCTTGACCTCTCTACCACTTCTCCTTCGGCCTTGCTGTGCATGGACATTTCCTGTTAAGATACCCATTGTGTTGCCTATCCCTCCCCCACATTGCCTTGCCTTTCCTACCCAATCTTGCATTTCCTTGTCATTGCTGACAATTCCTTTCTTTTCCCTTGCCTTCCTGACCCATGCATGTCCTTCCCTTGCCCTTCATACCAACCCAGTGCCTTGTATTGACTTGCTCACCTATCCTTCTTTTCCTTCCCATTTGTCCAGCTCCAATCTTTCATTTCCTTCTCCTTCTAGGACTCTTATTGCCTTGTCTCCCTCTCTTTTGTGTTGCCTGGCAAAGCCACCACTTGTCTGGCCTTGTCCTTGAACCCCTTCCTTGCCTTGCATTACCTTGCTCACCAGTCCCCCACCTGGAATTCACCACCTCTCTTCTTGTGGAATCTCTTCAACATGCATTGCCCTGCCTGCTTCTCCTAGGATTCTCCAGGCTTCCACTGGCTTTTTTTTCTCAAGGCCCAGCGTTTCAGGAGCTTCTGAGAAGAAGCCTGGAGGAGGCCACGTGCAAGCACACCTATCTGTCCTGACAGCTTTCTTCTGACATCTATCCTTCCATGCCTTGAATTTTGGACACAAAGTTCATCTTTCACCCTTGGGCTTCAGGGGCAGAATGACAGTTCTTTTGCATACAAAGGAAAGCAGGCAACCCAAGTGTCTTAGGTGCAGATTAGACATGACCCATGCAAGATCAAGGCTGGACAGAGCGGTCCGTCCGGGCCGCTTTTGTGTACCAGCACTCTTTGAATGGACCTGCCACTTGCCTTGCTTTGGGCAACCAACCAGTTTCCTTGCCATGCCCTGCTCATTCTCCATTGCTTTGCATTCCCTTGCATACCCATGCCTCACATTTGACCTGCCTGCAGTTTTCCTACAGGGCTTGGCCTTGCCTAGCCCTTCCGGTTACCATTACCTCCTATGCCCAGCCTTGCCTCTAACTTCTGGCACTTGTCTCACCTACCACTCCATTTGCTTTCCCCTCACGGCTTCAGTCTTGCCAACCTGTCCCTTGACTTGCCTACAATTGCCTACACTTGCTTTGCATTGCCTTACCTGCATGGAAGGCAAGGCAAAGAGTGGTAGACAAGGCAAAGCAAAGCCAGGAAGTTATTGGAAGGGCTAGGCAAGGCAGACATAGGCAAACAAGCAAAGCTAGGGTAGGGTAGGCTAGGAAAACTAGGCATGGTACTGGAGGCAAGGCAAAGCCAAGTGACTTGGAGTGCCTTTCCTTGCTTGGGAAGTAAAAGATACGGTGGCAATGTTGGTAGGGCTGATGATAAGGTATTGTGGGAAGGTATAGTACAGCAAGACATTTCTGTCCTGGTCCTTTCTGTGTAGGAGCCATTGTTGGACAGAGTCAGTACCGGACGTGGTATGCAACTTTTGCTCAGTAAGTTCCTGAAGGAGAACAGCAATGCTTTCTCATGGGAAGGAAAGAACTTAGCCCCAGTGTTGGAGGTGCAGATAAGAAGCTGTGTCGTGCAGCTTAAGGGCGGCAGCAACTTTCTATGCTGGCATATTTGGTGTGGAAGCACTGACTCAATTTGTACAATCATGGAGTCGGTATCCATCTTTGGAAGGCAGTCTCCTTCCTGCAAGAATCCATTTGGCATGTGTTTTCCACTTTCTCAAGGCAGCCTTCTTGAAATTCTGCCAGCACACTTCTTTTGGACAAGGTAAAGAGCTGCGCTGGGTCTTGGTGTGCAGCCTAGCTAGTGCCCCGCACAGGTAATGCCCAATAACAGTGGTCTGACACCTTTGTAGAGGATCAGGCCCTGGATGCTTTGGATTTTGGAGGAGGGGATGCCATTTCTTTTGAGATGGGCTTC
Organism: Agelaius tricolor; assembly: GCF_023055355.1. Classification (NCBI taxonomy): domain Eukaryota; kingdom Metazoa; phylum Chordata; class Aves; order Passeriformes; family Icteridae; genus Agelaius; species Agelaius tricolor. The sequence goes on from NW_027269288.1 coordinate 369,019, forward strand.
TAGTTCCTCCTCCCTTTGGCAAAGTTTGGGTGGCCACTTTGGGTGGTCTCAGTGAATTGAAAGGCTTTTCCCAATAGGCAGTTCTCTGGGTTCGAGTTGTTGAACTGTCAGTGGCAATGCAGAGGCCAGGCCAGGCCTCTGCAGGACAGGTTTTTGTCCCTTGTAGCTTTAGGGACTGTGTGAGCAGTCCCTGGTGCCATCCCATTTGGATCCTGACTCTGAGAGATTGAAGGCTTACGGTGGTACCTAGAGCTGAGAAGGAAAGTGGCGATAGCAGGGTGCACGTTTATAGTTTGATGGGTGCAATTGAAATTGTAGGCAGCAAAGAGCTTTCTCCACCAACAGTTTTGCGAGCTCGGCCAACATTTTCAAGTTTGTTACCAGGCTCTGTGAGAGAGAAAAAGTTTGTTAGGGCAGAAGATCTGGTGTCGGCCTTTGAGTGTGGGGCAAAGAAGAGTATCCACTTGGAAGGGGAAGATCGGTGACATCTTTCTGTCCTGACACAGTTGATTGGAGAGCAGGGACGTTTCTGACTTGGCTGGGTCCTGGGGGTGGTTGTGAGCTGGGCTCGGTGCGTGTCCTGGTTTTGTGAGTTGACAATGCTGTGGTGTGGTTATTTAGAAGAGCGCTGACAGTGCCCAGGAAAAAGACAAGCACTTTTCTAGCCCAGCCCCGTTCGTGTGGGAGCAGTGTAGGGACAAGAGCTCCGCTGTGGATCCTGGCTCTCGGGTACTGACAGAATGGGATCCTGCATGTAGCCCAGAAGGAAGAAGAATTGTCGTGAACGGCGGGAGAAATGCGACACACCATATGCGTGAATGGCAAATCCCAAAGTTTATTGAAAACTCACACATATTTATATTGGTGTTAATGAAGCTTATACATATTGCAAAAGCTGAGTTCATTATTGGTTAAAGCACACTTGGATCAACCACACCTACTTCTATCTTCTAATAATTATTTTGCTTCTATGTTTGCATTCTTCCAGCTTCTCTACCTAAGATATCTACATTTTCTGGCACGCGATTTTCTCCCCCGTCTTCCCGTTTCAGAGAAGGTCACCGTGACCTTTGTCAGTGATTGGACACTGGTTGCTTAGTTCCCAGCTTGTATCCCCTATCCTTATCCATCGGTATCACATCGAAATGTCCTTTCTCAGCTAACCAATTATCCAAAAAGCTCTCTACAAAGAATCATTGCATTGTTGGCTGCACAGTTTAGAAGCTTCAAAATAAAAGGCAATTGCAGCATGGCCTCTTCATTTTAGAAAGTTTTCTGGGCCATCAGCTGCTCAACATGTAACTTGCACCCACTGAACTGCATTCAGCTTCCTGGAGATATGCACTTTCCCTCAAGATCTAGGTACCATCTTGCACTCGAACGCTTGAAGATCCCAAACCGCTTCAAAATGTCCAGCGGCTGCTCTCAAAGAAAAAGTCCTACAACAAAAAGGCAGTGCTGGCCATAACGGTCCCTTTGCAGTCTGTCAACCAAACGAAACATACTAGCGATTCTCACGTACTTTCTCAATGATATATATACGTGCATCAGCACATTCTCTCAAAGTGACAGAGACTATCGCTACAGCCAAGCGTTTTCAGCTGCACTTCTGACTGACAGATGTGCCAGGACAGAAGGCATTTGCCAACCTACCCTCTTTCCTGTGCAACCTGACATTGGCAGCGCAAATATTTTCACATTCTTTCATTGTGGCCATGTCCAAAGCAGCTAAAGATCACACAGGTGGAAGTGTCAAGACAGAAGATGTTCTCAAAGTAACTCCTTTTTTTTCTAAACAGCTTTTAAACTGCGCACAATGCTTTGTATCTTCTTTCCCACATAGACCTGCCCTCACTTTTTCACACTCACATCTTTGTTGCAAACATCCAGCAGCTGTTTGCGTAGAAAAAGGCTCTAGAAATAAAAGCGAGACTTGGGCTGCACCTTCTGCCTGCCCTGTGTAAGCCACATCAAGCTCACCAGTGCGCTCTGTCCTTCCCTTTTCCGCTACAACTACCATTGTGTTCTCTGGATCTCGGAACCTAAAGGTAGGCACATTTGTTTCCACAGAAGGGCCATAGGTAGCGGCACAAATAGCTCTCACTGAACTTTAATCCTTACCACTGCCACCATGAGTTTGGTTGGTAGGCCAGTAGGAGTCATGCTCCTTTTACAGCTGGTATGCGGCAGCCACCAGCCCAGTGCTCTTCGACTCTGGTAACCAATCCTGCTTTTACTCTCCCGGAGGGGATTAGGCATCTGTTTCTCACACAGATCATTGTGGCAGCAGCCAACGGCTCTAGTGCGCTGCTTCTGCCAAAAGACACTGGGGCCAGGCACTTACCTTCTCAGCACTACGTAGCCCCGTATTCTGCGTCTCTTGTCGTCCAGATCATACCGCAAAGCGTTTCACAGAGAAAAAATGTGCCAGGACAACAAGCTTGGCTGAAGTGTACCCCTGAAACTGGTGGAAGTTTGTATTTGCACCACATTCAAGGGGCAGTCCTCTTTCCTATACAACCTGCAAACTGCTGTCTGTTCCCAATGCCCTCTGCCCGCTCCTTCTTACCTTGAAGTACCATGCCAAAGAGGGCTCTGTGCTGAGGTCTCAGAAGAAGAGGGAAGCAGATGTGTTTGTAAAGTGGACTGTCTGTTAGTCACTTCCCTCTTCAAAGCAGCGTGTTCCATGCCAAGCAGACAACAAAGCAACAAAAAATGAGTGTGACTCTGCAGTCAAATCCTGCAATGTTCCCAGAAGTGAATTTCTCTCTTCTATAGGACTGACTTGTATGAAGTGGCGTGGTTGTTTCCTTCCATTAGAAGGGAAACTCATCTAGCCAGGCTTCATCACCCCCTGCATCTTTTGGGGTAGTTCTTGGAAGAAAATAGAGAGCAACTTTTCCACTCCACATGATTCATGTTTCATTCTCTTCCTTCTGTACTTCAGGGAACAAGCTATCAATTCCCTACTCTTTCTATGAAAAGGCATGAAGCTATTAATTAAATTCCCATAGATATAATAAGGAATCAAAGTCTTTTATGCCTGAAGGGCAGGCCCTTATGGTATGAAAAGTACGGATTGTCAAGGGTGGAAGAAGATCTGTATGAAAAGGGAGAAAGCCCAGAAGCATGCAGGGATTTTCAGGTATGAAAGGGAAAACGACATTAAATTGTCAAGGGAAAGAAATTGAAAGAGGCAGGAGGGAGAAGGGAGGCGGAGGAGGCAAATGCTGCCTTTGAGGCAGCTGACACAAGGACCGTCGGCCTCATGAGCAAACAAGAAAACCAAATGAAACTTCACAGCAATCTCATCCACAACTTAGTGGACAAATGTGCAAACCCATTTCTTCATTTATTATGTGTCTAATATATAGAGAGATGTTCTTCATTCTGACAGAATTTTCAGGGAGCAAGCTAGTGTAAGGCACCTGGAACCAATGGTGTATTGGAAATGGCCAACATGCAGAACACGCTCCATCCTGAACGCTACCACAGCAGAATCACAGGATCATAGAATGGCCGGGGTAGACAAAGACCTTAAAGGCCATCTAGTTCTCTGACATGGGCGGGGACACCTTTTACTTGCTCAGGTTGCTCAGAGCCCCATCCAGCCTGGCCTTGAACACCAGGTTGGGGTGTCCATAACTTCTCCAGGCTCTCTGTGCCAGTGCTTCACCACCCTCACAGGGAAGAATTTCTTCCGAGTATCTAATTTCAACCTGCCCTCTTTCATTTTGAAGCCATTGCCCATTGTCCTGTCTCCAGAGTTGCTAATGAAGAGTCCCTCTCCTGCTTCCCTTCAGATATTGGAAGGTGTTGTGAGGTCTCCATGCAACCTTCTCTTCACCAGGCTAAACAGCCCTCATTCTCTCAGCCTGTGTGTCATGGCTTGACACTGGGACAATGCCAGTGCCCCCATGAGTATACTCTCTCCCTGGTTTCTGCTGTGAGATGTGACCAGCAATAAGCAAAGCAGGCTCCCACTTAGGAAAAAAAAAATAATTATTAACTAAACTACAAGGGAAAGGAAAAGAAAAAAAAAAAAAGAAACACACAAGGAAAATGAAAACTTCACAAATACATCTCCTCCTCCTCCTCCCCAAATTCCCAATACAATACATCCCCCAAATCATCGACTCTTGGTCCAGCACCACCCTTCAGAATACTCAATCCTCAGTTCATCAAGAGGAGAAGGAGTCCTTCTTGTGCCAATGGTGACCTCTTCCTTTCATGTCCACTGCTCTCACCACTGAACACAGACCAGAGCTGCTTCTAGGGTCGACTTTTAAGGATGCTTCGTCCCACTGCAAAAAGGCACAGTCTCAACTTTGGGACATCTGTCCCCCCCATATTTTTCACCCCCTGGGGCTGAGGGGTACCCACACCGAACCCTCTTGGTCCTGAGGCATTGCCTCCCCCTAGAATGCAGTCCCTGTATCACAAGGAAACATGGCTCTGTCCATGGCTACACACAAAGAGTCCAGCATAAGCTACTCCATCATCTCTTCCACCTGCCTTCTTCTCTATTTCTCTCGTGGCCCATTTCCTCTTATCTCCTCTATATCTCTCTTCTCATTCAACTCCAGGAGGATTAGCATTTTTCCATCATCCAAGAAAAGGGTTAAAAATCTGAGGCTCTGTCTGTCCAGAACGCCCATGGCTGCCCTGCCAGGCACCTTCTTGCACTCCCCTCTTCTCCTTCTCGGCCGGCCAAGAACAGGCACCAGCTCTCTCTCTATCTCTCCTGGGGGGGCGGGGGGGGGGGCTGCCCGATGCCTCTCAGTGCTCCTCCACCCTTCCATCCTGCAGGGGCCTTCACCTCCCTTCTGGCCAGGGACCCAGCCTACCTCACCGGGCCGGGTGGCTTCCCCTGCCCCGCCCAGCCCGCAGCCAGGCAGGGGAGATCTGAACCTTTCCCTGACCGGAACCCAAGAGAGCCTCCCAGGGGAGAGCCCTGCTTTTAACCCCGTGTTCTCGGAGGTGCATCCAATGTCCCAATGGCCACCTTAGGTGCCAATATTAAAATCTGAACATCCATTGGCCTCACCACAGCATCCCAGAAAACACATTTCCTGTCAAACCACCACACTGTGGGATATGCTCTTGTCCTGAATACTGAACTGCAGTATTGTCTGATGATTTTTTGAATCCTTTGAAGGCATTTTGAATTCTTTTTCAGCCTTAAATTAGACTAAATAGCTTTGATTTGTGGGTATTGAGAACCAGAAATCACTGCCCTGCCTTGCCTTTTTTACAGCTCCTTTCCGTGGGAGACTCGCTGCAAACGTCACAGCTGGTGAGACAGTGGGCACACCATCATTCTGAAAGAGCTTTGCACAGTAAACATAGAGGAGGATTAAATATTGAAATGCAGATGACAGGAGCTGCCCAATGGACTCTGCTGGTGGAAATCAAATACTAGTCTAGTCTTTTGAATGCAAATAATTCCTCCCAATGAGGCCAGACAGGCTTGTTTGCCTTTGAATCTGAGCATGTGGACAGTAGTGGATGGTCTACAGGTTGAAAACAGTGTAGATACTTCTCCTTTTTTTCAATAGTGGCTCAGAAACTGAAAAGGCAGCTACAAAATGGTAAATACATCCCTACAGATTCAAAAATGGTTGTTCTTAAGTTGCATCTCCACCATAACAACAAATTGTTAGAACTGAAATACAGATGGGAATTTTATAGCTTCTCAGAAATGAAGCAGGAATTGGCCAATGGGCCTTAGCAGTAGCTACAAGTTTTTCAGCATGAGGCATCTCAAAAGTATTTTAACCGTACAGAACTTTTCTGTACTTTTGGCCTTTTATCTCAAGGATGCATCAAAAAAAAAAAAGGAAAAAAACCCCAAGAAAAATAAAAAAGAACAAACCCTACCAAATATATATCTATATATCTTACATGACTAAGATAATAAGCACAATCAGTAACCTATATAGAAACAGAACCCATGGTTTTTAACTTTCAACCTTGTCTTCTCAACACACTCTTGAAAATGGAATTGTTTCCCTATCTGCCTTGAAACATTTTGGAGCAAAAAACACTCTAAGGTCCTGATAGGTGTTTTGGTCAAAAATCCCTTCTTCTGGTTTTCTGTCCAGAAGCAGAGTAATGGAGGGGAAAGCTGGTAGCTGGCCAAAGGAGGTAGGAAGAGTAATCATCATCCACAACACTGGGGCTAAAGAAATTTCCACAGAAAATTACCTGCCTTATTACTTGCTCATGTGGTGGGTTGAAAGCTCAGAATCTGTTTCCATGTTTCCCATCCCTCGAATGTTGTATTTCACAGAATTCGAGCCCCTCAAACTTCAGTCCTGCCAGAACAGCCTGCCATGTGCTGTCATAGGGGATCTGCTGATGCCCACTGACTCTTACCAGTCTAGTGCTAGTCACTGTTGCAGATCAAGAACTACTGAATAGTTCTGATGAATGCTCTTAGAGTGGTTGAAAACAAGGAAAGAATGACTAGACATTTGTATGATCAAATCCCCTGATGGAATAAAAACATGCCAGGACAACAAGCTTAATAAATGTATTCATTGTCATAAGAAGGGAGATGAAGGGTCCAAAAGATTACTTGCATACTTACTGTTCTAAATCCCTTGTTATCTGGTAAATTGCAAAGGATGCCCGGCTTTCACCAAAATGCAAATCAGATTAAAATGTGAAGCCTTACACTTTACTGGATATAAAACTTCATCATCCATTTTTAAATCTTAGAGATTGCGATGTTGTCCTGGTTTAGGGCAAATTTGGAGGAGAATTTCCAAATTAGGGCCCCTCCCCGCAACTGCTTCGGGAAGGATTCCTCAGAGAGAAGTGGAACGAACCTGTTTATTTAATAGGCACAGCACCCCCCAGCACGCAAAAGGAACAATTCCGGATGACACCGCTCTGAAAAAGATGACAAATTCAGAAAGTCTCTCTTGGGGGGGTGCTCGCTCTCTTCTCAGTCCCTCCGGTGCTGGGCCAGCTGCTGCAGGCCACAAGGTGCAAACTCTCGGTGTTTCCCAGGTCCCAGTCCGGAGCAGGTTCAAAATGGTCAGTAAAAGGAAAGGAGAAATGGTCCAGGAAGAAATTTGGACAGTTTAGCTAAACTAGCTAATGAACAAAAGCAAGCAGAAGCAAAGCAAGCAAGAGTGAGAGAGCAAAGCGAAAAGCAAAAGCAGCAAAAGCAAAAGCTGCAGTCTCTGTGTCCCGCCAGGCTGATAAGAAAACCAAAACAAAACATTCCCTCTTCAGAGCCAGTCTTAAAGGTACAGAACATAATATCCAACATTCACAGAACACATGAATGGGGATACAAGCATCATAACGTCACCCTAGGACAGATGTATTTCCTATTAATACCTTAATATTAGTAAGGTTTAGAGCTGGAATTCAGAGGGAAAAGAAAGCTATTTTGAATTCATTCTATTCAATCATCTTGTCTGGACTGTCTCTTCCTGCTTTTCACTTCTGAAACTCTGTATGAAAGGCATAGAGTTCTGGATTAATTCTTTTCAACAGTTTCCCCTGTTATTCTTCTTTAAAGGCAAACCTGAAAAATCCACACTTTCTTTCCCAACCACTTCTAAAATTCCATTGAGAAGCAAAAAAAAACCCCATCAAACAACTAAATCTCTGCTCCAATTTGTAGGAAAAAAACCCCACGCCATTAACTGCTTTCCTAACATTTTCTTTCTCTTGTATTAATATGGCAACCTTTTCTTGCTTTTATAGATTAGAACCAAATTCTTAAAGCTATAAGGAAACACAGGTTTACTGTAGCTGATTCTGAGATACAGTAGTCCAGCAAGGAGGTCAGACCTCAAAAGAAGTGTCTGTACAACAAGATTCAGCACAACGTTGAGACATATTAGCTATTGTTCAAGAAAAGCCGCCAAAATGAAACTGCTTAGACTTCTATACTATCTTGGGTGCCTGCTTCCAGAACCTGACCTAAGTTGCTGGAAACTAGCTGCAATATGACTGCAAACAATGCTGTGAATGTAGGACATTGTTATTCTTCTCTTCCATTGAAAACCACAAGTGGAGTTGCGTCATTTTCTTAAAAATTCTCTATTTCCTTCCAAACTGGTAAAATAATGATAAATAAAGTGTTCTGTTCATACAGTTTAAATCTAATAATGTTCAAAATGAAAAACAAAAAAAAATTCATTCAGATATGGTCTGCAATAATAGAGCCGAGAGAAGAGGAACCAGTCTGGCCTACAAAATAAAGTGAAGCAGAATTTGGGAATTTGGAACACCTTACGATGTAATATTTAAAGAAAAAAAAGAAATAAAATGTAACCTACCCAAACTCAATCAGTGATGCACCGACAGAGAAAAAAGTACTCATTACTACTAATATTTCTTTCATTCTCAGACAAGAAGTTAAATTATCCTCTTGAATGCACGGAAGATTGTTGCGAAAGACAGCAGCCTTCTTCTTTACAACATATTCTTCAGAACTCCAGGAGACAAATCATTAGAGCGATGAGGCTCTTTCTCTCTGTAAAACTTCCAGAGCATAGCCACTATTATATTCCTTTAGAGATCCTCACCGCCCTGGGCGACTGGTGGATAGTCTACAGCTCCAGTACATCAGCCAGACGCTCTGCCTTATTTAGCATGGCTACTGCAGCAAGGACATCATCTCTACTGGCTTTCTATCCAAAATACATGCAAGGCACAACAAAGAATATACCCAAAACACTGAGCACAGCCTATGGCCTTCAAAACAAAAATCTCACGATGGCAATACTGGATCTTCTGATCCAAACCATCGGGAAACATTTCTTTAGAGGCGAAAAAAGCTCCTGTTGATTGTACAAAAAATAGTGATGTAAACCAGAGTTGCATGACCCAGTATTTCTATTGAACTGGAACTATTTTGATCAATATTATGGATCCATTTCTTTTCAGGGCATTTGGTAAAAAATGTAAAGTATAGTTTAAAAGGAATTATTGGATGCGTACTAAGTACTAGGGATTAGTTAAGGTGTTGGTTTCGCATGGCTTGGTTTTTGGTGGGGAGGGAAGAAGCCAGCCACAGAAGTGAATCTTTTGTGAAAAGCTCCTAGAAGCTTCCTCCATGCCTGGCAAAGTGAATCCCTGCTTGGCACTAAGAACAGACATGCTGCTAAGCCAATTAGACAAGCAGTAATATATTTCAGAAGGAAATCAAAACTGCGGCCAGTTAACTTTTAAGTTTGCTAATTTTTTGGTTGGCACCTCTTCTGGTTTGAAAGCAAAACCAGCAGGAGATGCTGTGGCTGTTGCAGTGTGTGTTTTTGATTGTAATGCAGTTTGAGTAGTCAGTTTGATAATACTTCCTGTTTTGTGCTGTTGGAGCATATTTTATTATTAAGGGATTGCTCCTTTCCCCCCGTGTTGTTAGTTTTTGCCCTAGTTGTCCATCTCCCCAAAGACCTGCCCTTTTGTTCCCTTTTCCTCCTCCCACTGAATGTCAATCCCTCCCCAAGCCTGCCCCTTTCTCTAGAAACTTCCCTATCAATTTTTATAGTCTTCAAAACCCCATTGGTTTGTTTAAGTTATTCTCCTCCCCTGTAGTCCCCTATTGGTTTAAACATTGTATTCCCCGCCTTGTGGTCCAGCCCCAGTTGCTCCCAGTGTGTTCAAGATTGTATCCTCCTCTGGGACCTCTCCCCATTTCTAAGTTGATGTATGCATTTGGCTCAGTGTCTTTGTGTCCCTGACCCTCCAGGGAAGAAACTCCTTTGGAAAACATACAGAAGACCTCTCCCTGTTCCTTGTCCCTGCCCTCGGCGCAGTCCTATCCCCAATGCAGTCCACCTGTGCCATAGAGCAGCTGTGCCCTACAGCTGCACCCTGGATTCGCCAGCTTTCTGGGGGCAGCCCACTCTGGCTGTTGGTGTCAGGAGCTAGTCGGTCTGAAGAAATCCAGCATGGCAGCAAGAGTCCAAGTCAGAAATACAATTTATTAGGAAAAGGGGAAAAACCAAATACATGCAATGATACAAAAGAAAAACCACGGACAGAATACAACCTGTCACCCTGCTAGTTAGGGTGGTGGCAGCAGTCCGGATGAAATGGTCTTGTTGAAGTGGTGATCCTGTAGAAACCATCTGGTAGCTCTTGTCCTCTGAAGACCCAGTGGGTGAGGGTGGCCGTTCCTCTAGGAAGCCAGTGGAAAGACTGCTTGTGGTGTCCCAAAACTCAGATTATATCCAGCTGGGGATGCTTAGCTCCTGCCCCCTGGGCAGAGCATCTTGCAATGGGCTCAAATTGTTCTGAGTCATGCGGTGGTTCCTTGATTACCCTCTAAACAGAAATGGCTCCTGGAGGGAGTCATCTCTGAATCATGTGGCAAGACATGGATGGCCCCGTTAAGAGATAAGGAGATAAGGAAAAAACGATGCCCCTCCCGGTTTCAGCAGCTCTTGAGGTTGGGAGCAGAAAACATTTTTATATTGTAGCCTAGGACAATACAGGATGAATGCTTTTGCATTTGCAGGAAGCTTGTGTGGATTTGAAAAGCATCCTTATAGCAGAGGCACAAAAGTATTCTCCTACCCTTTTAAATCATCTTCAAACCAAGCAATTCTCGCAATAAGGTAGCGCATGAATGACTTGCAAGTGAGTTGAAGAAACACGGCAAAGATAAGTAGTGTTCAACTGCAGAGAATCGTTTAGGGACACCATACCTTTATATACCTTTATATTTTACATCAGGAAGCATGGATGGACCGTTTTTTTTCCCCTTAGTTGACTACAGAACCAGCGGTCCCTTGCGGGAGGGTGTTTGGATTCAAGATGACACTGGCAGCTAAGAGCATGGCTACATAGAAGGTGCTACTTTGAGACCAGAACATTCAACTACTTCAAGGCAGATAGGAGAATAGCTGACTAGTGACAGCTCTGAGCAGAAGAGTCTGTGGCTTATCCTGTGGGAACAATAGTAAGACATTTCAATTGAAAAACCCCATTCATTTCCAAGGAGCAAACATCAGTAAAAATAAAAGGTCAAGTAAAGACACCCTAGTGCTCTTCTTATCAGAAGCATGTTCCTCCATATGAGAGTATTTAGGAAAGGACAGTCCATTCATAAAGAAAGGTGTGCCAGTTAGAAAACCTGTAGAACAATACAAGACAAACTCACCCAATATACATCCTCAAATGCAAAATGAAGAAATAATCATTTCAAGCTTGCGTGGAATTAATTGCATTTTATTTGTTCTTTTCATTTCAGCTGCTCTCAAGTTATTTTTTAAGACTGAATTTTATGAATTCAGCAAAGCTCTCTTTTTGAATGTCTGCATACCCCTATAAAACACTGAGGTGACAAAGAGAACGGCAGTGGAAGGAAACCTGGTCCACCTCCCCCTCCTTGAAGCTTTAGGCCAGCGAGTGATTAGAATTTAGTCACTTCATTTGCTTTACCAAGAGAGAATGTTTTCCAGCCTTTATCTTGCCTTTTGGAGCTGATTCACTTTGTAGTCATAAATTCTTGACTCAGTTGGTGAGAAACAATGGCATTACAGCCGTGGATGTTAAAGTGCACTGATGGGAAATGAAGTTTTCATCTTCAGGTCCTTGCTTCAGTAAATCTTCCAAATTCATCAGAAAGAAAGTTCCCAGACCGGTAATCCCCACTCAAATGACCTAATTCAAATAGTCTGTAGGCATAAGAGGCATCAAGCAGGTGCTGTCATCTGTTAGGGGAATAGCCAGCCAGTACATGATTGTCTAGTTAGGCGGCAACAATTTTGGAAAGAACTTAGTTTTTTTGTATTGCAAGTGAATGGTCAATACATTTTATTAGTGGATACGGGTAAAAGAATGTCTTCTGCATCCTTTCAGAGGGGAAGCTTCCCTAGATCTAAAGCTGCTCAGCTCCACGATAGGATGCTTTGTCTGAAAAGGGAACTCAAGTCTTTGTCCTTTTGGATTGCTTCCATAGTTTTTCACTCACTCTTCAGGTAGCTGTTAATATGTTCTGTTATCCCTTGCAAACTTTTATGGGCATAGTCACTGAATTGGTACGTATTCCATGAAGTCCACGGGCCCTGTTGAGATGCAGCCACAGGTCTCAAGGGTGTTAGCAGATGTTATTCTGAGGCCACTCCTAATGATGTTTGATGGATCATAGTGACTGAGGAAAGTGCCCAAAGACTGGATGAAAGCAAATGTCACCCATCTTGGAAAAAGGCAACTAGGAGGACTTGGAAAAGTACAAGCCAGCCAGCCAGCGTCATTTTTATCCCCAGGAAGTTGATGGAGCAGCTATTGCTGGAAAGCATTGCCAGGCACATGAAGGAGGACAAAATAACCTAGTCAGCATGGATTTACCAGGGGAACTTGATGCTGAACAACTTTTTAAACTCCTCTGATGAATCAACTTGCCCGGTAGATGAAGGGAATATTGTCTGCCTGGGCTTCAGGAAGGTTTTTGACATTTATCTAGGTGGCAGCACACAGACATCCCAGAAGTGTGCAAAGAGGAGGGAACCAGTGTCTTTTCAAGGATGCTCAGTGAAAAGACAAGAGGCAGTAGGCACACACTGAAATACAGGAGATTGCCTCTGCACATCACCAAATGATTTTTTACTGTGAGGGCGACTGAACCACGGCACAGACTGCCCAGAAAGATGGTGGAGCCTGGATCTTTGAAGACATTAAAAGTACACCCAGATATAATCCTGGGCAAGAGGCTCTAGGTATCCTGGTTTAAGCAGGGGGGTTGGACCTGGTGAGCCCCACTGACGCCTTCCACTCTCATTCCTTCTGTGCTAGTGAATTCTCTTAGAGATGCATTTCAAGCACTGGCATGACAAAGATCTGTGCAGAGAGAGATCCAAATGGACACGGGATCTAAGTTCCTTAAGTAGTGCTCAAGAAGAATGCAAAACTCTGGGATAAGTGTCTCTTCCATAACTGAATCCCTTTCACGGGAAAATTCCCCAGCTATAGAAAGGTCTTCTGATAGGCATGCTTAAGACTGACACTGGCTGAGCAAATTTCTCCCTATGTGTGTTTAAGACCAGTTAGGATCTTCACCAAGAGTGTTGTCAACATAGTCACAGAATGTATATTGTTAAGAAGGGACAACTTACATCAGAATGGCAAATATTGGTCCACAAAATGTATTAATGTATGGGAACTATCTACTTGGGTTGAAAATAAAAAGAAAGAGTTAGTCTTTATTTATCAATTCCATCGCAATATTGATGAGGTAAGAAAAAGACCTTAGTCCTTAACCTTCTTAACTCAAGCAAAGATTTTTAAAAATTCCTTGTAAAAAATGTATCCTAATTATCAGACTATGAAACAATTTTAGTTGGGAAAAAAGTTCCAAAATTGTGTAGATAGTGGTAAAGAAGCCAAGAAAATAGGTAAGAAACAAAAAGAGAGCAAAAGAGTCAGCTTCAGTCTGCAAGCTCGTTGTAGAAGTAATCTGCTAGAAAAAGGAACCCCCAGTTGAATTTCCAATGGATTCATGCACTTGATTCAGTAACTAGTCAATGTAAAAACCAATCCTTTTGTACAACTTCTCCCAGCAACAAAAACTCCAACAGCTTGACACCACCATCATGCCTGTCCCAGATGTATTTTAAAAGAAATGATGCTTTCTTGAAACTCTATTTGCATAAAAGTTGCAAGACATTGGAGGGATTCTCCACATTCTCATTTCTCCATGTGGCTTGAAAGTCTATTTGATAAAATATGCAACAAAGCATATGATTTATAAGGTAGGGTAAAATGGATGATTTGGGAATTGATCTCTTGTTGATATTAAACTGCATATCCACTCTCTGTGAAGTTTCTAAAAGAAATGATGGAGCTGAGGCATGAATCTGCCACAACAAGTGTTAAGCAAACATACACACTCCCCTTCACATGCCCCCCTTCCACACACACCTAGGCCCACACAGAGGTCAGCATAGCAGATGATGAACACCTTGGAAAAGACCGAAATGCTAAATACCTCTCTTTGGGGGCAAAATAGCTGGTGCAACAATTCAAATATCTGGTGTAAAAATTCTGTTTAATATCTACTTCCTATTTAAAACACAGCTTTTCAATTAATTATATGTAGGGAATATTTTCATATTATTTGTTTCTTTACAATTACTTTGTTCTCATGTGTTGTATGTCTAGGAATATTTTCTTCTAAAAATAGAAAAAAATAGATAATATCCTTTCAGAAGAAAACATTGGTTTATACAATTTTAAACCATCATGATATGGAAGAATTCTTTTGTCCCTCACTAAGGTGGAAGAACTATTTGGATCACAGATCATTTACAATGAAATACTTTACCTTTTTAAGATGCTTTCAGTCAATTTCATATCCTCATTGCTTATTCATTGTAAACAGTAATTTTTCAGTGAAGGGAAAGTGTGTGGTATATCTACATTATGTTCAAACCCAATTCCTGCTAAAGGCCAGGCTGAGCTCCAGTAAATAATGTCCTGAATAATATTTTGCCGCCTTCTTTGGCACTTCATGAAATTCTAACATGAGGAAGTGTTGAAATACAGAGATTTTGTCCCGTGTAGAAACCCATCCCATGTATTTTATGCGGTAATTCTTCTCTCTTTTAAAATTTGCTATCTTCTGCATAGTTTTCATTAACCTGTTACAGTAGTGAAAATCACAGATCAAGGTAATTTTGTAACACTTTGATTTTACCCCAAGAGCTGAGGGAAAACTTGCTCCTATACTTCAATCTGAGTTTCTTCTAGATTCCAACTTTGTTTCTCTACCATCAAGAGTCTCCTGTGTTGCTGCTCAAAGCCCCATCCAACCTGACCTTGAATACTTTCAGGGATGGGACACCCACTACTTCTCTGGGCAACCTGTTCCAGTGTTCCAGCACCCCCACAGTAAAAAAAGTCTTCCTTTCATCTAATATGTGTCAGAAGTATTAAATCTAGGCATATAAACTTTGAGGAAAGGTTTGAAATTCTTTTGATTTGAATCACATTTTATATTTATACTGACTTACAGATGACTAAAATATGTGGATGGGCGTTTGAGCTGACACTTTTTGAAAAGGTGCATGGAATTTAAAATTAAAACCAGTACCATTAAAAGCTTTGTGCGGTTTTCTTTTTCCTCTGGTATTCAAAATTGCATATATCAAATATCTGTGCTTCGTACAAAGCTCTTAGACACTCTCAGAAAAAAGCTTTTCTTTCAGACTAAGTTGCAGTTTACGTAGAACACTGGTACTAGTGAAGGTTTTTCTGGGCATAGGGGGAACACCTTCTCATTGGATTTGTGTGCAGAATGCATTTTATCCAAACTGGAAAATTGATCCCAGCTGTGTTCTAGTCATCATTCTTACTGCATCAGGCCGGAAGATTCTGTGAAAAGTAGCCTGTGGACCTTGAACATAGCTCATGTGAAACAGATGAGAGGCGATGGAGAAGTTGAGGGAGAGAATAAAGAGCATATGGCCCAGTACAGACTAACAATTGTTTGGCACCCTTTAAAGGCTGTGTTTGACAAGCAGGGCTGAAGCAGGTCTGCAAAATATCCGGGAGATCAAAATCCATTGAAGCAAATTGCCCTGGCCAGTCACCTTGCTGCCGATAATTCACTCTCCATAGCAGCTGATCAGGCCTAACAATGCTGCTGCAGAAGTATTGTGAAAAAGGTAGGCATATTTTCACAGATGCAGGGGAAAATCCCCTTGGATGATGGTTCCAAGGGATTACTTGATGGAGCAAGTTATGTACCCTTATCTACCGTGCAATATCTAAGTTGGTGAGTTCACTATCTGTCAGCATCACTTTCGAAAATAAATGTTTGATCCACAAAACAATATTTCATATGTCCTGTCTACCTGCTTCATTTCAACCAATGAATAGGCTACGTTCCATCAGCAAAGGGTTTATGATCCTATGTTTCTTTAAACTGTGATAATTCTTTATTTTTTTCTAAATCAGACACTGTCTATTCATAAGATTCAGATGTCCATGGCAGGGGTGTAATTAAATTCACATCTTAAAAAATAACCTTCTTCTTGTTATCTTTTTATTAAATTACTGCCATGTAACATCCGTCTGAGAGCTGAAGAAAACCCCTTCATTTGCTGTTTGCCAAGTATCTTCTATGTGATACAAATGCGACTTGAGAAATCACACCCGTACATTGCCATGTAGCACTACTAGTAATGCTTTCACAACCTTTTCTTCATCATTAGGTCTTTTGGTGAAGTGAATGATTAGAACATAAGCAAGGGCATTTGTTCAAGATGCTCCAGAAAGAGCTGTGGTCTGTTCTCTTCTTTGCTGCCTATGTTAGCACTGAGCTGCAAAAAAGGAAAGATTACTAGGAAAAGTGTTACTTTCAGTCTAAACTTGTAAATGATGTTTGGAATACCCTGTTAAATGACAAGGTGCTCTTTTAAAATATGGCATCTTAAGGGAAAATGTCAGCTTTAAAAAGGTTTTGAGACAGTTGCTTCTGGAAAAAAAAAAAAAAAAGAAAAGAATTGGAGGCTTCTAAGGTCTTTAGGCATACTATTTTGAAGATTGATTCAAACCACAGTTTCTTCATATAGGAAGAACAGAGGACCATAGATGCAACCCATTTGAAAATGGATTTCTAGATGTTTCTGGTTGGGATTACCAGGCATCATTTCTTGTGAAGTCGAGGGACTGCAGTTAGCACTCCAATAATTTCCTTCCCTGAAATTCATCTGCATTTGGTCCTTTTTCCAGAGTCCCCATTTATTAGTGAAGGTATACTCTATCTATGCATTAGAATATTCCATTAGAGTGTGTGACTCATACTTGCTAGTTAAAATTAGCTGGAGCGGAATGGATAGTTAGAGTTGCGTGTATACAATAGTCTTATTTTGGCAAGTTTTCTTTAGACAATGTTGAAGCAGCACTAGCAAATAGGAAGTACAGCTTGCAGCAGGGAAGGACACTCTTCTGCTTTCTCAAGTTTCCTGTAGTTAAATAGACACCAAAAGGCTTTTCCTAGTACTACTACTGTCTTGTAGGAATACTTGATCTAATCCTATCTTTGATCAAATTCCTAATGGGTTACTTTTCTACAAGGCAGAACATTTTTCTTTTAATAATATGTATTTTGTAAGTTGGAAACATGAACTTGTGCACCAGTCACGTGGACTGTACTCCTTATTAAGTTTCACAACCTTCTTTAGAAAATATTGACTGTGTGTAACTTCAAAAGGAGAATTCTGGGCATCTTCATTCTATTGATGTACTTGTTTTTCTCCCATGCTGGTATTGTTTTCTATCATTTTTACCAACAGAAATATTTTTCCCTGACACCTATGGAAAAGACCTATGTTTACTCAACAGTGCAGCGTCAGTCCATTGTTTAGAATGATTTCAACATGGTCCCCAACATATCGGACAGCTAGACAGCAGAGGTTAGCAACAGGGAATGGGAATAACTTCTGAACCGTTTCAGTAGATTTCCCAGGAAGGGCTTGCTTTCTGCCACTGCAAATTTTCCCAGAGATTTTGTCTGGTGAAGAGTTGCATCAAAAGAGTATTTTTGCCCAAACCTTGGGGCAAGCTCTGTCTCGGATTTACTAGTGAATGCAAAGAGGGTGAAAGTGCTGCTTCAAAGCCCTCTGTGCACTTTCTGTACCAAGAGGGGGGGTGACCCCAGAAATAAGTTTTGATCTCTCTTCAGAACACAAGGCATGTCATCACCTCATTCATCTTCTTCTGGGACTCATAGCATCTTAAGACGAAGAAGCTCTCTTGCTTGCTGAAGTGCGTTCAGCAAAAAAACCTTGTCTCATCAGCAGATTTGAACACAACTACAGTCGAGTCAATTCCAATGCTGGCAGGGCAATACTCTACCCCACTAGTAACATGCCACTATTAGAAGACTGTGTAAAACCATTTTTGTACAAAGTAATCGGAGGGAAAAATAGAATTGGGAAGAACTGCACATTGTTCTGGAAAAAGCCTCCTGCCTCAGTCTTACAGACATCATTTGCTGGTATCATTTTTAATAGTTGGGGTTTTTAAAATTTTGTAGAAGAAAAAATATTACTGCACCTTTATGTTTCCTTAATAGAAGTACAGCCATTTCTTAATAGAATAGAAGTAAGCCATTTGGATATGTACAAATGGTCTTTTCAAATACATATGCTATAGCACACTGTGAAAGTAATTAGCTATAAAGAGAAATCTAAAGGTTTAAAAAGATTTTGGAAGAAAGTAAGTCTAAGGTGATAGAAGAAGAAGAAGAAAACAGCAGTTTTCTTCTGGTGAAAAAAAAACAAAGGGAGGACCTTGTACAGTGGAGATGTATTATTTGACTTCCTGAAAAACTGAGTAGGTTTGCTATTGCCAATGGTTTTCATTAGGAAGGAAGAGATTCCTTTGGCAAATAAAACCCTTCAAACTGACTTGACAAAAATGTTATGACACTTAACTTCACCAATCCTGAAGAAAAATTCTCATCACTTGATCTGGAAATCATGATGGTAATGGAGACAAGGATGTCTAAGCCATGCCATCAGGAACATCAAAAAGCATTAGAATGCAGGTAAGACTGAGCTCCTGAACTAGTGTGAAGAGAATGCAAGAAAGACATTTTCCTTTAAGAGTCTTCAGGATGGAGAGCAGATCAAATTTTTTCATGTGAAGTATTTCTGAATAGAATGAATCTTCAAAATAACATTGTTTTCCAAAACCTGTCTACAGGATCTCTTACCATGATACACAGTTCCTATGAATAGAAAAAGCAAAGCACTTTTTTCCAAACTGTTGTGCACTCTTAAGCAATCTACAATAAAAATAGTATTTTTTCATGCTGGGAATGATGTGAATTACAAAAAAGCCTTGTAGCACACTTGGCACTGTGGTCTCTTGATTAGCATAGCTTTTTATTCATCAAACACGTTTCACATTGACTATTTTTCTCTTTTAAATAACGGCATCTTTGTACTTATGCAGCATCCATGAAGAATTTCTTGGGTGTTATTTTGTACCTGATCCTAAATGGCAGGTTCTGCATTCTGCCATCTGTCTAGCTTTCCCATTTGATGCAGCTTCTGAGAGGTATTTTCAGAATCGAGGACTACTTGCAAGAATGATGCTAAATCCATGCATTGTACTCCTTGGTTAATGCAAAACTATTTTTCCTTTACAGTTCAATGAGAACAGGAAAATAATGATGGTGAGTTCAATCCTTAGAGTAATCCAAAGAGGACTATTATCATCATTAGAAACCCAGCAAGGTGTATTTATTGCACATGCAGTATACTCACTGATGCAAATTACCCTGTAAATTCAGAAGGAATCTGTATCATAGGAGTGGATGGACTGTTTCTACTGATATTTTGCTTAAAGCAGAAAATTAATTCTTTTGACAGCCAACTCATGATTGCAAGCTCACTTTCAACTACAGCTTTCAAACAGATGAAACATGTCTGTTTATAAAACGATACAGTACAGTACACAGTAGCAAATCAGGTCATAGACATTGAAAAGAAAAAAACAGCTCAAAGGACAGATTCATTCACATCTACAAGCCCTCAAGAGTGTACAGGTCAACTGTCCCCAGAAAACTAGGCTGGTGGCGCAAATTCTCTACGTTGGCACCAGCAGAAGCAGCTGCTATCTTGATAGGATGCAATCTTGCTTACATCACCCTTCAGAGCAATCTTCTGTACCCCTGCCCAATACACCTTCTGCTCTATTCCTTGGACTTCACATTTGCATTTCTACAGAGTCCTGTCCTGCAAACTGACTCAAAGTTCAGGTAGTAGATTTCCAAGATTTAGAAATGTTGTGTGAGGTTCATTTATTTCATATTTCATTCCATCTAAGCAAACTGTAACTTTCTGAAGTGAAATATTTCGAGTATGTCACGTGTATTTTAATGTTAGCTCTGCTTCACATTAAAACTTCTCACAGACCCCTGTGATGCCTTGCTGCAAAAATATAGAGCTGCCAAGAGTGGTTGTGGGAAGTTAGAATTGCCAGAAAACCGTACAAACAATCTAACAATAGAGCCTTGGATTTCTGAATATAATTGCCCCATGTAAAGTCAAAATATAATATTTAAATGATTTTAGATAATGATGAGTGTGGGCTAGAGAGAATCCAGATAGAATTTTATTTTTTCAAACAGTTCCGGGAAAAACATGGCCTTGACTTGGAAGTATAGCAGGAAATATTTTTATACAGCATGAGTTCTCATTACCTAATCATATGATTTGTAGACCTGAATTGGAAACCAGGAAAGAAACAAAGAAAAATATTCAAGCTATAAAAGATGGGAGTTTAAAATTTTCTTTGTATTTCTGATTAAAGCTATTAGGTAGCTAAATGGTCACCCATTATTTTAAAAAGCATCTGGACATTAAAAATAGGTAAATTTCTGCGGGACTTGGATGTCAGCTATTCCTGAAAAGCTTTCCAACCCTGAATCAATCCACTTAAACGCAGCTGTATTTCAGATGCTCAGTGGAACTGTCCATGTAATGCATATAGTTGACAAATAATCTGCAGAAAAAGCTAGATCGATTTGAAGATCTTTTCCTGTAAATGGTATTCACGTTATTTGTACAAACACACAGATGGGATTTCTGCTGTCTTCTTCAGGCCACTTCCTCCAGAGAGCTCTCCATCAAATCTCTCTAGTTCTACTCTTCTGGTGATCCAAAGTCAGCACTGGGATGGTCCAACTGCATGAATTACTGTCTGCTAGAGGTGCACCCTGAGGGCTTCTGTGTGCAGCATCACGTGAGCCCTACTAAAGTCACCCTGTTGGTATAAACTGAGCTAGCTGGACCTTAAGGGACAAGATTGTGCACTGATATTGTAAGAGAAATTAGGTACTAAGAAGGAGGCTGGAAGATTTAAATATTTCTGCCTCCAGCTTAAGCAACATTAAATCTTGGTCTTTATCTGAAAAACTAGGTGAATTAACCTATTTGGCATTCCTATGCCAAAAATGTCAGTAATACAACAAGAACCGTCAAAAGAGTAACAATTCCAATCCTTACTTTGTAAAAGTAATTCATTGGAAGAAGTCGGGAAGAAGGATGAAACATGCCAATATCCTACCCTGAGAATCATTCTGTTGATTTGCACAGGTTTCTTATTATATACCCATCTAATGCATTGGACATGCATGCTTGTGATGATACAAATACTTGCAAAGCTTACCAGATAAACCATGTTCTCTTCAGACAGCAAAACATTTCTTGATGGTTGTGTTTGCTAATTACATTTAGACTCAATGTTCTTAAAGGTCTTTTCCAACCAAAGTGATTCCATCATTCTCTAAATCACAGATCCTGCTTGTCTTGGTTGAGGGCAAATTTGGCAGCAATCCTCAAGAAGGGGTGATTTATTAAAAATATTGATCTACTACTGATATCCAACTGTGACGGACAAAGGCTCCCTAACAGTTCAAAATTAGAAAGTGTATGTTTATTGCAACGCTGGGCAGCGTGCGGGATAGCTCCCAAATACATACTGTGATTTAGAGGTGATAACAGAGTCTTTTTATCTATACAAGTATTGAATACCCAAAAGACAAATACATATTCATAATTTAGGTACATCCCATCATTCCTCCCTTCGTATGGTAATTAGTTCAAAAGCTATTAAGCACGTGTAGTTTGTTCCTCAAAATGAATCGGTGGTCCCTTTCATGGGGAGGGGTTCCAAAATGAGGAAATAAATGAAGTCTTCCTGCTTCTGAACTTTCTACATTTTCAATGCAAATATGACAAATGAACCCATTGGTAGAACTCCCATTCCCCATCTTCAACTGGTTTCAGAACAGAGGTGGCCTACAATTGTCTTATGTTCCTAAAAGCTATTTATGAGTTTCTGTATTCTTCATGATAAACCCAGCTAAGCAAACATGATGTTGACAAGCAATCAATTATTAGTTAACTACTAACTCTTAACTTCATCAAGGCCTACCTATTTATTTTGATAAACTCTAATAAGGCTTATCTCTGACTAAAACCTCAGCTCCTCTAAAAACCCTAAATTTCTTTAAAGTTCATGTCTCAGGGGGCCCCCCCCCAGAAAGCCCACCTACACGGCCCCTCCACTCAACTGGTCTGGGAAACATTTCCTCTGAGAGAAGTGGAAAAAATCTGTTTATTTAACAGGGAAAGCACCCCCCAGCACAAAAAATGAACAATACCAGATGACAAAACTCAATCGCCGCTCTGAAGAGACAACAAATTCAGAAAGTCTCTCCTGCGGATGCTTGCTCTGTTATCAATCCCTCCGGCACTGGGAAAGGCTGCTGCCCAGAGTAGGCCCCCATAGGCCACAAAGTGCAAGCTCTCAGTGCTCTCCAGGTCCCAGTGTGGAGCAGGTTTGAGCAGTTCCAAGGAAAGGGAAAGAAAAAAAGACAGTCCAGGGAAAACTCTGCCTCAGCCAGCTAAACCAACTGAAAAGCAAAGAACACTCTGTTCTGCTCCATCAGTGCCCAGACAACACAGTGCAGCACAGAATGTGGAGCAGTGTTGCTTTTAGAAGGTGAGTGCAGCCTGTGATAACAAACTCCGTACTTCTTCTTCTCCCCACCTTTGCTCTCAGAACCAGTCTTGAAGGCAGAGAATAGAATATCCAGCATTAACAGAACAGATGGCTGGGGATACAAGCATCATAAAGTCACCCTAGGACACTGCTCTACTGAGATATGTCACCAGACTATGCTAAGACAAAGTTTTGGAACTGCTAATTAAAATTCTACTATCACAGTGAAGCTGAGGAGGAAAGACAGCTCACTCCAGTTACCTTGTGGCATGCCAATACTTCCTTTCAATCACAATGGTTTTCGTCTTTAAGTCCGTGACATCACAGGCATAATTCAACATCTTTTGGGCAGGAAGGAAGATATTCTTCTTCTCATTATACTGATGGGTAAGCTGAAATGCAAAGCAGTTAATTCAAAGTGAAACAGCGATAAAGTCAATAGTAAAACTCACCACAGTTTTGTTTACCAAGCCAAGTCCTTACTATCCCAAAATACAAGAACAGCTGTAAAAGCCTTGTGGTTTCTTAATTTGTTCCTATACCTACATGGGAGGGTAAGGGATAAATGATCCCAAACAATGGTAATCCACAACAAAGCATTCTTGACATCATATTCAGCTTTTGCATAGTGAGCTCTTCAGCTGATCAAGTTATTCCATTGCAATAGTTTGGGGAGTATCTTAGAGGGCTGGCTGTTGTTTGGTTTAAACCATCTTGATCATTCAGGAACCCAGTAGCAATGAGAAAGTTCAAAATAAGATAGTGCTACGCAGTGATTTTCCTATATGACAGATGTATTTCTACAAGACAGAAGGCTGACCTAATGCTTCCCTACAACATGGCTGAAGTGGCATCCTGTTCCCCATAGGTTTTTCCGTTTAATTTTAGCAGCTTTCTTACTAGATTAATGAGCTGAACTAACTCAAAAAGGAATCAGATAAGTGCCAGAGCTTTAAAACAAACAACAACAACAACAAAAAAGATGCAAAATGGTGATTTGTGGGTGCGTTTGAAAACAGAAATTTTTTTGTATTTTTCATAGAGACATGGCATTCTCTAGAATGATATTGCTCCAACGCTTTGAGTTTGGTTTTCTTTTTCCCCCTCAATTGTAAATGTTATGCATTCTTTTTGGCCATTTCAGGAAATAGATTTTCTGATACGTGTGAAAGACAGTCTAAAGTTCCCCTCATTTGCCTCACGACCATTCCCAGGACAGACACTGGGACCCTAAAGACACCGATGGGAATTCTGGCCTGCCAGTAATGGATGAACACCAAAAATCCTGAGGCCCCTGAGCAGAGTTCTGGCCTGCCAAGTGATTGTTCACAGCTGTGTCTTCAGTGACTGCTTCTAGCAGGGCCTGCCAAGGGGCGACCCAGCCTATATGCTTGCACCTGCTTCACGACAATAGACCAGGAATTTTCCCACCTCTTGGCCAGATGAACTTGCTGGGGCAACTTGGTAGCCCCCCCATGGAAAATCCTTCCTCTGCTCCACTACCACCGTGAGGCACCGAGGTTGAAGCCCCCCTACCAAGGACTGAGCCTGAGACACCTGTAATTCTGATGCAGGGGTGCTGGCCTGACTGAAGCAGGATGCCTGCTGAGTGTTGCCTACAGATGTGCCTACAGGACCTAGACTGGTTTCCCCCAGAAAGCAGTCCTGAAATAGTGGGTCCCACTCACTGCTGATACTGACTTATCCTGCTGAGAACATGGACTGTCTGTACCCGTCTTCAATACCTTTTTCCCCCTCAGCAATTTCAATAGACTTCTTCTTCTTGATTGGATCTGTTCCCCCTCAGCCATTTCAAGATTCTGTTTCCCCCCTCAGCAATGGACTATAATAGAACCTTGAGTTCACCAGGACTTAACCTTGAGTTAACCAGGCAGGGCCATTATCTTCCCAACGTGACTAGGCAAACTCTGTCGGCTGGACTAAGAGGACTTAGTCTCTCCACATTTGGTAGCTATACTCCTGTCTTGGTTCAGGGCAAATTTTGGGGAGAACCCCCAAAGGGGCTCCTCTAGGAAAGCAGATTCATTTGGCCCCTCCCCTATGAAATATTAATCCCAATATTACCGGGTGGGACGTGCCTGGGCTCGTCTGACCCTTGCTGCTGGGCCAAAGGCGGCAGCTGTGATGTTTCACCTCAGAGATACATTTGGCCGGCTGCATCCTGCAGCTAGGCACTCGCAACAAATCCAGGCATAGTAGAAACTCAGTTGACCTCTGGTGGAAAAGGTTCAGGGGACGGTGAAGAGAAAAAGGAGAGGATTCTGCTGTAGAGTTTTAATCCAGAGTTTATTCCAGGATGACAGACCTCTGAAACTTGTAACAGCTCCCAACAGAATCCAGACCGCATGGTCCCGTCTCCTTTTAAGCCCGGGGACAGGGGCAGGGGAAGGCACAGGTGAGCCACCAACCAGGTGGGAGGAGGGGAAGGCTCAAAGGATAAAGACACTTGGACAGGCCAATGAGCCCGGACCTGAGGGGCACCTTTTGAACTTCTGCCAACCACACCATGACCCTGCTGGAATGTTAAGATTGATGGACAGCACTTAGCAGGAGGGCAAAGGGGGAGGGGAAAGGACAGGTTTCACCTATCCCAACACCTGAGGGATTTTCCTGTTTCCTGAAACAGGAAATGGCGTCACACTGCAACACTCCCCCCAACCGGTCCAGGAGAAAATAGCTCCTTGGAAAGAGGTGGAAAAAACCTGTTTATTAAACAATAAAACCTAAACAATATTGAACAATAAAACCCCTTGTTGCTCCAAAAGAGATGACAAACTGAGAAAGTCCCCTCCCTCGGTTGCAGTTCAGCTCACACAGGCTCTTATCAGTCCCTCCGGTGCTGGAAATGTTGCGGGCCGGGCCCGGCCTGGTGGGCCACAGGTGCTAGCTGCCGGTGCTCTTCTGGGTGTTCAGTCCAGAGCAGGTTTCAAGAGGTCCAAAGAAAAGGGAAAAAAGAAAAGAAACCACAGTCCAGGGAACTTCCTTGCCTCAGCAAGCTAAAACTAACTAAAAGCAAAGGAGAGCTCTGTCCCACTGTCTGTTCATCCCCAGACAACACAGTCCAGGAGCAGGAATGTGGAGGAGTGAGTGCAGGGTCTGAAAACAAACTGCTGCTTCTTCTCTCCCCCCTTCACTCTCTGCAACAAGTCTTAAAGGTGCCAAACTTATGATGCAGCATAAACAGAACAAGATGATTGGGGTTAAAAGCATCATATAATCAGCTTAGGACAACTCCCTCTCTCTTTCTCCCCCTCTTTTCTATTCTTTTCCTCTCCTTAATTCCTTTCATGCATTTGCTGTGGTCATTCTATAAAGGTGCATTTCTTTGGATTGATACTGCAATCCCCTTAACGTGTTGTCTGTTGCACTCCCAGATCAGTTAACCAACCATCACCACCCCCATTGGTATGAGCGGATCGTGACATTAAATTGGCATCATGGACAGGATTCTGATCGACAGAAGGGTCTGCAAGGCTGTCTGTAGTCTCGAACAGGGGAAGGACGATTTGCTTCAGCCACACCTAGCCCCTCATCGCGAAAGGGTTGAACGAAGCTGGAAAGCAAGGAAAGCTCTTTGAATTTCCCACAAACTGCGCACGCCCAGGTGAAATACGCCCCCACACTCTATTGAGGGTTCTGTCTTTAGAATTTCCCAAAAAATCTCTTAGCGCAAAAGGGGAAACTGTTTTTGTTTATGTGTGAATTTGGACTGTCTGGGAAGGAAGGGACAACTTGAAGGAACTAAGCAGGGCCTCCCAGGGAGATTTGGTCTCTTCACCCAGCCAGGGAAGCAAAGGGGAGCACAGCAAAGGCTGTGAGATTGTCTAACTTAAGTTTGCACCTCCCTGTCATGGTTTTGGTCCCTTCATAAAATGACTGAAAACTCTAGCACAAAAGTTAAATTTCTGAATTTTCTGCTCTGCTTGCTAAATAGAATGCCAAGCCTTCTCCAAGGGGGGAGGTTTGGGCAGAGAACAGCTGGTTTAATTTAGAAAATGTCATAGATAGAATTTGTTCTTTACAACATGAAACAGAAGTTAAACTGGGCAAAAATAAAACCATCCTCTGCTCAGTTTTGGCAGCTTGTCTCACAGCAGCCATAGAAACCCTTTTTAAGCAAAGAAACGAGGAAATAGCAAGAATAGATTCCCTTCAAAACCTAGTTGAAATTTTGCAGAAAGAATTAAAGGAAGATAGAAATGAGATCTATAGGTTGCGAGCTGCCCTTAGAGAGGAACTTGCTAAGAATTCACATCATACTGATTCCTCTACAGAGCCAGAGGAAAAGGAAACTCCTGACGTTAAACAAATCTATCCCCGTCAGGAACTTGAGGCAGTAAAAAATTGGAGAGAATACTGCTGTCCTCGCTTGAGACCCTTGGTTCAAACAGAATAGAACTATATTAATGATGAGGATTGTTGGAATGTTGGGGGGCATAAGACAGATGATGCACTTTGGACCTGGTTAACATAAGAGATTTGATAACAGGATGCCTTGGCATAAAGAAACGGAACTTTGAAAATTCGACCTGGATTGCAAGAAGATTAAATCAAACGGGTTTACTGGAAAAAGAAAATCCCATTAAACTCTGCAAGCAAGAGATGTTGTTATATGCGTAAGTTTGTGGATGTGATTTTAACCTAATCATTGTAGTACACATTACTAGTCCCCCTGCAATGGTATGTAAGTGCTTGTATCCCACAATCAAATTGGATTCTGATTACCGAGTGGGTCTCCCTGTCTCTCTGCATTGCCGAAAGAGGATCTTGACCCACCTATCACAACTAAACAAATACCGTTCAGTGCTACCGAATTAGCTAAGCTGTAAAAAGAATTCAGGCGCCTCCCACAAGAATCAGAGACAAATATGTCCTCCGAGTGTCCCTCGATGGTGGAGATCAAATTAAATTAACCGGAGGCCAGTGGGTACTGGGGACATGGAGCCTTCTTCACAACAGGAGATACGGAGGTAAGCGTGACGCATGGTCCCTGACACAGGGTGCGTCTTTCTGGGCCGGGAGAATGAATCCTTTGGAACGGGGTGACCCCCTGGCAATCGTTGACACCACCGACCAGCTCTTAGAAAGTGTCCACAAAGCCGCCTGCCTGCAAAAGATTCATGAAAAGAAATTAGTTCCTGGTTTTGAAGGCCCAATGCAATTACCTGTGAAGCCAGAACTAATGACCGATTGAACTCGTGGGCTTCCAGAAACACTTAGACATACAGCAATGACTCTACAGAAAACCATAATGGCTTTGAATCCTGTAGAAAGACTAGATAAGATTCCTCAGGAATTCCCCTGACCAAAGTGGACCTAGAGATCCTGGCTTCACTCCCTACTCTTCCCCCTCACAGCCCTCAGCTTCTCAATCTGATTCACCTGCCAGTAGCCATAAAGTTTGGACATGAGCTGAAGTTGCAGTAGATCTGATTAATTATTGTAGACAAGATGGACCTATAAAAACCCCGGCATAGAAATCAGAAAATAACAAAGGTGTTTGGTTTATTGGGGCTCCTCACAGTGAAAATATAGAGAAAGGAAAACAGATCTCTAACTGCCACCATTGGTGGTTGTTGGGAATTCAAAAGTGGGTCCCCAAAGAGGTGATGGATGGTTTGCCCCTTGAGAAATTGCAGAAAAGAATAAATAATTGGCACCAGCGAAAACCGAATCCATTGGCTCAACCCAGTGCACCCCTCCCTTCTCAGGGACAAAAACTAACCCTCCCCCAGCTTCTCCCACGGAACACAGGCAGTGAACCAAAACCAACAGGGTTTTCGGGAAACAAATCTCTCTGCCGCTTACAGGTGGGCAAAGGGGCGGAGCGTGGGTTTATTTAAGAATGCTCACTAAAAATAAATCAGGATATATATTAAGCCCAGCTATCACGGGCCTCCACAGGCTACTAGTAACCTTTTTGATTGACGTTGGGGCTCAAATCTCTGCACTGACAAAAAAGGATGCCCAGAGGTGTGGAATTGTTCCAACTAAGAGACAATGCTGTGTTCTTAATGCTCTGGGAACTACAGAATCTATGAATGTTGCCTTAGCCAAACTGAGGCTCCCTGGAAATGAGCATCAACTAGTCATCAAAATGGTAATTGGGAACATTCCAAATAATTGATTAGGAATGGGTGTCCTTGCTGGGAGGCAGTGGGAAGACTCTGAGGGATTTCTGTGGTCTTTTGGCACACTGCCACTTAACATTAGGCTGCTTCAAACCGCACCCTCCCTACCCTATAATCAAACAACTCATGTAAAACAATACCCTCTACCTTCTGGTGCCAGAGAAGGTATCAAAGCGGTTCTACAGGACTTGAGCAACCAAGGGGTAATAATTCACACACATTCTCCTTTTAATTCACCGGTATGGCCAGTCTGAAAAGCCAGTGGAAAGTGGAGATTAACAGTAGATTTTCGCAGGCTTAAAGCCAACACAGACCCTCTTACAGCACTGGTCCCAAACTTAGCTGAATTAATAACATCAATTCAAGAAAAGGCTCACTCAATCATGGCAATGGCAACTATGGATGTCAAAGACGTCTTCCTTATGATACCTATACAGCCAGAAGATATAGGGACCATTTTGCCTTCACATGGGAAAGGACGGCAATACACTTGCACTAGGCTTCCCCAAGGCTACAAACACTCCTCCACTTTGGCCCACCATGCTTTAGTTGAGGAATTAGAAAAAATACCCAAACCTGATCCTGCTGATCCTGTAGCTGATAATCAATACATTTAAGACACTCTGGGGGGGGGGGGGGGGGGGGGGGGGCGCGGGGGGGGGGGGGGGTTGTGGGGAGGGGGGGAAGGATGAAATAGAGGTAGTAGGGAAACATCAGCAGAAAATAATCTCTCACTTAAAAAGTCTTGATTTGCAGATACCCGCAGAGAAAATTCAGAAACCTTCTCAGGAAGTGAAGATTTTGAGAATTTGGTGGAAAGGAGGCATGACATGTATTCCACCCGATACCCTAACCTCTTTAGATCAGATTCAAAGGCCTGAATTGAGGAAAGATCTCCAGCAAGCTCTAGGACTGTTAGTGTTCTGGAGAAAACACATCCCAGATTTCTCAATAATTGCTAGGCCGCTTTTTGACTTGCTGAGGAAAAGAATGAAATGGGATTGGACTCCTTCTCAGGAAGAAGCATTGCAATTACTGATTTTTGAGGCAACAGCTCACCAAGCACTAGGCCCTATCCATCCCACAGATCCCTTTCAGGTGGAATGGGGATTTGCCTCCTCAGGGCTATCAGTACACATTTGGCAGTGGGCTCCCGAGGGTCCAACGGGGCCTCTTGGTTTTTATTCCTGTGGTTTCAAAGATGCTGAGAAAAGATACACTACCTGGGAAAAGGGGTTGTTTGTAGTTAGCTTAGCTCTCCTAGAAGAGGAAAAAATTGCATGACAAGAGCTTATTGTATTAAGAAGCCCTTTCAAAGTTATCAAAATCGTCACTAATGGGAGCCCCACCCCTCCCCCCCACCTGACGGGGTAGCCCAAAGGGCCTCAGTTAGGAAATGGTATGCTCAGATGGAAGGCTATTGTAATACCGTCTCACTAACGGAAGATGCTGCTAAAAATCTAACAATCCAAGGCACTGAGAGCCTGGTTAGCAGCCAAGATAAATCTGCCTCTGTAATCAAAGCTGCCCTTCCTTTCTCCCCCGAACAAGCAGCAAGTTCTTGGTTCACAGATGCCTCTGCAAAACGGGAAGGGAAGGTATGGAGATCTAGAAGAGCTGTCTTACACAATTCATTTGGTGAAAGAATCATTACCGAAGGGGAAGGCAGCGCTCAGGCTGGGGAACTCATAGCTGTTTGGAGTGTTTTCCGATGTGAGGCACAGAACATTTCTCTTGTCTGCATTTATACCGACTCTTACGCAGTGTACAAAGGTTGTACTGAGTGGCTTCCTTTCTGGCAGCAAAATGATTGGGAAGTTCACAGAATTCCAGTGTGGCAAAAGGAAAAGGGGCAAGAAATTTTAGATGTTGCAAGCCAAGGAAATGTTGCTATTGGTTGGGTAGCTTCTCAGCAAACAGATGGAAATCCAGCAGGAGAGTGGAAGAATAGAGCTGATGAACTAGCAAGGCTCAGCCCCCTGAAAAAGGAACTCATTCCTGAGGACTGGGATCAACTATTAGAATGGCTGCATGGAAAAAGACAGCACACAGGTGCGAAAGATTTGTACAAAGAAGCTCATGCTTGTGGTTGGCTGGTTACCAGGGAAATGTGTAAAACATGCGTATCGGCCTGCGAGCAATGTCACAGGTGACTGGAGAGACATCCTTGAGAAGATGACCCTCTGCATTTAAGAAAGGGTAAAGGCTTATGGGACGCGTGGCAGGTAGACTATATTGGCCCCTTTAAGAAGTCAGGAGGTAAACACTTTGTGCTAGTAGGAGTAGAAAGTGTATCTGGGTTGGTTCAAGCTGATGCTTTGAAAAGAGCTACAGGTGATAATGCGGTTAAAGCTTTGCAGGGGTGGTTTGGAACTTTCCCAAAGCCACAGGAAATTCAATCTGATCACAGGTCCCACTTCACTGCTAGAGGTGTACAGCATTGGGCAAAAGGTGAAGGAATTAAGCGGTCTTTCCACAGCCCTTTCCACTACCCTCAAGCTAAGGGGATCTTAGAAAGGACCAAGGGTTTTTTGAAAGGACTTCTGAAGCCCCGGGAGGGAAATTGGGACGTTCGGTTATGGGAAGCTGTTAAAAGAGTGAACAGTAGATGGGGGGTGAATGGATGTCCCAAAATCACTGCCTTTTGCCCAACAGCTCCAAGCATCGTTCCCTTACTACGGCGACCTGACGATTCAAAAAGTCCAGCACATTACCCTGGACAACCTGTTCTGGTGGACCTCCCTACTGTAGGGGAAGTAGCACTAGTGCTGAAAACCCCTCTGAAGAAATATGCATGGGTAGCCTCTGATGCTCTAGGGAAAGAGCATTGGATAAATACATGCTGGATAATCCTATCATTTTAACTCTTTTCTGCCCTCAGTGGAAGGATTTCTGTTGTTTTGACTTTTACAGAAGAACCCTGAGGAACATGAAAATCATCTGAACCATGATAACACTGGTGATGCTTTTCTGCATCCTACCACAATTCCATGGACAGGATCCTGCTGAGTGGTTGTGGTCTGAAGCTACCCTCCATCCCACTAATGTTGTAGGAGCGTATCCCAAGGGTGGCCACCCAAACCTAGAGCCTATAGTGCTGCATGACCCCCAGGTATATGGTCCAAGTGAGTGGGGATGGGATCAGAAGGACTGGACTAGAGCCCTAACTGGAACAATTGGTGAGTCGATTGTGGAAGCATGCAGAAAAATGGAAGGATCTCTCTATGAGAAATCCACCTCCATCACAGTTGCCGGAAATTTTATGGAACCAGATGGGAAAAATGATCGGGATATCCCTTCAGCGAGACTGTGTCCTACAAACAAGTGGGAGTGTGCCAAACAAATTCCCCTTACTCTGTGTTGCTGCCAGGAGTATGTTGGTAATTACACTCTAGGTCGCAAAACAAACAATGTTGCAAGTACAAAGGATTGTAAAAATGAACCAATTGATTGCTGGCATAATTTGACGTTAACTAAACCGACTTAAGTGACATGCCGCTGGCAAAATAACTTGACCAACCTGTTAGGTTGAAAAGGCTTAGTTCATAAATTTAAGATAGACGCTATAACAAAACCCACGCTGAGTACCGTAGTTACATCCCAGTGGAATAGACGGGACTGAGAGCATGAAGCCCACACTGAGCACCATAGTTACACCCCAATGGGTAGAAGGGACTGAGAGCACAAAGCTGACATTGAGTACAGTAGTTACATCCGAGTGGGCAGAAGGGACTGAGAGTCCCCTTAGTCAATGTGGCCTCGGTCCCAAGCTTTTGTTCACTTGGCAGGAATGGGAAAAACAAAAAGCCTGGCAGCTTCAAGGGGGAGTGGGAGAAGGAATTAGCCAAAGGATTTGTGGAACTGCTTATAGCAAAGCAATCTCAATCAGTGTTTTGACAGATCAGACAAATAAGCGTGAACAGGTTTGTACGCCCCCAAGCGTACAAGACTGTTGGCACAATTTTACATTAACACAAACTGCAGAAGTACTTTGTCTTTGGTCCAAAACTACTGAAGGCTTTTAAGTTGATAATAAATGGTATGAACCAACCTTCTACTACCACCACTCCGGCCCAAGCACCGCTTATGCTTAGCCTGAGAAGTTTTGAAATTGGACCATATATAATCAGAAAAACAACACATATTGTTCAATCTGGCACGGTCTCTTAAACAAGTCAAATTTTGCTGATGATGCAAAACAATGTCTCAGAAATTCAGCCGGCCTGTTTGCCTTTTTTGCGGACTTCCTTTGAGGGTTGGACCACCTGGCTGCAAAAACAGAAAGTCCGTTTTTTCTTTAAAAACAGACACTAAGAGACATAACCGGTGTTTTGGGAACAGGTTTTGGAATTCTAAATAGTATTGATTCTGAAGTACACTAATGGATAAATTGGCTGCCACAAAATGGTTAGAGATTTGACCAAATTAAAACAACCACTGCAATCATCCTTATTGGCTTTGGGAACACAGCAGTGCTTGCTATCAAACATATTACCAGCTTGGGAAAAGGTAAATGTAAGTGATCACAAATTGGTAGACTGATGCACTCGGTGCTACACCAAACAACCTTTCTTTGGCTCTTAGCTGGCACAATTGTCGATGCAGTCAGTTGCTGCCTCAATGATAAGAGAAGGTGAAGGCAATTTTCCTACTGCAATTCAGAAAAGAATTTGGGACAGTGCCACTGATTTTGAAAGAGAATTCCAGTCCTGGTGGAACTTGGTGAATTTTACTTATCACCCCATTACAAACACAGCCACAGCTCTTGCGTTAACCGTACGCAATGCCTCAGTGCATTTGAGATTTCCTATTATTGCATTAGAGCTAAATCATGATGGAGCTATTCCCAATCTTTCTGAACATAGACAATGGGCCCATCAAACTGGTAAAAAATGGCAACATGTTAATTTGGAATCTTCTATTGTCCGAGAACTAGGCTTCATCTGTGAAAGTAATGCAATTACAGCTCAGGATGTTTGTTTGGACACAGAACAAAATATCTGTCATTTTGAAATTCGTCCTAACGAGACTTTCGAAACAGTCCTTAAATATATAGGCAATGGGTGTGGGTGCTTTAGAACTGCTTGTGATACGGTATTTGTAGAAAATGCAGTAGTGGATAGTAAAAATCCTTCAAATTGTTGCGCTTGTAACTTTACAAAATTGAGGGATGTGATTTTTCTTCAGAAGCTCCAGTTACCTCCCATTACCTTTTTCAATCCAATTAAAGACTGATTCACAAACTATTACTGTCCTAGGGTGACGTTATGATGCTTGTATCCCCATCCGTGTGTTCTGTTGATGCTGGCTATCATGTTCTGTGCCTTCAAGACTGGCTGTGAAGAGCGAATGTTTTGTTTTGGTTTTGCTATCAGCCGCTCCCCCACAGCTGGCACAACACAGAGACAGGGCAGTACATGGGTGCTGCTTTTGCTTTTTGCTTTGCTTTTCGCTTTGCTCTTGCTTCGGCTTTGCTCCTGCTTTGCTCTTGCTTTTTTGCTCCTGCTCATTAGTTAGTTTAGCTAAGCAGTCCAAATTTTCCCTGGACTGTTTCTCCTTTCCCTTCTTTGGACCTACTCGGACCTGCTCCGGACTGGGACCTGGGAAACACCGAGAGTTTGCACCTTGTGGCCAAGGTGCAGCAGCTACCCCAGCACAGGACAGACTGATAAGAGAGCGAGCACTCCCAAGAGAGACTTTCTGAAGTTGTCTACTTTTTCAGAGCGGTGAAAGAGTGGTGCCATCTGGTATTGTTCCTTTTGTGTGCTGCGGGGTGCTTTGCCTGTTACAGAAACAGGTTCTTTCCACTTGTTTCCAAGGAATCCTTCCCGACCCGGTTGGGGGGAGGGGCCGTGTGGGTTTGTTTTCTGGAGGGTCCACCTTTTGGAGGTTTTTTCTCCCAAATTTGCCCTAAACCAGGACATTTACCTACTCCCATTGGGATGAACATTACTTTGGTAAAGCAATCTTTGCTTCATCAGGACTTCATTGAAATATTGGAGAAGATCAAGAAGAATAGACAGAAAGCACTGGTAACTGTTCATCACAATGTGAAAGAAATACACCATGTCATAGAGAGAGTAAGAAAAGATGCCACAAGAGTCCTGAACAGTATGTGTCATCCCATCATTGCCCTTTTGCGTTTCGTTTTGATTGGGGTTTTTTAATCAGCAATCTTATTCATTATGAATTGGAGAATGATGAAAGAGTTAACAAAATTGATGTCTGTCATTAATGCACACAACTTGGCTGATGTCCTTTTCACTGTGGCCATCTCCAAGACTATTGACACAAGGCGACTATAAATGAGAGGATGTGTTTTGAAATCGTCTTCAATTTTCTTTGAAGATTATAAGAAAATTACTTTTGATTTTTGGTGAATTGTTTTGAAAAAAAATATTTTAAATGAACTGTTGTTGATTTGTTTATTGCTTTATTGCCTTTGATTATTTGTGATTAGTTTCAGATATTTGAAAAAAATGTTTCAAAATAATATGGTCTAAATTACTGTTAATATATTTGTTTCTTGTTTCCTTACCCCCGCCGTTTTTTTATCTTTTCCTGTCCTTCCCTTCTCTCTCTCTGTCTGACGTATTGTCTCTGCTTTCCAGGATATGCTACCAATGCGCGACAAGTACACCACAATAGTACAGAACACTGCTGATGAAGACCCTTTGAAGCCTGTCGTGAGTCACCAGGTGCTGTGAAAGACGGTCTGAGGTTCCCCCCATTTGCCTCACGACCGTCCACAGGACCGATATCAGGACCCTGAGGACCCCGATGGGACCTCTGGCCTGCCAGTAATGGATGAACACCAAAAATCCTGAGGCCCCTGAGCAGAGTTCTGGCCTGCCAAGTGATTGTTCACAGCTGTGTCTTCAGTGACTGCTTCTAGCAGGGCCTGCCAAGGGGCGACCCAGCCTATATGCTTGCACCTGCTTCACGACAATAGACCAGGAATTTTCCCACCTCTTGGCCAGATGAACTTGCTGGGGCAACTTGGTAGCCCCCCCATGGAAAATCCTTCCTCTGCTCCACTACCACCGTGAGGCACCGAGGTTGAAGCCCCCCTACCAAGGACTGAGCCTGAGACACCTGTAATTCTGATGCAGGGGTGCTGGCCTGACTGAAGCAGGATGCCTGCTGAGTGTTGCCTACAGATGTGCCTACAGGACCTAGACTGGTTTCCCCCAGAAAGCAGTCCTGAAACAGTGGGTCCCACTCACTGCTGATACTGACTTATCCTGCTGAGAACATGGACTGTCTGTACCCGTCTTCAATACCTTTTTCCCCCTCAGCAATTTCAATAGACTTCTTCTTCTTGATTGGATCTGTTCCCCCTCAGCCATTTCAAGATTCTGTTTCCCCCCTCAGCAATGGACTATAATAGAACCTTGAGTTCACCAGGACTTTGAGATCTTCCCAACGTGACTAGGCAAACTCTATCGGCCGGACTAAGAGGACTTAGTCTCTCCATGTTTGGTAGCTATACTCCTCTCTCTTTCTCCCCCTCTTTTTCATTCTTTTCCTCTCCCTGATTCCTTTCAGGCATTTGCTGTGGTCATTCTATAAAGGTGCATTTCTTTGGATTGATACTGCAATCCCCTTTCCAGGTTGTCTGTTGCACTCCCAGATCAGTTAACCAACCAACCAGTTAACCAACCCCTTGGTATGAGCGGATCGTGACAATACCTTCTTTCAAGCTGCACTTGGTTCTAGTCCATAGAAGCACACTGGTAGGTAAAAGTAGACTCTAAAAGATAACATTCAAAATGTATTTCCCTTGTCTTCCCATTAAAGCAAGTGAAGAAAGCAGACAGGAGATCTTCAGATAACATGCTATGCAAATTGAAAAGATTCTGTCCTTATTTGAAGCAACTGAGGAACTCACACCATGAAATACAGTTCAGACAGATGGAAGGGTCACAGATGATGTCAAATCTGTACTTCCAATGTTTGAATGAAGCAAGATTTCTTGAAGTACAATCCTATAAAATGAAGGTGAGCTTGCAGAAGCAATTGAACTGGGTCTGCTTTATAAACACAATGTTTTCTAAGTAACTGAGGATTCAGGAAGGCAACCTTGGACTTTAAAGGATTTAGAAAGATACAAATACCAAGACTGGCAGTTCATTAGCTTTAACAGTCTCTTCAAATAAGATCTATTTTTAACTTCTTCTTGTAGTAGGTCTGAAGACATTGGGAACGATGCAATAAAACAAAACAAACAACAAACCAAAACAAAACCAAAACAGCTTTCTCAAAAAGCTTGGAGAAACCAGAGAAATTATGATTTTTAGGGGTTAAGTAGTCCTTTAAAAGTTGTCTCTGGGAAAAGAGATAAAAAACCACTAATTGACTGGGGAGTATATTCCAAACCTGTACTGAAGCATGTAAGGGACAAGAGCCGGTAATAAAACTACTATGCTGGGTTCATCTGTTAAAAGCATTCCAGAATGGTTGAAATTATCAATCACATAATGTGGGATTAAAAAAAAAAAAAAGAAAAAAAGAAAAAAGAAGAAAACATAGAGAAAAAAATATTTTGAAGATGTTTTCCCATTCCCAGATGGCATAACAACTTTATTTCATTTTGTTCCTAAGACTGATTAATAGCTTATGAAGTGTTTTACAATTGAGAGTGAGAGTGTTCACACTAACCGTACAATTTGGATGGATCTCTTTTACTTTGCACAGCAGCAGATACGGTTTAGCACTCCACAGCTCAGTCCCCAAAAGTGAATGGGTGTGGCAGATTTAACCTACCTGGCCAGTCCACCAGAATGCTTAATTATCTTGGAAAATGCTTTGCTCTATCTCATTATCTGGACATGTCTCTCTAGCTCCGCTTTGAGCTCCTTGATCTTTCATCGACAGGATGAGATCCAATTTAGCTTAGCAAGGACATAGCCTTTCAAAACCACATCTTTTATCTTCTGCATTCATCCAAGTACATTTCTACTGCAGGGAACCCTGTGGAAGATTCTAGTTGTTTTGTTTCTCAGATAGTTGTTGCATAAAAGAGCTCTTCTTTTAATTTTCTCCCTGCTAAAGGATAGGCTCTGTACTTAACTGATTGTGATGCTAACTCATTATCATCTATTCTTCAGTCGTACAGAGTAGGCAGCAAAGTTTTCTTCTGAAGACATTCATTTAAGGAGAAATGCTGAAGGTCTGACTTTACTTGCAAAGGTCACTGATTGACCGGTTGCAAAATTGTTAAGTCTAGTAAGAGC
This sequence comes from Agelaius tricolor, assembly GCF_023055355.1. Classification (NCBI taxonomy): domain Eukaryota; kingdom Metazoa; phylum Chordata; class Aves; order Passeriformes; family Icteridae; genus Agelaius; species Agelaius tricolor. The sequence continues at coordinate 406,898 of NW_027269288.1, forward strand.
AGGAAAAGTGTGCTGTTGCTGTGCCTGTAAATGTCGTGTCAGCTGATGTTGGGATAAAAAGCATGAGCATAAGAAAACATGGATAGAAAAGAAATTTGTTGTGATTTCTGCACAAGAGGAAGTATGAAGCACTTATTTCAGTGGCTAAGACAGTATCATCATTGGGCCAGTTCTCTTCAACATCTTTTGAACAACCTGGACACAGCACTTGAAGGAATATTAAGAAAGTTTGCCAAAGACACTAAATTGGGAGGAGCTGTGAGCTAACTCCCTTGAGGGCACAGAGACCTTGCCGAGAGATCTTGCCAAATAGGAGAGATGGGCAATTCTTGCTGGCCGGGAGTCTATGCACAAATCACAAAAGGGGCGGGACTGCTGGGGATGGCGTCTCAAGCTGGTTTTTTTCCAGCATCAGTCTCATTACATGGTGATGACAATGGGAAGCTGCCAGCAGCTCACGTCCCCAGCAGCAGACAAAGAACTTAATGTTACAACTGACTTGAAAAGTTTTTTGACCAATCACACAAAGCAAAAGCATATTGACAGTACTTCTATCCAATCACTATAAAGACATGTACCTGGGCTTAGAACAATGCTCGCTTCTTTCGAATAAAAGACCTGCTTGTAAGCCTTAAGACACAATGCACAGAGCTCCATTATTAAGCTTAGAACTACCTAACATCACGCTAGATATACTTTGCTGTAGCTTAGGGAGTTATTCGAGACAAGCATTAATACACAGACCATTGTTCCATTTGTCCTTACTTTTCTACTTCTCATCTAATTTTTCTGCTGACAAACCTTATGACTACTGCTTAGCTCCAATGACAGTTCTGCTGTCTCTGAGGCCTTCCTTTTGCAGCTTTCCCAAACCCCTCTGTTTTTGAGGATTCCCACAGGCAATCACCAACCAGATGGAGTGGAACAAGGGCAAGTGCTGGATTCAGCACCTGCAACAGGGCAATCCTGGTGGGTGTATAGACTAGGGAGGGAGCAAGAGGCTGGGAGAAGCACTGCAGAAAGGGTCCCAGGCTCCTGGCCAATGGCAAGCTGAATGTGCATCAGCAGTGCCCTGGCAGCCAGGAGGGCCAAGCCTGTCCTGGGGTGCATCAGGCACAGCATCACCAGCTGGGCAAGGGAGGGGATTGTCTTGCTCTGCTCTGCTCTGCTCTGCTCTGCTCTGCTCTGCTCTTCTCTTCTCTTCTCTGCTCCACTCTTTCTCAGCCTGGAGAAGAGCAGACTCCGGTTAAATTGTTAGAGCAGCTCTCCAGTAGCTGAAGACAGCCTACCAGAAGGAGGCAGGTGAGCTACACAAGGGCACGGAGCGATAGGAAAAGTGTGGATGGCTTTAAAACCTGAAGAGGATAGGTTTCCTTTGGCTATTGGGAAGAAATTCCTTGCCAAGATGGTTGTGAGACACTAGAACATGTTGTGGGTGACCAATTCCTGGAAGTGATCAAGGCCAGCTTGAATGGGTCTTTGAGCTTAAGGCGCTCTAGTGGAAGGTGTCCCTGACAATGACATGCTGGGGAGGACGTAGGTGAATTTAAGGTCCCTTCCAAAGCCAACCATTCCATTATTCTATGGTAATCATTCTGTACAGTAGCAGTAAGAAGCTGAAGCTAGAAATAACATATTCATGCTGAGAAACTGTTATCCAAGGAGTTGAACGGTTTGGGTCTCACATTTATGTGCCATTTAGCAATACTATATCTAATATCTACTCCTCGCTCTTTATCATACACGCAAGTATTTTATCATTAACGTTTCTGACATTTGGGAATTTTCTTCCCTTCTCTTTCTTTCTTTCTTTTTTCCTTTCTTTTCTTTCTTTCTTTCTTTCTTTCTTTCTTTCTTTCTTTCTTTCTTTCTTTCTTTTCTTTCTTTCTTTCTTTTTCTTTCTTTCCCCCACTTCCTTCCTTCACTGCCTTCCTTCCATTATGTCCTTCTTTCTGCCAAGTCCTTCTGCCACTTCCTTCCCTCCCTCCCTCCACTTTGATGTTAATTTGCAAACTGTCAAGTAGTTACAGGAAATTACTCTTCTTAAATATCATTTTGAAGCTTAGAAATGAATAACAAAATTGTGTCAAAACAGGGCATTTAAAAGCCATCTGAAAGTGAGAACTAGCTATTGAAAAGTCAAAAATACAAAAATGAAATGATGGAGTGGATGGTTTTAAGGGATATTCTTTGTATGGCTTTGATACAAAGGAGGATCTCAATTTTTACACCTTCTAAAAACACATCTTGAAACTTACTACTTTCCGTGACAAAAATATTTCCAAAACAAGGAAATTGATTTATGCAGATGAAAATATCATCTCCCAAATAGTCATCATCAAGTCCAAAAATTACCTTGCTTTTTACATAGTAAGATTTATGGAGATTTCTATTCTCACACAAACAAAGAAGAATCTCTCAAATGACTAGAAAATTTTTAAAAGCAAAATAACCTTGAAGAAAAAAGATCCAAAAAAGAGCAGGGAATTATATACGTCCACACTTGTTACATGTTGGTTACTAATATTGGCTCTAGTTTGTTGGCGAGTACACTTCCCATTCACGCACGCAGACACCCCTCTTCCTCCTGCACACAGATGTGTGATATTGGGTCTCAAAGAATGGACTATTTGCTCTTAGATAGGTTTTGGTTCTCAAAGTCAAAGCGTAGTCTTCCTGGCTCTATTACCAGGATTTTGTTCCGGGAAGGGAATGTGCTTGTGCCTGTTAGAAATGGGGAGGAGGGGACAGAAAGCAAAGCCATTTGAAGACAACCTGCAGCAGAACTAAGAAAGAAGGGTGCTTCTTGACTGCACAGCAAAAGAAATATCGGGAGTAAAATGGAGGAAAACTTGAGGTGCTGATAGAGTTTCTCCTTGTGACAGCTTTCAAACGTACAGAAAACAGCACTTCCTCATTCTCCTGCCTTTTCAATTCACATGAACATTGGAAGAAAAGGGGTTTTGGACAACTTTCTTTTGCTTCTTGCTAAACACTCTGCTGACACTCCGTGCAACTTCCAGAAAAAGATCAAGGATGCTTTTTGTACTGGGACAGTTTCTCCTTGCGAGACATAGTAGAAAAGCTTTTTGCTAAGATGTAGGCAACAAGAGACGCAGATTCAGAGATACGGAGCTCTCCGAAGGTAAAGGCCTCTCGCGGGCGTCTTTCCGCAGAAGCAGTGCTCGGGATCGCACCGCGACCGGCACAATGGTCTGTGTGCAAAGAAGCGGCTTCTTCGCCTCCGGGAGACGGAGACCGCGGCCGCATCTTTAAAAGCCAAGAAAAAAGTCGCACAACATGGGGAGTGTGTGTGCAGCTCTCAAACTTAAAGAAAACAGTACCTTACCTCTCTCCTGCCTTTTCCATTCACATTACCATTCAAAAAGAAGGAGTTTTGGACAACTTTCTTTTGCTTCTTGCTAAACACTCTGCAGACCTCCGTGCAACTTCTAGAACAAGAGCGGAGATGCTTTCCGTACGGGCACAGTTTGTCCTGGCAATACATAGTAAAAAAGCTTTTTGCTCAGTTTTATGTGACAAGAGAGGCAGAAGGCAGAGTAAAGAGCTCTCCCAAACGAAGCCCCCTGCCAGGGCGTCTTTCGTCAGAAGCCGCTCTCCGGAGAACACCGCCACCGGCACAATGCTCTGTGCGCGAAGAAGCCGCTTCTTCGCCTCCGGGAGATGGAGAGAACGGCAGCTTCCCAAGGGCGAAGATGCAAGCCGCAGCACACCGATATAGCGTGTGCAGCTTTCAAATTGATAGAAACGAGTGCTTTAGCATTCTCCTGCCCTTTCATTCACATTATATTCGAATAAAAGGAGTTTTGGGACACGATGTTTTTCTTCTTGTTAAACACTCTGCAGTCCTCTGTGCAACTTTTAGAAGAAGATCGGGGATGTTTTGTGTACTGGCACAGTTTCTCCTTGCAAGATATGGTGGAAAAGCTTTTTGCTGAGTGTTGAACGACAAGAACCTAAGAAGACGCAGATACGCAGCTCTCCGAAGCTAAGTGCCGGTCCCCAGCTTCTTTCGGCACAAACAGCTCTCAGGAGCTCCCTGCGCTCGGCACAATGTTGTGCGCAAAGAAGCCGCTTCTTCGCCTCCCGGAGACGGAGAGAGCGGCAGCTTCAAAAAGGCGAAGATGCAAGCCGCACCACACAGGCACAGTGTGGGCAGCATTCAGACTTAGAGAAAACAGTATTTTACCACTCTCCTGCCTTTTCCACTGATATTATATTCCAAAGGAACGAGTTCTGCACAACTATGTTTTCCGTATTGCAAAACTCTTTTCAGACCTCTGTACAAGCTTTAGAACATGATTTTGGATGTTTTATTTACTGGCAGAGTTTCTCTTTGCAAGATATGGTGGAAAAGCTTTTTGCTGAGTGTTGAGCGGCAAGAGACGCAGAAGACGCAGATACGCAGCTCTCCGAAGCTAAGTGCCGGTCCCCGGCTTCTTTCGGCACAAGCCGCTCTTAGGTGCTCACCGCGACGCAAGCAATGCTCTGTGTGCGAAGAAGCCGCTTCTTCGCCTCCGGGAGACGGAGAGTGCGGCAGCTTCCCGAAAACGAAGGTGCAAGTCGCACCACACAGGAACAGTGTGGGCAGCATTCAGACTTAGAGAAAACAGTATTTTACCACTCTCCTGCCTTTTCCACTGATATTATATTCCAAAGGAACGAGTTCTGCACAACTATCTTTTCCGTATTGCAAAACTCTTTTCAGACCTCTGTACAAGCTTTAGAACATGATTTTGGATGTTTTCTATAGTGGCAGAGTTTCTCTTTGCAAGATATGGTGGAAAAGCTTTTTGCTGAGTGTTGAGCGGCAAGACACGCAGAAGACGCAGATACGCAGCTCTCCGAAGCTAAGTGCCGGTCCCCGGCTTCTTTCGGCACAAGCCGCTCTTAGGTGCTCACCGCGACGCAAGCAATGCTCTGTGTGCGAAGAAGCCGCTTCTTCGCCTCCGGGAGACGGAGAGTGCGGCAGCTTCCCGAAAACGAAGGTGCAAGTCGCACCACACAGGAACAGTGTGGGCAGCATTCAGACTTTGAGAAAACAGTATTTTACCACCCTCCTGCCTTTTCCACTGATATTATATTCCAAAGGAACGAGTTTTGGACAACTAGCTTTCCTTCTTGCAAAACTCTTTTCAGACCTTCCTGCAAGTTTATAAAATGATTTTGGATGTTTTCTATAGTGGCAGAGTTTCTCTTTGCAAGATATGGTGGAAAAAAGCTTTTTGCTGAGTGTTGAGCGGCAAGACACGCAGAAGACGCAGATACGCAGCTCTCCGAAGCTAAGTGCCGGTCCCCGGCTTCTTTCGGCACAAGCCGCTCTTCGAAAAGCACTGCGACCCAAACAATGCTCTGTGCGCGAAGAAGCCGCTTCTTCGCCTCCGGCAGACGGAGAGAGCGGCAGCTTCCCAAAGGCGAAGATGCAAGCCGCACCACACAAGCACATTGTGGGAAACATCCAGACTTAGAGAAAACAGTACTTTACCACTCTCCTGCCTTTTCCATTGTTCTTATATTCGAAAAGAACGAGTTTTGGACAGCTATCTTTTCCTTCTTGCAAAACTCTTTTCAGACCTCTGTACAAGCTTTAGAACATGATTTTGGATGTTTTCTATACTGGCAGAGTTTCTCTTTGCAAGATATGGTGGAAAAGCTTTTTGCTGAGTGTTGAGCGGCAAGAGACGCAGAAGACGCAGATACGCAGCTCTCCGAAGCTAAGTGCCGGTCCACGGCTTCTTTCGGCACAAGCCGCTCTTAGGTGCTCACCGCGACGCAAGCAATGCTCTGTGTGCGAAGAAGCCGCTTCTTCGCCTCCGGCAGACGGAGAGAGCGGCAGCTTCCCGAAAACGAAGGTGCAAGTCGCACCACACAGGAACAGTGTGGGCAGCATTCAGACTTTGAGAAAACAGTATTTTACCACTCTCCTGCCTTTTCCACTGATATTATATTCGAAAGGAACGAGTTTTAGACAACTAGCTTTCCTTCTTGCAAAACTCTTTTCAGACCTTCCTGCAAGTTTATAAAATGATTTTGGATGTTTTCTATAGTGGCAGAGTTTCTCTTTGCAAGATATGGTGGAAAAGCTTTTTGCTGAGTGTTGAGCGGCAAGACACGCAGAAGACGCAGATACGCAGCTCTCCGAAGCTAAGTGCCGGTCCCCGGCTTCTTTCGGCACAAGCCGTTCTTAGGTGCTCACCGCGACGCAAGCAATGCTCTGTGTGCGAAGAAGCCGCTTCTTCGCCTCCGGCAGACGGAGAGAGCGGCAGCTTCCCAAAGGCGAAGATGCAAGCCGCACCACACAAGCACATTGTGGGCAGCATTCAGACTTAGAGAAAACAGTACTTTACCACTCTCCTGCCTTTTCCATTGTTCTTATATTCGAAAAGAACGAGTTTTGGACAGCTATCTTTTCCTTCTTGCAAAACTCTTTTCAGACCTCTGTACAAGCTTTAGAACATGATTTTGGATGTTTTCTATAGTGGCAGAGTTTCTCTTTGCAAGATATGGTGGAAAAAAGCTTTTTGCTGAGTGTTGAGCGGCAAGAGACGCAGAAGACGCAGATACGCAGCTCTCCGAAGCTAAGTGCCGGTCCCCGGCTTCTTTCGGCACAAGCCGCTCTTAGGTGCTCACCGCGACGCAAGCAATGCTCTGTGCGCGAAGAAGCCGCTTCTTCGCCTCCGGCAGACGGAGAGAGCGGCAGCTTCCCAAAGGCGAAGATGCAAGCCGCACCACACAAGCACATTGTGGGCAACATCCAGACTTAGAGAAAACAGTACTTTACCACTCTCCTGCCTGTTCCATTGTTCTTATATTCGAAAAGAACGAGTTTTGGACAGCTATCTTTTCCTTCTTGCAAAACTCTTTTCAGACCTCTGTACAAGCTTTAGAACATGATTTTGGATGTTTTCTATAGTGGCAGAGTTTCTCTTTGCAAGATATGGTGGAAAAGCTTTTTGCTGAGTGTTGAGCGGCAAGAGACGCAGAAGACGCAGATACGCAGCTCTCCGAAGCTAAGTGCCGGTCCCCGGCTTCTTTCGGCACAAGCCGCTCTTAGGTGCTCACCGCGACGCAAGCAATGTTCTGTGTGCGAAGAAGCCGCTTCTTCGCCTCCGGGAGACGGAGAGAGCGGCAGCTTCCCAAAGGCGAAGATGCAAGCCGCACCACACAAGCACATTGTGGGCAGCATTCAGACTTTGAGAAAACAGTATTTTACCACTCTCCTGCCTTTTCCATTGTTATTATATTCGAAAGGAACGAGTTTTGGACAACTAGCTTTCCTTCTTGCAAAACTCTTTTCAGACCTTCCTGCAAGTTTATAAAATGATTTTGGATGTTTTCTATAGTGGCAGAGTTTCTCTTTGCAAGATATGGTGGAAAAAAGCTTTTTGCTGAGTGTTGAGCGGCAAGACACGCAGAAGACGCAGATACGCAGCTCTCCGAAGCTAAGTGCCGGTCCACGGCTTCTTTCGGCACAAGCCGCTCTTAGGTGCTCACCGCGACGCAAGCAATGCTCTGTGTGCGAAGAAGCCGCTTCTTCGCCTCCGGGAGACGGAGAGTGCGGCAGCTTCCCGAAAACGAAGGTGCAAGTCGCACCACACAGGAACAGTGTGGGCAGCATTCAGACTTTGAGAAAACAGTATTTTACCACCCTCCTGCCTTTTCCACTGATATTATATTCGAAAGGAACGAGTTTTAGACAACTAGCTTTCCTTCTTGCAAAACTCTTTTCAGACCTTCCTGCAAGTTTATAAAATGATTTTGGATGTTTTCTATAGTGGCAGAGTTTCTCTTTGCAAGATATGGTGGAAAAGCTTTTTGCTGAGTGTTGAGCGGCAAGACACGCAGAAGACGCAGATACGCAGCTCTCCGAAGCTAAGTGCCGGTCCCCGGCTTCTTTCGGCACAAGCCGCTCTTAGGTGCTCACCGCGACGCAAGCAATGCTCTGTGTGCGAAGAAGCCGCTTCTTCGCCTCCGGGAGACTCGGCTAGCAGCAGCTTCCGAAACGCCAAAAACAAATATTAACACCACCGGCATTGTGTCCCGGGCGTCTTTCGGCACAAGCGCCGCACCGGAGCGTATCGCCCCTGGCACAATGCTCTGTGCGCGAAGAACTCGATTCTTCGCCTCCCGGGATCTGAAAGAACAAGCATAAGCTTAAGACGCCCTTGCCTCAATTGTGTACAGGTTTGGGCGCTCCTCTCGATTAATTGTGCCATTTCTGACAGCAGGTGTCGCTGTTGGTCAAGCTTTGAGTATGCTTAAGACTGCGATGCTGGGTGGTCAAACAACTCAAGGTAAGATCAGCGATTTTAAATCAGGTTCTCACTGGTGTAGATACCATTAGTCATTGCACACTGCAAAATAAAGCTGCTCTAGCTTTCTTGTTAGCACATGGGCAAGAGTGTGAGGATTTTGAAGGAATGTGTTTTTTGAACCTCTCTAACCCTTCTGCAGTCATTCACTGGAAACTCAAACAAGGACAAGATAACATGAAGAAATTGATTGGGAATGAGAGGGTTACGCATGAATGGTTTGAGAGATGGGAAACAACTCGATGGTTGGAAGATCTTGTCAAGGGAACTTTGTTGTTACTAGTAGTCATTATTAGATTGCTTCTTGTTATTCCATGCATCATGAAACTGGTGAGCCTCTTGGAAGTAAATACAGTGAAAAGGGTTTAGCTGGTGCAAGACAAAGAAGGGGGAAATTGTAGCAATGTAGCTGAACCTCTTAGACTAAAGGGTGCACCAGCCATCCAGCTGGAATATGTTCTTCTCAGAATTTTCTCAGAGCCCTCTGGAATTCATCAAGGTTACTAAGACATAAGCCGTGCTAAAAGAAGAAAGAGAAGTTGAGAAACCAACTTCCAAGACTACAAGAACTCGATAACGGGGGGCAGCAAAGCGCCTGGACTGTAACCAATCGTATCTTCTGAGAGGTAGACACAGAATGTGTGGACATAACAAAGGCACCAAGATAAAAATGCGGGCCTAGCGTGTGCAGAGATTTAGAATGTGTAAGTGCATCATGTCAACAATCAACGGCTTCTGCTTAATCCTCTCGCTCCGTTGTCCTGGAGTCCTGAATTTCCCACAAGGAAAGCCCTACTAAAAGGGCTCTGATTTTAATGATAGTTGCTGTCTAGACGATGAATAATGGGAAGAGTTCTTTCAAATCCTTCCCTCGCTGACATCTGTAAGTTTCATCTTTTCCTGATTGTACTGGTGGCTATACATTAGTTATGACTAGAAAGGAATGCGTTTTAGGGATATGTGGCAAGGAAATTGGTAGCTCTGCTTCCATTTCCATTGTCTAAGAAGAATTCTGGTTAGTTTTGGACTTTTCATAGACCTCTGACTAGATTGCATTTGTCTTTGATTGAGCCCGTAAATTTTAGGCTACTAGGCTTGACCAATGAATAGAAAAGGGAAAGTCACACAGCTTAGGTGGTTCTCTTGTTAGTAGGGCGATTTCTGTCCTCAAGTTTGTTACTTCAGCTAGCAGATTATGCTCACTCCAAAAGAAGGTGAGAAGTTTGCTACCGTAAATGGTCCGAGAATTCTTCCTGCTTCTTTGTGACTCTTTTGTATGACTGGATTCTGTATTATTGGAGTTTGTTATAAAAAGTTGGATTAAATTGCGTGCGTCCGTTCTTGGGGGAAACAGAGTATTTAGCCAATAACATCTAGGCTTTTATCGACCTGAGACTGTCTGAACGGACCGGACGCTTTAAACACAGTAATTCCTGCTAGTTCCAATTCCATTTTTAGACTCGACAAACCGAATGGTAAACCTGCACCAGTAGGGAGGGACATTGGACTTTCTCCTTTTTAGAGAGAAACTAATGAAAAAGTTTCAGCAGAATCACAGCAGGCTGTAAAATAAGAAAAGCATCATGAAAAGAGGCCAATCCTATCCTCTTAGATATGGCTAGTTGTGATTGGACATGAATGAAATATGTCAACTCTGTGTTCCTGGGTATCACATCAGTAACAGTTACTTCAGCTGCTGTAGTTGTCTCCTAAAGCTAAGAACAGAATCCAAAGAATTGTGATTCCATGGTCCCAATTCACCCTGTGATGGTGACAGGTGAAAAAGGAGTGGAAGGTGCACGGGGAAATTAACTTGAATGGCCTATCTAAATCAGCAGCCACTGATTTCCTGAAAACTTCAACAGGTCAGTTGACCTGTTGGGATTCTTTTAATCCATGGTCATGTTTTTCTTGGGATTCTTGTAACCTTTCCCCATTTGTTCAGCCTTTGCCCTCAAGCCTTTGCTGACATTTCAAGTATCTCGACAAGCTGGAAATGTGTTGTCTTTCTTTATCATGTCATAATTCCCTTCAAAGGCTTGTTTGCCTCAAGTCTTATTTTTGCTGGTTTTCTGCTAGTTGATTGTCAGAGGGCAGCAGGTGCTTTGTAAGAGCAAGTACACAATCCTATAGCTTGCTTTTCTTTTGATTTGGCCTGTCTAGAAAACTGAATGACTGAACATTTCCGACAGAATTTTCTCTCCCCATTATGTTTCCCTGGAAGGGCAGATGCAAATCATCTACCTAAACTCTTGGCACGGAAGAAAATAGTGGTTTGCTGCTGCATATAGGTAGAAGCTTACAAAAGGAAGGCCTTGGGCTGAGGCCCGATACTTTGGCTAAGTAGAAAAGGACTATGGGAAGGTGAGGCCGCTGAATCAGAGGTAGATCAACAAGTTCTAGAATCGTCACGTGTTCACGGCGTGGTGTATGATGGTTGGTTGAATGAATTTTGTTATGGCTTAAAGCTGTGGAACTGATAAAGGCCTGAGTGCTTCAAAAGCCTGGTTTTTGCAAAAAAGCAGCTCTCCTCTGCACCTGCCTGGGGACTCTGCGTCACTAGGGACCCTCACTCCCAGTTTGCCAAGGAGATGATCAGTAGGAATGTTGCAGAGCTGCTGTGTCCATATGAACGGAATGGCAAAGAGTGAAGCGGTGGGTAGTTTTGGGCTTTAATACAATGCTGCTGCATTGGTGCCAGTTTAGTCGGTTTTCCATCAGTGGCCTTTCTGTCTAGAAGTACACTGCCCAGAGTCTTCCTAGCATGTGATGCCATTTCCTTCCTGTTGTTTTAATACCTTCCTTCAGTTGAAAGGATGATACAATCTTTACATTTTGAAGATCCCTGTTAGGAAACACTATGCCAGAGGAGTCATTGCTCCCTTTTCTTCTGCCTCCTTTGTAATTTTCAGAGACTCATTTCAAATTTCTGCTAATGTCGAGAAGAATACTGAGACTACTCAGCAGGGTTGACGCTCTCAGCTGCTTTCCTCTTTCATACTGCTTCATACTGGATGTGACTTAATGGCCTGGTTTTGTCATCCGCATTTTGCTGTGATCTGTGAACACAAAAAGAAGTCTTTGTTTTTTGCAAGAACTACCCCTAGGAGGATTTGTGTTCATTTTGATTTCTCCGGTGTTAGCCCTGTTGCAGAAAAAAAGGAGATTGTACCCTCTTCTTGTGCTCTCATTCCCTCCTCTCTGCTTTGCATGTCCTAGTTAATCTACTGCCATGACTCATTTGGCATCATCTCATCGTGCAAATTCTGCACAGTTGCATGGACTTACAAATGCCAGGTGCCAAGGAGCTAATATAACCATTCAAAGATTAAAGAATCGTAGGGCTGGGCAAGTTCAGCTGCTGAAACTGTAAGTGGTTAAGTCATGCCATATTAAAGAGACAGAGCAAAGCAGTTCATCTAGGACTTTGAACTGGACACCTCTGAGAATAACAGCTTGACAGCAATGACACAGCCATCTTCCTAGCTGTATTCCAGAAAGAGAAAAGGGACACCTTCAATGGTTAAGATGTTTGGCATGAGAAAACAGCAAGAAATGTAGCCCAAAATACTTGAGCCAGATAAAGTGCGTTTTTCTCGTGAGAATTTTGCAGTTGTTCTTTCTTGTCTGTGCCTTTACTTTTCACAGAAGACAGGGAGGGCGTTCAATTATTATTGTTCTTTTGTTTTCTATTCTTGGCCTCCCTCTTTCCACCTGCCATTAACAATTTTGCCTTTCTTGACTGGCTTGTCTTTCTTTACTTCTAGAAGGTTACATGAGGTCCTCCAACCTTGTCATAAACATTCGCAGACAGTGGAAAGGAGTAGAAGGTACATCTAAATGCACAAAACAGACCCAGAAAAATAGAGGTTTTTTACAGTCTTCTGTGAGAACAAGATATCTTTGAACGGAGTAATGCTTTAACTTTTAGTCCACTCATTACTATTATTACAAGTGTTTGGCCTTTAGTACATAGCCTTTGAAATCATCCAGCCCAATATTTTTGGCTAATTTTGTTTTAGTTCTCTCGGGGACTTTGTTTCTTAAGGAATAGTCCAGAGCGAGAGCGTCCACGGTAGAGTTATGCTGCCATAATAAAAGCGTCGTAAATTCTGGTACAGTTTGTGCTGGTAATAGGTCTAGGAAAGAAAGGTTTTACATCTTTTTTGACTTTCAAATGTAACCATTATTTGAAACAGTTAAGAGTTGGGCTTTCCCCCCCTCCAAAATACTTCTCTCTGGAATGTTGCTCAGGGATTACACATAAAAGCTCACCCTGTAAAATATGTTGCGGATAATCTGCAGTAAGCGCAGCTTAGCAGCTAGAGATGATTATGTGGGTTAAATGACATTCCTTCTGCGGTGATGGAAACTCTGTCTACGCAGACATACTCAACAAAAGTTACCATGGCTTAGCTCCTCTCCTAAACTTCATGTGCATTTTAAAACTTTCCAAGAAGGTGAATTCAAGCTCCTTCATTGCTCTGTGCTGGAGTCCCAAGAAAATATCAGTGTGCTTTTTGTCCTTTACAGCTGTCATTGCTTAGCTCTTGAACATGAGACTCTCTCATGACTGATGAAAGTTGTCTAGTTAAGAGCGGGTCAAAGACACGCTCCTGCTCTAGAAGGAGATGAGAAGGTTTCTGCAGTCTTTGTCATCTCTACTGCTTGTGATTTCTAGACAAAACCAGTGGGAAGTTTTCTGAAGGCAGTCCAGAAGCTGGCAATATGGACAGCTTACAACCAAACACTTGCTGCACTGCTACCACGGTGATACCAGGAAGGACTTAAAAAATTTAAACGGGCAAACAAAGCAGTTGGAAGGAAAAGAACATTAACCATTATTCCATGCTTCTAATATATCCTCCTTTAAGTCATCATTTTCATGCAGTTTAACGGCTTGCCTTGGTATCCCTCAAAAGGAAATCTGAGACAGAGTAAGCTTTTGAATGCAGTAGATGTGACACATGCAGGCCAAGTTGCCTTTGTTGACATCAAATGCCAGTTATGCTTGAGCTACCCTTTGCTTAAGGTACTTCGCTTACACTAAGAATTTTACTCATCATTGAGCAAATTTTGCTGTCATGATTGAGTAAATTTTATTCATGATAGAGTGAATTTTACTGTCACTCAGAATTTTACTGTCATGATTGGCATTGAAACTTTTCAAGGAAAGCTCTGGATAGCAATGTTTGTGAAAAAACAGTATTTTATCTCCTGTATTTGTGTGAAGCAGGTAAGCCTTTTGCTGTCACCAGTGTTGCTTACCCTTTCATGTCATATCCCTCTTCATATCCATATTCTGCTGAAGGCTTATTAATCTACTTTAAAATTAGCACGTGGAATAAGACTCCTTTTCCTTTTTGAAAGCTAATGTCATTTGACCTACTGACAGTAAATAATTCATTAATTGTAAGTCCCCAGCTAGCATCTTTTACGCATATTCTAACCTTCTAAAGAAGTAACAAAAACACTCTCCAATACTTTGCTTTCTTAAGCACACAAAATGCTTCCCTCCTTTGCAGTTGGCATTGTAAAATGAACCACATCTCTGCAGTATTTTAACGTGCACCATATTTAACCAAGTAATTCAAAAGAAATAAAAAGCAGCCCCTTCGATTTGGAAATATTTTTGAATTGTTTTTGAATATACAAACCATACCCTTACCATACGCATTGCATGCAGATTTAATCGTCGTGAAAGCAAACCCTATGTTTCTGTTGGGATAGCAGGGTTTTCCAGTTTCCACAATTGTTCTTGGCACAGTTTTCTACTTATGTGACTGTTAGGACACTCACAGGTACTTCTAAGGTACTGTAGTAAGCGGAGAAGGAGGAGAGGTTGTGCCTTATTTCTGGCTTCCTTTGGTTTTCTTTTTGGTTTTCTTCCTCTTGCTCTTTTTCATGTCACCTTTCTAGATACTGTGATTTAGATTTGCAGTTTACTAAGCTGTGCTTTCTGTCTGGAATTCTTTGAAATTCCGAGAGGAACCCCACCGGTAAATATGCATCTTTTTATGATTTGCTAGCTACATAGAAAATCTTCCTGCTGCTCTAAAAGGCTTTTATTTGATATGCATTTTTATCACCATTCCAATGAAAAGTTCCTCTATTCACTGCTTTTGTACTGGATTCAGTTCAATGTGCGCTAACGGTGCAAAAAAGTCCTGCTGGAAGAAAGGAGCTGCATACCAAGCTTGACCAAGACACGTGCTACAAGGGTCTTGGAAAGGTTCAAAGTTTCTCTACCTTTCTGGCAGTCTGTCTTCACAGCAGGACTTGATGAGGGATTTTGCTGGCGTTTCTTTGACAGAAAGCAATAACAAAGCAAGCAAAATGGAGCAGCAGAAGAAGATAGCAGCAAAAGGTACATTATCCCCTCTGTTATTTATCATTGTCGAAAGAGATTTTTTCTCGCCATGTTACATCAAATACCTTAGTAGAGCTAAAGACTAGAAAAACGCAGCTCTGTTCTGGTTCATTAAAAGCAAAGCCATCTGTGGACAGAAGTGCCCAGCGTGATGCTGGGAACTCCTAGCTGGTTTCAGGACGCTGTCTGGAGAACGGCATTTTCGGTGGGCTTTACTAGCGTGTCTGTAAGGAGGGGGAGTTTATGTGCAGCTTTGAGGCCTGAGAGTGCCATAGGCAAAGAGACCCATCGTGTAGCTCTCTGACCAGCCACAGCACACTGAGGCATGATGGATTACTCCCAGAGTTCAGGTGGTAGAAAGGTTTTCTGCCCCCGTGAAGGACGACACATCCATTTTCTTGAATAGAGCCATTCTGTATGTTACAATGGTAACTTGAATTCATCAAGTTTGTGCTATTTGTACAATGGCAGTGAGCTTGGATTCTTAAGCTTCTCGTGTTTGACCTGTTTCCTGTTTCAGTAAATAGCAAAACTTCCAAGGACTGCAGCGACAAGAAGATGAAGCTGCTAGTGTATTTCAACTGTTTGCCTAATAAAATGGTGATTTTTGCACATATTCGCAATGAAAATTTACGGTACCGAAACACCAGCTCTGCTCAGGGCAATTCTGAAATTGACTTGAGCTCTTTCCCGTGTTTCTTAGCAGGTGAACTGAGATACTTCTAGCTCCCAAGGCAAGGCATTTGACAGCAGCTTCAAAAAGGCCCAGGCTGTTGGATGAAAAGGTGACAAAACTGAGGGAAATGGGGGGAAATTTCACTTCTGGTTTATGTCATAGATTCAGCCAGATGATCAACAAGCATTAGTTTTATGAGGTACCAGCGTAGTCTTTCACTCTTGCAGATCCCCAAAAGCTTAACCATCCAGCAGCTTCTTCCTTGCAACAAGTGCCCCAGCCAAAAGCCAGGCCTGGCCGTCACCTTCTCCTCGCAGCCTACAAACTCTGCCAAACGTACCGGTGCTTCTCACTTTCCTTCTCAGCTACATGGACAAGCACATCCTCTCCATGTCTCCGAGTCCTTAGTGAAACCAAACAGAGGTTCACCTTCAAACAGCTCAGTGTGCCAGGACAGAAAGATTTCACTGGCCTGTCCCCTTGCTTTTTCCTTGCAGCTTTTTATTTTCAGAGCATACACCGAGGCATTGCACTTTGCTTCTCAGCTGAGTGCATTGCCACATTGCTGGAGTCCCACACGTCCATCTCCTTCTCGCACTAACTGCTTCTGTTGAAACATGATGATGTGATGTGCTTTCCTGCTCAGCTATTAACACAGTCACATTCTATGTCCTGCTTGCAGTCTGAATCTAAAAGGAGACGTTTCTGACTATGTCTCACAGACACAGATGTACCAGGATGAAAAGGTTGCTTGGACCTTGCCACTTACGTTCGAAAACATCCATTCACTCCACAATCAAGAGACACCTTTCTTTGCTTTACATCCTGCAAACTTCACTCACACACACACACACACACACACACACAGACACGAGAGCTACGCACTTTCTTTCTTTCTTTCTTAGCTGCACACACTCACCTATTTCCCAGCTTGACCTCTCTACCACTTCTCCTTCGGCCTTGCTGTGCATGGACATTTCCTGTTAAGATACCCATTGTGTTGCCTATCCCTCCCCCACATTGCCTTGCCTTTCCTACCCAATCTTGCATTTCCTTGTCATTGCTGACAATTCCTTTCTTTTCCCTTGCCTTCCTGACCCATGCATGTCCTTCCCTTGCCCTTCATACCAACCCAGTGCCTTGTATTGACTTGCTCACCTATCCTTCTTTTCCTTCCCATTTGTCCAGCTCCAATCTTTCATTTCCTTCTCCTTCTAGGACTCTTATTGCCTTGTCTCCCTCTCTTTTGTGTTGCCTGGCAAAGCCACCACTTGTCTGGCCTTGTCCTTGAACCCCTTCCTTGCCTTGCATTACCTTGCTCACCAGTCCCCCACCTGGAATTCACCACCTCTCTTCTTGTGGAATCTCTTCAACATGCATTGCCCTGCCTGCTTCTCCTAGGATTCTCCAGGCTTCCACTGGCTTTTTTTTCTCAAGGCCCAGCGTTTCAGGAGCTTGTGAGAAGAAGCCTGGAGGAGGCCACGTGCAAGCACACCTATCTGTCCTGACAGCTTTCTTCTGACATCTATCCTTCCATGCCTTGAATTTTGGACACAAAGTTCATCTTTCACCCTTGGGCTTCAGGGGCAGAATGACAGTTCTTTTGCATACAAAGGAAAGCAGGCAACCCAAGTGTCTTAGGTGCAGATTAGACATGACCCATGCAAGATCAAGGCTGGACAGAGCGGTCCGTCTGGGCCGCTTTTGTGTACCAGCAATCTTTGAATGGACCTGCCACTTGCCTTGCATTGGGCAACCAACCAGTTTCCTTGCCATGCCCTGCTCATTCTCCATTGCTTTGCATTCCCTTGCATACCCATGCCTCACATTTGACCTGCCTGCAGTTTTCCTACAGGGCTTGGCCTTGCCTAGCCCTTCCGGTTACCATTACCTCCTATGCCCAGCCTTGCCTCTAACTTCTGGCACTTGTCTCACCTACCACTCCATTTGCTTTCCCCTCACGGCTTCAGTCTTGCCAACCTGTCCCTTGACTTGCCTACAATTGCCTACACTTGCTTTGCATTGCCTTACCTGCATGGAAGGCAAGGCAAAGAGTGGTAGACAAGGCAAAGCAAAGCCAGGAAGTTATTGGAAGGGCTAGGCAAGGCAGACATAGGCAAGCAAGCAAAGCTAGGGTAGGGTAGGCTAGGAAAACTAGGCATGGTACTGGAGGCAAGGCAAAGCCAAGTGACTTGGAGTGCCTTTCCTTGCTTGGGAAGTAAAAGATATGGTGGCAATGTTGGTAGGGCAGATGATAAGGTATCGTGGGAAGGTATAGTACAGCAAGACATTTCTGTCCTGGTCCTTTCTGTGTAGGAGCCATTGTTGGACAGAGTCAGTACCGGACGTGGTATGCAACTTTTGCTCAGTAAGTTCCTGAAGGAGAACAGCAATGCTTTCTCATGGGAAGGAAAGAACTTAGCCCCAGTGTTGGAGGTGCAGATAAGAAGCTGTGTCGTGCAGCTTAAGGGCGGCAGCAACTTTCTATGCTGGCATATTTGGTGTGGAAGCACTGACTCAATTTGTACAATCATGGAGTCGGTATCCATCTTTGGAAGGCAGTCTCCTTCCTGCAAGAATCCATTTGGCATGTGTTTTCCACTTTCTCAAGGCAGCCTTCTTGAAATTCTGCCAGCACACTTCTTTTGGACAAGGTAAAGAGCTGCGCTGGGTCTTGGTGTGCAGCCTAGCTAGTGCCCCGCACAGGTAATGCCCAATAACAGTGGTCTGACACCTTTGTAGAGGATCAGGCCCTGGATGCTTTGGATTTTGGAGGAGGGGATGCCATTTCTTTTGAGATGGGCTTCTAGTTCCTCCTCCCTTTGGCAAAGTTTGGGTGGCCACTTTGGGTGGTCTCAGTGAATTGAAAGGCTTTTCCCAATAGGCAGTTCTCTGGGTTCGAGTTGTTGAACTGTCAGTGGCAATGCAGAGGCCAGGCCAGGCCTCTGCAGGACAGGTTTTTGTCCCTTGTAGCTTTAGGGACTGTGTGAGCAGTCCCTGGTGCCATCCCATTTGGATCCTGACTCTGAGAGATTGAAGGCTTACGGTGGTACCTAGAGCTGAGAAGGAAAGTGGCGATAGCAGGGTGCACGTTTATAGTTTGATGGGTGCAATTGAAATTGTAGGCAGCAAAGAGCTTTCTCCACCAACAGTTTTGCGAGCTCGGCCAACATTTTCAAGTTTGTTACCAGGCTCTGTGAGAGAGAAAAAGTTTGTTAGGGCAGAAGATCTGGTGTCGGCCTTTGAGTGTGGGGCAAAGAAGAGTATCCACTTGGAAGGGGAAGATCGGTGACATCTTTCTGTCCTGACACAGTTGATTGGAGAGCAGGGACGTTTCTGACTTGGCTGGGTCCTGGGGGTGGTTGTGAGCTGGGCTCGGTGCGTGTCCTGGTTTTGTGAGTTGACAATGCTGTGGTGTGGTTATTTAGAAGAGCGCTGACAGTGCCCAGGAAAAAGACAAGCACTTTTCTAGCCCAGCCCCGTTCGTGTGGGAGCAGTGTAGGGACAAGAGCTCCGCTGTGGGTCCTGGCTCTCGGGTACTGACAGAATGGGATCCTGCATGTAGCCCAGAAGGAAGAAGAATTGTCGTGAACGGCGGGAGAAATGCGACACACCATATGCGTGAATGGCAAATCCCAAAGTTTATTGAAAACTCACACATATTTATATTGGTGTTAATGAAGCTTATACATATTGCAAAAGCTGAGTTCATTATTGGTTAAAGCACACTTGGATCAACCACACCTACTTCTATCTTCTAATAATTATTTTGCTTCTATGTTTGCATTCTTCCAGCTTCTCTACCTAAGATATCTACATTTTCTGGCACGCGATTTTCTCCCCCGTCTTCCCGTTTCAGAGAAGGTCACTGTGACCTTTGTCAGTGATTGGACACTGGTTGCTTAGTTCCCAGCTTGTATCCCCTATCCTTATCCATCGGTATCACATCGAAATGTCCTTTCTCAGCTAACCAATTATCCAAAAAGCTCTCTACAAAGAATCATTGCATTGTTGGCTGCACAGTTTAGAAGCTTCAAAATAAAAGGCAATTGCAGCATGGCCTCTTCATTTTAGAAAGTTTTCTGGGCCATCAGCTGCTCAACATGTAACTTGCACCCACTGAACTGCATTCAGCTTCCTGGAGATATGCACTTTCCCTCAAGATCTAGGTACCATCTTGCACTCGAACGCTTGAAGATCCCAAACCGCTTCAAAATGTCCAGCGGCTGCTCTCAAAGAAAAAGTCCTACAACAAAAAGGCAGTGCTGGCCATAACGGTCCCTTTGCAGTCTGTCAACCAAACGAAACATACTAGCGATTCTCACGTACTTTCTCAATGATACATATACGTGCATCAGCACATTCTCTCAAAGTGACAGAGACTATCGCTACAGCCAAGCGTTTTCAGCTGCACTTCTGACTGACAGATGTGCCAGGACAGAAGGCATTTGCCAACCTACCCTCTTTCCTGTGCAACCTGACATTGGCAGCGCAAATATTTTCACATTCTTTCATTGTGGCCATGTCCAAAGCAGCTAAAGATCACACAGGTGGAAGTGTCAAGACAGAAGATGTTCTCAAAGTAACTCCTTTTTTTTCTAAACAGCTTTTAAACTGCGCACAATGCTTTGTATCTTCTTTCCCACATAGACCTGCCCTCACTTTTTCACACTCACATCTTTGTTGCAAACATCCAGCAGCTGTTTGCGTAGAAAAAGGCTCTAGAAATAAAAGCGAGACTTGGGCTGCACCTTCTGCCTGCCCTGTGTAAGCCACATCAAGCTCACCAGTGCGCTCTGTCCTTCCCTTTTCCGCTACAACTACCATTGTGTTCTCTGGATCTCGGAACCTAAAGGTAGGCACATTTGTTTCCACAGAAGGGCCATAGGTAGCGGCACAAATAGCTCTCACTGAACTTTAATCCTTACCACTGCCACCATGAGTTTGGTTGGTAGGCCAGTAGGAGTCATGCTCCTTTTACAGCTGGTATGCGGCAGCCACCAGCCCAGTGCTCTTCGACTCTTGTAACCAATGCTGCTTTTACTCTCCCGGAGGGGATTAGGCATCTGTTTCTCACACAGATCATTGTGGCAGCAGCCAACGGCTCTAGTGCACTGCTTCTGCCAAAAGACACTGGGGCCAGGCACTTACCTTCTCAGCACTACGTAGCCCCGTATTCTGCGTCTCTTGTCGTCCAGATCATACCGCAAAGCGTTTCACAGAGAAAAAATGTGCCAGGACAACAAGCTTGGCTGAAGTGTACCCCTGAAACTGGTGGAAGTTTGTATTTGCACCACATTCAAGGGGCAGTCCTCTTTCCTATACAACCTGCAAACTGCTGTCTGTTCCCAGTGCCCTCTGCCCGCTCCTTCTTACCTTGAAGTACCATGCCAAAGAGGGCTCTGTGCTGAGGTCTCAGAAGAAGAGGGAAGCAGATGTGTTTGTAAAGTGGACTGTCTGTTAGTCACTTCCCTCTTCAAAGCAGCGTGTTCCATGCCAAGCAGACAACAAAGCAACAAAAGATGAGTGTGACTCTGCAGTCAAATCCTGCAATGTTCCCAGAAGTGAATTTCTCTCTTCTATAGGACTGACTTGTATGAAGTGGCGTGGTTGTTTCCTTCCATTAGAAGGGAAACTCATCTAGCCAGGCTTCATCACCCCCTGCATCTTTTGGGGTAGTTCTTGGAAGAAAATAGAGAGCAACTTTTCCACTCCACATGATTCATGTTTCATTCTCTTCCTTCTGTACTTCAGGGAACAAGCTATCAATTCCCTACTCTTTCTATGAAAAGGCATGAAGCTATTAATTAAATTCCCATAGATATAATAAGGAATCAAAGTCTTTTATGCCTGAAGGGCAGGCCCTTATGGTATGAAAAGTATGGATTGTCAAGGGTGGAAGAAGATCTGTATGAAAAGGGAGAAAGCCCAGAAGCATGCAGGGATTTTCAGGTATGAAAGGGAAAACGACATTAAATTGTCAAGGGAAAGAAATTGAAAGAGGCAGGAGGGAGAAGGGAGGCGGAGGAGGCAAATGCTGCCTTTGAGGCAGCTGACACAAGGACCGTCGGCCTCATGAGCAAACAAGAAAACCAAATGAAACTTCACAGCAATCTCATCCACAACTTAGTGGACAAATGTGCAAACCCATTTCTTCATTTATTATGTGTCTAATATATAGAGAGATGTTCTTCATTCTGACAGAATTTTCAGGGAGCAAGCTAGTGTAAGGCACCTGGAACCAATGGTGTATTGGAAATGGCCAACATGCAGAACACGCTCCATCCTGAACGCTACCACAGCAGAATCACAGGATCATAGAATGGCCGGGGTAGACAAAGACCTTAAAGGCCATCTAGTTCTCTGACATGGGCGGGGACACCTTTTACTTGCTCAGGTTGCTCAGAGCCCCATCCAGCCTGGCCTTGAACACCAGGTTGGGGTGTCCATAACTTCTCCAGGCTCTCTGTGCCAGTGCTTCACCACCCTCACAGGGAAGAATTTCTTCCGAGTATCTAATTTCAACCTGCCCTCTTTCATTTTGAAGCCATTGCCCATTGTCCTGTCTCCAGAGTTGCTAATGAAGAGTCCCTCTCCTGCTTCCCTTCAGATATTGGAAGGTGTTGTGAGGTCTCCATGCAACCTTCTCTTCACCAGGCTAAACAGCCCTCATTCTCTCAGCCTGTGTGTCATGGCTTGACACTGGGACAATGCCAGTGCCCCCATGAGTATACTCTCTCCCTGGTTTCTGCTGTGAGATGTGACCAGCAATAAGCAAAGCAGGCTCCCACTTAGGAAAAAAAAAATAATTATTAACTAAACTACAAGGGAAAGGAAAAGAAAAAAAAAAAAAGAAACACACAAGGAAAATGAAAACTTCACAAATACATCTCCTCCTCCTCCTCCCCAAATTCCCAATACAATACATCCCCCAAATCATCGACTCTTGGTCCAGCACCACCCTTCAGAATACTCAATCCTCAGTTCATCAAGAGGAGAAGGAGTCCTTCTTGTGCCAATGGTGACCTCTTCCTTTCATGTCCACTGCTCTCACCACTGAACACAGACCAGAGCTGCTTCTAGGGTCGACTTTTAAGGATGCTTCGTCCCACTGCAAAAAGGCACAGTCTCAACTTTGGGACATCTGTCCCCCCCATATTTTTCACCCCCTGGGGCTGAGGGGTACCCACACCGAACCCTCTTGGTCCTGAGGCATTGCCTCCCCCTAGAATGCAGTCCCTGTATCACAAGGAAACATGGCTCTGTCCATGGCTACACACAAAGAGTCCAGCATAAGCTACTCCATCATCTCTTCCACCTGCCTTCTTCTCTATTTCTCTCGTGGCCCATTTCCTCTTATCTCCTCTATATCTCTCTTCTCATTCAACTCCAGGAGGATTAGCATTTTTCCATCATCCAAGAAAAGGGTTAAAAATCTGAGGCTCTGTCTGTCCAGAACGCCCATGGCTGCCCTGCCAGGCACCTTCTTGCACTCCCCTCTTCTCCTTCTCGGCCGGCCAAGAACAGGCACCAGCTCTCTCTCTATCTCTCCTGGGGGGGCGGGGGGGGGGCTGCCCGATGCCTCTCAGTGCTCCTCCACCCTTCCATCCTGCAGGGGCCTTCACCTCCCTTCTGGCCAGGGACCCAGCCTACCTCACCGGGCCGGGTGGCTTCCCCTGCCCCGCCCAGCCCGCAGCCAGGCAGGGGAGATCTGAACCTTTCCCTGACCGGAACCCAAGAGAGCCTCCCAGGGGAGAGCCCTGCTTTTAACCCCGTGTTCTCGGAGGTGCATCCAATGTCCCAATGGCCACCTTAGGTGCCAATATTAAAATCTGAACATCCATTGGCCTCACCACAGCATCCCAGAAAACACATTTCCTGTCAAACCACCACACTGTGGGATATGCTCTTGTCCTGAATACTGAACTGCAGTATTGTCTGATGATTTTTTGAATCCTTTGAAGGCATTTTGAATTCTTTTTCAGCCTTAAATTAGACTAAATAGCTTTGATTTGTGGGTATTGAGAACCAGAAATCACTGCCCTGCCTTGCCTTTTTTACAGCTCCTTTCCGTGGGAGACTCGCTGCAAACGTCACAGCTGGTGAGACAGTGGGCACACCATCATTCTGAAAGAGCTTTGCACAGTAAACATAGAGGAGGATTAAATATTGAAATGCAGATGACAGGAGCTGCCCAATGGACTCTGCTGGTGGAAATCAAATACTAGTCTAGTCTTTTGAATGCAAATAATTCCTCCCAATGAGGCCAGACAGGCTTGTTTGCCTTTGAATCTGAGCATGTGGACAGTAGTGGATGGTCTACAGGTTGAAAACAGTGTAGATACTTCTCCTTTTTTTCAATAGTGGCTCAGAAACTGAAAAGGCAGCTACAAAATGGTAAATACATCCCTACAGATTCAAAAATGGTTGTTCTTAAGTTGCATCTCCACCATAACAACAAATTGTTAGAACTGAAATACGGATGGGAATTTTATAGCTTCTCAGAAATGAAGCAGGAATTGGCCAATGGGCCTTAGCAGTAGCTACAAGTTTTTCAGCATGAGGCATCTCAAAAGTATTTTAACCGTACAGAACTTTTCTGTACTTTTGGCCTTTTATCTCAAGGATGCATCAAAAAAAAAAAAGGAAAAAAACCCCAAGAAAAATAAAAAAGAACAAACCCTACCAAATATATATATATATATCTTACATGACTAAGATAATAAGCACAATCAGTAACCTATATAGAAACAGAACCCATGGTTTTTAACTTTCAACCTTGTCTTCTCAACACACTCTTGAAAATGGAATTGTTTCCCTATCTGCCTTGAAACATTTTGGAGCAAAAAACACTCTAAGGTCCTGATAGGTGTTTTGGTCAAAAATCCCTTCTTCTGGTTTTCTGTCCAGAAGCAGAGTAATGGAGGGGAAAGCTGGTAGCTGGCCAAAGGAGGTAGGAAGAGTAATCATCATCCACAACACTGGGGCTAAAGAAATTTCCACAGAAAATTACCTGCCTTATTACTTGCTCATGTGGTGGGTTGAAAGCTCAGAATCTGTTTCCATGTTTCCCATCCCTCGAATGTTCTATTTCACAGAATTCGAGCCCCTCAAACTTCAGTCCTGCCAGAACAGCCTGCCATGTGCTGTCATAGGGGATCTGCTGATGCCCACTGACTCTTACCAGTCTAGTGCTCGTCACTGTTGCAGATCAAGAACTACTGAATAGTTCTGATGAATGCTCTTAGAGTGGTTGAAAACAAGGAAAGAATGACTAGACATTTGTATGATCAAATCCCCTGATGGAATAAAAACATGCCAGGACAACAAGCTTAATAAATGTATTCATTGTCATAAGAAGGGAGATGAAGGGTCCAAAAGATTACTTGCATACTTACTGTTCTAAATCCCTTGTTATCTGGTAAATTGCAAAGGATGCCCGGCTTTCACCAAAATGCAAATCAGATTAAAATGTGAAGCCTTACACTTTACTGGATATAAAACTTCATCATCCATTTTTAAATCTTAGAGATTGCGATGTTGTCCTGGTTTAGGGCAAATTTGGAGGAGAATTTCCAAATTAGGGCCCCTCCCCGCAACTGCTTCGGGAAGGATTCCTCAGAGAGAAGTGGAACGAACCTGTTTATTTAATAGGCACAGCTGCTTCGGGAAGGATTCCTCAGAGAGAAGTGGAACGAACCTGTTTATTTAATAGGCACAGCACCCCCCAGCACGCAAAAGGAACAATTCCGGATGACACCGCTCTGAAAAAGATGACAAATTCAGAAAGTCTCTCTTGGGGGGGTGCTCACTCTCTTCTCAGTCCCTCCGGCGCTGGGGCAGCTGCTGCAGGCCACAAGGTGCAAACTCTCGGTGTTTCCCAGGTCCCAGTCGGGAGCAGGTTCAAAATGGTCAGTAAAAGGAAAGGAGAAATGGTCCAGGAAGAAATTTGGACAGTTTAGCTAAACTAGCTAATGAGCAAAAGCAAGCAGAAGCAAAGCAAGCAAGAGTGAGAGAGAGCAAAGCGAAAAGCAAAAGCAGCAAAAGCAAAAGCTGCAGTCTCTGTGTCCCGCCAGGCTGATAAGAAAACCAAAACAAAACATTCCCTCTTCAGAGCCAGTCTTAAAGGTACAGAACATAATATCCAACATTCACAGAACACATGAATGGGGATACAAGCATCATAACGTCACCCTAGGACAGATGTATTTCCTATTAATACCTTAATATTAGTAAGGTTTAGAGCTGGAATTCAGAGGGAAAAGAAAGCTATTTTGAATTCATTCTATTCAATCATCTTGTCTGGACTGTCTCTTCCTGCTTTTCACTTCTGAAACTCTGTATGAAAGGCATAGAGTTCTGGATTAATTCTTTTCAACAGTTTCCCCTGTTATTCTTCTTTAAAGGCAAACCTGAAAAATCCACACTTTCTTTCCCAACCACTTCTAAAATTCCATTGAGAAGCAAAAAAAAACCCCATCAAACAACTAAATCTCTGCTCCAATTTGTAGGAGAAAACCCCACGCCATTAACTGCTTTCCTAACATTTTCTTTCTCTTGTATTAATATGGCAACCTTTTCTTGCTTTTATAGATTAGAACCAAATTCTTAAAGCTATAAGGAAACACAGGTTTACTGTAGCTGATTCTGAGATACAGTAGTCCAGCAAGGAGGTCAGACCTCAAAAGAAGAGTCGGTACAACAAGATTCAGCACAACGTTGAGACATATTAGCTATTGTTCAAGAAAAGCCGCCAAAATGAAACTGCTTAGACTTCTATACTATCATGGGTGCCTGCTTCCAGAACCTGACCTAAGTTGCTGGAAACTAGCTGCAATATGACTGCAAACAATGCTGTGAATGTAGGACATTGTTATTCTTCTCTTCCATTGAAAACCACAAGTGGAGTTGCGTCATTTTCTTAAAAATTCTCTATTTCCTTCCAAACTGGTAAAATAATGATAAATAAAGTGTTCTGTTCATACAGTTTAAATCTAATAATGTTCAAAATGAAAAACAAAAAAAAATTCATTCAGATATGGTCTGCAATAATAGAGCCGAGAGAAGAGGAACCAGTCTGGCCTACAAAATAAAGTGAAGCAGAATTTGGGAATTTGGAACACCTTACGATGTAATATTTAAAGAAAAAAAAGAAATAAAATGTAACCTACCCAAACTCAATCAGTGATGCACCGACAGAGAAAAAAGTACTCATTACTACTAATATTTCTTTCATTCTCAGACAAGAAGTTAAATTATCCTCTTGAATGCACGGAAGATTGTTGCGAAAGACAGCAGCCTTCTTCTTTACAACATATTCTTCAGAACTCCAGGAGACAAATCATTAGAGCGATGAGGCTCTTTCTCTCTGTAAAACTTCCAGAGCATAGCCAATATTATATTCCTTTAGAGATCCTCACCGCCCTGGGCGACTGGTGGATAGTCTACAGCTCCAGTACATCAGCCAGACGCTCTGCCTTATTTAGCATGGCTACTGCAGCAAGGACATCATCTCTACTGGCTTTCTATCCAAAATACATGCAAGGCACAACAAAGAATATACCCAAAACACTGAGCACAGCCTATGGCCTTCAAAACAAAAATCTCACGATGGCAATACTGGATCTTCTGATCCAAACCATCGGGAAACATTTCTTTAGAGGCGAAAAAAGCTCCTGTTGATTGTACAAAAAATAGTGATGTAAACCAGAGTTGCATGACCCAGTATTTCTATTGAACTGGAACTATTTTGATCAATATTATGGATCCATTTCTTTTCAGGGCATTTGGTAAAAAATGTAAAGTATAGTTTAAAAGGAATTATTGGATGCGTACTAAGTACTAGGGATTAGTTAAGGTGTTGGTTTCGCATGGCTTGGTTTTTGGTGGGGAGGGAAGAAGCCAGCCACAGAAGTGAATCTTTTGTGAAAAGCTCCTAGAAGCTTCCTCCATGCCTGGCAAAGTGAATCCCTGCTTGGCACTA
Source organism: Agelaius tricolor (assembly GCF_023055355.1). Lineage (NCBI taxonomy): Eukaryota > Metazoa > Chordata > Aves > Passeriformes > Icteridae > Agelaius > Agelaius tricolor. The sequence continues at coordinate 434,260 of NW_027269288.1, forward strand.
AGAACAGACATGCTGCTAAGCCAATTAGACAAGCAGTAATATATTTCAGAAGGAAATCAAAACTGCGGCCAGTTAACTGTTAAGTTTGCTAATTTTTTGGTTGGCACCTCTTCTGGTTTGAAAGCAAAACCAGCAGGAGATGCTGTGGCTGTTGCAGTGTGTGTTTTTGATTGTAATGCAGTTTGAGTAGTCAGTTTGATAATACTTCCTGTTTTGTGCTGTTGGAGCATATTTTATTATTAAGGGATTGCTCCTTTCCCCCCGTGTTGTTAGTTTTTGCCCTAGTTGTCCATCTCCCCAAAGACCTGCCCTTTTGTTCCCTTTTCCTCCTCCCACTGAATGTCAATCCCTCCCCAAGCCTGCCCCTTTCTCTAGAAACTTCCCTATCAATTTTTATAGTCTTCAAAACCCCATTGGTTTGTTTAAGTTATTCTCCTCCCCTGTAGTCCCCTATTGGTTTAAACATTGTATTCCCCGCCTTGTGGTCCAGCCCCAGTTGCTCCCAGTGTGTTCAAGATTGTATCCTCCTCTGGGACCTCTCCCCATTTCTAAGTTGATGTATGCATTTGGCTCAGTGTCTTTGTGTCCCTGACCCTCCAGGGAAGAAACTCCTTTGGAAAACATACAGAAGACCTCTCCCTGTTCCTTGTCCCTGCCCTCGGCGCAGTCCTATCCCCAATGCAGTCCACCTGTGCCATAGAGCAGCTGTGCCCTACAGCTGCACCCTGGATTCGACAGCTTTCTGGGGGCAGCCCACTCTGGCTGTTGGTGTCAGGAGCTAGTCGGTCTGAAGAAATCCAGCATGGCAGCAAGAGTCCAAGTCAGAAATACAATTTATTAGGAAAAGGGGAAAAACCAAATACATGCAATGATACAAAAGAAAAACCACGGACAGAATACAACCTGTCACCCTGCTAGTTAGGGTGGTGGCAGCAGTCCGGATGAAATGGTCTTGTTGAAGTGGTGATCCTGTAGAAACCATCTGGTAGCTCTTGTCCTCTGAAGACCCAGTGGGTGAGGGTGGCCGTTCCTCTAGGAAGCCAGTGGAAAGACTGCTTGTGGTGTCCCAAAACTCAGATTATATCCAGCTGGGGATGCTTAGCTCCTGCCCCCTGGGCAGAGCATCTTGCAATGGGCTCAAATTGTTCTGAGTCATGCGGTGGTTCCTTGATTACCCTCTAAACAGAAATGGCTCCTGGAGGGAGTCATCTCTGAATCATGTGGCAAGACATGGATGGCCCCGTTAAGAGATAAGGAGATAAGGAAAAAACGATGCCCCTCCCGGTTTCAGCAGCTCTTGAGGTTGGGAGCAGAAAACATTTTTATATTGTAGCCTAGGACAATACAGGATGAATGCTTTTGCATTTGCAGGAAGCTTGTGTGGATTTGAAAAGCATCCTTCTAGCAGAGGCACAAAAGTATTCTCCTACCCTTTTAAATCATCTTCAAACCAAGCAATTCTCGCAATAAGGTAGCGCATGAATGACTTGCAAGTGAGTTGAAGAAACACGGCAAAGATAAGTAGTGTTCAACTGCAGAGAATCGTTTAGGGACACCATACCTTTATATACCTTTATATTTTACATCAGGAAGCATGGATGGACCGTTTTTTTCCCCTTAGTTGACTACAGAACCAGCGGTCCCTTGCGGGAGGGTGTTTGGATTCAAGATGACACTGGCAGCTAAGAGCATGGCTACATAGAAGGTGCTACTTTGAGACCAGAACATTCAACTACTTCAAGGCAGATAGGAGAATAGCTGACTAGTGACAGCTCTGAGCAGAAGAGTCTGTGGCTTATCCTGTGGGAACAATAGTAAGACATGTCAATTGAAAAACCCCATTCATTTCCAAGGAGCAAACATCAGTAAAAATAAAAGGTCAAGTAAAGACACCCTAGTGCTCTTCTTATCAGAAGCATGTTCCTCCATATAAGAGTATTTAGGAAAGGACAGTCCGTTCATAAAGAAAGGTGTGCCAGTTAGAAAACCTGTAGAACAATACAAGACAAACTCACACAATATACATCCTCAAATGCAAAATGAAGAAATAATCATTTCAAGCTTCCGTGGAATTAATTGCATTTTATTTGTTCTTTTCATTTCAGCTGCTCTCAAGTTATTTTTTAAGACTGAATTTTACGAATTCAGCAAAGCTCTCTTTTTGAATGTCTGCATACCCCTATAAAACACTGAGGTGACAAAGAGAACGGCAGTGGAAGGAAACCTGGTCCACCTCCCCCTCCTTGAAGCTTTAGGCCAGCGAGTGATTAGAATTTAGTCACTTCATTTGCTTTACCAAGAGAGAATGTTTTCCAGCCTTTATCTTGCCTTTTGGAGCTGATTCACTTTGTAGTCATAAATTCTTGACTCAGTTGGTGAGAAACAATGGCATTACAGCCGTGGATGTTAAAGTGCACTGATGGGAAATGAAGTTTTCATCTTCAGGTCCTTGCTTCAGTAAATCTTCCAAATTCATCAGAAAGAAAGTTCCCAGACCGGTAATCCCCACTCAAAGGACCTAATTCAAATAGTCTGTAGGCATAAGAGGCATCAAGCAGGTGCTGTCATCTGTTAGGGGAATAGCCAGCCAGTACATGATTGTCTAGTTAGGCGGCAACAATTTTGGAAAGAACTTAGTTTTTTTGTATTGCAAGTGAATGGTCAATACATTTTATTAGTGGATACGGGTAAAAGAATGTCTTCTGCATCCTTTCAGAGGGGAAGCTTCCCTAGATCTAAAGCTGCTCAGCTCCACGATAGGATGCTTTGTCTGAAAAGGGAACTCAAGTCTTTGTCCTTTTGGATTGCTTCCATAGTTTTCACTCACTCTTCAGGTAGCTGTTAATATGTTCTGTTATCCCTTGCAAACTTTTATGGGCATAGTCACTGAATTGGTACGTATTCCATGAAGTCCACGGGCCCTGTTGAGATGCAGCCACAGGTCTCAAGGGTGTTAGCAGATGTTATTCTGAGGCCACTCCTAATGATGTTTGATGGATCATAGTGACTGAGGAAAGTGCCCAAAGACTGGATGAAAGCAAATGTCACCCATCTTGGAAAAAGGCAACTAGGAGGACTTGGAAAAGTACAAGCCAGCCAGCCAGCGTCATTTTTATCCCCAGGAAGTTGATGGAGCAGCTATTGCTGGAAAGCATTGCCAGGCACATGAAGGAGGACAAAATAACCTAGTCAGCATGGATTTACCAGGGGAACTTGATGCTGAGCAACTTTTTAAACTCCTCTGATGAATCAACTTGCCCGGTAGATGAAGGGAATATTGTCTGCCTGGGCTTCAGGAAGGTTTTTGACATTTATCTAGGTGGCAGCACACAGACATCCCAGAAGTGTGCAAAGAGGAGGGAACCAGTGTCTTTTCAAGGATGCTCAGTGAAAAGACAAGAGGCAGTAGGCACACACTGAAATACAGGAGATTGCCTCTGCACATCAGCAAATGATTTTTTACTGGGAGGGCGACTGAACCACGGCACAGACTGCCCAGAAAGATGGTGGAGCCTGGATCTTTGAAGACATTAAAAGTACACCCAGATATAATCCTGGGCAAGAGGCTCTAGGTATCCTGGTTTAAGCAGGGGGGTTGGACCTGGTGAGCCCCACTGACGCCTTCCACTCTCATTCCTTCTGTGCTAGTGAATTCTCTTAGAGATGCATTTCAAGCACTGGCATGACAAAGATCTGTGCAGAGAGAGATCCAAATGGACACGGGATCTAAGTTCCTTAAGTAGTGCTCAAGAAGAATGCAAAACTCTGGGATAAGTGTCTCTTCCATAACTGAATCCCTTTCACGGGAAAATTCCCCAGCTATAGAAAGATCTTCTGATAGGCATGCTTAAGACTGACACTGGCTGAGCAAATTTCTCCCTATGTGTGTTTAAGACCAGTTAGGATCTTCACCAAGAGTGTTGTCAACATAGTCACAGAATGTATATTGTTAAGAAGGGACAACTTACATCAGAATGGCAAATATTGGTCCACAAAATGTATTAATGTATGGGAACTATCTACTTGGGTTGAAAATAAAAAGAAAGAGTTAGTCTTTATTTATCAATTCCATCGCAATATTGATGAGGTAAGAAAAAGACCTTAGTCCTTAACCTTCTTAACTCAAGCAAAGATTTTTAAAAATTCCTTGTAAAAAATGTATCCTAATTATCAGACTATGAAACAATTTTAGTTGGGAAAAAAGTTCCAAAATTGTGTAGATAGTGGTAAAGAAGCCAAGAAAATAGGTAAGAAACAAAAAGAGAGCAAAAGAGTCAGCTTCAGTCTGCAAGCTCGTTGTAGAAGTAATCTGCTAGAAAAAGGAACCCCCAGTTGAATTTCCAATGGATTCATGCACTTGATTCAGTAACTAGTCAATGTAAAAACCAATCCTTTTGTACAACTTCTCCCAGCAACAAAAACCCCAACAGCTTGACACCACCATCATGCCTGTCCCAGATGTATTTTAAAAGAAATGATGCTTTCTTGAAACTCTATTTGCATAAAAGTTGCAAGACATTGGAGGGATTCTCCACATTCTCATTTCTCCATGTGGCTTGAAAGTCTATTTGATAAAGTATGCAACAAAGCATATGATTTATAAGGTAGGGTAAAATGGATGATTTGGGAATTGATCTCTTGTTGATATTAAACTTCATATCCACTCTCTGTGAAGTTTCTAAAAGAAATGATGGAGCTGAGGCATGAATCTGCCACAACAAGTGTTAAGCAAACATACACACTCCCCTTCACATGCCCCCCTTCCACACACACCTAGGCCCACACAGAGGTCAGCATAGCAGATGATGAACACCTTGGAAAAGACCGAAATGCTAAATACCTCTCTTTGGGGGCAAAATAGCTGGTGCAACAATTCAAATATCTGGTGTAAAAATTCTGTTTAATATCTACTTCCTATTTAAAACACAGCTTTTCATTTAATTATATGTAGGGAATATTTTCATATTATTTGTTTCTTTACAATTACTTTGTTCTCATGTGTTGTATGTCTAGGAATATTTTCTTCTAAAAATAGAAAAAAATAGATAATATCCTTTCAGAAGAAAACATTGGTTTATACAATTTTAAACCATCATGATATGGAAGAATTCTTTTGTCCCTCACTAAGGTGGAAGAACTATTTGGATCACAGATCATTTACAATGAAATACTTTACCTTTTTAAGATGCTTTCAGTCAATTCCATATCCTCATTGCTTATTCATTGTAAACAGTAATTTTTCAGTGAAGGGAAAGTGTGTGGTATATCTACATTATGTTCAAACCCAATTCCTACTAAAGGCCAGGCTGAGCTCCAGTAAATAATGTCCTGAATAATATTTTGCCGCCTTCTTTGGCACTTCATGAAATCCTAACATGAGGAAGTGTTGAAATACAGAGATTTTGTCCCGTGTAGAAACCCATCCCATGTATTTTATGCTGTAATTCTTCTCTCTTTTAAAATTTGCTATCTTCTGCATAGTTTTCATTAACCTGTTACAGTAGTGAAAATCACAGATCAAGGTAATTTTGTAACACTTTGATTTTACCCCAAGAGCTGAGGGAAAACTTGCTCCTATACTTCAATCTGAGTTTCTTCTAGATTCCAACTTTGTTTCTCTACCATCAAGAGTCTCCTGTGTTGCTGCTCAAAGCCCCATCCAACCTGACCTTGAATACTTTCAGGGATGGGACACCCACTACTTCTCTGGGCAACCTGTTCCAGTGTTCTAGCACCCCCACAGTAAAAAAAGTCTTCCTTTCATCTAATATGTGTCAGAAGTATTAAATCTAGGCATATAAACTTTGAGGAAAGGTTTGAAATTCTTTTGATTTGAATCACATTTTATATTTATACTGACTTACAGATGACTAAAATATGTGGATGGGCGTTTGAGCTGACACTTTTTGAAAAGGTGCATGGAATTTAAAATTAAAACCAGTACCATTAAAAGCTTTGTGCGGTTTTCTTTTTCCTCTGGTATTCAAAATTGCATATATCAAATATCTGTGCTTCGTACAAAGCTCTTAGACACTCTCAGAAAAAAGCTTTTCTTTCAGACTAAGTTGCAGTTTACGTAGAACACTGGTACTAGTGAAGGTTTTTCTGGGCATAGGGGGAACACCTTCTCATTGGATTTGTGTGCAGAATGCATTTTATCCAAACTGGAAAATTGATCCCAGCTGTGTTCTAGTCATCATTCTTACTGCATCAGGCCGGAAGATTCTGTGAAAAGTAGCCTGTGGACCTTGAACATAGCTCATGTGAAACAGATGAGAGGCGATGGAGAAGCTGAGGGAGAGAATAAAGAGCATATGGCCCAGTACAGACTAACAATTGTTTGGCACCCTTTAAAGGCTGTGTTTGACAAGCAGGGCTGAAGCAGGTCTGCAAAATATCCGGGAGATCAAAATCCATTGAAGCAAATTGCCCTGGCCAGTCACCTGGCTGCCGATAATTCACTCTCCATAGCAGCTGATCAGGCCTAACAATGCTGCTGCAGAAGTATTGTGAAAAAGGTAGGCATATTTTCACAGATGCAGGGGAAAATCCCCTTGGATGATGGTTCCAAGGGATTACTTGATGGAGCAAGTAATGTACCCTTATCTACCGTGCAATATCTAAGTTGGTGAGTTCACTATCTGTCAGCATCACTTTCGAAAATAAATGTTTGATCCACAAAACAATATTTCATATGTCCTGTCTACCTGCTTCATTTCAACCAATGAATAGGCTACGTTCCATCAGCAAAGGGTTTATGATCCTATGTTTCTTTAAACTGTGATAATTCTTTATTTTTTTCTAAATCAGACACTGTCTATTCATAAGATTCAGATGTCCATGGCAGGGGTGTAATTAAATTCACATCTTAAAAAATAACCTTCTTCTTGTTATCTTTTTATTAAATTACTGCCATGTAACATCCGTCTGAGAGCTGAAGAAAACCCCTTCATTTGCTGTTTGCCAAGTATCTTCTATGTGATACAAATGCGACTTGAGAAATCACACCCGTACATTGCCATGTAGCACTACTAGTAATGCTTTCACAACCTTTTCTTCATCATTAGGTCTTTTGGTGAAGTGAATGATTAGAACATAAGCAAGGGCATTTGTTCAAGATGCTCCAGAAAGAGCTGTGGTCTGTTCTCTTCTTTGCTGCCTATGTTAGCACTGAGCTGCAAAAAAGGAAAGATTACTAGGAAAAGTGTTACTTTCAGTCTAAACTTGTAAATGATGTTTGGAATACCCTGTTAAATGACAAGGTGCTCTTTTAAAATATGGCATCTTAAGGGAAAATGTCAGCTTTAAAAAGGTTTTGAGACAGTTGCTTCTGGAAAAAAAAAAAAAAGAAAAGAATTGGAGGCTTCTAAGGTCTTTAGGCATACTATTTTGAAGATTGATTCAAACCACAGTTTCTTCATATAGGAAGAACAGAGGACCATAGATGCAACCCATTTGAAAATGGATTTCTAGATGTTTCTGGTTGGGATTACCAGGCATCATTTCTTGTGAAGTCGAGGGACTGCAGTTAGCACTCCAATAATTTCCTTCCCTGAAATTCATCTGCATTTGGTCCTTTTTCCAGAGTCCCCATTTATTAGTGAAGGTATACTCTATCTATGCATTAGAATATTCCATTAGAGTGTGTGACTCATACTTGCTAGTTAAAATTAGCTGGAGCGGAATGGATAGTTAGAGTTGCGTGTATACAATAGTCTTATTTTGGCAAGTTTTCTTTTGACAATGTTGAAGCAGCACTAGCAAATAGGAAGTACAGCTTGCAGCAGGGAAGGACACTCTTCTGCTTTCTCAAGTTTCCTGTAGTTAAATAGACACCAAAAGGCTTTTCCTAGTACTACTACTGTCTTGTAGGAATACTTGATCTACTCCTATCTTTGATCAAATTCCTAATGGGTTACTTTTCTACAAGGCAGAACATTTTTCTTTTAATAATATGTATTTTGTAAGTTGGAAACATGAACTTGTGCACCAGTCACGTGGACTGTACTCCTTATTACCTTCTTTAGAAAATATTGACTGTGTGTAACTTCAAAAGGAGAATTCTGGGCATCTTCATTCTATTGATGTACTTGTTTTTCTCCCATGCTGGTATTGTTTTCTATCATTTTTACCAACAGAAATATTTTTCCCTGACACCTATGGAAAAGACCTATGTTTACTCAACAGTGCAGCGTCAGTCCATTGTTTAGAATGATTTCAACATGGTCCCCAACATATCGGACAGCTAGACAGCAGAGGTTAGCAACAGGGAATGGGAATAACTTCTGAACCGTTTCAGTAGATTTCCCAGGAAGGGCTTGCTTTCTGCCACTGCAAATTTTCCCAGAGATTTTGTCTGGTGAAGAGTTGCATCAAAAGAGTATTTTTGCCCAAACCTTGGGGCAAGCTCTGTCTCGGATTTACTAGTGAATGCAAAGAGGGTGAAAGTGCTGCTTCAAAGCCCTCTGTGCACTTTCTGTACCAAGAGGGGGGGTGACCCCAGAAATAAGTTTTGATCTCTCTTCAGAACACAAGGCATGTCATCACCTCATTCATCTTCTTCTGGGACTCATAGCATCTTAAGACGAAGAAGCTCTCTTGCTTGCTGAAGTGCGTTCAGCAAAAAAACCTTGTCTCATCAGCAGATTTGAACACAACTACAGTCGAGTCAATTCCAATGCTGGCAGGGCAATACTCTACCCCACTAGTAACATGCCACTATTAGAAGACTGTGTAAAACCATTTTTGTACAAAGTAATCGGAGGGAAAAATAGAATTGGGAAGAACTGCACATTGTTCTGGAAAAAGCCTCCTGCCTCAGTCTTACAGACATCATTTGCTGGTATCATTTTTAATAGTTGGGGTTTTTAAAATTTTGTAGAAGAAAAAATATTACTGCACCTTTATGTTTCCTTAATAGAAGTGCAGCCATTTCTTAATAGAATAGAAGTAAGCCATTTGGATATGTACAAATGGTCTTTTCAAATACATATGCTATAGCACACTGTGAAAGTAATTAGCTATAAAGAGAAATCTAAAGGTTTAAAAAGATTTTGGAAGAAAGTAAGTCTAAGGTGATAGAAGAAGAAGAAGAAAACAGCAGTTTTCTTCTGGTGAAAAAAAAACAAAGGGAGGACCTTGTACAGTGGAGATGTATTATTTGACTTCCTGAAAAACTGAGTAGGTTTGCTATTGCCAATGGTTTTCATTAGGAAGGAAGAGATTCCTTTGGCAAATAAAACCCTTCAAACTGACTTGACAAAAATGTTATGACACTTAACTTCACCAATCCTGAAGAAAAATTCTCATCACTTGATCTGGAAATCATGATGGTAATGGAGACAAGGATGTCTAAGCCATGCCATCAGGAACATCAAAAAGCATTAGAATGCAGGTAAGACTGAGCTCCTGAACTAGTGTGAAGAGAATGCAAGAAAGACATTTTCCTTTAAGAGTCTTCAGGATGGAGAGCAGATCAAATTTTTTCATGTGAAGTATTTCTGAATAGAATGAATCTTCAAAATAACATTGTTTTCCAAAACCTGTCTACAGGATCTCTTACCATGATACACAGTTCCTATGAATAGAAAAAGCAAAGCACTTTTTTCCAAACTGTTGTGCACTCTTAAGCAATCTACAATAAAAATAGTATTTTTTCATGCTGGGAATGATGTGAATTACAAAAAAGCCTTGTAGCACACTTGGCACTGTGGTCTCTTGATTAGCATAGCTTTTTATTCATCAAACACGTTTCACATTGACTATTTTTCTCTTTTAAATAACGGCATCTTTGTACTTATGCAGCATCCATGAAGAATTTCTTGGGTGTTATTTTGTACCTGATCCTAAATGGCAGGTTCTGCATTCTGCCATCTGTCTAGCTTTCCCATTTGATGCAGCTTCTGAGAGGTATTTTCAGAATCGAGGACTACTTGCAAGAATGATGCTAAATCCATGCATTTTACTCCTTGGTTAATGCAAAACTATTTTTCCTTTACACTTCAATGAGAACAGGAAAATAATGATGGTGAGTTCAATCCTTAGAGTAATCCAAAGAGGACTATTATCATCATTAGAAACCCAGCAAGGTGTATTTATTGCACATGCAGTATACTCACTGATGCAAATTACCCTGTAAATTCAGAAGGAATCTGTATCATAGGAGTGGATGGACTGTTTCTACTGATATTTTGCTTAAAGCAGAAAATTAATTCTTTTGACAGCCAACTCATGATTGCAAGCTCACTTTCAACTACAGCTTTCAAACAGATGAAACATGTCTGTTTATAAAACGATACAGTACAGTACACAGTAGCAAATCAGGTCATAGACATTGAAAAGAAAAAAACAGCTCAAAGGACAGATTCATTCACATCTACAAGCCCTCAAGAGTGTACAGGTCAACTGTCCCCAGAAAACTAGGCTGGTGGCGCAAATTCTCTACGTTGGCACCAGCAGAAGCAGCTGCTATCTTGATAGGATGCAATCTTGCTTACATCACCCTTCAGAGCAATCTTCTGTACCCCTGCCCAATACACCTTCTGCTCTATTCCTTGGACTTCACATTTGCATTTCTACAGAGTCCTGTCCTGCAAACTGACTCAAAGTTCAGGTAGTAGATTTCCAAGATTTAGAAATGTTGTGTGAGGTTCATTTATTTCATATTTCATTCCATCTAAGCAAACTGTAACTTTCTGAAGTGAAATATTTCGAGTATGTCACGTGTATTTTAATGTTAGCTCTGCTTCACATTAAAACTTCTCACAGACCCCTGTGATGCCTTGCTGCAAAAATATAGAGCTGCCAAGAGTGGTTGTGGGAAGTTAGAATTGCCAGAAAACCGTACAAACAATCTAACAATAGAGCCTTGGATTTCTGAATATAATTGCCCCATGTAAAGTCAAAATATAATATTTAAATGATTTTAGATAATGATGAGTGTGGGCTAGAGAGAATCCAGATAGAATTTTATTTTTTTAAACAGTTCCGGGAAAAACATGGCCTTGACATGGAAGTATAGCAGGAAATATTTTTATACAGCATGAGTTCTCATTACCTAATCATATGATTTGTAGACCTGAATTGGAAACCAGGAAAGAAACAAAGAAAAATATTCAAGCTATAAAAGATGGGAGTTTAAAATTTTCTTTGTATTTCTGATTAAAGCTATTAGGTAGCTAAATGGTCACCCATTATTTTAAAAAGCATCTGGACATTAAAAATAGGTAAATTTCTGCGGGACTTGGATGTCAGCTATTCCTGAAAAGCTTTCCAACCCTGAATCAATCCACTTAAACGCAGCTGTATTTCAGATGCTCAGTGGAACTGTCCATGTAATGCATATAGTTGACAAATAATCTGCAGAAAAAGCTAGATCCATTTGAAGATCTTTTCCTGTAAATGGTATTCACGTTATTTGTACAAACACACAGATGGGATTTCTGCTGTCTTCTTCAGGCCACTTCCTCCAGAGAGCTCTCCATCAAATCTCTCTAGTTCTACTCTTCTGGTGATCCAAAGTCAGCACTGGGATGGTCCAACTGCATGAATTACTGTCTGCTAGAGGTGCACCCTGAGGGCTTCTGTGTGCAGCATCACGTGAGCCCTACTAAAGTCACCCTGTTGGTATAAACTGAGCTAGCTGGACCTTAAGGGACAAGATTGTGCACTGATATTGTAAGAGAAATTAGGTACTAAGAAGGAGGCTGGAAGATTTAAATATTTCTGCCTCCAGCTTAAGCAACACTAAATCTTGGTCTTTATCGGAAAAACTAGGTGAATTAACCTATTTGGCATTCCTATGCCAAAAATGTCAGTAATACAACAAGAACCGTCAAAAGAGTAACAATTCCAATCATTACTTTGTAAAAGTAATTCATTGGAAGAAGTCGGGAAGAAGGATGAAACATGCCAATATCCTACCCTGAGAATCATTCTGTTGATTTGCACAGGTTTCTTATTATATACCCATCTAATGCATTGGACATGCATGCTTGTGATGATACAAATACTTGCAAAGCTTACCAGATAAACCATGTTCTCTTCAGACAGCAAAACATTTCTTGATGGTTGTGTTTGCTAATTACATTTAGACTCAATGTTCTTAAAGGTCTTTTCCAACCAAAGTGATTCCATCATTCTCTAAATCACAGATCCTGCTTGTCTTGGTTGAGGGCAAATTTGGCAGCAATCCTCAAGAAGGGGTGATTTATTAAAAATATTGATCTACTACTGATATCCAACTGTGACGGACAAAGGCTCCCTAACAGTTCAAAATTAGAAAGTGTATGTTTATTGCAACGCTGGGCAGCGTGCGGGATAGCTCCCAAATACATACTGTGATTTAGAGGTGATAACAGAGTCTTTTTATCTATACAAGTATTGAATACCCAAAAGACAAATACATATTCATAATTTAGGTACATCCCATCATTCCTCCCTTCGTATGGTAATTAGTTCAAAAGCTATTAAGCACGTTTAGTTTGTTCCTCAAAATGAATCGGTGGTCCCTTTCATGGGGAGGGGTTCCAAAATGAGGAAATAAATGAAGTCTTCCTGCTTCTGAACTTTCTACATTTTCAATGCAAATATGACAAATGAACCCATTGGTAGAACTCCCATTCCCCATCTTCAATTGGTCTCAGAACAGAGGTGGCCTACAATTGTCTTATGTTCCTAAAAGCTATTTATGAGTTTCTGTATTCTTCATGATAAACCCAGCTAAGCAAACATGATGTTGACAAGCAATCAATTATTAGTTAACTACTAACTCTTAACTTCATCAAGGCCTACCTATTTATTTTGATAAACTCTAATAAGGCTTATCTCTGACTAAAACCTCAGCTCCTCTAAAAACCCTAAATTTCTTTAAAGTTCATGTCTCAGGGGCCCCCCCCCCAGAAAGCCCACCTACACGGCCCCTCCACTCAACTGGTCTGGGAAACATTTCCTCTGAGAGAAGTGGAAAAAATCTGTTTATTTAACAGGGAAAGCACCCCCCAGCACAAAAAATGAACAATACCAGATGACAAAACTCAATCGCCGCTCTGAAGAGACAACAAATTCAGAAAGTCTCTCCTGCGGATGCTTGCTCTGTTATCAATCCCTCCGGCACTGGGAAAGGCTGCTGCCCAGAGTAGGCCCCCATAGGCCACAAAGTGCAAGCTCTCAGTGCTCTCCAGGTCCCAGTGTGGAGCAGGTTTGAGCAGTTCCAAGGAAAGGGAAAGAAAAAAAGACAGTCCAGGGAAAACTCTGCCTCAGCCAGCTAAACCAACTGAAAAGCAAAGAACACTCTGTTCTGCTCCATCAGTGCCCAGACAACACAGTGCAGCACAGAATGTGGAGCAGTGTTGCTTTTAGAAGGTGAGTGCAGCCTGTGATAACAAACTCCGTACTTCTTCTTCTCCCCACCTTTGCTCTCAGAACCAGTCTTGAAGGCAGAGAATAGAATATCCAGCATTAACAGAACAGATGGCTGGGGATACAAGCATCATAAAGTCACCCTAGGACACTGCTCTACTGAGATATGTCACCAGACTATGCTAAGACAAAGTTTTGGAACTGCTAATTAAAATTCTACTATCACAGTGAAGCTGAGGAGGAAAGACAGCTCACTCCAGTTACCTTGTGGCATGCCAATACTTCCTTTCAATCACAATGGTTTTCGTCTTTAAGTCCGTGACATCACAGGCATAATTCAACATCTTTTGGGCAGGAAGGAAGATATTCTTCTTCTCATTATACTGATGGGTAAGCTGAAATGCAAAGCAGTTAATTCAAAGTGAAACAGCGATAAAGTCAATAGTAAAACTCACCACAGTTTTGTTTACCAAGCCAAGTCCTTACTATCCCAAAATACAAGAACAGCTGTAAAAGCCTTGTGGTTTCTTAATTTTTTCCTATACCTACATGGGAGGGTAAGGGATAAATGATCCCAAACAATGGTAATCCACAACAAAGCATTCTTGACATCATATTCAGCTTTTGCATAGTGAGCTCTTCAGCTGATCAAGTTATTCCATTGCAATAGTTTGGGGAGTATCTTAGAGGGCTGGCTGTTGTTTGGTTTAAACCATCTTGATCATTCAGGAACCCAGTAGCAATGAGAAAGTTCAAAATAAGATAGTGCTACGCAGTGATTTTCCTATATGACAGATGTATTTCTACAAGACAGAAGGCTGACCTAATGCTTCCCTACAACATGGCTGAAGTGGCATCCTGTTCCCCATAGGTTTTTCCGTTTAATTTTAGCAGCTTTCTTACTAGATTAATGAGCTGAACTAACTCAAAAAGGAATCAGATAAGTGCCAGAGCTTTAAAACAAACAACAACAACAACAAAAAAAGATGCAAAATGGTGATTTGTGGGTGCGTTTGAAAACAGAAATTTTTTTGTATTTTTCATAGAGACATGGCATTCTCTAGAATGATATTGCTCCAACGCTTTGAGTTTGGTTTACTTTTTCCCCCTCAATTGTAAATGTTATGCATTCTTTTTGGCCATTTCAGGAAATAGATTTTCTGATACGTGTGAAAGACAGTCTAAAGTTCCCCTCATTTGCCTCACGACCATTCCCAGGACAGACACTGGGACCCTAAAGACACCGATGGGAATTCTGGCCTGCCAGTAATGGATGAACACCAAAAATCCTGAGGCCCCTGAGCAGAGTTCTGGCCTGCCAAGTGATTGTTCACAGCTGTGTCTTCAGTGACTGCTTCTAGCAGGGCCTGCCAAGGGGCGACCCAGCCTATATGCTTGCACCTGCTTCACGACAATAGACCAGGAATTTTCCCACCTCTTGGCCAGATGAACTTGCTGGGGCAACTTGGTAGCCCCCCCATGGAAAATCCTTCCTCTGCTCCACTACCACCGTGAGGCACCGAGGTTGAAGCCCCCCTACCAAGGACTGAGCCTGAGACACCTGTAATTCTGATGCAGGGGTGCTGGCCTGACTGAAGCAGGATGCCTGCTGAGTGTTGCCTACAGATGTGCCTACAGGACCTAGACTGGTTTCCCCCAGAAAGCAGTCCTGAAACAGTGGGTCCCACTCACTGCTGATACTGACTTATCCTGCTGAGAACATGGACTGTCTGTACCCGTCTTCAATACCTTTTTCCCCCTCAGCAATTTCAATAGACTTCTTCTTCTTGATTGGATCTGTTCCCCCTCAGCCATTTCAAGATTCTGTTTCCCCCCTCAGCAATGGACTATAATAGAACCTTGAGTTCACCAGGACTTAACCTTGAGTTAACCAGGCAGGGCCATTATCTTCCCAACGTGACTAGGCAAACTCTGTCGGCTGGACTAAGAGGACTTAGTCTCTCCACATTTGGTAGCTATACTCCTGTCTTGGTTCAGGGCAAATTTTGGGGAGAACCCCCAAAGGGGCTCCTCTAGGAAAGCAGATTCATTTGGCCCCTCCCCTATGAAATATTAATCCCAATATTACCGGGTGGGACGTGCCTGGGCTCGTCTGACCCTTGCTGCTGGGCCAAAGGCGGCAGCTGTGATGTTTCACCTCAGAGATACATTTGGCCGGCTGCATCCTGCAGCTAGGCACTCGCAACAAATCCAGGCATAGTAGAAACTCAGTTGACCTCTGGTGGAAAAGGTTCAGGGGACGGTGAAGAGAAAAAGGAGAGGATTCTGCTGTAGAGTTTTAATCCAGAGTTTATTCCAGGATGACAGACCTCTGAAACTTGTAACAGCTCCCAACAGAATCCAGACCGCATGGTCCCGTCTCCTTTTAAGCCCGGGGACAGGGGCAGGGGAAGGCACAGGTGAGCCAGCAACCAGGTGGGAGGAGGGGAAGGCTCAAAGGATAAAGACACTTGGACAGGCCAATGAGCCCGGACCTGAGGGGCACCTTTTGAACTTCTGCCAACCACACCATGACCCTGCTGGAATGTTAAGATTGATGGACAGCACTTAGCAGGAGGGCAAAGGGGGAGGGGAAAGGACAGGTTTCACCTATCCCAACACCTGAGGGATTTTCCTGTTTCCTGAAACAGGAAATGGCGTCACACTGCAACACTCCCCCCAACCGGTCCAGGAGAAAATAGCTCCTTGGAAAGAGGTGGAAAAAACCTGTTTATTAAACAATAAAACCTAAACAATATTGAACAATAAAACCCCTTGTTGCTCCAAAAGAGATGACAAACTGAGAAAGTCCCCTCCCTCGGTTGCAGTTCAGCTCACACAGGCTCTTATCAGTCCCTCCGGTGCTGGAAATGTTGCGGGCCGGGCCCGGCCTGGTGGGCCACAGGTGCTAGCTGCCGGTGCTCTTCTGGGTGTTCAGTCCAGAGCAGGTTTCAAGAGGTCCAAAGAAAAGGGAAAAAAGAAAAGAAACCACAGTCCAGGGAACTTCCTTGCCTCAGCAAGCTAAAACTAACTAAAAGCAAAGGAGAGCTCTGTCCCACTGTCTGTTCATCCCCAGACAACACAGTCCAGGAGCAGGAATGTGGAGGAGTGAGTGCAGGGTCTGAAAACAAACTGCTGCTTCTTCTCTCCCCCCTTCACTCTCTGCAACAAGTCTTAAAGGTGCCAAACTTATGATGCAGCATAAACAGAACAAGATGATTGGGGTTAAAAGCATCATATAATCAGCTTAGGACAACTCCCTCTCTCTTTCTCCCCCTCTTTTCTATTCTTTTCCTCTCCTTAATTCCTTTCATGCATTTGCTGTGGTCATTCTATAAAGGTGCATTTCTTTGGATTGATACTGCAATCCCCTTTCCGTGTTGTCTGTTGCACTCCCAGATCAGTTAACCAACCATCACCACCCCCATTGGTATGAGCGGATCGTGACATTAAATTGGCATCATGGACAGGATTCTGATCGACAGAAGGGTCTGCAAGGCTGTCTGTAGTCTCGAACAGGGGAAGGACGATTTGCTTCAGCCACACCTAGCCCCTCATCGCGAAAGGGTTGAACGAAGCTGGAAAGCAAGGAAAGCTCTTTGAATTTCCCACAAACTGCGCACGCCCAGGTGAAATACGCCCCCACACTCTATTGAGGGTTCTGTCTTTAGAATTTCCCAAAAAATCTCTTAGCGCAAAAGGGGAAACTGTTTTTGTTTATGTGTGAATTTGGACTGTCTGGGAAGGAAGGGACAACTTGAAGGAACTAAGCAGGGCCTCCCAGGGAGATTTGGTCTCTTCACCCAGCCAGGGAAGCAAAGGGGAGCACAGCAAAGGCTGTGAGATTGTCTAACTTAAGCTTGCACCTCCCTGTCATGGTTTTGGTCCCTTCATAAAATGACTGAAAACTCTAGCACAAAAGTTAAATTTCTGAATTTTCTGCTCTGCTTGCTAAATAGAATGCCAAGCCTTCTCCAAGGGGGGAGGTTTGGGCAGAGAACAGCTGGTTTAATTTAGAAAATGTCATAGATAGAATTTGTTCTTTACAACATGAAACAGAAGTTAAACTGGGCAAAAATAAAACCATCCTCTGCTCAGTTTTGGCAGCTTGTCTCACAGCAGCCATAGAAACCCTTTTTAAGCAAAGAAACGAGGAAATAGCAAGAATAGATTCCCTTCAAAACCTAGTTGAAATTTTGCAGAAAGAATTAAAGGAAGATAGAAATGAGATCTATAGGTTGCGAGCTGCCCTTAGAGAGGAACTTGCTAAGAATTCACATCATACTGATTCCTCTACAGAGCCAGAGGAAAAGGAAACTCCTGACGTTAAACAAATCTATCCCCGTCAGGAACTTGAGGCAGTAAAAAATTGGAGAGAATACTGCTGTCCTCGCTTGAGACCCTTGGTTCAAACAGAATAGAACTATCTTAATGATGAGGATTGTTGGAATGTTGGGGGGCATAAGACAGATGATGCACTTTGGACCTGGTTAACATAAGAGATTTGATAACAGGATGCCTTGGCATAAAGAAACGGAACTTTGAAAATTCGACCTGGATTGCAAGAAGATTAAATCAAACGGGTTTACTGGAAAAAGAAAATCCCATTAAACTCTGCAAGCAAGAGATGTTGTTATATGCGTAAGTTTGTGGATGTGATTTTAACCTAATCATTGTAGTACACATTACTAGTCCCCCTGCAATGGTATGTAAGTGCTTGTATCCCACAATCAAATTGGATTCTGATTACCGAGTGGGTCTCCCTGTCTCTCTGCATTGCCAAAAGAGGATCTTGACCCACCTATCACAACTAAACAAATACCGTTCAGTGCTACCGAATTAGCTAAGCTGTCAAAAGAATTCAGGCGCCTCCCACAAGAATCAGAGACAAATATGTCCTCCGAGTGTCCCTCGATGGTGGAGATCAAATTAAATTAACCGGAGGCCAGTGGGTACTGGGGACATGGAGCCTTCTTCACAACAGGAGATAAGGAGGTAAGCGTGACGCATGGTCCCTGACACAGGGTGCGTCTTTCTGGGCCGGGAGAATGAATCCTTTGGAACGGGGTGACCCCCTGGCAATCGTTGACACCACCGACCAGCTCTTAGAAAGTGTCCACAAAGCCGCCTGCCTGCAAAAGATTCATGAAAAGAAATTAGTTCCTGGTTTTGAATGCCCAATGCAATTACCTGTGAAGCCAGAACTAATGACCGATTGAACTCGTGGGCTTCCAGAAACACTTAGACATACAGCAATGACTCTACAGAAAACCATAATGGCTTTGAATCCTGTAGAAAGACTAGATAAGATTCCTCAGGAATTCCCCTGACCAAAGTGGACCTAGAGATCCTGGCTTCACTCCCTACTCTTCCCCCTCACAGCCCTCAGCTTCTCAATCTGATTCACCTGCCAGTAGCCATAAAGTTTGGACATGAGCTGAAGTTGCAGTAGATCTGATTAATTATTGTAGACAAGATGGACCTATAAAAACCCCGGCATAGAAATCAGAAAATAACAAAGGTGTTTGGTTTATTGGGGCTCCTCACAGTGAAAATATAGAGAAAGGAAAACAGATCTCTAACTGCCACCATTGGTGGTTGTTGGGAATTCAAAAGTGGGTCCCCAAAGAGGTGATGGATGGTTTGCCCCTTGAGAAATTGCAGAAAAGAATAAATAATTGGCACCAGCGAAAACCGAATCCATTGGCTCAACCCAGTGCACCCCTCCCTTCTCAGGGACAAAAACTAACCCTCCCCCAGCTTCTCCCACGGAACACAGGCAGTGAACCAAAACCAACAGGGTTTTCGGGAAACAAATCTCTCTGCCGCTTACAGGTGGGCAAAGGGGCGGAGCGTGGGTTTATTTAAGAATGCTCACTAAAAATAAATCAGGATATATATTAAGCCCAGCTATCACGGGCCTCCACAGGCTACTAGTAACCTTTTTGATTGACGTTGGGGCTCAAATCTCTGCACTGACAAAAAAGGATGCCCAGAGGTGTGGAATTGTTCCAACTAAGAGACAATGCTGTGTTCTTAATGCTCTGGGAACTACAGAATCTATGAATGTTGCCTTAGCCAAACTGAGGCTCCCTGGAAATGAGCATCAACTAGTCATCAAAATGGTAATTGGGAACATTCCAAATAATTGATTAGGAATGGGTGTCCTTGCTGGGAGGCAGTGGGAAGACTCTGAGGGATTTCTGTGGTCTTTTGGCACACTGCCACTTAACATTAGGCTGCTTCAAACCGCACCCTCCCTACCCTATAATCAAACAACTCATGTAAAACAATACCCTCTACCTTCTGGTGCCAGAGAAGGTATCAAAGCGGTTCTACAGGACTTGAGCAACCAAGGGGTAATAATTCACACACATTCTCCTTTTAATTCACCGGTATGGCCAGTCTGAAAAGCCAGTGGAAAGTGGAGATTAACAGTAGATTTTCGCAGGCTTAAAGCCAACACAGACCCTCTTACAGCACTGGTCCCAAACTTAGCTGAATTAATAACATCAATTCAAGAAAAGGCTCACTCAATCATGGCAATGGCAACTATGGATGTCAAAGACGTCTTCCTTATGATACCTATACAGCCAGAAGATATAGGGACCATTTTGCCTTCACATGGGAAAGGACGGCAATACACTTGCACTAGGCTTCCCCAAGGCTACAAACACTCCTCCACTTTGGCCCACCATGCTTTAGTTGAGGAATTAGAAAAAATACCCAAACCTGATCCTGCTGATCCTGTAGCTGATAATCAATACATTTAAGACACTCTGGGGGGGGGGGGGGGGGGGGGGGGGGCGCAGGGGGGGGGGGGTTGTGGGGAGGGGGGGAAGGATGAAATAGAGGTAGTAGGGAAACATCAGCAGAAAATAATCTCTCACTTAAAAAGTCTTGATTTGCAGATACCCGCAGAGAAAATTCAGAAACCTTCTCAGGAAGTGAAGATTTTGAGAATTTGGTGGAAAGGAGGCATGACATGTATTCCACCCGATACCCTAACCTCTTTAGATCAGATTCAAAGGCCTGAATTGAGGAAAGATCTCCAGCAAGCTCTAGGACTATTAGTGTTCTGGAGAAAACACATCCCAGATTTCTCAATAATTGCTAGGCCGCTTTTTGACTTGCTGAGGAAAAGAATGAAATGGGATTGGACTCCTTCTCAGGAAGAAGCATTGCAATTACTGATTTTTGAGGCAACAGCTCACCAAGCACTAGGCCCTATCCATCCCACAGATCCCTTTCAGGTGGAATGGGGATTTGCCTCCTCAGGGCTATCAGTACACATTTGGCAGTGGGCTCCCGAGGGTCCAACGGGGCCTCTTGGTTTTTATTCCTGTGGTTTCAAAGATGCTGAGAAAAGATACACTACCTGGGAAAAGGGGTTGTTTGTAGTTAGCTTAGCTCTCCTAGAAGAGGAAAAAATTGCATGACAAGAGCTTATTGTATTAAGAGGCCCTTTCAAAGTTATCAAAATCGTCACTAATGGGAGCCCCACCCCTCCCCCCCACCTGACGGGGTAGCCCAAAGGGCCTCAGTTAGGAAATGGTATGCTCAGATGGAAGGCTATTGTAATAGCGTCTCACTAACGGAAGATGCTGCTAAAAATCTAACAATCCAAGGCACTGAGAGCCTGGTTAGCAGCCAAGATAAATCTGCCTCTGTAATCAAAGCTGCCCTTCCTTTCTCCCCCGAACAAGCAGCAAGTTCTTGGTTCACAGATGCCTCTGCAAAACGGGAAGGGAAGGTATGGAGATATAGAAGAGCTGTCTTACACAATTCATTTGGTGAAAGAATCATTACCGAAGGGGAAGGCAGCGCTCAGGCTGGGGAACTCATAGCTGTTTGGAGTGTTTTCCGATGTGAGGCACAGAACATTTCTCTTGTCTGCATTTATACCGACTCTTACGCAGTGTACAAAGGTTGTACCGAGTGGCTTCCTTTCTGGCAGCAAAATGATTGGGAAGTTCACAGAATTCCAGTGTGGCAAAAGGAAAAGGGGCAAGAAATTTTAGATGTTGCAAGCCAAGGAAATGTTGCTATTGGTTGGGTAGCTTCTCAGCAAACAGATGGAAATCCAGCAGGAGAGTGGAAGAATAGAGCTGATGAACTAGCAAGGCTCAGCCCCCTGAAAAAGGAACTCATTCCTGAGGACTGGGATCAACTATTAGAATGGCTGCATGGAAAAAGACAGCACCCAGGTGCGAAAGATTTGTACAAAGAAGCTCATGCTTGTGGTTGGCTGGTTACCAGGGAAATGTGTAAAACATGCGTATCGGCCTGCAAGCAATGTCACAGGTGACTGGAGAGACATCCTTGAGAAGATGACCCTCTGCATTTAAGAAAGGGTAAAGGCTTATGGGACGCGTGGCAGGTAGACTATATTGGCCCCTTTAAGAAGTCAGGAGGTAAACACTTTGTGCTAGTAGGAGTAGAAAGTGTATCTGGGTTGGTTCAAGCTGATGCTTTGAAAAGAGCTACAGGTGATAATGCGGTTAAAGCTTTGCAGGGGTGGTTTGGAACTTTCCCAAAGCCACAGGAAATTCAATCTGATCACAGGTCCCACTTCACTGCTAGAGGTGTACAGCATTGGGCAAAAGGTGAAGGAATTAAGCGGTCTTTCCACAGCCCTTTCCACTACCCTCAAGCTAAGGGGATCTTAGAAAGGACCAAGGGTTTTTTGAAAGGACTTCTGAAGCCCCGGGAGGGAAATTGGGACGTTCGGTTATGGGAAGCTGTTAAAAGAGTGAACAGTAGATGGGGGGTGAATGGATGTCCCAAAATCACTGCCTTTTGCCCAACAGCTCCAAGCATCGTTCCCTTACTACGGCGACCTGACGATTCAAAAAGTCCAGCACATTACCCTGGACAACCTGTTCTGGTGGACCTCCCTACTGTAGGGGAAGTAGCACTAGTGCTGAAAACCCCTCTGAAGAAATATGCATGGGTAGCCTCTGATGCTCTAGGGAAAGAGCATTGGATAAATACACGCTGGATAATCCTATCATTTTAACTCTTTTCTGCCCTCAGTGGAAGGATTTCTGTTGTTTTTACTTTTACAGAAGAACCCTGAGGAACATGAAAATCATCTGAACCATGATAACACTGGTGATGCTTTTCTGCATCCTACCACAATTCCATGGACAGGATCCTGCTGCGTGGTTGTGGTCTGAAGCTACCCTCCATCCCACTAATGTTCTAGGAGCGTATCCCAAGGGTGGCCACCCAAACCTAGAGCCTCTAGTGCTGCATGACCCCCAGGTATATGGTCCAAGTGAGTGGGGATGGGATCAGAAGGACTGGACTAGAGCCCTAACTGGAACAATTGGTGAGTCGATTGTGGAAGCATGCAGAAAAATGGAAGGATCTCTCTATGAGAAATCCACCTCCATCACAGTTGCCGGAAATTTTGTGGAACCAGATGGGAAAAATGATCTGGATATCCCTTCAGCGAGACTGTGTCCTACAAACAAGTGGGAGTGTGCCAAACAAATTCCCCTTACTCTGTGTTGCTGCCAGGAGTATGTTGGTAATTACACTCTAGGTCGCAAAACGAACAATGTTGCAAGTACAAAGGATTGTAAAAATGAACCAATTGATTGCTGGCATAATTTGACGTTAACTAAACCGACTTAAGTGACATGCCGCTGGCAAAATAACTTGACCAACCTGTTAGGTTGAAAAGGCTTAGTTCATAAATTTAAGATAGACGCTATAACAAAACCCACGCTGAGTACCGTAGTTACATCCCAGTGGAATAGACGGGACTGAGAGCATGAAGCCCACACTGAGCACCATAGTTACACCCCAATGGGTAGAAGGGACTGAGAGCACAAAGCTGACATTGAGTACAGTAGTTACATCCTAGTGGGCAGAAGGGACTGAGAGTCCCCTTAGTCAATGTGGCCTTGGTCCCAAGCTTTTGTTCACTTGGCAGGAATGGGAAAAACAAAAAGCCTGGCAGCTTCAAGGGGGAGTGGGAGAAGGAATTAGCCGAAGGATTTGTGGAACTGCTTATAGCAAAGCAATCTCAATCAGTGTTTTGACAGATCAGACAAATAAGCGTGAACAGGTTTGTACGCCCCCAAGCGTACAAGACTGTTGGCACAATTTTACATTAACACAAACTGCAGAAGTAGTTTGTCTTTGGTCCAAAACTAGTGAAGGCTTTTAAGTTGATAATAAATGGTATGAACCAACCTTCTACTACCACCACTCCGGCCCAACCACCGCTTATGCTTAGCCTGAGAAGTTTTGAAATTGGACCATATATAATCAGGAAAACAACACATATTGTTCAATCTGGCACGGTCTCTTAAACAAGTCAAATTTTGCTGATGATGCAAAACAATGTCTCAGAAATTCAGCCGGCCTGTTTGCCTTTTTTGCGGACTTCCTTTGAGGGTTGGACCATCTGGCTGCAAAAACAGAAAGTCCGTTTTTTCTTTAAAAACAGACACTAAGAGACATAACCGGTGTTTTGGGAACAGGTTTTGGAATTCTAAATAGTATTGATTCTGAAGTACACTAATGGATAAATTGGCTGCCACAAAATGGTTAGAGATTTGACCAAATTAAAACAACCACTGCAATCATCCTTATTGGCTTTGGGAACACAGCAGTGCTTGCTATCAAACATATTACCAGCTTGGGAAAAGGTAAATGTAAGTGATCACAAATTGGTAGACTGATGCACTCGGTGCTACACCAAACAACCTTTCTTTGGCTCTTAGCTGTATCCAGGCACAATTGTCGATGCAGTCAGTTGCTGCCTCAATGATAAGAGAAGGTGAAGGCAATTTTCCTACTGCAATTCAGAAAAGAATTTGGGACAGTGCCACTGATTTTGAAAGAGAATTCCAGTCCTGGTGGAACTTGGTGAATTTTACTTATCACCCCATTACAAACACAGCCACAGCTCTTGCGTTAACCGTACGCAATGCCTCAGTGCATTTGAGATTTCCTATTATTGCATTAGAGCTAAATCATGATGGAGCTATTCCCAATCTTTCTGAACATAGACAATGGGCCCATCAAACTGGTAAAAAATGGCAACATGTTAATTTGGAATCTTCTATTGTCCGAGAACTAGGCTTCATCTGTGAAAGTAATGCAATTACAGCTCAGGATGTTTGTTTGGACACAGAACAAAATATCTGTCATTTTGAAATTCGTCCTAACGAGACTTTCGAAACAGTCCTTAAATATATAGGCAATGGGTGTGGGTGCTTTAGAACTGCTTGTGATACGGTATTTGTAGAAAATGCAGTAGTGGATAGTAAAAATCATTCAAATTGTTGCGCTTGTAACTTTACAAAATTGAGGGATGTGATTTTTCTTCAGAAGCTCCAGTTACCTCCCATTACCTTTTTCAATCCAATTAAAGACTGATTCACAAACTATTACTGTCCTAGGGTGACGTTATGATGCTTGTATCCCCATCCGTGTGTTCTGTTGATGCTGGATATCATGTTCTGTGCCTTCAAGACTGGCTGTGAAGAGCGAATGTTTTGTTTTGGTTTTGCTATCAGCCGCTCCCCCACAGCTGGCGCGACACAGAGACAGGGCAGTACATGGGTGCTGCTTTTGCTTTTTGCTTTGCTTTTCGCTTTGCTCTTGCTTCGGCTTTGCTCCTGCTTTGCTCTTGCTTTTTTGCTCCTGCTCATTAGTTAGTTTAGCTAAGCAGTCCAAATTTTCCCTGGACTGTTTCTCCTTTCCCTTCTTTGGACCTACTCGGACCTGCTCCGGACTGGGACCTGGGAAACACCGAGAGTTTGCACCTTGTGGCCAAGGTGCAGCAGCTACCCCAGCACAGGACAGACTGATAACAGAGCGAGCACTCCCAAGAGAGACTTTCTGAAGTTGTCTACTTTTTCAGAGCGGTGAAAGAGTGGTGCCATCTGGTATTGATCCTTTTGTGTGCTGTGGGGTGCTTTGCCTGTTACAGAAACAGGTTCTTTCCACTTGTTTCCAAGGAATCCTTCCCGCCCTGGTTGGGGGGAGGGGCCATGTGGGTTTGTTTTCTGGAGGGTCCACCTTTTGGAGGTTTTCTCCCAAATTTGCCCTAAACCAGGACATTTACCTACTCCCATTGGGATGAACATTACTTTGGTAAAGCAATCTTTGCTTCATCAGGACTTCATTGAAATATTGGAGAAGATCAAGAAGAATAGACAGAAAGCACTGGTAACTGTTCATCACAATGTGAAAGAAATACACCATGTCATAGAGAGAGTAAGAAAAGATGCTGAACACAGGTGGTAGGATACTCTTTTTGGGTGGTCACCTACTGCCACAAGAGTCCTGAACAGTATGTGTCATCCCATCATTGCCCTTTTGCGTTTCGTTTTGATTGGGGTTTTTTAATCAGCAATCTTACTCATTATGAATTGGAGAATGATGAAAGAGTTAACAAAATTGATGTCTGTCATTAATGCACACAACTTGGCTGATGTCCTTTTCACTGTGGCCATCTCCAAGACTATTGACACAAGGCGACTATAAATGAGAGGATGTGTTTTGAAATCGTCTTCAATTTTCTTTGAAGATTATAAGAAAATTACTTTTGATTTTTGGTGAATTGTTTTGAAAAAAAATATTTTAAATGAACTGTTGTTGATTTGTTTATTGCTTTATTGCCTTTGATTATTTGTGATTAGTTTCAGATATTTGAAAAAAATGTTTCAAAATAATATGGTCTAAATTACTGTTAATATATTTGTTTCTTGTTTCCTTACCCCCGCCTTTTTTTATCTTTTCTTGTCCTTCCCTTCTCTCTCTCTGTCTGACGTATTGTCTCTGCTTTCCAGGATATGCTACCAATGCGCGACAAGTACACAACAATAGTACAGAACACTGCTGATGAAGACCCTTTGAAGCCTGTCGTGAGTCACCAGGTGCTGTGAAAGACGGTCTGAGGTTCCCCCCATTTGCCTCACGACCGTCCACAGGACCGATATCAGGACCCTGAGGACCCCGATGGGACCTCTGGCCTGCCAGTAATGGATGAACACCAAAAATCCTGAGGCCCCTGAGCAGAGTTCTGGCCTGCCAAGTGATTGTTCACAGCTGTGTCTTCAGTGACTGCTTCTAGCAGGGCCTGCCAAGGGGCGACCCAGCCTATATGCTTGCACCTGCTTCACGACAATAGACCAGGAATTTTCCCACCTCTTGGCCAGATGAACTTGCTGGGGCAACTTGGTAGCCCCCCCATGGAAAATCCTTCCTCTGCTCCACTACCACCGTGAGGCACCGAGGTTGAAGCCCCCCTACCAAGGACTGAGACTGAGACACCTGTAATTCTGATGCAGGGGTGCTGGCCTGACTGAAGCAGGATGCCTGCTGAGTGTTGCCTACAGATGTGCCTACAGGACCTAGACTGGTTTCCCCCAGAAAGCAGTCCTGAAACAGTGGGTCCCACTCACTGCTGATACTGACTTATCCTGCTGAGAACATGGACTGTCTGGACCCGTCTTCAATACCTTTTTCCCCCTCAGCAATTTCAATAGACTTCTTCTTCTTGATTGGATCTGTTCCCCCTCAGCCATTTCAAGATTCTGTTTCCCCCCTCAGCAATGGACTATAATAGAACCTTGAGTTCACCAGGACTTTGAGATCTTCCCAACGTGACTAGGCAAACTCTATCGGCCGGACTAAGAGGACTTAGTCTCTCCATGTTTGGTAGCTATACTCCTCTCTCTTTCTCCCCCTCTTTTTTATTCTTTTCCTCTCCCTGATTCCTTTCAGGCATTTGCTGTGGTCATTCTATAAAGGTGCATTTCTTTGGATTGATACTGCAATCCCCTTTCCAGGTTGTCTGTTGCACTCCCAGATCAGTTAACCAACCAACCAGTTAACCAACCCCTTGGTATGAGCGGATCGTGACAATACCTTCTTTCAAGCTGCACTTGGTTCTAGTCCATAGAAGCACACTGGTAGGTAAAAGTAGACTCTAAAAGATAACATTCAAAATGTATTTCCCTTGTCTTCCCATTAAAGCAAGTGAAGAAAGCAGGCAGGAGATCTTCAGATAACATGCTATGCAAATTGAAAAGATTCTGTCCTTATTTGAAGCAACTGAGGAACTCACACAATGAAATACAGTTCAGACAGATGGAAGGGTCACAGATGATGTCAAATCTGTACTTCCAATGTTTGAATGAAGCAAGATTTCTTGAAGTACAATCCTATAAAATGAAGGTGAGTTTGCAGAAGCAATTGAACTGGGTCTGTTTTATAAACACAATGTTTTCTAAGTAACTGAGGATTCAGGAAGGCAACCTTGGAATTTCAAGGATTTAGAAACATACAAATACCAAGACTGGCAGTTCATTAGCTTTAACAGTCTCTTCAAATAAGATCTATTTTTAACTTCTTCTTGTAGTAGGTCTGAAGACATTGGGAACGATGCAATAAAACAAAACAAACAACAAACCAAAACAAAACCAAAACAGCTTTCTCAAAAAGCTTGGAGAAACCAGAGAAATTATGATTTTTAGGGGTTAAGTAGTCCTTTAAAAGTTGTCTCTGGGAAAAGAGATAAAAAACCACTAATTGACTGGGGAGTATATTCCAAACCTGTACTGAAGCATGTAAGGGACAAGAGCCTGGAATAAAACTACTATGCTGGGTTCATCTGTTAAAAGCATTCCAGAATGGTTGAAATTATCAATCACATAAGGTGGGATTAAAAAAAAAAAAAAAAAGAAAAAAAGAAAAAAGAAGAAAACATAGAGAAAAAAATATTTTGAAGATGTTTTCCCATTCCCAGATGGCATAACAACTTTATTTCATTTTGTTCCTAAGACTGATTAATAGCTTATGAAGTGTTTTACAATTGAGAGTGAGAGTGTTCACACTAACCGTACAATTTGGATGGATCTCTTTTACTTTGCACAGCAGCAGATACGGTTTAGCACTCCACAGCTCAGTCCCCAAAAGTGAATGGGTGTGGCAGATTTAACCTACCTGGCCAGTCCACCAGAATGCTTAATTATCTTGGAAAATGCTTTGCTCTATCTCATTATCTGGACATGTCTCTCTAGCTCCGCTTTGAGCTCCTTGATCTTTCATCGACAGGATGAGATCCAATTTAGCTTAGCAAGGACATAGCCTTTCAAAACCACATCTTTTATCTTCTGCATTCATCCAAGTACATTTCTACTGCAGGGAACCCTGTGGAAGATCCTAGTTGTTTTGTTTCTCAGATAGTTGTTGCATAAAAGAGCTCTTCTTTTAATTTTTTCCCTGCTAAAGGATAGGCTCTGTACTTAACTGATTGTGATGCTAACTCATTATCATCTATTCTTCAGTTGTACAGAGTAGGCAGCAAAGTTTTCTTCTGAAGACATTCATTTAATGAGAAATGCTGAAGGTCTGACTTTACTTGCAAAGGTCACTGATTGACCGGTTGCAAAATTGTTAAGTCTAGTAAGAGCAGGAAAAGTGTGCTGTTGCTGTGCCTGTAAATGTCGTGTCAGCTGCTGTTGGGATAAAAAGCATGAGCATAAGAAAACATGGATAGAGAAGAAATTTGTTGTGATTTCTGCACAAGAGGAAGTATGAAGCACTTATTTCAGTGGCTAAGACAGTATCATCATTGGGCCAGTTCTCTTCAACATCTTTTGAACAACCTGGACACAGCACTTGAAGGAATATTAAGAAAGTTTGCCAAAGACACTAAATTGGGAGGAGCTGTGAGCTAACTCCCTTGAGGGCACAGAGACCTTGCCGAGAGATCTTGCCAAATAGGAGAGATGGGCAATTCTTGCTGGCTGGGAGTCTATGCACAAATCACAAAAGGGGCGGGACTGCTGGGGATGGCATCTCAAGCTGGTTTTTTTCCAGCATCAGTCTCATTACATGGTGATGACAATGGGAAGCTGCCAGCAGCTCACGTCCCCAGCAGCAGACAAAGAACTTAATGTTACAACTGACTTGAAAAGTTTTTTGACCAATCACACAAAGCAAAAGCATATTGACAGTACTTCTATCCAATCACTATAAAGACATGTACCTGGGCTTAGAACAATGCTCGCTTCTTTCGAATAAAAGACCTGCTTGTAAGCCTTAAGATACAATGCACAGAGCTCCATTATTAAGCTTAGAACTACCTAACATCACGCTAGATATACTTTGCTGTAGCTTAGGGAGTTATTCTAGACAAGCATTAATACACAGACCATTGTTCCATTTGTCCTTACTTTTCTACTTCTCATCTAATTTTTCTGCTGACAAACCTTATGACTACTGCTTAGCTCCAATGACAGTTCTGCTGTCTCTGAGGCCTTCCTTTTGCAGCTTTCCCAAACCCCTCTGTTTTTGAGGATTCCCACAGGCAATCACCAACCAGATGGAGTGGAACAAGGGCAAGTGCTGGATTCAGCACCTGCAACAGGGCAATCCTGGTGGGTGTATAGACTGGGGAGGGAGCAAGAGGCTGGGAGAAGCACTGCAGAAAGGGTCCCAGGCTCCTGGCCAATGGCAAGCTGAATGTGCATCAGCAGTGCCCTGGCAGCCAGGAGGGCCAAGCCTGTCCTGGGGTGCATCAGGCACAGCATCACCAGCTGGGCAAGGGAGGGGATTGTCTTGCTCTGCTCTGCTCTGCTCTGCTCTGCTCTTCTCTTCTCTGCTCCACTCTGGGGCGGAATCACCTTGGTATTAGAAAGTCCTCAAATGAGGTCTACAAAGACAGGACTCAAAGAAATGGCATGCAGCTGAGTCAGGGGAGGTTTAGGTCGGGTATCAGGAAAAAGTTTTTAACCCGAGAATGGCTGGGCACTGGAAGAGTCTCTCCAGGGAGTGGTCACACCATCACAACTGTCTGAGTTTGGGACATTGCTCTCAGGCATATGGTGTGATTCTCAAGGATGGCCCCAGGCAGGGCCAGGAGTTGGACTGATGATGATCCTGATGGGGTCCTTCCAATTCAACAGATTCAACGACTCAATGGTTCTGTCCTGGCCACTCAAGGTATATTGCTTGGTCTCATCAGATTTTGATCTGCTCTTGTTGTTGGTCAGACTTTGTCCCTAGTGGCTAATGATATTTATCACAAAAGACAAAGTGCCTTTTCTCAATTTTCTCAAGCAATTGGAACATGCGCCTTAGAATCCTAAAAAAGTCTTTTCTTTGAAACAACACTGTAGTGTTTTTCACTGCCCAGTAGTCTTTCCAGATCTTAAGGAGAAAGAAGGCAAAATGAGGGGACGTATTACAATGAATGATTGTCAGTTTTCCGGTTCTTTAGCAGTATATTTGTACTTCCACTATTCTTTTCTGTAAAATCATGGTTTTCTATAGTATCCAATTTTCTAGCAAGACACATTTCTGCAACTGAGCCCATCAGTCTTTGTGAAAAGATATTGTCAAAAGTACAAAACATATGACTAGGCAGTGACAAGTGAGGGAAAAAAGGAGTATGAGAAGCAGCTGCATGATCCTAAAGTGAGACAAGAAGGAGGAGAAGGTGCTCCAGTTGACAGAGCAAAGAATCCCCCACAGTCCCTGGAGGACATCATCATCAAGCAGGTTGTCTCCCAGCAGTCCCTGGAGAACCGTGGAGGAACACAATGGAGCTCGTGGGGAGCTCCATGCCACAGCAGGTGACTGTGCCTTGAAGGAAGCTGCAGCTTGTGGAGGGAGAGAGGGCCAGAAAAGCATCCTTGACCTCTTGGAAGAGTGGAAGAGTACGTGCAAATCTTCAACAGCTGCTAACTCTAATCTATTCTCTTTCCACTTCTTGTCTTAGGTAAGTAAGAAGACAACGCAAGAATTAGAAGCCTAAATTCTTTTGCTTGAGGCTCCCATTCTTTCTGCCATTCTCTTCCAATTTAGTTTGAAGTAAAACTCATGATAAAGTTCTTAAGGCTTGATGTTCAGGCTTTTCAGAAAATAGGGAGTGCAAATAACTCTTGTCACTGTCATTTTTTTCATAGAAGGAAAAAAGGGAAATTACTGGTTTTCAAGGACTTACGGAAATCCATTGGAAACGGTGGTGAGACTGAAGAGTTTACTTAATCTGAAAAGAGAATGTCGTGGAGCTACCTCAGCTCTGTACAAGTTTTTTTACCAGGAAGTCTAGACTTTTAAACAGACTAAGGACACAATAGTTATCTCTGGGAATATTTTAGTATGTATAGTACATTCATCTTTAAATAGTTCTATCTGTTTGACAGTTATGACTTGGGCTTTAATTTTGATGTGAAAAGAAATATTTGTGATTCAGATCATTTCCATTTCTGAAGCATTTCAGTTGTTGACTGGTTTTGCTGTCTCCTGAGGGCAGGAAAATAGTCTTTGTACCAATACTGAAACAAACTAGATGGAAAAATTTGTTTTCCTCATTCTTTTCTGTCTATTTGAACAGGCACAGCAGCAAGACCACTGCTATGAGTCTGAGTGGCCCTTCCACTCCAGGATGACAAACTTGTAGTGGCTAGTATGTTATTTGCACCCATTTCTGATGCCGGCTGTTAACTGTTGTGCAGAAAGATCTATCAACCTTTTTCCCAGGAAGACACTTCTGAATTGCTTCACTTGTCTCTGAAGCAGAGAACTAAGCTGGCACTCCATTTCTGAGATCTTGCTGTGGTAGCCCCCAAACCCATTTCTTTCAAATGCCTTTTACTTTCAACCCAAGCACTTCATTACTTCATGATGTAATCTCTTGTTCTTAATGTTCGGGAATTGTTTTAGACTGATAAGAACATATTGCAGTAAGCAGGTAGAACATCTATCTTAAGCAGTATCCATCACTTGGCTTTGGTTCATGTATCATAACATCTGCAAGGCATGTCATTTACAATCAATGGATGGGCTGGGGTAACGGGCCACAGGTTTAGGAATCTTTCTCCAATTAATTTTGCATTAAAATTTAGCTCTTATCATTTCAATTGGGTCTTTATTAAAACAATCATCTATTTATTACCTGTACCACAATGACCAGTGTACCTGTACCACAGTCAACAGTGGCTGAGCATCCTACAGCAATTCCAAGAAGAAGAATGGTCTGAGCCCCCAGTGCAGCACAAGAAGTCTGTCATCAAGCCAGAGTCCTGCAGGCATTTTCTCAGCCTGGAGAAGAGCAGACTCCGGGCAAATTGTTAGAGCAGCTCTCCAGTAGCTGAAGACAGCCTACCAGAAGGAGGCAGGTGAGCTACACAAGGGCACGGAGCGATAGGAAAAGTGTGGATGGCTTTAAAACCTGAAGAGGATAGGTTTCCTTTGGCTATTGGGAAGAAATTCCTTGCCAAGATGGTTGTGAGACACTAGAACATGTTGTGGGTGACCAATTCCTGGAAGTGATCAAGGCCAGCTTGAATGGGTCTTTGAGCTTAAGGCGCTCTAGTGGAAGGTGTCCCTGACAATGACATGCTGGGGAGGACGTAGGTGAATTTAAGGTCCCTTCCAAAGCCAACCATTCCATTATTCTATGGTAATCATTCTGTACAGTAGCAGTAAGAAGTTGAAGCTAGAAATAACATATTCATGCTGAGAAACTGCTATCCAAGGAGTTGAACGGTTTGGGTCTCACATTTATGGGCCATTTAGCAATACTATATCTAATATCTACTACTCGCTCTTTATCATACACGCAAGTATTTTATCATCTTTAACGTTTCTGACATTTGGGAATTTTCTTCCCTTCTCTTTCTTTCTTTCTTTCTCTCTTTCTTTCTTTCTTTCTTTTTCTTTCTTTCTTTCTTTCTTTCTTTCTTTCTTTCTTTCTTTCCTTCCTTCCTCCCTTCCTCCCTTCCTCCCTTCCTCCCTTCCTCCCTTCCTCCCTTCCTCCCTTCCTCCCTCCCTCCCTCCCTTCCTTCCTTCCTTCCTTCCTTCCTTTCTTTCTTTCTTTCTTTCTTCTTTTCTTTCTTTCCCCCACTTCCTTCCTTCACTGCCTTCCTTCCATTATGTCCTTCTTTCTGCCAAGTCCTTCTGCCACTTCCTTCCCTGCCTCCCTCCACTTTGATGTTAATTTGCAAACTGTCAAGTAGTTACAGGAAATTACTCTTCTTAAATATCATTTTGAAGCTTAGAAATGAATAACAAAATTGTGTCAAAACAGGGCATTTAAAAGCCATCTGAAAGTGAGAACTAGCTATTGAAAAGACAAAAATACAAAAATGAAATGATGGAGTGGATGGTTTTAAGGGATATTCTTTGTATGGCTTTGATACAAAGGAGGATCTCAATTTTTACACCTTCTAAAAACACATCTTGAAACTTACTACTTTCCGTGACAAAAATATTTCCAAAACAAGGAAATTGATTTATGCAGATGAAAATATCATCTCCCAAATAGTCATCATCAAGTCCAAAAATTACCTTGCTTTTTACATAGTAAGATTTATGGAGATTTCTATTCTCACACAAACAAAGAAGAATCTCTCAAATGACTAGAAAATTTTTAAAAGCAAAATAACCTTGAAGAAAAAAGATCCAAAAAAGAGCAGGGAATTATATACGTCCACACTTGTTACATGTTGGTTACTAATATTGGCTCTAGTTTGTTGGCGAGTACACTTCCCATTCACGCACGCAGACACCCCTCTTCCTCCTGCACACAGATGTGTGATATTGGGTCTCAAAGAATGGACTATTTGCTCTTAGATAGGTTTTGGTTCTCAAAGTCAAAGCGTAGTCTTCCTGGCTCTATTACCAGGATTTTGTTCCGGGAAGGGAATGTGCTTGTGCCTGTTAGAAATGGGGAGGAGGGGACAGAAAGCAAAGCCATTTGAAGACAACCTGCAGCAGAACTAAGAAAGAAGGGTGCTTCTTGACTGCACAGCAAAAGAAATCTCGGGAGTAAAATGGAGGAAAACTTGAGGTGCTGATAGAGTTTCTCCTTGTGACAGCTTTCAAACGTACGGAAAACAGCACTTCCTCATTCTCCTGCCTTTTCAATTCACATTAACATTGGAAGAAAAGGGGTTTTGGACAACTTTCTTTTGCTTCTTGCTAAACACTCTGCTGACACTCCGTGCAACTTCCAGAAAAAGATCGGGGATGCTTTTTGTACTGGGACAGTTTCTCCTTGCGAGACATAGTAGAAAAGCTTTTTGCTAAGATGTAGGCGACAAGAGACGCAGATTCAGAGATACGGAGCTCTCCGAAGGTAAAGGCCTCTCGCGGGCGTCTTTCCGCAGAAGCAGTGCTCGGGATCGCACCGCGACCGGCACAATGCTCTGTGTGCAAAGAAGCGGCTTCTTCGCCTCCGGGAGACGGAGACCGCGGCCGCGTCTTTAAAAGCCAAGAAAAAAGTCGCACAACATGGGGAGTGTGTGTGCAGCTCTCAAACTTAAAGAAAACAGTACCTTACCTCTCTCCTGCCTTTTCCATTCACATTACCATTCAAAAAGAAGGAGTTTTGGACAACTTTCTTTTGCTTCTGGCTAAACACTCTGCAGACCTCCGTGCAACTTCTAGAACAAGAGCGGAGATGCTTTCCGTACGGGCACAGTTTGTCCTGGCAAGACATAGTAAAAAAGCTTTTTGCTCAGTTTTATGTGACAAGAGAGGCAGAAGGCAGAGTAAAGAGCTCTCCGAAACGAAGCCCCCTGCCAGGGCGTCTTTCGTCAGAAGCCGCTCTCCGGAGAACACCGCCACCGGCACAATGCTCTGTGCGCGAAGAAGCCGCTTCTTCGCCTCCGGGAGATGGAGAGAACGGCAGCTTCCCAAAGGCGAAGATGCAAGCCGCAGCACACCGATATAGCGTGTGCAGCTTTCAAATTGATAGAAACAAGTGCTTTAGCATTCTCCTGCCCTTTCATTCACATTATATTCGAATAAAAGGAGTTTTGGGACACGATGTTTTTCTTCTTGTTAAACACTCTGCAGTCCTCTGTGCAACTTTTAGAAGAAGATCGGGGATGTTTTGTGTACTGGCACAGTTTCTCCTTGCAAGCTATGGTGGAAAAGCTTTTTGCTGAGTGTTGAACGACAAGAACCTAAGAAGACGCAGATACGGAGCTCTCCGAAGCTAAGTGCCGGTCCCCGGCGTCTTTCGGCAAAAACCGCTCTCAGGTGCTCCCGGCGCCCTGCACAATGCTCTGCGCGCAAAGAAGCCGCTTCTTCGCCTCCGGGAGACGGAAGGAGCGGCACCCTCCGAAAGTCTAAGAACAAAGCCGCCTAATACCAGCAAAACCTGAGCACCTTTCAAACAAATAGAAAAGACTACTTTACCACTCTCCTGACTTTTCCATTCACAATATAATCGAATAAAAAGAGTTTTCGACAACTATCTTTTCCTTCTAATAAAACAGTTCGAATACCTATGTGCATTTTTTAGAAAAAGATCTGGGTTGTTTTGTGTACTGGCACAATTTCTCCTTGGAAGATATGGTGGAAAAGCTTTTTGCTAAGTGTTGAGCGGCAAGAGACGCAGAAGACGCAGCTACTGAGCTCTCCGAAGCAAAGTGCCGGTCCCCGGCTTCTTTCGGCACAAGCCGCTCTCCGAAATGCACGGCGACCCAAACAATGCTCTGTGCGCAAAGAAGCCGCTTCTTCGCCTCCGGGAGACTCGGCCAGTGGCAGCTTCCCAAAGGCGAAGATGCAAGCTGCACCAAACAAGCACATTGTGGGCAACATTCAGACTTAGAGAAAACAGTACTTTACTACTCTCCTGCCTTTTCCATTGTTAGTATATTCGAAAAGAACGAGTTTTGGACAGCTATCTTTTCCTTCCTGCAAAACTCTTTGCAGACCTCGGTGCAACTTCTGGAACAATATCGGTGATATTTTCTATACTGGCAGAGTTTCTCTTTGCAAGATATGGTGGAAAAGCTTTTTGCTGAATGTTGAGCTGGAAGACAGGCAGAAGACGCAGATAGGGAGCTCTCCGAAGCTAAGTGCCGGTCCCCAGCTTCTTTCGGCACAAACAGCTCTCAGGAGCTCCCTGCCCTCGGCACAATGTTGTGCGCAAAGAAGCCGCTTCTTCGCCTCCCGGAGACGGAGAGAGCGGCAGCTTCAAAAAGGCAAAGATGCAAGCGGCACCACGAAGGCACAGTGTGGGCAGCATTCAGACTTAGAGAAAACAGTATTTTATCACTCTCCTGCCTTTTTCATTGTAATATTCGAAAGGAAGGAGTTTTGGACAACTATCTTTTCCTTCTTGCAAAACTCTTTTCAGACCTCCGTGCAAGTTTAGAACATGATTTTGGATGTTTTCTATACTGGCAGAGTTTCTCTTTGCAAGATATGGTGGAAAAGTTTCTGCTGAGTGTTGAGCAGCAAGACACGCAGAAGACGCAGATACGCAGCTCTCCGAAGCTAAGTGCCGGTCCCCGGCTTCTTTCGGCACAAGCCGCTCTTAGATGCTCACCGCGACGCAAGCAATGCTCTGTGTGCGAAGAAGCCCCTTCTTCGCCTCCGGCAGACGGAGAGAGCGGCATCTTCCCAAAGGCGAAGATGCAAGTCGCACCACACAGCAACAGTGTGGGCAGCATCCAGACTTAGAGAAAACAGTATTTTACCACTCTCCTGCCTTTTCCATTGTTCTTATATTCGAAAGGAACGAGTTCTGCACAACTATCTTTTCCGTATTGCAAAACTCTTTTCAGACCTCTGTGCAAGCTTTAGAACATGATTTTGGATGTTTTCTATACAGGCAGAGTTTCTCTTTGCAAGATATGGTGGAAAAGCTTTTTGCTGAGTGTTGAGCAGCAAGACATGCAGAAGACGCAGATAGGGAGCTCTCCGAAGCTAAGTGCCGGTCCACGGCTTCTTTCGGCACAAGCCGCTCTTAGATGCTCACCGCGACGCAAGCAATGCTCTGTGTGCGAAGAAGCCGCTTCTTCGCCTCCGGGAGACGGAGAGAGCGGCAGCTTCCCAAAGGCGAAGATGCAAGTCGCACCACACAGGAACAGTGTGGGCAGCATCCAGACTTAGAGAAAACAGTACTTTACTACTCTCCTGCCTTTTCCATTGTTCTTATATTCGAAAGGAACGAGTTCTGCACAACTATCTTTTCCGTATTGCAAAACTCTTTTCAGACCTCTGTGCAAGCTTTAGAACATGATTTTGGATGTTTTCTATACTGGCAGAGTTTCTCTTTGCAAGATATGGTGGAAAAGCTTTTTGCTGAGTGTTGAGCAGCAAGACATGCAGAAGACGCAGATAGGGAGCTCTCCGAAGCTAAGTGCCGGTCCACGGCTTCTTTCGGCACAAGCCGCTCTTAGATGCTCACCGCGACGCAAGCAATGCTCTGTGTGCGAAGAAGCCGCTTCTTCGCCTCCGGGAGACGGAGAGAGCGGCAGCTTCCCAAAGGCGAAGATGCAAGTCGCACCACACAGCAACAGTGTGGGCAGCATCCAGACTTAGAGAAAACAGTACTTTACTACTCTCCTGCCTTTTCCATTGTTATTATATTCGAAAGGAACGAGTTCTGCACAACTATCTTTTCCGTATTGCAAAACTCTTTTCAGACCTCTGTGCAAGCTTTAGAACATGATTTTGGATGTTTTCTATACTGGCAGAGTTTCTCTTTGCAAGATATGGTGGAAAAGCTTTTTGCTGAGTGTTGAGCAGCAAGACACGCAGAAGACGCAGATACGCAGCTCTCCGAAGCTAAGTGCCGGTCCCCGGCTTCTTTCGGCACAAGCCGCTCTTAGGTGCTCACTGCGACCGGCCCAATGCTCTGTGTGCGAAGAAGCCGCTTCTTCGCCTCCGGCAGACGGAGAGAGCGGCAGCTTCCCAAAGGCGAAGATGCAAGCCGCACCACACAGCAACAGTGTGGGCAGCATCCAGACTTAGAGAAAACAGTACTTTACCACTCTCCTGCCTTTTCCATTTTTATTATATTCGAAAGGAACGAGTTCTGCGCAACTATCTTTTCCGTCTTGCAAAACTCTTTTCAGACCTCCGTGTAAGTTTAGAACATGATTTTGGATGTTTTCTATACTGGCAGAGTTTCTCTTTGCAAGATATGGTGGAAAAGCTTTTTGCTGAGTGTTGAGCGGCAAGACACGCAGAAGACGCAGATACGCAGCTCTCCGAAGCTAAGTGCCGGTCCCCGGCTTCTTTCGGCACAAGCCGCTCTTAGATGCTCACCGCGACGCAAGCAATGCTCTGTGTGCGAAGAAGCCGCTTCTTCGCCTCCGGGAGACGGAGAGAGCGGCAGCTTCCCAAAGGCGAAGATGCAAGTCGCACCACACAGCAACAGTGTGGGCAGCATCCAGACTTAGAGAAAACAGTATTTTACCACTCTCCTGCCTTTTCCATTGTTATTATATTCGAAAGGAACGAGTTCTGCACAACTATCTTTTCCGTATTGCAAAACTCTTTTCAGACCTCTGTGCAAGCTTTAGAACATGA
Organism: Agelaius tricolor; assembly: GCF_023055355.1. NCBI lineage: Eukaryota > Metazoa > Chordata > Aves > Passeriformes > Icteridae > Agelaius > Agelaius tricolor. The sequence goes on from NW_027269288.1 coordinate 472,933, forward strand.
TTTTGGATGTTTTCTATACTGGCAGAGTTTCTCTTTGCAAGATATGGTGGAAAAGCTTTTTGCTGAGTGTTGAGCGGCAAGACACGCAGAAGACGCAGATACGCAGCTCTCCGAAGCTTATTGCCGGTCCACGGCTTCTTTCGGCACAAACCGCTCTTAGGTGCTCACTGCGACCGGCCCAATGCTCTGTGTGCGAAGAAGCCGCTTCTTCGCCTCCGGGAGACGGAGAGTGCGGCAGCTTCCCGAAAGCGAAGATGCAAGTCGCACCACACAGCAACAGTGTGGGCAGCATTCAGACTTAGAGAAAACAGTATTTTACCACCCTCCTGCCTTTTCCATTGTTATTATATTCGAAAGGAACGAGTTTTGGACAGCTATCTTTTCCTTCTTGCAAAACTCTTTTCAGACCTCTGTACAAGCTTTAGAACATGATTTTGGATGTTTTCTATACTGGCAGAGTTTCTCTTTGCAAGATATGGTGGAAAAGCTTTTTGCTGAGTGTTGAGCGGCAAGACACGCAGAAGACGCAGATACGCAGCTCTCCGATTCTAAGTACTGGTCCCCGGCTTCTTTCGGCACAAACTGCTCTCAGGAGCTCCCTGCGCTCGGCACAATGCTCTGTGCGCAAAGAAGCCGCTTCTTCGCCTCCGGGAGACGGAGAGAACGGCAGCTTCCCAAAGGCGAAGATGCAAGCCGCACCACACAGGCACAGTGTGGGCAGCATCCAGACTTAGAGAAAACAGTACTTTACCACTCTCCTGCCTTTTCCATTTTTATTATATTCGAAAGGAACGAGTTCTGCGCAACTATCTTTTCCGTCTTGCAAAACTCTTTGCAGACCTCTGTGCAAGCTTTAGAACATGATTTTGGATGTTTTCTATACTGGCAGAGTTTCTCTTTGCAAGATATGGTGAAAAAGCTTTTTGCTGAGTGTTGAGCGGCAAGACACGCAGAAGACGCAGATACGCAGCTCTCCGAAGCTAAGTGCCGGTCCCCGGCTTCTTTCGGCACAAGCCGCTCTTAGGTGCTCACCGCGACGCAAGCAATGCTCTGTGTGCGAAGAAGCCGCTTCTTCGCCTCCGGGAGACTCGGCTAGCAGCAGCTTCCGAAACGCGAAAAACAAATATTAACACCACCGGCATTGTGTCCCGGGCGTCTTTCGGCACAAGCGCCGCACCGGAGCGTACCGCCCCTGGCACAATGCTCTGTGCGCGAAGAACTCGATTCTTCGCCTCCCGGGATCTGAAAGAAGAAGCATAAGCTTAAGACGCCCTTGCCTCAATTGTGTACAGGTTTGGGCGCTCCTCTCGATTAATTGTGCCATTTCTGACAGCAGGTGTCGCTGTTGGTCAAGCTTTGAGTATGCTTAAGAAGTTGCGATGCTGGGTGGTCAACTCAAGGTAAGATCAGCGACTTTAAATCAGGTTCTCACTGGTGTAGATAGCATTAGTCATTGCACACTGCAAAATAAAGCTGCTCTAGCTTTCTTGTTAGCACATGGGCAAGAGTGTGAGGATTTTGAAGGAATGTGTTTTTTGAACCTCTCTAACCCTTCTGCAGTCATTCACTGGAAACTCAAACAAGGACAAGATAACATGAAGAAATTGATTGGGAATGAGAGGGTTACGCATGAATGGTTTGAGAGATGGGAAACAACTCGATGGTTGGAAGATCTTGTCAAGGGAACTTTGTTGTTACTAGTAGTCATTATTAGATTGCTTCTTGTTATTCCATGCATCATGAAACTGGTGAGCCTCTTGGAAGTAAATACAGTGAAAAGGGTTTAGCTGGTGCAAGACAAAGAAGGGGGAAATTGTAGCAATGTAGCTGAACCTCTTAGACTAAAGGGTGCACCAGCCATCCAGCTGGAATATGTTCTTCTCAGAATTTTCTCAGAGCCCTCTGGAATTCATCAAGGTTACTAAGACATAAGCCGTGCTAAAAGAAGAAAGAGAAGTTGAGAAACCAACTTCCAAGACTACAAGAACTCGATAACGGGGGGCAGCAAAGCGCCTGGACTGTAACCAAACGTATCTTCTGAGAGGTACACACAGAATGTGTGGACATAACAAAGGCACCAAGATAAAAATGCGGGCCTAGCGTGTGCAGAGATTTAGAATGTGTAAGTGCATCATGTCAACAATCAACGGCTTCTGCTTAATCCTCTCGCTCCGTTGTCCTGGAGTCCTGAATTTCCCACAAGGAAAGCCCTTCTAAAAGGGCTCTGATTTTAATGATAGTTGCTGTCTAGACGATGAATAATGGGAATAGTTCTTTCAAATCCTTCCCTCGCTGACATCTGTAAGTTTCATCTTTTCCTGATTGTACTGGTGGCTATACATTAGTTAGGACTAGAAAGGAATGAGTTTTAGGGATATGTTGCAAGGAAATAAGTAGCTCTGCTTCCATTTCCATTGTCTAAGAAGAATTCTGGTTAATTTTGGACTTTTCATAGACCTCTGACTAGATTGCATTTGTCTTTGATTGAGCCCGTAAATTTTAGGCTACTAGGCTTGACCAATGAATAGAAAAGGGAAAGTCACACAGCTTAGGTGGTTCTCTTGTCAACAACTTCTCAATAGTAGGGCGATTTCTGTCCTCAAGTTTGTTACTTCAGCTAGCAGATTATGCTCACTCCAAAAGAAGGTGAGAAGTTTGCTACCCTAAATGGTCCGAGAATTCTTCCTGCTTCTTGGTGACTCTTTTGTATGACTGGATTCTGTATTATTGGAGTTTGTTATAAAAAGTTGGATTAAATTGCGTGCGTCCGCTCTTGGGGGAAACAGTATTTAGCCAATAACATCTAGGCTTTTATCGACCTGAGACTGTCTGAACGGACCGGACACTTTAAACACAGTAATTCCTGCTAGTTCCAATTCCATTTTTAGACTCGACAAACCGAATGGTAAACCTGCACCAGTAGGGAGGGACATTGGACTTTCTCCTTTTTAGAGAGAAACTAATGAAAAAGTTTCAGCAGAATCACAGCAGGCTGTAAAATAAGAAAAGCATCATGAAAAGAGGCCAATCCTATCCTCTTAGATATGGCTAGTTGTGATTGGACATGAATGAAATATGTCAACTCTGTGTTCCTGGGTATCGCATCAGTAACAGCTACTTCAGCTGCTGTAGTTGTCTCCTAAAGCTAAGAACAGAATCCAAAGAATTGTGATTCCATGGTCCCAATTCACCCTGTGATGGTGACAGGTGAAAAAGGAGTGGAAGGTGCACGGGGAAATTAACTTGAATGGCCTATCTAAATCAGCAGCCACTGATTTCCTGAAAACTTCAACAGGTCAGTTGACCTGTTGGGATTCTTTTAATCCATGGTCATGTTTTTCTTGGGATTCTTGTAACCTTTCCCCATTCGTTCAGCCTTTGCCCTCAAGCCTTTGCTGACATTTCAAGTATCTCGACAAGCTGGAAATGTGTTGTCTTTCTTTATCATGTCATAATTCCCTTCAAAGGCTTGTTTGCCTCAAGTCTTATTTTTGCTGGTTTTCTGCTAGTTCATTGTCAGAGGGCAGCAGGTGCTTTGTAAGAGCAAGTACACAATCCTATAGCTTGCTTTTCTTTTGATTTGGCCTGTCTAGAAAACTGAATGACTGAACATTTCCGACAGAATTTTCTCTCCCCATTATGTTTCCCTGGAAGGGCAGATGCAAATCATCTACTTAAACTCTTGGCACGGAAGAAAATAGTGGTTTGCTGCTGCATATAGGTAGAAGCTTACAAAAGGAAGGCCTTGGGCTGAGGCCCGATACTTTGGCTAAGTAGAAAAGGACTATGGGAAGGTGAGGCCGCTGAATCAGAGGTAGATCAACAAGTTCTAGAATGGTCACGTGTTCACGGCGTGGTGTATGATGGTTGGTTGAATGAATTTTGTTATGGCTTAAAGCTGTGGAACTGATAAAGGCCTGAGTGCTTCAAAAGCCTGGTTTTTGCAAAAAAGCAGCTCTCCTCTGCACCTGCCTGGGGACTCTGCGTCACTAGGGACCCTCACTCCCAGTTTGCCAAGGAGATGATCAGTAGGAATGTTGCAGAGCTGCTGTGTCCATATGAACGGAATGGCAAAGAGTGAAGCGGTGGGTATTTTTGGGCTTTAATACAATGCTGCTGCATTGGTGCCAGTTTAGTCGGTTTTCCATCAGTGGCCTTTCTGTCTAGAAGTACACTGCCCAGAGTCTTCCTAGCATGTGATGCCATTTCCTTCCTGTTGTTTTAATACCTTCCTTCAGTTGAAAGGATGATACAATCTTTACATTTTGAAGATCCCTGTTAGGAAACACTATGCCAGAGGAGTCATTGCTCCCTTTTCTTCTGCCTCCTTTGTAATTTTCAGAGACTCATTTCAAATTTCTGCTAATGTCGAGAAGAATACTGAGACTACTCAGCAGGGTTGACGCTCTCAGCTGCTTTCCTCTTTCATACTGCTTCATACTGTATGTGACTTAATGGCCTGGTTTTGTCATCCGCATTTTGCTGTGATCTGTGAACACAAAAAGAAGTCTTTGTTTTTTGCAAGAACTACCCCTAGGAGGATTTGTGTTCATTTTGATTTCTCCGGTGTTAGCCCTGTTGCAGAAAAAAAGGAGATTGTACCCTCTTCTTGTGCTCTCATTCCCTCCTCTCTGCTTTGCATGTCCTAGTTAATCTACTGCCATGACTCATTTGGCATCATCTCATCGTGCAAATTCTGCACAGTTGCATGGACTTACAAATGCCAGGTGCCAAGGAGCTAATATAACCATTCAAAGATTAAAGAATTGTAGGGCTGGGCAAGTTCAGCTGCTGAAACTGTAAGTGGTTAAGTCATGCCATATTAAAGAGACAGAGCAAAGCAGTTCATCTAGGATTTTGAACTGGACACCTCCGAGAATAACAGCTTGACAGCAATGACACAGCCATCTTCCTAGCTGTATTCCAGAAAGAGAAAAGGGACACCTTCAATGGTTAAGATGTTTGGCATGAGAAAACAGCAAGAAATGTAGCCCAAAATACTTGAGCCAGATAAAGTGCGTTTTTCTCGTGAGAATTTTGCAGTTGCTCTTTCTTGTCTGTGCCTTTACTTTTCACAGAAGACAGGGAGGGCGTTCAATTATTATTGTTCTTTTGTTTTCTATTCTTGGCCTCCCTCTTTCCACCTGCCATTAACAATTTTGCCTTTCTTGACTGGCTTGTCTTTCTTTACTTCTAGAAGGTTACATGAGGTCCTCCAACCTTGTCATAAACATTCGCATACAGTGGAAAGGAGTAGAAGGTACATCTAAATGCACAAAACAGACCCAGAAAAATAGAGGTTTTTTACAGTCTTCTGTGAGAACAAGATATCTTTGAACGGAGTAATGCTTTAACTTTTAGTCCACTCATTACTATTATTACAAGTGTTTGGCCTTTAGTACATAGCCTTTGAAATCATCCAGCCCAATATTTTTGGCTAATTTTGTTTTAGTTCTCTCGGGGACTTTGTTTCTTAAGGAATAGTCCAGAGCGAGAGCGTCCACGGTAGAGTTATGCTGCCATAATAAAAGCGTCGTAAATTCTGGTACAGTTTGTGCTGGTAATAGGTCTAGGAAAGAAAGGTTTTACATCTTTTTTGACTTTCAAATGTAACCATTATTTGAAACAGTTAAGAGTTGGGCTTTCCCCCCCTCCAAAATACTTCTCTCTGGAATGTTGCTCAGGGATTACACATAAAAGCTCACCCTGTAAAATATGTTGCGGATAATCTGCAGTAAGCGCAGCTTAGCAGCTAGAGATGATTATGTGGGTTAAATGACATTCCTTCTGCGGTGATGGAAACTCTGTCTACGCAGACATACTCAACAAAAGTTACCATGGCTTAGCTCCTCTCCTAAACTTCATGTGCATTTTAAAACTTTCCAAGAAGGTGAATTCAAGCTCCTTCATTGCTCTGTGCTGGAGTCCCAAGAAAATATCAGTGTGCTTTTTGTCCTTTACAGCTGTCATTGCTTAGCTCTTGAACATGAGACTCTCTCATGACTGATGAAAGTTGTCTAGTTAAGAGCGGGTCAAAGACACGCTCCTGCTCTAGAAGGAGATGAGAAGGTTTCTGCAGTCTTTGTCATCTCTACTGCTTGTGATTTCTAGACAAAACCAGTGGGAAGTTTTCTGAAGGCAGTCCAGAAGCTGGCAATATGGACAGCTTACAACCAAACACTTGCTGCACTGCTACCACGGTGATACCAGGAAGGACTTAAAAAATTTAAACGGGCAAACAAAGCAGTTGGAAGGAAAAGAACATTAACCATTATTCCATGCTTCTAATATATCCTCCTTTAAGTCATCATTTTCATGCAGTTTAACGGCTTGCCTTGGTATCCCTCAAAAGGAAATCTGAGACAGAGTAAGCTTTTGAATGCAGTAGATGTGACACATGCAGGCCAAGTTGCCTTTGTTGACATCAAATGCCAGTTATGCTTGAGCTACCCTTTGCTTAAGGTACTTCGCTTACACTAAGAATTTTACTCATCATTGAGCAAATTTTGCTGTCATGATTGAGTAAATTTTATTCATGATAGAGTGAATTTTACTGTCACTCAGAATTTTACTGTCATGATTGGCAGTGAAACTTTTCAAGGAAAGCTCTGGATAGCAATGTTTGTGAAAAAACAGTATTTTATCTCCTGTATTTGTGTGAAGCAGGTAAGCCTTTTGCTGTCACCAGTGTTGCTTACCCTTTCATGTCATATCCCTCTTCATATCCATATTCTGCTGAAGGCTTATTAATCTACTTTAAAATTGGCACGTGGAATAAGACTCCTTTTCCTTTTTGAAAGCTAATGTCATTTGACCTACTGACAGTAAATAATTCATTAATTGTAAGTCCCCAGCTAGCATCTTTTACGCATATTCTAACCTTCTAAAGAAGTAACAAAAACACTCTCCAATACTTTGCTTTCTTAAGCACACAAAATGCTTCCCTCCTTTGCAGTTGGCATTGTAAAATGAACCACATCTCTGCAGTATTTTAACGTGCACCATATTTAACCAAGTAATTCAAAAGAAATAAAAAGCAGCCCCTTCGATTTGGAAATATTTTTGAATTGTTTTTGAATATACAAAACATACCCTTACCGTACGCATTGCATGCAGATTTAATCGTCGTGAAAGCAAACCCTATGTTTCTGTTGGGATCGCAGGGTTTTCCAGTTTCCACAATTGTTCTTGGCACAGTTTTCTACTTATGTGACTGTTAGGACACTCACAGGTACTTCTAAGGTACTGTAGTAAGCGGAGAAGGAGGAGAGGTTGTGCCTTATTTCTGGCTTCCTTTGGTTTTCTTTTTGGTTTTCTTCCTCTTGCTCTTTTTCATGTCACCTTTCTAGATACTGTGATTTAGATTTGCAGTTTACTAAGCTGTGTTTTCTGTCTGGAATTCTTTGAAATTCCGAGAGGAACCCCACCGGTAAATATGCATCTTTTTATGATTTGCTAGCTACATAGAAAATCTTCCTGCTGCTCTAAAAGGCTTTTATTTGATATGCATTTTTATCACCATTCCAATGAAAAGTTCCTCTATTCACTGCTTTTGTACTGGATTCAGTTCAATGTGCGCTAACGGTGCAAAAAAGTCCTGCTGGAAGAAAGGAGCTGCATACCAATTGACCAAGACACGTGCTACAAGGGTCTTGGAAAGGTTCAAAGTTTCTCTACCTTTCTGGCAGTCTGTCTTCACAGCAGGACTTGATGAGGGATTTTGCTGGCGTTTCTTTGACAGAAAGCAATAACAAAGCAAGCAAAATGGAGCAGCAGAAGAAGATAGCAGCAAAAGGTACATTATCCCCTCTGTTATTATCATTGTCGAAAGAGATTTTTTCTCGCCATGTTACATCAAATACCTTAGTAGAGCTAAAGACTAGAAAAACGCAGCTCTGTTCTGGTTCATTAAAAGCAAAGCCATCTGTGGACAGAAGTGCCCAGCGTGATGCTGGGAACTCCTAGCTGGTTTCAGGACGCTGTCTGGAGAACGGCATTTTCGGTGGGCTTTACTAGCGTGTCTGTAAGGAGGGGGAGTTTATGTGCAGCTTTGAGCCCTGAGAGTGCCATAGGCAAAGAGACCCATCGTGTAGCTCTCTGACCAGCCACAGCACACTGAGGCATGATGGATTACTCCCAGAGTTCACGTGGTAGAAAGGTTTTCTGCCCCCGTGAAGGACGACACATCCATTTGCTTGAATAGAGCCATTCTGTATGTTACAATGGTAACTTGAATTCATCAAGTTTGTGCTATTTGTACAATGGCAGTGAGCTTGGATTCTTAAGCTTCTCGTGTTTGACCTGTTTCCTGTTTCAGTAAATAGCAAAACTTCCAAGGACTGCAGCGACAAGAAGATGAAGCTGCTAGTGTATTTCAACTGTTTGCCTAATAAAATGGTGATTTTTGCACATATTCGCAATGAAAATTTACGGTACCGAAACACCAGCTCTGCTCAGGGCAATTCTGAAATTGACTTGAGCTCTTTCCCGTGTTTCTTAGCAGGTGAACTGAGATACTTCTAGCTCCCAAGGCAAGGCATTTGACAGCAGCTTCAAAAAGGCCCAGGCTGTTGGATGAAAAGGTGAAAAAACTGAGGGAAATGGGGGGAAATTTCACTTCTGGTTTATGTCATAGATTCAGCCAGATGATCAACAAGCATTAGTTTTATGAGGTACCAGCGCAGTCTTTCACTCTTGCAGATCCCCAAAAGCTTAACCATCCAGCAGCTTCTTCCTTGCAACAAGTGCCCCAGCCAAAAGCCAGGCCTGGCCGTCACCTTCTCCTCGCAGCCTACAAACTCTGCCAAACGTACCGGTGCTTCTCACTTTCCTTCTCAGCTACATGGACAAGCACATCCTCTCCATGTCTCCGAGTCCTTAGTGAAACCAAACAGAGGTTCACCTTCAAACAGCTCAGCGTGCCAGGACAGAAAGATTTCACTGGCCTGTCCCCTTGCTTTTTCCTTGCAGCTTTTTATTTTCAGAGCATACACCGAGGCATTGCACTTTGCTTCTCAGCTGAGTGCATTGCCACATTGCTGGAGTCCCACACGTCCATCTCCTTCTCGCACTAACTGCTTCTGTTGAAACATGCTGATGTGATGTGCTTTCCTGCTCAGCTATTAACACAGTCACATTCTATGTCCTGCTTGCAGTCTGAATCTAAAAGGAGACGTTTCTGACTATGTCTCACAGACACAGATGGACCAGGATGAAAAGGTTGCTTGGACCTTGCCACTTACGTTCGAAAACATCCATTCACTCCACAATCAAGAGACACCTTTCTTTGCTTTACATCCTGCAAACTTCACTCACACACACACACACACACACACACACACAGACAGACACGAGAGCTACGCACTTTCTTTCTTTCTTTCTTAGCTGCACACACTCACCTATTTCCCGGCTTGACCTCTCTACCACTTCTCCTTCGGCCTTGCTGTGCATGGACATTTCCTGTTAAGATACCCATTGTGTTGCCTATCCCTCCCCCACATTGCCTTGCCTTTCCTACCCAATCTTGCATTTCCTTGTCATTGCTGACAATTCCTTTCTTTTCCCTTGCCTTCCTGACCCATGCATGTCCTTCCCTTGCCCTTCATACCAACCCAGTGCCTTGTATTGACTTGCTCACCTATCCTTCTTTTCCTTCCCATTTGTCCAGCTCCAATCTTTCATTTCCTTCTCCTTCTAGGACTCTTATTGCCTTGTCTCCCTCTCTTTTGTGTTGCCTGGCAAAGCCACCACTTGTCTGGCCTTGTCCTTGAACCCCTTCCTTGCCTTGCATTACCTTGCTCACCAGTCCCCCACCTGGAATTCACCACCTCTCTTTTTGTGGAATCTCTTCAACATGCATTGCCCTGCCTGCTTCTCCTAGGATTCTCCAGGCTTCCACTGGCTATTTTTTCTCAAGGCCCAGCGTTTCAGGAGCTTGTGAGAAGAAGCCTGGAGGAGGCCACGTGCAAGCACACCTATCTGTCCTGACAGCTTTCTTCTGACATCTATGCTTACATGCCTTGAATTTTGGACACAAAGTTCATCTTTCACCCTTGGGCTTCAGGGGCAGAATGACAGTTCTTTGGCATACAAAGGAAAGCAGGCAACCCAAGTGTCTTAGGTGCAGATTAGACATGACCCATGCAAGATCAAGGCTGGACAGAGCGGTCCGTCCGGGCCGCTTTTGTGTACCAGCAATCTTTGAATGGACCTGCCACTTGCCTTGCATTGGGCAACCAACCAGTTTCCTTGCCATGCCCTGCTCATTCTCCATTGCTTTGCATTCCCTTGCATACCCATGCCTCACATTTGACCTGCCTGCAGTTTTCCTACAGGGCTTGGCCTTGCCTAGCCCTTCCGGTTACCATTACCTCCTATGCCCAGCCTTGCCTCTAACTTCTGGCACTTGTCTCACCTACCACTCCATTTGCTTTCCCCTCACGGCTTCAGTCTTGCCAACCTGTCCCTTGACTTGCCTACAATTGCCTACACTTGCTTTGCATTGCCTTACCTGCATGGAAGGCAAGGCAAAGAGTGGTAGACAAGGCAAAGCAAAGCCAGGAAGTTATTGGAAGGGCTAGGCAAGGCAGACATAGGCAAGCAAGCAAAGCTACGGTAGGGTAGGCTAGGAAAACTAGGCATGGTACTGGAGGCAAGGCAAAGCCAAGTAACTTGGAGTGCCTTTCCTTGCTTGGGAAGTAAAAGATACGGTGGCAATGTTGGTAGGGCTGATGATAAGGTATCGTGGGAAGGTATAGTACAGCAAGACATTTCTGTCCTGGTCCTTTCTGTGTAGGAGCCATTGTTGGACAGAGTCAGTACCGGACGTGGTATGCAACTTTTGCTCGGTAAGTTCCTGAAGGAGAACAGCAATGCTTTCTCATGGGAAGGAAAGAACTTAGCCCCAGTGTTGGAGGTGCAGATAAGAAGCTGTGTCGTGCAGCTTAAGGGCGGCAGCAACTTTCTATGCTGGCATATTTGGTGTGGAAGCACTGACTCAATTTGTACAATCATGGAGTCGGTATCCATCTTTGGAAGGCAGTCTCCTTCCTGCAAGAATCCATTTGGCATGTGTTTTCCACTTTCTCAAGGCAGCCTTCTTGAAATTCTGCCAGCACACTTCTTTTGGACAAGGTAAAGAGCTGCGCTGGGTCTTGGTGTGCAGCCTAGCTAGTGCCCCGCACAGGTAATGCCCAATAACAGTGGTCTGACACCTTTGTAGAGGATCAGGCCCTGGATGCTTTGGATTTTGGAGGAGGGGATGCCATTTCTTTTGAGATGGGCTTCTAGTTCCTCCTCCCTTTGGCAAAGTTTGGGTGGCCACTTTGGGTGGTCTCAGTGAATTGAAAGGCTTTTCCCAATAGGCAGTTCTCTGGGTTCGAGTTGTTGAACTGTCAGTGGCAATGCAGAGGCCAGGCCAGGCCTCTGCAGGACAGGTTTTTGTCCCTTGTAGCTTTAGGGACTGTGTGAGCAGTCCCAGGTGCCATCCCATTTGGATCCTGACTCTGAGAGATTGAAGGCTTACGGTGGTACCTAGAGCTGAGAAGGAAAGTGGCGATAGCAGGGTGCACGTTTATAGTTTGATGGGTGCAATTGAAATTGTAGGCAGCAAAGAGCTTTCTCCACCAACAGTTTTGCGAGCTCGGCCAACATTTTCAAGTTTGTTACCAGGCTCTGTGAGAGAGAAAAAGTTTGTTAGGGCAGAAGATCTGGTGTCGGCCTTTGAGTGTGGGGCAAAGAAGAGTATCCACTTGGAAGGGGAAGATCGGTGAAATCTTTTTGTCCTGACACAGTTGATTGGAGAGCAGGGACATTTCTGACTTGGCTGGGTCCTGGGGGTGGTTGTGAGCTGGGCTCGGTGCGTGTCCTGGTTTTGTGAGTTGACAATGCTGTGGTGTGGTTATTTAGAAGAGCGCTGACAGTGCCCAGGAAAAAGACAAGCACTTTTCTAGCCCAGGCCCGTTCGTGTGGGAGCAGTGTAGGGACAAGAGCTCCGCTGTGGATCCTGGCTCTCGGGTACTGACAGAATGGGATCCTGCATGTAGCCCAGAAGGAAGAAGAATTGTCGTGAATGGCGGGAGAAATGCGACACACCATATGCGTGAATGGCAAATCCCAAAGTTTATTGAAAACTCACACATATTTATATTGGTGTTAATGAAGCTTATACATATTGCAAAAGCTGAGTTCATTATTGGTTAAAGCACACTTGGATCAACCACACCTACTTCTATCTTCTAATAATTATTTTGCTTCTATGTTTGCATTCTTCCAGCTTCTCTACCTAAGATATCTACATTTTCTGGCACGCGATTTTCTCCCCCGTCTTCCCGTTTCAGAGAAGGTCACTGTGACCTTTGTCAGTGATTGGACACTGGTTGCTTAGTTCCCAGCTTGTATCCCCTATCCTTATCCATCGGTATCACATCGAAATGTCCTTTCTCAGCTAACCAATTATCCAAAAAGCTCTCTACAAAGAATCATTGCATTGTTGGCTGCACAGTTTAGAAGCTTCAAAATAAAAGGCAATTGCAGCATGGCCTCTTCATTTTAGAAAGTTTTCTGGGCCATCAGCTGCTCAACATGTAACTTGCACCCACTGAACTGCATTCAGCTTCCTGGAGATATGCACTTTCCCTCAAGATCTAGGTACCATCTTGCACTCGAACGCTTGAAGATCCCAAACCGCTTCAAAATGTCCAGCGGCTGCTCTCAAAGAAAAAGTCCTACAACAAAAAGGCAGTGCTGGCCATAACGGTCCCTTTGCAGTCTGTCAACCAAACGAAACATACTAGCGATTCTCACGTACTTTCTCAATGATACATATACGTGCATCAGCACATTCTCTCAAAGTGACAGAGACTATCGCTACAGCCAAGCGTTTTCAGCTGCACTTCTGACTGACAGATGTGCCAGGACAGAAGGCATTTGCCAACCTACCCTCTTTCCTGTGCAACCTGACATTGGCAGCGCAAATATTTTCACATTCTTTCATTGTGGCCATGTCCAAAGCAGCTAAAGATCACACAGGTGGAAGTGTCAAGACAGAAGATGTTCTCAAAGTAACTCCTTTTTTTTCTAAACAGCTTTTAAACTGCGCACAATGCTTTGTATCTTCTTTCCCACATAGACCTGCCCTCACTTTTTCACACTCACATCTTTGTTGCAAACATCCAGCAGCTGTTTGCGTAGAAAAAGGCTCTAGACATAAAAGCGAGACTTGGGCTGCACCTTCTGCCTGCCCTGTGTAAGCCACATCAAGCTCACCAGTGCGCTCTGTCCTTCCCTTTTCCGCTACAACTACCATTGTGTTCTCTGGATCTCGGAACCTAAAGGTAGGCACATTTGTTTCCACAGAAGGGCCATAGGTAGCGGCACAAATAGCTCTCGCTGAACTTTAATCCTTACCACTGCCACCATGAGTTTGGTTGGTAGGCCAGTAGGAGTCATGCTCCTTTTACAGCTGGTATGCGGCAGCCACCAGCCCAGTGCTCTTCGACTCTTGTAACCAATCCTGCTTTTACTCTCCCGGAGGGGATTAGGCATCTGTTTCTCACACAGATCATTGTGGCAGCAGCCAACGGCTCTAGTGCACTGCTTCTGCCAAAAGACACTGGGGCCAGGCACTTACCTTCTCAGCACTACGTAGCCCCGTATTCTGCGTCTCTTGTCGTCCAGATCATACCGCAAAGCGTTTCACAGAGAAAAAATGTGCCAGGACAACAAGCTTGGCTGAAGTGTACCCCTGAAACTGGTGGAAGTTTGTATTTGCACCACATTCAAGGGGCAGTCCTCTTTCCTATACAACCTGCAAACTGCTGTCTGTTCCCAGTGCCCTCTGCCCGCTCCTTCTTACCTTGAAGTACCATGCCAAAGAGGGCTCTGTGCTGAGGTCTCAGAAGAAGAGGGAAGCAGATGTGTTTGTAAAGTGGACTGTCTGTTAGTCACTTCCCTCTTCAAAGCAGCGTGTTCCATGCCAAGCAGACAACAAAGCAACAAAAGATGAGCGTGACTCTGCAGTCAAATCCTGCAATGTTCCCAGAAGTGAATTTCTCTCTTCGATAGGACTGACTTGTATGAAGTGGCGTGGTTGTTTCCTTCCATTAGAAGGGAAACTCATCTAGCCAGGCTTCATCACCCCCTGCATCTTTTGGGGTAGTTCTTGGAAGAAAATAGATAGCAACTTTTCCACTCCACATGATTCATGTTTCATTCTCTTCCTTCTGTACTTCAGGGAACAAGCTATCAATTCCCTACTCTTTCTATGAAAAGGCATGAAGCTATTAATTAAATTCCCATAGATATAATAAGGAATCAAAGTCTTTTATGCCTGAAGGGCAGGCCCTTATGGTATGAAAAGTATGGATTGTCAAGGGTGGAAGAAGATCTGTATGAAAAGGGAGAAAGCCCAGAAGCATGCAGGGATTTTCAGGTATGAAAGGGAAAACGACATTAAATTGTCAAGGGAAAGAAATTGAAAGAGGCAGGAGGGAGAAGGGAGGCGGAGGAGGCAAATGCTGCCTTTGAGGCAGCTGACACAAGGACCGTCGGCCTCATGAGCAAACAAGAAAACCAAATGAAACTTCACAGCAATCTCATCCACAACTTAGTGGACAAATGTGCAAACCCATTTCTTCATTTATTATGTGTCTAATATATATAGAGATGTTCTTCATTCTGACAGAATTTTCAGGGAGCAAGCTAGTGCAAGGCACCTGGAACCAATGGTGTATTGGAAATGGCCAACATGCAGAACACGCTCCATCCTGAACGCTACCACAGCAGAATCACAGGATCATAGAATGGCCGGGGTAGACAAAGACCTTAAAGGCCATCTAGTTCTCTGACATGGGCGGGGACACCTTTTACTTGCTCAGGTTGCTCAGAGCCCCATCCAGCCTGGCCTTGAACACCAGGTTGGGGTGTCCATAACTTCTCCAGGCTCTCTGTGCCAGTGCTTCACCACCCTCACAGGGAAGAATTTCTTCCGAGTATCTAATTTCAACCTGCCCTCTTTCATTTTGAAGCCATTGCCCATTGTCCTGTCTCCAGAGTTGCTAATGAAGAGTCCCTCTCCTGCTTCCCTTCAGATATTGGAAGGTGTTGTGAGGTCTCCATGCAACCTTCTCTTCACCAGGCTAAACAGCCCTCATTCTCTCAGCCTGTGTGTCATGGCTTGACACTGGGACAATGCCAGTGCCCCCATGAGTATACTCTCTCCCTGGTTTCTGCTGTGAGATGTGACCAGCAATAAGCAAAGCAGGCTCCCACTTAGGAAAAAAAAATAATTATTAACTAAACTACAAGGGAAAGGAAAAGGAAAAAAAAAAAAGAAACACACAAGGAAAATGAAAACTTCACAAATACATCTCCTCCTCCTCCTCCCCAAATTCCCAATACAATACATCCCCCAAATCATCGACTCTTGGTCCAGCACCACCCTTCAGAATACTCAATCCTCAGTTCATCAAGAGGAGAAGGAGTCCTTCTTGTGCCAATGGTGACCTCTTCCTTTCATGTCCACTGCTCTCACCACTGAACACAGACCAGAGCTGCTTCTAGGGTCGACTTTTAAGGATGCTTCGTCCCACTGCAAAAAGGCACAGTCTCAACTTTGGGACATCTGTCCCCCCCATATTTTTCACCCCCTGGGGCTGAGGGGTACCCACACCGAACCCTCTTGGTCCTGAGGCATTGCCTCCCCCTAGAATGCAGTCCCTGTATCACAAGGAAACATGGCTCTGTCCATGGCTACACACAAAGAGTCCAGCATAAGCTACTCCATCATCTCTTCCACCTGCCTTCTTCTCTATTTCTCTCGTGGCCCATTTCCTCTTATCTCCTCTATATCTCTCTTCTCATTCAACTCCAGGAGGATTAGCATTTTTCCATCATCCAAGAAAAGGGTTAAAAATCTGAGGCTCTGTCTGTCCAGAACGCCCATGGCTGCCCTGCCAGGCACCTTCTTGCACTCCCCTCTTCTCCTTCTCGGCCGGCCAAGAACAGGCACCAGCTCTCTCTCTATCTCTCCTGGGGGGGCGGGGGGGGGGGGGGGGCTGCCCGATGCCTCTCAGTGCTCCTCCACCCTTCCGTCCTGCAGGGGCCTTCACCTCCCTTCTGGCCAGGGACCCAGCCTACCTCACCGGGCCGGGTGGCTTCCCCTGCCCCGCCCAGCCCGCAGCCAGGCAGGGGAGATCTGAACCTTTCCCTGACCGGAACCCAAGAGAGCCTCCCAGGGGAGAGCCCTGCTTTTAACCCCGTGTTCTCAGAGGCGCATCCAATGTCCCAATGGCCACCTTAGGTGCCAATATTAAAATCTGAACATCCATTGGCCTCACCACAGCATCCCAGAAAACACATTTCCTGTCAAACCACCACACTGTGGGATATGCTCTTGTCCTGAATACTGAACTGCAGTATTGTCTGATGATTTTTTGAATCCTTTGAAGGCATTTTGAATTCTTTTTCAGCCTTAAATTAGACTAAATAGCTTTGATTTGTGGGTATTGAGAACCAGAAATCACTGCCCTGGCTTGCCTTTTTTACAGCTCCTTTCCGTGGGAGACTCGCTGCAAACGTCACAGCTGGTGAGACAGTGGGCACACCATCATTCTGAAAGAGCTTTGCACAGTAAACATAGAGGAGGATTAAATATTGAAATGCAGATGACAGGAGCTGCCCAATGGACTCTGCTGGTGGAAATCAAATACTAGTCTAGTCTTTTGAATGCAAATAATTCCTCCCAATGAGGCCAGACAGGCTTGTTTGCCTTTGAATCTGAGCATGTGGACAGTAGTGGATGGTCTACAGGTTGAAAACAGTGTAGATACTTCTCCTTTTTTTCAATAGTGGCTCAGAAACTGAAAAGGCAGCTACAAAATGGTAAATACATGCCTACAGATTCAAAAATGGTTGTTCTTAATTTGCATCTCCACCATAACAACAAATTGTTAGAACTGAAATACAGATGGGAATTTTATAGCTTCTCAGAAATGAAGCAGGAATTGGCCAATGGGCCTTAGCAGTAGCTACAAGTTTTTCAGCATGAGGCATCTCAAAAGTATTTTAACCGTACAGAACTTTTCTGTACTTTTGGCCTTTTATCTCAAGGATGCATCAAAAAAAAAAAAAAGGAAAAAAACCCCAAGAAAAATATAAAAAGAACAAACCCTACCAAATATATATATATATATATATATATATTACATGACTAAGATAATAAGCACAATCAGTAACATATATAGAAACAGAACCCATGGTTTTTAACTTTCAACCTTGTCTTCTCAACACACTCTCAAAAATGGAATTGTTTCCCTATCTGCCTTGAAACATTTTGGAGCAAAAAACACTCTAAGGTCCTGAGAGGTGTTTTGGTCAAAAATCCCTTCTTCTGGTTTTCTGTCCAGAAGCAGAGTAATGGAGGGGAAAGCTGGTAGCTGGCCAAAGGAGGTAGGAAGAGTAATCATCATCCACAACACTGGGGCTAAAGAAATTTCCACAGAAAATTACCTGCCTTATTACTTGCTCATGTGGTGGGTTGAAAGCTCAGAATCTGTTTCCATGTTTCCCATCCCTCGAATGTTCTATTTCACAGAATTCGAGCCCCTCAAACTTCAGTCCTGCCAGAACAACCTGCCATGTGCTCTCATAGGGGATCTGCTGATGCCCACTGACTCTTACCAGTCTAGTGCTCGTCACTGTTGCAGATCAAGAACTACTGAATAGTTCTGATTAATGCTCTTAGAGTGGTTGAAAACAAGGAAAGAATGACTAGACATTTGTATGATCAAATCCCCTGATGGAATAAAAACATGCCAGGACAACAAGCTTAATAAATGTATTCATTGTCATAAGAAGGGAGATGAAGGGTCCAAAAGATTACTTGCATACTTACTGTTCTAAATCCCTTGTTATCTGGTAAATTGCAAAGGATGCCCGGCTTTCACCAAAATGCAAATCAGATTAAAATGTGAAGCCTTACACTTTACTGGATATAAAACTTCATCATCCATTTTTAAATCTTAGAGATTGCGATGTTGTCCTGGTTTAGGGCAAATTTGGAGGAGAATTTCCAAATGAGGGCCCCTCCCCGCAACTGGTTCGGGAAGGATTCCTCAGAGAGAAGTGGAACGAACCTGTTTATTTAATAGGCACAGCACCCCCCAGCACGCAAAAGGAACAATTCCGGATGACACCGCTCTGAAAAAGATGACAAATTCAGAAAGTCTCTCTTGGGGGGGTGCTCACTCTCTTCTCAGTCCCTCCGGCGCTGGGCCAGCTGCTGCAGGCCACAAGGTGCAAACTCTCGGTGTTTCCCAGGTCCCAGTCCGGAGCAGGTTCAAAATGGTCAGTAAAAGGAAAGGAGAAATGGTCCAGGAAGAAATTTGGACAGTTTAGCTAAACTAGCTAATGAGCAAAAGCAAGCAGAAGCAAAGCAAGCAAGAGTGAGAGAGAGCAAAGCGAAAAGCAAAAGCAGCAAAAGCAAAAGCTGCAGTCTCTGTGTCCCGCCAGGCTGATAAGAAAACCAAAACAAAACATTCCCTCTTCAGAGCCAGTCTTAAAGGTACAGAACATAATATCCAACATTCACAGAACACATGAATGGGGATACAAGCATCATAACGTCACCCTAGGACAGATGTATTTCCTATTAATACCTTAATATTAGTAAGGTTTAGAGCTGGAATTCAGAGGGAAAAGAAAGCTATTTTGAATTCATTCTATTCAATCATCTTGTCTGGACTGTCTCTTCCTGCTTTTCACTTCTGAAACTCTGTATGAAAGGCATAGAGTTCTGGATTAATTCTTTTCAACAGTTTCCCCTGTTATTCTTCTTTAAAGGCAAACCTGAAAAATCCACACTTTCTTTCCCAACCACTTCTAAAATTCCATTGAGAAGCAAAAAAAAACCCCATCAAACAACTAAATCTCTGCTCCAATTTGTAGGAAAAACCCCACGCCATTAACTGCTTTCCTAACATTTTCTTTCTCTTGTATTAATATGGCAACCTTTTCTTGCTTTTATAGATTAGAACCAAATTCTTAAAGCTATAAGGAAACACAGGTTTACTGTAGCTGATTCTGAGATACAGTAGTCCAGCAAGGAGGTCAGACCTCAAAAGAAGCGTCTGTACAACAAGATTCAGCACAACGTTGAGACATATTAGCTATTGTTCAAGAAAAGCCGCCAAAATGAAACTGCTTAGACTTCTATACTATCATGGGTGCCTGCTTCCAGAACCTGACCTAAGTTGCTGGAAACTAGCTGCAATATGACTGCAAACAATGCTGTGAATGTAGGACATTGTTATTCTTCTCTTCCATTGAAAACCACAAGTGGAGTTGGGTCATTTTCTTAATAATTCTGTATTTCCTTCCAAACTGGTAAAATAATGATAAATAAAGTGTTCTGTTCATACAGTTTAAATCTAATAATGTTCAAAATGAAAAACAAAAAAAATTCATTCAGATATGGTCTGCAATAATAGAGCCGAGAGAAGAGGAACCAGTCTGGCCTACAAAATAAAGTGAAGCAGAATTTGGGAATTTGGAACACCTTACGATGTAATATTTAAAGAAAAAAAAGAAATAAAATGTAACCTACCCAAACTCAATCAGTGATGCACCGACAGAGAAAAAAGAACTCATTACTACTAATATTTCTTTCATTCTCAGACAAGAAGTTAAATTATCCTCTTGAATGCACGGAAGATTGTTGCGAAAGACAGCAGCCTTCTTCTTTACAACATATTCTTCAGAACTCCAGGAGACAAATCATTAGAGCGATGAGGCTCTTTCCCTCTGTAAAACTTCCAGAGCATAGCCAATATTATATTCCTTTAGAGATCCTCACCGCCCTGGGCGACTGGTGGATAGTCTACAGCTCCAGTACATCAGCCAGACGCTCTGCCTTATTTAGCATGGCTACTGCAGCAAGGACATCATCTCTACTGGCTTTCTATCCAAAATACATGCAAGGCACAACAAAGAATATACCCAAAACACTGAGCACAGCCTATGGCCTTCAAAACAAAAATCTCACGATGGCAATACTGGATCTTCTGATCCAAACCATCGGGAAACATTTCTTTAGAGGCGAAAAAAGCTCCTGTTGATTGTACAAAAAATAGTGATGTAAACCAGAGTTGCGTGACCCAGTATTTCTATTGAACTGGAACTATTTTGATCAATATTATGGATCCATTTCTTTTCAGGGCATTTGGTAAAAAATGTAAAGTATAGTTTAAAAGGAATTATTGGATGCGTACTAAGTACTAGGGATTAGTTAAGGTGTTGGTTTTGCATGGCTTGGTTTTTGGTGGGGAGGGAAGAAGCCAGCCACAGAAGTGAATCTTTTGTGAAAAGCTCCTAGAAGCTTCCTCCATGCCTGGCAAAGTGAATCCCTGCTTGGCACTAAGAACAGACATGCTGCTAAGCCAATTAGACAAGCAGTAATATATTTCAGAAGGAAATCAAAACTGCGGCCAGTTAACTTTTAAGTTTGCTAATTTTTTGGTTGGCACCTCTTCTGGTTTGAAAGCAAAACCAGCAAGAGATGCTGTGGCTGTTGCAGTGTGTGTTTTTGATTGTAATGCAGTTTGAGTAGTCAGCTTGATAATACTTCCTGTTTTGTGCTGTTGGAGCATATTTTATTATTAAGGGATTGTTCCTTTCCCCCCGTGTTGTTAGTTTTTGCCCTAGTTGTCCATCTCCCCAAAGACCTGCCCTTTTGTTCCCTTTTCCTCCTCCCACTGAATGTCAATCCCTCCCCAAGCCTGCCCCTTTCTCTAGAAACTTCCCTATCAATTTTATAGTCTTCAAAACCCCATTGGTTTGTTTAAGTTATTCTCCTCCCCTGTAGTCCCCTATTGGTTTAAACATTGTATTCCCCGCCTTGTGGTCCAGCCCCAGTTGCTCCCAGTGTGTTCAAGATTGTATCCTCCTCTGGGACCTCTCCCCTTTTCTAAGTTGATGTATGCATTTGGGTCAGTGTCTTTGTGTCCCTGACCCTCCAGGGAAGAAACTCCTTTGGAAAACATACAGAAGACCTCTCCCTGTTCCTTGTCCCTGCCCTCGGCGCAGTCCTATCCCCAATGCAGTCCACCTGTGCCATAGAGCAGCTGTGCCCTACAGCTGCACCCTGGATTCGACAGCTTTCTGGGGGCAGCCCACTCTGGCTGTTGGTGTCAGGAGCTAGTCGGTCTGAAGAAATCCAGCATGGCAGCAAGACTCCAAGTCAGAAATACAATTTATTAGGAAAAGGGGAAAAACCAAATACATGCAATGACACAAAAGAAAAACCACGGGCAGAATACAACCTGTCACCCTGCTAGTTAGGGTGGTGGCAGCAGTCCGGATGAAATGGTCTTGTTGAAGTGGTGATCCTGTAGAAACCATCTGGTAGCTCTTGTCCTCTGAAGACCCAGTGGGTGAGGGTGGCTGTTCCTCTAGGAAGCCAGTGGAAAGACTGCTTGTGGTGTCCCAAAACTCAGATTATATCCAGCTGGGGATGCTTAGCTCCTGCCCCCTGGGCAGAGCATCTTGCAATGGGCTCAAATTGTTCTGAGTCATGCGGTGGTTCCTTGATTACCCTCTAAACAGAAATGGCTCCTGGAGGGAGTCATCTCTGAATCATGTGGCAAGACATGGATGGCCCCGTTAAGAGATAAGGAGATAAGGAAAAAACGATGCCCCTCCCGGTTTCAGCAGCTCTTGAGGTTGGGAGCAGAAAACATTTTTATATTGTAGCCTAGGACAATACAGGATGAATGCTTTTGCATTTGCAGGAAGCTTGTGTGGATTTGAAAAGCATCCTTATAGCAGAGGCACAAAAGTATTCTCCTACCCTTTTAAATCATCTTCAAACCAAGCAATTCTCGCAATAAGGTAGCGCATGAATGACTTGCAAGTGAGTTGAAGAAACACGGCAAAGATAAGTAGTGTTCAACTGCAGAGAATCGTTTAGGGACACCATAGCTTTATATACCTTTATATTTTAAATCAGGAAGCATGGATGGACCGTTTTTTTCCCCTTAGTTGACTACAGAACCCGCGGTCCCTTGCGGGAGGGTGTTTGGATTCAAGATGACACTGGCAGCTAAGAGCATGGCTACATAGAAGGTGCTACTTTGAGACCAGAACATTCAACTACTTCAAGGCAGATAGGAGAATAGCTGACTAGTGACAGCTCTGAGCAGAAGAGTCTGTGGCTTATCCTGTGGGAACAATAGTAAGACATTTCAATTGAAAAACCCCATTCATTTCCAAGGAGCAAACATCAGTAAAAATAAAAGGTCAAGTAAAGACACCCTAGTGCTCTTCTTATCAGAAGCATGTTCCTCCATATGAGAGTATTTAGGAAAGGACAGTCCGTTCATAAAGAAAGGTGTGCCAGTTAGAAAACCTGTAGAACAATACAAGACAAACTCACACAATATACATCCTCAAATGCAAAATGAAGAAATAATCATTTCAAGCTTCTGTGGAATTAATTGCATTTTATTTGTTCTTTTCATTTCAGCTGCTCTCAAGTTATTTTTTAAGACTGAATTTTATGAATTCAGCAAAGCTCTCTTTCTGAATGTCTGCATACCCCTATAAAACACTGAGGTGACAAAGAGAACGGCAGTGGAAGGAAACCTGGTCCACCTCCCCCTCCTTGAAGCTTTAGGCCAGCGAGTGATTAGAATTTAGTCACTTCATTTGCTTTACCAAGAGAGAATGTTTTCCAGCCTTTATCTTGCCTTTTGGAGCTGATTCACTTTGTAGTCATAAATTCTTGACTCAGTTGGTGAGAAACAATGGCATTACAGCCGTGGATGTTAAAGTGCACTGATGGGAAATGAAGTTTTCATCTTCAGGTCCTTGCTTCAGTAAATCTTCCAAATTCATCAGAAAGAAAGTTCCCAGACCGGTAATCCCCACTCAAATGACCTAATTCAAATGGTCTGTAGGCATAAGAGGCATCAAGCAGGTGCTGTCATCTGTTAGGGGAATAGCCAGCCAGTACATGATTGTCTAGTTAGGCGGCAACAATTTTGGAAAGAATTTAGTTTTTTTGTATTGCAAGTGAATGGTCAATACATTTTATTAGTGGATACGGGTAAAAGAATGTCTTCTGCATCCTTTCAGAGGGGAAGCTTCCCTAGATCTAAAGCTGCTCAGCTCCACGATAGGATGCTTTGTCTGAAAAGGGAACTCAAGTCTTTGTCCTTTTGGATTGCTTCCATAGTTTTTCACTCACTCTTCAGGTAGCTGTTAATATGTTCTGTTATCCCTTGCAAACTTTTATGGGCATAGTCACTGAATTGGTACGTATTCCATGAAGTCCACGGGCCCTGTTGAGATGCAGCCACAGGTCTCAAGGGTGTTAGCAGATGTTATTCTGAGGCCACTCCTAATGATGTTTGATGGATCATAGTGACTGAGGAAAGTGCCCAAAGACTGGATGAAAGCAAATGTCACCCATCTTGGAAAAAGGCAACTAGGAGGACTTGGAAAAGTACAAGCCAGCCAGCCAGCGTCATTTTTATCCCCAGGAAGTTGATGGAGCAGCTATTGCTGGAAAGCATTGCCAGGCACATGAAGGAGGACAAAATAACCTAGTCAGCATGGATTTACCAGGGGAACTTGATGCTGAACAACTTTTTAAACTCCTCTGATGAATCAACTTGCCCGGTAGATGAAGGGAATATTGTCTGCCTGGGCTTCAGGAAGGTTTTTGACATTTATCTAGGTGGCAGCACACAGACATCCCAGAAGTGTGCAAAGAGGAGGGAACCAGTGTCTTTTCAAGGATGCTCAGTGAAAAGACAAGAGGCAGTAGGCACACACTGAAATACAGGAGATTGCCTCTGCACATCAGCAAATGATTTTTTACTGGGAGGGCGACTGAACCACGGCACAGACTGCCCAGAAAGATGGTGGAGCCTGGATCTTTGAAGACATTAAAAGTACACCCAGATATAATCCTGGGCAAGAGGCTCTAGGTATCCTGGTTTAAGCAGGGGGGTTGGACCTGGTGAGCCCCACTGACGCCTTCCACTCTCGTTCATTCTGTGCTAATGAATTCTCTTAGAGATGCATTTCAAGCAGTGGCATGACAAAGATCTGTGCAGAGAGAGATCCAAATGGACATGGGATCTAAGTTCCTTAAGTAGTGCTCAAGAAGAATGCAAAACTCTGGGATAAGTGTCTCTTCCATAACTGAATCCCTTTCACGGGAAAATTCCCCAGCTATAGAAAGATCTTCTGATAGGCATGCTTAAGACTGACACTGGCTGAGCAAATTTCTCCCTATGTGTGTTTAAGACCAATTAGGATCTTCACCAAGAGTGTTGTCAACATAGTCACAGAATGTATATTGTTAAGAAGGGACAACTTACATCAGAATGGCAAATATTGGTCCACAAAATGTATTAATGTATGGGAACTATCTACTTGGGTTGAAAATAAAAAGAAAGAGTTAGTCTTTATTTATCAATTCCATCGCAATATTGATGAGGTAAGAAAAAGACCTTAGTCCTTAACCTTCTTAACTCAAGCAAAGATTTTTAAAAATTCCTTGTAAAAAATGTATCCTAATTATCAGACTATGAAACAATTTTAGTTGGGAAAAAAGTTCCAAAATTGTGTAGATAGTGGTAAAGAAGCCAAGAAAATAGGTAAGAAACAAAAAGAGAGCAAAAGAGTCAGCTTCAGTCTGCAAGCTCGTTGTAGAAGTAATCTGCTAGAAAAAGGAACCCCCAGTTGAATTTCCAATGGATTCATGCACTTGATTCAGTAACTAGTCAATGTAAAAACCAATCCTTTTGTACAACTTCTCCCAGCAACAAAAACCCCAACAGCTTGACACCACCATCATGCCTGTCCCAGATGTATTTTAAAAGAAATGATCCTTTCTTGAAACTCTATTTGCATAAAAGTTGCAAGACATTGGAGGGATTCTCCACATTCTCATTTCTCCATGTGGCTTGAAAGTCTATTTGATAAAATATGCAACAAAGCATATGATTTATAAGGTAGGGTAAAATGGATGATTTGGGAATTGATCTCTTGTTGATATTAAACTTCATATCCACTCTCTGTGAAGTTTCTAAAAGAAATGATGGAGCTGAGGCATGAATCTGCCACAACAAGTGTTAAGCAAACATACACACTCCCCTTCACATGCCCCCCTTCCACACACACCTAGGCCCACACAGAGGTCAGCATAGCAGATGACGAACACCTTGGAAAAGACCGAAATGCTAAATACCTCTCTTTGGGGGCAAAATAGCTGGTGCAACAATTCAAATATCTGGTGTAAAAATTCTGTTTAATATCTACTTCCTATTTAAAACACAGCTTTTCATTTAATTATATGTAGGGAATATTTTCATATTATTTGTTTCTTTACAATTACTTTGTTCTCATGTGTTGTATGTCTAGGAATATTTTCTTCTAAAAATAGAAAAAAATAGATAATATCCTTTCAGAAGAAAACATTGGTTTATACAATTTTAAACCATCATGATATGGAAGAATTCTTTTGTCCCTCACTAAGGTGGAAGAACTATTTGGATCACAGATCATTTACAATGAAATACTTTACCTTTTTAAGATGCTTTCAGTCAATTTCATATCCTCATTGCTTATTCATTGTAAACAGTAATTTTTCAGTGAAGGGAAAGTGTGTGGTATATCTACATTATGTTCAAACCCAATTCCTACTAAAGGCCAGGCTGAGCTCCAGTAAATAATGTCCTGAATAATATTTTGCCGCCTTCTTTGGCACTTCATGAAATCCTAACATGAGGAAGTGTTGAAATACAGAGATTTTGTCCCGTGTAGAAACCCATCCCATGTATTTTATGCTGTAATTCTTCTCTCTTTTAAAATTTGCTATCTTCTGCATAGTTTTCATTAACCTGTTACAGTAGTGAAAATCACAGATCAAGGTAATTTTGTAACACTTTGATTTTACCCCAAGAGCTGAGGGAAAACTTGCTCCTATACTTCAATCTGAGTTTCTTCTAGATTCCAACTTTGTTTCTCTACCATCAAGAGTCTCCTGTGTTGCTGCTCAAAGCCCCATCCAACCTGACCTTGAATACTTTCAGGGATGGGACACCCACTACTTCTCTGGGCAACCTGTTCCAGTGTTCCAGCACCCCCACAGTAAAAAAAGTCTTCCTTTCATCTAATATGTGTCAGAAGTATTAAATCTAGGCATATAAACTTTGAGGAAAGGTTTGAAATTCTTTTGATTTGAATCACATTTTATATTTATACTGACTTACAGATGACTAAAATATGTGGATGGGCGTTTGAGCTGACACTTTTTGAAAAGGTGCATGGAATTTAAAATTAAAACCAGTACCATTAAAAGCTTTGTGCCGTTTTCTTTTTCCTCTGGTATTCAAAATTGCATATATCAAATATCTGTGCTTCGTACAAAGCTCTTAGACACTCTCAGAAAAAAGCTTTTCTTTCAGACTAAGTTGCAGTTTACGTAGAACACTAGTACTAGTGAAGGTTTTTCTGGGCATAGGGGGAACGCCTTCTCATTGGATTTGTGTGCAGAATGCATTTTATGCAAACTGGAAAATTGATCCCAGCTGTGTTCTAGTCATCATTCTTACTGCATCAGGCCGGAAGATTCTGTGAAAAGTAGCCTGTGGACCTTGAACATAGCTCATGTGAAACAGATGAGAGGCGATGGAGAAGTTGAGGGAGAGAATAAAGAGCATATGGCCCAGTACAGACTAACAATTGTTTGGCACCCTTTAAAGGCTGTCTTTGACAAGCAGGGCTGAAGCAGGTCTGCAAAATATCCGGGAGATCAAAATCCATTGAAGCAAATTGCCCTGGCCAGTCACCTTGCTGCCGATAATTCACTCTCCATACCAGCTGATCAGGCCTAAGAATGCTGCTGCAGAAGTATTGTGAAAAAGGTAGGCATATTTTCACAGATGCAGGGGAAAATCCCCTTGGATGATGGTTCCAAGGGATTACTTGATGGAGCAAGTTATGTACCCTTATCTACCGTGCAATATCTAAGTTGGTGAGTTCACTATCTGTCAGCATCACTTTCGAAAAGAAATGTTTGATCCACAAAACAATATTTCATATGTCCTGTCTACCTGCTTCATTTCAACCAATGAATAGGCTACGTTCCATCAGCAAAGGGTTTATGATCCTATGTTTCTTTAAACTGTGATAATTCTTTATTTTTTTCTAAATCAGACACTGTCTATTCATAAGATTCAGATGTCCATGGCAGGGGTGTAATTAAATTCACATCTTAAAAAATAACCTTCTTCTTGTTATCTTTTTATTAAATTACTGCCATGTAACATCCGTCTGAGAGCTGAAGAAAACCCCTTCATTTGCTGTTTGCCAAGTATCTTCTATGTGATACAAATTCGGCTTGAGAAATCACACCCGTACATTGCCATGTAGCACTACTAGTAATGCTTTCACAACCTTTTCTTCATCATTAGGTCTTTTGGTGAAGTGAATGATTAGAACATAAGCAAGGGCATTTGTTCAAGATGCTCCAGAAAGAGCTGTGGTCTGTTCTCTTCTTTGCTGCCTATGTTAGC
Organism: Agelaius tricolor; assembly: GCF_023055355.1. Classification (NCBI taxonomy): domain Eukaryota; kingdom Metazoa; phylum Chordata; class Aves; order Passeriformes; family Icteridae; genus Agelaius; species Agelaius tricolor. The sequence continues at coordinate 500,517 of NW_027269288.1, forward strand.
ACTGAGCTGCAAAAAAGGAAAGATTACTAGGAAAAGTGGTACTTTCAGTCTAAATTTGTAAATGATGTTTGGAATACCCTGTTAAATGACAAGGTGCTCTTTTAAAATATGGCATCTTAAGGGAAAATGTCAGCTTTAAAAAGGTTTTGAGACAGTTGCTTCTGGAAAAAAAAAAAAGAAAAGAATTGGAGGCTTCTAAGGTCTTTAGGCATACTATTTTGAAGATTGATTCAAACCACAGTTTCTTCATATAGGAAGAACAGAGGACCATAGATGCAACCCATTTGAAAATGGATTTCTAGATGTTTCTGGTTGGGATTACCAGACGTCATTTCTTGTGAAGTCGAGGGACTGCAGTTAGCACTCCAATAATTTCCTTCCCTGAAATTCATCTGCATTTGGTCCTTTTTCCAGAGTCCCCATTTATTAGTGAAGGTATACTCTATCTATGCATTAGAATATTCCATTAGAGTGTGTGACTCATACTTGCTAGTTAAAATTAGCTGGAGCGGAATGGATAGTTAGAGTTGCGTGTATACAATAGTCTTATTTTGGCAAGTTTTCTTTAGACAATGTTGAAGCAGCACTAGCAACTAGGAAGTACAGCTTGCAGCAGGGAAGGACACTCTTCTGCTTTCTCAAGTTTCCTGTAGTTAAATAGACACCAAAAGGCTTTTCCTAGTACTACTACTGTCTTGTAGGAATACTTGATCTAATCCTATCTTTGATCAAATTCCTAATGGGTTACTTTTCTACAAGGCAGAACATTTTTCTTTTAATAATATGTATTTTGTAAGTTGGAAACATGAACTTGTGCACCAGTCACGTGGACTGTACTCCTTATTAAGTTTCACAACCTTCTTTAGAAAATATTGACTGTGTGTAACTTCAAAAGGAGAATTCTGGGCATCTTCATTCTATTGATGTACTTGTTTTTCTCCCATGCTGGTATTGTTTTCTATCATTTTTACCAACAGAAATATTTTTCCCTGACACCTATGGAAAAGACCTATGTTTACTCAACAGTGCAGCGTCAGTACATTGTTTAGAATGATTTCAACATGGTCCCAAACATATCGGACAGCTAGATAGCAGAGGTTAGCAACAGGAAATGGGAATAACTTCTGAACCGTTTCAGTAGATTTCCCAGGAAGGGCTTGCTTTCTGCCACTGCAAATTTTCCCAGAGATTTTGTCTGGTGAAGAGTTGCATCAAAAGAGTATTTTTGCCCAAACCTTGGGGCAAGCTCTGTCTCGGATTTACTAGTGAATGCAAAGAGGGTGAAAGTGCTGCTTCAAAGCCCTCTGTGCGCTTTCTGTACCAAGAGGGGGGGTGACCCCAGAAATAAGTTTTGATCTCTCTTCAGAACACAAGGCATGTCATCACCTCATTCATCTTCTTCTGGGACTCATAGCGTCTTAAGGCTAAGAAGCTCTCTTGCTTGCTGAAGTGCGTTCAGCAAAAAAACCTTGTCTCATCAGCAGATTTGAACACAACTACAGTCGAGTCAATTCCAATGCTGGCAGGGCAATACTCTACCCCACTAGTAACATGCCACTATTAGAAGACTGTGTAAACGATTTTTGTACAAAGTAATCGGAGGGAAAAATAGAATTGGGAAGAACTGCACATTGTTCTGGAAAAAGCCTCCTGCCTCAGTCTTACAGACATCATTTGCTGGTATCATTTTTAATAGTTGGGGTTTTTTAAATTTTGTAGAAGAAAAAATATTACTGCACCTTTATGTTTCCTTAATAGAAGTACAGCCATTTCTTAATAGAATAGAAGTAAGCCATTTGGATATGTACAAATGGTCTTTTCAAATACATATGCTATAGCACACTGTGAAAGTAATTAGCTATAAAGAGAAATCTAAAGGTTTAAAAAGATTTTGGAAGAAAGTAAGTCTAAGGTGATAGAAGAAGAAGAAAACAGCAGTTTTCTTCTGGTGAACAAAAAACAAAGGGAGGACCTTGTACAGTGGAGATGTATTATTTGACTTCCTGAAAAACTGAGTAGGTTTGCTATTGCCAATGGTTTTCATTAGGAAGGAAGAGATTCCTTTGGCAAAAAAACCCCTTCAAACTGACTTGACAAAAATGTTATGACACTTAACTTCACCAATCCTGAAGAAAAATTCTCATCACTTGATCTGGAAATCATGATGGTAATGGAGACAAGGATGTCTAAGCCATGCCATCAGGAACATCAAAAAGCATTAGAATGCAGGTAAGACTGAGCTCCTGAACTAGTGTGAAGAGAATGCAAGAAAGACATTTTCCTTTAAGAGTCTTCAGGATGGAGAGCAGATCAAATTTTTTCATGTGAAGTATTTCTGAATAGAATGAATCTTCAAAACAACATTGTTTTCCAAAACCTGTTTACAGGATCTCTTACCATGATACACAGTTCCTATGAATAGAAAAAGCAAAGCACTTTTTTCCAAACTGTTGTGCACTCTTAAGCAATCTACAATAAAAATAGTATTTTTTTCATGCTGGGAATGATGTGAATTACAAAAAAGCCTTGTAGCACACTTGGCACTGTGGTCTCTTGATTAGCATAGCTTTTTATTCATCAAACACGTTTCACATTGACTATTTTTCTCTTTTAAATAACGGCATCTTTGTACTTATGCAGCATCCATGAAGAATTTCTTGGGTGTTATTTTGTACCTGATCCTAAATGGCAGGTTCTGCATTCTGCCATCTGTCTAGCTTTCCCATTTGATGCAGCTTCTGAGAGGTATTTTCAGAATCGAGGACTACTTGCAAGAATGATGCTAAATCCATGCATTTTACTCCTTGGTTAATGCAAAACTATTTTTCCTTTACACTTCAATGAGAACAGGAAAATAATGATGGTGAGTTCAATCCTTAGAGTAATCCAAAGAGGACTATTATCATCATTAGAAACCAAGCAAGGTGTATTTATTGCACATGCATGATACTCACTGATGCAAATTACCCTGTAAATTCAGAAGGAATCTGTATCATAGGAGTGGATGGACTGTTTCTATTGATATTTTGCTTAAAGCAGAAAATTAATTCTTTTGACAGCCAACTCATGATTGCAAGCTCACTTTCAACTACAGCTTTCAAACAGATGAAACATGTCTGTTTATAAAACGATACAGTACAGTACACAGTAGCAAGTCAGGTCATAGACATTGAAAAGAAAAAAACAGCTCAAAGGACAGATTCATTCACATCTACAAGCCCTCAAGAGTGTACAGGTCAAATGTCCCCAGAAAACTAGGCTGGTGGCGCAAATTCTCTATGTTGGCACCAGCAGAAGCAGCTGCTATCTTGATAGGATGCAATCTTGCTTACATCACCCTTCAGAGCAATCTTCTGTACCCCTGCCCAATACACCTTCTGCTCTATTCCTTGGACTTCACATTTGCATTTCTACAGAGTCCTGTCCTGCAAACTGACTCAAAGTTCAGGTAGTAGATTTCCAAGATTTAGAAATGTTGTGTGAGGTTCATTTATTTCATATTTCATTCCATCTAAGCAAACTGTAACTTTCTGAAGTGAAATATTTCGAGTATGTCACGTGTATTTTAATGTTAGCTCTGCTTCACATTAAAACTTCTCACAGACCCCTGTGATGCCTTGCTGCAAAAATATATAGCTGCCAAGAGTGGTTGTGGGAAGTTAGAATTGCCAGAAAACCGTACAAACAATCTAACAATAGAGCCTTGGATTTCTGAATATAATTGCACCATGTAAAGTCAAAATATAATATTTAAATGATTTTAGATAATGATGAGTGTGGGCTAGAGAGAATCCAGATAGAATTTTATTTTTTTAAACAGTTCCGGGAAAAACATGGCCTTGACTTGGAAGTATAGCAGGAAATATTTTTATACAGCATGAGTTCTCATTACCTAATCATATGATTTGTAGACCTGAATTGGAAACCAGGAAAGAAACAAAGAAAAATATTCAAGCTATAAAAGATGGGAGTTTAAAATTTTCTTTGTATTTCTGATTAAAGCTATTAGGTAGCTAAATGGTCACCCATTATTTTAAAAAGCATCTGGACATTAAAAATAGGTAAATTTCTGCGGGACTTGGATGTCAGCTATTCCTGAAAAGCTTTCCAACCCTGAATCAATCCACTTAAACGCAGCTGTATTTCAGATGCTCAGTGGAACTGTCCATGTAATGCATATAGTTGACAAATAATCTGCAGAAAAAGCTAGATCGATTTGAAGATCTTTTCCTGTAAATGGTATTCACGTTATTTGTACAAACACACAGATGGGATTTCTGCTGTCTTCTTCAGGCCACTTCCTCCAGAGAGCTCTCCATCAAATCTCTCTAGTTCTACTCTTCTGGTGATCCAAAGTCAGCACTGGGATGGTCCAACTGCATGAATTACTGTCTGCTAGAGGTGCACCCTGAGGGCTTCTGTGTGCAGCATCACGTGAGCCCTACTAAAGTCACCCTGTTGGTATAAACTGAGCTAGCTGGACCTTAAGGGACAAGATTGTGCACTGATATTGTAAGAGAAATTAGGTACTAAGAAGGAGGCTGGAAGATTTAAATATTTCTGCCTCCAGCTTAAGCAACATTAAATCTTGGTCTTTATCTGAAAAACTAGGTGAATTAACCTATTTGGCATTCCTATGCCAAAAATGTCAGTAATACAACAAGAACCGTCAAAAGAGTAACAATTCCAATCATTACTTTGTAAAAGTAATTCATTGGAAGAAGTCGGGAAGAAGGATGAAACATGCCAATATCCTACCCTGAGAATCATTCTGTTGATTTGCACAGGTTTCTTATTATATACCCATCTAATGCATTGGACATGCATGCTTGTGATGATACAAATACTTGCAAAGCTTACCAGATAAACCATGTTCTCTTCAGACAGCAAAACATTTCTTGATGGTTGTGTTTGCTAATTACATTTAGACTCAATGTTCTTAAAGGTCTTTTCCAACCAAAGTGATTCCATCATTCTCTAAATCGCAGATCCTGCTTGTCTTGGTTGAGGGCAAATTTGGCAGCAATCCTCAAGAAGGGGTGATTTATTAAAAATATTGATCTAGTACTGATATCCAACTGTGACGGACAAAGGCTCCCTAACAGTTCAAAATTAGAAAGTGTATGTTTATTGCAACGCTGGGCAGCGTGCGGGATAGCTCCCAAATACACACTGTGATTTAGAGGTGATAACAGAGTCTTTTTATCTATACAAGTATTGAATACCCAAAAGACAAATACATATTCATAATTTAGGTACATCCCATCATTCCTCACTTCGTATGGTAATTAGTTCAAAAGCTATTAAGCACGCGTAGTTTGTTGCTCAAAATGAATCGGTGGTCCCTTTCATGGGGAGGGGTTCCAAAATGAGGAAATAAATGAAGTCTTCCTGGTTCTGAACTTTCTACATTTTCAATGCAAATATGACAAATGAACCCATTGGTAGAACTCCCATTCCCCATCTTCAATTGGTTTCAGAACAGAGGTGGCCTACAATTGTCTTATGTTCCTAAAAGCTATTTATGAGTTTCTGTATTCTTCATGATAAACCCAGCTAAGCAAACATGATGTTGACAAGCAATCAATTATTAGTTAACTACTAACTCTTAACTTCATCAAGGCCTACCTATTTATTTTGATAAACTCTAATAAGGCTTATCTCTGACTAAAACCTCAGCTCCTCTAAAAACCCTAAATTTCTTTAAAGTTCATGTCTCAGGGGGCCCCCCCCCAGAAAGCCCACCTACACGGCCCCTCCCCTCAACTGGTCTGGGAAACATTTCCTCTGAGAGAAGTGGAAAAAATCTGTTTATTTAACAGGGAAAGCACCCCCCAGCACAAAAATGAACAATACCAGGTGACAAAACTCAATCGCCGCTCTGAAGAGACAACAAATTCAGAAAGTCTCTCCTGTGGATGCTTGCTCTGTTATCAATCCCTCCGGCACTGGGAAAGGCTGCTGCCCAGAGTAGGCCCCCATAGGCCACAAAGTGCAAGCTCTCAGTGCTCTCCAGGTCCCAGTGTGGAGCAGGTTTGAACAGTTCCAAGAAAAGGGAAAGAAAAAAAGACAGTCCAGGGAAAACTCTGCCTCAGCCAGCTAAACCAACTGAAAAGCAAACAACACTCTGTTCTGCTCCATCAGTGCCCAGACAACACAGTGCAGCACAGAATGTGGAGCAGTGTTGCTTTTAGAAGGTGAGTGCAGCCTGTGATAACAAACTCCGTACTTCTTCTTCTCCCCACCTTTGCTCTCAGAAGCAGTCTTGAAGGCAGAGAATAGAATATCCAGCATACACAGAACAGATGGCTGGGGATACAAGCATCATAAAGTCACCCTAGGACACTGCTCTACTGAGATATGTCACCAGACTATGCTAAGACAAAGTTTTGGAACTGCTAATTAAAATTCTACTATCACAGTGAAGCTGAGGAGGAAAGACAGCTCACTCCAGTTACCTTGTGGCATGCCAATACTTCCTTTCAATCACAATGGTTTTCGTCTTTAAGTCCGTGACATCACAGGCATAATTCAACATCTTTTGGGCAGGAAGGAAGATATTCTTCTTCTCATTATACTGATGGGTAAGCTGAAATGCAAAGCAGTTAATTCAAAGTGAAACAGCGATAAAGTCAATAGTAAAACTCACCACAGTTTTCTTTACCAAGCCAAGTCCTTACTATCCCAAAATACAAGAACAGCTGTAAAAGCCTTGTGGTTTCTTAATTTTTTCCTATACCTACATGGGAGGGTAAGGGATAAATGATCCCAAACAATGGTAATTCACAACAAAGCATTCTTGACATCATATTCAGCTTTTGCATAGTGAGCTCTTCACCTGATCAAGTTATTCCATTGCAATAGTTTGGGGAGTATCTTAGAGGGCTGGCTGTTGTTTGGTTTAAACCATCTTGATCATTCAGGAACCCAGTAGCAATGAGAAAGTTCAAAATAAGATAGTGCTACGCAGTGATTTTCCTATATGACAGATGTATTTCTACAAGACAGAAGGCTGACCTAATGCTTCCCTACAACATGGCTGAAGTGGCATCCTGTTCCCCATAGGTTTTTCCGTTTAATTTTAGCAGCTTTCTTACTAGATTAATGAGCTGAACTAACTCAAAAAGGAATCAGATAAGTGCCAGAGCTTTAAAACAAACAACAACAACAACAAAAAAAGATGCAAAATGGTGATTTGTGGGTGCGTTTGAAAACAGAAATTTTTTTGTATTTTTCATAGAGACATGGCATTCTCTAGAATGATATTGCTCCAACGCTTTGAGTTTGGTTTTCTTTTTCCCCCTCAATTGTAAATGTTATGCATTCTTTTTGGCCAGTTCAGGAAATAGATTTTCTGATACGTGTGAAAGACAGTCTAAAGTTCCCCTCATTTGCCTCACGACCATTCCCAGGACAGACACTGGGACCCTAAAGACACCGATGGGAATTCTGGCCTGCCAGTAATGGATGAACACCAAAAATCCTGAGGCCCCTGAGCAGAATTCTGGCCTGCCAAGTGATTGTTCACAGCTGTGTCTTCAGTGACTGCTTCTAGCAGGGCCTGCCAAAGGGCGACCCAGCCTATATGCTTGCACCTGCTTCACGACAATAGACCAGGAATTTTCCCACCTCTTGGCCAGATGAACTTGCTGGGGCAACTTGGTAGGCCCCCCATGGAAAATCCTTCCTCTGCTCCACTACCACCGTGAGGCACCGAGGTTGAAGCCCCCCTACCAAGGACTGAGACTGAGACACCTGTAATTCTGATGCAGGGGTGCTGGCCTGACTGAAGCAGGATGCCTGCTGAGTGTTGCCTACAGATGTGCCTACAGGACCTAGACTGGTTTCCCCCAGAAAGCAGTCCTGAAACAGTGGGTCCCACTCACTGCTGATACTGACTTATCCTGCTGAGAACATGGACTGTCTGGACCCGTCTTCAATACCTTTTTCCCCCTCAGCAATTTCAATAGACTTCTTGATTGGATCTGTTCCCCCTCAGCCATTTCAAGATTCTGTTTCCCCCCTCAGCAATGGACTATAATAGAACCTTGAGTTCACCAGGACTTAACCTTGAGTTAACCAGGCAGGGCCATTATCTTCCCAACGTGACTAGGCAAACTCTGTCGGCTGGACTATGAGGACTTAGTCTCTCCACATTTGGTAGCTATACTCCTGTCTTGGTTCAGGGCAAATTTTGGGGAGAACCCCCAAAGGGGCTCCTCTAGGAAAGCAGATTCATTTGGCCCCTCCCCTATGAAATATTAATCCCAATATTACCGGGTGGGACGTGCCTGGGCTCGTCTGACCCTTGCTGCTGGGCCAAAGGCGGCAGCTGTGATGTTTCACCTCAGAGATACATTTGGCCGGCTGCATCCTGCAGCTAGGCACTCGCAACAAATCCAGGCATAGTAGAAACTCAGTTGACCTCTGGTGGAAAAGGTTCAGGGGACGGTGAAGAGAAAAAGGAGAGGATTCTGCTGTAGAGTTTTAATCCAGAGTTTATTCCAGGATGACAGACCTCTGAAACTTGTAACAGCTCCCAACAGAATCCAGACCGCATGGTCCCGTCTCCTTTTAAGCCCGGGGACAGGGGCAGGGGAAGGCACAGGTGAGCCAGCAACCAGGTGGGAGGAGGGGAAGGCTCAAAGGATAAAGACACTTGGACAGGCCAATGAGCCCGGACCTGAGGGGCATCTTTTGAACTTCTGCCAACCACACCATGACCCTGCTGGAATGTTAAGATTGATGGACAGCACTTAGCAGGAGGGCAAAGGGGGAGGGGAAAGGACAGGTTTCACCTATCCCAACACCTGAGGGATTTTCCTGTTTCCTGAAACAGGAAATGGCGTCACACTGCAACACTCCCCCCAACCGGTCCAGGAGAAAATAGCTCCTTGGAAAGAGGTGGAAAAAACCTGTTTATTAAACAATAAAACCTAAACAATATTGAACAATAAAACCCCTTGTTGCTCCAAAAGAGATGACAAACTGAGAAAGTCCCCTCCCTGGGTTGCAGTTCAGCTCACACAGGCTCTTATCAGTCCCTCCGGTGCTGGAAATGTTGCGGGCCGGGCCCGGCCTGGTGGGCCACAGGTGCTAGCTGCCGGTGCTCTTCTGGGTGTTCAGTCCAGAGCAGGTTTCAAGAGGTCCAAAGAAAAGGGAAAAAAGAAAAGAAACCACAGTCCAGGGAACTTCCTTGCCTCAGCAAGCTAAAACTAACTAAAAGCAAAGGAGAGCTCTGTCCCACTGTCTGTTCATCCACAGACAACACAGTCCAGGAGCAGGAATGTGGAGGAGTGAGTGCAGGGTCTGAAAACAAACTGCTGCTTCTTCTCTCCCCCCTTCACTCTCTGCAACAAGTCTTAAAGGTGCCAAACTTACGATGCAGCATAAACAGAACAAGATGATTGGGGTTAAAAGCATCATATAATCAGCTTAGGACAACTCCCTCTCTCTTTCTCCCCCTCTTTTCTATTCTTTTCCTCTCCCTAATTCCTTTCATGCATTTGCTGTGGTCATTCTATAAAGGTGCATTTCTTTGGATTGATACTGCAATCCCCTTTCCGTGTTGTCTGTTGCACTCCCAGATCAGTTAACCAACCATCACCACCCCCATTGGTATGAGCGGATCGTGACATTAAATTGGCATCATGGACAGGATTCTGATCGACAGAAGGGTCTGCAAGGCTGTCTGTAGTCTGTAACAGGGGAAGGACGGTTTGCTTCAGCCACACCTAGCCCCTCATCGCGAAAGGGTTGAACGAAGATGGAAAGCAAGGAAAGCTCTTTGAATTTCCCACAAACTGCGCACGCCCAGGTGAAATACGCCCCCATACTCTATTGAGGGTTCTGTCTTTAGAATTTCCCAAAAAATCTCTTAGCGCAAAAGGGGAAACTGTTTTTGTTTATGTGTGAATTTGGACTGTCTGGGAAGGAAGGGACAACTTGGAGGAACTAAGCAGGGCCTCCCAGGGAGATTTGGTCTCTTCACCCAGCCAGGGAAGCAAAGGGGAGCACAGCAAAGGCTGTGAGATTGTCTAACTTAAGTTTGCACCTCCCTGTCATGGTTTTGGTCCCTTCATAAAATGACTGAAAACTCTAGCACAAAAGTTACAGCTGAATTTTCTGCTCTGCTTGCTAAATAGAATGCCAAGCCTTCTCCAAGGGGGGAGATTTGGGCAGAGAACAGCTGGTTTAATTTAGAAAATGTCATAGATAGAATTTGTTCTTTACAACATGAAACAGAAGTTAAACTGGGCAAAAATAAAACCATCCTCTGCTCAGTTTTGGCAGCTTGTCTCACAGCAGCCATAGAAACCCTTTTTAAGCAAAGAAACGAGGAAATAGCAAGAATAGATTCCCTTCAAAACCTAGTTGAAATTTTGCAGAAAGAATTAAAGGAAGAGAGAAATGAGATCTATAGGTTGCGAGCTGCCCTTAGAGAGGAACTTGCTAAGAATTCACATCATACTGATTCCTCTACAGAGCCAGAGGAAAAGGAAACTCCTGACGTTAAACAAATCTATCCCCGTCAGGAACTTGAGGCAGTAAAAAATTGGAGAGAATACTGCTGTCCTCGCTTGAGACCCTTGGTTCAAACAGAATAGAACTATCTTAATGATGAGGATTGTTGGAATGTTGGGGGACATAAGACAGATGATGCACTTTGGACCTGGTTAACATAAGAGATTTGATAACAGGATGCCTTGGCATAAACAAACGGAACTTTGAAAATTCGACCTGGATTGCAAGAAGATTAAATCAAACGGGTTTACTGGAAAAAGAAAATCCCATTAAACTCTGCAAGCAAGAGATGTTGTTATATGCGTACGTTTGTGGATATGATTTTAACCTAATCATTGTAGTACACATTACTAGTCTCCCTGCAATGGTATGTAAGTGCTTGTATCCCACAATCAAATTGGATTCTGATTACCGAGTGGGTCTCCCTGTCTCTCTGCATTGCTGAAAGAGGATCTTGACCCACCTATCACAACTAAACAAATACCGTTCAGTGCTACCGAATTAGCTAAGCTGTCAAAAGAATTTGGGCGCCTCCCACAAGAATCAGAGACAAATATGTCCTCCGAGTGTCCCTCGATGGTGGAGATCAAATTAAATTAACCGCAGGCCAGTGGGTACTGGGGACATGGAGCCTTCTTCACAACAGGAGATAAGGAGGTAAGCGTGATGCATGGTCCCTGACACAGGGTGCGTCTTTCTGGGCCGGGAGAATGAATCCTTTGGAACGGGGTGACCCCCTGGCAATCGTTGACACCACCGACCAGCTCTTAGAAAGTGTCCACAAAGCCGCCTGCCTGCAAAAGATTCATGAAAAGAAATTAGTTCCTGGTTTTGAAGGCCCAATGCAATTACCTGTGAAGCCAGAACTAATGACCGATTGAACTCGTGGGCTTCCAGAAACACTTAGACATACAGCAATGACTCTACAGAAAACCATAATGGCTTTGAATCCTGTAGAAAGACTAGATAAGATTCCTCAGGAATTCCCCTGACCAAAGTGGACCTAGAGATCCTGGCTTCACTCCCTACTCTTCCCCCTCACAGCCCTCAGCTTCTCAATCTGATTCACCTGCCAGTAGCCATAAAGTTTGGACATGAGCTGAAGTTGCAGTAGATCTGATTAATTATTGTAGACAATATGGACCTATAAAAACCCCGGCATAGAAATCAGAAAATAACAAAGGTGTTTGGTTTATTGGGGCTCCTCACAGTGAAAATATAGAGAAAGGAAAACAGATCTCTAACTGCCACCGTTGGTGGTTGTTGGGAATTCAAAAGTGGGTCCCCAAAGAGGTGATGGATGGTTTGCCCCTTGAGAAATTGCAGAAAATAATAAATAATTGGCACCAGCGAAAACCGAATCCATTGGCTCAACCCAGTGCACCCCTCCCTTCTCAGGGACAAAAACTAACCCTCCCCCAGCCTCTCCCACAGAACACAGGCAGTGAACCAAAACCAACAGGGTTTTCAGGAAACAAATCTCTCTGCCGCTTACAGGTGGGCAAAGGGGCGGAGCGTGGGTTTATTTAAGAATGCTCACTAAAAATAAATCAGGATATATATTAAGCCCAGCTATCACGGGCCTCCACAGGCTACTAGTAACCTTTTTGATTGACGTTGGGGCTCAAATCTCTGCACTGACAAAAAAGGATGCCCAGAGGTGTGGAATTGTTCCAACTAAGAGACAATGCTGTGTTCTTAATGCTCTGGGAACTACAGAATCTATGAATGTTGCCTTAGCCAAACTGAGGCTCCCTGGAAATGAGCATCAACTAGTCATCAAAATGGTAATTGGGAACATTCCAAATAATTGATTAGGAATGGGTGTCCTTGCTGGGAGGCAGTGGGAAGACTCTGAGGGATTTCTGTGGTCTTTTGGCACACTGCCACTTAACATTAGGCCGCTTCAAACCGCACCCTCCCTACCCTATAATCAAACAACTAATGTAAAACAATACCCTCTACCTTCTGGTGCCAGAGAAGGTATCAAAGCGGTTCTACAGGACTTGAGAAACCAAGGGGTAATAATTCACACACATTCTCCTTTTAATTCACCGGTATGGCCAGTCTGAAAAGCCAGTGGAAAGTGGAGATTAACAGTAGATTTTCGCAGGCTTAAAGCCAACACAGACCCTCTTACAGCACTGGTCCCAAACTTAGCTGAATTAATAACATCAATTCAAGAAAAGGCTCACTCAATCATGGCAATGGCAACTATGGATGTCAAAGACGTCTTCCTTATGATACCTATACAGCCAGAAGATATAGGGACCATTTTGCCTTCACATGGGAAAGGACGGCAATACACTTGCACTAGGCTTCCCCAAGGCTACAAACACTCCTCCACTTTGGCCCACCATGCTTTAGTTGAGGAATTAGAAAAAATACCCAAACCTGATCCTGCTGATCCTGTAGCTGATAATCAATACATTTAAGACACTCTGGGGGGGGGGGGGGGGGGGGGGGGGGCGCAGGGGGGGGGGGGGGGGGGGGGGGGGGGAAGGATGAAATAGAGGTCGTAGGGAAACATCAGCAGAAAATAATCTCTCACTTAAAAAGTCTTGATTTGCAGATACCCGCAGAGAAAATTCAGAAACCTTCTCAGGAAGTGAAGATTTTGAGAATTTGGTGGAAAGGAGGCATGACATGTATTCCACCCGATACCCTAACCTCTTTAGATCAGATTCAAAGGCCTGAATTGAGGAAAGATCTCCAGCAAGCTCTAGGACTATTAGTGTTCTGGAGAAAACACATCCCAGATTTCTCAATAATTGCTAGGCCGCTTTTTGACTTGCTGAGGAAAAGAATGAAATGGGATTGGACTCCTTCTCAGGAAGAAGCATTGCAATTACTGATTTTTGAGGCAACAGCTCACCAAGCACTAGGCCCTATCCATCCCACAGATCCCTTTCAGGTGGAATGGGGATTTGCCTCCTCAGGGCTATCAGTACACATTTGGCAGTGGGGTCCCGAGGGTCCAACGGGGCCTCTTGGTTTTTATTCCTGTGGTTTCAAAGATGCTGAGAAAAGATACACTACCTGGGAAAAGGGGTTGTTTGTAGTTAGCTTAGCTCTCCTAGAAGAGGAAAAAATTGCATGACAAGAGCTTATTGTATTAAGAAGCCCTTTCAAAGTTATCAAAATCGTCACTAATGGGAGCCCCACCCCTCCCCCCCACCTGACGGGGTAGCCCAAAGGGCCTCAGTTAGGAAATGGTATGCTCAGATGGAAGGCTATTGTAATACCGTCTCACTAACGGAAGATGCTGCTAAAAATCTAACAATCCAAGGCACTGAGAGCCTGGTTAGCAGCCAAGATAAATCTGCCTCTGTAATCAAAGCTGCCCTTCCTTTCTCCCCCGAACAAGCAGCAAGTTCTTGGTTCACAGATGCCTCTGCAAAACGGGAAGGGAAGGTATGGAGATATAGAAGAGCTGTCTTACACAATTCATTTGGTGAAAGAATCATTACCGAAGGGGAAGGCAGCGCTCAGGCTGGGGAACTCATAGCTGTTTGGAGTGTTTTCCAATGTGAGGCACAGAACATTTCTCTTGTCTGCATTTATACCGACTCTTACGCAGTGTACAAAGGTTGTACCGAGTGGCTTCCTTTCTGGCAGCAAAATGATTGGGAAGTTCACAGAATTCCAGTGTGGCAAAAGGAAAAGGGGCAAGAAATTTTAGATGTTGCAAGCCAAGGAAATGTTGCTATTGGTTGGGTAGCTTCTCAGCAAACAGATGGAAATCCAGCAGGAGAGTGGAAGAATAGAGCTGATGAACTAGCAAGGCTCAGCCCCCTGAAAAAGGAACTCATTCCTGAGGACTGGGATCAACTATTAGAATGGCTGCATGGAAAAAGACAGCACCCAGGTGCGAAAGATTTGTACAAAGAAGCTCATGCTTGTGGTTGGCTGGTTACCAGGGAAATGTGTAAAACATGCGTATCGGCCTGCAAGCAATGTCACAGGTGACTGGAGAGACATCCTTGAGAAGATGACCCTCTGCATTTAAGAAAGGGTAAAGGCTTATGGGACGCGTGGCAGGTAGACTATATTGGCCCCTTTAAGAAGTCAGGAGGTAAACACTTTGTGCTAGTAGGAGTAGAAAGTGTATCTGGGTTGGTTCAAGCTGATGCTTTGAAAAGAGCTACAGGTGATAATGCGGTTAAAGCTTTGCAGGGGTGGTTTGGAACTTTCCCAAAGCCACAGGAAATTCAATCTGATCACAGGTCCCACTTCACTGCTAGAGGTGTACAGCATTGGGCAAAAGGTGAAGGAATTAAGCGGTCTTTCCACAGCCCTTTCCACTACCCTCAAGCTAAGGGGATCTTAGAAAGGACCAAGGGTTTTTTGAAAGGACTTCTGAAGCCCCGGGAGGGAAATTGGGACGTTCGGTTATGGGAAGCTGTTAAAAGAGTGAACAGTAGATGGGGGGTGAATGGATGTCCCAAAATCACTGCCTTTTGCCCAACAGCTCCAAGCATCGTTCCCTTACTACGGCGACCTGACGATTCAAAAAGTCCAGCACATTACCCTGGACAACCTGTTCTGGTGGACCTCCCTACTGTAGGGGAAGTAGCACTAGTGCTGAAAACCCCTCTGAAGAAATATGCATGGGTAGCCTCTGATGCTCTAGGGAAAGAGCATTGGATAAATACACGCTGGATAATCCTATCATTTTAACTCTTTTCTGCCCTCAGTGGAAGGATTTCTGTTGTTTTTACTTTTACAGAAGAACCCTGAGGAACATGAAAATCATCTGAACCATGATAACACTGGTGATGCTTTTCTGCATCCTACCACAATTCCATGGACAGGATCCTGCTGCGTGGTTGTGGTCTGAAGCTACCCTCCATCCCACTAATGTTCTAGGAGCGTATCCCAAGGGTGGCCACCCAAACCTAGAGCCTCTAGTGCTGCATGACCCCCAGGTATATGGTCCAAGTGAGTGGGGATGGGATCAGAAGGACTGGACTAGAGCCCTAACTGGAACAATTGGTGAGTCGATTGTGGAAGCATGCAGAAAAATGGAAGGATCTCTCTATGAGAAATCCACCTCCATCACAGTTGCCGGAAATTTTGTGGAACCAGATGGGAAAAATGATCTGGATATCCCTTCAGCGAGACTGTGTCCTACAAACAAGTGGGAGTGTGCCAAACAAATTCCCCTTACTCTGTGTTGCTGCCAGGAGTATGTTGGTAATTACACTCTAGGTCGCAAAACGAACAATGTTGCAAGTACAAAGGATTGTAAAAATGAACCAATTGATTGCTGGCATAATTTGACGTTAACTAAACCGACTTAAGTGACATGCCGCTGGCAAAATAACTTGACCAACCTGTTAGGTTGAAAAGGCTTAGTTCATAAATTTAAGATAGACGCTATAACAAAACCCACGCTGAGTACCGTAGTTACATCCCAGTGGAATAGACGGGACTGAGAGCATGAAGCCCACACTGAGCACCATAGTTACACCCCAATGGGTAGAAGGGACTGAGAGCACAAAGCTGACATTGAGTACAGTAGTTACATCCTAGTGGGCAGAAGGGACTGAGAGTCCCCTTAGTCAATGTGGCCTTGGTCCCAAGCTTTTGTTCACTTGGCAGGAATGGGAAAAACAAAAAGCCTGGCAGCTTCAAGGGGGAGTGGGAGAAGGAATTAGCCGAAGGATTTGTGGAACTGCTTATAGCAAAGCAATCTCAATCAGTGTTTTGACAGATCAGACAAATAAGCGTGAACAGGTTTGTATGCCCCCAAGCGTACAAGACTGTTGGCACAATTTTACATTAACACAAACTGCAGAAGTAGTTTGTCTTTGGTCCAAAACTAGTGAAGGCTTTTAAGTTGATAATAAATGGTATGAACCAACCTTCTACTACCACCACTCCGGCCCAAGCACCGCTTATGCTTAGCCTGAGAAGTTTTGAAATTGGACCATATATAACCAGGAAAACTGGTCAACAACACATATTGTTCAATCTGGCACAGTCTCTTAAACAAGTCAAATTGCTGATGATGCAAAACAATGTCTCAGAAATTCAGCCGGCCTGTTTGCCTTTTTTGCGGACTTCCTTTGAGGGTTGGACCACCTGGCTGCAAAAACAGAAAGTCCGTTTTTTCTTTAAAAACAGACACTAAGAGACATAACCGGTGTTTTGGGAACAGGTTTTGGAATTCTAAATAGTATTGATTCTGAAGTACACTAATGGATAAATTGGCTGCCACAAAATGGTTAGAGATTTGACCAAATTAAAACAACCACTGCAATCATCCTTATTGGCTTTGGGAACACAGCAGGGCTTGCTATCAAACATATTACCAGCTTGGGAAAAGGTAAATGTAAGTGATCACAAATTGGTAGACTGATGCACTCGGTGCTACACCAAACAACCTTTCTTTGGCTCTTAGCTGTATCCAGGCACAATTGTCGATGCAGTCAGTTGCTGCCTCAATGATAAGAGAAGGTGAAGGCAATTTTCCTACTGCAATTCAGAAAAGAATTTGGGACAGTGCCACTGATTTTGAAAGAGAATTCCAGTCCTGGTGGAACTTGGTGAATTTTACTTATCACCCCATTACAAACACAGCCACAGCTCTTGCGTTAACCGTACGCAATGCCTCAGTGCATTTGAGATTTCCTATTATTGCATTAGAGCTAAATCATGATGGAGCTATTCCCAATCTTTCTGAACATAGACAATGGGCCCATCAAACTGGTAAAAAATGGCAACATGTTAATTTGGAATCTTCTATTGTCCGAGAACTAGGCTTCATCTGTGAAAGTAATGCAATTACAGCTCAGGATGTTTGTTTGGACACAGAACAAAATATCTGTCATTTTGAAATTCGTCCTAACGAGACTTTCGAAACAGTCCTTAAATATATAGGCAATGGGTGTGGGTGCTTTAGAACTGCTTGTGATACGGTATTTGTAGAAAATGCAGTAGTGGATAGTAAAAATCATTCAAATTGTTGCGCTTGTAACTTTACAACATTGAGGGATGTGATTTTTCTTCAGAAGCTCCAGTTACCTCCCATTACCTTTTTCAATCCAATTAAAGAGTGATTCACAAACTATTACTGTCCTAGGGTGACGTTATGATGCTTGTATCCCCATCCGTGTGTTCTGTTGATGCTGGATATCATGTTCTGTGCCTTCAAGACTGGCTGTGAAGAGCGAATGTTTTGTTTTGGTTTTGCTATCAGCCGCTCCCCCACAGCTGGCACGACACGGAGACAGGGCAGTACATGGGTGCTGCTTTTGCTTTTTGCTTTGCTTTTCGCTTTGCTCTTGCTTCGGCTTTGCTCCTGCTTTGCTCTTGCTTTTTTGCTCCTGCTCATTAGTTAGTTTAGCTAAGCAGTCCAAATTTTCCCTGGACTGTTTCTCCTTTCCCTTCTTTGGACCTACTCGGACCTGCTCCGGACTGGGACCTGGGAAACACCGAGAGTTTGCACCTTGCGGCCAAGGTGCAGCAGCTACCCCAGCACAGGACAGACTGATAACAGAGCGAGCACTCCCAAGAGAGACTTTCTGAAGTTGTCTACTTTTTCAGAGCGGTGAAAGAGTGGTGCCATCTGGTATTGTTCCTTTTGTGTGCTGCGGGGTGCTTTGCCTGTTACAGAAACAGGTTCTTTCCACTTGTTTCCAAGGAATCCTTCCCGACCCGGTTGGGGGGAGGGGCCGTGTGGGTTTGTTTTCTGGAGGGTCCACCTTTTGGAGGTTTTTTCTCCCAAATTTGCCCTAAACCAGGACATTTACCTACTCCCATTGGGATGAACATTACTTTGGTAAAGCAATCTTTGCTTCATCAGGACTTCATTGAAATATTGGAGAAGATCAAGAAGAATAGACAGAAAGCACTGGTAACTGTTCATCACAATGTGAAAGAAATACACCATGTCATAGAGAGAGTAAGAAAAGATGCTGAACACAGGTGGTAGGATACTCTTTTTGGGTGGTCACCTACTGCCACAAGAGTCCTGAACAGTATGTGTCATCCCATCATTGCCCTTTTGCGTTTCGTTTTGATTGGGGTTTTTTAATCAGCAATCTTATTCATTATGAATTGGAGAATGATGAAAGAGTTAACAAAATTGATGTCTGTCATTAATGCACACAACTTGGCTGATGTCCTTTTCACTGTGGCCATCTCCAAGACTATTGACACAAGGCGACTATAAATGAGAGGATGTGTTTTGAAATCGTCTTCAATTTTCTTTGAAGATTATAAGAAAATTACTTTTGATTTTTGGTGAATTGTTTTGAAAAAAAATATTTTAAATGAACTGTTGTTGATTTGTTTATTGCTTTATTGCCTTTGATTATTTGTGATTAGTTTCAGATATTTGAAAAAAATGTTTCAAAATAATATGGTCTAAATTACTGTTAATATATTTGTTTCTTGTTTCCTTACCCCCGCCTTTTTTTATCTTTTCTTGTCCTTCCCTTCTCTCTCTCTGTCTGACGTATTGTCTCTGCTTTCCAGGATATGCTACCAATGCGCGACAAGTACACAACAATAGTACAGAACACTGCTGATGAAGACCCTTTGAAGCCTGTCGTGAGTCACCAGGTGCTGTGAAAGACGGTCTGAGGTTCCCCCCATTTGCCTCACGACCGTCCACAGGACCGATATCAGGACCCTGAGGACCCCGATGGGACCTCTGGCCTGCCAGTAATGGATGAACACCAAAAATCCTGAGGCCCCTGAGCAGAGTTCTGGCCTGCCAAGTGATTGTTCACAGCTGTGTCTTCAGTGACTGCTTCTAGCAGGGCCTGCCAAGGGGCGACCCAGCCTATATGCTTGCACCTGCTTCACGACAATAGACCAGGAATTTTCCCACCTCTTGGCCAGATGAACTTGCTGGGGCAACTTGGTAGGCCCCCCCATGGAAAATCCTTCCTCTGCTCCACTACCACCGTGAGGCACCGAGGTTGAAGCCCCCCTACCAAGGACTGAGACTGAGACACCTGTAATTCTGATGCAGGGGTGCTGGCCTGACTGAAGCAGGATGCCTGCTGAGTGTTGCCTACAGATGTGCCTACAGGACCTAGACTGGTTTCCCCCAGAAAGCAGTCCTGAAACAGTGGGTCCCACTCACTGCTGATACTGACTTATCCTGCTGAGAACATGGACTGTCTGGACCCGTCTTCAATACCTTTTTCCCCCTCAGCAATTTCAATAGACTTCTTCTTCTTGATTGGATCTGTTCCCCCTCAGCCATTTCAAGATTCTGTTTCCCCCCTCAGCAATGGACTATAATAGAACCTTGAGTTCACCAGGACTTTGAGATCTTCCCAACGTGACTAGGCAAACTCTATCGGCCGGACTAAGAGGACTTAGTCTCTCCATGTTTGGTAGCTATACTCCTCTCTCTTTCTCCCCCTCTTTTTCATTCTTTTCCTCTCCCTGATTCCTTTCAGGTATTTGCTGTGGTCATTCTATAAAGGTGCATTTCTTTGGATTGATACTGCAATCCCCTTTCCAGGTTGTCTGTTGCACTCCCAGATCAGTTAACCAACCAACCAGTTAACCAACCCCTTGGTATGAGCGGATCGTGACAATACCTTCTTTCAAGCTGCACTTGGTTCTAGTCCATAGAAGCACACTGGTAGGTAAAAGTAGACTCTAAAAGATAACATTCAAAATGTATTTCCCTTGTCTTCCCATTAAAGCAAGTGAAGAAAGCAGGCAGGAGATCTTCAGATAACATGCTATGCAAATTGAAAAGATTCTGTCCTTATTTGAAGCAACTGAGGAACTCACACAATGAAATACAGTTCAGACAGATGGAAGGGTCACAGATGATGTCAAATCTGTACTTCCAATGTTTGAATGAAGCAAGATTTCTTGAAGTACAATCCTATAAAATGAAGGTGAGTTTGCAGAAGCAATTGAACTGGGTCTGTTTTATAAACACAATGTTTTCTAAGTAACTGAGGATTCAGGAAGGCAACCTTGGAATTTCAAGGATTTAGAAACATACAAATACCAAGACTGGCAGTTCATTAGCTTTAACAGTCTCTTCAAATAAGATCTATTTTTAACTTCTTCTTGTAGTAGGTCTGAAGACATTAGGAACGATGCAATAAAACAAAACAAACAACAAACCAAAACAAAACCAAAACAGCTTTCTCAAAAAGCTTGGAGAAACCAGAGAAATTATGATTTTTAGGGGTTAAGTAGTCCTTTAAAAGTTGTCTCTGGGAAAAGAGATAAAAAACCACTAATTGACTGGGGAGTATATTCCAAACCTGTACTGAAGCATGTAAGGGACAAGAGCCTGGAATAAAACTACTATGCTGGGTTCATCTGTTAAAAGCATTCCAGAATGGTTGAAATTATCAATCACATAAGGTGGGATTAAAAAAAAAAAAAAGAAAAAAAGAAAAAAGAAGAAAACATAGAGAAAAAAATATTTTGAAGATGTTTTCCCATTCCCAGATGGCATAACAACTTTATTTCATTTTGTTCCTAAGACTGATTAATAGCTTATGAAGTGTTTTACAATTGAGAGTGAGAGTGTTCACACTAACCGTACAATTTGGATGGATCTCTTTTACTTTGCACAGCAGCAGATACGGTTTAGCACTCCACAGCTCAGTCCCCAAAAGTGAATGGGTGTGGCAGATTTAACCTACCTGGCCAGTCCACCAGAATGCTTAATTATCTTGGAAAATGCTTTGCTCTATCTCATTATCTGGACATGTCTCTCTAGCTCCGCTTTGAGCTCCTTGATCTTTCATCGACAGGATGAGATCCAATTTAGCTTAGCAAGGACATAGCCTTTCAAAACCACATCTTTTATCTTCTGCATTCATCCAAGTACATTTCTACTGCAGGGAACCCTGTGGAAGATCCTAGTTGTTTTGTTTCTCAGATAGTTGTTGCATAAAAGAGCTCTTCTTTTAATTTTTTCCCTGCTAAAGGATAGGCTCTGTACTTAACTGATTGTGATGCTAACTCATTATCATCTATTCTTCAGTCGTACAGAGTAGGCAGCAAAGTTTTCTTCTGAAGACATTCATTTAAGGAGAAATGCTGAAGGTCTGACTTTACTTGCAAAGGTCACTGATTGACCGGTTGCAAAATTGTTAAGTCTAGTAAGAGCAGGAAAAGTGTGCTGTTGCTGTGCCTGTAAATGTCGTGTCAGCTGCTGTTGGGATAAAAAGCATGAGCATAAGAAAACATGGATAGAGAAGAAATTTGTTGTGATTTCTGCACAAGAGGAAGTATGAAGCACTTATTTCAGTGGCTAAGACAGTATCATCATTGGGCCAGTTCTCTTCAACATCTTTTGAACAACCTGGACACAGCACTTGAAGGAATATTAAGAAAGTTTGCCAAAGACACTAAATTGGGAGGAGCTGTGAGCTAACTCCCTTGAGGGCACAGAGACCTTGCCGAGAGATCTTGCCAAATAGGAGAGATGGGCAATTCTTGCTGGCTGGGAGTCTATGCACAAATCACAAAAGGGGCGGGACTGCTGGGGATGGCGTCTCAAGCTGGTTTTTTTCCAGCATCAGTCTCATTACATGGTGATGACAATGGGAAGCTGCCAGCAGCTCATGTCCCCAGCAGCAGACAAAGAACTTAATGTTACAACTGACTTGAAAAGTTTTTTGACCAATCACACAAAGCAAAAGCATATTGACAGTACTTCTATCCAATCACTATAAAGACATGTACCTGGGCTTAGAACAATGCTCGCTTCTTTCGAATAAAAGACCTGCTTGTAAGCCTTAAGATACAATGCACAGAGCTCCATTATTAAGCTTAGAACTACCTAACATCACGCTAGATATACTTTGCTGTAGCTTAGGGAGTTATTCTAGACAAGCATTAATACACAGACCATTGTTCCATTTGTCCTTACTTTTCTACTTCTCATCTAATTTTTCTGCTGACAAACCTTATGACTACTGCTTAGCTCCAATGACAGTTCTGCTGTCTCTGAGGCCTTCCTTTTGCAGCTTTCCCAAACCCCTCTGTTTTTGAGGATTCCCACAGGCAATCACCAACCAGATGGAGTGGAACAAGGGCAAGTGCTGGATTCAGCACCTGCAACAGGGCAATCCTGGTGGGTGTATAGACTGGGGAGGGAGCAAGAGGCTGGGAGAAGCACTGCAGAAAGGGACCCAGGCTCCTGGCCAATGGCAAGCTGAATGTGCATCAGCAGTGCCCTGGCAGCCAGGAGGGCCAAGCCTGTCCTGGGGTGCATCAGGCACAGCATCACCAGCTGGGCAAGGGAGGGGATTGTCTTGCTCTGCTCTGCTCTGCTCTGCTCTGCTCTGCTCTGCTCTGCTCTTCTCTTCTCTTCTCTGCTCCGCTCTGGGGCGGAATCACCTTGGTATTAGAAAGTCCTCAAATGAGGTCTACAAAGACAGGACTCAAAGAAATGGCATGCAGCTGAGTCAGGGGAGGTTTAGGTCGGGTATCAGGAAAAAGTTTTTAACCCGAGAATGGCTGGGCACTGGAAGAGTCTCTCCAGGGAGTGGTCACACCATCACAACTGTCTGAGTTTGGGAGTTCAAGGATGGCCCCAGGCAGGGCCAGGAGTTGGACTGATGATGATCCTGATGGGGTCCTTCCAATTCAACAGATTCAACGACTCAATGGTTCTGTCCTGGCCACTCAAGGTATATTGCTTGGTCTCATCAGATTTTGATCTGCTCTTGTTGTTGGTCAGACTTTGTCCCTAGTGGCTAATGATATTTATCACAAAAGACAAAGTGCCTTTTCTCAATTTTCTCAAGCAATTGGAACATGCGCCTTAGAATCCTAAAAAAGTCTTTTCTTTGAAACAACACTGTAGTGTTTTTCACTGCCCAGTAGTCTTTCCAGATCTTAAGGAGAAAGAAGGCAAAATGAGGGGACGTATTACAATGAATGATTGTCAGTTTTCCGGTTCTTTAGCAGTATATTTGTACTTCCACTATTCTTTTCTGTAAAATCATGGTTTTCTATAGTATCCAATTTTCTAGCAAGACACATTTCTGCAACTGAGCCCATCAGTCTTTGTGAAAAGATATTGTCAAAAGTACAAAACATATGACTAGGCAGTGACAAGTGAGGGAAAAAAGGAGTATGAGAAGCAGCTGCATGATACTAAAGTGAGACAAGAAGGAGGAGAAGGTGCTCCAGGTGACAGAGCAAAGAATCCCCCACAGTCCCTGGAGGACATCATCATCAAGCAGGTTGTCTCCCAGCAGTCCCTGGAGAACCGTGGAGGAACACAATGGAGCTCGTGGGGAGCTCCATGCCACAGCAGGTGACTGTGCCTTGAAGGAAGCTGCAGCTTGTGGAGGGAGAGAGGGCCAGAAAAGCATCCTTGACCTCTTGGAAGAGTGGAAGAGTACGTGCAAATCTTCAACAGCTACTAACTCTAATCTATTCTCTTTCCACTTCTTGTCTTAGGTAAGTAAGAAGACAACGCAAGAATTAGAAGCCTAAATTCTTTTGCTTGAGGCTCCCATTCTTTCTGCCATTCTCTTCCAATTTAGTTTGAAGTAAAACTCATGATAAAGTTCTTAAGGCTTGATGTTCAGGCTTTTCAGAAAATAGGGAGTGCAAATAACTCTTGTCACTGTCATTTTTTTCAGAGAAGGAAAAAAGGGAAATTACTGGTTTTCAAGGACTTACGGAAATCCATTGGAAACGGTGGTGAGACTGAAGAGTTTACTTAATCTGAAAAGAGAATGTCGTGGAGCTACCTCAGCTCTGTACAAGTTTTTTTACCAGGAAGTCTAGACTTTTAAACAGACTAAGGACACAATAGTTATCTCTGGGAATATTTTAGTATGTATAGTACATTCATCTTTAAATAGTTCTATCTGTTTGACAGTTATGACTTGGGCTTTAATTTTGATGTGAAAAGAAATATTTGTGATTCAGATCATTTCCATTTCTGAAGCATTTCAGTTGTTGACTGGTTTTGCTGTCTCCTGAGGGCGGGAAAATAGTCTTTGTACCAATACTGAAACAAACTAGATGGAAAAATTTGTTTTCCTCATTCTTTTCTGTCTATTTGAACAGGCACAGCAGCAAGACCACTGCTATGAGTCTGAGTGGCCCTTCCACTCCAGGATGACAAACTTGTAGTGGCTAGTATGTTATTTGCACCCATTTCTGATGCCGGCTGTTAACTGTTGTGCAGAAAGATCTGTCAACCTTTTTCCCAGGAAGACACTTCTGAATTGCTTCACTTGTCTCTGAAGCAGAGAACTAAGCTGGCACTCCATTTCTGAGATCTTGCTGTGGTAGCCCCCAAACCCATTTCTTTCAAATGCCTTTTACTTTCAACCCAAGCACTTCATTACTTCATGATGTAATCTCTTGTTCTTAATGTTCGGGAATTGTTTTAGACTGATAAGAACATATTGCAGTAAGCAGGTAGAACATCTATCTTAAGCAGTATCCATCACTTGGCTTTGGTTCATGTATCATAACATCTGCAAGGCATGTCATTTACAATCAATGGATGGGCTGGGGTAACGGGCCACAGGTTTAGGAATCTTTCTCCAATTAATTTTGCGTTAAAATTTAGCTCTTATCATTTCAATTGGGTCTTTATTAAAACAATCATCTATTTATTACCTGTACCACAATGACCAGTGTACCTGTACCACAGTCAACAGTGGCTGAGCATCCTACAGCAATTCCAAGAAGAAGAATGGTCTGAGCCCCCAGTGCAGCACAAGAAGTCTGTCATCAAGCCAGAGTCCCGCAGGCATTTTCTCAGCCTGGAGAAGAGCAGACTCCGGGCAAATTGTTAGAGCAGCTCTCCAGTAGCTGAAGACAGCCTACCAGAAGGAGGCAGGTGAGCTACACAAGGGCACGGAGCGATAGGAAAAGTGTGGATGGCTTTAAAACCTGAAGAGGATAGGTTTCCCTTGGCTATTGGGAAGAAATTCCTTGCCAAGATGGTTGTGAGACACTAGAACATGTTGTGGGTGACCAATTCCTGGAAGTGATCAAGGCCAGCTTGAATGGGTCTTTGAGCTTAAGGCGCTCTAGTGGAAGGTGTCCCTGACAATGACATGCTGGGGAGGACGTAGGTGAATTTAAGGTCCCTTCCAAAGCCAACCATTCCATTATTCTATGGTAATCATTCTGTACAGTAGCAGTAAGAAGTTGAAGCTAGAAATAACATATTCACGCTGAGAAACTGCTATCCAAGGAGTTGAACGGTTTGGGTCTCACATTTATGGGCCATTTAGCAATACTATATCTAATATCTAGTCCTCGCTCTTTATCATACACGCAAGTATTTTATCATTAACGTTTCTGACATTTGGGAATTTTCTTCCCTTCTCTTTCTTTCTTTCTTTTTTTCTTTCTTTTTCTTTCTTTCTTTCTCTTTCTTTCTTTCTTTCTTTCTTTCTTTCTTTCTTTCTCTCTTTCTTTCTTTCTTTCTTTCTTTCTTTCTTTCTTTCTTTCTTTCTTTTCTTTCTTTCCCCCACTTCCTTCCTTCACTGCCTTCCTTCCATTATGTCCTTCTTTCTGCCAAGTCCTTCTGCCACTTCCTTCCCTCCCTCCCTCCACTTTGATGTTAATTTGCAAACTGTCAAGTAGTTACAGGAAATTACTCTTCTTAAATATCATTTTGAAGCTTAGAAATGAATAACAAAATTGTGTCAAAACAGGGCATTTAAAAGCCATCTGAAAGTGAGAACTAGCTATTGAAAAGACAAAAATACAAAAATGAAATGATGGAGTGGATGGTTTTAAGGGATATTCTTTGTATGGCTTTGATACAAAGGAGGATCTCAATTTTTACACCTTCGAAAAACACATCTTGAAACTTACTACTTTCCGTGACAAAAATATTTCCAAAACAAGGAAATTGATTTATGCAGATGAAAATATCATCTCCCAAATAGTCATCATCAAGTCCAAAAATTATCTTGCTTTTTACATAGTAAGATTTATGGAGATTTCTATTCTCACACAAACAAAGAAGAATCTCTCAAATGACTAGAAAATTTTTAAAAGCAAAATAACCTTTAAGAAAAAAAATCCAAAAAAGAGCAGGGAATTATATACGTCCACACTTGTTACATGTTGGTTATTAATATTGGCTCTAGTTTGTTGGCGAGTACACTTCCCATTCACGCACGCAGACACCCCTCTTCCTCCTGCACACAGATGTGTGATATTGGGTCTCAAAGAATGGACTATTTGCTCTTAGATAGGTTTTGGTTCTCAAAGTCAAAGCGTAGTCTTCCTGGCTCTATTACCAGGATTTTGTTCCGGGAAGGGAATGTGCTTGTGCCTGTTAGAAATGGGGAGGAGGGGACAGAAAGCAAAGCCATTTGAAGACAACCTGCAGCAGAACTAAGAAAGAAGGGTGCTTCTTTACTGCACAGCAAAAGAAATATCGGGAGAAAAATGGAGGAAAACTTGAGGTGCTGATAGAGTTTCTCCTTGTGACAGCTTTCAGACGTACGGAAAACAGCACTTCCTCATTCTCCTGCCTTTTCAATTCACATTAACATTGGAAGAAAAGGGGTTTTGGACAACTTTCTTTTGCTTCTTGCTAAACACTCTGCTGACACTCCGTGCAACTTCCAGAAAAAGATCGGGGATGCTTTTTGTACTGGGACAGTTTCTCCTTGCGAGACATAGTAGAAAAGCTTTTTGCTAAGATGTAGGCGACAAGAGACGCAGATTCAGAGATACGGAGCTCTCCGAAGGTAAAGGCCTCTCGCGGGCGTCTTTCCGCAGAAGCAGTGCTCGGGATCGCACCGCGACCGGCACAATGCTCTGTGTGCAAAGAAGCGGCTTCTTCGCCTCCGGGAGACGGAGACCGCGGCCGCGTCTTTAAAAGCCAAGAAAAAAGTCGCACAACATGGGGAGTGTGTGTGCAGCTCTCAAACTTAAAGAAAACAGTACCTTACCTCTCTCCTGCCTTTTCCATTCACATTACCATTCAAAAAGAAGGAGTTTTGGACAACTTTCTTTTGCTTCTTGCAAAACTCTTTTCAGACCTCCGTGCAAGTTTAGAACATGATTTTGGATGTTTTCTATACTGGCAGAGTTGCTCTTTGCAAGATATGCTGAAAAAGCTTTTTGCTGAGTGTTGAGCGGCAAGACACCCAGAAGACGCAGATACGCAGCTCTCCGAAGCTAAGTGCCGGTCCCAGGCTTCTTTCGGCACAAGCCGCTCTTAGGTGCTCACCGCGACGCAAGCAATGCTCTGTGTGCGAAGAAGCCGCTTCTTTGCCTCCGGGAGACTCGGCGAGCGGCAGCTTCCCGAAAACGAAGGTGCCAGTCGGACCACACAGGAACAGTGTGGGCAGCATTCAGACCTAGAGAAAACAGTACTTTACTACTCTCCTGCTTTTTCCATTGTTCTTATATTCGAAAGGAACGAGTTCTGCACAACTATCTTTTCCGTATTGCAAAACTCTTTTCAGACCTCTGTGCAAGCTTTAAAACATGATTTTGGATGTTTTCTATACTGGCAGAGTTGCTCTTTGCAAGATATGGTGGAAAAGCTTTTTGCTGAGTGTTGAGCGGCAAGACACCCAGAAGACGCAGATACGCAGCTCTCCGAAGCTAAGTGCCGGTCCCAGGCTTCTTTCGGCACAAGCCGCTCTTAGGTGCTCACCGCGACGCAAGCAATGCTCTGTGTGCGAAGAAGCCGCTTCTTTGCCTCCGGGAGACTCGGCGAGCGGCAGCTTCCCGAAAACGAAGGTGCCAGTCGGACCACACAGGAACAGTGTGGGCAGCATTCAGACCTAGAGAAAACAGTACTTTACTACTCTCCTGCTTTTTCCATTGTTCTTATATTCGAAAGGAACGAGTTCTGCACAACTATCTTTTCCGTATTGCAAAACTCTTTTCAGACCTCTGTGCAAGCTTTAAAACATGATTTTGGATGTTTTCTATACTGGCAGAGTTGCTCTTTGCAAGATATGGTGGAAAAGCTTTTTGCTGAGTGTTGAGCGGCAAGACACCCAGAAGACGCAGATACGCAGCTCTCCGAAGCTAAGTGCCGGTCCCAGGCTTCTTTCGGCACAAGCCGCTCTTAGGTGCTCACCGCGACGCAAGCAATGCTCTGTGTGCGAAGAAGCCGCTTCTTCGCCTCCGGGAGACTCGGCGAGCGGCAGCTTCCCAAAGGCGAAGATGCAAGCCGCACCACACAAGCACATTGTGGGCAGCATTCAGACTTCGAGAAAACAGTACTTTACTACTCTCCTGCTTTTTCATTGTTCTTATATTCGAAAAGAACGAGTTTTGGACAGCTATCTTTTCCGTATTGCAAAACTCTTTTCAGACCTCCGTGCAAGTTTAGAACATGATTTTGGATGTTTTCTATACTGGCAGAGTTTCTCTTTGCAAGATATGGTGGAAAAGCTTTTTGCTGAGTGTTGAGCAGCAAGACACGCAGAAGACGCAGATACGCAGCTCTCCGAAGCTAAGTGCCGGTCCCCGGCTTCTTTCGGCACAAGCCGCTCTTAGATGCTCACCGCGACGCAAGCAATGCTCTGTGTGCGAAGAAGCCGCTTCTTCGCCTCCGGGAGACGGAGAGAGCGGCAGCTTCCCAAAGGCGAAGATGCAAGCCGCACCACACAAGCACATTGTGGGCAGCATTCAGACTTCGAGAAAACAGTACTTTACTACTCTCCTGCCTTTTCCATTGTTCTTATATTCGAAAAGAACGAGTTTTGGACAGCTATCTTTTCCTTCTTGCAAAACTCTTTTCAGACCTCCGTGCAAGTTTAGAACATGATTTTGGATGTTTTCTATACTGGCAGAGTTGCTCTTTGCAAGATATGCTGAAAAAGCTTTTTGCTGAGTGTTGAGCGGCAAGACACGCAGAAGACGCAGATACGCAGCTCTCCGAAGCTAAGTGCCGGTCCCAGGCTTCTTTCGGCACAAGCCGCTCTTAGGTGCTCACCGCGACGCAAGCAATGCTCTGTGTGCGAAGAAGCCGCTTCTTCGCCTCCGGGAGACGGAGAGAGCGGCATCTTCCCAAAGGCGAAGATGCAAGCCGCACCACACAAGCACATTGTGGGCAGCATTCAGACTTCGAGAAAACAGTACTTTACTACTCTCCTGCCTTTTCCATTGTTCTTATATTCGAAAAGAACGAGTTTTGGACAGCTATCTTTTCCTTCTTGCAAAACTCTTTTCAGACCTCCGTGCAAGTTTAGAACATGATTTTGGATGTTTTCTATACTGGCAGAGTTTCTCTTTGCAAGATATGGTGGAAAAGCTTTTTGCTGAGTGTTGAGCGGCAAGACACGCAGAGGACGCAGATACGCAGCTCTCCGAAGCTAAGTGCCTGTCCACGGCTTCTTTCGGCACAAACTGCTCTCAGGAGCTCCCTGCGCTCGGCACAATGTTGTGCGCAAAGAAGCCGCTTCTTCGCCTCCGGGAGACGGAGAGAGCGGCAGCTTCCCAAAGGCGAAGATGCAAGTCGCACCACACAAGCACATTGTGGGCAGCATTCAGACTTCGAGAAAGCAGTACTTTACTACTCTCCTGCCTTTTCCATTGTTCTTATATTCGAAAAGAACGAGTTTTGGACAGCTATCTTTTCCGTATTGCAAAACTCTTTTCAGACCTCCGTGTAAGTTTAGAACATGATTTTGGATGTTTTCTATACTGGCAGAGTTTCTCTTTGCAAGATATGCTGAAAAAGCTTTTTGCTGAGTGTTGAGCGGCAAGACACGCAGAAGACGCAGATACGCAGCTCTCCGAAGCTAAGTGCCGGTCCCCGGCTTCTTTCGGCGCAAGCCGCTCTTAGGTGCTCACTGCGACCGACCCAATGCTCTGTGTGCGAAGAAGCCGCTTCTTCGCCTCTGGGAGACGGAGAGTGCGGCATCTTCCCGAAAACGAAGGTGCAAGTCGCACCACACAGCAACAGTGTGGGCAGCATTCAGACTTCGAGAAAACAGTATTTTACCACTCTCCTGCCTTTTCCATTGTTATTATATTCGAAAGGAACGAGTTCTGCACAACTATCTTTTCCGTATTGCAAAACTCTTTTCAGACCTCTGTGCAAGCTTTAGAACATGATTTTGGATGTTTTCTATACTGGCAGAGTTTCTCTTTGCAAGATATGGTGGAAAAAGCTTTTTGCTGAGCGTTGAGCGGCAAGACACGCAGAAGACGCAGATAGGGAGCTCTCCGAAGCTAAGTGCCGGTCCCCGGCTTCTTTCGGCACAAGCCGCTCTTAGGTGCTCACCGCGACGCAAGCAATGCTCTGTGTGCGAAGAAGCCGCTTCTTCGCCTCCGGGAGACTCGGCTAGCAGCAGCTTCCGAAACGCGAAAAACAAATATTAACACCACCGGCATTGTGTCCCGGGCGTCTTTCGGCACAAGCGCCGCACCGGAGCGTACCGCCCCTGGCACAATGCTCTGTGCGCGAAGAACTCGATTCTTCGCTTCCCGGGATCTGAAAGAAGAAGCATAAGCTTAAGACGCCCTTGCCTCAATTGTGTACAGGTTTGGGCGCTCCTCTCGATTAATTGTGCCATTTCTGACAGCAGGTGTCGCTGTTGGTCAAGCTTTGAGTATGCTTAAGACGTTGCGATGCTGGGTGGTCAAACAACTCAAGGTAAGATCAGCGATTTTAAATCAGGTTCTCACTGGTGTAGATACCATTAGTCATTGCACACTGCAAAATAAAGCTGCTCTAGCTTTCTTGTTAGCACATGGGCAAGAGTGTGAGGATTTTGAAGGAATGTGTTTTTTGAACCTCTCTAACCCTTCTGCAGTCATTCACTGGAAACTCAAACAAGGACAAGATAACATGAAGAAATTGATTGGGAATGAGAGGGTTACGCATGAATGGTTTGAGAGATGGGAAACAACTCGATGGTTGGAAGATCTTGTCAAGGGAACTTTGTTGTTACTAGTAGTCATTATTAGATTGCTTCTTGTTATTCCATGCATCATGAAACTGGTGAGCCTCTTGGAAGTAAATACAGTGAAAAGGGTTTAGCTGGTGCAAGACAAAGAAGGGGGAAATTGTAGCAATGTAGCTGAACCTCTTAGACTAAAGGGTGCACCAGCCATCCAGCTGGAATATGTTCTTCTCAGAATTTTCTCAGAGCCCTCTGGAATTCATCAAGGTTACTAAGACATAAGCCGTGCTAAAAGAAGAAAGAGAAGTTGAGAAACCAACTTCCAAGACTACAAGAACTCGATAACGGGGGGCAGCAAAGCGCCTGGACTGTAACCAATCGTATCTTCTGAGAGGTACACACAGAATGTGTGGACATAACAAAGGCACCAAGATAAAAATGCGGGCCTAGCGTGTGCAGAGATTTAGAATGTGGAAGTGCATCATGTCAACAATCAACGGCTTCTGCTTAATCCTCTCGCTCCGTTGTCCTGGAGTCCTGAATTTCCCACAAGGAAAGCCCTTCTAAAAGGGCTCTGATTTTAATGATCGTTGCTGTCTAGACGATGAATAATGGGAATAGTTCTTTCAAATCCTTCCCTCGCTGACATCTGTAAGTTTCATCTTTTCCTGATTGTACTGGTGGCTATACATTAGTTATGACTAGAAAGGAATGCGTTTTAGGGATATGTGGCAAGGAAATTGGTAGCTCTGCTTCCATTTCCATTGTCTAAGAAGAATTCTGGTTAGTTTTGGACTTTTCATAGACCTCTGACTAGATTGCATTTGTCTTTGATTGAGCCCGTAAATTTTAGGCTACTAGGCTTGACCAATGAATAGAAAAGGGAAAGTCACACAGCTTAGGTGGTTCTCTTGTCAACAACTTCTCAATAGTAGGGCGATTTCTGTCCTCAAGTTTGTTACTTCAGCTAGCAGATTATGCTCACTCCAAAAGAAGGTGAGAAGTTTGCTACCCTAAATGGTCCGAGAATTCTTCCTGCTTCTTGGTGACTCTTTTGTATGACTGGATTCTGTATTATTGGAGTTTGTTATAAAAAGTTGGATTAAATTGCGTGCGTCCGCTCTTGGGGGAAACAGTATTTAGCCAATAACATCTAGGCTTTTATCGCCCTGAGACTGTCTGAACGGACCGGACGCTTTAAACACAGTAATTCCTGCTAGTTCCAATTCCATTTTTAGACTCGACAAACCGAATGGTAAACCTGCACCAGTAGGGAGGGACATTGGACTTTCTCCTTTTTAGAGAGAAACTAATGAAAAAGTTTCAGCAGAATCATAGCAGGCTGTAAAATAAGAAAAGCATCATGAAAAGAGGCCAATCCTATCCTCTTAGATATGGCTAGTTGTGATTGGACATGAATGAAATATGTCAACTCTGTGTTCCTGGGTATCGCATCAGTAACAGCTACTTCAGCTGCTGTAGTTGTCTCCTAAAGCTAAGAACAGAATCCAAAGAATTGTGATTCCATGGTCCCAATTCACCCTGTGATGGTGACAGGTGAAAAAGGAGTGGAAGGTGCACGGGGAAATTAACTTGAATGGCCTATCTAAATCAGCAGCCACTGATTTCCTGAAAACTTCAACAGGTCAGTTGACCTGTTGGGATTCTTTTAATCCATGGTCATGTTTTTCTTGGGATTCTTGTAACCTTTCCCCATTCGTTCAGCCTTTGCCCTCAAGCCTTTGCTGACATTTCGACAAGCTGGAAATGTGTTGTCTTTCTTTATCATGTCATAATTCCCTTCAAAGGCTTGTTTGCCTCAAGTCTTATTTTTGCTGGTTTTCTGCTAGTTCATTGTCAGAGGGCAGCAGGTGCTTTGTAAGAGCAAGTACACAATCCTATAGCTTGCTTTTCTTTTGATTTGGCCTGTCTAGAAAACTGAATGACTGAACATTTCCGACAGAATTTTCTCTCCCCATTATGTTTCCCTGGAAGGGCAGATGCAAATCATCTACCTAAACTCTTGGCACGGAAGAAAATAGTGGTTTGCTGCTGCATATAGGTAGAAGCTTACAAAAGGAAGGCCTTGGGCTGAGGCCCGATACTTTGGCTAAGTAGAAAAGGACTATGGGAAGGTGAGGCCGCTGAATCAGAGGTAGATCAACAAGTTCTAGAATGGTCACGTGTTCACGGCGTGGTGTATGATGGTTGGTTGAATGAATTTTGTTATGGCTTAAAGCTGTGGAACTGATAAAGGCCTGAGTGCTTCAAAAGCCTGGTTTTTGCAAAAAAGCAGCTCTCCTCTGCACCTGCCTGGGGACTCTGCGTCACTAGGGACCCTCACTCCCAGTTTGCCAAGGAGATGATCAGTAGGAATGTTGCAGAGCTGCTGTGTCCATATGAACGGAATGGCAAAGAGTGAAGCGGTGGGTATTTTTGGGCTTTAATACAATGCTGCTGCATTGGTGCCAGTTTAGTCGGTTTTCCATCAGTGGCCTTTCTGTCTAGAAGTACACTGCCCAGAGTCTTCCTAGCATGTGATGCCATTTCCTTCCTGTTGTTTTAATACCTTCCTTCAGTTGAAAGGATGATACAATCTTTACATTTTGAAGATCCCTGTTAGGAAACACTATGCCAGAGGAGTCATTGCTCCCTTTTCTTCTGCCTCCTTTGTAATTTTCAGAGACTCATTTCAAATTTCTGCTAATGTCGAGAAGAATACTGAGACTACTCAGCAGGGTTGACGCTCTCAGCTGCTTTCCTCTTTCATACTGCTTCATACTGTATGTGACTTAATGGCCTGGTTTTGTCATCCGCATTTTGCTGTGATCTGTGAACACAAAAAGAAGTCTTTGTTTTTTGCAAGAACTACCCCTAGGAGGATTTGTGTTCATTTTGATTTCTCCGGTGTTAGCCCTGTTGCAGAAAAAAAGGAGATTGTACCCTCTTCTTGTGCTCTCATTCCCTCCTCTCTGCTTTGCATGTCCTAGTTAATCTACTGCCATGACTCATTTGGCATCATCTCATCGTGCAAATTCTGCACAGTTGCATGGACTTACAAATGCCAGGTGCCAAGGAGCTAATATAACCATTCAAAGATTAAAGAATTGTAGGGCTGGGCAAGTTCAGCTGCTGAAACTGTAAGTGGTTAAGTCATGCCATATTAAAGAGACAGAGCAAAGCAGTTCATCTAGGATTTTGAACTGGACACCTCCGAGAATAACAGCTTGACAGCAATGACACAGCCATCTTCCTAGCTGTATTCCAGAAAGAGAAAAGGGACACCTTCAATGGTTAAGATGTTTGGCATGAGAAAACAGCAAGAAATGTAGCCCAAAATACTTGAGCCAGATAAAGTGCGTTTTTCTCGTGAGAATTTTGCAGTTGCTCTTTCTTGTCTGTGCCTTTACTTTTCACAGAAGACAGGGAGGGCGTTCAATTATTATTGTTCTTTTGTTTTCTATTCTTGGCCTCCCTCTTTCCACCTGCCATTAACAATTTTGCCTTTCTTGACTGGCTTGTCTTTCTTTACTTCTAGAAGGTTACATGAGGTCCTCCAACCTTGTCATAAACATTCGCATACAGTGGAAAGGAGTAGAAGGTACATCTAAATGCACAAAACAGACCCAGAAAAATAGAGGTTTTTTACAGTCTTCTGTGAGAACAAGATATCTTTGAACGGAGTAATGCTTTAACTTTTAGTCCACTCATTACTATTATTACAAGTGTTTGGCCTTTAGTACATAGCCTTTGAAATCATCCAGCCCAATATTTTTGGCTAATTTTGTTTTAGTTCTCTCGGGGACTTTGTTTCTTAAGGAATAGTCCAGAGCGAGAGCGTCCACGGTAGAGTTATGCTGCCATAATAAAAGCGTCGTAAATTCTGGTACAGTTTGTGCTGGTAATAGGTCTAGGAAAGAAAGGTTTTACATCTTTTTTGACTTTCAAATGTAACCATTATTTGAAACAGTTAAGAGTTGGGCTTTCCCCCCCTCCAAAATACTTCTCTCTGGAATGTTGCTCAGGGATTACACATAAAAGCTCACCCTGTAAAATATGTTGCGGATAATCTGCAGTAAGCGCAGCTTAGCAGCTAGAGATGATTATGTGGGTTAAATGACATTCCTTCTGCGGTGATGGAAACTCTGTCTACGCAGACATACTCAACAAAAGTTACCATGGCTTAGCTCCTCTCCTAAACTTCATGTGCATTTTAAAACTTTCCAAGAAGGTGAATTCAAGCTCCTTCATTGCTCTCTGCTGGAGTCCCAAGAAAATATCAGTGTGCTTTTTGTCATTTACAGCTGTCATTGCTTAGCTCTTGAACATGAGACTCTCTCATGACTGATGAAAGTTGTCTAGTTAAGAGCGGGTCAAAGACACGCTCCTGCTCTAGAAGGAGATGAGAAGGTTTCTGCAGTCTTTGTCATCTCTACTGCTTGTGATTTCTAGACAAAACCAGTGGGAAGTTTTCTGAAGGCAGTCCAGAAGCTGGCAATATGGACAGCTTACAACCAAACACTTGCTGCACTGCTACCACGGTGATACCAGGAAGGACTTAAAAAATTTAAACGGGCAAACAAAGCAGTTGGAAGGAAAAGAACATTAACCATTATTCCATGCTTCTAATATATCCTCCTTTAAGTCATCATTTTCATGCAGTTTAACGGCTTGCCTTGGTATCCCTCAAAAGGAAATCTGAGACAGAGTAAGCTTTTGAATGCAGTAGATGTGACACATGCAGGCCAAGTTGCCTTTGTTGACATCAAATGCCAGTTATGCTTGAGCTACCCTTTGCTTAAGGTACTTCGCTTACACTAAGAATTTTACTCATCATTGAGCAAATTTTGCTGTCATGATTGAGTAAATTTTATTCATGATAGAGTGAATTTTACTGTCACTCAGAATTTTACTGTCATGATTGGCAGTGAAACTTTTCAAGGAAAGCTCTGGATAGCAATGTTTGTGAAAAAACAGTATTTTATCTCCTGTATTTGTGTGAAGCAGGTAAGCCTTTTGCTGTCACCAGTGTTGCTTACCCTTTCATGTCATATCCCTCTTCATATCCATATTCTGCTGAAGGCTTATTAATCTACTTTAACATTGGCACGTGGAATAAGACTCCTTTTCCTTTTTGAAAGCTAATGTCATTTGACCTACTGACAGTAAATAATTCATTAATTGTAAGTCCCCAGCTAGCATCTTTTACGCATATTCTAACCTTCTAAAGAAGTAACAAAAACACTCTCCAATACTTTGCTTTCTTAAGCACACAAAATGCTTCCCTCCTTTGCAGTTGGCATTGTAAAATGAACCACATCTCTGCAGTATTTTAACGTGCACCATATTTAACCAAGTAATTCAAAAGAAATAAAAAGCAGCCCCTTCGATTTGGAAATATTTTTGAATTGTTTTTGAATATACAAAACATACCCTTACCGTACGCATTGCATGCAGATTTAATCGTCGTGAAAGCAAACCCTATGTTTCTGTTGGGATCGCAGGGTTTTCCAGTTTCCACAATTGTTCTTGGCACAGTTTTCTACTTATGTGACTGTTAGGACACTCACAGGTACTTCTAAGGTACTGTAGTAAGCGGAGAAGGAGGAGAGGTTGTGCCTTATTTCTGGCTTCCTTTGGTTTTCTTTTTGGTTTTCTTCCTCTTGCTCTTTTTCATGTCACCTTTCTAGATACTGTGATTTAGATTTGCAGTTTACTAAGCTGTGTTTTCTGTCTGGAATTCTTTGAAATTCCGAGAGGAACCCCACCGGTAAATATGCATCTTTTTATGATTTGCTAGCTACATAGAAAATCTTCCTGCTGCTCTAAAAGGCTTTTATTTGATATGCATTTTTATCACCATTCCAATGAAAAGTTCCTCTATTCACTGCTTTTGTACTGGATTCAGTTCAATGTGCGCTAACGGTGCAAAAAAGTCCTGCTGGAAGAAAGGAGCTGCATACCAATTGACCAAGACACGTGCTACAAGGGTCTTGGAAAGGTTCAAAGTTTCTCTACCTTTCTGGCAGTCTGTCTTCACAGCAGGACTTGATGAGGGATTTTGCTGGCGTTTCTTTGACAGAAAGCAATAACAAAGCAAGCAAAATGGAGCAGCAGAAGAAGATAGCAGCAAAAGGTACATTATCCCCTCTGTTATTATCATTGTCGAAAGAGATTTTTTCTCGCCATGTTACATCAAATACCTTAGTAGAGCTAAAGACTAGAAAAACGCAGCTCTGTTCTGGTTCATTAAAAGCAAAGCCATCTGTGGACAGAAGTGCCCAGCGTGATGCTGGGAACTCCTAGCTGGTTTCAGGACGCTGTCTGGAGAACGGCATTTTCGGTGGGCTTTACTAGCGTGTCTGTAAGGAGGGGGAGTTTATGTGCAGCTTTGAGCCCTGAGAGTGCCATAGGCAAAGAGATCCATCGTGTAGCTCTCTGACCAGCCACAGCGCACTGAGGCATGATGGATTACTCCCAGAGTTCACGTGGTAGAAAGGTTTTCTGCCCCCGTGAAGGACGACACATCCATTTTCTTGAATAGAGCCATTCTGTATGTTACAATGGTAACTTGAATTCATCAAGTTTGTGCTATTTGTACAATGGCAGTGAGCTTGGATTCTTAAGCTTCTCGTGTTTGACCTGTTTCCTGTTTCAGTAAATAGCAAAACTTCCAAGGACTGCAGCGACAAGAAGATGAAGCTGCTAGTGTATTTCAACTGTTTGCCTAATAAAATGGTGATTTTTGCACATATTCGCAATGAAAATTTACGGTACCGAAACACCAGCTCTGCTCAGGGCAATTCTGAAATTGACTTGAGCTCTTTCCCGTGTTTCTTAGCAGGTGAACTGAGATACTTCTAGCTTCCAAGGCAAGGCATTTGACAGCAGCTTCAAAAAAGGCCCAGGCTGTTGGATGAAAAGGTGAAAAAACTGAGGGAAATGGGGGGAAATTTCACTTCTGGTTTATGTCATAGATTCAGCCAGATGATCAACAAGCATTAGTTTGATGAGGTACCAGCGCAGTCTTTCACTCTTGCAGATCCCCAAAAGCTTAACCATCCAGCAGCTTCTTCCTTGCAACAAGTGCCCCAGCCAAAAGCCAGGCCTGGCCGTCACCTTCTCCTCGCAGCCTACAAACTCTGCCAAACGTACCGGTGCTTCTCACTTTCCTTCTCAGCTACATGGACAAGCACATCCTCTCCATGTCTCCGAGTCCTTAGTGAAACCAAACAGAGGTTCACCTTCAAACAGCTCAGCGTGCCAGGACAGAAAGATTTCACTGGCCTGTCCCCTTGCTTTTTCCTTGCAGCTTTTTATTTTCAGAGCATACACCGAGGCATTGCACTTTGCTTCTCAGCTGAGTGCATTGCCACATTGCTGGAGTCCCACACGTCCATCTCCTTCTCGCACTAACTGCTTCTGTTGAAACATGCTGATGTGATGTGCTTTCCTGCTCAGCTATTAACACAGTCACATTCTATGTCCTGCTTGCAGTCTGAATCTAAAAGGAGACGTTTCTGACTATGTCTCACAGACACAGATGGACCAGGATGAAAAGGTTGCTTGGACCTTGCCACTTACGTTCGAAAACATCCATTCACTCCACAATCAAGAGACACCTTTCTTTGCTTTACATCCTGCAAACTTCACTCACACACACACACACACACACACACACAGACAGACACGAGAGCTACGCACTTTCTTTCTTTCTTTCTTA
This sequence comes from Agelaius tricolor, assembly GCF_023055355.1. Taxonomy (NCBI): domain Eukaryota; kingdom Metazoa; phylum Chordata; class Aves; order Passeriformes; family Icteridae; genus Agelaius; species Agelaius tricolor. The sequence goes on from NW_027269288.1 coordinate 539,583, forward strand.
GCTGCACACACTCACCTATTTCCCACCTTGACCTCTCTACCACTTCTCCTTCGGCCTTGCTGTGCATGGACATTTCCTGTTAAGATACCCATTGTGTTGCCTATCCCTCCCCCACATTGCCTTGCCTTTCCTACCCAATCTTGCATTTCCTTGTCATTGCTGACAATTCCTTTCTTTTCCCTTGCCTTCCTGACCCATGCATGTCCTTCCCTTGCCCTTCATACCAACCCAGTGCCTTGTATTGACTTGCTCACCTATCCTTCTTTTCCTTCCCATTTGTCCAGCTCCAATCTTTCATTTCCTTCTCCTTCTAGGACTCTTATTGCCTTGTCTCCCTCTCTTTTGTGTTGCCTGGCAAAGCCACCACTTGTCTGGCCTTGTCCTTGAACCCCTTCCTTGCCTTGCATTACCTTGCTCACCAGTCCCCCACCTGGAATTCACCACCTCTCTTTTTGTGGAATCTCTTCAACATGCATTGCCCTGCCTGCTTCTCCTAGGATTCTCCAGGCTTCCACTGGCTATTTTTTCTCAAGGCCCAGCGTTTCAGGAGCTTGTGAGAAGAAGCCTGGAGGAGGCCACGTGCAAGCACACCTATCTGTCCTGACAGCTTTCTTCTGACATCTATGCTTACATGCCTTGAATTTTGGACACAAAGTTCATCTTTCACCCTTGGGCTTCAGGGGCAGAATGACAGTTCTTTGGCATACAAAGGAAAGCAGGCAACCCAAGTGTCTTAGGTGCAGATTAGACATGACCCATGCAAGATCAAGGCTGGACAGAGCGGTCCGTCCGGGCCACTTTTGTGTACCAGCAATCTTTGAATGGACCTGCCACTTGCCTTGCATTGGGCAACCAACCAGTTTCCTTGCCATGCCCTGCTCATTCTCCATTGCTTTGCATTCCCTTGCATACCCATGCCTCACATTTGACCTGCCTGCAGTTTTCCTACAGGGCTTGGCCTTGCCTAGCCCTTCCGGTTACCATTACCTCCTATGCCCAGCCTTGCCTCTAACTTCTGGCACTTGTCTCACCTACCACTCCATTTGCTTTCCCCTCACGGCTTCAGTCTTGCCAACCTGTCCCTTGACTTGCCTACAATTGCCTACACTTGCTTTGCATTGCCTTACCTGCATGGAAGGCAAGGCAAAGAGTGGTAGACAAGGCAAAGCAAAGCCAGGAAGTTATTGGAAGGGCTAGGCAAGGCAGACATAGGCAAGCAAGCAAAGCTACGGTAGGGTAGGCTAGGAAAACTAGGCATGGTACTGGAGGCAAGGCAAAGCCAAGTGACTTGGAGTGCCTTTCCTTGCTTGGGAAGTAAAAGATATGGTGGCAATGTTGGTAGGGCTGATGATAAGGTATCGTGGGAAGGTATAGTACAGCAAGACATTTCTGTCCTGGTCCTTTCTGTGTAGGAGCCATTGTTGGACAGAGTCAGTACCGGATGTGGTATGCAACTTTTGCTCGGTAAGTTCCTGAAGGAGAACAGCAATGCTTTCTCATGGGAAGGAAAGAACTTAGCCCCAGTGTTGGAGGTGCAGATAAGAAGCTGTGTCGTGCAGCTTAAGGGCGGCAGCAACTTTCTATGCTGGCGTATTTGGTGTGGAAGCACTGACTCAATTTGTACAATCATGGAGTCGGTATCCATCTTTGGAAGGCAGTCTCCTTCCTGCAAGAATCCATTTGGCATGTGTTTTCCACTTTCTCAAGGCAGCCTTCTTGAAATTCTGCCAGCACACTTCTTTTGGACAAGGTAAAGAGCTGCGCTGGGTCTTGGTGTGCAGCCTAGCTAGTGCCCCGCACAGGTAATGCCCAATAACAGTGGTCTGACACCTTTGTAGAGGATCAGGCCCTGGATGCTTTGGATTTTGGAGGAGGGGATGCCATTTCTTTTGAGATGGGCTTCTAGTTCCTCCTCCCTTTGGCAAAGTTTGGGTGGCCACTTTGGGTGGTCTCAGTGAATTGAAAGGCTTTTCCCAATAGGCAGTTCTCTGGGTTCGAGTTGTTGAACTGTCAGTGGCAATGCAGAGGCCAGGCCAGGCCTCTGCAGGACAGGTTTTTGTCCCTTGTAGCTTTAGGGACTGTGTGAGCAGTCCCAGGTGCCATCCCATTTGGATCCTGACTCTGAGAGATTGAAGGCTTACGGTGGTACCTAGAGCTGAGAAGGAAAGTGGCGATAGCAGGGTGCACGTTTATAGTTTGATGGGTGCAATTGAAATTGTAGGCAGCAAAGAGCTTTCTCCACCAACAGTTTTGCGAGCTCGGCCAACATTTTCAAGTTTGTTACCAGGCTCTGTGAGAGAGAAAAAGTTTGTTAGGGCAGAAGATCTGGTGTCGGCCTTTGAGTGTGGGGCAAAGAAGAGTATCCACTTGGAAGGGGAAGATCGGTGAAATCTTTTTGTCCTGACACAGTTGATTGGAGAGCAGGGACATTTCTGACTTGGCTGGGTCCTGGGGGTGGTTGTGAGCTGGGCTCGGTGCGTGTCCTGGTTTTGTGAGTTGACAATGCTGTGGTGTGGTTATTTAGAAGAGCGCTGACAGTGCCCAGGAAAAAGACAAGCACTTTTCTAGCCCAGGCCCGTTCGTGTGGGAGCAGTGTAGGGACAAGAGCTCCGCTGTGGATCCTGGCTCTCGGGTACTGACAGAATGGGATCCTGCATGTAGCCCAGAAGGAAGAAGAATTGTCGTGAATGGCGGGAGAAATGCGACACACCATATGCGTGAATGGCAAATCCCAAAGTTTATTGAAAACTCACACATATTTATATTGGTGTTAATGAAGCTTATACATATTGCAAAAGCTGAGTTCATTATTGGTTAAAGCACACTTGGATCAACCACACCTACTTCTATCTTCTAATAATTATTTTGCTTCTATGTTTGCATTCTTCCAGCTTCTCTACCTAAGATATCTACATTTTCTGGCACGCGATTTTCTCCCCCGTCTTCCCGTTTCAGAGAAGGTCACTGTGACCTTTGTCAGTGATTGGACACTGGTTGCTTAGTTCCCAGCTTGTATCCCCTATCCTTATCCATCGGTATCACATCGAAATGTCCTTTCTCAGCTAACCAATTATCCAAAAAGCTCTCTACAAAGAATCATTGCATTGTTGGCTGCACAGTTTAGAAGCTTCAAAATAAAAGGCAATTGCAGCATGGCCTCTTCATTTTAGAAAGTTTTCTGGGCCATCAGCTGCTCAACATGTAACTTGCACCCACTGAACTGCATTCAGCTTCCTGGAGATATGCACTTTCCCTCAAGATCTAGGTACCATCTTGCACTCGAACGCTTGAAGATCCCAAACCGCTTCAAAATGTCCAGCGGCTGCTCTCAAAGAAAAAGTCCTACAACAAAAAGGCAGTGCTGGCCATAACGGTCCCTTTGCAGTCTGTCAACCAAACGAAACATACTAGCGATTCTCACGTACTTTCTCAATGATACATATACGTGCATCAGCACATTCTCTCAAAGTGACAGAGACTATCGCTACAGCCAAGCGTTTTCAGCTGCACTTCTGACTGACAGATGTGCCAGGACAGAAGGCATTTGCCAACCTACCCTCTTTCCTGTGCAACCTGACATTGGCAGCGCAAATATTTTCACATTCTTTCATTGTGGCCATGTCCAAAGCAGCTAAAGATCACACAGGTGGAAGTGTCAAGACAGAAGATGTTCTCAAAGTAACTCCTTTTTTTTCTAAACAGCTTTTAAACTGCGCACAATGCTTTGTATCTTCTTTCCCACATAGACCTGCCCTCACTTTTTCACACTCACATCTTTGTTGCAAACATCCAGCAGCTGTTTGCGTAGAAAAAGGCTCTAGACATAAAAGCGAGACTTGGGCTGCACCTTCTGCCTGCCCTGTGTAAGCCACATCAAGCTCACCAGTGCGCTCTGTCCTTCCCTTTTCCGCTACAACTACCATTGTGTTCTCTGGATCTCGGAACCTAAAGGTAGGCACATTTGTTTCCACAGAAGGGCCATAGGTAGCGGCACAAATAGCTCTCGCTGAACTTTAATCCTTACCACTGCCACCATGAGTTTGGTTGGTAGGCCAGTAGGAGTCATGCTCCTTTTACAGCTGGTATGCGGCAGCCACCAGCCCAGTGCTCTTCGACTCTTGTAACCAATCCTGCTTTTACTCTCCCGGAGGGGATTAGGCATCTGTTTCTCACACAGATCATTGTGGCAGCAGCCAACGGCTCTAGTGCACTGCTTCTGCCAAAAGACACTGGGGCCAGGCACTTACCTTCTCAGCACTACGTAGCCCCGTATTCTGCGTCTCTTGTCGTCCAGATCATACCGCAAAGCGTTTCACAGAGAAAAAATGTGCCAGGACAACAAGCTTGGCTGAAGTGTACCCCTGAAACTGGTGGAAGTTTGTATTTGCACCACATTCAAGGGGCAGTCCTCTTTCCTATACAACCTGCAAACTGCTGTCTGTTCCCAGTGCCCTCTGCCCGCTCCTTCTTACCTTGAAGTACCATGCCAAAGAGGGCTCTGTGCTGAGGTCTCAGAAGAAGAGGGAAGCAGATGTGTTTGTAAAGTGGACTGTCTGTTAGTCACTTCCCTCTTCAAAGCAGCGTGTTCCATGCCAAGCAGACAACAAAGCAACAAAAGATGAGCGTGACTCTGCAGTCAAATCCTGCAATGTTCCCAGAAGTGAATTTCTCTCTTCGATAGGACTGACTTGTATGAAGTGGCGTGGTTGTTTCCTTCCATTAGAAGGGAAACTCATCTAGCCAGGCTTCATCACCCCCTGCATCTTTTGGGGTAGTTCTTGGAAGAAAATAGATAGCAACTTTTCCACTCCACATGATTCATGTTTCATTCTCTTCCTTCTGTACTTCAGGGAACAAGCTATCAATTCCCTACTCTTTCTATGAAAAGGCATGAAGCTATTAATTAAATTCCCATAGATATAATAAGGAATCAAAGTCTTTTATGCCTGAAGGGCAGGCCCTTATGGTATGAAAAGTATGGATTGTCAAGGGTGGAAGAAGATCTGTATGAAAAGGGAGAAAGCCCAGAAGCATGCAGGGATTTTCAGGTATGAAAGGGAAAACGACATTAAATTGTCAAGGGAAAGAAATTGAAAGAGGCAGGAGGGAGAAGGGAGGCGGAGGAGGCAAATGCTGCCTTTGAGGACCGTCGGCCTCATGAGCAAACAAGAAAACCAAATGAAACTTCACAGCAATCTCATCCACAACTTAGTGGACAAATGTGCAAACCCATTTCTTCATTTATTATGTGTCTAATATATATAGAGATGTTCTTCATTCTGACAGAATTTTCAGGGAGCAAGCTAGTGCAAGGCACCTGGAACCAATGGTGTATTGGAAATGGCCAACATGCAGAACACGCTCCATCCTGAACGCTACCACAGCAGAATCACAGGATCATAGAATGGCCGGGGTAGACAAAGACCTTAAAGGCCATCTAGTTCTCTGACATGGGCGGGGACACCTTTTACTTGCTCAGGTTGCTCAGAGCCCCATCCAGCCTGGCCTTGAACACCAGGTTGGGGTGTCCATAACTTCTCCAGGCTGTCTGTGCCAGTGCTTCACCACCCTCACAGGGAAGAATTTCTTCCGAGTATCTAATTTCAACCTGCCCTCTTTCATTTTGAAGCCATTGCCCATTGTCCTGTCTCCAGAGTTGCTAATGAAGAGTCCCTCTCCTGCTTCCCTTCAGATATTGGAAGGTGTTGTGAGGTCTCCATGCAACCTTCTCTTCACCAGGCTAAACAGCCCTCATTCTCTCAGCCTGTGTGTCATGGCTTGACACTGGGACAATGCCAGTGCCCCCATGAGTATACTCTCTCCCTGGTTTCTGCTGTGAGATGTGACCAGCAATAAGCAAAGCAGGCTCCCACTTAGGAAAAAAAAATAATTATTAACTAAACTACAAGGGAAAGGAAAAGGAAAAAAAAAAAAGAAACACACAAGGAAAATGAAAACTTCACAAATACATCTCCTCCTCCTCCTCCCCAAATTCCCAATACAATACATCCCCCAAATCATCGACTCTTGGTCCAGCACCACCCTTCAGAATACTCAATCCTCAGTTCATCAAGAGGAGAAGGAGTCCTTCTTGTGCCAATGGTGACCTCTTCCTTTCATGTCCACTGCTCTCACCACTGAACACAGACCAGAGCTGCTTCTAGGGTCGACTTTTAAGGATGCTTCGTCCCACTGCAAAAAGGCACAGTCTCAACTTTGGGACATCTGTCCCCCCCATATTTTTCACCCCCTGGGGCTGAGGGGTACCCACACCGAACCCTCTTGGTCCTGAGGCATTGCCTCCCCCTAGAATGCAGTCCCTGTATCACAAGGAAACATGGCTCTGTCCATGGCTACACACAAAGAGTCCAGCATAAGCTACTCCATCATCTCTTCCACCTGCCTTCTTCTCTATTTCTCTCGTGGCCCATTTCCTCTTATCTCCTCTATATCTCTCTTCTCATTCAACTCCAGGAGGATTAGCATTTTTCCATCATCCAAGAAAAGGGTTAAAAATCTGAGGCTCTGTCTGTCCAGAACTCCCATGGCTGCCCTGCCAGGCACCTTCTTGCACTCCCCTCTTCTCCTTCTCGGCCGGCCAAGAACAGGCACCAGCTCTCTCTCTATCTCTCCTGGGGGGGCGGGGGGGGGGGGGGGCTGCCCGATGCCTCTCAGTGCTCCTCCACCCTTCCGTCCTGCAGGGGCCTTCACCTCCCTTCTGGCCAGGGACCCAGCCTACCTCACCGGGCCGGGTGGCTTCCCCTGCCCCGCCCAGCCCGCAGCCAGGCAGGGGAGATCTGAACCTTTCCCTGACCGGAACCCAAGAGAGCCTCCCAGGGGAGAGCCCTGCTTTTAACCCCGTGTTCTCAGAGGCGCATCCAATGTCCCAATGGCCACCTTAGGTGCCAATATTAAAATCTGAACATCCATTGGCCTCACCACAGCATCCCAGAAAACACATTTCCTGTCAAACCACCACACTGTGGGATATGCTCTTGTCCTGAATACTGAACTGCAGTATTGTCTGATGATTTTTTGAATCCTTTGAAGGCATTTTGAATTCTTTTTCAGCCTTAAATTAGACTAAATAGCTTTGATTTGTGGGTATTGAGAACCAGAAATCACTGCCCTGGCTTGCCTTTTTTACAGCTCCTTTCCGTGGGAGACTCGCTGCAAACGTCACAGCTGGTGAGACAGTGGGCACACCATCATTCTGAAAGAGCTTTGCACAGTAAACATAGAGGAGGATTAAATATTGAAATGCAGATGACAGGAGCTGCCCAATGGACTCTGCTGGTGGAAATCAAATACTAGTCTAGTCTTTTGAATGCAAATAATTCCTCCCAATGAGGCCAGACAGGCTTGTTTGCCTTTGAATCTGAGCATGTGGACAGTAGTGGATGGTCTACAGGTTGAAAACAGTGTAGATACTTCTCCTTTTTTTCAATAGTGGCTCAGAAACTGAAAAGGCAGCTACAAAATGGTAAATACATGCCTACAGATTCAAAAATGGTTGTTCTTAATTTGCATCTCCACCATAACAACAAATTGTTAGAACTGAAATACAGATGGGAATTTTATAGCTTCTCAGAAATGAAGCAGGAATTGGCCAATGGGCCTTAGCAGTAGCTACAAGTTTTTCAGCATGAGGCATCTCAAAAGTATTTTAACCGTACAGAACTTTTCTGTACTTTTGGCCTTTTATCTCAAGGATGCATCAAAAAAAAAAAAAGGAAAAAAACCCCAAGAAAAATATAAAAAGAACAAACCCTACCAAATACATATATATATATATATATATTACATGACTAAGATAATAAGCACAATCAGTAACATATATAGAAACAGAACCCATGGTTTTTAACTTTCAACCTTGTCTTCTCAACACACTCTCAAAAATGGAATTGTTTCCCTATCTGCCTTGAAACATTTTGGAGCAAAAAACACTCTAAGGTCCTGAGAGGTGTTTTGGTCAAAAATCCCTTCTTCTGGTTTTCTGTCCAGAAGCAGAGTAATGGAGGGGAAAGCTGGTAGCTGGCCAAAGGAGGTAGGAAGAGTAATCATCATCCACAACACTGGGGCTAAAGAAATTTCCACAGAAAATTACCTGCCTTATTACTTGCTCATGTGGTGGGTTGAAAGCTCAGAATCTGTTGCCATGTTTCCCATCCCTCAAATGTTCTATTTCACAGAATTCGAGCCCCTCAAACTTCAGTCCTGCCAGAACAGCCTGCCACGTGCTGTCATAGGGGATCTGCTGATGCCCACTGACTCTTACCAGTCTAGTGCTCATCACTGTTGCAGATCAAGAACTACTGAATAGTTCTGATGAATGCTCTTAGAGTGGTTGAAAACAAGGAAAGAATGACTAGACATTTGTATGATCAAATCCCCTGATGGAATAAAAACATGCCAGGACAACAAGCTTAATAAATGTATTCATTGTCATAAGAAGGGAGATGAAGGGTCCAAAAGATTACTTGCATACTTACTGTTCTAAATCCCTTGTTATCTGGTAAATTGCAAAGGATGCCCGGCTTTCACCAAAATGCAAATCAGATTAAAATGTGAAGCCTTACACTTTACTGGATATAAAACTTCATCATCCATTTTTAAATCTTAGAGATTGCAATGTTGTCCTGGTTTAGGGCAAATTTGGAGGAGAATTTCCAAATGAGGGCCCCTCCCCGCAACTGGTTCGGGAAGGATTCCTCAGAGAGAAGTGGAACGAACCTGTTTATTTAATAGGCACAGCACCCCCCAGCACGCAAAAGGAACAATTCCGGATGACACTGCTCTGAAAAAGATGACAAATTCAGAAAGTCTCTCTTGGGGGGGTGCTCACTCTCTTCTCAGTCCCTCCGGCGCTGGGCCAGCTGCTGCAGGCCACAAGGTGCAAACTCTCGGTGTTTCCCAGGTCCCAGTCCGGAGCAGGTTCAAAATGGTCAGTAAAAGGAAAGGAGAAATGGTCCAGGAAGAAATTTGGACAGTTTAGCTAAACTAGCTAATGAGCAAAAGCAAGCAGAAGCAAAGCAAGCAAGAGTGAGAGAGAGCAAAGCGAAAAGCAAAAGCAGCAAAAGCAAAAGCTGCAGTCTCTGTGTCCCGCCAGGCTGATAAGAAAACCAAAACAAAACATTCCCTCTTCAGAGCCAGTCTTAAAGGTACAGAACATAATATCCAACATTCACAGAACACATGAATGGGGATACAAGCATCATAACGTCACCCTAGGACAGATGTATTTCCTATTAATACCTTAATATTAGTAAGGTTTAGAGCTGGAATTCAGAGGGAAAAGAAAGCTATTTTGAATTCATTCTATTCAATCATCTTGTCTGGACTGTCTCTTCCTGCTTTTCACTTCTGAAACTCTGTATGAAAGGCATAGAGTTCTGGATTAATTCTTTTCAACAGTTTCCCCTGTTATTCTTCTTTAAAGGCAAACCTGAAAAATCCACACTTTCTTTCCCAACCACTTCTAAAATTCCATTGAGAAGCAAAAAAAAACCCCATCAAACAACTAAATCTCTGCTCCAATTTGTAGGAAAAACCCCACGCCATTAACTGCTTTCCTAACATTTTCTTTCTCTTGTATTAATATGGCAACCTTTTCTTGCTTTTATAGATTAGAACCAAATTCTTAAAGCTATAAGGAAACACAGGTTTACTGTAGCTGATTCTGAGATACAGTAGTCCAGCAAGGAGGTCAGACCTCAAAAGAAGCGTCTGTACAACAAGATTCAGCACAACGTTGAGACATATTAGCTATTGTTCAAGAAAAGCCGCCAAAATGAAACTGCTTAGACTTCTATACTATCATGGGTGCCTGCTTCCAGAACCTGACCTAAGTTGCTGGAAACTAGCTGCAATATGACTGCAAACAATGCTGTGAATGTAGGACATTGTTATTCTTCTCTTCCATTGAAAACCACAAGTGGAGTTGGGTCATTTTCTTAATAATTCTGTATTTCCTTCCAAACTGGTAAAATAATGATAAATAAAGTGTTCTGTTCATACAGTTTAAATCTAATAATGTTCAAAATGAAAAACAAAAAAAATTCATTCAGATATGGTCTGCAATAATAGAGCCGAGAGAAGAGGAACCAGTCTGGCCTACAAAATAAAGTGAAGCAGAATTTGGGAATTTGGAACACCTTACGATGTAATATTTAAAGAAAAAAAAGAAATAAAATGTAACCTACCCAAACTCAATCAGTGATGCACCGACAGAGAAAAAAGAACTCATTACTACTAATATTTCTTTCATTCTCAGACAAGAAGTTAAATTATCCTCTTGAATGCACGGAAGATTGTTGCGAAAGACAGCAGCCTTCTTCTTTACAACATATTCTTCAGAACTCCAGGAGACAAATCATTAGAGCGATGAGGCTCTTTCCCTCTGTAAAACTTCCAGAGCATAGCCAATATTATATTCCTTTAGAGATCCTCACCGCCCTGGGCGACTGGTGGATAGTCTACAGCTCCAGTACATCAGCCAGACGCTCTGCCTTATTTAGCATGGCTACTGCAGCAAGGACATCATCTCTACTGGCTTTCTATCCAAAATACATGCAAGGCACAACAAAGAATATACCCAAAACACTGAGCACAGCCTATGGCCTTCAAAACAAAAATCTCACGATGGCAATACTGGATCTTCTGATCCAAACCATCGGGAAACATTTCTTTAGAGGCGAAAAAAGCTCCTGTTGATTGTACAAAAAATAGTGATGTAAACCAGAGTTGCGTGACCCAGTATTTCTATTGAACTGGAACTATTTTGATCAATATTATGGATCCATTTCTTTTCAGGGCATTTGGTAAAAAATGTAAAGTATAGTTTAAAAGGAATTATTGGATGCGTACTAAGTACTAGGGATTAGTTAAGGTGTTGGTTTTGCATGGCTTGGTTTTTGGTGGGGAGGGAAGAAGCCAGCCACAGAAGTGAATCTTTTGTGAAAAGCTCCTAGAAGCTTCCTCCATGCCTGGCAAAGTGAATCCCTGCTTGGCACTAAGAACAGACATGCTGCTAAGCCAATTAGACAAGCAGTAATATATTTCAGAAGGAAATCAAAACTGCGGCCAGTTAACTTTTAAGTTTGCTAATTTTTTGGTTGGCACCTCTTCTGGTTTGAAAGCAAAACCAGCAAGAGATGCTGTGGCTGTTGCAGTGTGTGTTTTTGATTGTAATGCAGTTTGAGTAGTCAGCTTGATAATACTTCCTGTTTTGTGCTGTTGGAGCATATTTTATTATTAAGGGATTGTTCCTTTCCCCCCGTGTTGTTAGTTTTTGCCCTAGTTGTCCATCTCCCCAAAGACCTGCCCTTTTGTTCCCTTTTCCTCCTCCCACTGAATGTCAATCCCTCCCCAAGCCTGCCCCTTTCTCTAGAAACTTCCCTATCAATTTTATAGTCTTCAAAACCCCATTGGTTTGTTTAAGTTATTCTCCTCCCCTGTAGTCCCCTATTGGTTTAAACATTGTATTCCCCGCCTTGTGGTCCAGCCCCAGTTGCTCCCAGTGTGTTCAAGATTGTATCCTCCTCTGGGACCTCTCCCCTTTTCTAAGTTGATGTATGCATTTGGGTCAGTGTCTTTGTGTCCCTGACCCTCCAGGGAAGAAACTCCTTTGGAAAACATACAGAAGACCTCTCCCTGTTCCTTGTCCCTGCCCTCGGCGCAGTCCTATCCCCAATGCAGTCCACCTGTGCCATAGAGCAGCTGTGCCCTACAGCTGCACCCTGGATTCGACAGCTTTCTGGGGGCAGCCCACTCTGGCTGTTGGTGTCAGGAGCTAGTCGGTCTGAAGAAATCCAGCATGGCAGCAAGACTCCAAGTCAGAAATACAATTTATTAGGAAAAGGGGAAAAACCAAATACATGCAATGACACAAAAGAAAAACCACGGGCAGAATACAACCTGTCACCCTGCTAGTTAGGGTGGTGGCAGCAGTCCGGATGAAATGGTCTTGTTGAAGTGGTGATCCTGTAGAAACCATCTGGTAGCTCTTGTCCTCTGAAGACCCAGTGGGTGAGGGTGGCTGTTCCTCTAGGAAGCCAGTGGAAAGACTGCTTGTGGTGTCCCAAAACTCAGATTATATCCAGCTGGGGATGCTTAGCTCCTGCCCCCTGGGCAGAGCATCTTGCAATGGGCTCAAATTGTTCTGAGTCATGCGGTGGTTCCTTGATTACCCTCTAAACAGAAATGGCTCCTGGAGGGAGTCATCTCTGAATCATGTGGCAAGACATGGATGGCCCCGTTAAAGAGATAAGGAGATAAGGAAAAAACGATGCCCCTCCCGGTTTCAGCAGCTCTTGAGGTTGGGAGCAGAAAACATTTTTATATTGTAGCCTAGGACAATACAGGATGAATGCTTTTGCATTTGCAGGAAGCTTGTGTGGATTTGAAAAGCATCCTTATAGCAGAGGCACAAAAGTATTCTCCTACCCTTTTAAATCATCTTCAAACCAAGCAATTCTCGCAATAAGGTAGCGCATGAATGACTTGCAAGTGAGTTGAAGAAACACGGCAAAGATAAGTAGTGTTCAACTGCAGAGAATCGTTTAGGGACACCATAGCTTTATATACCTTTATATTTTAAATCAGGAAGCATGGATGGACCGTTTTTTTCCCCTTAGTTGACTACAGAACCCGCGGTCCCTTGCGGGAGGGTGTTTGGATTCAAGATGACACTGGCAGCTAAGAGCATGGCTACATAGAAGGTGCTACTTTGAGACCAGAACATTCAACTACTTCAAGGCAGATAGGAGAATAGCTGACTAGTGACAGCTCTGAGCAGAAGAGTCTGTGGCTTATCCTGTGGGAACAATAGTAAGACATTTCAATTGAAAAACCCCATTCATTTCCAAGGAGCAAACATCAGTAAAAATAAAAGGTCAAGTAAAGACACCCTAGTGCTCTTCTTATCAGAAGCATGTTCCTCCATATGAGAGTATTTAGGAAAGGACAGTCCGTTCATAAAGAAAGGTGTGCCAGTTAGAAAACCTGTAGAACAATACAAGACAAACTCACACAATATACATCCTCAAATGCAAAATGAAGAAATAATCATTTCAAGCTTCCGTGGAATTAATTGCATTTTATTTGTTCTTTTCATTTCAGCTGCTCTCAAGTTATTTTTTAAGACTGAATTTTATGAATTCAGCAAAGCTCTCTTTCTGAATGTCTGCATACCCCTATAAAACACTGAGGTGACAAAGAGAACGGCAGTGGAAGGAAACCTGGTCCACCTCCCCCTCCTTGAAGCTTTAGGCCAGCGAGTGATTAGAATTTAGTCACTTCATTTGCTTTACCAAGAGAGAATGTTTTCCAGCCTTTATCTTGCCTTTTGGAGCTGATTCACTTTGTAGTCATAAATTCTTGACTCAGTTGGTGAGAAACAATGGCATTACAGCCGTGGATGTTAAAGTGCACTGATGGGAAATGAAGTTTTCATCTTCAGGTCCTTGCTTCAGTAAATCTTCCAAATTCATCAGAAAGAAAGTTCCCAGACCGGTAATCCCCACTCAAATGACCTAATTCAAATGGTCTGTAGGCATAAGAGGCATCAAGCAGGTGCTGTCATCTGTTAGGGGAATAGCCAGCCAGTACATGATTGTCTAGTTAGGCGGCAACAATTTTGGAAAGAATTTAGTTTTTTTGTATTGCAAGTGAATGGTCAATACATTTTATTAGTGGATACGGGTAAAAGAATGTCTTCTGCATCCTTTCAGAGGGGAAGCTTCCCTAGATCTAAAGCTGCTCAGCTCCACGATAGGATGCTTTGTCTGAAAAGGGAACTCAAGTCTTTGTCCTTTTGGATTGCTTCCATAGTTTTTCACTCACTCTTCAGGTAGCTGTTAATATGTTCTGTTATCCCTTGCAAACTTTTATGGGCATAGTCACTGAATTGGTACGTATTCCATGAAGTCCACGGGCCCTGTTGAGATGCAGCCACAGGTCTCAAGGGTGTTAGCAGATGTTATTCTGAGGCCACTCCTAATGATGTTTGATGGATCATAGTGACTGAGGAAAGTGCCCAAAGACTGGATGAAAGCAAATGTCACCCATCTTGGAAAAAGGCAACTAGGAGGACTTGGAAAAGTACAAGCCAGCCAGCCAGCGTCATTTTTATCCCCAGGAAGTTGATGGAGCAGCTATTGCTGGAAAGCATTGCCAGGCACATGAAGGAGGACAAAATAACCTAGTCAGCATGGATTTACCAGGGGAACTTGATGCTGAACAACTTTTTAAACTCCTCTGATGAATCAACTTGCCCGGTAGATGAAGGGAATATTGTCTGCCTGGGCTTCAGGAAGGTTTTTGACATTTATCTAGGTGGCAGCACACAGACATCCCAGAAGTGTGCAAAGAGGAGGGAACCAGTGTCTTTTCAAGGATGCTCAGTGAAAAGACAAGAGGCAGTAGGCACACACTGAAATACAGGAGATTGCCTCTGCACATCAGCAAATGATTTTTTACTGTGAGGGCGACTGAACCACGGCACAGACTGCCCAGAAAGATGGTGGAGCCTGGATCTTTGAAGACATTAAAAGTACACCCAGATATAATCCTGGGCAAGAGGCTCTAGGTATCCTGGTTTAAGCAGGGGGGTTGGACCTGGTGAGCCCCACTGACGCCTTCCACTCTCGTTCATTCTGTGCTAATGAATTCTCTTAGAGATGCATTTCAAGCAGTGGCATGACAAAGATCTGTGCAGAGAGAGATCCAAATGGACATGGGATCTAAGTTCCTTAAGTAGTGCTCAAGAAGAATGCAAAACTCTGGGATAAGTGTCTCTTCCATAACTGAATCCCTTTCACGGGAAAATTCCCCAGCTATAGAAAGATCTTCTGATAGGCATGCTTAAGACTGACACTGGCTGAGCAAATTTCTCCCTATGTGTGTTTAAGACCAATTAGGATCTTCACCAAGAGTGTTGTCAACATAGTCACAGAATGTATATTGTTAAGAAGGGACAACTTACATCAGAATGGCAAATATTGGTCCACAAAATGTATTAATGTATGGGAACTATCTACTTGGGTTGAAAATAAAAAGAAAGAGTTAGTCTTTATTTATCAATTCCATCGCAATATTGATGAGGTAAGAAAAAGACCTTAGTCCTTAACCTTCTTAACTCAAGCAAAGATTTTTAAAAATTCCTTGTAAAAAATGTATCCTAATTATCAGACTATGAAACAATTTTAGTTGGGAAAAAAGTTCCAAAATTGTGTAGATAGTGGTAAAGAAGCCAAGAAAATAGGTAAGAAACAAAAAGAGAGCAAAAGAGTCAGCTTCAGTCTGCAAGCTCGTTGTAGAAGTAATCTGCTAGAAAAAGGAACCCCCAGTTGAATTTCCAATGGATTCATGCACTTGATTCAGTAACTAGTCAATGTAAAAACCAATCCTTTTGTACAACTTCTCCCAGCAACAAAAACCCCAACAGCTTGACACCACCATCATGCCTGTCCCAGATGTATTTTAAAAGAAATGATCCTTTCTTGAAACTCTATTTGCATAAAAGTTGCAAGACATTGGAGGGATTCTCCACATTCTCATTTCTCCATGTGGCTTGAAAGTCTATTTGATAAAACATGCAACAAAGCATATGATTTATAAGGTAGGGTAAAATGGATGATTTGGGAATTGATCTCTTGTTGATATTAAACTTCATATCCACTCTCTGTGAAGTTTCTAAAAGAAATGATGGAGCTGAGGCATGAATCTGCCACAACAAGTGTTAAGCAAACATACACACTCCCCTTCACATGCCCCCCTTCCACACACACCTAGGCCCACACAGAGGTCAGCATAGCAGATGACGAACACCTTGGAAAAGACCGAAATGCTAAATACCTCTCTTTGGGGGCAAAATAGCTGGTGCAACAATTCAAATATCTGGTGTAAAAATTCTGTTTAATATCTACTTCCTATTTAAAACACAGCTTTTCATTTAATTATATGTAGGGAATATTTTCATATTATTTGTTTCTTTACAATTACTTTGTTCTCATGTGTTGTATGTCTAGGAATATTTTCTTCTAAAAATAGAAAAAAATAGATAATATCCTTTCAGAAGAAAACATTGGTTTATACAATTTTAAACCATCATGATATGGAAGAATTCTTTTGTCCCTCACTAAGGTGGAAGAACTATTTGGATCACAGATCATTTACAATGAAATACTTTACCTTTTTAAGATGCTTTCAGTCAATTTCATATCCTCATTGCTTATTCATTGTAAACAGTAATTTTTCAGTGAAGGGAAAGTGTGTGGTATATCTACATTATGTTCAAACCCAATTCCTACTAAAGGCCAGGCTGAGCTCCAGTAAATAATGTCCTGAATAATATTTTGCCGCCTTCTTTGGCACTTCATGAAATCCTAACATGAGGAAGTGTTGAAATACAGAGATTTTGTCCCGTGTAGAAACCCATCCCATGTATTTTATGCTGTAATTCTTCTCTCTTTTAAAATTTGCTATCTTCTGCATAGTTTTCATTAACCTGTTACAGTAGTGAAAATCACAGATCAAGGTAATTTTGTAACACTTTGATTTTACCCCAAGAGCTGAGGGAAAACTTGCTCCTATACTTCAATCTGAGTTTCTTCTAGATTCCAACTTTGTTTCTCTACCATCAAGAGTCTCCTGTGTTGCTGCTCAAAGCCCCATCCAACCTGACCTTGAATACTTTCAGGGATGGGACACCCACTACTTCTCTGGGCAACCTGTTCCAGTGTTCCAGCACCCCCACAGTAAAAAAAGTCTTCCTTTCATCTAATATGTGTCAGAAGTATTAAATCTAGGCATATAAACTTTGAGGAAAGGTTTGAAATTCTTTTGATTTGAATCACATTTTATATTTATACTGACTTACAGATGACTAAAATATGTGGATGGGCGTTTGAGCTGACACTTTTTGAAAAGGTGCATGGAATTTAAAATTAAAACCAGTACCATTAAAAGCTTTGTGCCGTTTTCTTTTTCCTCTGGTATTCAAAATTGCATATATCAAATATCTGTGCTTCGTACAAAGCTCTTAGACACTCTCAGAAAAAAGCTTTTCTTTCAGACTAAGTTGCAGTTTACGTAGAACACTAGTACTAGTGAAGGTTTTTCTGGGCATAGGGGGAACGCCTTCTCATTGGATTTGTGTGCAGAATGCATTTTATGCAAACTGGAAAATTGATCCCAGCTGTGTTCTAGTCATCATTCTTACTGCATCAGGCCGGAAGATTCTGTGAAAAGTAGCCTGTGGACCTTGAACATAGCTCATGTGAAACAGATGAGAGGCGATGGAGAAGTTGAGGGAGAGAATAAAGAGCATATGGCCCAGTACAGACTAACAATTGTTTGGCACCCTTTAAAGGCTGTCTTTGACAAGCAGGGCTGAAGCAGGTCTGCAAAATATCCGGGAGATCAAAATCCATTGAAGCAAATTGCCCTGGCCAGTCACCTTGCTGCCGATAATTCACTCTCCATACCAGCTGATCAGGCCTAAGAATGCTGCTGCAGAAGTATTGTGAAA
This sequence comes from Agelaius tricolor, assembly GCF_023055355.1. Classification (NCBI taxonomy): domain Eukaryota; kingdom Metazoa; phylum Chordata; class Aves; order Passeriformes; family Icteridae; genus Agelaius; species Agelaius tricolor. The sequence continues at coordinate 557,113 of NW_027269288.1, forward strand.
AAGGTAGGCATATTTTCACAGATGCAGGGGAAAATCCCCTTGGATGATGGTTCCAAGGGATTACTTGATGGAGCAAGTTATGTACCCTTATCTACCGTGCAATATCTAAGTTGGTGAGTTCACTATCTGTCAGCATCACTTTCGAAAAGAAATGTTTGATCCACAAAACAATATTTCATATGTCCTGTCTACCTGCTTCATTTCAACCAATGAATAGGCTACGTTCCATCAGCAAAGGGTTTATGATCCTATGTTTCTTTAAACTGTGATAATTCTTTATTTTTTTCTAAATCAGACACTGTCTATTCATAAGATTCAGATGTCCATGGCAGGGGTGTAATTAAATTCACATCTTAAAAAATAACCTTCTTCTTGTTATCTTTTTATTAAATTACTGCCATGTAACATCCGTCTGAGAGCTGAAGAAAACCCCTTCATTTGCTGTTTGCCAAGTATCTTCTATGTGATACAAATTCGGCTTGAGAAATCACACCCGTACATTGCCATGTAGCACTACTAGTAATGCTTTCACAACCTTTTCTTCATCATTAGGTCTTTTGGTGAAGTGAATGATTAGAACATAAGCAAGGGCATTTGTTCAAGATGCTCCAGAAAGAGCTGTGGTCTGTTCTCTTCTTTGCTGCCTATGTTAGCACTGAGCTGCAAAAAAGGAAAGATTACTAGGAAAAGTGGTACTTTCAGTCTAAATTTGTAAATGATGTTTGGAATACCCTGTTAAATGACAAGGTGCTCTTTTAAAATATGGCATCTTAAGGGAAAATGTCAGCTTTAAAAAGGTTTTGAGACAGTTGCTTCTGGAAAAAAAAAAAGAAAAGAATTGGAGGCTTCTAAGGTCTTTAGGCATACTATTTTGAAGATTGATTCAAACCACAGTTTCTTCATATAGGAAGAACAGAGGACCATAGATGCAACCCATTTGAAAATGGATTTCTAGATGTTTCTGGTTGGGATTACCAGACGTCATTTCTTGTGAAGTCGAGGGACTGCAGTTAGCATTCCAATAATTTCCTTCCCTGAAATTCATCTGCATTTGGTCCTTTTTCCAGAGTCCCCATTTATTAGTGAAGGTATACTCTATCTATGCATTAGAATATTCCATTAGAGTGTGTGACTCATACTTGCTAGTTAAAATTAGCTGGAGCGGAATGGATAGTTAGAGTTGCGTGTATACAATAGTCTTATTTTGGCAAGTTTTCTTTAGACAATGTTGAAGCAGCACTAGCAACTAGGAAGTACAGCTTGCAGCAGGGAAGGACACTCTTCTGCTTTCTCAAGTTTCCTGTAGTTAAATAGACACCAAAAGGCTTTTCCTAGTACTACTACTGTCTTGTAGGAATACTTGATCTAATCCTATCTTTGATCAAATTCCTAATGGGTTACTTTTCTACAAGGCAGAACATTTTTCTTTTAATAATATGTATTTTGTAAGTTGGAAACATGAACTTGTGCACCAGTCACGTGGACTGTACTCCTTATTAAGTTTCACAACCTTCTTTAGAAAATATTGACTGTGTGTAACTTCAAAAGGAGAATTCTGGGCATCTTCATTCTATTGATGTACTTGTTTTTCTCCCATGCTGGTATTGTTTTCTATCATTTTTACCAACAGAAATATTTTTCCCTGACACCTATGGAAAAGACCTATGTTTACTCAACAGTGCAGCGTCAGTACATTGTTTAGAATGATTTCAACATGGTCCCAAACATATCGGACAGCTAGATAGCAGAGGTTAGCAACAGGAAATGGGAATAACTTCTGAACCGTTTCAGTAGATTTCCCAGGAAGGGCTTGCTTTCTGCCACTGCAAATTTTCCCAGAGATTTTGTCTGGTGAAGAGTTGCATCAAAAGAGTATTTTTGCCCAAACCTTGGGGCAAGCTCTGTCTCGGATTTACTAGTGAATGCAAAGAGGGTGAAAGTGCTGCTTCAAAGCCCTCTGTGCGCTTTCTGTACCAAGAGGGGGGGTGACCCCAGAAATAAGTTTTGATCTCTCTTCAGAACACAAGGCATGTCATCACCTCATTCATCTTCTTCTGGGACTCATAGCGTCTTAAGGCTAAGAAGCTCTCTTGCTTGCTGAAGTGCGTTCAGCAAAAAAACCTTGTCTCATCAGCAGATTTGAACACAACTACAGTCGAGTCAATTCCAATGCTGGCAGGGCAATACTCTACCCCACTAGTAACATGCCACTATTAGAAGACTGTGTAAAACGATTTTTGTACAAAGTAATCGGAGGGAAAAATAGAATTGGGAAGAACTGCACATTGTTCTGGAAAAAGCCTCCTGCCTCAGTCTTACAGACATCATTTGCTGGTATCATTTTTAATAGTTGGGGTTTTTTAAATTTTGTAGAAGAAAAAATATTACTGCACCTTTATGTTTCCTTAATAGAAGTACAGCCATTTCTTAATAGAATAGAAGTAAGCCATTTGGATATGTACAAATGGTCTTTTCAAATACATATGCTATAGCACACTGTGAAAGTAATTAGCTATAAAGAGAAATCTAAAGGTTTAAAAAGATTTTGGAAGAAAGTAAGTCTAAGGTGATAGAAGAAGAAGAAAACAGCAGTTTTCTTCTGGTGAACAAAAAACAAAGGGAGGACCTTGTACAGTGGAGATGTATTATTTGACTTCCTGAAAAACTGAGTAGGTTTGCTATTGCCAATGGTTTTCATTAGGAAGGAAGAGATTCCTTTGGCAAAAAAACCCCTTCAAACTGACTTGACAAAAATGTTATGACACTTAACTTCACCAATCCTGAAGAAAAATTCTCATCACTTGATCTGGAAATCATGATGGTAATGGAGACAAGGATGTCTAAGCCATGCCATCAGGAACATCAAAAAGCATTAGAATGCAGGTAAGACTGAGCTCCTGAACTAGTGTGAAGAGAATGCAAGAAAGACATTTTCCTTTAAGAGTCTTCAGGATGGAGAGCAGATCAAATTTTTTCATGTGAAGTATTTCTGAATAGAATGAATCTTCAAAACAACATTGTTTTCCAAAACCTGTTTACAGGATCTCTTACCATGATACACAGTTCCTATGAATAGAAAAAGCAAAGCACTTTTTTCCAAACTGTTGTGCACTCTTAAGCAATCTACAATAAAAATAGTATTTTTTTCATGCTGGGAATGATGTGAATTACAAAAAAGCCTTGTAGCACACTTGGCACTGTGGTCTCTTGATTAGCATAGCTTTTTATTCATCAAACACGTTTCACATTGACTATTTTTCTCTTTTAAATAACGGCATCTTTGTACTTATGCAGCATCCATGAAGAATTTCTTGGGTGTTATTTTGTACCTGATCCTAAATGGCAGGTTCTGCATTCTGCCATCTGTCTAGCTTTCCCATTTGATGCAGCTTCTGAGAGGTATTTTCAGAATCGAGGACTACTTGCAAGAATGATGCTAAATCCATGCATTTTACTCCTTGGTTAATGCAAAACTATTTTTCCTTTACACTTCAATGAGAACAGGAAAATAATGATGGTGAGTTCAATCCTTAGAGTAATCCAAAGAGGACTATTATCATCATTAGAAACCAAGCAAGGTGTATTTATTGCACATGCATGATACTCACTGATGCAAATTACCCTGTAAATTCAGAAGGAATCTGTATCATAGGAGTGGATGGACTGTTTCTATTGATATTTTGCTTAAAGCAGAAAATTAATTCTTTTGACAGCCAACTCATGATTGCAAGCTCACTTTCAACTACAGCTTTCAAACAGATGAAACATGTCTGTTTATAAAACGATACAGTACAGTACACAGTAGCAAGTCAGGTCATAGACATTGAAAAGAAAAAAACAGCTCAAAGGACAGATTCATTCACATCTACAAGCCCTCAAGAGTGTACAGGTCAAATGTCCCCAGAAAACTAGGCTGGTGGCGCAAATTCTCTATGTTGGCACCAGCAGAAGCAGCTGCTATCTTGATAGGATGCAATCTTGCTTACATCACCCTTCAGAGCAATCTTCTGTACCCCTGCCCAATACACCTTCTGCTCTATTCCTTGGACTTCACATTTGCATTTCTACAGAGTCCTGTCCTGCAAACTGACTCAAAGTTCAGGTAGTAGATTTCCAAGATTTAGAAATGTTGTGTGAGGTTCATTTATTTCATATTTCATTCCATCTAAGCAAACTGTAACTTTCTGAAGTGAAATATTTCGAGTATGTCACGTGTATTTTAATGTTAGCTCTGCTTCACATTAAAACTTCTCACAGACCCCTGTGATGCCTTGCTGCAAAAATATATAGCTGCCAAGAGTGGTTGTGGGAAGTTAGAATTGCCAGAAAACCGTACAAACAATCTAACAATAGAGCCTTGGATTTCTGAATATAATTGCACCATGTAAAGTCAAAATATAATATTTAAATGATTTTAGATAATGATGAGTGTGGGCTAGAGAGAATCCAGATAGAATTTTATTTTTTTAAACAGTTCCGGGAAAAACATGGCCTTGACTTGGAAGTATAGCAGGAAATATTTTTATACAGCATGAGTTCTCATTACCTAATCATATGATTTGTAGACCTGAATTGGAAACCAGGAAAGAAACAAAGAAAAATATTCAAGCTATAAAAGATGGGAGTTTAAAATTTTCTTTGTATTTCTGATTAAAGCTATTAGGTAGCTAAATGGTCACCCATTATTTTAAAAAGCATCTGGACATTAAAAATAGGTAAATTTCTGCGGGACTTGGATGTCAGCTATTCCTGAAAAGCTTTCCAACCCTGAATCAATCCACTTAAACGCAGCTGTATTTCAGATGCTCAGTGGAACTGTCCATGTAATGCATATAGTTGACAAATAATCTGCAGAAAAAGCTAGATCGATTTGAAGATCTTTTCCTGTAAATGGTATTCACGTTATTTGTACAAACACACAGATGGGATTTCTGCTGTCTTCTTCAGGCCACTTCCTCCAGAGAGCTCTCCATCAAATCTCTCTAGTTCTACTCTTCTGGTGATCCAAAGTCAGCACTGGGATGGTCCAACTGCATGAATTACTGTCTGCTAGAGGTGCACCCTGAGGGCTTCTGTGTGCAGCATCACGTGAGCCCTACTAAAGTCACCCTGTTGGTATAAACTGAGCTAGCTGGACCTTAAGGGACAAGATTGTGCACTGATATTGTAAGAGAAATTAGGTACTAAGAAGGAGGCTGGAAGATTTAAATATTTCTGCCTCCAGCTTAAGCAACATTAAATCTTGGTCTTTATCTGAAAAACTAGGTGAATTAACCTATTTGGCATTCCTATGCCAAAAATGTCAGTAATACAACAAGAACCGTCAAAAGAGTAACAATTCCAATCATTACTTTGTAAAAGTAATTCATTGGAAGAAGTCGGGAAGAAGGATGAAACATGCCAATATCCTACCCTGAGAATCATTCTGTTGATTTGCACAGGTTTCTTATTATATACCCATCTAATGCATTGGACATGCATGCTTGTGATGATACAAATACTTGCAAAGCTTACCAGATAAACCATGTTCTCTTCAGACAGCAAAACATTTCTTGATGGTTGTGTTTGCTAATTACATTTAGACTCAATGTTCTTAAAGGTCTTTTCCAACCAAAGTGATTCCATCATTCTCTAAATCGCAGATCCTGCTTGTCTTGGTTGAGGGCAAATTTGGCAGCAATCCTCAAGAAGGGGTGATTTATTAAAAATATTGATCTAGTACTGATATCCAACTGTGACGGACAAAGGCTCCCTAACAGTTCAAAATTAGAAAGTGTATGTTTATTGCAACGCTGGGCAGCGTGCGGGATAGCTCCCAAATACACACTGTGATTTAGAGGTGATAACAGAGTCTTTTTATCTATACAAGTATTGAATACCCAAAAGACAAATACATATTCATAATTTAGGTACATCCCATCATTCCTCACTTCGTATGGTAATTAGTTCAAAAGCTATTAAGCACGCGTAGTTTGTTGCTCAAAATGAATCGGTGGTCCCTTTCATGGGGAGGGGTTCCAAAATGAGGAAATAAATGAAGTCTTCCTGGTTCTGAACTTTCTACATTTTCAATGCAAATATGACAAATGAACCCATTGGTAGAACTCCCATTCCCCATCTTCAATTGGTTTCAGAACAGAGGTGGCCTACAATTGTCTTATGTTCCTAAAAGCTATTTATGAGTTTCTGTATTCTTCATGATAAACCCAGCTAAGCAAACATGATGTTGACAAGCAATCAATTATTAGTTAACTACTAACTCTTAACTTCATCAAGGCCTACCTATTTATTTTGATAAACTCTAATAAGGCTTATCTCTGACTAAAACCTCAGCTCCTCTAAAAACCCTAAATTTCTTTAAAGTTCATGTCTCAGGGGGCCCCCCCCCAGAAAGCCCACCTACACGGCCCCTCCCCTCAACTGGTCTGGGAAACATTTCCTCTGAGAGAAGTGGAAAAAATCTGTTTATTTAACAGGGAAAGCACCCCCCAGCACAAAAATGAACAATACCAGGTGACAAAACTCAATCGCCGCTCTGAAGAGACAACAAATTCAGAAAGTCTCTCCTGTGGATGCTTGCTCTGTTATCAATCCCTCCGGCACTGGGAAAGGCTGCTGCCCAGAGTAGGCCCCCATAGGCCACAAAGTGCAAGCTCTCAGTGCTCTCCAGGTCCCAGTGTGGAGCAGGTTTGAACAGTTCCAAGAAAAGGGAAAGAAAAAAAGACAGTCCAGGGAAAACTCTGCCTCAGCCAGCTAAACCAACTGAAAAGCAAACAACACTCTGTTCTGCTCCATCAGTGCCCAGACAACACAGTGCAGCACAGAATGTGGAGCAGTGTTGCTTTTAGAAGGTGAGTGCAGCCTGTGATAACAAACTCCGTACTTCTTCTTCTCCCCACCTTTGCTCTCAGAAGCAGTCTTGAAGGCAGAGAATAGAATATCCAGCATTAACAGAACAGATGGCTGGGGATACAAGCATCATAAAGTCACCCTAGGACACTGCTCTACTGAGATATGTCACCAGACTATGCTAAGACAAAGTTTTGGAACTGCTAATTAAAATTCTACTATCACAGTGAAGCTGAGGAGGAAAGACAGCTCACTCCAGTTACCTTGTGGCATGCCAATACTTCCTTTCAATCACAATGGTTTTCGTCTTTAAGTCCGTGACATCACAGGCATAATTCAACATCTTTTGGGCAGGAAGGAAGATATTCTTCTTCTCATTATACTGATGGGTAAGCTGAAATGCAAAGCAGTTAATTCAAAGTGAAACAGCGATAAAGTCAATAGTAAAACTCACCACAGTTTTCTTTACCAAGCCAAGTCCTTACTATCCCAAAATACAAGAACAGCTGTAAAAGCCTTGTGGTTTCTTAATTTTTTCCTATACCTACATGGGAGGGTAAGGGATAAATGATCCCAAACAATGGTAATTCACAACAAAGCATTCTTGACATCATATTCAGCTTTTGCATAGTGAGCTCTTCACCTGATCAAGTTATTCCATTGCAATAGTTTGGGGAGTATCTTAGAGGGCTGGCTGTTGTTTGGTTTAAACCATCTTGATCATTCAGGAACCCAGTAGCAATGAGAAAGTTCAAAATAAGATAGTGCTACGCAGTGATTTTCCTATATGACAGATGTATTTCTACAAGACAGAAGGCTGACCTAATGCTTCCCTACAACATGGCTGAAGTGGCATCCTGTTCCCCATAGGTTTTTCCGTTTAATTTTAGCAGCTTTCTTACTAGATTAATGAGCTGAACTAACTCAAAAAGGAATCAGATAAGTGCCAGAGCTTTAAAACAAACAACAACAACAACAAAAAAAGATGCAAAATGGTGATTTGTGGGTGCGTTTGAAAACAGAAATTTTTTTGTATTTTTCATAGAGACATGGCATTCTCTAGAATGATATTGCTCCAACGCTTTGAGTTTGGTTTTCTTTTTCCCCCTCAATTGTAAATGTTATGCATTCTTTTTGGCCAGTTCAGGAAATAGATTTTCTGATACGTGTGAAAGACAGTCTAAAGTTCCCCTCATTTGCCTCACGACCATTCCCAGGACAGACACTGGGACCCTAAAGACACCGATGGGAATTCTGGCCTGCCAGTAATGGATGAACACCAAAAATCCTGAGGCCCCTGAGCAGAATTCTGGCCTGCCAAGTGATTGTTCACAGCTGTGTCTTCAGTGACTGCTTCTAGCAGGGCCTGCCAAAGGGCGACCCAGCCTATATGCTTGCACCTGCTTCACGACAATAGACCAGGAATTTTCCCACCTCTTGGCCAGATGAACTTGCTGGGGCAACTTGGTAGGCCCCCCATGGAAAATCCTTCCTCTGCTCCACTACCACCGTGAGGCACCGAGGTTGAAGCCCCCCTACCAAGGACTGAGACTGAGACACCTGTAATTCTGATGCAGGGGTGCTGGCCTGACTGAAGCAGGATGCCTGCTGAGTGTTGCCTACAGATGTGCCTACAGGACCTAGACTGGTTTCCCCCAGAAAGCAGTCCTGAAACAGTGGGTCCCACTCACTGCTGATACTGACTTATCCTGCTGAGAACATGGACTGTCTGGACCCGTCTTCAATACCTTTTTCCCCCTCAGCAATTTCAATAGACTTCTTGATTGTATCTGTTCCCCCTCAGCCATTTCAAGATTCTGTTTCCCCCCTCAGCAATGGACTATAATAGAACCTTGAGTTCACCAGGACTTAACCTTGAGTTAACCAGGCAGGGCCATTATCTTCCCAACGTGACTAGGCAAACTCTGTCGGCTGGACTATGAGGACTTAGTCTCTCCACATTTGGTAGCTATACTCCTGTCTTGGTTCAGGGCAAATTTTGGGGAGAACCCCCAAAGGGGCTCCTCTAGGAAAGCAGATTCATTTGGCCCCTCCCCTATGAAATATTAATCCCAATATTACCGGGTGGGACGTGCCTGGGCTCGTCTGACCCTTGCTGCTGGGCCAAAGGCGGCAGCTGTGATGTTTCACCTCAGAGATACATTTGGCCGGCTGCATCCTGCAGCTAGGCACTCGCAACAAATCCAGGCATAGTAGAAACTCAGTTGACCTCTGGTGGAAAAGGTTCAGGGGACGGTGAAGAGAAAAAGGAGAGGATTCTGCTGTAGAGTTTTAATCCAGAGTTTATTCCAGGATGACAGACCTCTGAAACTTGTAACAGCTCCCAACAGAATCCAGACCGCATGGTCCCGTCTCCTTTTAAGCCCGGGGACAGGGGCAGGGGAAGGCACAGGTGAGCCAGCAACCAGGTGGGAGGAGGGGAAGGCTCAAAGGATAAAGACACTTGGACAGGCCAATGAGCCCGGACCTGAGGGGCATCTTTTGAACTTCTGCCAACCACACCATGACCCTGCTGGAATGTTAAGATTGATGGACAGCACTTAGCAGGAGGGCAAAGGGGGAGGGGAAAGGACAGGTTTCACCTATCCCAACACCTGAGGGATTTTCCTGTTTCCTGAAACAGGAAATGGCGTCACACTGCAACACTCCCCCCAACCGGTCCAGGAGAAAATAGCTCCTTGGAAAGAGGTGGAAAAAACCTGTTTATTAAACAATAAAACCTAAACAATATTGAACAATAAAACCCCTTGTTGCTCCAAAAGAGATGACAAACTGAGAAAGTCCCCTCCCTGGGTTGCAGTTCAGCTCACACAGGCTCTTATCAGTCCCTCCGGTGCTGGAAATGTTGCGGGCCGGGCCCGGCCTGGTGGGCCACAGGTGCTAGCTGCCGGTGCTCTTCTGGGTGTTCAGTCCAGAGCAGGTTTCAAGAGGTCCAAAGAAAAGGGAAAAAAGAAAAGAAACCACAGTCCAGGGAACTTCCTTGCCTCAGCAAGCTAAAACTAACTAAAAGCAAAGGAGAGCTCTGTCCCACTGTCTGTTCATCCACAGACAACACAGTCCAGGAGCAGGAATGTGGAGGAGTGAGTGCAGGGTCTGAAAACAAACTGCTGCTTCTTCTCTCCCCCCTTCACTCTCTGCAACAAGTCTTAAAGGTGCCAAACTTATGATGCAGCATAAACAGAACAAGATGATTGGGGTTAAAAGCATCATATAATCAGCTTAGGACAACTCCCTCTCTCTTTCTCCCCCTCTTTTCTATTCTTTTCCTCTCCCTAATTCCTTTCATGCATTTGCTGTGGTCATTCTATAAAGGTGCATTTCTTTGGATTGATACTGCAATCCCCTTTCCGTGTTGTCTGTTGCACTCCCAGATCAGTTAACCAACCATCACCACCCCCATTGGTATGAGCGGATCGTGACATTAAATTGGCATCATGGACAGGATTCTGATCGACAGAAGGGTCTGCAAGGCTGTCTGTAGTCTGTAACAGGGGAAGGACGGTTTGCTTCAGCCACACCTAGCCCCTCATCGCGAAAGGGTTGAACGAAGATGGAAAGCAAGGAAAGCTCTTTGAATTTCCCACAAACTGCGCACGCCCAGGTGAAATACGCCCCCATACTCTATTGAGGGTTCTGTCTTTAGAATTTCCCAAAAAATCTCTTAGCGCAAAAGGGGAAACTGTTTTTGTTTATGTGTGAATTTGGACTGTCTGGGAAGGAAGGGACAACTTGGAGGAACTAAGCAGGGCCTCCCAGGGAGATTTGGTCTCTTCACCCAGCCAGGGAAGCAAAGGGGAGCACAGCAAAGGCTGTGAGATTGTCTAACTTAAGTTTGCACCTCCCTGTCATGGTTTTGGTCCCTTCATAAAATGACTGAAAACTCTAGCACAAAAGTTACAGCTGAATTTTCTGCTCTGCTTGCTAAATAGAATGCCAAGCCTTCTCCAAGGGGGGAGATTTGGGCAGAGAACAGCTGGTTTAATTTAGAAAATGTCATAGATAGAATTTGTTCTTTACAACATGAAACAGAAGTTAAACTGGGCAAAAATAAAACCATCCTCTGCTCAGTTTTGGCAGCTTGTCTCACAGCAGCCATAGAAACCCTTTTTAAGCAAAGAAACGAGGAAATAGCAAGAATAGATTCCCTTCAAAACCTAGTTGAAATTTTGCAGAAAGAATTAAAGGAAGAGAGAAATGAGATCTATAGGTTGCGAGCTGCCCTTAGAGAGGAACTTGCTAAGAATTCACATCATACTGATTCCTCTACAGAGCCAGAGGAAAAGGAAACTCCTGACGTTAAACAAATCTATCCCCGTCAGGAACTTGAGGCAGTAAAAAATTGGAGAGAATACTGCTGTCCTCGCTTGAGACCCTTGGTTCAAACAGAATAGAACTATCTTAATGATGAGGATTGTTGGAATGTTGGGGGACATAAGACAGATGATGCACTTTGGACCTGGTTAACATAAGAGATTTGATAACAGGATGCCTTGGCATAAACAAACGGAACTTTGAAAATTCGACCTGGATTGCAAGAAGATTAAATCAAACGGGTTTACTGGAAAAAGAAAATCCCATTAAACTCTGCAAGCAAGAGATGTTGTTATATGCGTACGTTTGTGGATATGATTTTAACCTAATCATTGTAGTACACATTACTAGTCTCCCTGCAATGGTATGTAAGTGCTTGTATCCCACAATCAAATTGGATTCTGATTACCGAGTGGGTCTCCCTGTCTCTCTGCATTGCTGAAAGAGGATCTTGACCCACCTATCACAACTAAACAAATACCGTTCAGTGCTACCGAATTAGCTAAGCTGTCAAAAGAATTTGGGCGCCTCCCACAAGAATCAGAGACAAATATGTCCTCCGAGTGTCCCTCGATGGTGGAGATCAAATTAAATTAACCGCAGGCCAGTGGGTACTGGGGACATGGAGCCTTCTTCACAACAGGAGATAAGGAGGTAAGCGTGATGCATGGTCCCTGACACAGGGTGCGTCTTTCTGGGCCGGGAGAATGAATCCTTTGGAACGGGGTGACCCCCTGGCAATCGTTGACACCACCGACCAGCTCTTAGAAAGTGTCCACAAAGCCGCCTGCCTGCAAAAGATTCATGAAAAGAAATTAGTTCCTGGTTTTGAAGGCCCAATGCAATTACCTGTGAAGCCAGAACTAATGACCGATTGAACTCGTGGGCTTCCAGAAACACTTAGACATACAGCAATGACTCTACAGAAAACCATAATGGCTTTGAATCCTGTAGAAAGACTAGATAAGATTCCTCAGGAATTCCCCTGACCAAAGTGGACCTAGAGATCCTGGCTTCACTCCCTACTCTTCCCCCTCACAGCCCTCAGCTTCTCAATCTGATTCACCTGCCAGTAGCCATAAAGTTTGGACATGAGCTGAAGTTGCAGTAGATCTGATTAATTATTGTAGACAATATGGACCTATAAAAACCCCGGCATAGAAATCAGAAAATAACAAAGGTGTTTGGTTTATTGGGGCTCCTCACAGTGAAAATATAGAGAAAGGAAAACAGATCTCTAACTGCCACCGTTGGTGGTTGTTGGGAATTCAAAAGTGGGTCCCCAAAGAGGTGATGGATGGTTTGCCCCTTGAGAAATTGCAGAAAATAATAAATAATTGGCACCAGCGAAAACCGAATCCATTGGCTCAACCCAGTGCACCCCTCCCTTCTCAGGGACAAAAACTAACCCTCCCCCAGCCTCTCCCACAGAACACAGGCAGTGAACCAAAACCAACAGGGTTTTCAGGAAACAAATCTCTCTGCCGCTTACAGGTGGGCAAAGGGGCGGAGCGTGGGTTTATTTAAGAATGCTCACTAAAAATAAATCAGGATATATATTAAGCCCAGCTATCACGGGCCTCCACAGGCTACTAGTAACCTTTTTGATTGACGTTGGGGCTCAAATCTCTGCACTGACAAAAAAGGATGCCCAGAGGTGTGGAATTGTTCCAACTAAGAGACAATGCTGTGTTCTTAATGCTCTGGGAACTACAGAATCTATGAATGTTGCCTTAGCCAAACTGAGGCTCCCTGGAAATGAGCATCAACTAGTCATCAAAATGGTAATTGGGAACATTCCAAATAATTGATTAGGAATGGGTGTCCTTGCTGGGAGGCAGTGGGAAGACTCTGAGGGATTTCTGTGGTCTTTTGGCACACTGCCACTTAACATTAGGCCGCTTCAAACCGCACCCTCCCTACCCTATAATCAAACAACTAATGTAAAACAATACCCTCTACCTTCTGGTGCCAGAGAAGGTATCAAAGCGGTTCTACAGGACTTGAGAAACCAAGGGGTAATAATTCACACACATTCTCCTTTTAATTCACCGGTATGGCCAGTCTGAAAAGCCAGTGGAAAGTGGAGATTAACAGTAGATTTTCGCAGGCTTAAAGCCAACACAGACCCTCTTACAGCACTGGTCCCAAACTTAGCTGAATTAATAACATCAATTCAAGAAAAGGCTCACTCAATCATGGCAATGGCAACTATGGATGTCAAAGACGTCTTCCTTATGATACCTATACAGCCAGAAGATATAGGGACCATTTTGCCTTCACATGGGAAAGGACGGCAATACACTTGCACTAGGCTTCCCCAAGGCTACAAACACTCCTCCACTTTGGCCCACCATGCTTTAGTTGAGGAATTAGAAAAAATACCCAAACCTGATCCTGCTGATCCTGTAGCTGATAATCAATACATTTAAGACACTCTGGGGGGGGGGGGGGGGGGGGGGGGAGGGGGGGAAGGATGAAATAGAGGTCGTAGGGAAACATCAGCAGAAAATAATCTCTCACTTAAAAAGTCTTGATTTGCAGATACCCGCAGAGAAAATTCAGAAACCTTCTCAGGAAGTGAAGATTTTGAGAATTTGGTGGAAAGGAGGCATGACATGTATTCCACCCGATACCCTAACCTCTTTAGATCAGATTCAAAGGCCTGAATTGAGGAAAGATCTCCAGCAAGCTCTAGGACTATTAGTGTTCTGGAGAAAACACATCCCAGATTTCTCAATAATTGCTAGGCCGCTTTTTGACTTGCTGAGGAAAAGAATGAAATGGGATTGGACTCCTTCTCAGGAAGAAGCATTGCAATTACTGATTTTTGAGGCAACAGCTCACCAAGCACTAGGCCCTATCCATCCCACAGATCCCTTTCAGGTGGAATGGGGATTTGCCTCCTCAGGGCTATCAGTACACATTTGGCAGTGGGGTCCCGAGGGTCCAACGGGGCCTCTTGGTTTTTATTCCTGTGGTTTCAAAGATGCTGAGAAAAGATACACTACCTGGGAAAAGGGGTTGTTTGTAGTTAGCTTAGCTCTCCTAGAAGAGGAAAAAATTGCATGACAAGAGCTTATTGTATTAAGAAGCCCTTTCAAAGTTATCAAAATCGTCACTAATGGGAGCCCCACCCCTCCCCCCCACCTGACGGGGTAGCCCAAAGGGCCTCAGTTAGGAAATGGTATGCTCAGATGGAAGGCTATTGTAATACCGTCTCACTAACGGAAGATGCTGCTAAAAATCTAACAATCCAAGGCACTGAGAGCCTGGTTAGCAGCCAAGATAAATCTGCCTCTGTAATCAAAGCTGCCCTTCCTTTCTCCCCCGAACAAGCAGCAAGTTCTTGGTTCACAGATGCCTCTGCAAAACGGGAAGGGAAGGTATGGAGATATAGAAGAGCTGTCTTACACAATTCATTTGGTGAAAGAATCATTACCGAAGGGGAAGGCAGCGCTCAGGCTGGGGAACTCATAGCTGTTTGGAGTGTTTTCCAATGTGAGGCACAGAACATTTCTCTTGTCTGCATTTATACCGACTCTTACGCAGTGTACAAAGGTTGTACCGAGTGGCTTCCTTTCTGGCAGCAAAATGATTGGGAAGTTCACAGAATTCCAGTGTGGCAAAAGGAAAAGGGGCAAGAAATTTTAGATGTTGCAAGCCAAGGAAATGTTGCTATTGGTTGGGTAGCTTCTCAGCAAACAGATGGAAATCCAGCAGGAGAGTGGAAGAATAGAGCTGATGAACTAGCAAGGCTCAGCCCCCTGAAAAAGGAACTCATTCCTGAGGACTGGGATCAACTATTAGAATGGCTGCATGGAAAAAGACAGCACCCAGGTGCGAAAGATTTGTACAAAGAAGCTCATGCTTGTGGTTGGCTGGTTACCAGGGAAATGTGTAAAACATGCGTATCGGCCTGCAAGCAATGTCACAGGTGACTGGAGAGACATCCTTGAGAAGATGACCCTCTGCATTTAAGAAAGGGTAAAGGCTTATGGGACGCGTGGCAGGTAGACTATATTGGCCCCTTTAAGAAGTCAGGAGGTAAACACTTTGTGCTAGTAGGAGTAGAAAGTGTATCTGGGTTGGTTCAAGCTGATGCTTTGAAAAGAGCTACAGGTGATAATGCGGTTAAAGCTTTGCAGGGGTGGTTTGGAACTTTCCCAAAGCCACAGGAAATTCAATCTGATCACAGGTCCCACTTCACTGCTAGAGGTGTACAGCATTGGGCAAAAGGTGAAGGAATTAAGCGGTCTTTCCACAGCCCTTTCCACTACCCTCAAGCTAAGGGGATCTTAGAAAGGACCAAGGGTTTTTTGAAAGGACTTCTGAAGCCCCGGGAGGGAAATTGGGACGTTCGGTTATGGGAAGCTGTTAAAAGAGTGAACAGTAGATGGGGGGTGAATGGATGTCCCAAAATCACTGCCTTTTGCCCAACAGCTCCAAGCATCGTTCCCTTACTACGGCGACCTGACGATTCAAAAAGTCCAGCACATTACCCTGGACAACCTGTTCTGGTGGACCTCCCTACTGTAGGGGAAGTAGCACTAGTGCTGAAAACCCCTCTGAAGAAATATGCATGGGTAGCCTCTGATGCTCTAGGGAAAGAGCATTGGATAAATACACGCTGGATAATCCTATCATTTTAACTCTTTTCTGCCCTCAGTGGAAGGATTTCTGTTGTTTTTACTTTTACAGAAGAACCCTGAGGAACATGAAAATCATCTGAACCATGATAACACTGGTGATGCTTTTCTGCATCCTACCACAATTCCATGGACAGGATCCTGCTGCGTGGTTGTGGTCTGAAGCTACCCTCCATCCCACTAATGTTCTAGGAGCGTATCCCAAGGGTGGCCACCCAAACCTAGAGCCTATAGTGCTGCATGACCCCCAGGTATATGGTCCAAGTGAGTGGGGATGGGATCAGAAGGACTGGACTAGAGCCCTAACTGGAACAATTGGTGAGTCGATTGTGGAAGCATGCAGAAAAATGGAAGGATCTCTCTATGAGAAATCCACCTCCATCACAGTTGCCGGAAATTTTGTGGAACCAGATGGGAAAAATGATCTGGATATCCCTTCAGCGAGACTGTGTCCTACAAACAAGTGGGAGTGTGCCAAACAAATTCCCCTTACTCTGTGTTGCTGCCAGGAGTATGTTGGTAATTACACTCTAGGTCGCAAAACGAACAATGTTGCAAGTACAAAGGATTGTAAAAATGAACCAATTGATTGCTGGCATAATTTGACGTTAACTAAACCGACTTAAGTGACATGCCGCTGGCAAAATAACTTGACCAACCTGTTAGGTTGAAAAGGCTTAGTTCATAAATTTAAGATAGACGCTATAACAAAACCCACGCTGAGTACCGTAGTTACATCCCAGTGGAATAGACGGGACTGAGAGCATGAAGCCCACACTGAGCACCATAGTTACACCCCAATGGGTAGAAGGGACTGAGAGCACAAAGCTGACATTGAGTACAGTAGTTACATCCTAGTGGGCAGAAGGGACTGAGAGTCCCCTTAGTCAATGTGGCCTTGGTCCCAAGCTTTTGTTCACTTGGCAGGAATGGGAAAAACAAAAAGCCTGGCAGCTTCAAGGGGGAGTGGGAGAAGGAATTAGCCGAAGGATTTGTGGAACTGCTTATAGCAAAGCAATCTCAATCAGTGTTTTGACAGATCAGACAAATAAGCGTGAACAGGTTTGTACGCCCCCAAGCGTACAAGACTGTTGGCACAATTTTACATTAACACAAACTGCAGAAGTAGTTTGTCTTTGGTCCAAAACTAGTGAAGGCTTTTAAGTTGATAATAAATGGTATGAACCAACCTTCTACTACCACCACTCCGGCCCAAGCACCGCTTATGCTTAGCCTGAGAAGTTTTGAAATTGGACCATATATAACCAGGAAAACTGGTCAACAACACATATTGTTCAATCTGGCACAGTCTCTTAAACAAGTCAAATTGCTGATGATGCAAAACAATGTCTCAGAAATTCAGCCGGCCTGTTTGCCTTTTTTGCGGACTTCCTTTGAGGGTTGGACCACCTGGCTGCAAAAACAGAAAGTCCGTTTTTTCTTTAAAAACAGACACTAAGAGACATAACCGGTGTTTTGGGAACAGGTTTTGGAATTCTAAATAGTATTGATTCTGAAGTACACTAATGGATAAATTGGCTGCCACAAAATGGTTAGAGATTTGACCAAATTAAAACAACCACTGCAATCATCCTTATTGGCTTTGGGAACACAGCAGGGCTTGCTATCAAACATATTACCAGCTTGGGAAAAGGTAAATGTAAGTGATCACAAATTGGTAGACTGATGCACTCGGTGCTACACCAAACAACCTTTCTTTGGCTCTTAGCTGTATCCAGGCACAATTGTCGATGCAGTCAGTTGCTGCCTCAATGATAAGAGAAGGTGAAGGCAATTTTCCTACTGAAATTCAGAAAAGAATTTGGGACAGTGCCACTGATTTTGAAAGAGAATTCCAGTCCTGGTGGAACTTGGTGAATTTTACTTATCACCCCATTACAAACACAGCCACAGCTCTTGCGTTAACCGTACGCAATGCCTCAGTGCATTTGAGATTTCCTATTATTGCATTAGAGCTAAATCATGATGGAGCTATTCCCAATCTTTCTGAACATAGACAATGGGCCCATCAAACTGGTAAAAAATGGCAACATGTTAATTTGGAATCTTCTATTGTCCGAGAACTAGGCTTCATCTGTGAAAGTAATGCAATTACAGCTCAGGATGTTTGTTTGGACACAGAACAAAATATCTGTCATTTTGAAATTCGTCCTAACGAGACTTTCGAAACAGTCCTTAAATATATAGGCAATGGGTGTGGGTGCTTTAGAACTGCTTGTGATACGGTATTTGTAGAAAATGCAGTAGTGGATAGTAAAAATCATTCAAATTGTTGCGCTTGTAACTTTACAACATTGAGGGATGTGATTTTTCTTCAGAAGCTCCAGTTACCTCCCATTACCTTTTTCAATCCAATTAAAGAGTGATTCACAAACTATTACTGTCCTAGGGTGACGTTATGATGCTTGTATCCCCATCCGTGTGTTCTGTTGATGCTGGATATCATGTTCTGTGCCTTCAAGACTGGCTGTGAAGAGCGAATGTTTTGTTTTGGTTTTGCTATCAGCCGCTCCCCCACAGCTGGCACGACACGGAGACAGGGCAGTACATGGGTGCTGCTTTTGCTTTTTGCTTTGCTTTTCGCTTTGCTCTTGCTTCGGCTTTGCTCCTGCTTTGCTCTTGCTTTTTTGCTCCTGCTCATTAGTTAGTTTAGCTAAGCAGTCCAAATTTTCCCTGGACTGTTTCTCCTTTCCCTTCTTTGGACCTACTCGGACCTGCTCCGGACTGGGACCTGGGAAACACCGAGAGTTTGCACCTTGCGGCCAAGGTGCAGCAGCTACCCCAGCACAGGACAGACTGATAACAGAGCGAGCACTCCCAAGAGAGACTTTCTGAAGTTGTCTACTTTTTCAGAGCGGTGAAAGAGTGGTGCCATCTGGTATTGTTCCTTTTGTGTGCTGCGGGGTGCTTTGCCTGTTACAGAAACAGGTTCTTTCCACTTGTTTCCAAGGAATCCTTCCCGACCCGGTTGGGGGGAGGGGCCGTGTGGGTTTGTTTTCTGGAGGGTCCACCTTTTGGAGGTTTTTTCTCCCAAATTTGCCCTAAACCAGGACATTTACCTACTCCCATTGGGATGAACATTACTTTGGTAAAGCAATCTTTGCTTCATCAGGACTTCATTGAAATATTGGAGAAGATCAAGAAGAATAGACAGAAAGCACTGGTAACTGTTCATCACAATGTGAAAGAAATACACCATGTCATAGAGAGAGTAAGAAAAGATGCTGAACACAGGTGGTAGGATACTCTTTTTGGGTGGTCACCTACTGCCACAAGAGTCCTGAACAGTATGTGTCATCCCATCATTGCCCTTTTGCGTTTCGTTTTGATTGGGGTTTTTTAATCAGCAATCTTACTCATTATGAATTGGAGAATGATGAAAGAGTTAACAAAATTGATGTCTGTCATTAATGCACACAACTTGGCTGATGTCCTTTTCACTGTGGCCATCTCCAAGACTATTGACACAAGGCGACTATAAATGAGAGGATGTGTTTTGAAATCGTCTTCAATTTTCTTTGAAGATTATAAGAAAATTACTTTTGATTTTTGGTGAATTGTTTTGAAAAAAAATATTTTAAATGAACTGTTGTTGATTTGTTTATTGCTTTATTGCCTTTGATTATTTGTGATTAGTTTCAGATATTTGAAAAAAATGTTTCAAAATAATATGGTCTAAATTACTGTTAATATATTTGTTTCTTGTTTCCTTACCCCCGCCTTTTTTTATCTTTTCTTGTCCTTCCCTTCTCTCTCTCTGTCTGACGTATTGTCTCTGCTTTCCAGGATATGCTACCAATGCGCGACAAGTACACAACAATAGTACAGAACACTGCTGATGAAGACCCTTTGAAGCCTGTCGTGAGTCACCAGGTGCTGTGAAAGACGGTCTGAGGTTCCCCCCATTTGCCTCACGACCGTCCACAGGACCGATATCAGGACCCTGAGGACCCCGATGGGACCTCTGGCCTGCCAGTAATGGATGAACACCAAAAATCCTGAGGCCCCTGAGCAGAGTTCTGGCCTGCCAAGTGATTGTTCACAGCTGTGTCTTCAGTGACTGCTTCTAGCAGGGCCTGCCAAGGGGCGACCCAGCCTATATGCTTGCACCTGCTTCACGACAATAGACCAGGAATTTTCCCACCTCTTGGCCAGATGAACTTGCTGGGGCAACTTGGTAGGCCCCCCCATGGAAAATCCTTCCTCTGCTCCACTACCACCGTGAGGCACCGAGGTTGAAGCCCCCCTACCAAGGACTGAGACTGAGACACCTGTAATTCTGATGCAGGGGTGCTGGCCTGACTGAAGCAGGATGCCTGCTGAGTGTTGCCTACAGATGTGCCTACAGGACCTAGACTGGTTTCCCCCAGAAAGCAGTCCTGAAACAGTGGGTCCCACTCACTGCTGATACTGACTTATCCTGCTGAGAACATGGACTGTCTGGACCCGTCTTCAATACCTTTTTCCCCCTCAGCAATTTCAATAGACTTCTTCTTCTTGATTGGATCTGTTCCCCCTCAGCCATTTCAAGATTCTGTTTCCCCCCTCAGCAATGGACTATAATAGAACCTTGAGTTCACCAGGACTTTGAGATCTTCCCAACGTGACTAGGCAAACTCTATCGGCCGGACTAAGAGGACTTAGTCTCTCCATGTTTGGTAGCTATACTCCTCTCTCTTTCTCCCCCTCTTTTTCATTCTTTTCCTCTCCCTGATTCCTTTCAGGCATTTGCTGTGGTCATTCTATAAAGGTGCATTTCTTTGGATTGATACTGCAATCCCCTTTCCAGGTTGTCTGTTGCACTCCCAGATCAGTTAACCAACCAACCAGTTAACCAACCCCTTGGTATGAGCGGATCGTGACAATACCTTCTTTCAAGCTGCACTTGGTTCTAGTCCATAGAAGCACACTGGTAGGTAAAAGTAGACTCTAAAAGATAACATTCAAAATGTATTTCCCTTGTCTTCCCATTAAAGCAAGTGAAGAAAGCAGGCAGGAGATCTTCAGATAACATGCTATGCAAATTGAAAAGATTCTGTCCTTATTTGAAGCAACTGAGGAACTCACACAATGAAATACAGTTCAGACAGATGGAAGGGTCACAGATGATGTCAAATCTGTACTTCCAATGTTTGAATGAAGCAAGATTTCTTGAAGTACAATCCTATAAAATGAAGGTGAGTTTGCAGAAGCAATTGAACTGGGTCTGTTTTATAAACACAATGTTTTCTAAGTAACTGAGGATTCAGGAAGGCAACCTTGGAATTTAAAGGATTTAGAAACATACAAATACCAAGACTGGCAGTTCATTAGCTTTAACAGTCTCTTCAAATAAGATCTATTTTTAACTTCTTCTTGTAGTAGGTCTGAAGACATTAGGAACGATGCAATAAAACAAAACAAACAACAAACCAAAACAAAACCAAAACAGCTTTCTCAAAAAGCTTGGAGAAACCAGAGAAATTATGATTTTTAGGGGTTAAGTAGTCCTTTAAAAGTTGTCTCTGGGAAAAGAGATAAAAAACCACTAATTGACTGGGGAGTATATTCCAAACCTGTACTGAAGCATGTAAGGGACAAGAGCCTGGAATAAAACTACTATGCTGGGTTCATCTGTTAAAAGCATTCCAGAATGGTTGAAATTATCAATCACATAAGGTGGGATTAAAAAAAAAAAAAAGAAAAAAAGAAAAAAGAAGAAAACATAGAGAAAAAAATATTTTGAAGATGTTTTCCCATTCCCAGATGGCATAACAACTTTATTTCATTTTGTTCCTAAGACTGATTAATAGCTTATGAAGTGTTTTACAATTGAGAGTGAGAGTGTTCACACTAACCGTACAATTTGGATGGATCTCTTTTACTTTGCACAGCAGCAGATACGGTTTAGCACTCCACAGCTCAGTCCCCAAAAGTGAATGGGTGTGGCAGATTTAACCTACCTGGCCAGTCCACCAGAATGCTTAATTATCTTGGAAAATGCTTTGCTCTATCTCATTATCTGGACATGTCTCTCTAGCTCCGCTTTGAGCTCCTTGATCTTTCATCGACAGGATGAGATCCAATTTAGCTTAGCAAGGACATAGCCTTTCAAAACCACATCTTTTATCTTCTGCATTCATCCAAGTACATTTCTACTGCAGGGAACCCTGTGGAAGATCCTAGTTGTTTTGTTTCTCAGATAGTTGTTGCATAAAAGAGCTCTTCTTTTAATTTTTTCCCTGCTAAAGGATAGGCTCTGTACTTAACTGATTGTGATGCTAACTCATTATCATCTATTCTTCAGTCGTACAGAGTAGGCAGCAAAGTTTTCTTCTGAAGACATTCATTTAAGGAGAAATGCTGAAGGTCTGACTTTACTTGCAAAGGTCACTGATTGACCGGTTGCAAAATTGTTAAGTCTAGTAAGAGCAGGAAAAGTGTGCTGTTGCTGTGCCTGTAAATGTCGTGTCAGCTGCTGTTGGGATAAAAAGCATGAGCATAAGAAAACATGGATAGAGAAGAAATTTGTTGTGATTTCTGCACAAGAGGAAGTATGAAGCACTTATTTCAGTGGCTAAGACAGTATCATCATTGGGCCAGTTCTCTTCAACATCTTTTGAACAACCTGGACACAGCACTTGAAGGAATATTAAGAAAGTTTGCCAAAGACACTAAATTGGGAGGAGCTGTGAGCTAACTCCCTTGAGGGCACAGAGACCTTGCCGAGAGATCTTGCCAAATAGGAGAGATGGGCAATTCTTGCTGGCTGGGAGTCTATGCACAAATCACAAAAGGGGCGGGACTGCTGGGGATGGCGTCTCAAGCTGGTTTTTTTCCAGCATCAGTCTCATTACATGGTGATGACAATGGGAAGCTGCCAGCAGCTCACGTCCCCAGCAGCAGACAAAGAACTTAATGTTACAACTGACTTGAAAAGTTTTTTGACCAATCACACAAAGCAAAAGCATATTGACAGTACTTCTATCCAATCACTATAAAGACATGTACCTGGGCTTAGAACAATGCTCGCTTCTTTCGAATAAAAGACCTGCTTGTAAGCCTTAAGATACAATGCACAGAGCTCCATTATTAAGCTTAGAACTACCTAACATCACGCTAGATATACTTTGCTGTAGCTTAGGGAGTTATTCTAGACAAGCATTAATACACAGACCATTGTTCCATTTGTCCTTACTTTTCTACTTCTCATCTAATTTTTCTGCTGACAAACCTTATGACTACTGCTTAGCTCCAATGACAGTTCTGCTGTCTCTGAGGCCTTCCTTTTGCAGCTTTCCCAAACCCCTCTGTTTTTGAGGATTCCCACAGGCAATCACCAACCAGATGGAGTGGAACAAGGGCAAGTGCTGGATTCAGCACCTGCAACAGGGCAATCCTGGTGGGTGTATAGACTGGGGAGGGAGCAAGAGGCTGGGAGAAGCACTGCAGAAAGGGACCCAGGCTCCTGGCCAATGGCAAGCTGAATGTGCATCAGCAGTGCCCTGGCAGCCAGGAGGGCCAAGCCTGTCCTGGGGTGCATCAGGCACAGCATCACCAGCTGGGCAAGGGAGGGGATTGTCTTGCTCTGCTCTTCTCTGCTCTGCTCTGCTCTGCTCTGCTCTGCTCTTCTCTTCTCTTCTCTGCTCCGCTCTGGGGCGGAATCACCTTGGTATTAGAAAGTCCTCAAATGAGGTCTACAAAGACAGGACTCAAAGAAATGGCATGCAGCTGAGTCAGGGGAGGTTTAGGTCGGGTATCAGGAAAAAGTTTTTAACCCGAGAATGGCTGGGCACTGGAAGAGTCTCTCCAGGGAGTGGTCACACCATCACAACTGTCTGAGTTTGGGAGTTCAAGGATGGCCCCAGGCAGGGCCAGGAGTTGGACTGATGATGATCCTGATGGGGTCCTTCCAATTCAACAGATTCAACAACTCAATGGTTCTGTCCTGGCCACTCAAGGTATATTGCTTGGTCTCATCAGATTTTGATCTGCTCTTGTTGTTGGTCAGACTTTGTCCCTAGTGGCTAATGATATTTATCACAAAAGACAAAGTGCCTTTTCTCAATTTTCTCAAGCAATTGGAACATGCGCCTTAGAATCCTAAAAAAGTCTTTTCTTTGAAACAACACTGTAGTGTTTTTCACTGCCCAGTAGTCTTTCCAGATCTTAAGGAGAAAGAAGGCAAAATGAGGGGACGTATTACAATGAATGATTGTCAGTTTTCCGGTTCTTTAGCAGTATATTTGTACTTCCACTATTCTTTTCTGTAAAATCATGGTTTTCTATAGTATCCAATTTTCTAGCAAGACACATTTCTGCAACTGAGCCCATCAGTCTTTGTGAAAAGATATTGTCAAAAGTACAAAACATATGACTAGGAAGTGACAAGTGAGGGAAAAAAGGAGTATGAGAAGCAGCTGCATGATACTAAAGTGAGACAAGAAGGAGGAGAAGGTGCTCCAGGTGACAGAGCAAAGAATCCCCCACAGTCCCTGGAGGACATCATCATCAAGCAGGTTGTCTCCCAGCAGTCCCTGGAGAACCGTGGAGGAACACAATGGAGCTCGTGGGGAGCTCCATGCCACAGCAGGTGACTGTGCCTTGAAGGAAGCTGCAGCTTGTGGAGGGAGAGAGGGCCAGAAAAGCATCCTTGACCTCTTGGAAGAGTGGAAGAGTACGTGCAAATCTTCAACAGCTGCTAACTCTAATCTATTCTCTTTCCACTTCTTGTCTTAGGTAAGTAAGAAGACAACGCAAGAATTAGAAGCCTAAATTCTTTTGCTTGAGGCTCCCATTCTTTCTGCCATTCTCTTCCAATTTAGTTTGAAGTAAAACTCATGATAAAGTTCTTAAGGCTTGATGTTCAGGCTTTTCAGAAAATAGGGAGTGCAAATAACTCTTGTCACTGTCATTTTTTTCAGAGAAGGAAAAAAGGGAAATTACTGGTTTTCAAGGACTTACGGAAATCCATTGGAAACGGTGGTGAGACTGAAGAGTTTACTTAATCTGAAAAGAGAATGTCGTGGAGCTACCTCAGCTCTGTACAAGTTTTTTTACCAGGAAGTCTAGACTTTTAAACAGACTAAGGACACAATAGTTATCTCTGGGAATATTTTAGTATGTATAGTACATTCATCTTTAAATAGTTCTATCTGTTTGACAGTTATGACTTGGGCTTTAATTTTGATGTGAAAAGAAATATTTGTGATTCAGATCATTTCCATTTCTGAAGCATTTCAGTTGTTGACTGGTTTTGCTGTCTCCTGAGGGCGGGAAAATAGTCTTTGTACCAATACTGAAACAAACTAGATGGAAAAATTTGTTTTCCTCATTCTTTTCTGTCTATTTGAACAGGCACAGCAGCAAGACCACTGCTATGAGTCTGAGTGGCCCTTCCACTCCAGGATGACAAACTTGTAGTGGCTAGTATGTTATTTGCACCCATTTCTGATGCCGGCTGTTAACTGTTGTGCAGAAAGATCTGTCAACCTTTTTCCCAGGAAGACACTTCTGAATTGCTTCACTTGTCTCTGAAGCAGAGAACTAAGCTGGCACTCCATTTCTGAGATCTTGCTGTGGTAGCCCCCAAACCCATTTCTTTCAAATGCCTTTTACTTTCAACCCAAGCACTTCATTACTTCATGATGTAATCTCTTGTTCTTAATGTTCGGGAATTGTTTTAGACTGATAAGAACATATTGCAGTAAGCAGGTAGAACATCTATCTTAAGCAGTATCCATCACTTGGCTTTGGTTCATGTATCATAACATCTGCAAGGCATGTCATTTACAATCAATGGATGGGCTGGGGTAACGGGCCACAGGTTTAGGAATCTTTCTCCAATTAATTTTGCGTTAAAATTTAGCTCTTATCATTTCAATTGGGTCTTTATTAAAACAATCATCTATTTATTACCTGTACCACAATGACCAGTGTACCTGTACCACAGTCAACAGTGGCTGAGCATCCTACAGCAATTCCAAGAAGAAGAATGGTCTGAGCCCCCAGTGCAGCACAAGAAGTCTGTCATCA
Organism: Agelaius tricolor; assembly: GCF_023055355.1. NCBI lineage: Eukaryota > Metazoa > Chordata > Aves > Passeriformes > Icteridae > Agelaius > Agelaius tricolor. The sequence goes on from NW_027269288.1 coordinate 582,978, forward strand.
AGCCAGAGTCCCGCAGGCATTTTCTCAGCCTGGAGAAGAGCAGACTCCGGGCAAATTGTTAGAGCAGCTCTCCAGTAGCTGAAGACAGCCTACCAGAAGGAGGCAGGTGAGCTACACAAGGGCACGGAGCGATAGGAAAAGTGTGGATGGCTTTAAAACCTGAAGAGGATAGGTTTCCCTTGGCTATTGGGAAGAAATTCCTTGCCAAGATGGTTGTGAGACACTAGAACATGTTGTGGGTGACCAATTCCTGGAAGTGATCAAGGCCAGCTTGAATGGGTCTTTGAGCTTAAGGCGCTCTAGTGGAAGGTGTCCCTGACAATGACATGCTGGGGAGGACGTAGGTGAATTTAAGGTCCCTTCCAAAGCCAACCATTCCATTATTCTATGGTAATCATTCTGTACAGTAGCAGTAAGAAGTTGAAGCTAGAAATAACATATTCACGCTGAGAAACTGCTATCCAAGGAGTTGAACGGTTTGGGTCTCACATTTATGGGCCATTTAGCAATACTATATCTAATATCTACTCCTCGCTCTTTATCATACACGCAAGTATTTTATCATTAACGTTTCTGACATTTGGGAATTTTCTTCCCTTCTCTTTCTTTCTTTCTTTTTTTCTTTCTTTTTCTTTCTTTCTTTCTCTTTCTTTCTTTCTTTCTTTCTTTCTTTCTTTCTCTCTTTCTTTCTTTCTTTCTTTCTTTCTTTCTTTCTTTCTTTCTTTTCTTTCTTTCCCCCACTTCCTTCCTTCACTGCCTTCCTTCCATTATGTCCTTCTTTCTGCCAAGTCCTTCTGCCACTTCCTTCCCTCCCTCCCTCCACTTTGATGTTAATTTGCAAACTGTCAAGTAGTTACAGGAAATTACTCTTCTTAAATATCATTTTGAAGCTTAGAAATGAATAACAAAATTGTGTCAAAACAGGGCATTTAAAAGCCATCTGAAAGTGAGAACTAGCTATTGAAAAGACAAAAATACAAAAATGAAATGATGGAGTGGATGGTTTTAAGGGATATTCTTTGTATGGCTTTGATACAAAGGAGGATCTCAATTTTTACACCTTCGAAAAACACATCTTGAAACTTACTACTTTCCGTGACAAAAATATTTCCAAAACAAGGAAATTGATTTATGCAGATGAAAATATCATCTCCCAAATAGTCATCATCAAGTCCAAAAATTACCTTGCTTTTTACATAGTAAGATTTATGGAGATTTCTATTCTCACACAAACAAAGAAGAATCTCTCAAATGACTAGAAAATTTTTAAAAGCAAAATAACCTTTAAGAAAAAAAATCCAAAAAAGAGCAGGGAATTATATACGTCCACACTTGTTACATGTTGGTTATTAATATTGGCTCTAGTTTGTTGGCGAGTACACTTCCCATTCACGCACGCAGACACCCCTCTTCCTCCTGCACACAGATGTGTGATATTGGGTCTCAAAGAATGGACTATTTGCTCTTAGATAGGTTTTGGTTCTCAAAGTCAAAGCGTAGTCTTCCTGGCTCTATTACCAGGATTTTGTTCCGGGAAGGGAATGTGCTTGTGCCTGTTAGAAATGGGGAGGAGGGGACAGAAAGCAAAGCCATTTGAAGACAACCTGCAGCAGAACTAAGAAAGAAGGGTGCTTCTTTACTGCACAGCAAAAGAAATATCGGGAGTAAAATGGAGGAAAACTTGAGGTGCTGATAGAGTTTCTCCTTGTGACAGCTTTCAGACGTACGGAAAACAGCACTTCCTCATTCTCCTGCCTTTTCAATTCACATTAACATTGGAAGAAAAGGGGTTTTGGACAACTTTCTTTTGCTTCTTGCTAAACACTCTGCTGACACTCCGTGCAACTTCCAGAAAAAGATCGGGGATGCTTTTTGTACTGGGACAGTTTCTCCTTGCGAGACATAGTAGAAAAGCTTTTTGCTAAGATGTAGGCGACAAGAGACGCAGATTCAGAGATACGGAGCTCTCCGAAGGTAAAGGCCTCTCGCGGGCGTCTTTCCGCAGAAGCAGTGCTCGGGATCGCACCGCGACCGGCACAATGCTCTGTGTGCAAAGAAGCGGCTTCTTCGCCTCCGGGAGACGGAGACCGCGGCCGCGTCTTTAAAAGCCAAGAAAAAAGTCGCACAACATGGGGAGTGTGTGTGCAGCTCTCAAACTTAAAGAAAACAGTACCTTACCTCTCTCCTGCCTTTTCCATTCACATTACCATTCAAAAAGAAGGAGTTTTGGACAACTTTCTTTTGCTTCTGGCTAAACACTCTGCAGACCTCCGTGCAACTTCTAGAACAAGAGCGGAGATGCTTTCCGTACGGGCACAGTTTGTCCTGGCAAGACATAGTAAAAAAGCTTTTTGCTCAGTTTTATGCGACGAGAGAGGCAGAAGGCAGAGTAAAGAGCTCTCCGAAACGAAGCCCCCTGCCAGGGCGTCTTTCGTCAGAAGCCGCTCTCCGGAGAACACCGCCACCGGCACAATGCTCTGTGCGCGAAGAAGCCGCTTCTTCGCCTCCGGGAGATGGAGAGAACGGCAGCTTCCCAAAGGCGAAGATGCAAGCCGCAGCACACCGATATAGCGTGTGCAGCTTTCAAATTGATAGAAACGAGTGCTTTAGCATTCTCCTGCCCTTCCATTCACATTATATTCGAATAAAAGGAGTTTTGGGACACGATGTTTTTCTTCTTGTTAAACACTCTGCAGTCCTCTGTGCAACTTTTAGAAGAAGATCGGGGATGTTTTGTGTACTGGCACAGTTTCTCCTTGCAAGATATGGTGGAAAAGCTTTTTGCTGAGTGTTGAACGACAAGAACCTAAGAAGACGGAGATAAGCAGCTCTCCGAAGCTAAGTGCCGGTCCCCGGCGTCTTTCGGCAAAAACCGCTCTCAGGTGCTCCCGGCGCCCTGCACAATGCTCTGTGCGCAAAGAAGCCGCTTCTTCGCCTCCGGGAGACGGAGGGAGCGGCACCCTCCGAAAGTCTAAGAACAAAGCCGCCTAATACCAGCAAAACCTGAGCACCTTTCAAACAAATAGAAAAGACTACTTTACCACTCTCCTGACTTTTCCATTCACAATATAATCGAATAAAAAGAGTTTTCGACAACTATCTTTTCCTTCTAATAAAACAGTTCGAATACCTATGTGCATTTTTTAGAAAAAGATCTGGGTTGTTTTGTGTACTGGCACAATTTGTCCTTGGAAGATATGGTGGAAAAGCTTTTTGCTAAGTGTTGAGCGGCAAGAGACGCAGAAGACGGCGCTACTGAGCTCTCCGAAGCAAAGTGCCGGTCCCCGGCTTCTTTCGGCACAAGCCGCTCTCCGAAATGCACGGCGACCCTAACAATGCTCTGTGCGCAAAGAAGCCGCTTCTTCGCCTCCGGGAGACTCGGCCAGGGGCAGCTTCCCAAAGGCGAAGATGCAAGCTGCACCACACAAGCACATTGTGGGCAACATTCAGACCTAGAGAAAACAGTACTTTACCACTCTCCTGCCTTTTCCATTGTTAGTATATTCGAAAAGAACGAGTTTTGGACAGCTATCGTTTCCTTCCTGCAAAACTCTTTGCAGACCTCTGTGCAACTTCTGGAACAATATCTGTGATATTTTCTATACTGGCACAGTTTCTGTTTGCAAGATATGGTGGAAAAGCTTTTTGCTGGATGTTGAGCTGGAAGACACGCAGAAGACGCAGATAGGGAGCTCTCCGAAGCTAAGTGCCCGTCCCCGGCTTCTTTCGGCACAAACAGCTCTCAGGAGCTCCCTGCGCTCGGCACAATGTTGTGCGCAAAGAAGCCGCTTCTTCGCCTCCGGGAGACGGAGAGAGCGGCAGCTTCCCAAAGGCGAAGGTGCAAGTCGCACCACACAGCAACAGTGTGGGCAGCATCCAGACTTCGAGAAAACAGTATTTTACCACTCTCCTGCCTTTTCCATTGTTATTATATTCGAAAGGAACGAGTTCTGCACAACTATCTTTTCCGTATTGCAAAACTCTTTTCAGACCTCTGTGCAAGCTTTAGAACATGATTTTGGATGTTTTCTATACTGGCAGAGTTGCTCTTTGCAAGATATGGTGGAAAAGCTTTTTGCTGAGTGTTGAGCAGCAAGACACGCAGAAGACGCAGATACGCAGCTCTCCGAAGCTAAGTGCCGGTCCCCGGCTTCTTTCGGCACAAGCCGCTCTTAGGTGCTCACCGCGACGCAAGCAATGCTCTGTGTGCGAAGAAGCCGCTTCTTCGCCTCTGGGAGACGGAGAGTGCGGCAGCTTCCCGAAAACGAAGGTGCCAGTCGGACCACACAGGAACAGTGTGGGCAGCATTCAGACCTAGAGAAAACAGTACTTTACTACTCTCCTGCCTTTTCCATTGTTCTTATATTCGAAAGGAACGAGTTCTGCACAACTATCTTTTCCGTATTGCAAAACTCTTTTCAGACCTCTGTGCAAGCTTTAAAACATGATTTTGGATGTTTTCTATACTGGCAGAGTTGCTCTTTGCAAGATATGGTGGAAAAGCTTTTTGCTGAGTGTTGAGCGGCAAGACACCCAGAAGACGCAGATACGCAGCTCTCCGAAGCTAAGTGCCGGTCCCAGGCTTCTTTCGGCACAAGCCGCTCTTAGGTGCTCACCGCGACGCAAGCAATGCTCTGTGTGCGAAGAAGCCGCTTCTTCGCCTCCGGGAGACGGAGAGAGCGGCATCTTCCCAAAGGCGAAGATGCAAGCCGCACCACACAAGCACATTGTGAGCAGCATTCAGACTTCGAGAAAACAGTACTTTACTACTCTCCTGCTTTTTCATTGTTCTTATATTCGAAAAGAACGAGTTTTGGACAGCTATCTTTTCCGTATTGCAAAACTCTTCTCAGACCTCCGTGCAAGTTTAGAACATGATTTTGGATGTTTTCTATACTGGCAGAGTTTCTCTTTGCAAGATATGGTGGAAAAGCTTTTTGCTGAGTGTTGAGCAGCAAGACACGCAGAAGACGCAGATACGCAGCTCTCCGAAGCTAAGTGCCGGTCCCCGGCTTCTTTCGGCACAAGCCGCTCTTAGATGCTCACCGCGACGCAAGCAATGCTCTGTGTGCGAAGAAGCCGCTTCTTCGCCTCCGGGAGACGGAGAGAGCGGCAGCTTCCCAAAGGCGAAGATGCAAGCCGCACCACACAAGCACATTGTGGGCAGCATTCAGACTTCGAGAAAACAGTACTTTACTACTCTCCTGCCTTTTCCATTGTTCTTATATTCGAAAAGAACGAGTTTTGGACAGCTATCTTTTCCTTCTTGCAAAACTCTTTTCAGACCTCCGTGCAAGTTTAGAACATGATTTTGGATGTTTTCTATACTGGCAGAGTTGCTCTTTGCAAGATATGCTGAAAAAGCTTTTTGCTGAGTGTTGAGCGGCAAGACACGCAGAAGACGCAGATACGCAGCTCTCCGAAGCTAAGTGCCGGTCCCCGGCTTCTTTCGGCACAAGCCGCTCTTAGGTGCTCACCGCGACGCAAGCAATGCTCTGTGTGCGAAGAAGCCGCTTCTTCGCCTCCGGGAGACGGAGAGAGCGGCATCTTCCCAAAGGCGAAGATGCAAGCCGCACCACACAAGCACATTGTGGGCAGCATTCAGACTTCGAGAAAACAGTACTTTACTACTCTCCTGCCTTTTCCATTGTTCTTATATTCGAAAAGAACGAGTTTTGGACAGCTATCTTTTCCTTCTTGCAAAACTCTTTTCAGACCTCCGTGCAAGTTTAGAACATGATTTTGGATGTTTTCTATACTGGCAGAGTTTCTCTTTGCAAGATATGGTGGAAAAGCTTTTTGCTGAGTGTTGAGCGGCAAGACACGCAGAGGACGCAGATACGCAGCTCTCCGAAGCTAAGTGCCTGTCCACGGCTTCTTTCGGCACAAACTGCTCTCAGGAGCTCCCTGCGCTCGGCACAATGTTGTGCGCAAAGAAGCCGCTTCTTCGCCTCCGGGAGACGGAGAGAGCGGCAGCTTCCCAAAGGCGAAGATGCAAGTCGCACCACACAAGCACATTGTGGGCAGCATTCAGACTTCGAGAAAGCAGTACTTTACTACTCTCCTGCCTTTTCCATTGTTCTTATATTCGAAAAGAACGAGTTTTGGACAGCTATCTTTTCCGTATTGCAAAACTCTTTTCAGACCTCCGTGTAAGTTTAGAACATGATTTTGGATGTTTTCTATACTGGCAGAGTTTCTCTTTGCAAGATATGCTGAAAAAGCTTTTTGCTGAGTGTTGAGCGGCAAGACACGCAGAAGACGCAGATACGCAGCTCTCCGAAGCTAAGTGCCGGTCCCCGGCTTCTTTCGGCGCAAGCCGCTCTTAGGTGCTCACTGCGACCGACCCAATGCTCTGTGTGCGAAGAAGCCGCTTCTTCGCCTCTGGGAGACGGAGAGTGCGGCATCTTCCCGAAAACGAAGGTGCAAGTCGCACCACACAGCAACAGTGTGGGCAGCATTCAGACTTCGAGAAAACAGTATTTTACCACTCTCCTGCCTTTTCCATTGTTATTATATTCGAAAGGAACGAGTTCTGCACAACTATCTTTTCCGTATTGCAAAACTCTTTTCAGACCTCTGTGCAAGCTTTAGAACATGATTTTGGATGTTTTCTATACTGGCAGAGTTTCTCTTTGCAAGATATGGTGGAAAAAGCTTTTTGCTGAGCGTTGAGCGGCAAGACACGCAGAAGACGCAGATACGCAGCTCTCCGAAGCTAAGTGCCGGTCCCCGGCTTCTTTCGGCACAAGCCGCTCTTAGGTGCTCACCGCGACGCAAGCAATGCTCTGTGTGCGAAGAAGCCGCTTCTTCGCCTCCGGGAGACTCGGCTAGCAGCAGCTTCCGAAACGCGAAAAACAAATATTAACACCACCGGCATTGTGTCCCGGGCGTCTTTCGGCACAAGCGCCGCACCGGAGCGTACCGCCCCTGGCACAATGCTCTGTGCGCGAAGAACTCGATTCTTCGCTTCCCGGGATCTGAAAGAAGAAGCATAAGCTTAAGACGCCCTTGCCTCAATTGTGTACAGGTTTGGGCGCTCCTCTCGATTAATTGTGCCATTTCTGACAGCAGGTGTCGCTGTTGGTCAAGCTTTGAGTATGCTTAAGACGTTGCGATGCTGGGTGGTCAAACAACTCAAGGTAAGATCAGCGATTTTAAATCAGGTTCTCACTGGTGTAGATACCATTAGTCATTGCACACTGCAAAATAAAGCTGCTCTAGCTTTCTTGTTAGCACATGGGCAAGAGTGTGAGGATTTTGAAGGAATGTGTTTTTTGAACCTCTCTAACCCTTCTGCAGTCATTCACTGGAAACTCAAACAAGGACAAGATAACATGAAGAAATTGATTGGGAATGAGAGGGTTACGCATGAATGGTTTGAGAGATGGGAAACAACTCGATGGTTGGAAGATCTTGTCAAGGGAACTTTGTTGTTACTAGTAGTCATTATTAGATTGCTTCTTGTTATTCCATGCATCATGAAACTGGTGAGCCTCTTGGAAGTAAATACAGTGAAAAGGGTTTAGCTGGTGCAAGACAAAGAAGGGGGAAATTGTAGCAATGTAGCTGAACCTCTTAGACTAAAGGGTGCACCAGCCATCCAGCTGGAATATGTTCTTCTCAGAATTTTCTCAGAGCCCTCTGGAATTCATCAAGGTTACTAAGACATAAGCCGTGCTAAAAGAAGAAAGAGAAGTTGAGAAACCAACTTCCAAGACTACAAGAACTCGATAACGGGGGGCAGCAAAGCGCCTGGACTGTAACCAATCGTATCTTCTGAGAGGTACACACAGAATGTGTGGACATAACAAAGGCACCAAGATAAAAATGCGGGCCTAGCGTGTGCAGAGATTTAGAATGTGGAAGTGCATCATGTCAACAATCAACGGCTTCTGCTTAATCCTCTCGCTCCGTTGTCCTGGAGTCCTGAATTTCCCACAAGGAAAGCCCTTCTAAAAGGGCTCTGATTTTAATGATCGTTGCTGTCTAGACGATGAATAATGGGAATAGTTCTTTCAAATCCTTCCCTCGCTGACATCTGTAAGTTTCATCTTTTCCTGATTGTACTGGTGGCTATACATTAGTTATGACTAGAAAGGAATGCGTTTTAGGGATATGTGGCAAGGAAATTGGTAGCTCTGCTTCCATTTCCATTGTCTAAGAAGAATTCTGGTTAGTTTTGGACTTTTCATAGACCTCTGACTAGATTGCATTTGTCTTTGATTGAGCCCGTAAATTTTAGGCTACTAGGCTTGACCAATGAATAGAAAAGGGAAAGTCACACAGCTTAGGTGGTTCTCTTGTCAACAACTTCTCAATAGTAGGGCGATTTCTGTCCTCAAGTTTGTTACTTCAGCTAGCAGATTATGCTCACTCCAAAAGAAGGTGAGAAGTTTGCTACCCTAAATGGTCCGAGAATTCTTCCTGCTTCTTGGTGACTCTTTTGTATGACTGGATTCTGTATTATTGGAGTTTGTTATAAAAAGTTGGATTAAATTGCGTGCGTCCGCTCTTGGGGGAAACAGTATTTAGCCAATAACATCTAGGCTTTTATCGCCCTGAGACTGTCTGAACGGACCGGACGCTTTAAACACAGTAATTCCTGCTAGTTCCAATTCCATTTTTAGACTCGACAAACCGAATGGTAAACCTGCACCAGTAGGGAGGGACATTGGACTTTCTCCTTTTTAGAGAGAAACTAATGAAAAAGTTTCAGCAGAATCATAGCAGGCTGTAAAATAAGAAAAGCATCATGAAAAGAGGCCAATCCTATCCTCTTAGATATGGCTAGTTGTGATTGGACATGAATGAAATATGTCAACTCTGTGTTCCTGGGTATCGCATCAGTAACAGCTACTTCAGCTGCTGTAGTTGTCTCCTAAAGCTAAGAACAGAATCCAAAGAATTGTGATTCCATGGTCCCAATTCACCCTGTGATGGTGACAGGTGAAAAAGGAGTGGAAGGTGCACGGGGAAATTAACTTGAATGGCCTATCTAAATCAGCAGCCACTGATTTCCTGAAAACTTCAACAGGTCAGTTGACCTGTTGGGATTCTTTTAATCCATGGTCATGTTTTTCTTGGGATTCTTGTAACCTTTCCCCATTCGTTCAGCCTTTGCCCTCAAGCCTTTGCTGACATTTCGACAAGCTGGAAATGTGTTGTCTTTCTTTATCATGTCATAATTCCCTTCAAAGGCTTGTTTGCCTCAAGTCTTATTTTTGCTGGTTTTCTGCTAGTTCATTGTCAGAGGGCAGCAGGTGCTTTGTAAGAGCAAGTACACAATCCTATAGCTTGCTTTTCTTTTGATTTGGCCTGTCTAGAAAACTGAATGACTGAACATTTCCGACAGAATTTTCTCTCCCCATTATGTTTCCCTGGAAGGGCAGATGCAAATCATCTACCTAAACTCTTGGCACGGAAGAAAATAGTGGTTTGCTGCTGCATATAGGTAGAAGCTTACAAAAGGAAGGCCTTGGGCTGAGGCCCGATACTTTGGCTAAGTAGAAAAGGACTATGGGAAGGTGAGGCCGCTGAATCAGAGGTAGATCAACAAGTTCTAGAATGGTCACGTGTTCACGGCGTGGTGTATGATGGTTGGTTGAATGAATTTTGTTATGGCTTAAAGCTGTGGAACTGATAAAGGCCTGAGTGCTTCAAAAGCCTGGTTTTTGCAAAAAAGCAGCTCTCCTCTGCACCTGCCTGGGGACTCTGCGTCACTAGGGACCCTCACTCCCAGTTTGCCAAGGAGATGATCAGTAGGAATGTTGCAGAGCTGCTGTGTCCATATGAACGGAATGGCAAAGAGTGAAGCGGTGGGTATTTTTGGGCTTTAATACAATGCTGCTGCATTGGTGCCAGTTTAGTCGGTTTTCCATCAGTGGCCTTTCTGTCTAGAAGTACACTGCCCAGAGTCTTCCTAGCATGTGATGCCATTTCCTTCCTGTTGTTTTAATACCTTCCTTCAGTTGAAAGGATGATACAATCTTTACATTTTGAAGATCCCTGTTAGGAAACACTATGCCAGAGGAGTCATTGCTCCCTTTTCTTCTGCCTCCTTTGTAATTTTCAGAGACTCATTTCAAATTTCTGCTAATGTCGAGAAGAATACTGAGACTACTCAGCAGGGTTGACGCTCTCAGCTGCTTTCCTCTTTCATACTGCTTCATACTGTATGTGACTTAATGGCCTGGTTTTGTCATCCGCATTTTGCTGTGATCTGTGAACACAAAAAGAAGTCTTTGTTTTTTGCAAGAACTACCCCTAGGAGGATTTGTGTTCATTTTGATTTCTCCGGTGTTAGCCCTGTTGCAGAAAAAAAGGAGATTGTACCCTCTTCTTGTGCTCTCATTCCCTCCTCTCTGCTTTGCATGTCCTAGTTAATCTACTGCCATGACTCATTTGGCATCATCTCATCGTGCAAATTCTGCACAGTTGCATGGACTTACAAATGCCAGGTGCCAAGGAGCTAATATAACCATTCAAAGATTAAAGAATTGTAGGGCTGGGCAAGTTCAGCTGCTGAAACTGTAAGTGGTTAAGTCATGCCATATTAAAGAGACAGAGCAAAGCAGTTCATCTAGGATTTTGAACTGGACACCTCCGAGAATAACAGCTTGACAGCAATGACACAGCCATCTTCCTAGCTGTATTCCAGAAAGAGAAAAGGGACACCTTCAATGGTTAAGATGTTTGGCATGAGAAAACAGCAAGAAATGTAGCCCAAAATACTTGAGCCAGATAAAGTGCGTTTTTCTCGTGAGAATTTTGCAGTTGCTCTTTCTTGTCTGTGCCTTTACTTTTCACAGAAGACAGGGAGGGCGTTCAATTATTATTGTTCTTTTGTTTTCTATTCTTGGCCTCCCTCTTTCCACCTGCCATTAACAATTTTGCCTTTCTTGACTGGCTTGTCTTTCTTTACTTCTAGAAGGTTACATGAGGTCCTCCAACCTTGTCATAAACATTCGCATACAGTGGAAAGGAGTAGAAGGTACATCTAAATGCACAAAACAGACCCAGAAAAATAGAGGTTTTTTACAGTCTTCTGTGAGAACAAGATATCTTTGAACGGAGTAATGCTTTAACTTTTAGTCCACTCATTACTATTATTACAAGTGTTTGGCCTTTAGTACATAGCCTTTGAAATCATCCAGCCCAATATTTTTGGCTAATTTTGTTTTAGTTCTCTCGGGGACTTTGTTTCTTAAGGAATAGTCCAGAGCGAGAGCGTCCACGGTAGAGTTATGCTGCCATAATAAAAGCGTCGTAAATTCTGGTACAGTTTGTGCTGGTAATAGGTCTAGGAAAGAAAGGTTTTACATCTTTTTTGACTTTCAAATGTAACCATTATTTGAAACAGTTAAGAGTTGGGCTTTCCCCCCCTCCAAAATACTTCTCTCTGGAATGTTGCTCAGGGATTACACATAAAAGCTCACCCTGTAAAATATGTTGCGGATAATCTGCAGTAAGCGCAGCTTAGCAGCTAGAGATGATTATGTGGGTTAAATGACATTCCTTCTGCGGTGATGGAAACTCTGTCTACGCAGACATACTCAACAAAAGTTACCATGGCTTAGCTCCTCTCCTAAACTTCATGTGCATTTTAAAACTTTCCAAGAAGGTGAATTCAAGCTCCTTCATTGCTCTCTGCTGGAGTCCCAAGAAAATATCAGTGTGCTTTTTGTCATTTACAGCTGTCATTGCTTAGCTCTTGAACATGAGACTCTCTCATGACTGATGAAAGTTGTCTAGTTAAGAGCGGGTCAAAGACACGCTCCTGCTCTAGAAGGAGATGAGAAGGTTTCTGCAGTCTTTGTCATCTCTACTGCTTGTGATTTCTAGACAAAACCAGTGGGAAGTTTTCTGAAGGCAGTCCAGAAGCTGGCAATATGGACAGCTTACAACCAAACACTTGCTGCACTGCTACCACGGTGATACCAGGAAGGACTTAAAAAATTTAAACGGGCAAACAAAGCAGTTGGAAGGAAAAGAACATTAACCATTATTCCATGCTTCTAATATATCCTCCTTTAAGTCATCATTTTCATGCAGTTTAACGGCTTGCCTTGGTATCCCTCAAAAGGAAATCTGAGACAGAGTAAGCTTTTGAATGCAGTAGATGTGACACATGCAGGCCAAGTTGCCTTTGTTGACATCAAATGCCAGTTATGCTTGAGCTACCCTTTGCTTAAGGTACTTCGCTTACACTAAGAATTTTACTCATCATTGAGCAAATTTTGCTGTCATGATTGAGTAAATTTTATTCATGATAGAGTGAATTTTACTGTCACTCAGAATTTTACTGTCATGATTGGCAGTGAAACTTTTCAAGGAAAGCTCTGGATAGCAATGTTTGTGAAAAAACAGTATTTTATCTCCTGTATTTGTGTGAAGCAGGTAAGCCTTTTGCTGTCACCAGTGTTGCTTACCCTTTCATGTCATATCCCTCTTCATATCCATATTCTGCTGAAGGCTTATTAATCTACTTTAACATTGGCACGTGGAATAAGACTCCTTTTCCTTTTTGAAAGCTAATGTCATTTGACCTACTGACAGTAAATAATTCATTAATTGTAAGTCCCCAGCTAGCATCTTTTACGCATATTCTAACCTTCTAAAGAAGTAACAAAAACACTCTCCAATACTTTGCTTTCTTAAGCACACAAAATGCTTCCCTCCTTTGCAGTTGGCATTGTAAAATGAACCACATCTCTGCAGTATTTTAACGTGCACCATATTTAACCAAGTAATTCAAAAGAAATAAAAAGCAGCCCCTTCGATTTGGAAATATTTTTGAATTGTTTTTGAATATACAAAACATACCCTTACCGTACGCATTGCATGCAGATTTAATCGTCGTGAAAGCAAACCCTATGTTTCTGTTGGGATCGCAGGGTTTTCCAGTTTCCACAATTGTTCTTGGCACAGTTTTCTACTTATGTGACTGTTAGGACACTCACAGGTACTTCTAAGGTACTGTAGTAAGCGGAGAAGGAGGAGAGGTTGTGCCTTATTTCTGGCTTCCTTTGGTTTTCTTTTTGGTTTTCTTCCTCTTGCTCTTTTTCATGTCACCTTTCTAGATACTGTGATTTAGATTTGCAGTTTACTAAGCTGTGTTTTCTGTCTGGAATTCTTTGAAATTCCGAGAGGAACCCCACCGGTAAATATGCATCTTTTTATGATTTGCTAGCTACATAGAAAATCTTCCTGCTGCTCTAAAAGGCTTTTATTTGATATGCATTTTTATCACCATTCCAATGAAAAGTTCCTCTATTCACTGCTTTTGTACTGGATTCAGTTCAATGTGCGCTAACGGTGCAAAAAAGTCCTGCTGGAAGAAAGGAGCTGCATACCAATTGACCAAGACACGTGCTACAAGGGTCTTGGAAAGGTTCAAAGTTTCTCTACCTTTCTGGCAGTCTGTCTTCACAGCAGGACTTGATGAGGGATTTTGCTGGCGTTTCTTTGACAGAAAGCAATAACAAAGCAAGCAAAATGGAGCAGCAGAAGAAGATAGCAGCAAAAGGTACATTATCCCCTCTGTTATTATCATTGTCGAAAGAGATTTTTTCTCGCCATGTTACATCAAATACCTTAGTAGAGCTAAAGACTAGAAAAACGCAGCTCTGTTCTGGTTCATTAAAAGCAAAGCCATCTGTGGACAGAAGTGCCCAGCGTGATGCTGGGAACTCCTAGCTGGTTTCAGGACGCTGTCTGGAGAACGGCATTTTCGGTGGGCTTTACTAGCGTGTCTGTAAGGAGGGGGAGTTTATGTGCAGCTTTGAGCCCTGAGAGTGCCATAGGCAAAGAGATCCATCGTGTAGCTCTCTGACCAGCCACAGCGCACTGAGGCATGATGGATTACTCCCAGAGTTCACGTGGTAGAAAGGTTTTCTGCCCCCGTGAAGGACGACACATCCATTTTCTTGAATAGAGCCATTCTGTATGTTACAATGGTAACTTGAATTCATCAAGTTTGTGCTATTTGTACAATGGCAGTGAGCTTGGATTCTTAAGCTTCTCGTGTTTGACCTGTTTCCTGTTTCAGTAAATAGCAAAACTTCCAAGGACTGCAGCGACAAGAAGATGAAGCTGCTAGTGTATTTCAACTGTTTGCCTAATAAAATGGTGATTTTTGCACATATTCGCAATGAAAATTTACGGTACCGAAACACCAGCTCTGCTCAGGGCAATTCTGAAATTGACTTGAGCTCTTTCCCGTGTTTCTTAGCAGGTGAACTGAGATACTTCTAGCTTCCAAGGCAAGGCATTTGACAGCAGCTTCAAAAAAGGCCCAGGCTGTTGGATGAAAAGGTGAAAAAACTGAGGGAAATGGGGGGAAATTTCACTTCTGGTTTATGTCATAGATTCAGCCAGATGATCAACAAGCATTAGTTTTATGAGGTACCAGCGCAGTCTTTCACTCTTGCAGATCCCCAAAAGCTTAACCATCCAGCAGCTTCTTCCTTGCAACAAGTGCCCCAGCCAAAAGCCAGGCCTGGCCGTCACCTTCTCCTCGCAGCCTACAAACTCTGCCAAACGTACCGGTGCTTCTCACTTTCCTTCTCAGCTACATGGACAAGCACATCCTCTCCATGTCTCCGAGTCCTTAGTGAAACCAAACAGAGGTTCACCTTCAAACAGCTCAGCGTGCCAGGACAGAAAGATTTCACTGGCCTGTCCCCTTGCTTTTTCCTTGCAGCTTTTTATTTTCAGAGCATACACCGAGGCATTGCACTTTGCTTCTCAGCTGAGTGCATTGCCACATTGCTGGAGTCCCACACGTCCATCTCCTTCTCGCACTAACTGCTTCTGTTGAAACATGCTGATGTGATGTGCTTTCCTGCTCAGCTATTAACACAGTCACATTCTATGTCCTGCTTGCAGTCTGAATCTAAAAGGAGACGTTTCTGACTATGTCTCACAGACACAGATGGACCAGGATGAAAAGGTTGCTTGGACCTTGCCACTTACGTTCGAAAACATCCATTCACTCCACAATCAAGAGACACCTTTCTTTGCTTTACATCCTGCAAACTTCACTCACACACACACACACACACACACACACAGACAGACACGAGAGCTACGCACTTTCTTTCTTTCTTTCTTAGCTGCACACACTCACCTATTTCCCACCTTGACCTCTCTACCACTTCTCCTTCGGCCTTGCTGTGCATGGACATTTCCTGTTAAGATACCCATTGTGTTGCCTATCCCTCCCCCACATTGCCTTGCCTTTCCTACCCAATCTTGCATTTCCTTGTCATTGCTGACAATTCCTTTCTTTTCCCTTGCCTTCCTGACCCATGCATGTCCTTCCCTTGCCCTTCATACCAACCCAGTGCCTTGTATTGACTTGCTCACCTATCCTTCTTTTCCTTCCCATTTGTCCAGCTCCAATCTTTCATTTCCTTCTCCTTCTAGGACTCTTATTGCCTTGTCTCCCTCTCTTTTGTGTTGCCTGGCAAAGCCACCACTTGTCTGGCCTTGTCCTTGAACCCCTTCCTTGCCTTGCATTACCTTGCTCACCAGTCCCCCACCTGGAATTCACCACCTCTCTTTTTGTGGAATCTCTTCAACATGCATTGCCCTGCCTGCTTCTCCTAGGATTCTCCAGGCTTCCACTGGCTATTTTTTCTCAAGGCCCAGCGTTTCAGGAGCTTGTGAGAAGAAGCCTGGAGGAGGCCACGTGCAAGCACACCTATCTGTCCTGACAGCTTTCTTCTGACATCTATGCTTACATGCCTTGAATTTTGGACACAAAGTTCATCTTTCACCCTTGGGCTTCAGGGGCAGAATGACAGTTCTTTGGCATACAAAGGAAAGCAGGCAACCCAAGTGTCTTAGGTGCAGATTAGACATGACCCATGCAAGATCAAGGCTGGACAGAGCGGTCCGTCCGGGCCACTTTTGTGTACCAGCAATCTTTGAATGGACCTGCCACTTGCCTTGCATTGGGCAACCAACCAGTTTCCTTGCCATGCCCTGCTCATTCTCCATTGCTTTGCATTCCCTTGCATACCCATGCCTCACATTTGACCTGCCTGCAGTTTTCCTACAGGGCTTGGCCTTGCCTAGCCCTTCCGGTTACCATTACCTCCTATGCCCAGCCTTGCCTCTAACTTCTGGCACTTGTCTCACCTACCACTCCATTTGCTTTCCCCTCACGGCTTCAGTCTTGCCAACCTGTCCCTTGACTTGCCTACAATTGCCTACACTTGCTTTGCATTGCCTTACCTGCATGGAAGGCAAGGCAAAGAGTGGTAGACAAGGCAAAGCAAAGCCAGGAAGTTATTGGAAGGGCTAGGCAAGGCAGACATAGGCAAGCAAGCAAAGCTACGGTAGGGTAGGCTAGGAAAACTAGGCATGGTACTGGAGGCAAGGCAAAGCCAAGTGACTTGGAGTGCCTTTCCTTGCTTGGGAAGTAAAAGATATGGTGGCAATGTTGGTAGGGCTGATGATAAGGTATCGTGGGAAGGTATAGTACAGCAAGACATTTCTGTCCTGGTCCTTTCTGTGTAGGAGCCATTGTTGGACAGAGTCAGTACCGGATGTGGTATGCAACTTTTGCTCGGTAAGTTCCTGAAGGAGAACAGCAATGCTTTCTCATGGGAAGGAAAGAACTTAGCCCCAGTGTTGGAGGTGCAGATAAGAAGCTGTGTCGTGCAGCTTAAGGGCGGCAGCAACTTTCTATGCTGGCGTATTTGGTGTGGAAGCACTGACTCAATTTGTACAATCATGGAGTCGGTATCCATCTTTGGAAGGCAGTCTCCTTCCTGCAAGAATCCATTTGGCATGTGTTTTCCACTTTCTCAAGGCAGCCTTCTTGAAATTCTGCCAGCACACTTCTTTTGGACAAGGTAAAGAGCTGCGCTGGGTCTTGGTGTGCAGCCTAGCTAGTGCCCCGCACAGGTAATGCCCAATAACAGTGGTCTGACACCTTTGTAGAGGATCAGGCCCTGGATGCTTTGGATTTTGGAGGAGGGGATGCCATTTCTTTTGAGATGGGCTTCTAGTTCCTCCTCCCTTTGGCAAAGTTTGGGTGGCCACTTTGGGTGGTCTCAGTGAATTGAAAGGCTTTTCCCAATAGGCAGTTCTCTGGGTTCGAGTTGTTGAACTGTCAGTGGCAATGCAGAGGCCAGGCCAGGCCTCTGCAGGACAGGTTTTTGTCCCTTGTAGCTTTAGGGACTGTGTGAGCAGTCCCAGGTGCCATCCCATTTGGATCCTGACTCTGAGAGATTGAAGGCTTACGGTGGTACCTAGAGCTGAGAAGGAAAGTGGCGATAGCAGGGTGCACGTTTATAGTTTGATGGGTGCAATTGAAATTGTAGGCAGCAAAGAGCTTTCTCCACCAACAGTTTTGCGAGCTCGGCCAACATTTTCAAGTTTGTTACCAGGCTCTGTGAGAGAGAAAAAGTTTGTTAGGGCAGAAGATCTGGTGTCGGCCTTTGAGTGTGGGGCAAAGAAGAGTATCCACTTGGAAGGGGAAGATCGGTGAAATCTTTTTGTCCTGACACAGTTGATTGGAGAGCAGGGACATTTCTGACTTGGCTGGGTCCTGGGGGTGGTTGTGAGCTGGGCTCGGTGCGTGTCCTGGTTTTGTGAGTTGACAATGCTGTGGTGTGGTTATTTAGAAGAGCGCTGACAGTGCCCAGGAAAAAGACAAGCACTTTTCTAGCCCAGGCCCGTTCGTGTGGGAGCAGTGTAGGGACAAGAGCTCCGCTGTGGATCCTGGCTCTCGGGTACTGACAGAATGGGATCCTGCATGTAGCCCAGAAGGAAGAAGAATTGTCGTGAATGGCGGGAGAAATGCGACACACCATATGCGTGAATGGCAAATCCCAAAGTTTATTGAAAACTCACACATATTTATATTGGTGTTAATGAAGCTTATACATATTGCAAAAGCTGAGTTCATTATTGGTTAAAGCACACTTGGATCAACCACACCTACTTCTATCTTCTAATAATTATTTTGCTTCTATGTTTGCATTCTTCCAGCTTCTCTACCTAAGATATCTACATTTTCTGGCACGCGATTTTCTCCCCCGTCTTCCCGTTTCAGAGAAGGTCACTGTGACCTTTGTCAGTGATTGGACACTGGTTGCTTAGTTCCCAGCTTGTATCCCCTATCCTTATCCATCGGTATCACATCGAAATGTCCTTTCTCAGCTAACCAATTATCCAAAAAGCTCTCTACAAAGAATCATTGCATTGTTGGCTGCACAGTTTAGAAGCTTCAAAATAAAAGGCAATTGCAGCATGGCCTCTTCATTTTAGAAAGTTTTCTGGGCCATCAGCTGCTCAACATGTAACTTGCACCCACTGAACTGCATTCAGCTTCCTGGAGATATGCACTTTCCCTCAAGATCTAGGTACCATCTTGCACTCGAACGCTTGAAGATCCCAAACCGCTTCAAAATGTCCAGCGGCTGCTCTCAAAGAAAAAGTCCTACAACAAAAAGGCAGTGCTGGCCATAACGGTCCCTTTGCAGTCTGTCAACCAAACGAAACATACTAGCGATTCTCACGTACTTTCTCAATGATACATATACGTGCATCAGCACATTCTCTCAAAGTGACAGAGACTATCGCTACAGCCAAGCATTTTCAGCTGCACTTCTGACTGACAGATGTGCCAGGACAGAAGGCATTTGCCAACCTACCCTCTTTCCTGTGCAACCTGACATTGGCAGCGCAAATATTTTCACATTCTTTCATTGTGGCCATGTCCAAAGCAGCTAAAGATCACACAGGTGGAAGTGTCAAGACAGAAGATGTTCTCAAAGTAACTCCTTTTTTTTCTAAACAGCTTTTAAACTGCGCACAATGCTTTGTATCTTCTTTCCCACATAGACCTGCCCTCACTTTTTCACACTCACATCTTTGTTGCAAACATCCAGCAGCTGTTTGCGTAGAAAAAGGCTCTAGAAATAAAAGCGAGACTTGGGCTGCACCTTCTGCCTGCCCTGTGTAAGCCACATCAAGCTCACCAGTGCGCTCTGTCCTTCCCTTTTCCGCTACAACTACCATTGTGTTCTCTGGATCTCGGAACCTAAAGGTAGGCACATTGGTTTCCACAGAAGGGCCATAGGTAGCGGCACAAATAGCTCTCGCTGAACTTTAATCCTTACCACTGCCACCATGAGTTTGGTTGGTAGGCCAGTAGGAGTCATGCTCCTTTTACAGCTGGTATGCGGCAGCCACCAGCCCAGTGCTCTTCGACTCTTGTAACCAATCCTGCTTTTACTCTCCCGGAGGGGATTAGGCATCTGTTTCTCACACAGATCATTGTGGCAGCAGCCAACGGCTCTAGTGCACTGCTTCTGCCAAAAGACACTGGGGCCAGGCACTTACCTTCTCAGCACTACGTAGCCCCGTATTCTGCGTCTCTTGTCGTCCAGATCATACCGCAAAGCGTTTCACAGAGAAAAAATGTGCCAGGACAACAAGCTTGGCTGAAGTGTACCCCTGAAACTGGTGGAAGTTTGTATTTGCACCACATTCAAGGGGCAGTCCTCTTTCCTATACAACCTGCAAACTGCTGTCTGTTCCCAGTGCCCTCTGCCCGCTCCTTCTTACCTTGAAGTACCATGCCAAAGAGGGCTCTGTGCTGAGGTCTCAGAAGAAGAGGGAAGCAGATGTGTTTGTAAAGTGGACTGTCTGTTAGTCACTTCCCTCTTCAAAGCAGCGTGTTCCATGCCAAGCAGACAACAAAGCAACAAAAGATGAGCGTGACTCTGCAGTCAAATCCTGCAATGTTCCCAGAAGTGAATTTCTCTCTTCGATAGGACTGACTTGTATGAAGTGGCGTGGTTGTTTCCTTCCATTAGAAGGGAAACTCATCTAGCCAGGCTTCATCACCCCCTGCATCTTTTGGGGTAGTTCTTGGAAGAAAATAGATAGCAACTTTTCCACTCCACATGATTCATGTTTCATTCTCTTCCTTCTGTACTTCAGGGAACAAGCTATCAATTCCCTACTCTTTCTATGAAAAGGCATGAAGCTATTAATTAAATTCCCATAGATATAATAAGGAATCAAAGTCTTTTATGCCTGAAGGGCAGGCCCTTATGGTATGAAAAGTATGGATTGTCAAGGGTGGAAGAAGATCTGTATGAAAAGGGAGAAAGCCCAGAAGCATGCAGGGATTTTCAGGTATGAAAGGGAAAACGACATTAAATTGTCAAGGGAAAGAAATTGAAAGAGGCAGGAGGGAGAAGGGAGGCGGAGGAGGCAAATGCTGCCTTTGAGGACCGTCGGCCTCATGAGCAAACAAGAAAACCAAATGAAACTTCACAGCAATCTCATCCACAACTTAGTGGACAAATGTGCAAACCCATTTCTTCATTTATTATGTGTCTAATATATATAGAGATGTTCTTCATTCTGACAGAATTTTCAGGGAGCAAGCTAGTGCAAGGCACCTGGAACCAATGGTGTATTGGAAATGGCCAACATGCAGAACACGCTCCATCCTGAACGCTACCACAGCAGAATCACAGGATCATAGAATGGCCGGGGTAGACAAAGACCTTAAAGGCCATCTAGTTCTCTGACATGGGCGGGGACACCTTTTACTTGCTCAGGTTGCTCAGAGCCCCATCCAGCCTGGCCTTGAACACCAGGTTGGGGTGTCCATAACTTCTCCAGGCTGTCTGTGCCAGTGCTTCACCACCCTCACAGGGAAGAATTTCTTCCGAGTATCTAATTTCAACCTGCCCTCTTTCATTTTGAAGCCATTGCCCATTGTCCTGTCTCCAGAGTTGCTAATGAAGAGTCCCTCTCCTGCTTCCCTTCAGATATTGGAAGGTGTTGTGAGGTCTCCATGCAACCTTCTCTTCACCAGGCTAAACAGCCCTCATTCTCTCAGCCTGTGTGTCATGGCTTGACACTGGGACAATGCCAGTGCCCCCATGAGTATACTCTCTCCCTGGTTTCTGCTGTGAGATGTGACCAGCAATAAGCAAAGCAGGCTCCCACTTAGGAAAAAAAAATAATTATTAACTAAACTACAAGGGAAAGGAAAAGGAAAAAAAAAAAAGAAACACACAAGGAAAATGAAAACTTCACAAATACATCTCCTCCTCCTCCTCCCCAAATTCCCAATACAATACATCCCCCAAATCATCGACTCTTGGTCCAGCACCACCCTTCAGAATACTCAATCCTCAGTTCATCAAGAGGAGAAGGAGTCCTTCTTGTGCCAATGGTGACCTCTTCCTTTCATGTCCACTGCTCTCACCACTGAACACAGACCAGAGCTGCTTCTAGGGTCGACTTTTAAGGATGCTTCGTCCCACTGCAAAAAGGCACAGTCTCAACTTTGGGACATCTGTCCCCCCCATATTTTTCACCCCCTGGGGCTGAGGGGTACCCACACCGAACCCTCTTGGTCCTGAGGCATTGCCTCCCCCTAGAATGCAGTCCCTGTATCACAAGGAAACATGGCTCTGTCCATGGCTACACACAAAGAGTCCAGCATAAGCTACTCCATCATCTCTTCCACCTGCCTTCTTCTCTATTTCTCTCGTGGCCCATTTCCTCTTATCTCCTCTATATCTCTCTTCTCATTCAACTCCAGGAGGATTAGCATTTTTCCATCATCCAAGAAAAGGGTTAAAAATCTGAGGCTCTGTCTGTCCAGAACTCCCATGGCTGCCCTGCCAGGCACCTTCTTGCACTCCCCTCTTCTCCTTCTCGGCCGGCCAAGAACAGGCACCAGCTCTCTCTCTATCTCTCCTGGGGGGGCGGGGGGGGGGGGGGGGCTGCCCGATGCCTCTCAGTGCTCCTCCACCCTTCCATCCTGCAGGGGCCTTCACCTCCCTTCTGGCCAGGGCCCCAGCCTACCTCACCGGGCCGGGTGGCTTCCCCTGCCCCGCCCAGCCCGCAGCCAGGCAGGGGAGATCTGAACCTTTCCCTGACCGGAACCCAAGAGAGCCTCCCAGGGGAGAGCCCTGCTTTTAACCCCGTGTTCTCAGAGGCGCATCCAATGTCCCAATGGCCACCTTAGGTGCCAATATTAAAATCTGAACATCCATTGGCCTCACCACAGCATCCCAGAAAACACATTTCCTGTCAAACCACCACACTGTGGGATATGCTCTTGTCCTGAATACTGAACTGCAGTATTGTCTGATGATTTTTTGAATCCTTTGAAGGCATTTTGAATTCTTTTTCAGCCTTAAATTAGACTAAATAGCTTTGATTTGTGGGTATTGAGAACCAGAAATCACTGCCCTGGCTTGCCTTTTTTACAGCTCCTTTCCGTGGGAGACTCGCTGCAAACGTCACAGCTGGTGAGACAGTGGGCACACCATCATTCTGAAAGAGCTTTGCACAGTAAACATAGAGGAGGATTAAATATTGAAATGCAGATGACAGGAGCTGCCCAATGGACTCTGCTGGTGGAAATCAAATACTAGTCTAGTCTTTTGAATGCAAATAATTCCTCCCAATGAGGCCAGACAGGCTTGTTTGCCTTTGAATCTGAGCATGTGGACAGTAGTGGATGGTCTACAGGTTGAAAACAGTGTAGATACTTCTCCTTTTTTTCAATAGTGGCTCAGAAACTGAAAAGGCAGCTACAAAATGGTAAATACATGCCTACAGATTCAAAAATGGTTGTTCTTAATTTGCATCTCCACCATAACAACAAATTGTTAGAACTGAAATACAGATGGGAATTTTATAGCTTCTCAGAAATGAAGCAGGAATTGGCCAATGGGCCTTAGCAGTAGCTACAAGTTTTTCAGCATGAGGCATCTCAAAAGTATTTTAACCGTACAGAACTTTTCTGTACTTTTGGCCTTTTATCTCAAGGATGCATCAAAAAAAAAAAAAGGAAAAAAACCCCAAGAAAAATATAAAAAGAACAAACCCTACCAAATACATATATATATATATATATATTACATGACTAAGATAATAAGCACAATCAGTAACATATATAGAAACAGAACCCATGGTTTTTAACTTTCAACCTTGTCTTCTCAACACACTCTCAAAAATGGAATTGTTTCCCTATCTGCCTTGAAACATTTTGGAGCAAAAAACACTCTAAGGTCCTGAGAGGTGTTTTGGTCAAAAATCCCTTCTTCTGGTTTTCTGTCCAGAAGCAGAGTAATGGAGGGGAAAGCTGGTAGCTGGCCAAAGGAGGTAGGAAGAGTAATCATCATCCACAACACTGGGGCTAAAGAAATTTCCACAGAAAATTACCTGCCTTATTACTTGCTCATGTGGTGGGTTGAAAGCTCAGAATCTGTTGCCATGTTTCCCATCCCTCAAATGTTCTATTTCACAGAATTCGAGCCCCTCAAACTTCAGTCCTGCCAGAACAGCCTGCCACGTGCTGTCATAGGGGATCTGCTGATGCCCACTGACTCTTACCAGTCTAGTGCTCATCACTGTTGCAGATCAAGAACTACTGAATAGTTCTGATGAATGCTCTTAGAGTGGTTGAAAACAAGGAAAGAATGACTAGACATTTGTATGATCAAATCCCCTGATGGAATAAAAACATGCCAGGACAACAAGCTTAATAAATGTATTCATTGTCATAAGAAGGGAGATGAAGGGTCCAAAAGATTACTTGCATACTTACTGTTCTAAATCCCTTGTTATCTGGTAAATTGCAAAGGATGCCCGGCTTTCACCAAAATGCAAATCAGATTAAAATGTGAAGCCTTACACTTTACTGGATATAAAACTTCATCATCCATTTTTAAATCTTAGAGATTGCAATGTTGTCCTGGTTTAGGGCAAATTTGGAGGAGAATTTCCAAATGAGGGCCCCTCCCCGCAACTGGTTCGGGAAGGATTCCTCAGAGAGAAGTGGAACGAACCTGTTTATTTAATAGGCACAGCACCCCCCAGCACGCAAAAGGAACAATTCCGGATGACACTGCTCTGAAAAAGATGACAAATTCAGAAAGTCTCTCTTGGGGGGGTGCTCACTCTCTTCTCAGTCCCTCCGGCGCTGGGCCAGCTGCTGCAGGCCACAAGGTGCAAACTCTCGGTGTTTCCCAGGTCCCAGTCCGGAGCAGGTTCAAAATGGTCAGTAAAAGGAAAGGAGAAATGGTCCAGGAAGAAATTTGGACAGTTTAGCTAAACTAGCTAATGAGCAAAAGCAAGCAGAAGCAAAGCAAGCAAGAGTGAGAGAGAGCAAAGCGAAAAGCAAAAGCAGCAAAAGCAAAAGCTGCAGTCTCTGTGTCCCGCCAGGCTGATAAGAAAACCAAAACAAAACATTCCCTCTTCAGAGCCAGTCTTAAAGGTACAGAACATAATATCCAACATTCACAGAACACATGAATGGGGATACAAGCATCATAACGTCACCCTAGGACAGATGTATTTCCTATTAATACCTTAATATTAGTAAGGTTTAGAGCTGGAATTCAGAGGGAAAAGAAAGCTATTTTGAATTCATTCTATTCAATCATCTTGTCTGGACTGTCTCTTCCTGCTTTTCACTTCTGAAACTCTGTATGAAAGGCATAGAGTTCTGGATTAATTCTTTTCAACAGTTTCCCCTGTTATTCTTCTTTAAAGGCAAACCTGAAAAATCCACACTTTCTTTCCCAACCACTTCTAAAATTCCATTGAGAAGCAAAAAAAAACCCCATCAAACAACTAAATCTCTGCTCCAATTTGTAGGAAAAACCCCACGCCATTAACTGCTTTCCTAACATTTTCTTTCTCTTGTATTAATATGGCAACCTTTTCTTGCTTTTATAGATTAGAACCAAATTCTTAAAGCTATAAGGAAACACAGGTTTACTGTAGCTGATTCTGAGATACAGTAGTCCAGCAAGGAGGTCAGACCTCAAAAGAAGCGTCTGTACAACAAGATTCAGCACAACGTTGAGACATATTAGCTATTGTTCAAGAAAAGCCGCCAAAATGAAACTGCTTAGACTTCTATACTATCATGGGTGCCTGCTTCCAGAACCTGACCTAAGTTGCTGGAAACTAGCTGCAATATGACTGCAAACAATGCTGTGAATGTAGGACATTGTTATTCTTCTCTTCCATTGAAAACCACAAGTGGAGTTGGGTCATTTTCTTAATAATTCTGTATTTCCTTCCAAACTGGTAAAATAATGATAAATAAAGTGTTCTGTTCATACAGTTTAAATCTAATAATGTTCAAAATGAAAAACAAAAAAAATTCATTCAGATATGGTCTGCAATAATAGAGCCGAGAGAAGAGGAACCAGTCTGGCCTACAAAATAAAGTGAAGCAGAATTTGGGAATTTGGAACACCTTACGATGTAATATTTAAAGAAAAAAAAGAAATAAAATGTAACCTACCCAAACTCAATCAGTGATGCACCGACAGAGAAAAAAGAACTCATTACTACTAATATTTCTTTCATTCTCAGACAAGAAGTTAAATTATCCTCTTGAATGCACGGAAGATTGTTGCGAAAGACAGCAGCCTTCTTCTTTACAACATATTCTTCAGAACTCCAGGAGACAAATCATTAGAGCGATGAGGCTCTTTCCCTCTGTAAAACTTCCAGAGCATAGCCAATATTATATTCCTTTAGAGATCCTCACCGCCCTGGGCGACTGGTGGATAGTCTACAGCTCCAGTACATCAGCCAGACGCTCTGCCTTATTTAGCATGGCTACTGCAGCAAGGACATCATCTCTACTGGCTTTCTATCCAAAATACATGCAAGGCACAACAAAGAATATACCCAAAACACTGAGCACAGCCTATGGCCTTCAAAACAAAAATCTCACGATGGCAATACTGGATCTTCTGATCCAAACCATCGGGAAACATTTCTTTAGAGGCGAAAAAAGCTCCTGTTGATTGTACAAAAAATAGTGATGTAAACCAGAGTTGCGTGACCCAGTATTTCTATTGAACTGGAACTATTTTGATCAATATTATGGATCCATTTCTTTTCAGGGCATTTGGTAAAAAATGTAAAGTATAGTTTAAAAGGAATTATTGGATGCGTACTAAGTACTAGGGATTAGTTAAGGTGTTGGTTTTGCATGGCTTGGTTTTTGGTGGGGAGGGAAGAAGCCAGCCACAGAAGTGAATCTTTTGTGAAAAGCTCCTAGAAGCTTCCTCCATGCCTGGCAAAGTGAATCCCTGCTTGGCACTAAGAACAGACATGCTGCTAAGCCAATTAGACAAGCAGTAATATATTTCAGAAGGAAATCAAAACTGCGGCCAGTTAACTTTTAAGTTTGCTAATTTTTTGGTTGGCACCTCTTCTGGTTTGAAAGCAAAACCAGCAAGAGATGCTGTCGCTGTTGCAGTGTGTGTTTTTGATTGTAATGCAGTTTGAGTAGTCAGCTTGATAATACTTCCTGTTTTGTGCTGTTGGAGCATATTTTATTATTAAGGGATTGTTCCTTTCCCCCCGTGTTGTTAGTTTTTGCCCTAGTTGTCCATCTCCCCAAAGACCTGCCCTTTTGTTCCCTTTTCCTCCTCCCACTGAATGTCAATCCCTCCCCAAGCCTGCCCCTTTCTCTAGAAACTTCCCTATCAATTTTATAGTCTTCAAAACCCCATTGGTTTGTTTAAGTTATTCTCCTCCCCTGTAGTCCCCTATTGGTTTAAACATTGTATTCCCCGCCTTGTGGTCCAGCCCCAGTTGCTCCCAGTGTGTTCAAGATTGTATCCTCCTCTGGGACCTCTCCCCTTTTCTAAGTTGATGTATGCATTTGGGTCAGTGTCTTTGTGTCCCTGACCCTCCAGGGAAGAAACTCCTTTGGAAAACATACAGAAGACCTCTCCCTGTTCCTTGTCCCTGCCCTCGGCGCAGTCCTATCCCCAATGCAGTCCACCTGTGCCATAGAGCAGCTGTGCCCTACAGCTGCACCCTGGATTCGACAGCTTTCTGGGGGCAGCCCACTCTGGCTGTTGGTGTCAGGAGCTAGTCGGTCTGAAGAAATCCAGCATGGCAGCAAGACTCCAAGTCAGAAATACAATTTATTAGGAAAAGGGGAAAAACCAAATACATGCAATGACACAAAAGAAAAACCACGGGCAGAATACAACCTGTCACCCTGCTAGTTAGGGTGGTGGCAGCAGTCCGGATGAAATGGTCTTGTTGAAGTGGTGATCCTGTAGAAACCATCTGGTAGCTCTTGTCCTCTGAAGACCCAGTGGGTGAGGGTGGCTGTTCCTCTAGGAAGCCAGTGGAAAGACTGCTTGTGGTGTCCCAAAACTCAGATTATATCCAGCTGGGGATGCTTAGCTCCTGCCCCCTGGGCAGAGCATCTTGCAATGGGCTCAAATTGTTCTGAGTCATGCGGTGGTTCCTTGATTACCCTCTAAACAGAAATGGCTCCTGGAGGGAGTCATCTCTGAATCATGTGGCAAGACATGGATGGCCCCGTTAAAGAGATAAGGAGATAAGGAAAAAACGATGCCCCTCCCGGTTTCAGCAGCTCTTGAGGTTGGGAGCAGAAAACATTTTTATATTGTAGCCTAGGACAATACAGGATGAATGCTTTTGCATTTGCAGGAAGCTTGTGTGGATTTGAAAAGCATCCTTATAGCAGAGGCACAAAAGTATTCTCCTACCCTTTTAAATCATCTTCAAACCAAGCAATTCTCGCAATAAGGTAGCGCATGAATGACTTGCAAGTGAGTTGAAGAAACACGGCAAAGATAAGTAGTGTTCAACTGCAGAGAATCGTTTAGGGACACCATAGCTTTATATACCTTTATATTTTAAATCAGGAAGCATGGATGGACCGTTTTTTTCCCCTTAGTTGACTACAGAACCCGCGGTCCCTTGCGGGAGGGTGTTTGGATTCAAGATGACACTGGCAGCTAAGAGCATGGCTACATAGAAGGTGCTACTTTGAGACCAGAACATTCAACTACTTCAAGGCAGATAGGAGAATAGCTGACTAGTGACAGCTCTGAGCAGAAGAGTCTGTGGCTTATCCTGTGGGAACAATAGTAAGACATTTCAATTGAAAAACCCCATTCATTTCCAAGGAGCAAACATCAGTAAAAATAAAAGGTCAAGTAAAGACACCCTAGTGCTCTTCTTATCAGAAGCATGTTCCTCCATATGAGAGTATTTAGGAAAGGACAGTCCGTTCATAAAGAAAGGTGTGCCAGTTAGAAAACCTGTAGAACAATACAAGACAAACTCACACAATATACATCCTCAAATGCAAAATGAAGAAATAATCATTTCAAGCTTCCGTGGAATTAATTGCATTTTATTTGTTCTTTTCATTTCAGCTGCTCTCAAGTTATTTTTTAAGACTGAATTTTATGAATTCAGCAAAGCTCTCTTTCTGAATGTCTGCATACCCCTATAAAACACTGAGGTGACAAAGAGAACGGCAGTGGAAGGAAACCTGGTCCACCTCCCCCTCCTTGAAGCTTTAGGCCAGCGAGTGATTAGAATTTAGTCACTTCATTTGCTTTACCAAGAGAGAATGTTTTCCAGCCTTTATCTTGCCTTTTGGAGCTGATTCACTTTGTAGTCATAAATTCTTGACTCAGTTGGTGAGAAACAATGGCATTACAGCCGTGGATGTTAAAGTGCACTGATGGGAAATGAAGTTTTCATCTTCAGGTCCTTGCTTCAGTAAATCTTCCAAATTCATCAGAAAGAAAGTTCCCAGACCGGTAATCCCCACTCAAATGACCTAATTCAAATGGTCTGTAGGCATAAGAGGCATCAAGCAGGTGCTGTCATCTGTTAGGGGAATAGCCAGCCAGTACATGATTGTCTAGTTAGGCGGCAACAATTTTGGAAAGAATTTAGTTTTTTTGTATTGCAAGTGAATGGTCAATACATTTTATTAGTGGATACGGGTAAAAGAATGTCTTCTGCATCCTTTCAGAGGGGAAGCTTCCCTAGATCTAAAGCTGCTCAGCTCCACGATAGGATGCTTTGTCTGAAAAGGGAGCTCAAGTCTTTGTCCTTTTGGATTGCTTCCATAGTTTTTCACTCACTCTTCAGGTAGCTGTTAATATGTTCTGTTATCCCTTGCAAACTTTTATGGGCATAGTCACTGAATTGGTACGTATTCCATGAAGTCCACGGGCCCTGTTGAGATGCAGCCACAGGTCTCAAGGGTGTTAGCAGATGTTATTCTGAGGCCACTCCTAATGATGTTTGATGGATCATAGTGACTGAGGAAAGTGCCCAAAGACTGGATGAAAGCAAATGTCACCCATCTTGGAAAAAGGCAACTAGGAGGACTTGGAAAAGTACAAGCCAGCCAGCCAGCGTCATTTTTATCCCCAGGAAGTTGATGGAGCAGCTATTGCTGGAAAGCATTGCCAGGCACATGAAGGAGGACAAAATAACCTAGTCAGCATGGATTTACCAGGGGAACTTGATGCTGAACAACTTTTTAAACTCCTCTGATGAATCAACTTGCCCGGTAGATGAAGGGAATATTGTCTGCCTGGGCTTCAGGAAGGTTTTTGACATTTATCTAGGTGGCAGCACACAGACATCCCAGAAGTGTGCAAAGAGGAGGGAACCAGTGTCTTTTCAAGGATGCTCAGTGAAAAGACAAGAGGCAGTAGGCACACACTGAAATACAGGAGATTGCCTCTGCACATCAGCAAATGATTTTTTACTGTGAGGGCGACTGAACCACGGCACAGACTGCCCAGAAAGATGGTGGAGCCTGGATCTTTGAAGACATTAAAAGTACACCCAGATATAATCCTGGGCAAGAGGCTCTAGGTATCCTGGTTTAAGCAGGGGGGTTGGACCTGGTGAGCCCCACTGACGCCTTCCACTCTCGTTCATTCTGTGCTAATGAATTCTCTTAGAGATGCATTTCAAGCAGTGGCATGACAAAGATCTGTGCAGAGAGAGATCCAAATGGACATGGGATCTAAGTTCCTTAAGTAGTGCTCAAGAAGAATGCAAAACTCTGGGATAAGTGTCTCTTCCATAACTGAATCCCTTTCACGGGAAAATTCCCCAGCTATAGAAAGATCTTCTGATAGGCATGCTTAAGACTGACACTGGCTGAGCAAATTTCTCCCTATGTGTGTTTAAGACCAATTAGGATCTTCACCAAGAGTGTTGTCAACATAGTCACAGAATGTATATTGTTAAGAAGGGACAACTTACATCAGAATGGCAAATATTGGTCCACAAAATGTATTAATGTATGGGAACTATCTACTTGGGTTGAAAATAAAAAGAAAGAGTTAGTCTTTATTTATCAATTCCATCGCAATATTGATGAGGTAAGAAAAAGACCTTAGTCCTTAACCTTCTTAACTCAAGCAAAGATTTTTAAAAATTCCTTGTAAAAAATGTATCCTAATTATCAGACTATGAAACAATTTTAGTTGGGAAAAAAGTTCCAAAATTGTGTAGATAGTGGTAAAGAAGCCAAGAAAATAGGTAAGAAACAAAAAGAGAGCAAAAGAGTCAGCTTCAGTCTGCAAGCTCGTTGTAGAAGTAATCTGCTAGAAAAAGGAACCCCCAGTTGAATTTCCAATGGATTCATGCACTTGATTCAGTAACTAGTCAATGTAAAAACCAATCCTTTTGTACAACTTCTCCCAGCAACAAAAACCCCAACAGCTTGACACCACCATCATGCCTGTCCCAGATGTATTTTAAAAGAAATGATCCTTTCTTGAAACTCTATTTGCATAAAAGTTGCAAGACATTGGAGGGATTCTCCACATTCTCATTTCTCCATGTGGCTTGAAAGTCTATTTGATAAAACATGCAACAAAGCATATGATTTATAAGGTAGGGTAAAATGGATGATTTGGGAATTGATCTCTTGTTGATATTAAACTTCATATCCACTCTCTGTGAAGTTTCTAAAAGAAATGATGGAGCTGAGGCATGAATCTGCCACAACAAGTGTTAAGCAAACATACACACTCCCCTTCACATGCCCCCCTTCCACACACACCTAGGCCCACACAGAGGTCAGCATAGCAGATGACGAACACCTTGGAAAAGACCGAAATGCTAAATACCTCTCTTTGGGGGCAAAATAGCTGGTGCAACAATTCAAATATCTGGTGTAAAAATTCTGTTTAATATCTACTTCCTATTTAAAACACAGCTTTTCATTTAATTATATGTAGGGAATATTTTCATATTATTTGTTTCTTTACAATTACTTTGTTCTCATGTGTTGTATGTCTAGGAATATTTTCTTCTAAAAATAGAAAAAAATAGATAATATCCTTTCAGAAGAAAACATTGGTTTATACAATTTTAAACCATCATGATATGGAAGAATTCTTTTGTCCCTCACTAAGGTGGAAGAACTATTTGGATCACAGATCATTTACAATGAAATACTTTACCTTTTTAAGATGCTTTCAGTCAATTTCATATCCTCATTGCTTATTCATTGTAAACAGTAATTTTTCAGTGAAGGGAAAGTGTGTGGTATATCTACATTATGTTCAAACCCAATTCCTACTAAAGGCCAGGCTGAGCTCCAGTAAATAATGTCCTGAATAATATTTTGCCGCCTTCTTTGGCACTTCATGAAATCCTAACATGAGGAAGTGTTGAAATACAGAGATTTTGTCCCGTGTAGAAACCCATCCCATGTATTTTATGCTGTAATTCTTCTCTCTTTTAAAATTTGCTATCTTCTGCATAGTTTTCATTAACCTGTTACAGTAGTGAAAATCACAGATCAAGGTAATTTTGTAACACTTTGATTTTACCCCAAGAGCTGAGGGAAAACTTGCTCCTATACTTCAATCTGAGTTTCTTCTAGATTCCAACTTTGTTTCTCTACCATCAAGAGTCTCCTGTGTTGCTGCTCAAAGCCCCATCCAACCTGACCTTGAATACTTTCAGGGATGGGACACCCACTACTTCTCTGGGCAACCTGTTCCAGTGTTCCAGCACCCCCACAGTAAAAAAAGTCTTCCTTTCATCTAATATGTGTCAGAAGTATTAAATCTAGGCATATAAACTTTGAGGAAAGGTTTGAAATTCTTTTGATTTGAATCACATTTTATATTTATACTGACTTACAGATGACTAAAATATGTGGATGGGCGTTTGAGCTGACACTTTTTGAAAAGGTGCATGGAATTTAAAATTAAAACCAGTACCATTAAAAGCTTTGTGCCGTTTTCTTTTTCCTCTGGTATTCAAAATTGCATATATCAAATATCTGTGCTTCGTACAAAGCTCTTAGACACTCTCAGAAAAAAGCTTTTCTTTCAGACTAAGTTGCAGTTTACGTAGAACACTAGTACTAGTGAAGGTTTTTCTGGGCATAGGGGGAACGCCTTCTCATTGGATTTGTGTGCAGAATGCATTTTATGCAAACTGGAAAATTGATCCCAGCTGTGTTCTAGTCATCATTCTTACTGCATCAGGCCGGAAGATTCTGTGAAAAGTAGCCTGTGGACCTTGAACATAGCTCATGTGAAACAGATGAGAGGCGATGGAGAAGTTGAGGGAGAGAATAAAGAGCATATGGCCCAGTACAGACTAACAATTGTTTGGCACCCTTTAAAGGCTGTCTTTGACAAGCAGGGCTGAAGCAGGTCTGCAAAATATCCGGGAGATCAAAATCCATTGAAGCAAATTGCCCTGGCCAGTCACCTTGCTGCCGATAATTCACTCTCCATACCAGCTGATCAGGCCTAAGAATGCTGCTGCAGAAGTATTGTGAAAAAGGTAGGCATATTTTCACAGATGCAGGGGAAAATCCCCTTGGATGATGGTTCCAAGGGATTACTTGATGGAGCAAGTTATGTACCCTTATCTACCGTGCAATATCTAAGTTGGTGAGTTCACTATCTGTCAGCATCACTTTCGAAAAGAAATGTTTGATCCACAAAACAATATTTCATATGTCCTGTCTACCTGCTTCATTTCAACCAATGAATAGGCTACGTTCCATCAGCAAAGGGTTTATGATCCTATGTTTCTTTAAACTGTGATAATTCTTTATTTTTTTCTAAATCAGACACTGTCTATTCATAAGATTCAGATGTCCATGGCAGGGGTGTAATTAAATTCACATCTTAAAAAATAACCTTCTTCTTGTTATCTTTTTATTAAATTACTGCCATGTAACATCCGTCTGAGAGCTGAAGAAAACCCCTTCATTTGCTGTTTGCCAAGTATCTTCTATGTGATACAAATTCGGCTTGAGAAATCACACCCGTACATTGCCATGTAGCACTACTAGTAATGCTTTCACAACCTTTTCTTCATCATTAGGTCTTTTGGTGAAGTGAATGATTAGAACATAAGCAAGGGCATTTGTTCAAGATGCTCCAGAAAGAGCTGTGGTCTGTTCTCTTCTTTGCTGCCT
Organism: Agelaius tricolor; assembly: GCF_023055355.1. Lineage (NCBI taxonomy): Eukaryota > Metazoa > Chordata > Aves > Passeriformes > Icteridae > Agelaius > Agelaius tricolor. The sequence goes on from NW_027269288.1 coordinate 616,270, forward strand.
ATGTTAGCACTGAGCTGCAAAAAAGGAAAGATTACTAGGAAAAGTGGTACTTTCAGTCTAAATTTGTAAATGATGTTTGGAATACCCTGTTAAATGACAAGGTGCTCTTTTAAAATATGGCATCTTAAGGGAAAATGTCAGCTTTAAAAAGGTTTTGAGACAGTTGCTTCTGGAAAAAAAAAAAGAAAAGAATTGGAGGCTTCTAAGGTCTTTAGGCATACTATTTTGAAGATTGATTCAAACCACAGTTTCTTCATATAGGAAGAACAGAGGACCATAGATGCAACCCATTTGAAAATGGATTTCTAGATGTTTCTGGTTGGGATTACCAGACGTCATTTCTTGTGAAGTCGAGGGACTGCAGTTAGCATTCCAATAATTTCCTTCCCTGAAATTCATCTGCATTTGGTCCTTTTTCCAGAGTCCCCATTTATTAGTGAAGGTATACTCTATCTATGCATTAGAATATTCCATTAGAGTGTGTGACTCATACTTGCTAGTTAAAATTAGCTGGAGCGGAATGGATAGTTAGAGTTGCGTGTATACAATAGTCTTATTTTGGCAAGTTTTCTTTAGACAATGTTGAAGCAGCACTAGCAACTAGGAAGTACAGCTTGCAGCAGGGAAGGACACTCTTCTGCTTTCTCAAGTTTCCTGTAGTTAAATAGACACCAAAAGGCTTTTCCTAGTACTACTACTGTCTTGTAGGAATACTTGATCTAATCCTATCTTTGATCAAATTCCTAATGGGTTACTTTTCTACAAGGCAGAACATTTTTCTTTTAATAATATGTATTTTGTAAGTTGGAAACATGAACTTGTGCACCAGTCACGTGGACTGTACTCCTTATTAAGTTTCACAACCTTCTTTAGAAAATATTGACTGTGTGTAACTTCAAAAGGAGAATTCTGGGCATCTTCATTCTATTGATGTACTTGTTTTTCTCCCATGCTGGTATTGTTTTCTATCATTTTTACCAACAGAAATATTTTTCCCTGACACCTATGGAAAAGACCTATGTTTACTCAACAGTGCAGCGTCAGTACATTGTTTAGAATGATTTCAACATGGTCCCAAACATATCGGACAGCTAGATAGCAGAGGTTAGCAACAGGAAATGGGAATAACTTCTGAACCGTTTCAGTAGATTTCCCAGGAAGGGCTTGCTTTCTGCCACTGCAAATTTTCCCAGAGATTTTGTCTGGTGAAGAGTTGCATCAAAAGAGTATTTTTGCCCAAACCTTGGGGCAAGCTCTGTCTCGGATTTACTAGTGAATGCAAAGAGGGTGAAAGTGCTGCTTCAAAGCCCTCTGTGCGCTTTCTGTACCAAGAGGGGGGGTGACCCCAGAAATAAGTTTTGATCTCTCTTCAGAACACAAGGCATGTCATCACCTCATTCATCTTCTTCTGGGACTCATAGCGTCTTAAGGCTAAGAAGCTCTCTTGCTTGCTGAAGTGCGTTCAGCAAAAAAACCTTGTCTCATCAGCAGATTTGAACACAACTACAGTCGAGTCAATTCCAATGCTGGCAGGGCAATACTCTACCCCACTAGTAACATGCCACTATTAGAAGACTGTGTAAAACGATTTTTGTACAAAGTAATCGGAGGGAAAAATAGAATTGGGAAGAACTGCACATTGTTCTGGAAAAAGCCTCCTGCCTCAGTCTTACAGACATCATTTGCTGGTATCATTTTTAATAGTTGGGGTTTTTTAAATTTTGTAGAAGAAAAAATATTACTGCACCTTTATGTTTCCTTAATAGAAGTACAGCCATTTCTTAATAGAATAGAAGTAAGCCATTTGGATATGTACAAATGGTCTTTTCAAATACATATGCTATAGCACACTGTGAAAGTAATTAGCTATAAAGAGAAATCTAAAGGTTTAAAAAGATTTTGGAAGAAAGTAAGTCTAAGGTGATAGAAGAAGAAGAAAACAGCAGTTTTCTTCTGGTGAACAAAAAACAAAGGGAGGACCTTGTACAGTGGAGATGTATTATTTGACTTCCTGAAAAACTGAGTAGGTTTGCTATTGCCAATGGTTTTCATTAGGAAGGAAGAGATTCCTTTGGCAAAAAAACCCCTTCAAACTGACTTGACAAAAATGTTATGACACTTAACTTCACCAATCCTGAAGAAAAATTCTCATCACTTGATCTGGAAATCATGATGGTAATGGAGACAAGGATGTCTAAGCCATGCCATCAGGAACATCAAAAAGCATTAGAATGCAGGTAAGACTGAGCTCCTGAACTAGTGTGAAGAGAATGCAAGAAAGACATTTTCCTTTAAGAGTCTTCAGGATGGAGAGCAGATCAAATTTTTTCATGTGAAGTATTTCTGAATAGAATGAATCTTCAAAACAACATTGTTTTCCAAAACCTGTTTACAGGATCTCTTACCATGATACACAGTTCCTATGAATAGAAAAAGCAAAGCACTTTTTTCCAAACTGTTGTGCACTCTTAAGCAATCTACAATAAAAATAGTATTTTTTTCATGCTGGGAATGATGTGAATTACAAAAAAGCCTTGTAGCACACTTGGCACTGTGGTCTCTTGATTAGCATAGCTTTTTATTCATCAAACACGTTTCACATTGACTATTTTTCTCTTTTAAATAACGGCATCTTTGTACTTATGCAGCATCCATGAAGAATTTCTTGGGTGTTATTTTGTACCTGATCCTAAATGGCAGGTTCTGCATTCTGCCATCTGTCTAGCTTTCCCATTTGATGCAGCTTCTGAGAGGTATTTTCAGAATCGAGGACTACTTGCAAGAATGATGCTAAATCCATGCATTTTACTCCTTGGTTAATGCAAAACTATTTTTCCTTTACACTTCAATGAGAACAGGAAAATAATGATGGTGAGTTCAATCCTTAGAGTAATCCAAAGAGGACTATTATCATCATTAGAAACCAAGCAAGGTGTATTTATTGCACATGCATGATACTCACTGATGCAAATTACCCTGTAAATTCAGAAGGAATCTGTATCATAGGAGTGGATGGACTGTTTCTATTGATATTTTGCTTAAAGCAGAAAATTAATTCTTTTGACAGCCAACTCATGATTGCAAGCTCACTTTCAACTACAGCTTTCAAACAGATGAAACATGTCTGTTTATAAAACGATACAGTACAGTACACAGTAGCAAGTCAGGTCATAGACATTGAAAAGAAAAAAACAGCTCAAAGGACAGATTCATTCACATCTACAAGCCCTCAAGAGTGTACAGGTCAAATGTCCCCAGAAAACTAGGCTGGTGGCGCAAATTCTCTATGTTGGCACCAGCAGAAGCAGCTGCTATCTTGATAGGATGCAATCTTGCTTACATCACCCTTCAGAGCAATCTTCTGTACCCCTGCCCAATACACCTTCTGCTCTATTCCTTGGACTTCACATTTGCATTTCTACAGAGTCCTGTCCTGCAAACTGACTCAAAGTTCAGGTAGTAGATTTCCAAGATTTAGAAATGTTGTGTGAGGTTCATTTATTTCATATTTCATTCCATCTAAGCAAACTGTAACTTTCTGAAGTGAAATATTTCGAGTATGTCACGTGTATTTTAATGTTAGCTCTGCTTCACATTAAAACTTCTCACAGACCCCTGTGATGCCTTGCTGCAAAAATATATAGCTGCCAAGAGTGGTTGTGGGAAGTTAGAATTGCCAGAAAACCGTACAAACAATCTAACAATAGAGCCTTGGATTTCTGAATATAATTGCACCATGTAAAGTCAAAATATAATATTTAAATGATTTTAGATAATGATGAGTGTGGGCTAGAGAGAATCCAGATAGAATTTTATTTTTTTAAACAGTTCCGGGAAAAACATGGCCTTGACTTGGAAGTATAGCAGGAAATATTTTTATACAGCATGAGTTCTCATTACCTAATCATATGATTTGTAGACCTGAATTGGAAACCAGGAAAGAAACAAAGAAAAATATTCAAGCTATAAAAGATGGGAGTTTAAAATTTTCTTTGTATTTCTGATTAAAGCTATTAGGTAGCTAAATGGTCACCCATTATTTTAAAAAGCATCTGGACATTAAAAATAGGTAAATTTCTGCGGGACTTGGATGTCAGCTATTCCTGAAAAGCTTTCCAACCCTGAATCAATCCACTTAAACGCAGCTGTATTTCAGATGCTCAGTGGAACTGTCCATGTAATGCATATAGTTGACAAATAATCTGCAGAAAAAGCTAGATCGATTTGAAGATCTTTTCCTGTAAATGGTATTCACGTTATTTGTACAAACACACAGATGGGATTTCTGCTGTCTTCTTCAGGCCACTTCCTCCAGAGAGCTCTCCATCAAATCTCTCTAGTTCTACTCTTCTGGTGATCCAAAGTCAGCACTGGGATGGTCCAACTGCATGAATTACTGTCTGCTAGAGGTGCACCCTGAGGGCTTCTGTGTGCAGCATCACGTGAGCCCTACTAAAGTCACCCTGTTGGTATAAACTGAGCTAGCTGGACCTTAAGGGACAAGATTGTGCACTGATATTGTAAGAGAAATTAGGTACTAAGAAGGAGGCTGGAAGATTTAAATATTTCTGCCTCCAGCTTAAGCAACATTAAATCTTGGTCTTTATCTGAAAAACTAGGTGAATTAACCTATTTGGCATTCCTATGCCAAAAATGTCAGTAATACAACAAGAACCGTCAAAAGAGTAACAATTCCAATCATTACTTTGTAAAAGTAATTCATTGGAAGAAGTCGGGAAGAAGGATGAAACATGCCAATATCCTACCCTGAGAATCATTCTGTTGATTTGCACAGGTTTCTTATTATATACCCATCTAATGCATTGGACATGCATGCTTGTGATGATACAAATACTTGCAAAGCTTACCAGATAAACCATGTTCTCTTCAGACAGCAAAACATTTCTTGATGGTTGTGTTTGCTAATTACATTTAGACTCAATGTTCTTAAAGGTCTTTTCCAACCAAAGTGATTCCATCATTCTCTAAATCGCAGATCCTGCTTGTCTTGGTTGAGGGCAAATTTGGCAGCAATCCTCAAGAAGGGGTGATTTATTAAAAATATTGATCTAGTACTGATATCCAACTGTGACGGACAAAGGCTCCCTAACAGTTCAAAATTAGAAAGTGTATGTTTATTGCAACGCTGGGCAGCGTGCGGGATAGCTCCCAAATACACACTGTGATTTAGAGGTGATAACAGAGTCTTTTTATCTATACAAGTATTGAATACCCAAAAGACAAATACATATTCATAATTTAGGTACATCCCATCATTCCTCACTTCGTATGGTAATTAGTTCAAAAGCTATTAAGCACGCGTAGTTTGTTGCTCAAAATGAATCGGTGGTCCCTTTCATGGGGAGGGGTTCCAAAATGAGGAAATAAATGAAGTCTTCCTGGTTCTGAACTTTCTACATTTTCAATGCAAATATGACAAATGAACCCATTGGTAGAACTCCCATTCCCCATCTTCAATTGGTTTCAGAACAGAGGTGGCCTACAATTGTCTTATGTTCCTAAAAGCTATTTATGAGTTTCTGTATTCTTCATGATAAACCCAGCTAAGCAAACATGATGTTGACAAGCAATCAATTATTAGTTAACTACTAACTCTTAACTTCATCAAGGCCTACCTATTTATTTTGATAAACTCTAATAAGGCTTATCTCTGACTAAAACCTCAGCTCCTCTAAAAACCCTAAATTTCTTTAAAGTTCATGTCTCAGGGGGCCCCCCCCCAGAAAGCCCACCTACACGGCCCCTCCCCTCAACTGGTCTGGGAAACATTTCCTCTGAGAGAAGTGGAAAAAATCTGTTTATTTAACAGGGAAAGCACCCCCCAGCACAAAAATGAACAATACCAGGTGACAAAACTCAATCGCCGCTCTGAAGAGACAACAAATTCAGAAAGTCTCTCCTGTGGATGCTTGCTCTGTTATCAATCCCTCCGGCACTGGGAAAGGCTGCTGCCCAGAGTAGGCCCCCATAGGCCACAAAGTGCAAGCTCTCAGTGCTCTCCAGGTCCCAGTGTGGAGCAGGTTTGAACAGTTCCAAGAAAAGGGAAAGAAAAAAAGACAGTCCAGGGAAAACTCTGCCTCAGCCAGCTAAACCAACTGAAAAGCAAACAACACTCTGTTCTGCTCCATCAGTGCCCAGACAACACAGTGCAGCACAGAATGTGGAGCAGTGTTGCTTTTAGAAGGTGAGTGCAGCCTGTGATAACAAACTCCGTACTTCTTCTTCTCCCCACCTTTGCTCTCAGAAGCAGTCTTGAAGGCAGAGAATAGAATATCCAGCATTAACAGAACAGATGGCTGGGGATACAAGCATCATAAAGTCACCCTAGGACACTGCTCTACTGAGATATGTCACCAGACTATGCTAAGACAAAGTTTTGGAACTGCTAATTAAAATTCTACTATCACAGTGAAGCTGAGGAGGAAAGACAGCTCACTCCAGTTACCTTGTGGCATGCCAATACTTCCTTTCAATCACAATGGTTTTCGTCTTTAAGTCCGTGACATCACAGGCATAATTCAACATCTTTTGGGCAGGAAGGAAGATATTCTTCTTCTCATTATACTGATGGGTAAGCTGAAATGCAAAGCAGTTAATTCAAAGTGAAACAGCGATAAAGTCAATAGTAAAACTCACCACAGTTTTCTTTACCAAGCCAAGTCCTTACTATCCCAAAATACAAGAACAGCTGTAAAAGCCTTGTGGTTTCTTAATTTTTTCCTATACCTACATGGGAGGGTAAGGGATAAATGATCCCAAACAATGGTAATTCACAACAAAGCATTCTTGACATCATATTCAGCTTTTGCATAGTGAGCTCTTCACCTGATCAAGTTATTCCATTGCAATAGTTTGGGGAGTATCTTAGAGGGCTGGCTGTTGTTTGGTTTAAACCATCTTGATCATTCAGGAACCCAGTAGCAATGAGAAAGTTCAAAATAAGATAGTGCTACGCAGTGATTTTCCTATATGACAGATGTATTTCTACAAGACAGAAGGCTGACCTAATGCTTCCCTACAACATGGCTGAAGTGGCATCCTGTTCCCCATAGGTTTTTCCGTTTAATTTTAGCAGCTTTCTTACTAGATTAATGAGCTGAACTAACTCAAAAAGGAATCAGATAAGTGCCAGAGCTTTAAAACAAACAACAACAACAACAAAAAAAGATGCAAAATGGTGATTTGTGGGTGCGTTTGAAAACAGAAATTTTTTTGTATTTTTCATAGAGACATGGCATTCTCTAGAATGATATTGCTCCAACGCTTTGAGTTTGGTTTTCTTTTTCCCCCTCAATTGTAAATGTTATGCATTCTTTTTGGCCAGTTCAGGAAATAGATTTTCTGATACGTGTGAAAGACAGTCTAAAGTTCCCCTCATTTGCCTCACGACCATTCCCAGGACAGACACTGGGACCCTAAAGACACCGATGGGAATTCTGGCCTGCCAGTAATGGATGAACACCAAAAATCCTGAGGCCCCTGAGCAGAATTCTGGCCTGCCAAGTGATTGTTCACAGCTGTGTCTTCAGTGACTGCTTCTAGCAGGGCCTGCCAAAGGGCGACCCAGCCTATATGCTTGCACCTGCTTCACGACAATAGACCAGGAATTTTCCCACCTCTTGGCCAGATGAACTTGCTGGGGCAACTTGGTAGGCCCCCCATGGAAAATCCTTCCTCTGCTCCACTACCACCGTGAGGCACCGAGGTTGAAGCCCCCCTACCAAGGACTGAGACTGAGACACCTGTAATTCTGATGCAGGGGTGCTGGCCTGACTGAAGCAGGATGCCTGCTGAGTGTTGCCTACAGATGTGCCTACAGGACCTAGACTGGTTTCCCCCAGAAAGCAGTCCTGAAACAGTGGGTCCCACTCACTGCTGATACTGACTTATCCTGCTGAGAACATGGACTGTCTGGACCCGTCTTCAATACCTTTTTCCCCCTCAGCAATTTCAATAGACTTCTTGATTGTATCTGTTCCCCCTCAGCCATTTCAAGATTCTGTTTCCCCCCTCAGCAATGGACTATAATAGAACCTTGAGTTCACCAGGACTTAACCTTGAGTTAACCAGGCAGGGCCATTATCTTCCCAACGTGACTAGGCAAACTCTGTCGGCTGGACTATGAGGACTTAGTCTCTCCACATTTGGTAGCTATACTCCTGTCTTGGTTCAGGGCAAATTTTGGGGAGAACCCCCAAAGGGGCTCCTCTAGGAAAGCAGATTCATTTGGCCCCTCCCCTATGAAATATTAATCCCAATATTACCGGGTGGGACGTGCCTGGGCTCGTCTGACCCTTGCTGCTGGGCCAAAGGCGGCAGCTGTGATGTTTCACCTCAGAGATACATTTGGCCGGCTGCATCCTGCAGCTAGGCACTCGCAACAAATCCAGGCATAGTAGAAACTCAGTTGACCTCTGGTGGAAAAGGTTCAGGGGACGGTGAAGAGAAAAAGGAGAGGATTCTGCTGTAGAGTTTTAATCCAGAGTTTATTCCAGGATGACAGACCTCTGAAACTTGTAACAGCTCCCAACAGAATCCAGACCGCATGGTCCCGTCTCCTTTTAAGCCCGGGGACAGGGGCAGGGGAAGGCACAGGTGAGCCAGCAACCAGGTGGGAGGAGGGGAAGGCTCAAAGGATAAAGACACTTGGACAGGCCAATGAGCCCGGACCTGAGGGGCATCTTTTGAACTTCTGCCAACCACACCATGACCCTGCTGGAATGTTAAGATTGATGGACAGCACTTAGCAGGAGGGCAAAGGGGGAGGGGAAAGGACAGGTTTCACCTATCCCAACACCTGAGGGATTTTCCTGTTTCCTGAAACAGGAAATGGCGTCACACTGCAACACTCCCCCCAACCGGTCCAGGAGAAAATAGCTCCTTGGAAAGAGGTGGAAAAAACCTGTTTATTAAACAATAAAACCTAAACAATATTGAACAATAAAACCCCTTGTTGCTCCAAAAGAGATGACAAACTGAGAAAGTCCCCTCCCTGGGTTGCAGTTCAGCTCACACAGGCTCTTATCAGTCCCTCCGGTGCTGGAAATGTTGCGGGCCGGGCCCGGCCTGGTGGGCCACAGGTGCTAGCTGCCGGTGCTCTTCTGGGTGTTCAGTCCAGAGCAGGTTTCAAGAGGTCCAAAGAAAAGGGAAAAAAGAAAAGAAACCACAGTCCAGGGAACTTCCTTGCCTCAGCAAGCTAAAACTAACTAAAAGCAAAGGAGAGCTCTGTCCCACTGTCTGTTCATCCACAGACAACACAGTCCAGGAGCAGGAATGTGGAGGAGTGAGTGCAGGGTCTGAAAACAAACTGCTGCTTCTTCTCTCCCCCCTTCACTCTCTGCAACAAGTCTTAAAGGTGCCAAACTTATGATGCAGCATAAACAGAACAAGATGATTGGGGTTAAAAGCATCATATAATCAGCTTAGGACAACTCCCTCTCTCTTTCTCCCCCTCTTTTCTATTCTTTTCCTCTCCCTAATTCCTTTCATGCATTTGCTGTGGTCATTCTATAAAGGTGCATTTCTTTGGATTGATACTGCAATCCCCTTTCCGTGTTGTCTGTTGCACTCCCAGATCAGTTAACCAACCATCACCACCCCCATTGGTATGAGCGGATCGTGACATTAAATTGGCATCATGGACAGGATTCTGATCGACAGAAGGGTCTGCAAGGCTGTCTGTAGTCTGTAACAGGGGAAGGACGGTTTGCTTCAGCCACACCTAGCCCCTCATCGCGAAAGGGTTGAACGAAGATGGAAAGCAAGGAAAGCTCTTTGAATTTCCCACAAACTGCGCACGCCCAGGTGAAATACGCCCCCATACTCTATTGAGGGTTCTGTCTTTAGAATTTCCCAAAAAATCTCTTAGCGCAAAAGGGGAAACTGTTTTTGTTTATGTGTGAATTTGGACTGTCTGGGAAGGAAGGGACAACTTGGAGGAACTAAGCAGGGCCTCCCAGGGAGATTTGGTCTCTTCACCCAGCCAGGGAAGCAAAGGGGAGCACAGCAAAGGCTGTGAGATTGTCTAACTTAAGTTTGCACCTCCCTGTCATGGTTTTGGTCCCTTCATAAAATGACTGAAAACTCTAGCACAAAAGTTACAGCTGAATTTTCTGCTCTGCTTGCTAAATAGAATGCCAAGCCTTCTCCAAGGGGGGAGATTTGGGCAGAGAACAGCTGGTTTAATTTAGAAAATGTCATAGATAGAATTTGTTCTTTACAACATGAAACAGAAGTTAAACTGGGCAAAAATAAAACCATCCTCTGCTCAGTTTTGGCAGCTTGTCTCACAGCAGCCATAGAAACCCTTTTTAAGCAAAGAAACGAGGAAATAGCAAGAATAGATTCCCTTCAAAACCTAGTTGAAATTTTGCAGAAAGAATTAAAGGAAGAGAGAAATGAGATCTATAGGTTGCGAGCTGCCCTTAGAGAGGAACTTGCTAAGAATTCACATCATACTGATTCCTCTACAGAGCCAGAGGAAAAGGAAACTCCTGACGTTAAACAAATCTATCCCCGTCAGGAACTTGAGGCAGTAAAAAATTGGAGAGAATACTGCTGTCCTCGCTTGAGACCCTTGGTTCAAACAGAATAGAACTATCTTAATGATGAGGATTGTTGGAATGTTGGGGGACATAAGACAGATGATGCACTTTGGACCTGGTTAACATAAGAGATTTGATAACAGGATGCCTTGGCATAAACAAACGGAACTTTGAAAATTCGACCTGGATTGCAAGAAGATTAAATCAAACGGGTTTACTGGAAAAAGAAAATCCCATTAAACTCTGCAAGCAAGAGATGTTGTTATATGCGTACGTTTGTGGATATGATTTTAACCTAATCATTGTAGTACACATTACTAGTCTCCCTGCAATGGTATGTAAGTGCTTGTATCCCACAATCAAATTGGATTCTGATTACCGAGTGGGTCTCCCTGTCTCTCTGCATTGCTGAAAGAGGATCTTGACCCACCTATCACAACTAAACAAATACCGTTCAGTGCTACCGAATTAGCTAAGCTGTCAAAAGAATTTGGGCGCCTCCCACAAGAATCAGAGACAAATATGTCCTCCGAGTGTCCCTCGATGGTGGAGATCAAATTAAATTAACCGCAGGCCAGTGGGTACTGGGGACATGGAGCCTTCTTCACAACAGGAGATAAGGAGGTAAGCGTGATGCATGGTCCCTGACACAGGGTGCGTCTTTCTGGGCCGGGAGAATGAATCCTTTGGAACGGGGTGACCCCCTGGCAATCGTTGACACCACCGACCAGCTCTTAGAAAGTGTCCACAAAGCCGCCTGCCTGCAAAAGATTCATGAAAAGAAATTAGTTCCTGGTTTTGAAGGCCCAATGCAATTACCTGTGAAGCCAGAACTAATGACCGATTGAACTCGTGGGCTTCCAGAAACACTTAGACATACAGCAATGACTCTACAGAAAACCATAATGGCTTTGAATCCTGTAGAAAGACTAGATAAGATTCCTCAGGAATTCCCCTGACCAAAGTGGACCTAGAGATCCTGGCTTCACTCCCTACTCTTCCCCCTCACAGCCCTCAGCTTCTCAATCTGATTCACCTGCCAGTAGCCATAAAGTTTGGACATGAGCTGAAGTTGCAGTAGATCTGATTAATTATTGTAGACAATATGGACCTATAAAAACCCCGGCATAGAAATCAGAAAATAACAAAGGTGTTTGGTTTATTGGGGCTCCTCACAGTGAAAATATAGAGAAAGGAAAACAGATCTCTAACTGCCACCGTTGGTGGTTGTTGGGAATTCAAAAGTGGGTCCCCAAAGAGGTGATGGATGGTTTGCCCCTTGAGAAATTGCAGAAAATAATAAATAATTGGCACCAGCGAAAACCGAATCCATTGGCTCAACCCAGTGCACCCCTCCCTTCTCAGGGACAAAAACTAACCCTCCCCCAGCCTCTCCCACAGAACACAGGCAGTGAACCAAAACCAACAGGGTTTTCAGGAAACAAATCTCTCTGCCGCTTACAGGTGGGCAAAGGGGCGGAGCGTGGGTTTATTTAAGAATGCTCACTAAAAATAAATCAGGATATATATTAAGCCCAGCTATCACGGGCCTCCACAGGCTACTAGTAACCTTTTTGATTGACGTTGGGGCTCAAATCTCTGCACTGACAAAAAAGGATGCCCAGAGGTGTGGAATTGTTCCAACTAAGAGACAATGCTGTGTTCTTAATGCTCTGGGAACTACAGAATCTATGAATGTTGCCTTAGCCAAACTGAGGCTCCCTGGAAATGAGCATCAACTAGTCATCAAAATGGTAATTGGGAACATTCCAAATAATTGATTAGGAATGGGTGTCCTTGCTGGGAGGCAGTGGGAAGACTCTGAGGGATTTCTGTGGTCTTTTGGCACACTGCCACTTAACATTAGGCCGCTTCAAACCGCACCCTCCCTACCCTATAATCAAACAACTAATGTAAAACAATACCCTCTACCTTCTGGTGCCAGAGAAGGTATCAAAGCGGTTCTACAGGACTTGAGAAACCAAGGGGTAATAATTCACACACATTCTCCTTTTAATTCACCGGTATGGCCAGTCTGAAAAGCCAGTGGAAAGTGGAGATTAACAGTAGATTTTCGCAGGCTTAAAGCCAACACAGACCCTCTTACAGCACTGGTCCCAAACTTAGCTGAATTAATAACATCAATTCAAGAAAAGGCTCACTCAATCATGGCAATGGCAACTATGGATGTCAAAGACGTCTTCCTTATGATACCTATACAGCCAGAAGATATAGGGACCATTTTGCCTTCACATGGGAAAGGACGGCAATACACTTGCACTAGGCTTCCCCAAGGCTACAAACACTCCTCCACTTTGGCCCACCATGCTTTAGTTGAGGAATTAGAAAAAATACCCAAACCTGATCCTGCTGATCCTGTAGCTGATAATCAATACATTTAAGACACTCTGGGGGGGGGGGGGGGGGGGGGGGAGGGGGGGAAGGATGAAATAGAGGTCGTAGGGAAACATCAGCAGAAAATAATCTCTCACTTAAAAAGTCTTGATTTGCAGATACCCGCAGAGAAAATTCAGAAACCTTCTCAGGAAGTGAAGATTTTGAGAATTTGGTGGAAAGGAGGCATGACATGTATTCCACCCGATACCCTAACCTCTTTAGATCAGATTCAAAGGCCTGAATTGAGGAAAGATCTCCAGCAAGCTCTAGGACTATTAGTGTTCTGGAGAAAACACATCCCAGATTTCTCAATAATTGCTAGGCCGCTTTTTGACTTGCTGAGGAAAAGAATGAAATGGGATTGGACTCCTTCTCAGGAAGAAGCATTGCAATTACTGATTTTTGAGGCAACAGCTCACCAAGCACTAGGCCCTATCCATCCCACAGATCCCTTTCAGGTGGAATGGGGATTTGCCTCCTCAGGGCTATCAGTACACATTTGGCAGTGGGGTCCCGAGGGTCCAACGGGGCCTCTTGGTTTTTATTCCTGTGGTTTCAAAGATGCTGAGAAAAGATACACTACCTGGGAAAAGGGGTTGTTTGTAGTTAGCTTAGCTCTCCTAGAAGAGGAAAAAATTGCATGACAAGAGCTTATTGTATTAAGAAGCCCTTTCAAAGTTATCAAAATCGTCACTAATGGGAGCCCCACCCCTCCCCCCCACCTGACGGGGTAGCCCAAAGGGCCTCAGTTAGGAAATGGTATGCTCAGATGGAAGGCTATTGTAATACCGTCTCACTAACGGAAGATGCTGCTAAAAATCTAACAATCCAAGGCACTGAGAGCCTGGTTAGCAGCCAAGATAAATCTGCCTCTGTAATCAAAGCTGCCCTTCCTTTCTCCCCCGAACAAGCAGCAAGTTCTTGGTTCACAGATGCCTCTGCAAAACGGGAAGGGAAGGTATGGAGATATAGAAGAGCTGTCTTACACAATTCATTTGGTGAAAGAATCATTACCGAAGGGGAAGGCAGCGCTCAGGCTGGGGAACTCATAGCTGTTTGGAGTGTTTTCCAATGTGAGGCACAGAACATTTCTCTTGTCTGCATTTATACCGACTCTTACGCAGTGTACAAAGGTTGTACCGAGTGGCTTCCTTTCTGGCAGCAAAATGATTGGGAAGTTCACAGAATTCCAGTGTGGCAAAAGGAAAAGGGGCAAGAAATTTTAGATGTTGCAAGCCAAGGAAATGTTGCTATTGGTTGGGTAGCTTCTCAGCAAACAGATGGAAATCCAGCAGGAGAGTGGAAGAATAGAGCTGATGAACTAGCAAGGCTCAGCCCCCTGAAAAAGGAACTCATTCCTGAGGACTGGGATCAACTATTAGAATGGCTGCATGGAAAAAGACAGCACCCAGGTGCGAAAGATTTGTACAAAGAAGCTCATGCTTGTGGTTGGCTGGTTACCAGGGAAATGTGTAAAACATGCGTATCGGCCTGCAAGCAATGTCACAGGTGACTGGAGAGACATCCTTGAGAAGATGACCCTCTGCATTTAAGAAAGGGTAAAGGCTTATGGGACGCGTGGCAGGTAGACTATATTGGCCCCTTTAAGAAGTCAGGAGGTAAACACTTTGTGCTAGTAGGAGTAGAAAGTGTATCTGGGTTGGTTCAAGCTGATGCTTTGAAAAGAGCTACAGGTGATAATGCGGTTAAAGCTTTGCAGGGGTGGTTTGGAACTTTCCCAAAGCCACAGGAAATTCAATCTGATCACAGGTCCCACTTCACTGCTAGAGGTGTACAGCATTGGGCAAAAGGTGAAGGAATTAAGCGGTCTTTCCACAGCCCTTTCCACTACCCTCAAGCTAAGGGGATCTTAGAAAGGACCAAGGGTTTTTTGAAAGGACTTCTGAAGCCCCGGGAGGGAAATTGGGACGTTCGGTTATGGGAAGCTGTTAAAAGAGTGAACAGTAGATGGGGGGTGAATGGATGTCCCAAAATCACTGCCTTTTGCCCAACAGCTCCAAGCATCGTTCCCTTACTACGGCGACCTGACGATTCAAAAAGTCCAGCACATTACCCTGGACAACCTGTTCTGGTGGACCTCCCTACTGTAGGGGAAGTAGCACTAGTGCTGAAAACCCCTCTGAAGAAATATGCATGGGTAGCCTCTGATGCTCTAGGGAAAGAGCATTGGATAAATACACGCTGGATAATCCTATCATTTTAACTCTTTTCTGCCCTCAGTGGAAGGATTTCTGTTGTTTTTACTTTTACAGAAGAACCCTGAGGAACATGAAAATCATCTGAACCATGATAACACTGGTGATGCTTTTCTGCATCCTACCACAATTCCATGGACAGGATCCTGCTGCGTGGTTGTGGTCTGAAGCTACCCTCCATCCCACTAATGTTCTAGGAGCGTATCCCAAGGGTGGCCACCCAAACCTAGAGCCTATAGTGCTGCATGACCCCCAGGTATATGGTCCAAGTGAGTGGGGATGGGATCAGAAGGACTGGACTAGAGCCCTAACTGGAACAATTGGTGAGTCAATTGTGGAAGCATGCAGAAAAATGGAAGGATCTCTCTATGAGAAATCCACCTCCATCACAGTTGCCGGAAATTTTGTGGAACCAGATGGGAAAAATGATCTGGATATCCCTTCAGCGAGACTGTGTCCTACAAACAAGTGGGAGTGTGCCAAACAAATTCCCCTTACTCTGTGTTGCTGCCAGGAGTATGTTGGTAATTACACTCTAGGTCGCAAAACGAACAATGTTGCAAGTACAAAGGATTGTAAAAATGAACCAATTGATTGCTGGCATAATTTGACGTTAACTAAACCGACTTAAGTGACATGCCGCTGGCAAAATAACTTGACCAACCTGTTAGGTTGAAAAGGCTTAGTTCATAAATTTAAGATAGACGCTATAACAAAACCCACGCTGAGTACCGTAGTTACATCCCAGTGGAATAGACGGGACTGAGAGCATGAAGCCCACACTGAGCACCATAGTTACACCCCAATGGGTAGAAGGGACTGAGAGCACAAAGCTGACATTGAGTACAGTAGTTACATCCTAGTGGGCAGAAGGGACTGAGAGTCCCCTTAGTCAATGTGGCCTTGGTCCCAAGCTTTTGTTCACTTGGCAGGAATGGGAAAAACAAAAAGCCTGGCAGCTTCAAGGGGGAGTGGGAGAAGGAATTAGCCGAAGGATTTGTGGAACTGCTTATAGCAAAGCAATCTCAATCAGTGTTTTGACAGATCAGACAAATAAGCGTGAACAGGTTTGTACGCCCCCAAGCGTACAAGACTGTTGGCACAATTTTACATTAACACAAACTGCAGAAGTAGTTTGTCTTTGGTCCAAAACTAGTGAAGGCTTTTAAGTTGATAATAAATGGTATGAACCAACCTTCTACTACCACCACTCCGGCCCAAGCACCGCTTATGCTTAGCCTGAGAAGTTTTGAAATTGGACCATATATAACCAGGAAAACTGGTCAACAACACATATTGTTCAATCTGGCACAGTCTCTTAAACAAGTCAAATTGCTGATGATGCAAAACAATGTCTCAGAAATTCAGCCGGCCTGTTTGCCTTTTTTGCGGACTTCCTTTGAGGGTTGGACCACCTGGCTGCAAAAACAGAAAGTCCGTTTTTTCTTTAAAAACAGACACTAAGAGACATAACCGGTGTTTTGGGAACAGGTTTTGGAATTCTAAATAGTATTGATTCTGAAGTACACTAATGGATAAATTGGCTGCCACAAAATGGTTAGAGATTTGACCAAATTAAAACAACCACTGCAATCATCCTTATTGGCTTTGGGAACACAGCAGGGCTTGCTATCAAACATATTACCAGCTTGGGAAAAGGTAAATGTAAGTGATCACAAATTGGTAGACTGATGCACTCGGTGCTACACCAAACAACCTTTCTTTGGCTCTTAGCTGTATCCAGGCACAATTGTCGATGCAGTCAGTTGCTGCCTCAATGATAAGAGAAGGTGAAGGCAATTTTCCTACTGCAATTCAGAAAAGAATTTGGGACAGTGCCACTGATTTTGAAAGAGAATTCCAGTCCTGGTGGAACTTGGTGAATTTTACTTATCACCCCATTACAAACACAGCCACAGCTCTTGCGTTAACCGTACGCAATGCCTCAGTGCATTTGAGATTTCCTATTATTGCATTAGAGCTAAATCATGATGGAGCTATTCCCAATCTTTCTGAACATAGACAATGGGCCCATCAAACTGGTAAAAAATGGCAACATGTTAATTTGGAATCTTCTATTGTCCGAGAACTAGGCTTCATCTGTGAAAGTAATGCAATTACAGCTCAGGATGTTTGTTTGGACACAGAACAAAATATCTGTCATTTTGAAATTCGTCCTAACGAGACTTTCGAAACAGTCCTTAAATATATAGGCAATGGGTGTGGGTGCTTTAGAACTGCTTGTGATACGGTATTTGTAGAAAATGCAGTAGTGGATAGTAAAAATCATTCAAATTGTTGCGCTTGTAACTTTACAACATTGAGGGATGTGATTTTTCTTCAGAAGCTCCAGTTACCTCCCATTACCTTTTTCAATCCAATTAAAGAGTGATTCACAAACTATTACTGTCCTAGGGTGACGTTATGATGCTTGTATCCCCATCCGTGTGTTCTGTTGATGCTGGATATCATGTTCTGTGCCTTCAAGACTGGCTGTGAAGAGCGAATGTTTTGTTTTGGTTTTGCTATCAGCCGCTCCCCCACAGCTGGCACGACACGGAGACAGGGCAGTACATGGGTGCTGCTTTTGCTTTTTGCTTTGCTTTTCGCTTTGCTCTTGCTTCGGCTTTGCTCCTGCTTTGCTCTTGCTTTTTTGCTCCTGCTCATTAGTTAGTTTAGCTAAGCAGTCCAAATTTTCCCTGGACTGTTTCTCCTTTCCCTTCTTTGGACCTACTCGGACCTGCTCCGGACTGGGACCTGGGAAACACCGAGAGTTTGCACCTTGCGGCCAAGGTGCAGCAGCTACCCCAGCACAGGACAGACTGATAACAGAGCGAGCACTCCCAAGAGAGACTTTCTGAAGTTGTCTACTTTTTCAGAGCGGTGAAAGAGTGGTGCCATCTGGTATTGTTCCTTTTGTGTGCTGCGGGGTGCTTTGCCTGTTACAGAAACAGGTTCTTTCCACTTGTTTCCAAGGAATCCTTCCCGACCCGGTTGGGGGGAGGGGCCGTGTGGGTTTGTTTTCTGGAGGGTCCACCTTTTGGAGGTTTTTTCTCCCAAATTTGCCCTAAACCAGGACATTTACCTACTCCCATTGGGATGAACATTACTTTGGTAAAGCAATCTTTGCTTCATCAGGACTTCATTGAAATATTGGAGAAGATCAAGAAGAATAGACAGAAAGCACTGGTAACTGTTCATCACAATGTGAAAGAAATACACCATGTCATAGAGAGAGTAAGAAAAGATGCTGAACACAGGTGGTAGGATACTCTTTTTGGGTGGTCACCTACTGCCACAAGAGTCCTGAACAGTATGTGTCATCCCATCATTGCCCTTTTGCGTTTCGTTTTGATTGGGGTTTTTTAATCAGCAATCTTACTCATTATGAATTGGAGAATGATGAAAGAGTTAACAAAATTGATGTCTGTCATTAATGCACACAACTTGGCTGATGTCCTTTTCACTGTGGCCATCTCCAAGACTATTGACACAAGGCGACTATAAATGAGAGGATGTGTTTTGAAATCGTCTTCAATTTTCTTTGAAGATTATAAGAAAATTACTTTTGATTTTTGGTGAATTGTTTTGAAAAAAAATATTTTAAATGAACTGTTGTTGATTTGTTTATTGCTTTATTGCCTTTGATTATTTGTGATTAGTTTCAGATATTTGAAAAAAATGTTTCAAAATAATATGGTCTAAATTACTGTTAATATATTTGTTTCTTGTTTCCTTACCCCCGCCTTTTTTTATCTTTTCTTGTCCTTCCCTTCTCTCTCTCTGTCTGACGTATTGTCTCTGCTTTCCAGGATATGCTACCAATGCGCGACAAGTACACAACAATAGTACAGAACACTGCTGATGAAGACCCTTTGAAGCCTGTCGTGAGTCACCAGGTGCTGTGAAAGACGGTCTGAGGTTCCCCCCATTTGCCTCACGACCGTCCACAGGACCGATATCAGGACCCTGAGGACCCCGATGGGACCTCTGGCCTGCCAGTAATGGATGAACACCAAAAATCCTGAGGCCCCTGAGCAGAGTTCTGGCCTGCCAAGTGATTGTTCACAGCTGTGTCTTCAGTGACTGCTTCTAGCAGGGCCTGCCAAGGGGCGACCCAGCCTATATGCTTGCACCTGCTTCACGACAATAGACCAGGAATTTTCCCACCTCTTGGCCAGATGAACTTGCTGGGGCAACTTGGTAGGCCCCCCCATGGAAAATCCTTCCTCTGCTCCACTACCACCGTGAGGCACCGAGGTTGAAGCCCCCCTACCAAGGACTGAGACTGAGACACCTGTAATTCTGATGCAGGGGTGCTGGCCTGACTGAAGCAGGATGCCTGCTGAGTGTTGCCTACAGATGTGCCTACAGGACCTAGACTGGTTTCCCCCAGAAAGCAGTCCTGAAACAGTGGGTCCCACTCACTGCTGATACTGACTTATCCTGCTGAGAACATGGACTGTCTGGACCCGTCTTCAATACCTTTTTCCCCCTCAGCAATTTCAATAGACTTCTTCTTCTTGATTGGATCTGTTCCCCCTCAGCCATTTCAAGATTCTGTTTCCCCCCTCAGCAATGGACTATAATAGAACCTTGAGTTCACCAGGACTTTGAGATCTTCCCAACGTGACTAGGCAAACTCTATCGGCCGGACTAAGAGGACTTAGTCTCTCCATGTTTGGTAGCTATACTCCTCTCTCTTTCTCCCCCTCTTTTTCATTCTTTTCCTCTCCCTGATTCCTTTCAGGCATTTGCTGTGGTCATTCTATAAAGGTGCATTTCTTTGGATTGATACTGCAATCCCCTTTCCAGGTTGTCTGTTGCACTCCCAGATCAGTTAACCAACCAACCAGTTAACCAACCCCTTGGTATGAGCGGATCGTGACAATACCTTCTTTCAAGCTGCACTTGGTTCTAGTCCATAGAAGCACACTGGTAGGTAAAAGTAGACTCTAAAAGATAACATTCAAAATGTATTTCCCTTGTCTTCCCATTAAAGCAAGTGAAGAAAGCAGGCAGGAGATCTTCAGATAACATGCTATGCAAATTGAAAAGATTCTGTCCTTATTTGAAGCAACTGAGGAACTCACACAATGAAATACAGTTCAGACAGATGGAAGGGTCACAGATGATGTCAAATCTGTACTTCCAATGTTTGAATGAAGCAAGATTTCTTGAAGTACAATCCTATAAAATGAAGGTGAGTTTGCAGAAGCAATTGAACTGGGTCTGTTTTATAAACACAATGTTTTCTAAGTAACTGAGGATTCAGGAAGGCAACCTTGGAATTTAAAGGATTTAGAAACATACAAATACCAAGACTGGCAGTTCATTAGCTTTAACAGTCTCTTCAAATAAGATCTATTTTTAACTTCTTCTTGTAGTAGGTCTGAAGACATTAGGAACGATGCAATAAAACAAAACAAACAACAAACCAAAACAAAACCAAAACAGCTTTCTCAAAAAGCTTGGAGAAACCAGAGAAATTATGATTTTTAGGGGTTAAGTAGTCCTTTAAAAGTTGTCTCTGGGAAAAGAGATAAAAAACCACTAATTGACTGGGGAGTATATTCCAAACCTGTACTGAAGCATGTAAGGGACAAGAGCCTGGAATAAAACTACTATGCTGGGTTCATCTGTTAAAAGCATTCCAGAATGGTTGAAATTATCAATCACATAAGGTGGGATTAAAAAAAAAAAAAAGAAAAAAAGAAAAAAGAAGAAAACATAGAGAAAAAAATATTTTGAAGATGTTTTCCCATTCCCAGATGGCATAACAACTTTATTTCATTTTGTTCCTAAGACTGATTAATAGCTTATGAAGTGTTTTACAATTGAGAGTGAGAGTGTTCACACTAACCGTACAATTTGGATGGATCTCTTTTACTTTGCACAGCAGCAGATACGGTTTAGCACTCCACAGCTCAGTCCCCAAAAGTGAATGGGTGTGGCAGATTTAACCTACCTGGCCAGTCCACCAGAATGCTTAATTATCTTGGAAAA
Source organism: Agelaius tricolor (assembly GCF_023055355.1). Taxonomy (NCBI): domain Eukaryota; kingdom Metazoa; phylum Chordata; class Aves; order Passeriformes; family Icteridae; genus Agelaius; species Agelaius tricolor. Next base: position 637,454 of record NW_027269288.1, read on the forward strand.
TGCTTTGCTCTATCTCATTATCTGGACATGTCTCTCTAGCTCCGCTTTGAGCTCCTTGATCTTTCATCGACAGGATGAGATCCAATTTAGCTTAGCAAGGACATAGCCTTTCAAAACCACATCTTTTATCTTCTGCATTCATCCAAGTACATTTCTACTGCAGGGAACCCTGTGGAAGATCCTAGTTGTTTTGTTTCTCAGATAGTTGTTGCATAAAAGAGCTCTTCTTTTAATTTTTTCCCTGCTAAAGGATAGGCTCTGTACTTAACTGATTGTGATGCTAACTCATTATCATCTATTCTTCAGTCGTACAGAGTAGGCAGCAAAGTTTTCTTCTGAAGACATTCATTTAAGGAGAAATGCTGAAGGTCTGACTTTACTTGCAAAGGTCACTGATTGACCGGTTGCAAAATTGTTAAGTCTAGTAAGAGCAGGAAAAGTGTGCTGTTGCTGTGCCTGTAAATGTCGTGTCAGCTGCTGTTGGGATAAAAAGCATGAGCATAAGAAAACATGGATAGAGAAGAAATTTGTTGTGATTTCTGCACAAGAGGAAGTATGAAGCACTTATTTCAGTGGCTAAGACAGTATCATCATTGGGCCAGTTCTCTTCAACATCTTTTGAACAACCTGGACACAGCACTTGAAGGAATATTAAGAAAGTTTGCCAAAGACACTAAATTGGGAGGAGCTGTGAGCTAACTCCCTTGAGGGCACAGAGACCTTGCCGAGAGATCTTGCCAAATAGGAGAGATGGGCAATTCTTGCTGGCTGGGAGTCTATGCACAAATCACAAAAGGGGCGGGACTGCTGGGGATGGCGTCTCAAGCTGGTTTTTTTCCAGCATCAGTCTCATTACATGGTGATGACAATGGGAAGCTGCCAGCAGCTCACGTCCCCAGCAGCAGACAAAGAACTTAATGTTACAACTGACTTGAAAAGTTTTTTGACCAATCACACAAAGCAAAAGCATATTGACAGTACTTCTATCCAATCACTATAAAGACATGTACCTGGGCTTAGAACAATGCTCGCTTCTTTCGAATAAAAGACCTGCTTGTAAGCCTTAAGATACAATGCACAGAGCTCCATTATTAAGCTTAGAACTACCTAACATCACGCTAGATATACTTTGCTGTAGCTTAGGGAGTTATTCTAGACAAGCATTAATACACAGACCATTGTTCCATTTGTCCTTACTTTTCTACTTCTCATCTAATTTTTCTGCTGACAAACCTTATGACTACTGCTTAGCTCCAATGACAGTTCTGCTGTCTCTGAGGCCTTCCTTTTGCAGCTTTCCCAAACCCCTCTGTTTTTGAGGATTCCCACAGGCAATCACCAACCAGATGGAGTGGAACAAGGGCAAGTGCTGGATTCAGCACCTGCAACAGGGCAATCCTGGTGGGTGTATAGACTGGGGAGGGAGCAAGAGGCTGGGAGAAGCACTGCAGAAAGGGACCCAGGCTCCTGGCCAATGGCAAGCTGAATGTGCATCAGCAGTGCCCTGGCAGCCAGGAGGGCCAAGCCTGTCCTGGGGTGCATCAGGCACAGCATCACCAGCTGGGCAAGGGAGGGGATTGTCTTGCTCTGCTCTTCTCTGCTCTGCTCTGCTCTGCTCTGCTCTGCTCTTCTCTTCTCTTCTCTGCTCCGCTCTGGGGCGGAATCACCTTGGTATTAGAAAGTCCTCAAATGAGGTCTACAAAGACAGGACTCAAAGAAATGGCATGCAGCTGAGTCAGGGGAGGTTTAGGTCGGGTATCAGGAAAAAGTTTTTAACCCGAGAATGGCTGGGCACTGGAAGAGTCTCTCCAGGGAGTGGTCACACCATCACAACTGTCTGAGTTTGGGAGTTCAAGGATGGCCCCAGGCAGGGCCAGGAGTTGGACTGATGATGATCCTGATGGGGTCCTTCCAATTCAACAGATTCAACAACTCAATGGTTCTGTCCTGGCCACTCAAGGTATATTGCTTGGTCTCATCAGATTTTGATCTGCTCTTGTTGTTGGTCAGACTTTGTCCCTAGTGGCTAATGATATTTATCACAAAAGACAAAGTGCCTTTTCTCAATTTTCTCAAGCAATTGGAACATGCGCCTTAGAATCCTAAAAAAGTCTTTTCTTTGAAACAACACTGTAGTGTTTTTCACTGCCCAGTAGTCTTTCCAGATCTTAAGGAGAAAGAAGGCAAAATGAGGGGACGTATTACAATGAATGATTGTCAGTTTTCCGGTTCTTTAGCAGTATATTTGTACTTCCACTATTCTTTTCTGTAAAATCATGGTTTTCTATAGTATCCAATTTTCTAGCAAGACACATTTCTGCAACTGAGCCCATCAGTCTTTGTGAAAAGATATTGTCAAAAGTACAAAACATATGACTAGGAAGTGACAAGTGAGGGAAAAAAGGAGTATGAGAAGCAGCTGCATGATACTAAAGTGAGACAAGAAGGAGGAGAAGGTGCTCCAGGTGACAGAGCAAAGAATCCCCCACAGTCCCTGGAGGACATCATCATCAAGCAGGTTGTCTCCCAGCAGTCCCTGGAGAACCGTGGAGGAACACAATGGAGCTCGTGGGGAGCTCCATGCCACAGCAGGTGACTGTGCCTTGAAGGAAGCTGCAGCTTGTGGAGGGAGAGAGGGCCAGAAAAGCATCCTTGACCTCTTGGAAGAGTGGAAGAGTACGTGCAAATCTTCAACAGCTGCTAACTCTAATCTATTCTCTTTCCACTTCTTGTCTTAGGTAAGTAAGAAGACAACGCAAGAATTAGAAGCCTAAATTCTTTTGCTTGAGGCTCCCATTCTTTCTGCCATTCTCTTCCAATTTAGTTTGAAGTAAAACTCATGATAAAGTTCTTAAGGCTTGATGTTCAGGCTTTTCAGAAAATAGGGAGTGCAAATAACTCTTGTCACTGTCATTTTTTTCAGAGAAGGAAAAAAGGGAAATTACTGGTTTTCAAGGACTTACGGAAATCCATTGGAAACGGTGGTGAGACTGAAGAGTTTACTTAATCTGAAAAGAGAATGTCGTGGAGCTACCTCAGCTCTGTACAAGTTTTTTTACCAGGAAGTCTAGACTTTTAAACAGACTAAGGACACAATAGTTATCTCTGGGAATATTTTAGTATGTATAGTACATTCATCTTTAAATAGTTCTATCTGTTTGACAGTTATGACTTGGGCTTTAATTTTGATGTGAAAAGAAATATTTGTGATTCAGATCATTTCCATTTCTGAAGCATTTCAGTTGTTGACTGGTTTTGCTGTCTCCTGAGGGCGGGAAAATAGTCTTTGTACCAATACTGAAACAAACTAGATGGAAAAATTTGTTTTCCTCATTCTTTTCTGTCTATTTGAACAGGCACAGCAGCAAGACCACTGCTATGAGTCTGAGTGGCCCTTCCACTCCAGGATGACAAACTTGTAGTGGCTAGTATGTTATTTGCACCCATTTCTGATGCCGGCTGTTAACTGTTGTGCAGAAAGATCTGTCAACCTTTTTCCCAGGAAGACACTTCTGAATTGCTTCACTTGTCTCTGAAGCAGAGAACTAAGCTGGCACTCCATTTCTGAGATCTTGCTGTGGTAGCCCCCAAACCCATTTCTTTCAAATGCCTTTTACTTTCAACCCAAGCACTTCATTACTTCATGATGTAATCTCTTGTTCTTAATGTTCGGGAATTGTTTTAGACTGATAAGAACATATTGCAGTAAGCAGGTAGAACATCTATCTTAAGCAGTATCCATCACTTGGCTTTGGTTCATGTATCATAACATCTGCAAGGCATGTCATTTACAATCAATGGATGGGCTGGGGTAACGGGCCACAGGTTTAGGAATCTTTCTCCAATTAATTTTGCGTTAAAATTTAGCTCTTATCATTTCAATTGGGTCTTTATTAAAACAATCATCTATTTATTACCTGTACCACAATGACCAGTGTACCTGTACCACAGTCAACAGTGGCTGAGCATCCTACAGCAATTCCAAGAAGAAGAATGGTCTGAGCCCCCAGTGCAGCACAAGAAGTCTGTCATCAAGCCAGAGTCCCGCAGGCATTTTCTCAGCCTGGAGAAGAGCAGACTCCGGGCAAATTGTTAGAGCAGCTCTCCAGTAGCTGAAGACAGCCTACCAGAAGGAGGCAGGTGAGCTACACAAGGGCACGGAGCGATAGGAAAAGTGTGGATGGCTTTAAAACCTGAAGAGGATAGGTTTCCCTTGGCTATTGGGAAGAAATTCCTTGCCAAGATGGTTGTGAGACACTAGAACATGTTGTGGGTGACCAATTCCTGGAAGTGATCAAGGCCAGCTTGAATGGGTCTTTGAGCTTAAGGCGCTCTAGTGGAAGGTGTCCCTGACAATGACATGCTGGGGAGGACGTAGGTGAATTTAAGGTCCCTTCCAAAGCCAACCATTCCATTATTCTATGGTAATCATTCTGTACAGTAGCAGTAAGAAGTTGAAGCTAGAAATAACATATTCACGCTGAGAAACTGCTATCCAAGGAGTTGAACGGTTTGGGTCTCACATTTATGGGCCATTTAGCAATACTATATCTAATATCTACTCCTCGCTCTTTATCATACACGCAAGTATTTTATCATTAACGTTTCTGACATTTGGGAATTTTCTTCCCTTCTCTTTCTTTCTTTCTTTTTTTCTTTCTTTTTCTTTCTTTCTTTCTCTTTCTTTCTTTCTTTCTTTCTTTCTTTCTTTCTCTCTTTCTTTCTTTCTTTCTTTCTTTCTTTCTTTCTTTCTTTCTTTTCTTTCTTTCCCCCACTTCCTTCCTTCACTGCCTTCCTTCCATTATGTCCTTCTTTCTGCCAAGTCCTTCTGCCACTTCCTTCCCTCCCTCCCTCCACTTTGATGTTAATTTGCAAACTGTCAAGTAGTTACAGGAAATTACTCTTCTTAAATATCATTTTGAAGCTTAGAAATGAATAACAAAATTGTGTCAAAACAGGGCATTTAAAAGCCATCTGAAAGTGAGAACTAGCTATTGAAAAGACAAAAATACAAAAATGAAATGATGGAGTGGATGGTTTTAAGGGATATTCTTTGTATGGCTTTGATACAAAGGAGGATCTCAATTTTTACACCTTCGAAAAACACATCTTGAAACTTACTACTTTCCGTGACAAAAATATTTCCAAAACAAGGAAATTGATTTATGCAGATGAAAATATCATCTCCCAAATAGTCATCATCAAGTCCAAAAATTACCTTGCTTTTTACATAGTAAGATTTATGGAGATTTCTATTCTCACACAAACAAAGAAGAATCTCTCAAATGACTAGAAAATTTTTAAAAGCAAAATAACCTTTAAGAAAAAAAATCCAAAAAAGAGCAGGGAATTATATACGTCCACACTTGTTACATGTTGGTTATTAATATTGGCTCTAGTTTGTTGGCGAGTACACTTCCCATTCACGCACGCAGACACCCCTCTTCCTCCTGCACACAGATGTGTGATATTGGGTCTCAAAGAATGGACTATTTGCTCTTAGATAGGTTTTGGTTCTCAAAGTCAAAGCGTAGTCTTCCTGGCTCTATTACCAGGATTTTGTTCCGGGAAGGGAATGTGCTTGTGCCTGTTAGAAATGGGGAGGAGGGGACAGAAAGCAAAGCCATTTGAAGACAACCTGCAGCAGAACTAAGAAAGAAGGGTGCTTCTTTACTGCACAGCAAAAGAAATATCGGGAGTAAAATGGAGGAAAACTTGAGGTGCTGATAGAGTTTCTCCTTGTGACAGCTTTCAGACGTACGGAAAACAGCACTTCCTCATTCTCCTGCCTTTTCAATTCACATTAACATTGGAAGAAAAGGGGTTTTGGACAACTTTCTTTTGCTTCTTGCTAAACACTCTGCTGACACTCCGTGCAACTTCCAGAAAAAGATCGGGGATGCTTTTTGTACTGGGACAGTTTCTCCTTGCGAGACATAGTAGAAAAGCTTTTTGCTAAGATGTAGGCGACAAGAGACGCAGATTCAGAGATACGGAGCTCTCCGAAGGTAAAGGCCTCTCGCGGGCGTCTTTCCGCAGAAGCAGTGCTCGGGATCGCACCGCGACCGGCACAATGCTCTGTGTGCAAAGAAGCGGCTTCTTCGCCTCCGGGAGACGGAGACCGCGGCCGCGTCTTTAAAAGCCAAGAAAAAAGTCGCACAACATGGGGAGTGTGTGTGCAGCTCTCAAACTTAAAGAAAACAGTACCTTACCTCTCTCCTGCCTTTTCCATTCACATTACCATTCAAAAAGAAGGAGTTTTGGACAACTTTCTTTTGCTTCTGGCTAAACACTCTGCAGACCTCCGTGCAACTTCTAGAACAAGAGCGGAGATGCTTTCCGTACGGGCACAGTTTGTCCTGGCAAGACATAGTAAAAAAGCTTTTTGCTCAGTTTTATGCGACGAGAGAGGCAGAAGGCAGAGTAAAGAGCTCTCCGAAACGAAGCCCCCTGCCAGGGCGTCTTTCGTCAGAAGCCGCTCTCCGGAGAACACCGCCACCGGCACAATGCTCTGTGCGCGAAGAAGCCGCTTCTTCGCCTCCGGGAGATGGAGAGAACGGCAGCTTCCCAAAGGCGAAGATGCAAGCCGCAGCACACCGATATAGCGTGTGCAGCTTTCAAATTGATAGAAACGAGTGCTTTAGCATTCTCCTGCCCTTCCATTCACATTATATTCGAATAAAAGGAGTTTTGGGACACGATGTTTTTCTTCTTGTTAAACACTCTGCAGTCCTCTGTGCAACTTTTAGAAGAAGATCGGGGATGTTTTGTGTACTGGCACAGTTTCTCCTTGCAAGATATGGTGGAAAAGCTTTTTGCTGAGTGTTGAACGACAAGAACCTAAGAAGACGGAGATAAGCAGCTCTCCGAAGCTAAGTGCCGGTCCCCGGCGTCTTTCGGCAAAAACCGCTCTCAGGTGCTCCCGGCGCCCTGCACAATGCTCTGTGCGCAAAGAAGCCGCTTCTTCGCCTCCGGGAGACGGAGGGAGCGGCACCCTCCGAAAGTCTAAGAACAAAGCCGCCTAATACCAGCAAAACCTGAGCACCTTTCAAACAAATAGAAAAGACTACTTTACCACTCTCCTGACTTTTCCATTCACAATATAATCGAATAAAAAGAGTTTTCGACAACTATCTTTTCCTTCTAATAAAACAGTTCGAATACCTATGTGCATTTTTTAGAAAAAGATCTGGGTTGTTTTGTGTACTGGCACAATTTGTCCTTGGAAGATATGGTGGAAAAGCTTTTTGCTAAGTGTTGAGCGGCAAGAGACGCAGAAGACGGCGCTACTGAGCTCTCCGAAGCAAAGTGCCGGTCCCCGGCTTCTTTCGGCACAAGCCGCTCTCCGAAATGCACGGCGACCCTAACAATGCTCTGTGCGCAAAGAAGCCGCTTCTTCGCCTCCGGGAGACTCGGCCAGGGGCAGCTTCCCAAAGGCGAAGATGCAAGCTGCACCACACAAGCACATTGTGGGCAACATTCAGACCTAGAGAAAACAGTACTTTACCACTCTCCTGCCTTTTCCATTGTTAGTATATTCGAAAAGAACGAGTTTTGGACAGCTATCGTTTCCTTCCTGCAAAACTCTTTGCAGACCTCTGTGCAACTTCTGGAACAATATCTGTGATATTTTCTATACTGGCACAGTTTCTGTTTGCAAGATATGGTGGAAAAGCTTTTTGCTGGATGTTGAGCTGGAAGACACGCAGAAGACGCAGATAGGGAGCTCTCCGAAGCTAAGTGCCCGTCCCCGGCTTCTTTCGGCACAAACAGCTCTCAGGAGCTCCCTGCGCTCGGCACAATGTTGTGCGCAAAGAAGCCGCTTCTTCGCCTCCGGGAGACGGAGAGAGCGGCAGCTTCAAAAAGGCAAAGATGCAAGCGGCACCACGAAGGCACAGTGTGGGCAGCATTCAGACTTCGAGAAAACAGTATTTTATCACTCTCCTGCCTTTTTCATTGTAATATTCGAAAGGAAGGAGTTTTGGACAGCTATCTTTTCCGTATTGCAAAACTCTTTTCAGACCTCTGTGCAAGCTTTAGAACATGATTTTGGATGTTTTATTTACTGGCAGAGTTTCTCTTTGCAAGATATGGTGGAAAAGCTTTTTGCTGAGTGTTGAGCGGCAAGACACGCAGAAGACGCAGATACGCAGCTCTCCGAAGCTAAGTGCCGGTCCACGGCTTCTTTCGGCACAAACAGCTCTCAGGAGCTCCCTGCGCTCGGCACAATGTTGTGCGCAAAGAAGCCGCTTCTTCGCCTCCGGGAGACGGAGAGAGCGGCAGCTTCCCAAAGGCGAAGGTGCAAGTCGCACCACACAGCAACAGTGTGGGCAGCATCCAGACTTCGAGAAAACAGTATTTTACCACTCTCCTGCCTTTTCCATTGTTATTATATTCGAAAGGAACGAGTTCTGCACAACTATCTTTTCCGTATTGCAAAACTCTTTTCAGACCTCTGTGCAAGCTTTAGAACATGATTTTGGATGTTTTCTATACTGGCAGAGTTGCTCTTTGCAAGATATGGTGGAAAAGCTTTTTGCTGAGTGTTGAGCAGCAAGACACGCAGAAGACGCAGATACGCAGCTCTCCGAAGCTAAGTGCCGGTCCCCGGCTTCTTTCGGCACAAGCCGCTCTTAGGTGCTCACCGCGACGCAAGCAATGCTCTGTGTGCGAAGAAGCCGCTTCTTCGCCTCTGGGAGACGGAGAGTGCGGCAGCTTCCCGAAAACGAAGGTGCCAGTCGGACCACACAGGAACAGTGTGGGCAGCATTCAGACCTAGAGAAAACAGTACTTTACTACTCTCCTGCCTTTTCCATTGTTCTTATATTCGAAAGGAACGAGTTCTGCACAACTATCTTTTCCGTATTGCAAAACTCTTTTCAGACCTCTGTGCAAGCTTTAAAACATGATTTTGGATGTTTTCTATACTGGCAGAGTTGCTCTTTGCAAGATATGGTGGAAAAGCTTTTTGCTGAGTGTTGAGCGGCAAGACACCCAGAAGACGCAGATACGCAGCTCTCCGAAGCTAAGTGCCGGTCCCAGGCTTCTTTCGGCACAAGCCGCTCTTAGGTGCTCACCGCGACGCAAGCAATGCTCTGTGTGCGAAGAAGCCGCTTCTTTGCCTCCGGGAGACTCGGCGAGCGGCAGCTTCCCGAAAACGAAGGTGCCAGTCGGACCACACAGGAACAGTGTGGGCAGCATTCAGACCTAGAGAAAACAGTACTTTACTACTCTCCTGCTTTTTCCATTGTTCTTATATTCGAAAGGAACGAGTTCTGCACAACTATCTTTTCCGTATTGCAAAACTCTTTTCAGACCTCTGTGCAAGCTTTAGAACATGATTTTGGATGTTTTCTATACTGGCAGAGTTGCTCTTTGCAAGATATGGTGGAAAAGCTTTTTGCTGAGTGTTGAGCGGCAAGACACCCAGAAGACGCAGATACGCAGCTCTCCGAAGCTAAGTGCCGGTCCCAGGCTTCTTTCGGCACAAGCCACTCTTAGGTGCTCACCGCGACGCAAGCAATGCTCTGTGTGCGAAGAAGCCGCTTCTTCGCCTCCGGGAGACGGAGAGAGCGGCAGCTTCCCAAAGGCGAAGATGCAAGCCGCACCACACAAGCACATTGTGGGCAGCATTCAGACTTCGAGAAAACAGTACTTTACTACTCTCCTGCCTTTTCCATTGTTCTTATATTCGAAAAGAACGAGTTTTGGACAGCTATCTTTTCCTTCTTGCAAAACTCTTTTCAGACCTCCGTGCAAGTTTAGAACATGATTTTGGATGTTTTCTATACTGGCAGAGTTGCTCTTTGCAAGATATGCTGAAAAAGCTTTTTGCTGAGTGTTGAGCGGCAAGACACGCAGAAGACGCAGATACGCAGCTCTCCGAAGCTAAGTGCCGGTCCCAGGCTTCTTTCGGCACAAGCCGCTCTTAGGTGCTCACCGCGACGCAAGCAATGCTCTGTGTGCGAAGAAGCCGCTTCTTCGCCTCCGGGAGACGGAGAGAGCGGCATCTTCCCAAAGGCGAAGATGCAAGCCGCACCACACAAGCACATTGTGAGCAGCATTCAGACTTCGAGAAAACAGTACTTTACTACTCTCCTGCTTTTTCATTGTTCTTATATTCGAAAAGAACGAGTTTTGGACAGCTATCTTTTCCGTATTGCAAAACTCTTTTCAGACCTCCGTGCAAGTTTAGAACATGATTTTGGATGTTTTCTATACTGGCAGAGTTTCTCTTTGCAAGATATGGTGGAAAAGCTTTTTGCTGAGTGTTGAGCAGCAAGACACGCAGAAGACGCAGATACGCAGCTCTCCGAAGCTAAGTGCCGGTCCCCGGCTTCTTTCGGCACAAGCCGCTCTTAGATGCTCACCGCGACGCAAGCAATGCTCTGTGTGCGAAGAAGCCGCTTCTTCGCCTCCGGGAGACGGAGAGAGCGGCAGCTTCCCAAAGGCGAAGATGCAAGCCGCACCACACAAGCACATTGTGGGCAGCATTCAGACTTCGAGAAAACAGTACTTTACTACTCTCCTGCCTTTTCCATTGTTCTTATATTCGAAAAGAACGAGTTTTGGACAGCTATCTTTTCCTTCTTGCAAAACTCTTTTCAGACCTCCGTGCAAGTTTAGAACATGATTTTGGATGTTTTCTATACTGGCAGAGTTGCTCTTTGCAAGATATGCTGAAAAAGCTTTTTGCTGAGTGTTGAGCGGCAAGACACGCAGAAGACGCAGATACGCAGCTCTCCGAAGCTAAGTGCCGGTCCCAGGCTTCTTTCGGCACAAGCCGCTCTTAGGTGCTCACCGCGACGCAAGCAATGCTCTGTGTGCGAAGAAGCCGCTTCTTCGCCTCCGGGAGACGGAGAGAGCGGCATCTTCCCAAAGGCGAAGATGCAAGCCGCACCACACAAGCACATTGTGGGCAGCATTCAGACTTCGAGAAAACAGTACTTTACTACTCTCCTGCCTTTTCCATTGTTCTTATATTCGAAAAGAACGAGTTTTGGACAGCTATCTTTTCCTTCTTGCAAAACTCTTTTCAGACCTCCGTGCAAGTTTAGAACATGATTTTGGATGTTTTCTATACTGGCAGAGTTTCTCTTTGCAAGATATGGTGGAAAAGCTTTTTGCTGAGTGTTGAGCGGCAAGACACGCAGAGGACGCAGATACGCAGCTCTCCGAAGCTAAGTGCCTGTCCACGGCTTCTTTCGGCACAAACTGCTCTCAGGAGCTCCCTGCGCTCGGCACAATGTTGTGCGCAAAGAAGCCGCTTCTTCGCCTCCGGGAGACGGAGAGAGCGGCAGCTTCCCAAAGGCGAAGATGCAAGTCGCACCACACAAGCACATTGTGGGCAGCATTCAGACTTCGAGAAAGCAGTACTTTACTACTCTCCTGCCTTTTCCATTGTTCTTATATTCGAAAAGAACGAGTTTTGGACAGCTATCTTTTCCGTATTGCAAAACTCTTTTCAGACCTCCGTGTAAGTTTAGAACATGATTTTGGATGTTTTCTATACTGGCAGAGTTTCTCTTTGCAAGATATGCTGAAAAAGCTTTTTGCTGAGTGTTGAGCGGCAAGACACGCAGAAGACGCAGATACGCAGCTCTCCGAAGCTAAGTGCCGGTCCCCGGCTTCTTTCGGCGCAAGCCGCTCTTAGGTGCTCACTGCGACCGACCCAATGCTCTGTGTGCGAAGAAGCCGCTTCTTCGCCTCTGGGAGACGGAGAGTGCGGCATCTTCCCGAAAACGAAGGTGCAAGTCGCACCACACAGCAACAGTGTGGGCAGCATTCAGACTTCGAGAAAACAGTATTTTACCACTCTCCTGCCTTTTCCATTGTTATTATATTCGAAAGGAACGAGTTCTGCACAACTATCTTTTCCGTATTGCAAAACTCTTTTCAGACCTCTGTGCAAGCTTTAGAACATGATTTTGGATGTTTTCTATACTGGCAGAGTTTCTCTTTGCAAGATATGGTGGAAAAAGCTTTTTGCTGAGCGTTGAGCGGCAAGACACGCAGAAGACGCAGATACGCAGCTCTCCGAAGCTAAGTGCCGGTCCCCGGCTTCTTTCGGCACAAGCCGCTCTTAGGTGCTCACCGCGACGCAAGCAATGCTCTGTGTGCGAAGAAGCCGCTTCTTCGCCTCCGGGAGACTCGGCTAGCAGCAGCTTCCGAAACGCGAAAAACAAATATTAACACCACCGGCATTGTGTCCCGGGCGTCTTTCGGCACAAGCGCCGCACCGGAGCGTACCGCCCCTGGCACAATGCTCTGTGCGCGAAGAACTCGATTCTTCGCTTCCCGGGATCTGAAAGAAGAAGCATAAGCTTAAGACGCCCTTGCCTCAATTGTGTACAGGTTTGGGCGCTCCTCTCGATTAATTGTGCCATTTCTGACAGCAGGTGTCGCTGTTGGTCAAGCTTTGAGTATGCTTAAGACGTTGCGATGCTGGGTGGTCAAACAACTCAAGGTAAGATCAGCGATTTTAAATCAGGTTCTCACTGGTGTAGATACCATTAGTCATTGCACACTGCAAAATAAAGCTGCTCTAGCTTTCTTGTTAGCACATGGGCAAGAGTGTGAGGATTTTGAAGGAATGTGTTTTTTGAACCTCTCTAACCCTTCTGCAGTCATTCACTGGAAACTCAAACAAGGACAAGATAACATGAAGAAATTGATTGGGAATGAGAGGGTTACGCATGAATGGTTTGAGAGATGGGAAACAACTCGATGGTTGGAAGATCTTGTCAAGGGAACTTTGTTGTTACTAGTAGTCATTATTAGATTGCTTCTTGTTATTCCATGCATCATGAAACTGGTGAGCCTCTTGGAAGTAAATACAGTGAAAAGGGTTTAGCTGGTGCAAGACAAAGAAGGGGGAAATTGTAGCAATGTAGCTGAACCTCTTAGACTAAAGGGTGCACCAGCCATCCAGCTGGAATATGTTCTTCTCAGAATTTTCTCAGAGCCCTCTGGAATTCATCAAGGTTACTAAGACATAAGCCGTGCTAAAAGAAGAAAGAGAAGTTGAGAAACCAACTTCCAAGACTACAAGAACTCGATAACGGGGGGCAGCAAAGCGCCTGGACTGTAACCAATCGTATCTTCTGAGAGGTACACACAGAATGTGTGGACATAACAAAGGCACCAAGATAAAAATGCGGGCCTAGCGTGTGCAGAGATTTAGAATGTGGAAGTGCATCATGTCAACAATCAACGGCTTCTGCTTAATCCTCTCGCTCCGTTGTCCTGGAGTCCTGAATTTCCCACAAGGAAAGCCCTTCTAAAAGGGCTCTGATTTTAATGATCGTTGCTGTCTAGACGATGAATAATGGGAATAGTTCTTTCAAATCCTTCCCTCGCTGACATCTGTAAGTTTCATCTTTTCCTGATTGTACTGGTGGCTATACATTAGTTATGACTAGAAAGGAATGCGTTTTAGGGATATGTGGCAAGGAAATTGGTAGCTCTGCTTCCATTTCCATTGTCTAAGAAGAATTCTGGTTAGTTTTGGACTTTTCATAGACCTCTGACTAGATTGCATTTGTCTTTGATTGAGCCCGTAAATTTTAGGCTACTAGGCTTGACCAATGAATAGAAAAGGGAAAGTCACACAGCTTAGGTGGTTCTCTTGTCAACAACTTCTCAATAGTAGGGCGATTTCTGTCCTCAAGTTTGTTACTTCAGCTAGCAGATTATGCTCACTCCAAAAGAAGGTGAGAAGTTTGCTACCCTAAATGGTCCGAGAATTCTTCCTGCTTCTTGGTGACTCTTTTGTATGACTGGATTCTGTATTATTGGAGTTTGTTATAAAAAGTTGGATTAAATTGCGTGCGTCCGCTCTTGGGGGAAACAGTATTTAGCCAATAACATCTAGGCTTTTATCGCCCTGAGACTGTCTGAACGGACCGGACGCTTTAAACACAGTAATTCCTGCTAGTTCCAATTCCATTTTTAGACTCGACAAACCGAATGGTAAACCTGCACCAGTAGGGAGGGACATTGGACTTTCTCCTTTTTAGAGAGAAACTAATGAAAAAGTTTCAGCAGAATCATAGCAGGCTGTAAAATAAGAAAAGCATCATGAAAAGAGGCCAATCCTATCCTCTTAGATATGGCTAGTTGTGATTGGACATGAATGAAATATGTCAACTCTGTGTTCCTGGGTATCGCATCAGTAACAGCTACTTCAGCTGCTGTAGTTGTCTCCTAAAGCTAAGAACAGAATCCAAAGAATTGTGATTCCATGGTCCCAATTCACCCTGTGATGGTGACAGGTGAAAAAGGAGTGGAAGGTGCACGGGGAAATTAACTTGAATGGCCTATCTAAATCAGCAGCCACTGATTTCCTGAAAACTTCAACAGGTCAGTTGACCTGTTGGGATTCTTTTAATCCATGGTCATGTTTTTCTTGGGATTCTTGTAACCTTTCCCCATTCGTTCAGCCTTTGCCCTCAAGCCTTTGCTGACATTTCGACAAGCTGGAAATGTGTTGTCTTTCTTTATCATGTCATAATTCCCTTCAAAGGCTTGTTTGCCTCAAGTCTTATTTTTGCTGGTTTTCTGCTAGTTCATTGTCAGAGGGCAGCAGGTGCTTTGTAAGAGCAAGTACACAATCCTATAGCTTGCTTTTCTTTTGATTTGGCCTGTCTAGAAAACTGAATGACTGAACATTTCCGACAGAATTTTCTCTCCCCATTATGTTTCCCTGGAAGGGCAGATGCAAATCATCTACCTAAACTCTTGGCACGGAAGAAAATAGTGGTTTGCTGCTGCATATAGGTAGAAGCTTACAAAAGGAAGGCCTTGGGCTGAGGCCCGATACTTTGGCTAAGTAGAAAAGGACTATGGGAAGGTGAGGCCGCTGAATCAGAGGTAGATCAACAAGTTCTAGAATGGTCACGTGTTCACGGCGTGGTGTATGATGGTTGGTTGAATGAATTTTGTTATGGCTTAAAGCTGTGGAACTGATAAAGGCCTGAGTGCTTCAAAAGCCTGGTTTTTGCAAAAAAGCAGCTCTCCTCTGCACCTGCCTGGGGACTCTGCGTCACTAGGGACCCTCACTCCCAGTTTGCCAAGGAGATGATCAGTAGGAATGTTGCAGAGCTGCTGTGTCCATATGAACGGAATGGCAAAGAGTGAAGCGGTGGGTATTTTTGGGCTTTAATACAATGCTGCTGCATTGGTGCCAGTTTAGTCGGTTTTCCATCAGTGGCCTTTCTGTCTAGAAGTACACTGCCCAGAGTCTTCCTAGCATGTGATGCCATTTCCTTCCTGTTGTTTTAATACCTTCCTTCAGTTGAAAGGATGATACAATCTTTACATTTTGAAGATCCCTGTTAGGAAACACTATGCCAGAGGAGTCATTGCTCCCTTTTCTTCTGCCTCCTTTGTAATTTTCAGAGAGTCATTTCAAATTTCTGCTAATGTCGAGAAGAATACTGAGACTACTCAGCAGGGTTGACGCTCTCAGCTGCTTTCCTCTTTCATACTGCTTCATACTGTATGTGACTTAATGGCCTGGTTTTGTCATCCGCATTTTGCTGTGATCTGTGAACACAAAAAGAAGTCTTTGTTTTTTGCAAGAACTACCCCTAGGAGGATTTGTGTTCATTTTGATTTCTCCGGTGTTAGCCCTGTTGCAGAAAAAAAGGAGATTGTACCCTCTTCTTGTGCTCTCATTCCCTCCTCTCTGCTTTGCATGTCCTAGTTAATCTACTGCCATGACTCATTTGGCATCATCTCATCGTGCAAATTCTGCACAGTTGCATGGACTTACAAATGCCAGGTGCCAAGGAGCTAATATAACCATTCAAAGATTAAAGAATTGTAGGGCTGGGCAAGTTCAGCTGCTGAAACTGTAAGTGGTTAAGTCATGCCATATTAAAGAGACAGAGCAAAGCAGTTCATCTAGGATTTTGAACTGGACACCTCCGAGAATAACAGCTTGACAGCAATGACACAGCCATCTTCCTAGCTGTATTCCAGAAAGAGAAAAGGGACACCTTCAATGGTTAAGATGTTTGGCATGAGAAAACAGCAAGAAATGTAGCCCAAAATACTTGAGCCAGATAAAGTGCGTTTTTCTCGTGAGAATTTTGCAGTTGCTCTTTCTTGTCTGTGCCTTTACTTTTCACAGAAGACAGGGAGGGCGTTCAATTATTATTGTTCTTTTGTTTTCTATTCTTGGCCTCCCTCTTTCCACCTGCCATTAACAATTTTGCCTTTCTTGACTGGCTTGTCTTTCTTTACTTCTAGAAGGTTACATGAGGTCCTCCAACCTTGTCATAAACATTCGCATACAGTGGAAAGGAGTAGAAGGTACATCTAAATGCACAAAACAGACCCAGAAAAATAGAGGTTTTTTACACTCTTCTGTGAGAACAAGATATCTTTGAACGGAGTAATGCTTTAACTTTTAGTCCACTCATTACTATTATTACAAGTGTTTGGCCTTTAGTACATAGCCTTTGAAATCATCCAGCCCAATATTTTTGGCTAATTTTGTTTTAGTTCTCTCGGGGACTTTGTTTCTTAAGGAATAGTCCAGAGCGAGAGCGTCCACGGTAGAGTTATGCTGCCATAATAAAAGCGTCGTAAATTCTGGTACAGTTTGTGCTGGTAATAGGTCTAGGAAAGAAAGGTTTTACATCTTTTTTGACTTTCAAATGTAACCATTATTTGAAACAGTTAAGAGTTGGGCTTTCCCCCCCTCCAAAATACTTCTCTCTGGAATGTTGCTCAGGGATTACACATAAAAGCTCACCCTGTAAAATATGTTGCGGATAATCTGCAGTAAGCGCAGCTTAGCAGCTAGAGATGATTATGTGGGTTAAATGACATTCCTTCTGCGGTGATGGAAACTCTGTCTACGCAGACATACTCAACAAAAGTTACCATGGCTTAGCTCCTCTCCTAAACTTCATGTGCATTTTAAAACTTTCCAAGAAGGTGAATTCAAGCTCCTTCATTGCTCTCTGCTGGAGTCCCAAGAAAATATCAGTGTGCTTTTTGTCATTTACAGCTGTCATTGCTTAGCTCTTGAACATGAGACTCTCTCATGACTGATGAAAGTTGTCTAGTTAAGAGCGGGTCAAAGACACGCTCCTGCTCTAGAAGGAGATGAGAAGGTTTCTGCAGTCTTTGTCATCTCTACTGCTTGTGATTTCTAGACAAAACCAGTGGGAAGTTTTCTGAAGGCAGTCCAGAAGCTGGCAATATGGACAGCTTACAACCAAACACTTGCTGCACTGCTACCACGGTGATACCAGGAAGGACTTAAAAAATTTAAACGGGCAAACAAAGCAGTTGGAAGGAAAAGAACATTAACCATTATTCCATGCTTCTAATATATCCTCCTTTAAGTCATCATTTTCATGCAGTTTAACGGCTTGCCTTGGTATCCCTCAAAAGGAAATCTGAGACAGAGTAAGCTTTTGAATGCAGTAGATGTGACACATGCAGGCCAAATTGCCTTTGTTGACATCAAATGCCAGTTATGCTTGAGCTACCCTTTGCTTAAGGTACTTCGCTTACACTAAGAATTTTACTCATCATTGAGCAAATTTTGCTGTCATGATTGAGTAAATTTTATTCATGATAGAGTGAATTTTACTGTCACTCAGAATTTTACTGTCATGATTGGCAGTGAAACTTTTCAAGGAAAGCTCTGGATAGCAATGTTTGTGAAAAAACAGTATTTTATCTCCTGTATTTGTGTGAAGCAGGTAAGCCTTTTGCTGTCACCAGTGTTGCTTACCCTTTCATGTCATATCCCTCTTCATATCCATATTCTGCTGAAGGCTTATTAATCTACTTTAACATTGGCACGTGGAATAAGACTCCTTTTCCTTTTTGAAAGCTAATGTCATTTGACCTACTGACAGTAAATAATTCATTAATTGTAAGTCCCCAGCTAGCATCTTTTACGCATATTCTAACCTTCTAAAGAAGTAACAAAAACACTCTCCAATACTTTGCTTTCTTAAGCACACAAAATGCTTCCCTCCTTTGCAGTTGGCATTGTAAAATGAACCACATCTCTGCAGTATTTTAACGTGCACCATATTTAACCAAGTAATTCAAAAGAAATAAAAAGCAGCCCCTTCGATTTGGAAATATTTTTGAATTGTTTTTGAATATACAAAACATACCCTTACCGTACGCATTGCATGCAGATTTAATCGTCGTGAAAGCAAACCCTATGTTTCTGTTGGGATCGCAGGGTTTTCCAGTTTCCACAATTGTTCTTGGCACAGTTTTCTACTTATGTGACTGTTAGGACACTCACAGGTACTTCTAAGGTACTGTAGTAAGCGGAGAAGGAGGAGAGGTTGTGCCTTATTTCTGGCTTCCTTTGGTTTTCTTTTTGGTTTTCTTCCTCTTGCTCTTTTTCATGTCACCTTTCTAGATACTGTGATTTAGATTTGCAGTTTACTAAGCTGTGTTTTCTGTCTGGAATTCTTTGAAATTCCGAGAGGAACCCCACCGGTAAATATGCATCTTTTTATGATTTGCTAGCTACATAGAAAATCTTCCTGCTGCTCTAAAAGGCTTTTATTTGATATGCATTTTTATCACCATTCCAATGAAAAGTTCCTCTATTCACTGCTTTTGTACTGGATTCAGTTCAATGTGCGCTAACGGTGCAAAAAAGTCCTGCTGGAAGAAAGGAGCTGCATACCAATTGACCAAGACACGTGCTACAAGGGTCTTGGAAAGGTTCAAAGTTTCTCTACCTTTCTGGCAGTCTGTCTTCACAGCAGGACTTGATGAGGGATTTTGCTGGCGTTTCTTTGACAGAAAGCAATAACAAAGCAAGCAAAATGGAGCAGCAGAAGAAGATAGCAGCAAAAGGTACATTATCCCCTCTGTTATTATCATTGTCGAAAGAGATTTTTTCTCGCCATGTTACATCAAATACCTTAGTAGAGCTAAAGACTAGAAAAACGCAGCTCTGTTCTGGTTCATTAAAAGCAAAGCCATCTGTGGACAGAAGTGCCCAGCGTGATGCTGGGAACTCCTAGCTGGTTTCAGGACGCTGTCTGGAGAACGGCATTTTCGGTGGGCTTTACTAGCGTGTCTGTAAGGAGGGGGAGTTTATGTGCAGCTTTGAGCCCTGAGAGTGCCATAGGCAAAGAGATCCATCGTGTAGCTCTCTGACCAGCCACAGCGCACTGAGGCATGATGGATTACTCCCAGAGTTCACGTGGTAGAAAGGTTTTCTGCCCCCGTGAAGGACGACACATCCATTTTCTTGAATAGAGCCATTCTGTATGTTACAATGGTAACTTGAATTCATCAAGTTTGTGCTATTTGTACAATGGCAGTGAGCTTGGATTCTTAAGCTTCTCGTGTTTGACCTGTTTCCTGTTTCAGTAAATAGCAAAACTTCCAAGGACTGCAGCGACAAGAAGATGAAGCTGCTAGTGTATTTCAACTGTTTGCCTAATAAAATGGTGATTTTTGCACATATTCGCAATGAAAATTTACGGTACCGAAACACCAGCTCTGCTCAGGGCAATTCTGAAATTGACTTGAGCTCTTTCCCGTGTTTCTTAGCAGGTGAACTGAGATACTTCTAGCTTCCAAGGCAAGGCATTTGACAGCAGCTTCAAAAAGGCCCAGGCTGTTGGATGAAAAGGTGAAAAAACTGAGGGAAATGGGGGGAAATTTCACTTCTGGTTTATGTCATAGATTCAGCCAGATGATCAACAAGCATTAGTTTTATGAGGTACCAGCGCAGTCTTTCACTCTTGCAGATCCCCAAAAGCTTAACCATCCAGCAGCTTCTTCCTTGCAACAAGTGCCCCAGCCAAAAGCCAGGCCTGGCCGTCACCTTCTCCTCGCAGCCTACAAACTCTGCCAAACGTACCGGTGCTTCTCACTTTCCTTCTCAGCTACATGGACAAGCACATCCTCTCCATGTCTCCGAGTCCTTAGTGAAACCAAACAGAGGTTCACCTTCAAACAGCTCAGCGTGCCAGGACAGAAAGATTTCACTGGCCTGTCCCCTTGCTTTTTCCTTGCAGCTTTTTATTTTCAGAGCATACACCGAGGCATTGCACTTTGCTTCTCAGCTGAGTGCATTGCCACATTGCTGGAGTCCCACACGTCCATCTCCTTCTCGCACTAACTGCTTCTGTTGAAACATGCTGATGTGATGTGCTTTCCTGCTCAGCTATTAACACAGTCACATTCTATGTCCTGCTTGCAGTCTGAATCTAAAAGGAGACGTTTCTGACTATGTCTCACAGACACAGATGGACCAGGATGAAAAGGTTGCTTGGACCTTGCCACTTACGTTCGAAAACATCCATTCACTCCACAATCAAGAGACACCTTTCTTTGCTTTACATCCTGCAAACTTCACTCACACACACACACACACACACACACACAGACAGACACGAGAGCTACGCACTTTCTTTCTTTCTTTCTTAGCTGCACACACTCACCTATTTCCCAGCTTGACCTCTCTACCACTTCTCCTTCGGCCTTGCTGTGCATGGACATTTCCTGTTAAGATACCCATTGTGTTGCCTATCCCTCCCCCACATTGCCTTGCCTTTCCTACCCAATCTTGCATTTCCTTGTCATTGCTGACAATTCCTTTCTTTTCCCTTGCCTTCCTGACCCATGCATGTCCTTCCCTTGCCCTTCATACCAACCCAGTGCCTTGTATTGACTTGCTCACCTATCCTTCTTTTCCTTCCCATTTGTCCAGCTCCAATCTTTCATTTCCTTCTCCTTCTAGGACTCTTATTGCCTTGTCTCCCTCTCTTTTGTGTTGCCTGGCAAAGCCACCACTTGTCTGGCCTTGTCCTTGAACCCCTTCCTTGCCTTGCATTACCTTGCTCACCAGTCCCCCACCTGGAATTCACCACCTCTCTTTTTGTGGAATCTCTTCAACATGCATTGCCCTGCCTGCTTCTCCTAGGATTCTCCAGGCTTCCACTGGCTATTTTTTCTCAAGGCCCAGCGTTTCAGGAGCTTGTGAGAAGAAGCCTGGAGGAGGCCACGTGCAAGCACACCTATCTGTCCTGACAGCTTTCTTCTGACATCTATGCTTACATGCCTTGAATTTTGGACACAAAGTTCATCTTTCACCCTTGGGCTTCAGGGGCAGAATGACAGTTCTTTGGCATACAAAGGAAAGCAGGCAACCCAAGTGTCTTAGGTGCAGATTAGACATGACCCATGCAAGATCAAGGCTGGACAGAGCGGTCCGTCCGGGCCACTTTTGTGTACCAGCAATCTTTGAATGGACCTGCCACTTGCCTTGCATTGGGCAACCAACCAGTTTCCTTGCCATGCCCTGCTCATTCTCCATTGCTTTGCATTCCCTTGCATACCCATGCCTCACATTTGACCTGCCTGCAGTTTTCCTACAGGGCTTGGCCTTGCCTAGCCCTTCCGGTTACCATTACCTCCTATGCCCAGCCTTGCCTCTAACTTCTGGCACTTGTCTCACCTACCACTCCATTTGCTTTCCCCTCACGGCTTCAGTCTTGCCAACCTGTCCCTTGACTTGCCTACAATTGCCTACACTTGCTTTGCATTGCCTTACCTGCATGGAAGGCAAGGCAAAGAGTGGTAGACAAGGCAAAGCAAAGCCAGGAAGTTATTGGAAGGGCTAGGCAAGGCAGACATAGGCAAGCAAGCAAAGCTAGGGTAGGGTAGGCTAGGAAAACTAGGCATGGTACTGGAGGCAAGGCAAAGCCAAGTGACTTGGAGTGCCTTTCCTTGCTTGGGAAGTAAAAGATACGGTGGCAATGTTGGTAGGGCTGATGATAAGGTATCGTGGGAAGGTATAGTACAGCAAGACATTTCTGTCCTGGTCCTTTCTGTGTAGGAGCCATTGTTGGACAGAGTCAGTACCGGATGTGGTATGCAACTTTTGCTCGGTAAGTTCCTGAAGGAGAACAGCAATGCTTTCTCATGGGAAGGAAAGAACTTAGCCCCAGTGTTGGAGGTGCAGATAAGAAGCTGTGTCGTGCAGCTTAAGGGCGGCAGCAACTTTCTATGCTGGCGTATTTGGTGTGGAAGCACTGACTCAATTTGTACAATCATGGAGTCGGTATCCATCTTTGGAAGGCAGTCTCCTTCCTGCAAGAATCCATTTGGCATGTGTTTTCCACTTTCTCAAGGCAGCCTTCTTGAAATTCTGCCAGCACACTTCTTTTGGACAAGGTAAAGAGCTGCGCTGGGTCTTGGTGTGCAGCCTAGCTAGTGCCCCGCACAGGTAATGCCCAATAACAGTGGTCTGACACCTTTGTAGAGGATCAGGCCCTGGATGCTTTGGATTTTGGAGGAGGGGATGCCATTTCTTTTGAGATGGGCTTCTAGTTCCTCCTCCCTTTGGCAAAGTTTGGGTGGCCACTTTGGGTGGTCTCAGTGAATTGAAAGGCTTTTCCCAATAGGCAGTTCTCTGGGTTCGAGTTGTTGAACTGTCAGTGGCAATGCAGAGGCCAGGCCAGGCCTCTGCAGGACAGGTTTTTGTCCCTTGTAGCTTTAGGGACTGTGTGAGCAGTCCCTGGTGCCATCCCATTTGGATCCTGACTCTGAGAGATTGAAGGCTTACGGTGGTACCTAGAGCTGAGAAGGAAAGTGGCGATAGCAGGGTGCACGTTTATAGTTTGATGGGTGCAATTGAAATTGTAGGCAGCAAAGAGCTTTCTCCACCAACAGTTTTGCGAGCTCGGCCAACATTTTCAAGTTTGTTACCAGGCTCTGTGAGAGAGAAAAAGTTTGTTAGGGCAGAAGATCTGGTGTCGGCCTTTGAGTGTGGGGCAAAGAAGAGTATCCACTTGGAAGGGGAAGATCGGTGACATCTTTTTGTCCTGACACAGTTGATTGGAGAGCAGGGACATTTCTGACTTGGCTGGGTCCTGGGGGTGGTTGTGAGCTGGGCTCGGTGCGTGTCCTGGTTTTGTGAGTTGACAATGCTGTGGTGTGGTTATTTAGAAGAGCGCTGACAGTGCCCAGGAAAAAGACAAGCACTTTTCTAGCCCAGGCCCGTTCGTGTGGGAGCAGTGTAGGGACAAGAGCTCCGCTGTGGATCCTGGCTCTCGGGTACTGACAGAATGGGATCCTGCATGTAGCCCAGAAGGAAGAAGAATTGTCGTGAATGGCGGGAGAAATGCGACACACCATATGCGTGAATGGCAAATCCCAAAGTTTATTGAAAACTCACACATATTTATATTGGTGTTAATGAAGCTTATACATATTGCAAAAGCTGAGTTCATTATTGGTTAAAGCACACTTGGATCAACCACACCTACTTCTATCTTCTAATAATTATTTTGCTTCTATGTTTGCATTCTTCCAGCTTCTCTACCTAAGATATCTACATTTTCTGGCACGCGATTTTCTCCCCCGTCTTCCCGTTTCAGAGAAGGTCACTGTGACCTTTGTCAGTGATTGGACACTGGTTGCTTAGTTCCCAGCTTGTATCCCCTATCCTTATCCATCGGTATCACATCGAAATGTCCTTTCTCAGCTAACCAATTATCCAAAAAGCTCTCTACAAAGAATCATTGCATTGTTGGCTGCACAGTTTAGAAGCTTCAAAATAAAAGGCAATTGCAGCATGGCCTCTTCATTTTAGAAAGTTTTCTGGGCCATCAGCTGCTCAACATGTAACTTGCACCCACTGAACTGCATTCAGCTTCCTGGAGATATGCACTTTCCCTCAAGATCTAGGTACCATCTTGCACTCGAACGCTTGAAGATCCCAAACCGCTTCAAAATGTCCAGCGGCTGCTCTCAAAGAAAAAGTCCTACAACAAAAAGGCAGTGCTGGCCATAACGGTCCCTTTGCAGTCTGTCAACCAAACGAAACATACTAGCGATTCTCACGTACTTTCTCAATGATACATATACGTGCATCAGCACATTCTCTCAAAGTGACAGAGACTATCGCTACAGCCAAGCGTTTTCAGCTGCACTTCTGACTGACAGATGTGCCAGGACAGAAGGCATTTGCCAACCTACCCTCTTTCCTGTGCAACCTGACATTGGCAGCGCAAATATTTTCACATTCTTTCATTGTGGCCATGTCCAAAGCAGCTAAAGATCACACAGGTGGAAGTGTCAAGACAGAAGATGTTCTCAAAGTAACTCCTTTTTTTTCTAAACAGCTTTTAAACTGCGCACAATGCTTTGTATCTTCTTTCCCACATAGACCTGCCCTCACTTTTTCACACTCACATCTTTGTTGCAAACATCCAGCAGCTGTTTGCGTAGAAAAAGGCTCTAGACATAAAAGCGAGACTTGGGCTGCACCTTCTGCCTGCCCTGTGTAAGCCACATCAAGCTCACCAGTGCGCTCTGTCCTTCCCTTTTCCGCTACAACTACCATTGTGTTCTCTGGATCTCGGAACCTAAAGGTAGGCACATTTGTTTCCACAGAAGGGCCATAGGTAGCGGCACAAATAGCTCTCGCTGAACTTTAATCCTTACCACTGCCACCATGAGTTTGGTTGGTAGGCCAGTAGGAGTCATGCTCCTTTTACAGCTGGTATGCGGCAGCCACCAGCCCAGTGCTCTTCGACTCTTGTAACCAATCCTGCTTTTACTCTCCCGGAGGGGATTAGGCATCTGTTTCTCACACAGATCATTGTGGCAGCAGCCAACGGCTCTAGTGCACTGCTTCTGCCAAAAGACACTGGGGCCAGGCACTTACCTTCTCAGCACTACGTAGCCCCGTATTCTGCGTCTCTTGTCGTCCAGATCATACCGCAAAGCGTTTCACAGAGAAAAAATGTGCCAGGACAACAAGCTTGGCTGAAGTGTACCCCTGAAACTGGTGGAAGTTTGTATTTGCACCACATTCAAGGGGCAGTCCTCTTTCCTATACAACCTGCAAACTGCTGTCTGTTCCCAGTGCCCTCTGCCCGCTCCTTCTTACCTTGAAGTACCATGCCAAAGAGGGCTCTGTGCTGAGGTCTCAGAAGAAGAGGGAAGCAGATGTGTTTGTAAAGTGGACTGTCTGTTAGTCACTTCCCTCTTCAAAGCAGCGTGTTCCATGCCAAGCAGACAACAAAGCAACAAAAGATGAGCGTGACTCTGCAGTCAAATCCTGCAATGTTCCCAGAAGTGAATTTCTCTCTTCGATAGGACTGACTTGTATGAAGTGGCGTGGTTGTTTCCTTCCATTAGAAGGGAAACTCATCTAGCCAGGCTTCATCACCCCCTGCATCTTTTGGGGTAGTTCTTGGAAGAAAATAGATAGCAACTTTTCCACTCCACATGATTCATGTTTCATTCTCTTCCTTCTGTACTTCAGGGAACAAGCTATCAATTCCCTACTCTTTCTATGAAAAGGCATGAAGCTATTAATTAAATTCCCATAGATATAATAAGGAATCAAAGTCTTTTATGCCTGAAGGGCAGGCCCTTATGGTATGAAAAGTATGGATTGTCAAGGGTGGAAGAAGATCTGTATGAAAAGGGAGAAAGCCCAGAAGCATGCAGGGATTTTCAGGTATGAAAGGGAAAACGACATTAAATTGTCAAGGGAAAGAAATTGAAAGAGGCAGGAGGGAGAAGGGAGGCGGAGGAGGCAAATGCTGCCTTTGAGGACCGTCGGCCTCATGAGCAAACAAGAAAACCAAATGAAACTTCACAGCAATCTCATCCACAACTTAGTGGACAAATGTGCAAACCCATTTCTTCATTTATTATGTGTCTAATATATATAGAGATGTTCTTCATTCTGACAGAATTTTCAGGGAGCAAGCTAGTGCAAGGCACCTGGAACCAATGGTGTATTGGAAATGGCCAACATGCAGAACACGCTCCATCCTGAACGCTACCACAGCAGAATCACAGGATCATAGAATGGCCGGGGTAGACAAAGACCTTAAAGGCCATCTAGTTCTCTGACATGGGCGGGGACACCTTTTACTTGCTCAGGTTGCTCAGAGCCCCATCCAGCCTGGCCTTGAACACCAGGTTGGGGTGTCCATAACTTCTCCAGGCTGTCTGTGCCAGTGCTTCACCACCCTCACAGGGAAGAATTTCTTCCGAGTATCTAATTTCAACCTGCCCTCTTTCATTTTGAAGCCATTGCCCATTGTCCTGTCTCCAGAGTTGCTAATGAAGAGTCCCTCTCCTGCTTCCCTTCAGATATTGGAAGGTGTTGTGAGGTCTCCATGCAACCTTCTCTTCACCAGGCTAAACAGCCCTCATTCTCTCAGCCTGTGTGTCATGGCTTGACACTGGGACAATGCCAGTGCCCCCATGAGTATACTCTCTCCCTGGTTTCTGCTGTGAGATGTGACCAGCAATAAGCAAAGCAGGCTCCCACTTAGGAAAAAAAAATAATTATTAACTAAACTACAAGGGAAAGGAAAAGGAAAAAAAAAAAAGAAACACACAAGGAAAATGAAAACTTCACAAATACATCTCCTCCTCCTCCTCCCCAAATTCCCAATACAATACATCCCCCAAATCATCGACTCTTGGTCCAGCACCACCCTTCAGAATACTCAATCCTCAGTTCATCAAGAGGAGAAGGAGTCCTTCTTGTGCCAATGGTGACCTCTTCCTTTCATGTCCACTGCTCTCACCACTGAACACAGACCAGAGCTGCTTCTAGGGTCGACTTTTAAGGATGCTTCGTCCCACTGCAAAAAGGCACAGTCTCAACTTTGGGACATCTGTCCCCCCCATATTTTTCACCCCCTGGGGCTGAGGGGTACCCACACCGAACCCTCTTGGTCCTGAGGCATTGCCTCCCCCTAGAATGCAGTCCCTGTATCACAAGGAAACATGGCTCTGTCCATGGCTACACACAAAGAGTCCAGCATAAGCTACTCCATCATCTCTTCCACCTGCCTTCTTCTCTATTTCTCTCGTGGCCCATTTCCTCTTATCTCCTCTATATCTCTCTTCTCATTCAACTCCAGGAGGATTAGCATTTTTCCATCATCCAAGAAAAGGGTTAAAAATCTGAGGCTCTGTCTGTCCAGAACTCCCATGGCTGCCCTGCCAGGCACCTTCTTGCACTCCCCTCTTCTCCTTCTCGGCCGGCCAAGAACAGGCACCAGCTCTCTCTCTATCTCTCCTGGGGGGGCGGGGGGGGGGGGGGGGCTGCCCGATGCCTCTCAGTGCTCCTCCACCCTTCCATCCTGCAGGGGCCTTCACCTCCCTTCTGGCCAGGGCCCCAGCCTACCTCACCGGGCCGGGTGGCTTCCCCTGCCCCGCCCAGCCCGCAGCCAGGCAGGGGAGATCTGAACCTTTCCCTGACCGGAACCCAAGAGAGCCTCCCAGGGGAGAGCCCTGCTTTTAACCCCGTGTTCTCAGAGGCGCATCCAATGTCCCAATGGCCACCTTAGGTGCCAATATTAAAATCTGAACATCCATTGGCCTCACCACAGCATCCCAGAAAACACATTTCCTGTCAAACCACCACACTGTGGGATATGCTCTTGTCCTGAATACTGAACTGCAGTATTGTCTGATGATTTTTTGAATCCTTTGAAGGCATTTTGAATTCTTTTTCAGCCTTAAATTAGACTAAATAGCTTTGATTTGTGGGTATTGAGAACCAGAAATCACTGCCCTGGCTTGCCTTTTTTACAGCTCCTTTCCGTGGGAGACTCGCTGCAAACGTCACAGCTGGTGAGACAGTGGGCACACCATCATTCTGAAAGAGCTTTGCACAGTAAACATAGAGGAGGATTAAATATTGAAATGCAGATGACAGGAGCTGCCCAATGGACTCTGCTGGTGGAAATCAAATACTAGTCTAGTCTTTTGAATGCAAATAATTCCTCCCAATGAGGCCAGACAGGCTTGTTTGCCTTTGAATCTGAGCATGTGGACAGTAGTGGATGGTCTACAGGTTGAAAACAGTGTAGATACTTCTCCTTTTTTTCAATAGTGGCTCAGAAACTGAAAAGGCAGCTACAAAATGGTAAATACATGCCTACAGATTCAAAAATGGTTGTTCTTAATTTGCATCTCCACCATAACAACAAATTGTTAGAACTGAAATACAGATGGGAATTTTATAGCTTCTCAGAAATGAAGCAGGAATTGGCCAATGGGCCTTAGCAGTAGCTACAAGTTTTTCAGCATGAGGCATCTCAAAAGTATTTTAACCGTACAGAACTTTTCTGTACTTTTGGCCTTTTATCTCAAGGATGCATCAAAAAAAAAAAAAGGAAAAAAACCCCAAGAAAAATATAAAAAGAACAAACCCTACCAAATACATATATATATATATATATATTACATGACTAAGATAATAAGCACAATCAGTAACATATATAGAAACAGAACCCATGGTTTTTAACTTTCAACCTTGTCTTCTCAACACACTCTCAAAAATGGAATTGTTTCCCTATCTGCCTTGAAACATTTTGGAGCAAAAAACACTCTAAGGTCCTGAGAGGTGTTTTGGTCAAAAATCCCTTCTTCTGGTTTTCTGTCCAGAAGCAGAGTAATGGAGGGGAAAGCTGGTAGCTGGCCAAAGGAGGTAGGAAGAGTAATCATCATCCACAACACTGGGGCTAAAGAAATTTCCACAGAAAATTACCTGCCTTATTACTTGCTCATGTGGTGGGTTGAAAGCTCAGAATCTGTTTCCATGTTTCCCATCCCTCAAATGTTCTATTTCACAGAATTCGAGCCCCTCAAACTTCAGTCCTGCCAGAACAGCCTGCCACGTGCTGTCATAGGGGATCTGCTGATGCCCACTGACTCTTACCAGTCTAGTGCTCATCACTGTTGCAGATCAAGAACTACTGAATAGTTCTGATGAATGCTCTTAGAGTGGTTGAAAACAAGGAAAGAATGACTAGACATTTGTATGATCAAATCCCCTGATGGAATAAAAACATGCCAGGACAACAAGCTTAATAAATGTATTCATTGTCATAAGAAGGGAGATGAAGGGTCCAAAAGATTACTTGCATACTTACTGTTCTAAATCCCTTGTTATCTGGTAAATTGCAAAGGATGCCCGGCTTTCACCAAAATGCAAATCAGATTAAAATGTGAAGCCTTACACTTTACTGGATATAAAACTTCATCATCCATTTTTAAATCTTAGAGATTGCAATGTTGTCCTGGTTTAGGGCAAATTTGGAGGAGAATTTCCAAATGAGGGCCCCTCCCCGCAACTGGTTCGGGAAGGATTCCTCAGAGAGAAGTGGAACGAACCTGTTTATTTAATAGGCACAGCACCCCCCAGCACGCAAAAGGAACAATTCCGGATGACACTGCTCTGAAAAAGATGACAAATTCAGAAAGTCTCTCTTGGGGGGGTGCTCACTCTCTTCTCAGTCCCTCCGGCGCTGGGCCAGCTGCTGCAGGCCACAAGGTGCAAACTCTCGGTGTTTCCCAGGTCCCAGTCCGGAGCAGGTTCAAAATGGTCAGTAAAAGGAAAGGAGAAATGGTCCAGGAAGAAATTTGGACAGTTTAGCTAAACTAGCTAATGAGCAAAAGCAAGCAGAAGCAAAGCAAGCAAGAGTGAGAGAGAGCAAAGCGAAAAGCAAAAGCAGCAAAAGCAAAAGCTGCAGTCTCTGTGTCCCGCCAGGCTGATAAGAAAACCAAAACAAAACATTCCCTCTTCAGAGCCAGTCTTAAAGGTACAGAACATAATATCCAACATTCACAGAACACATGAATGGGGATACAAGCATCATAACGTCACCCTAGGACAGATGTATTTCCTATTAATACCTTAATATTAGTAAGGTTTAGAGCTGGAATTCAGAGGGAAAAGAAAGCTATTTTGAATTCATTCTATTCAATCATCTTGTCTGGACTGTCTCTTCCTGCTTTTCACTTCTGAAACTCTGTATGAAAGGCATAGAGTTCTGGATTAATTCTTTTCAACAGTTTCCCCTGTTATTCTTCTTTAAAGGCAAACCTGAAAAATCCACACTTTCTTTCCCAACCACTTCTAAAATTCCATTGAGAAGCAAAAAAAAACCCCATCAAACAACTAAATCTCTGCTCCAATTTGTAGGAAAAACCCCACGCCATTAACTGCTTTCCTAACATTTTCTTTCTCTTGTATTAATATGGCAACCTTTTCTTGCTTTTATAGATTAGAACCAAATTCTTAAAGCTATAAGGAAACACAGGTTTACTGTAGCTGATTCTGAGATACAGTAGTCCAGCAAGGAGGTCAGACCTCAAAAGAAGCGTCTGTACAACAAGATTCAGCACAACGTTGAGACATATTAGCTATTGTTCAAGAAAAGCCGCCAAAATGAAACTGCTTAGACTTCTATACTATCATGGGTGCCTGCTTCCAGAACCTGACCTAAGTTGCTGGAAACTAGCTGCAATATGACTGCAAACAATGCTGTGAATGTAGGACATTGTTATTCTTCTCTTCCATTGAAAACCACAAGTGGAGTTGGGTCATTTTCTTAATAATTCTGTATTTCCTTCCAAACTGGTAAAATAATGATAAATAAAGTGTTCTGTTCATACAGTTTAAATCTAATAATGTTCAAAATGAAAAACAAAAAAAATTCATTCAGATATGGTCTGCAATAATAGAGCCGAGAGAAGAGGAACCAGTCTGGCCTACAAAATAAAGTGAAGCAGAATTTGGGAATTTGGAACACCTTACGATGTAATATTTAAAGAAAAAAAAGAAATAAAATGTAACCTACCCAAACTCAATCAGTGATGCACCGACAGAGAAAAAAGAACTCATTACTACTAATATTTCTTTCATTCTCAGACAAGAAGTTAAATTATCCTCTTGAATGCACGGAAGATTGTTGCGAAAGACAGCAGCCTTCTTCTTTACAACATATTCTTCAGAACTCCAGGAGACAAATCATTAGAGCGATGAGGCTCTTTCCCTCTGTAAAACTTCCAGAGCATAGCCAATATTATATTCCTTTAGAGATCCTCACCGCCCTGGGCGACTGGTGGATAGTCTACAGCTCCAGTACATCAGCCAGACGCTCTGCCTTATTTAGCATGGCTACTGCAGCAAGGACATCATCTCTACTGGCTTTCTATCCAAAATACATGCAAGGCACAACAAAGAATATACCCAAAACACTGAGCACAGCCTATGGCCTTCAAAACAAAAATCTCACGATGGCAATACTGGATCTTCTGATCCAAACCATCGGGAAACATTTCTTTAGAGGCGAAAAAAGCTCCTGTTGATTGTACAAAAAATAGTGATGTAAACCAGAGTTGCGTGACCCAGTATTTCTATTGAACTGGAACTATTTTGATCAATATTATGGATCCATTTCTTTTCAGGGCATTTGGTAAAAAATGTAAAGTATAGTTTAAAAGGAATTATTGGATGCGTACTAAGTACTAGGGATTAGTTAAGGTGTTGGTTTTGCATGGCTTGGTTTTTGGTGGGGAGGGAAGAAGCCAGCCACAGAAGTGAATCTTTTGTGAAAAGCTCCTAGAAGCTTCCTCCATGCCTGGCAAAGTGAATCCCTGCTTGGCACTAAGAACAGACATGCTGCTAAGCCAATTAGACAAGCAGTAATATATTTCAGAAGGAAATCAAAACTGCGGCCAGTTAACTTTTAAGTTTGCTAATTTTTTGGTTGGCACCTCTTCTGGTTTGAAAGCAAAACCAGCAAGAGATGCTGTGGCTGTTGCAGTGTGTGTTTTTGATTGTAATGCAGTTTGAGTAGTCAGCTTGATAATACTTCCTGTTTTGTGCTGTTGGAGCATATTTTATTATTAAGGGATTGTTCCTTTCCCCCCGTGTTGTTAGTTTTTGCCCTAGTTGTCCATCTCCCCAAAGACCTGCCCTTTTGTTCCCTTTTCCTCCTCCCACTGAATGTCAATCCCTCCCCAAGCCTGCCCCTTTCTCTAGAAACTTCCCTATCAATTTTATAGTCTTCAAAACCCCATTGGTTTGTTTAAGTTATTCTCCTCCCCTGTAGTCCCCTATTGGTTTAAACATTGTATTCCCCGCCTTGTGGTCCAGCCCCAGTTGCTCCCAGTGTGTTCAAGATTGTATCCTCCTCTGGGACCTCTCCCCTTTTCTAAGTTGATGTATGCATTTGGGTCAGTGTCTTTGTGTCCCTGACCCTCCAGGGAAGAAACTCCTTTGGAAAACATACAGAAGACCTCTCCCTGTTCCTTGTCCCTGCCCTCGGCGCAGTCCTATCCCCAATGCAGTCCACCTGTGCCATAGAGCAGCTGTGCCCTACAGCTGCACCCTGGATTCGACAGCTTTCTGGGGGCAGCCCACTCTGGCTGTTGGTGTCAGGAGCTAGTCGGTCTGAAGAAATCCAGCATGGCAGCAAGACTCCAAGTCAGAAATACAATTTATTAGGAAAAGGGGAAAAACCAAATACATGCAATGACACAAAAGAAAAACCACGGGCAGAATACAACCTGTCACCCTGCTAGTTAGGGTGGTGGCAGCAGTCCGGATGAAATGGTCTTGTTGAAGTGGTGATCCTGTAG
Organism: Agelaius tricolor; assembly: GCF_023055355.1. Taxonomy (NCBI): domain Eukaryota; kingdom Metazoa; phylum Chordata; class Aves; order Passeriformes; family Icteridae; genus Agelaius; species Agelaius tricolor. The sequence goes on from NW_027269288.1 coordinate 669,881, forward strand.
AAACCATCTGGTAGCTCTTGTCCTCTGAAGACCCAGTGGGTGAGGGTGGCTGTTCCTCTAGGAAGCCAGTGGAAAGACTGCTTGTGGTGTCCCAAAACTCAGATTATATCCAGCTGGGGATGCTTAGCTCCTGCCCCCTGGGCAGAGCATCTTGCAATGGGCTCAAATTGTTCTGAGTCATGCGGTGGTTCCTTGATTACCCTCTAAACAGAAATGGCTCCTGGAGGGAGTCATCTCTGAATCATGTGGCAAGACATGGATGGCCCCGTTAAGAGATAAGGAGATAAGGAAAAAACGATGCCCCTCCCGGTTTCAGCAGCTCTTGAGGTTGGGAGCAGAAAACATTTTTATATTGTAGCCTAGGACAATACAGGATGAATGCTTTTGCATTTGCAGGAAGCTTGTGTGGATTTGAAAAGCATCCTTATAGCAGAGGCACAAAAGTATTCTCCTACCCTTTTAAATCATCTTCAAACCAAGCAATTCTCGCAATAAGGTAGCGCATGAATGACTTGCAAGTGAGTTGAAGAAACACGGCAAAGATAAGTAGTGTTCAACTGCAGAGAATCGTTTAGGGACACCATAGCTTTATATACCTTTATATTTTAAATCAGGAAGCATGGATGGACCGTTTTTTTCCCCTTAGTTGACTACAGAACCCGCGGTCCCTTGCGGGAGGGTGTTTGGATTCAAGATGACACTGGCAGCTAAGAGCATGGCTACATAGAAGGTGCTACTTTGAGACCAGAACATTCAACTACTTCAAGGCAGATAGGAGAATAGCTGACTAGTGACAGCTCTGAGCAGAAGAGTCTGTGGCTTATCCTGTGGGAACAATAGTAAGACATTTCAATTGAAAAACCCCATTCATTTCCAAGGAGCAAACATCAGTAAAAATAAAAGGTCAAGTAAAGACACCCTAGTGCTCTTCTTATCAGAAGCATGTTCCTCCATATGAGAGTATTTAGGAAAGGACAGTCCGTTCATAAAGAAAGGTGTGCCAGTTAGAAAACCTGTAGAACAATACAAGACAAACTCACACAATATACATCCTCAAATGCAAAATGAAGAAATAATCATTTCAAGCTTCCGTGGAATTAATTGCATTTTATTTGTTCTTTTCATTTCAGCTGCTCTCAAGTTATTTTTTAAGACTGAATTTTATGAATTCAGCAAAGCTCTCTTTCTGAATGTCTGCATACCCCTATAAAACACTGAGGTGACAAAGAGAACGGCAGTGGAAGGAAACCTGGTCCACCTCCCCCTCCTTGAAGCTTTAGGCCAGCGAGTGATTAGAATTTAGTCACTTCATTTGCTTTACCAAGAGAGAATGTTTTCCAGCCTTTATCTTGCCTTTTGGAGCTGATTCACTTTGTAGTCATAAATTCTTGACTCAGTTGGTGAGAAACAATGGCATTACAGCCGTGGATGTTAAAGTGCACTGATGGGAAATGAAGTTTTCATCTTCAGGTCCTTGCTTCAGTAAATCTTCCAAATTCATCAGAAAGAAAGTTCCCAGACCGGTAATCCCCACTCAAATGACCTAATTCAAATGGTCTGTAGGCATAAGAGGCATCAAGCAGGTGCTGTCATCTGTTAGGGGAATAGCCAGCCAGTACATGATTGTCTAGTTAGGCGGCAACAATTTTGGAAAGAATTTAGTTTTTTTGTATTGCAAGTGAATGGTCAATACATTTTATTCGTGGATACGGGTAAAAGAATGTCTTCTGCATCCTTTCAGAGGGGAAGCTTCCCTAGATCTAAAGCTGCTCAGCTCCACGATAGGATGCTTTGTCTGAAAAGGGAACTCAAGTCTTTGTCCTTTTGGATTGCTTCCATAGTTTTTCACTCACTCTTCAGGTAGCTGTTAATATGTTCTGTTATCCCTTGCAAACTTTTATGGGCATAGTCACTGAATTGGTACGTATTCCATGAAGTCCACGGGCCCTGTTGAGATGCAGCCACAGGTCTCAAGGGTGTTAGCAGATGTTATTCTGAGGCCACTCCTAATGATGTTTGATGGATCATAGTGACTGAGGAAAGTGCCCAAAGACTGGATGAAAGCAAATGTCACCCATCTTGGAAAAAGGCAACTAGGAGGACTTGGAAAAGTACAAGCCAGCCAGCCAGCGTCATTTTTATCCCCAGGAAGTTGATGGAGCAGCTATTGCTGGAAAGCATTGCCAGGCACATGAAGGAGGACAAAATAACCTAGTCAGCATGGATTTACCAGGGGAACTTGATGCTGAACAACTTTTTAAACTCCTCTGATGAATCAACTTGCCCGGTAGATGAAGGGAATATTGTCTGCCTGGGCTTCAGGAAGGTTTTTGACATTTATCTAGGTGGCAGCACACAGACATCCCAGAAGTGTGCAAAGAGGAGGGAACCAGTGTCTTTTCAAGGATGCTCAGTGAAAAGACAAGAGGCAGTAGGCACACACTGAAATACAGGAGATTGCCTCTGCACATCAGCAAATGATTTTTTACTGTGAGGGCGACTGAACCACGGCACAGACTGCCCAGAAAGATGGTGGAGCCTGGATCTTTGAAGACATTAAAAGTACACCCAGATATAATCCTGGGCAAGAGGCTCTAGGTATCCTGGTTTAAGCAGGGGGGTTGGACCTGGTGAGCCCCACTGACGCCTTCCACTCTCGTTCATTCTGTGCTAATGAATTCTCTTAGAGATGCATTTCAAGCAGTGGCATGACAAAGATCTGTGCAGAGAGAGATCCAAATGGACATGGGATCTAAGTTCCTTAAGTAGTGCTCAAGAAGAATGCAAAACTCTGGGATAAGTGTCTCTTCCATAACTGAATCCCTTTCACGGGAAAATTCCCCAGCTATAGAAAGATCTTCTGATAGGCATGCTTAAGACTGACACTGGCTGAGCAAATTTCTCCCTATGTGTGTTTAAGACCAATTAGGATCTTCACCAAGAGTGTTGTCAACATAGTCACAGAATGTATATTGTTAAGAAGGGACAACTTACATCAGAATGGCAAATATTGGTCCACAAAATGTATTAATGTATGGGAACTATCTACTTGGGTTGAAAATAAAAAGAAAGAGTTAGTCTTTATTTATCAATTCCATCGCAATATTGATGAGGTAAGAAAAAGACCTTAGTCCTTAACCTTCTTAACTCAAGCAAAGATTTTTAAAAATTCCTTGTAAAAAATGTATCCTAATTATCAGACTATGAAACAATTTTAGTTGGGAAAAAAGTTCCAAAATTGTGTAGATAGTGGTAAAGAAGCCAAGAAAATAGGTAAGAAACAAAAAGAGAGCAAAAGAGTCAGCTTCAGTCTGCAAGCTCGTTGTAGAAGTAATCTGCTAGAAAAAGGAACCCCCAGTTGAATTTCCAATGGATTCATGCACTTGATTCAGTAACTAGTCAATGTAAAAACCAATCCTTTTGTACAACTTCTCCCAGCAACAAAAACCCCAACAGCTTGACACCACCATCATGCCTGTCCCAGATGTATTTTAAAAGAAATTATCCTTTCTTGAAACTCTATTTGCATAAAAGTTGCAAGACATTGGAGGGATTCTCCACATTCTCATTTCTCCATGTGGCTTGAAAGTCTATTTGATAAAACATGCAACAAAGCATATGATTTATAAGGTAGGGTAAAATGGATGATTTGGGAATTGATCTCTTGTTGATATTAAACTTCATATCCACTCTCTGTGAAGTTTCTAAAAGAAATGATGGAGCTGAGGCATGAATCTGCCACAACAAGTGTTAAGCAAACATACACACTCCCCTTCACATGCCCCCCTTCCACACACACCTAGGCCCACACAGAGGTCAGCATAGCAGATGACGAACACCTTGGAAAAGACCGAAATGCTAAATACCTCTCTTTGGGGGCAAAATAGCTGGTGCAACAATTCAAATATCTGGTGTAAAAATTCTGTTTAATATCTACTTCCTATTTAAAACACAGCTTTTCATTTAATTATATGTAGGGAATATTTTCATATTATTTGTTTCTTTACAATTACTTTGTTCTCATGTGTTGTATGTCTAGGAATATTTTCTTCTAAAAATAGAAAAAAATAGATAATATCCTTTCAGAAGAAAACATTGGTTTATACAATTTTAAACCATCATGATATGGAAGAATTCTTTTGTCCCTCACTAAGGTGGAAGAACTATTTGGATCACAGATCATTTACAATGAAATACTTTACCTTTTTAAGATGCTTTCAGTCAATTTCATATCCTCATTGCTTATTCATTGTAAACAGTAATTTTTCAGTGAAGGGAAAGTGTGTGGTATATCTACATTATGTTCAAACCCAATTCCTACTAAAGGCCAGGCTGAGCTCCAGTAAATAATGTCCTGAATAATATTTTGCCGCCTTCTTTGGCACTTCATGAAATCCTAACATGAGGAAGTGTTGAAATACAGAGATTTTGTCCCGTGTAGAAACCCATCCCATGTATTTTATGCTGTAATTCTTCTCTCTTTTAAAATTTGCTATCTTCTGCATAGTTTTCATTAACCTGTTACAGTAGTGAAAATCACAGATCAAGGTAATTTTGTAACACTTTGATTTTACCCCAAGAGCTGAGGGAAAACTTGCTCCTATACTTCAATCTGAGTTTCTTCTAGATTCCAACTTTGTTTCTCTACCATCAAGAGTCTCCTGTGTTGCTGCTCAAAGCCCCATCCAACCTGACCTTGAATACTTTCAGGGATGGGACACCCACTACTTCTCTGGGCAACCTGTTCCAGTGTTCCAGCACCCCCACAGTAAAAAAAGTCTTCCTTTCATCTAATATGTGTCAGAAGTATTAAATCTAGGCATATAAACTTTGAGGAAAGGTTTGAAATTCTTTTGATTTGAATCACATTTTATATTTATACTGACTTACAGATGACTAAAATATGTGGATGGGCGTTTGAGCTGACACTTTTTGAAAAGGTGCATGGAATTTAAAATTAAAACCAGTACCATTAAAAGCTTTGTGCCGTTTTCTTTTTCCTCTGGTATTCAAAATTGCATATATCAAATATCTGTGCTTCGTACAAAGCTCTTAGACACTCTCAGAAAAAAGCTTTTCTTTCAGACTAAGTTGCAGTTTACGTAGAACACTAGTACTAGTGAAGGTTTTTCTGGGCATAGGGGGAACGCCTTCTCATTGGATTTGTGTGCAGAATGCATTTTATGCAAACTGGAAAATTGATCCCAGCTGTGTTCTAGTCATCATTCTTACTGCATCAGGCCGGAAGATTCTGTGAAAAGTAGCCTGTGGACCTTGAACATAGCTCATGTGAAACAGATGAGAGGCGATGGAGAAGTTGAGGGAGAGAATAAAGAGCATATGGCCCAGTACAGACTAACAATTGTTTGGCACCCTTTAAAGGCTGTCTTTGACAAGCAGGGCTGAAGCAGGTCTGCAAAATATCCGGGAGATCAAAATCCATTGAAGCAAATTGCCCTGGCCAGTCACCTTGCTGCCGATAATTCACTCTCCATACCAGCTGATCAGGCCTAAGAATGCTGCTGCAGAAGTATTGTGAAAAAGGTAGGCATATTTTCACAGATGCAGGGGAAAATCCCCTTGGATGATGGTTCCAAGGGATTACTTGATGGAGCAAGTTATGTACCCTTATCTACCGTGCAATATCTAAGTTGGTGAGTTCACTATCTGTCAGCATCACTTTCGAAAAGAAATGTTTGATCCACAAAACAATATTTCATATGTCCTGTCTACCTGCTTCATTTCAACCAATGAATAGGCTATGTTCCATCAGCAAAGGGTTTATGATCCTATGTTTCTTTAAACTGTGATAATTCTTTATTTTTTTCTAAATCAGACACTGTCTATTCATAAGATTCAGATGTCCATGGCAGGGGTGTAATTAAATTCACATCTTAAAAAATAACCTTCTTCTTGTTATCTTTTTATTAAATTACTGCCATGTAACATCCGTCTGAGAGCTGAAGAAAACCCCTTCATTTGCTGTTTGCCAAGTATCTTCTATGTGATACAAATTCGGCTTGAGAAATCACACCCGTACATTGCCATGTAGCACTACTAGTAATGCTTTCACAACCTTTTCTTCATCATTAGGTCTTTTGGTGAAGTGAATGATTAGAACATAAGCAAGGGCATTTGTTCAAGATGCTCCAGAAAGAGCTGTGGTCTGTTCTCTTCTTTGCTGCCTATGTTAGCACTGAGCTGCAAAAAAGGAAAGATTACTAGGAAAAGTGGTACTTTCAGTCTAAATTTGTAAATGATGTTTGGAATACCCTGTTAAATGACAAGGTGCTCTTTTAAAATATGGCATCTTAAGGGAAAATGTCAGCTTTAAAAAGGTTTTGAGACAGTTGCTTCTGGGAAAAAAAAAAGAAAAGAATTGGAGGCTTCTAAGGTCTTTAGGCATACTATTTTGAAGATTGATTCAAACCACAGTTTCTTCATATAGGAAGAACAGAGGACCATAGATGCAACCCATTTGAAAATGGATTTCTAGATGTTTCTGGTTGGGATTACCAGACGTCATTTCTTGTGAAGTCGAGGGACTGCAGTTAGCACTCCAATAATTTCCTTCCCTGAAATTCATCTGCATTTGGTCCTTTTTCCAGAGTCCCCATTTATTAGTGAAGGTATACTCTATCTATGCATTAGAATATTCCATTAGAGTGTGTGACTCATACTTGCTAGTTAAAATTAGCTGGAGCGGAATGGATAGTTAGAGTTGCGTGTATACAATAGTCTTATTTTGGCAAGTTTTCTTTTGACAATGTTGAAGCAGCACTAGCAACTAGGAAGTACAGCTTGCAGCAGGGAAGGACACTCTTCTGCTTTCTCAAGTTTCCTGTAGTTAAATAGACACCAAAAGGCTTTTCCTAGTACTACTACTGTCTTGTAGGAATACTTGATCTAATCCTATCTTTGATCAAATTCCTAATGGGTTACTTTTCTACAAGGCAGAACATTTTTCTTTTAATAATATGTATTTTGTAAGTTGGAAACATGAACTTGTGCACCAGTCACGTGGACTGTACTCCTTATTAAGTTTCACAACCTTCTTTAGAAAATATTGACTGTGTGTAACTTCAAAAGGAGAATTCTGGGCATCTTCATTCTATTGATGTACTTGTTTTTCTCCCATGCTGGTATTGTTTTCTATCATTTTTACCAACAGAAATATTTTTCCCTGACACCTATGGAAAAGACCTATGTTTACTCAACAGTGCAGCGTCAGTACATTGTTTAGAATGATTTCAACATGGTCCCAAACATATCGGACAGCTAGATAGCAGAGGTTAGCAACAGGAAATGGGAATAACTTCTGAACCGTTTCAGTAGATTTCCCAGGAAGGGCTTGCTTTCTGCCACTGCAAATTTTCCCAGAGATTTTGTCTGGTGAAGAGTTGCATCAAAAGAGTCTTTTTGCCCAAACCTTGGGGCAAGCTCTGTCTCGGATTTACTAGTGAATGCAAAGAGGGTGAAAGTGCTGCTTCAAAGCCCTCTGTGCGCTTTCTGTACCAAGAGGGGGGGTGACCCCAGAAATAAGTTTTGATCTCTCTTCAGAACACAAGGCATGTCATCACCTCATTCATCTTCTTCTGGGACTCATAGCGTCTTAAGGCTAAGAAGCTCTCTTGCTTGCTGAAGTGCGTTCAGCAAAAAAACCTTGTCTCATCAGCAGATTTGAACACAACTACAGTCGAGTCAATTCCAATGCTGGCAGGGCAATACTCTACCCCACTAGTAACATGCCACTATTAGAAGACTGTGTAAAACGATTTTTGTACAAAGTAATCAGAGGGAAAAATAGAATTGGGAAGAACTGCACATTGTTCTGGAAAAAGCCTCCTGCCTCAGTCTTACAGACATCATTTGCTGGTATCATTTTTAATAGTTGGGGTTTTTTAAATTTTGTAGAAGAAAAAATATTACTGCACCTTTATGTTTCCTTAATAGAAGTACAGCCATTTCTTAATAGAATAGAAGTAAGCCATTTGGATATGTACAAATGGTCTTTTCAAATACATATGCTATAGCACACTGTGAAAGTAATTAGCTATAAAGAGAAATCTAAAGGTTTAAAAAGATTTTGGAAGAAAGTAAGTCTAAGGTGATAGAAGAAGAAGAAAACAGCAGTTTTCTTCTGGTGAACAAAAAACAAAGGGAGGACCTTGTACAGTGGAGATGTATTATTTGACTTCCTGAAAAACTGAGTAGGTTTGCTATTGCCAATGGTTTTCATTAGGAAGGAAGAGATTCCTTTGGCAAATAAAACCCCTTCAAACTGACTTGACAAAAATGTTATGACACTTAACTTCACCAATCCTGAAGAAAAATTCTCATCACTTGATCTGGAAATCATGATGGTAATGGAGACAAGGATGTCTAAGCCATGCCATCAGGAACATCAAAAAGCATTAGAATGCAGGTAAGACTGAGCTCCTGAACTAGTGTGAAGAGAATGCAACAAAGACATTTTCCTTTAAGAGTCTTCAGGATGGAGAGCAGATCAAATTTTTTCATGTGAAGTATTTCTGAATAGAATGAATCTTCAAAACAACATTGTTTTCCAAAACCTGTTTACAGGATCTCTTACCATGATACACAGTTCCTATGAATAGAAAAAGCAAAGCACTTTTTTCCAAACTGTTGTGCACTCTTAAGCAATCTACAATAAAAATAGTATTTTTTTCATGCTGGGAATGATGTGAATTACAAAAAAGCCTTGTAGCACACTTGGCACTGTGGTCTCTTGATTAGCATAGCTTTTTATTCATCAAACACGTTTCACATTGACTATTTTTCTCTTTTAAATAACGGCATCTTTGTACTTATGCAGCATCCATGAAGAATTTCTTGGGTGTTATTTTGTACCTGATCCTAAATGGCAGGTTCTGCATTCTGCCATCTGTCTAGCTTTCCCATTTGATGCAGCTTCTGAGAGGTATTTTCAGAATCGAGGACTACTTGCAAGAATGATGCTAAATCCATGCATTTTACTCCTTGGTTAATGCAAAACTATTTTTCCTTTACACTTCAATGAGAACAGGAAAATAATGATGGTGAGTTCAATCCTTAGAGTAATCCAAAGAGGACTATTATCATCATTAGAAACCAAGCAAGGTGTATTTATTGCACATGCATGATACTCACTGATGCAAATTACCCTGTAAATTCAGAAGGAATCTGTATCATAGGAGTGGATGGACTGTTTCTATTGATATTTTGCTTAAAGCAGAAAATTAATTCTTTTGACAGCCAACTCATGATTGCAAGCTCACTTTCAACTACAGCTTTCAAACAGATGAAACATGTCTGTTTATAAAACGATACAGTACAGTACACAGTAGCAAGTCAGGTCATAGACATTGAAAAGAAAAAAACAGCTCAAAGGACAGATTCATTCACATCTACAAGCCCTCAAGAGTGTACAGGTCAAATGTCCCCAGAAAACTAGGCTGGTGGCGCAAATTCTCTATGTTGGCACCAGCAGAAGCAGCTGCTATCTTGATAGGATGCAATCTTGCTTACATCACCCTTCAGAGCAATCTTCTGTACCCCTGCCCAATACACCTTCTGCTCTATTCCTTGGACTTCACATTTGCATTTCTACAGAGTCCTGTCCTGCAAACTGACTCAAAGTTCAGGTAGTAGATTTCCAAGATTTAGAAATGTTGTGTGAGGTTCATTTATTTCATATTTCATTCCATCTAAGCAAACTGTAACTTTCTGAAGTGAAATATTTCGAGTATGTCACGTGTATTTTAATGTTAGCTCTGCTTCACATTAAAACTTCTCACAGACCCCTGTGATGCCTTGCTGCAAAAATATATAGCTGCCAAGAGTGGTTGTGGGAAGTTAGAATTGCCAGAAAACCGTACAAACAATCTAACAATAGAGCCTTGGATTTCTGAATATAATTGCACCATGTAAAGTCAAAATATAATATTTAAATGATTTTAGATAATGATGAGTGTGGGCTAGAGAGAATCCAGATAGAATTTTATTTTTTTAAACAGTTCCGGGAAAAACATGGCCTTGACTTGGAAGTATAGCAGGAAATATTTTTATACAGCATGAGTTCTCATTACCTAATCATATGATTTGTAGACCTGAATTGGAAACCAGGAAAGAAACAAAGAAAAATATTCAAGCTATAAAAGATGGGAGTTTAAAATTTTCTTTGTATTTCTGATTAAAGCTATTAGGTAGCTAAATGGTCACCCATTATTTTAAAAAGCATCTGGACATTAAAAATAGGTAAATTTCTGCGGGACTTGGATGTCAGCTATTCCTGAAAAGCTTTCCAACCCTGAATCAATCCACTTAAACGCAGCTGTATTTCAGATGCTCAGTGGAACTGTCCATGTAATGCATATAGTTGACAAATAATCTGCAGAAAAAGCTAGATCGATTTGAAGATCTTTTCCTGTAAATGGTATTCACGTTATTTGTACAAACACACAGATGGGATTTCTGCTGTCTTCTTCAGGCCACTTCCTCCAGAGAGCTCTCCATCAAATCTCTCTAGTTCTACTCTTCTGGTGATCCAAAGTCAGCACTGGGATGGTCCAACTGCATGAATTACTGTCTGCTAGAGGTGCACCCTGAGGGCTTCTGTGTGCAGCATCACGTGAGCCCTACTAAAGTCACCCTGTTGGTATAAACTGAGCTAGCTGGACCTTAAGGGACAAGATTGTGCACTGATATTGTAAGAGAAATTAGGTACTAAGAAGGAGGCTGGAAGATTTAAATATTTCTGCCTCCAGCTTAAGCAACATTAAATCTTGGTCTTTATCTGAAAAACTAGGTGAATTAACCTATTTGGCATTCCTATGCCAAAAATGTCAGTAATACAACAAGAACCGTCAAAAGAGTAACAATTCCAATCATTACTTTGTAAAAGTAATTCATTGGAAGAAGTCGGGAAGAAGGATGAAACATGCCAATATCCTACCCTGAGAATCATTCTGTTGATTTGCACAGGTTTCTTATTATATACCCATCTAATGCATTGGACATGCATGCTTGTGATGATACAAATACTTGCAAAGCTTACCAGATAAACCATGTTCTCTTCAGACAGCAAAACATTTCTTGATGGTTGTGTTTGCTAATTACATTTAGACTCAATGTTCTTAAAGGTCTTTTCCAACCAAAGTGATTCCATCATTCTCTAAATCGCAGATCCTGCTTGTCTTGGTTGAGGGCAAATTTGGCAGCAATCCTCAAGAAGGGGTGATTTATTAAAAATATTGATCTAGTACTGATATCCAACTGTGACGGACAAAGGCTCCCTAACAGTTCAAAATTAGAAAGTGTATGTTTATTGCAACGCTGGGCAGCGTGCGGGATAGCTCCCAAATACACACTGTGATTTAGAGGTGATAACAGAGTCTTTTTATCTATACAAGTATTGAATACCCAAAAGACAAATACATATTCATAATTTAGGTACATCCCATCATTCCTCACTTCGTATGGTAATTAGTTCAAAAGCTATTAAGCACGTGTAGTTTGTTCCTCAAAATGAATCGGTGGTCCCTTTCATGGGGAGGGGTTCCAAAATGAGGAAATAAATGAAGTCTTCCTGGTTCTAAACTTTCTACATTTTCAATGCAAATATGACAAATGAACCCATTGGTAGAACTCCCATTCCCCATCTTCAATTGGTTTCAGAACAGAGGTGGCCTACAATTGTCTTATGTTCCTAAAAGCTATTTATGAGTTTCTGTATTCTTCATGATAAACCCAGCTAAGCAAACATGATGTTGACAAGCAATCAATTATTAGTTAACTACTAACTCTTAACTTCATCAAGGCCTACCTATTTATTTTGATAAACTCTAATAAGGCTTATCTCTGACTAAAACCTCAGCTCCTCTAAAAACCCTAAATTTCTTTAAAGTTCATGTCTCAGGGGGCCCCCCCCCAGAAAGCCCACCTACACGGCCCCTCCCCTCAACTGGTCTGGGAAACATTTCCTCTGAGAGAAGTGGAAAAAATCTGTTTATTTAACAGGGAAAGCACCCCCCAGCACAAAAATGAACAATACCAGGTGACAAAACTCAATCGCCGCTCTGAAGAGACAACAAATTCAGAAAGTCTCTCCTGTGGATGCTTGCTCTGTTATCAATCCCTCCGGCACTGGGAAAGGCTGCTGCCCAGAGTAGGCCCCCATAGGCCACAAAGTGCAAGCTCTCAGTGCTCTCCAGGTCCCAGTGTGGAGCAGGTTTGAACAGTTCCAAGAAAAGGGAAAGAAAAAAAGACAGTCCAGGGAAAACTCTGCCTCAGCCAGCTAAACCAACTGAAAAGCAAAGAGCACTCTGTTCTGCTCCATCAGTGCCCAGACAACACAGTGCAGCACAGAATGTGGAGCAGTGTTGCTTTTAGAAGGTGAGTGCAGCCTGTGATAACAAACTCCGTACTTCTTCTTCTCCCCACCTTTGCTCTCAGAAGCAGTCTTGAAGGCAGAGAATAGAATATCCAGCATTAACAGAACAGATGGCTGGGGATACAAGCATCATAAAGTCACCCTAGGACACTGCTCTACTGAGATATGTCACCAGACTATGCTAAGACAAAGTTTTGGAACTGCTAATTAAAATTCTACTATCACAGTGAAGCTGAGGAGGAAAGACAGCTCACTCCAGTTACCTTGTGGCATGCCAATACTTCCTTTCAACCACAATGGTTTTCGTCTTTAAGTCCGTGACATCACAGGCATAATTCAACATCTTTTGGGCAGGAAGGAAGATATTCTTCTTCTCATTATACTGATGGGTAAGCTGAAATGCAAAGCAGTTAATTCAAAGTGAAACAGCGATAAAGTCAATAGTAAAACTCACCACAGTTTTCTTTACCAAGCCAAGTCCTTACTATCCCAAAATACAAGAACAGCTGTAAAAGCCTTGTGGTTTCTTAATTTTTTCCTATACCTACATGGGAGGGTAAGGGATAAATGATCCCAAACAATGGTAATTCACAACAAAGCATTCTTGACATCATATTCAGCTTTTGCATAGTGAGCTCTTCACCTGATCAAGTTATTCCATTGCAATAGTTTGGGGAGTATCTTAGAGGGCTGGCTGTTGTTTGGTTTAAACCATCTTGATCATTCAGGAACCCAGTAGCAATGAGAAAGTTCAAAATAAGATAGTGCTACGCAGTGATTTTCCTATATGACAGATGTATTTCTACAAGACAGAAGGCTGACCTAATGCTTCCCTACAACATGGCTGAAGTGGCATCCTGTTCCCCATAGGTTTTTCCGTTTAATTTTAGCAGCTTTCTTACTAGATTAATGAGCTGAACTAACTCAAAAAGGAATCAGATAAGTGCCAGAGCTTTAAAACAAACAACAACAACAACAAAAAAAGATGCAAAATGGTGATTTGTGGGTGCGTTTGAAAACAGAAATTTTTTTGTATTTTTCATAGAGACATGGCATTCTCTAGAATGATATTGCTCCAACGCTTTGAGTTTGGTTTTCTTTTTCCCCCTCAATTGTAAATGTTATGCATTCTTTTTGGCCAGTTCAGGAAATAGATTTTCTGATACGTGTGAAAGACAGTCTAAAGTTCCCCTCATTTGCCTCACGACCATTCCCAGGACAGACACTGGGACCCTAAAGACACCGATGGGAATTCTGGCCTGCCAGTAATGGATGAACACCAAAAATCCTGAGGCCCCTGAGCAGAATTCTGGCCTGCCAAGTGATTGTTCACAGCTGTGTCTTCAGTGACTGCTTCTAGCAGGGCCTGCCAAAGGGCGACCCAGCCTATATGCTTGCACCTGCTTCACGACAATAGACCAGGAATTTTCCCACCTCTTGGCCAGATGAACTTGCTGGGGCAACTTGGTAGGCCCCCCATGGAAAATCCTTCCTCTGCTCCACTACCACCGTGAGGCACCGAGGTTGAAGCCCCCCTACCAAGGACTGAGACTGAGACACCTGTAATTCTGATGCAGGGGTGCTGGCCTGACTGAAGCAGGATGCCTGCTGAGTGTTGCCTACAGATGTGCCTACAGGACCTAGACTGGTTTCCCCCAGAAAGCAGTCCTGAAACAGTGGGTCCCACTCACTGCTGATACTGACTTATCCTGCTGAGAACATGGACTGTCTGGACCCGTCTTCAATACCTTTTTCCCCCTCAGCAATTTCAATAGACTTCTTGATTGTATCTGTTCCCCCTCAGCCATTTCAAGATTCTGTTTCCCCCCTCAGCAATGGACTATAATAGAACCTTGAGTTCACCAGGACTTAACCTTGAGTTAACCAGGCAGGGCCATTATCTTCCCAACGTGACTAGGCAAACTCTGTCGGCTGGACTATGAGGACTTAGTCTCTCCACATTTGGTAGCTATACTCCTGTCTTGGTTCAGGGCAAATTTTGGGGAGAACCCCCAAAGGGGCTCCTCTAGGAAAGCAGATTCATTTGGCCCCTCCCCTATGAAATATTAATCCCAATATTACCGGGTGGGACGTGCCTGGGCTCGTCTGACCCTTGCTGCTGGGCCAAAGGCGGCAGCTGTGATGTTTCACCTCAGAGATACATTTGGCCGGCTGCATCCTGCAGCTAGGCACTCGCAACAAATCCAGGCATAGTAGAAACTCAGTTGACCTCTGGTGGAAAAGGTTCAGGGGACGGTGAAGAGAAAAAGGAGAGGATTCTGCTGTAGAGTTTTAATCCAGAGTTTATTCCAGGATGACAGACCTCTGAAACTTGTAACAGCTCCCAACAGAATCCAGACCGCATGGTCCCGTCTCCTTTTAAGCCCGGGGACAGGGGCAGGGGAAGGCACAGGTGAGCCAGCAACCAGGTGGGAGGAGGGGAAGGCTCAAAGGATAAAGACACTTGGACAGGCCAATGAGCCCGGACCTGAGGGGCATCTTTTGAACTTCTGCCAACCACACCATGACCCTGCTGGAATGTTAAGATTGATGGACAGCACTTAGCAGGAGGGCAAAGGGGGAGGGGAAAGGACAGGTTTCACCTATCCCAACACCTGAGGGATTTTCCTGTTTCCTGAAACAGGAAATGGCGTCACACTGCAACACTCCCCCCAACCGGTCCAGGAGAAAATAGCTCCTTGGAAAGAGGTGGAAAAAACCTGTTTATTAAACAATAAAACCTAAACAATATTGAACAATAAAACCCCTTGTTGCTCCAAAAGAGATGACAAACTGAGAAAGTCCCCTCCCTGGGTTGCAGTTCAGCTCACACAGGCTCTTATCAGTCCCTCCGGTGCTGGAAATGTTGCGGGCCGGGCCCGGCCTGGTGGGCCACAGGTGCTAGCTGCCGGTGCTCTTCTGGGTGTTCAGTCCAGAGCAGGTTTCAAGAGGTCCAAAGAAAAGGGAAAAAAGAAAAGAAACCACAGTCCAGGGAACTTCCTTGCCTCAGCAAGCTAAAACTAACTAAAAGCAAAGGAGAGCTCTGTCCCACTGTCTGTTCATCCACAGACAACACAGTCCAGGAGCAGGAATGTGGAGGAGTGAGTGCAGGGTCTGAAAACAAACTGCTGCTTCTTCTCTCCCCCCTTCACTCTCTGCAACAAGTCTTAAAGGTGCCAAACTTATGATGCAGCATAAACAGAACAAGATGATTGGGGTTAAAAGCATCATATAATCAGCTTAGGACAACTCCCTCTCTCTTTCTCCCCCTCTTTTCTATTCTTTTCCTCTCCCTAATTCCTTTCATGCATTTGCTGTGGTCATTCTATAAAGGTGCATTTCTTTGGATTGATACTGCAATCCCCTTTCCGTGTTGTCTGTTGCACTCCCAGATCAGTTAACCAACCATCACCACCCCCATTGGTATGAGCGGATCGTGACATTAAATTGGCATCATGGACAGGATTCTGATCGACAGAAGGGTCTGCAAGGCTGTCTGTAGTCTGTAACAGGGGAAGGACGGTTTGCTTCAGCCACACCTAGCCCCTCATCGCGAAAGGGTTGAACGAAGATGGAAAGCAAGGAAAGCTCTTTGAATTTCCCACAAACTGCGCACGCCCAGGTGAAATACGCCCCCATACTCTATTGAGGGTTCTGTCTTTAGAATTTCCCAAAAAATCTCTTAGCGCAAAAGGGGAAACTGTTTTTGTTTATGTGTGAATTTGGACTGTCTGGGAAGGAAGGGACAACTTGGAGGAACTAAGCAGGGCCTCCCAGGGAGATTTGGTCTCTTCACCCAGCCAGGGAAGCAAAGGGGAGCACAGCAAAGGCTGTGAGATTGTCTAACTTAAGTTTGCACCTCCCTGTCATGGTTTTGGTCCCTTCATAAAATGACTGAAAACTCTAGCACAAAAGTTACAGCTGAATTTTCTGCTCTGCTTGCTAAATAGAATGCCAAGCCTTCTCCAAGGGGGGAGATTTGGGCAGAGAACAGCTGGTTTAATTTAGAAAATGTCATAGATAGAATTTGTTCTTTACAACATGAAACAGAAGTTAAACTGGGCAAAAATAAAACCATCCTCTGCTCAGTTTTGGCAGCTTGTCTCACAGCAGCCATAGAAACCCTTTTTAAGCAAAGAAACGAGGAAATAGCAAGAATAGATTCCCTTCAAAACCTAGTTGAAATTTTGCAGAAAGAATTAAAGGAAGAGAGAAATGAGATCTATAGGTTGCGAGCTGCCCTTAGAGAGGAACTTGCTAAGAATTCACATCATACTGATTCCTCTACAGAGCCAGAGGAAAAGGAAACTCCTGACGTTAAACAAATCTATCCCCGTCAGGAACTTGAGGCAGTAAAAAATTGGAGAGAATACTGCTGTCCTCGCTTGAGACCCTTGGTTCAAACAGAATAGAACTATCTTAATGATGAGGATTGTTGGAATGTTGGGGGACATAAGACAGATGATGCACTTTGGACCTGGTTAACATAAGAGATTTGATAACAGGATGCCTTGGCATAAACAAACGGAACTTTGAAAATTCGACCTGGATTGCAAGAAGATTAAATCAAACGGGTTTACTGGAAAAAGAAAATCCCATTAAACTCTGCAAGCAAGAGATGTTGTTATATGCGTACGTTTGTGGATATGATTTTAACCTAATCATTGTAGTACACATTACTAGTCTCCCTGCAATGGTATGTAAGTGCTTGTATCCCACAATCAAATTGGATTCTGATTACCGAGTGGGTCTCCCTGTCTCTCTGCATTGCTGAAAGAGGATCTTGACCCACCTATCACAACTAAACAAATACCGTTCAGTGCTACCGAATTAGCTAAGCTGTCAAAAGAATTTGGGCGCCTCCCACAAGAATCAGAGACAAATATGTCCTCCGAGTGTCCCTCGATGGTGGAGATCAAATTAAATTAACCGCAGGCCAGTGGGTACTGGGGACATGGAGCCTTCTTCACAACAGGAGATAAGGAGGTAAGCGTGATGCATGGTCCCTGACACAGGGTGCGTCTTTCTGGGCCGGGAGAATGAATCCTTTGGAACGGGGTGACCCCCTGGCAATCGTTGACACCACCGACCAGCTCTTAGAAAGTGTCCACAAAGCCGCCTGCCTGCAAAAGATTCATGAAAAGAAATTAGTTCCTGGTTTTGAAGGCCCAATGCAATTACCTGTGAAGCCAGAACTAATGACCGATTGAACTCGTGGGCTTCCAGAAACACTTAGACATACAGCAATGACTCTACAGAAAACCATAATGGCTTTGAATCCTGTAGAAAGACTAGATAAGATTCCTCAGGAATTCCCCTGACCAAAGTGGACCTAGAGATCCTGGCTTCACTCCCTACTCTTCCCCCTCACAGCCCTCAGCTTCTCAATCTGATTCACCTGCCAGTAGCCATAAAGTTTGGACATGAGCTGAAGTTGCAGTAGATCTGATTAATTATTGTAGACAATATGGACCTATAAAAACCCCGGCATAGAAATCAGAAAATAACAAAGGTGTTTGGTTTATTGGGGCTCCTCACAGTGAAAATATAGAGAAAGGAAAACAGATCTCTAACTGCCACCGTTGGTGGTTGTTGGGAATTCAAAAGTGGGTCCCCAAAGAGGTGATGGATGGTTTGCCCCTTGAGAAATTGCAGAAAATAATAAATAATTGGCACCAGCGAAAACCGAATCCATTGGCTCAACCCAGTGCACCCCTCCCTTCTCAGGGACAAAAACTAACCCTCCCCCAGCCTCTCCCACAGAACACAGGCAGTGAACCAAAACCAACAGGGTTTTCAGGAAACAAATCTCTCTACCGCTTACAGGTGGGCAAAGGGGCGGAGCGTGGGTTTATTTAAGAATGCTCACTAAAAATAAATCAGGATATATATTAAGCCCAGCTATCACGGGCCTCCACAGGCTACTAGTAACCTTTTTGATTGACGTTGGGGCTCAAATCTCTGCACTGACAAAAAAGGATGCCCAGAGGTGTGGAATTGTTCCAACTAAGAGACAATGCTGTGTTCTTAATGCTCTGGGAACTACAGAATCTATGAATGTTGCCTTAGCCAAACTGAGGCTCCCTGGAAATGAGCATCAACTAGTCATCAAAATGGTAATTGGGAACATTCCAAATAATTGATTAGGAATGGGTGTCCTTGCTGGGAGGCAGTGGGAAGACTCTGAGGGATTTCTGTGGTCTTTTGGCACACTGCCACTTAACATTAGGCCGCTTCAAACCGCACCCTCCCTACCCTATAATCAAACAACTAATGTAAAACAATACCCTCTACCTTCTGGTGCCAGAGAAGGTATCAAAGCGGTTCTACAGGACTTGAGAAACCAAGGGGTAATAATTCACACACATTCTCCTTTTAATTCACCGGTATGGCCAGTCTGAAAAGCCAGTGGAAAGTGGAGATTAACAGTAGATTTTCGCAGGCTTAAAGCCAACACAGACCCTCTTACAGCACTGGTCCCAAACTTAGCTGAATTAATAACATCAATTCAAGAAAAGGCTCACTCAATCATGGCAATGGCAACTATGGATGTCAAAGACGTCTTCCTTATGATACCTATACAGCCAGAAGATATAGGGACCATTTTGCCTTCACATGGGAAAGGACGGCAATACACTTGCACTAGGCTTCCCCAAGGCTACAAACACTCCTCCACTTTGGCCCACCATGCTTTAGTTGAGGAATTAGAAAAAATACCCAAACCTGATCCTGCTGATCCTGTAGCTGATAATCAATACATTTAAGACACTCTGGGGGGGGGGGGGGGGGGGGGGGAGGGGGGGAAGGATGAAATAGAGGTCGTAGGGAAACATCAGCAGAAAATAATCTCTCACTTAAAAAGTCTTGATTTGCAGATACCCGCAGAGAAAATTCAGAAACCTTCTCAGGAAGTGAAGATTTTGAGAATTTGGTGGAAAGGAGGCATGACATGTATTCCACCCGATACCCTAACCTCTTTAGATCAGATTCAAAGGCCTGAATTGAGGAAAGATCTCCAGCAAGCTCTAGGACTATTAGTGTTCTGGAGAAAACACATCCCAGATTTCTCAATAATTGCTAGGCCGCTTTTTGACTTGCTGAGGAAAAGAATGAAATGGGATTGGACTCCTTCTCAGGAAGAAGCATTGCAATTACTGATTTTTGAGGCAACAGCTCACCAAGCACTAGGCCCTATCCATCCCACAGATCCCTTTCAGGTGGAATGGGGATTTGCCTCCTCAGGGCTATCAGTACACATTTGGCAGTGGGGTCCCGAGGGTCCAACGGGGCCTCTTGGTTTTTATTCCTGTGGTTTCAAAGATGCTGAGAAAAGATACACTACCTGGGAAAAGGGGTTGTTTGTAGTTAGCTTAGCTCTCCTAGAAGAGGAAAAAATTGCATGACAAGAGCTTATTGTATTAAGAAGCCCTTTCAAAGTTATCAAAATCGTCACTAATGGGAGCCCCACCCCTCCCCCCCACCTGACGGGGTAGCCCAAAGGGCCTCAGTTAGGAAATGCTATGCTCAGATGGAAGGCTATTGTAATACCGTCTCACTAACGGAAGATGCTGCTAAAAATCTAACAATCCAAGGCACTGAGAGCCTGGTTAGCAGCCAAGATAAATCTGCCTCTGTAATCAAAGCTGCCCTTCCTTTCTCCCCCGAACAAGCAGCAAGTTCTTGGTTCACAGATGCCTCTGCAAAACGGGAAGGGAAGGTATGGAGATATAGAAGAGCTGTCTTACACAATTCATTTGGTGAAAGAATCATTACCGAAGGGGAAGGCAGCGCTCAGGCTGGGGAACTCATAGCTGTTTGGAGTGTTTTCCAATGTGAGGCACAGAACATTTCTCTTGTCTGCATTTATACCGACTCTTACGCAGTGTACAAAGGTTGTACCGAGTGGCTTCCTTTCTGGCAGCAAAATGATTGGGAAGTTCACAGAATTCCAGTGTGGCAAAAGGAAAAGGGGCAAGAAATTTTAGATGTTGCAAGCCAAGGAAATGTTGCTATTGGTTGGGTAGCTTCTCAGCAAACAGATGGAAATCCAGCAGGAGAGTGGAAGAATAGAGCTGATGAACTAGCAAGGCTCAGCCCCCTGAAAAAGGAACTCATTCCTGAGGACTGGGATCAACTATTAGAATGGCTGCATGGAAAAAGACAGCACCCAGGTGCGAAAGATTTGTACAAAGAAGCTCATGCTTGTGGTTGGCTGGTTACCAGGGAAATGTGTAAAACATGCGTATCGGCCTGCAAGCAATGTCACAGGTGACTGGAGAGACATCCTTGAGAAGATGACCCTCTGCATTTAAGAAAGGGTAAAGGCTTATGGGACGCGTGGCAGGTAGACTATATTGGCCCCTTTAAGAAGTCAGGAGGTAAACACTTTGTGCTAGTAGGAGTAGAAAGTGTATCTGGGTTGGTTCAAGCTGATGCTTTGAAAAGAGCTACAGGTGATAATGCGGTTAAAGCTTTGCAGGGGTGGTTTGGAACTTTCCCAAAGCCACAGGAAATTCAATCTGATCACAGGTCCCACTTCACTGCTAGAGGTGTACAGCATTGGGCAAAAGGTGAAGGAATTAAGCGGTCTTTCCACAGCCCTTTCCACTACCCTCAAGCTAAGGGGATCTTAGAAAGGACCAAGGGTTTTTTGAAAGGACTTCTGAAGCCCCGGGAGGGAAATTGGGACGTTCGGTTATGGGAAGCTGTTAAAAGAATGAACAGTAGATGGGGGGGGGGGAATGGATGTCCCAAAATCACTGCCTTTTGCCCAACAGCTCCAAGCATCGTTCCCTTACTACGGCGACCTGACGATTCAAAAAGTCCAGCACATTACCCTGGACAACCTGTTCTGGTGGACCTCCCTACTGTAGGGGAAGTAGCACTAGTGCTGAAAACCCCTCTGAAGAAATATGCATGGGTAGCCTCTGATGCTCTAGGGAAAGAGCATTGGATAAATACACGCTGGATAATCCTATCATTTTAACTCTTTTCTGCCCTCAGTGGAAGGATTTCTGTTGTTTTTACTTTTACAGAAGAACCCTGAGGAACATGAAAATCATCTGAACCATGATAACACTGGTGATGCTTTTCTGCATCCTACCACAATTCCATGGACAGGATCCTGCTGCGTGGTTGTGGTCTGAAGCTACCCTCCATCCCACTAATGTTCTAGGAGCGTATCCCAAGGGTGGCCACCCAAACCTAGAGCCTCTAGTGCTGCATGACCCCCAGGTATATGGTCCAAGTGAGTGGGGATGGGATCAGAAGGACTGGACTAGAGCCCTAACTGGAACAATTGGTGAGTCGATTGTGGAAGCATGCAGAAAAATGGAAGGATCTCTCTATGAGAAATCCACCTCCATCACAGTTGCCGGAAATTTTGTGGAACCAGATGGGAAAAATGATCTGGATATCCCTTCAGCGAGACTGTGTCCTACAAACAAGTGGGAGTGTGCCAAACAAATTCCCCTTACTCTGTGTTGCTGCCAGGAGTATGTTGGTAATTACACTCTAGGTCGCAAAACGAACAATGTTGCAAGTACAAAGGATTGTAAAAATGAACCAATTGATTGCTGGCATAATTTGACGTTAACTAAACCGACTTAAGTGACATGCCGCTGGCAAAATAACTTGACCAACCTGTTAGGTTGAAAAGGCTTAGTTCATAAATTTAAGATAGACGCTATAACAAAACCCACGCTGAGTACCGTAGTTACATCCCAGTGGAATAGACGGGACTGAGAGCATGAAGCCCACACTGAGCACCATAGTTACACCCCAATGGGTAGAAGGGACTGAGAGCACAAAGCTGACATTGAGTACAGTAGTTACATCCTAGTGGGCAGAAGGGACTGAGAGTCCCCTTAGTCAATGTGGCCTTGGTCCCAAGCTTTTGTTCACTTGGCAGGAATGGGAAAAACAAAAAGCCTGGCAGCTTCAAGGGGGAGTGGGAGAAGGAATTAGCCGAAGGATTTGTGGAACTGCTTATAGCAAAGCAATCTCAATCAGTGTTTTGACAGATCAGACAAATAAGCGTGAACAGGTTTGTACGCCCCCAAGCGTACAAGACTGTTGGCACAATTTTACATTAACACAAACTGCAGAAGTAGTTTGTCTTTGGTCCAAAACTAGTGAAGGCTTTTAAGTTGATAATAAATGGTATGAACCAACCTTCTACTACCACCACTCCGGCCCAAGCACCGCTTATGCTTAGCCTGAGAAGTTTTGAAATTGGACCATATATAACCAGGAAAACTGGTCAACAACACATATTGTTCAATCTGGCACAGTCTCTTAAACAAGTCAAATTGCTGATGATGCAAAACAATGTCTCAGAAATTCAGCCGGCCTGTTTGCCTTTTTTGCGGACTTCCTTTGAGGGTTGGACCACCTGGCTGCAAAAACAGAAAGTCCGTTTTTTCTTTAAAAACAGACACTAAGAGACATAACCGGTGTTTTGGGAACAGGTTTTGGAATTCTAAATAGTATTGATTCTGAAGTACACTAATGGATAAATTGGCTGCCACAAAATGGTTAGAGATTTGACCAAATTAAAACAACCACTGCAATCATCCTTATTGGCTTTGGGAACACAGCAGGGCTTGCTATCAAACATATTACCAGCTTGGGAAAAGGTAAATGTAAGTGATCACAAATTGGTAGACTGATGCACTCGGTGCTACACCAAACAACCTTTCTTTGGCTCTTAGCTGTATCCAGGCACAATTGTCGATGCAGTCAGTTGCTGCCTCAATGATAAGAGAAGGTGAAGGCAATTTTCCTACTGCAATTCAGAAAAGAATTTGGGACAGTGCCACTGATTTTGAAAGAGAATTCCAGTCCTGGTGGAACTTGGTGAATTTTACTTATCACCCCATTACAAACACAGCCACAGCTCTTGCGTTAACCGTACGCAATGCCTCAGTGCATTTGAGATTTCCTATTATTGCATTAGAGCTAAATCATGATGGAGCTATTCCCAATCTTTCTGAACATAGACAATGGGCCCATCAAACTGGTAAAAAATGGCAACATGTTAATTTGGAATCTTCTATTGTCCGAGAACTAGGCTTCATCTGTGAAAGTAATGCAATTACAGCTCAGGATGTTTGTTTGGACACAGAACAAAATATCTGTCATTTTGAAATTCGTCCTAACGAGACTTTCGAAACAGTCCTTAAATATATAGGCAATGGGTGTGGGTGCTTTAGAACTGCTTGTGATACGGTATTTGTAGAAAATGCAGTAGTGGATAGTAAAAATCATTCAAATTGTTGCGCTTGTAACTTTACAACATTGAGGGATGTGATTTTTCTTCAGAAGCTCCAGTTACCTCCCATTACCTTTTTCAATCCAATTAAAGAGTGATTCACAAACTATTACTGTCCTAGGGTGACGTTATGATGCTTGTATCCCCATCCGTGTGTTCTGTTGATGCTGGATATCATGTTCTGTGCCTTCAAGACTGGCTGTGAAGAGCGAATGTTTTGTTTTGGTTTTGCTATCAGCCGCTCCCCCACAGCTGGCACGACACGGAGACAGGGCAGTACATGGGTGCTGCTTTTGCTTTTTGCTTTGCTTTTCGCTTTGCTCTTGCTTCGGCTTTGCTCCTGCTTTGCTCTTGCTTTTTTGCTCCTGCTCATTAGTTAGTTTAGCTAAGCAGTCCAAATTTTCCCTGGACTGTTTCTCCTTTCCCTTCTTTGGACCTACTCGGACCTGCTCCGGACTGGGACCTGGGAAACACCGAGAGTTTGCACCTTGCGGCCAAGGTGCAGCAGCTACCCCAGCACAGGACAGACTGATAACAGAGCGAGCACTCCCAAGAGAGACTTTCTGAAGTTGTCTACTTTTTCAGAGCGGTGAAAGAGTGGTGCCATCTGGTATTGTTCCTTTTGTGTGCTGCGGGGTGCTTTGCCTGTTACAGAAACAGGTTCTTTCCACTTGTTTCCAAGGAATCCTTCCCGACCCGGTTGGGGGGAGGGGCCGTGTGGGTTTGTTTTCTGGAGGGTCCACCTTTTGGAGGTTTTTTCTCCCAAATTTGCCCTAAACCAGGACATTTACCTACTCCCATTGGGATGAACATTACTTTGGTAAAGCAATCTTTGCTTCATCAGGACTTCATTGAAATATTGGAGAAGATCAAGAAGAATAGACAGAAAGCACTGGTAACTGTTCATCACAATGTGAAAGAAATACACCATGTCATAGAGAGAGTAAGAAAAGATGCTGAACACAGGTGGTAGGATACTCTTTTTGGGTGGTCACCTACTGCCACAAGAGTCCTGAACAGTATGTGTCATCCCATCATTGCCCTTTTGCGTTTCGTTTTGATTGGGGTTTTTTAATCAGCAATCTTACTCATTATGAATTGGAGAATGATGAAAGAGTTAACAAAATTGATGTCTGTCATTAATGCACACAACTTGGCTGATGTCCTTTTCACTGTGGCCATCTCCAAGACTATTGACACAAGGCGACTATAAATGAGAGGATGTGTTTTGAAATCGTCTTCAATTTTCTTTGAAGATTATAAGAAAATTACTTTTGATTTTTGGTGAATTGTTTTGAAAAAAAATATTTTAAATGAACTGTTGTTGATTTGTTTATTGCTTTATTGCCTTTGATTATTTGTGATTAGTTTCAGATATTTGAAAAAAATGTTTCAAAATAATATGGTCTAAATTACTGTTAATATATTTGTTTCTTGTTTCCTTACCCCCGCCTTTTTTTATCTTTTCTTGTCCTTCCCTTCTCTCTCTCTGTCTGACGTATTGTCTCTGCTTTCCAGGATATGCTACCAATGCGCGACAAGTACACAACAATAGTACAGAACACTGCTGATGAAGACCCTTTGAAGCCTGTCGTGAGTCACCAGGTGCTGTGAAAGACGGTCTGAGGTTCCCCCCATTTGCCTCACGACCGTCCACAGGACCGATATCAGGACCCTGAGGACCCCGATGGGACCTCTGGCCTGCCAGTAATGGATGAACACCAAAAATCCTGAGGCCCCTGAGCAGAGTTCTGGCCTGCCAAGTGATTGTTCACAGCTGTGTCTTCAGTGACTGCTTCTAGCAGGGCCTGCCAAAGGGCGACCCAGCCTATATGCTTGCACCTGCTTCACGACAATAGACCAGGAATTTTCCCACCTCTTGGCCAGATGAACTTGCTGGGGCAACTTGGTAGGCCCCCCCATGGAAAATCCTTCCTCTGCTCCACTACCACCGTGAGGCACCGAGGTTGAAGCCCCCCTACCAAGGACTGAGACTGAGACACCTGTAATTCTGATGCAGGGGTGCTGGCCTGACTGAAGCAGGATGCCTGCTGAGTGTTGCCTACAGATGTGCCTACAGGACCTAGACTGGTTTCCCCCAGAAAGCAGTCCTGAAACAGTGGGTCCCACTCACTGCTGATACTGACTTATCCTGCTGAGAACATGGACTGTCTGGACCCGTCTTCAATACCTTTTTCCCCCTCAGCAATTTCAATAGACTTCTTCTTCTTGATTGGATCTGTTCCCCCTCAGCCATTTCAAGATTCTGTTTCCCCCCTCAGCAATGGACTATAATAGAACCTTGAGTTCACCAGGACTTTGAGATCTTCCCAACGTGACTAGGCAAACTCTATCGGCCGGACTAAGAGGACTTAGTCTCTCCATGTTTGGTAGCTATACCCCTCTCTCTTTCTCCCCCTCTTTTTTATTCTTTTCCTCTCCCTGATTCCTTTCAGGCATTTGCTGTGGTCATTCTATAAAGGTGCATTTCTTTGGATTGATACTGCAATCCCCTTTCCAGGTTGTCTGTTGCACTCCCAGATCAGTTAACCAACCAACCAGTTAACCAACCCCTTGGTATGAGCGGATCGTGACAATACCTTCTTTCAAGCTGCACTTGGTTCTAGTCCATAGAAGCACACTGGTAGGTAAAAGTAGACTCTAAAAGATAACATTCAAAATGTATTTCCCTTGTCTTCCCATTAAAGCAAGTGAAGAAAGCAGGCAGGAGATCTTCAGATAACATGCTATGCAAATTGAAAAGATTCTGTCCTTATTTGAAGCAACTGAGGAACTCACACAATGAAATACAGTTCAGACAGATGGAAGGGTCACAGATGATGTCAAATCTGTACTTCCAATGTTTGAATGAAGCAAGATTTCTTGAAGTACAATCCTATAAAATGAAGGTGAGTTTGCAGAAGCAATTGAACTGGGTCTGCTTTATAAACACAATGTTTTCTAAGTAACTGAGGATTCAGGAAGGCAACCTTGGAATTTCAAGGATTTAGAAACATACAAATACCAAGACTGGCAGTTCATTAGCTTTAACAGTCTCTTCAAATAAGATCTATTTTTAACTTCTTCTTGTAGTAGGTCTGAAGACATTAGGAACGATGCAATAAAACAAAACAAACAACAAACCAAAACAAAACCAAAACAGCTTTCTCAAAAAGCTTGGAGAAACCAGAGAAATTATGATTTTTAGGGGTTAAGTAGTCCTTTAAAAGTTGTCTCTGGGAAAAGAGATAAAAAACCACTAATTGACTGGGGAGTATATTCCAAACCTGTACTGAAGCATGTAAGGGACAAGAGCCTGGAATAAAACTACTATGCTGGGTTCATCTGTTAAAAGCATTCCAGAATGGTTGAAATTATCAATCACATAAGGTGGGATTAAAAAAAAAAAAAAGAAAAAAAGAAAAAAGAAGAAAACATAGAGAAAAAAATATTTTGAAGATGTTTTCCCATTCCCAGATGGCATAACAACTTTATTTCATTTTGTTCCTAAGACTGATTAATAGCTTATGAAGTGTTTTACAATTGAGAGTGAGAGTGTTCACACTAACCGTACAATTTGGATGGATCTCTTTTACTTTGCACAGCAGCAGATACGGTTTAGCACTCCACAGCTCAGTCCCCAAAAGTGAATGGGTGTGGCAGATTTAACCTACCTGGCCAGTCCACCAGAATGCTTAATTATCTTGGAAAATGCTTTGCTCTATCTCATTATCTGGACATGTCTCTCTAGCTCCGCTTTGAGCTCCTTGATCTTTCATCGACAGGATGAGATCCAATTTAGCTTAGCAAGGACATAGCCTTTCAAAACCACATCTTTTATCTTCTGCATTCATCCAAGTACATTTCTACTGCAGGGAACCCTGTGGAAGATCCTAGTTGTTTTGTTTCTCAGATAGTTGTTGCATAAAAGAGCTCTTCTTTTAATTTTTTCCCTGCTAAAGGATAGGCTCTGTACTTAACTGATTGTGATGCTAACTCATTATCATCTATTCTTCAGTCGTACAGAGTAGGCAGCAAAGTTTTCTTCTGAAGACATTCATTTAAGGAGAAATGCTGAAGGTCTGACTTTACTTGCAAAGGTCACTGATTGACCGGTTGCAAAATTGTTAAGTCTAGTAAGAGCAGGAAAAGTGTGCTGTTGCTGTGCCTGTAAATGTCGTGTCAGCTGCTGTTGGGATAAAAAGCATGAGCATAAGAAAACATGGATAGAGAAGAAATTTGTTGTGATTTCTGCACAAGAGGAAGTATGAAGCACTTATTTCAGTGGCTAAGACAGTATCATCATTGGGCCAGTTCTCTTCAACATCTTTTGAACAACCTGGACACAGCACTTGAAGGAATATTAAGAAAGTTTGCCAAAGACACTAAATTGGGAGGAGCTGTGAGCTAACTCCCTTGAGGGCACAGAGACCTTGCCGAGAGATCTTGCCAAATAGGAGAGATGGGCAATTCTTGCTGGCTGGGAGTCTATGCACAAATCACAAAAGGGGCGGGACTGCTGGGGATGGCGTCTCAAGCTGGTTTTTTTCCAGCATCAGTCTCATTACATGGTGATGACAATGGGAAGCTGCCAGCAGCTCACGTCCCCAGCAGCAGACAAAGAACTTAATGTTACAACTGACTTGAAAAGTTTTTTGACCAATCACACAAAGCAAAAGCATATTGACAGTACTTCTATCCAATCACTATAAAGACATGTACCTGGGCTTAGAACAATGCTCGCTTCTTTCGAATAAAAGACCTGCTTGTAAGCCTTAAGATACAATGCACAGAGCTCCATTATTAAGCTTAGAACTACCTAACATCACGCTAGATATACTTTGCTGTAGCTTAGGGAGTTATTCTAGACAAGCATTAATACACAGACCATTGTTCCATTTGTCCTTACTTTTCTACTTCTCATCTAATTTTTCTGCTGACAAACCTTATGACTACTGCTTAGCTCCAATGACAGTTCTGCTGTCTCTGAGGCCTTCCTTTTGCAGCTTTCCCAAACCCCTCTGTTTTTGAGGATTCCCACAGGCAATCACCAACCAGATGGAGTGGAACAAGGGCAAGTGCTGGATTCAGCACCTGCAACAGGGCAATCCTGGTGGGTGTATAGACTGGGGAGGGAGCAAGAGGCTGGGAGAAGCACTGCAGAAAGGGACCCAGGCTCCTGGCCAATATGGCAAGCTGAATGTGCATCAGCAGTGCCCTGGCAGCCAGGAGGGCCAAGCCTGTCCTGGGGTGCATCAGGCACAGCATCACCAGCTGGGCAAGGGAGGGGATTGTCTTGCTCTGCTCTTCTCTGCTCTGCTCTGCTCTGCTCTGCTCTTCTCTTCTCTTCTCTGCTCCGCTCTGGGGCGGAATCACCTTGGTATTAGAAAGTCCTCAAATGAGGTCTACAAAGACAGGACTCAAAGAAATGGCATGCAGCTGAGTCAGGGGAGGTTTAGGTCGGGTATCAGGAAAAAGTTTTTAACCCGAGAATGGCTGGGCACTGGAAGAGTCTCTCCAGGGAGTGGTCACACCATCACAACTGTCTGAGTTTGGGAGTTCAAGGATGGCCCCAGGCAGGGCCAGGAGTTGGACTGATGATGATCCTGATGGGGTCCTTCCAATTCAACAGATTCAACGACTCAATGGTTCTGTCCTGGCCACTCAAGGTATATTGCTTGGTCTCATCAGATTTTGATCTGCTCTTGTTGTTGGTCAGACTTTGTCCCTAGTGGCTAATGATATTTATCACAAAAGACAAAGTGCCTTTTCTCAATTTTCTCAAGCAATTGGAACATGCGCCTTAGAATCCTAAAAAAGTCTTTTCTTTGAAACAACACTGTAGTGTTTTTCACTGCCCAGTAGTCTTTCCAGATCTTAAGGAGAAAGAAGGCAAAATGAGGGGACGTATTACAATGAATGATTGTCAGTTTTCCGGTTCTTTAGCAGTATATTTGTACTTCCACTATTCTTTTCTGTAAAATCATGGTTTTCTATAGTATCCAATTTTCTAGCAAGACACATTTCTGCAACTGAGCCCATCAGTCTTTGTGAAAAGATATTGTCAAAAGTACAAAACATATGACTAGGCAGTGACAAGTGAGGGAAAAAAGGAGTATGAGAAGCAGCTGCATGATACTAAAGTGAGACAAGAAGGAGGAGAAGGTGCTCCAGGTGACAGAGCAAAGAATCCCCCACAGTCCCTGGAGGACATCATCATCAAGCAGGTTGTCTCCCAGCAGTCCCTGGAGAACCGTGGAGGAACACAATGGAGCTCGTGGGGAGCTCCATGCCACAGCAGGTGACTGTGCCTTGAAGGAAGCTGCAGCTTGTGGAGGGAGAGAGGGCCAGAAAAGCATCCTTGACCTCTTGGAAGAGTGGAAGAGTACGTGCAAATCTTCAACAGCTGCTAACTCTAATCTATTCTCTTTCCACTTCTTGTCTTAGGTAAGTAAGAAGACAACGCAAGAATTAGAAGCCTAAATTCTTTTGCTTGAGGCTCCCATTCTTTCTGCCATTCTCTTCCAATTTAGTTTGAAGTAAAACTCATGATAAAGTTCTTAAGGCTTGATGTTCAGGCTTTTCAGAAAATAGGGAGTGCAAATAACTCTTGTCACTGTCATTTTTTTCAGAGAAGGAAAAAAGGGAAATTACTGGTTTTCAAGGACTTACGGAAATCCATTGGAAACGGTGGTGAGACTGAAGAGTTTACTTAATCTGAAAAGAGAATGTCGTGGAGCTACCTCAGCTCTGTACAAGTTTTTTTACCAGGAAGTCTAGACTTTTAAACAGACTAAGGACACAATAGTTATCTCTGGGAATATTTTAGTATGTATAGTACATTCATCTTTAAATAGTTCTATCTGTTTGACAGTTATGACTTGGGCTTTAATTTTGATGTGAAAAGAAATATTTGTGATTCAGATCATTTCCATTTCTGAAGCATTTCAGTTGTTGACTGGTTTTGCTGTCTCCTGAGGGCGGGAAAATAGTCTTTGTACCAATACTGAAACAAACTAGATGGAAAAATTTGTTTTCCTCATTCTTTTCTGTCTATTTGAACAGGCACAGCAGCAAGACCACTGCTATGAGTCTGAGTGGCCCTTCCACTCCAGGATGACAAACTTGTAGTGGCTAGTATGTTATTTGCACCCATTTCTGATGCCGGCTGTTAACTGTTGTGCAGAAAGATCTGTCAACCTTTTTCCCAGGAAGACACTTCTGAATTGCTTCACTTGTCTCTGAAGCAGAGAACTAAGCTGGCACTCCATTTCTGAGATCTTGCTGTGGTAGCCCCCAAACCCATTTCTTTCAAATGCCTTTTACTTTCAACCCAAGCACTTCATTACTTCATGATGTAATCTCTTGTTCTTAATGTTCGGGAATTGTTTTAGACTGATAAGAACATATTGCAGTAAGCAGGTAGAACATCTATCTTAAGCAGTATCCATCACTTGGCTTTGGTTCATGTATCATAACATCTGCAAGGCATGTCATTTACAATCAATGGATGGGCTGGGGTAACGGGCCACAGGTTTAGGAATCTTTCTCCAATTAATTTTGCGTTAAAATTTAGCTCTTATCATTTCAATTGGGTCTTTATTAAAACAATCATCTATTTATTACCTGTACCACAATGACCAGTGTACCTGTACCACAGTCAACAGTGGCTGAGCATCCTACAGCAATTCCAAGAAGAAGAATGGTCTGAGCCCCCAGTGCAGCACAAGAAGTCTGTCATCAAGCCAGAGTCCCGCAGGCATTTTCTCAGCCTGGAGAAGAGCAGACTCCGGGCAAATTGTTAGAGCAGCTCTCCAGTAGCTGAAGACAGCCTACCAGAAGGAGGCAGGTGAGCTACACAAGGGCACGGAGCGATAGGAAAAGTGTGGATGGCTTTAAAACCTGAAGAGGATAGGTTTCCCTTGGCTATTGGGAAGAAATTCCTTGCCAAGATGGTTGTGAGACACTAGAACATGTTGTGGGTGACCAATTCCTGGAAGTGATCAAGGCCAGCTTGAATGGGTCTTTGAGCTTAAGGCGCTCTAGTGGAAGGTGTCCCTGACAATGACATGCTGGGGAGGACGTAGGTGAATTTAAGGTCCCTTCCAAAGCCAACCATTCCATTATTCTATGGTAATCATTCTGTACAGTAGCAGTAAGAAGTTGAAGCTAGAAATAACATATTCACGCTGAGAAACTGCTATCCAAGGAGTTGAACGGTTTGGGTCTCACATTTATGGGCCATTTAGCAATACTATATCTAATATCTACTCCTCGCTCTTTATCATACACGCAAGTATTTTATCATTAACGTTTCTGACATTTGGGAATTTTCTTCCCTTCTCTTTCTTTCTTTCTTTTTTTCTTTCTTTTTCTTTCTTTCTTTCTCTTTCTTTCTTTCTTTCTTTCTTTCTTTCTTTCTCTCTTTCTTTCTTTCTTTCTTTCTTTCTTTCTTTCTTTCTTTCTTTTCTTTCTTTCCCCCACTTCCTTCCTTCACTGCCTTCCTTCCATTATGTCCTTCTTTCTGCCAAGTCCTTCTGCCACTTCCTTCCCTCCCTCCCTCCACTTTGATGTTAATTTGCAAACTGTCAAGTAGTTACAGGAAATTACTCTTCTTAAATATCATTTTGAAGCTTAGAAATGAATAACAAAATTGTGTCAAAACAGGGCATTTAAAAGCCATCTGAAAGTGAGAACTAGCTATTGAAAAGACAAAAATACAAAAATGAAATGATGGAGTGGATGGTTTTAAGGGATATTCTTTGTATGGCTTTGATACAAAGGAGGATCTCAATTTTTACACCTTCGAAAAACACATCTTGAAACTTACTACTTTCCGTGACAAAAATATTTCCAAAACAAGGAAATTGATTTATGCAGATGAAAATATCATCTCCCAAATAGTCATCATCAAGTCCAAAAATTACCTTGCTTTTTACATAGTAAGATTTATGGAGATTTCTATTCTCACACAAACAAAGAAGAATCTCTCAAATGACTAGAAAATTTTTAAAAGCAAAATAACCTTGAAGAAAAAAGATCCAAAAAAGAGCAGGGAATTATATACGTCCACACTTGTTACATGTTGGTTATTAATACTGGCTCTAGTTTGTTGGCGAGTACACTTCCCATTCACGCACGCAGACACCCCTCTTCCTCCTGCACACAGATGTGTGATATTGGGTCTCAAAGAATGGACTATTTGCTCTTAGATAGGTTTTGGTTCTCAAAGTCAAAGCGTAGTCTTCCTGGCTCTATTACCAGGATTTTGTTCCGGGAAGGGAATGTGCTTGTGCCTGTTAGAAATGGGGAGGAGGGGACAGAAAGCAAAGCCATTTGAAGACAACCTGCAGCAGAACTAAGAAAGAAGGGTGCTTCTTTACTGCACAGCAAAAGAAATATCGGGAGTAAAATGGAGGAAAACTTGAGGTGCTGATAGAGTTTCTCCTTGTGACAGCTTTCAAACGTACGGAAAACAGCACTTCCTCATTCTCCTGCCTTTTCAATTCACATTAACATTGGAAGAAAAGGGGTTTTGGACAACTTTCTTTTGCTTCTTGCTAAACACTCTGCTGACACTCCGTGCAACTTCCAGAAAAAGATCGGGGATGCTTTTTGTACTGGGACAGTTTCTCCTTGCGAGACATAGTAGAAAAGCTTTTTGCTAAGATGTAGGCGACAAGAGACGCAGATTCAGAGATACGGAGCTCTCCGAAGGTAAAGGCCTCTCGCGGGCGTCTTTCCGCAGAAGCAGTGCTCGGGATCGCACCGCGACCGGCACAATGCTCTGTGTGCAAAGAAGCGGCTTCTTCGCCTCCGGGAGACGGAGACCGCGGCCGCGTCTTTAAAAGCCAAGAAAAAAGTCGCACAACATGGGGAGTGTGTGTGCAGCTCTCAAACTTAAAGAAAACAGTACCTTACCTCTCTCCTGCCTTTTCCATTCACATTACCATTCAAAAAGAAGGAGTTTTGGACAACTTTCTTTTGCTTCTGGCTAAACACTCTGCAGACCTCCGTGCAACTTCTAGAACAAGAGCGGAGATGCTTTCCGTACGGGCACAGTTTGTCCTGGCAAGACATAGTAAAAAAGCTTTTTGCTCAGTTTTATGCGACGAGAGAGGCAGAAGGCAGAGTAAAGAGCTCTCCGAAACGAAGCCCCCTGCCAGGGCGTCTTTCTTCAGAAGCCGCTCTCCGGAGAACACCGCCACCGGCACAATGCTCTGTGCGCGAAGAAGCCGCTTCTTCGCCTCCGGGAGATGGAGAGAACGGCAGCTTCCCAAAGGCGAAGATGCAAGCCGCAGCACACCGATATAGCGTGTGCAGCTTTCAAATTGATAGAAACGAGTGCTTTAGCATTCTCCTGCCCTTCCATTCACATTATATTCGAATAAAAGGAGTTTTGGGACACGATGTTTTTCTTCTTGTTAAACACTCTGCAGTCCTCTGTGCAACTTTTAGAAGAAGATCGGGGATGTTTTGTGTACTGGCACAGTTTCTCCTTGCAAGATATGGTGGAAAAGCTTTTTGCTGAGTGTTGAACGACAAGAACCTAAGAAGACGGAGATAAGCAGCTCTCCGAAGCTAAGTGCCGGTCCCCGGCGTCTTTCGGCAAAAACCGCTCTCAGGTGCTCCCGGCGGTCTGCACAATGCTCTGTGCGCAAAGAAGCCGCTTCTTGGCCTCCGGGAGACGGAGGGAGCGGCACCCTCCGAAAGTCTAAGAACAAAGCCGCCTAATACCAGCAAAACCTGAGCACCTTTCAAACAAATAGAAAAGACTACTTTACCACTCTCCTGACTTTTCCATTCACAATATAATCGAATAAAAAGAGTTTTCGACAACTATCTTTTCCTTCTAATAAAACAGTTCGAATACCTATGTGCATTTTTTAGAAAAAGATCTGGGTTGTTTTGTGTACTGGCACAATTTCTCCTTGGAAGATATGGTGGAAAAGCTTTTTGCTAAGTGTTGAGCGGCAAGAGACGCAGAAGACGCAGATACGCAGCTCTCCGAAGCAAAGTGCGGGTCCCCGGCTTCTTTCGGCACAAGCCGCTCTCCGAAATGCACGGCGACCCAAACAATGCTCTGTGCGCAAAGAAGCCGCTTCTTCGCCTCCGGGAGACTCGGCCAGGGGCAGCTTCCCAAAGGCGAAGATGCAAGCTGCACCACACAAGCACATTGTGGGCAACATTCAGACCTGGAGAAAACAGTACTTTACTACTCTCCTGCCTTTTCCATTGTTAGTATATTCGAAAAGAACGAGTTTTGGACAGCTATCGTTTCCTTCCTGCAAAACTCTTTGCAGACCTCTGTGCAACTTCTGGAACAATATCTGTGATATTTTCTATACTGGCACAGTTTCTGTTTGCAAGATATGGTGGAAAAGCTTTTTGCTGAATGTTGAGCTGGAAGACACGCAGAAGACGCAGATAGGGAGCTCTCCGAAGCTAAGTGCCCGTCCCCGGCTTCTTTCGGCACAAACAGCTCTCAGGAGCTCCCTGCGCTCGGCACAATGTTGTGCGCAAAGAAGCCGCTTCTTCGCCTCCGGGAGACGGAGAGAGCGGCAGCTTCAAAAAGGCAAAGATGCAAGCGGCACCACGAAGGCACAGTGTGGGCAGCATTCAGACTTCGAGAAAACAGTATTTTATCACTCTCCTGCCTTTTTCATTGTAATATTCGAAAGGAAGGAGTTTTGGACAGCTATCTTTTCCGTATTGCAAAACTCTTTTCAGACCTCTGTGCAAGCTTTAGAACATGATTTTGGATGTTTTATTTACTGGCACAGTTTCTCTTTGCAAGATATGGTGGAAAAGCTTTTTGCTGAGTGTTGAGCGGCAAGACACGCAGAAGACGCAGATACGCAGCTCTCCGAAGCTAAGTGCCGGTCCCAGGCTTCTTTCGGCACAAACAGCTCTCAGGAGCTCCCTGCGCTCGGCACAAGGTTGTGCGCAAAGAAGCCGCTTCTTCGCCTCCGGGAGACGGAGAGAGCGGCAGCTTCCCAAAGGCGAAGGTGCAAGTCGCACCACACAGCAACAGTGTGGGCAGCATCCAGACTTCGAGAAAACAGTATTTTACCACTCTCCTGCCTTTTCCATTGTTATTATATTCGAAAGGAACGAGTTCTGCACAACTATCTTTTCCGTATTGCAAAACTCTTTTCAGACCTCTGTGCAAGCTTTAGAACATGATTTTGGATGTTTTCTATACTGGCAGAGTTTCTCTTTGCAAGATATGGTGGAAAAGCTTTTTGCTGAGTGTTGAGCAGCAAGACACGCAGAAGACGCAGATACGCAGCTCTCCGAAGCTAAGTGCCGGTCCCCGGCTTCTTTCGGCACAAGCCGCTCTTAGATGCTCACCGCGACGCAAGCAATGCTCTGTGTGGGAAGAAGCCGCTTCTTCGCCTCCGGGAGACGGAGAGAGCGGCATCTTCCCAAAGGCGAAGATGCAAGCCGCACCACACAAGCACATTGTGGGCAGCATTCAGACTTCGAGAAAACAGTACTTTACTACTCTCCTGCCTTTTCCATTGTTCTTATATTCGAAAAGAACGAGTTTTGGACAGCTATCTTTTCCTTCTTGCAAAACTCTTTTCAGACCTCCGTGCAAGTTTAGAACATGATTTTGGATGTTTTCTATACTGGCAGAGTTTCTCTTTGCAAGATATGGTGGAAAAGCTTTTTGCTGAGTGTTGAGCGGCAAGACACGCAGAAGACGCAGATACGCAGCTCTCCGAAGCTAAGTGCCTGTCCACGGCTTCTTTCGGCACAAGCCGCTCTTAGGTGCTCACCGCGACGCAAGCAATGCTCTGTGTGCGAAGAAGCCGCTTCTTTGCCTCCGGGAGACTCGGCGAGCGGCAGCTTCCCAAAGGCGAAGATGCAAGCCGCACCACACAAGCACATTGTGGGCAGCATTCAGACTTCGAGAAAACAGTACTTTACTACTCTCCTGCTTTTTCATTGTTCTTATATTCGAAAAGAACGAGTTTTGGACAGCTATCTTTTCCGTATTGCAAAACTCTTTTCAGACCTCCGTGCAAGTTTAGAACATGATTTTGGATGTTTTCTATACTGGCAGAGTTTCTCTTTGCAAGATATGGTGGAAAAGCTTTTTGCTGAGTGTTGAGCAGCAAGACACGCAGAAGACGCAGATACGCAGCTCTCCGAAGCTAAGTGCCGGTCCCCGGCTTCTTTCGGCACAAGCCGCTCTTAGATGCTCACCGCGACGCAAGCAATGCTCTGTGTGGGAAGAAGCCGCTTCTTCGCCTCCGGGAGACGGAGAGAGCGGCATCTTCCCAAAGGCGAAGATGCAAGCCGCACCACACAAGCACATTGTGGGCAGCATTCAGACTTCGAGAAAACAGTACTTTACTACTCTCCTGCCTTTTCCATTGTTCTTATATTCGAAAAGAACGAGTTTTGGACAGCTATCTTTTCCTTCTTGCAAAACTCTTTTCAGACCTCCGTGCAAGTTTAGAACATGATTTTGGATGTTTTCTATACTGGCAGAGTTTCTCTTTGCAAGATATGGTGGAAAAGCTTTTTGCTGAGTGTTGAGCGGCAAGACACGCAGAAGACGCAGATACGCAGCTCTCCGAAGCTAAGTGCCTGTCCACGGCTTCTTTCGGCACAAACTGCTCTCAGGAGCTCCCTGCGCTCGGCACAATGTTGTGCGCAAAGAAGCCGCTTCTTCGCCTCCGGGAGACGGAGAGAGCGGCAGCTTCCCAAAGGCGAAGATGCAAGCCGCACCACACAAGCACATTGTGGGCAGCATTCAGACTTCGAGAAAACAGTACTTTACTACTCTCCTGCCTTTTCCATTGTTCTTATATTCGAAAAGAACGAGTTTTGGACAGCTATCTTTTCCGTATTGCAAAACTCTTTTCAGACCTCCGTGTAAGTTTAGAACATGATTTTGGATGTTTTCTATACTGGCAGAGTTTCTCTTTGCAAGATATGCTGAAAAAGCTTTTTGCTGAGCGTTGAGCGGCAAGACACGCAGAAGACGCAGATACGCAGCTCTCCGAAGCTAAGTGCCGGTCCCCGGCTTCTTTCGGCGCAAGCCGCTCTTAGGTGCTCACTGCGACCGACCCAATGCTCTGTGTGCGAAGAAGCCGCTTCTTCGCCTCCGGGAGACTCGGCTAGCAGCAGCTTCCGAAACGCGAAAAACAAATATTAACACCACCGGCATTGTGTCCCGGGCGTCTTTCGGCACAAGCGCCGCACCGGAGGGTACCGCCCCTGGCACAATGCTCTGTGCGCGAAGAACTCGATTCTTCGCTTCCCGGGATCTGAAAGAAGAAGCATAAGCTTAAGACGCCCTTGCCTCAATTGTGTACAGGTTTGGGCGCTCCTCTCGATTAATTGTGCCATTTCTGACAGCAGGTGTCGCTGTTGGTCAAGCTTTGAGTATGCTTAAGAAGTTGCGATGCTGGGTGGTCAAACAACTCAAGGTAAGATCAGCGACTTTAAATCAGGTTCTCACTGGTGTAGATACCATTAGTCATTGCTCACTGCAAAATAAAGCTGCTCTAGCTTTCTTGTTAGCACATGGGCAAGAGTGTGAGGATTTTGAAGGAATGTGTTTTTTGAACCTCTCTAACCCTTCTGCAGTCATTCACTGGAAACTCAAACAAGGACAAGATAACATGAAGAAATTGATTGGGAATGAGAGGGTTACGCATGAATGGTTTGAGAGATGGGAAACAACTCGATGGTTGGAAGATCTTGTCAAGGGAACTTTGTTGTTACTAGTAGTCATTATTAGATTGCTTCTTGTTATTCCATGCATCATGAAACTGGTGAGCCTCTTGGAAGTAAATACAGTGAAAAGGGTTTAGCTGGTGCAAGACAAAGAAGGGGGAAATTGTAGCAATGTAGCTGAACCTCTTAGACTAAAGGGTGCACCAGCCATCCAGCTGGAATATGTTCTTCTCAGAATTTTCTCAGAGCCCTCTGGAATTCATCAAGGTTACTAAGACATAAGCCGTGCTAAAAGAAGAAAGAGAAGTTGAGAAACCAACTTCCAAGACTACAAGAACTCGATAACGGGGGGCAGCAAAGCGCCTGGACTGTAACCAATCGTATCTTCTGAGAGGTACACACAGAATGTGTGGACATAACAAAGGCACCAAGATAAAAATGCGGGCCTAGCGTGTGCAGAGATTTAGAATGTGGAAGTGCATCATGTCAACAATCAACGGCTTCTGCTTAATCCTCTCGCTCCGTTGTCCTGGAGTCCTGAATTTCCCACAAGGAAAGCCCTTCTAAAAGGGCTCTGATTTTAATGATAGTTGCTGTCTAGACGATGAATAATGGGAATAGTTCTTTCAAATCCTTCCCTCGCTGACATCTGTGTTTCATCTTTTCCTGATTGTACTGGTGGCTATACATTAGTTATGACTAGAAAGGAATGCGTTTTAGGGATATGTGGCAAGGAAATTGGTAGCTCTGCTTCCATTTCCATTGTCTAAGAAGAATTCTGGTTAGTTTTGGACTTTTCATAGACCTCTGACTAGATTGCATTTGTCTTTGATTGAGCCCGTAAATTTTAGGCTACTAGGCTTGACCAATGAATAGAAAAGGGAAAGTCACACAGCTTAGGTGGTTCTCTTGTCAACAACTTCTCAATAGTAGGGCGATTTCTGTCCTCAAGTTTGTTACTTCAGCTAGCAGATTATGCTCACTCCAAAAGAAGGTGAGAAGTTTGCTACCCTAAAT
The DNA here is from genome assembly GCF_023055355.1 of Agelaius tricolor. NCBI lineage: Eukaryota > Metazoa > Chordata > Aves > Passeriformes > Icteridae > Agelaius > Agelaius tricolor. The sequence goes on from NW_027269288.1 coordinate 709,258, forward strand.
GGTCCGAGAATTCTTCCTGCTTCTTGGTGACTCTTTTGTATGACTGGATTCTGTATTATTGGAGTTTGTTATAAAAAGTTGGATTAAATTGCGTGCGTCCGCTCTTGGGGGAAACAGTATTTAGCCAATAACATCTAGGCTTTTATCGCCCTGAGACTGTCTGAACGGACCGGACGCTTTAAACACAGTAATTCCTGCTAGTTCCAATTCCATTTTTAGACTCGACAAACCGAATGGTAAACCTGCACCAGTAGGGAGGGACATTGAACTTTCTCCTTTTTAGAGAGAAACTAATGAAAAAGTTTCAGCAGAATCATAGCAGGCTGTAAAATAAGAAAAGCATCATGAAAAGAGGCCAATCCTATCCTCTTAGATATGGCTAGTTGTGATTGGACATGAATGAAATATGTCAACTCTGTGTTCCTGGGTATCGCATCAGTAACAGCTACTTCAGCTGCTGTAGTTGTCTCCTAAAGCTAAGAACAGAATCCAAAGAATTGTGATTCCATGGTCCCAATTCACCCTGTGATGGTGACAGGTGAAAAAGGAGTGGAAGGTGCACGGGGAAATTAACTTGAATGGCCTATCTAAATCAGCAGCCACTGATTTCCTGAAAACTTCAACAGGTCAGTTGACCTGTTGGGATTCTTTTAATCCATGGTCATGTTTTTCTTGGGATTCTTGTAACCTTTCCCCATTCGTTCAGCCTTTGCCCTCAAGCCTTTGCTGACATTTCGACAAGCTGGAAATGTGTTGTCTTTCTTTATCATGTCATAATTCCCTTCAAAGGCTTGTTTGCCTCAAGTCTTATTTTTGCTGGTTTTCTGCTAGTTCATTGTCAGAGGGCAGCAGGTGCTTTGTAAGAGCAAGTACACAATCCTATAGCTTGCTTTTCTTTTGATTTGGCCTGTCTAGAAAACTGAATGACTGACCATTTCCGACAGAATTTTCTCTCCCCATTATGTTTCCCTGGAAGGGCAGATGCAAATCATCTACCTAAACTCTTGGCACGGAAGAAAATAGTGGTTTGCTGCTGCATATAGGTAGAAGCTTACAAAAGGAAGGCCTTGGGCTGAGGCCCGATACTTTGGCTAAGTAGAAAAGGACTATGGGAAGGTGAGGCCGCTGAATCAGAGGTAGATCAACAAGTTCTAGAATGGTCACGTGTTCACGGCGTGGTGTATGATGGTTGGTTGAATGAATTTTGTTATGGCTTAAAGCTGTGGAACTGATAAAGGCCTGAGTGCTTCAAAAGCCTGGTTTTTGCAAAAAAGCAGCTCTCCTCTGCACCTGCCTGGGGACTCTGCGTCACTAGGGACCCTCACTCCCAGTTTGCCAAGGAGATGATCAGTAGGAATGTTGCAGAGCTGCTGTGTCCATATGAACGGAATGGCAAAGAGTGAAGCGGTGGGTATTTTTGGGCTTTAATACAATGCTGCTGCATTGGTGCCAGTTTAGTCGGTTTTCCATCAGTGGCCTTTCTGTCTAGAAGTACACTGCCCAGAGTCTTCCTAGCATGTGATGCCATTTCCTTCCTGTTGTTTTAATACCTTCCTTCAGTTGAAAGGATGATACAATCTTTACATTTTGAAGATCCCTGTTAGGAAACACTATGCCAGAGGAGTCATTGCTCCCTTTTCTTCTGCCTCCTTTGTAATTTTCAGAGACTCATTTCAAATTTCTGCTAATGTCGAGAAGAATACTGAGACTACTCAGCAGGGTTGACGCTCTCAGCTGCTTTCCTCTTTCATACTGCTTCATACTGTATGTGACTTAATGGCCTGGTTTTGTCATCCCCATTTTGCTGTGATCTGTGAACACAAAAAGAAGTCTTTGTTTTTTGCAAGAACTACCCCTAGGAGGATTTGTGTTCATTTTGATTTCTCCGGTGTTAGCCCTGTTGCAGAAAAAAAGGAGATTGTACCCTCTTCTTGTGCTCTCATTCCCTCCTCTCTGCTTTGCATGTCCTAGTTAATCTACTGCCATGACTCATTTGGCATCATCTCATCGTGCAAATTCTGCACAGTTGCATGGACTTACAAATGCCAGGTGCCAAGGAGCTAATATAACCATTCAAAGATTAAAGAATTGTAGGGCTGGGCAAGTTCAGCTGCTGAAACTGTAAGTGGTTAAGTCATGCCATATTAAAGAGACAGAGCAAAGCAGTTCATCTAGGATTTTGAACTGGACACCTCCGAGAATAACAGCTTGACAGCAATGACACAGCCATCTTCCTAGCTGTATTCCAGAAAGAGAAAAGGGACACCTTCAATGGTTAAGATGTTTGGCATGAGAAAACAGCAAGAAATGTAGCCCAAAATACTTGAGCCAGATAAAGTGCGTTTTTCTCGTGAGAATTTTGCAGTTGCTCTTTCTTGTCTGTGCCTTTACTTTTCACAGAAGACAGGGAGGGCGTTCAATTATTATTGTTCTTTTGTTTTCTATTCTTGGCCTCCCTCTTTCCACCTGCCATTAACAATTTTGCCTTTCTTGACTGGCTTGTCTTTCTTTACTTCTAGAAGGTTACATGAGGTCCTCCAACCTTGTCATAAACATTCGCATACAGTGGAAAGGAGTAGAAGGTACATCTAAATGCACAAAACAGACCCAGAAAAATAGAGGTTTTTTACAGTCTTCTGTGAGAACAAGATATCTTTGAACGGAGTAATGCTTTAACTTTTAGTCCACTCATTACTATTATTACAAGTGTTTGGCCTTTAGTACATAGCCTTTGAAATCATCCAGCCCAATATTTTTGGCTAATTTTGTTTTAGTTCTCTCGGGGACTTTGTTTCTTAAGGAATAGTCCAGAGCGAGAGCGTCCACGGTAGAGTTATGCTGCCATAATAAAAGCGTCGTAAATTCTGGTACAGTTTGTGCTGGTAATAGGTCTAGGAAAGAAAGGTTTTACATCTTTTTTGACTTTCAAATGTAACCATTATTTGAAACAGTTAAGAGTTGGGCTTTCCCCCCCTCCAAAATACTTCTCTCTGGAATGTTGCTCAGGGATTACACATAAAAGCTCACCCTGTAAAATATGTTGCGGATAATCTGCAGTAAGCGCAGCTTAGCAGCTAGAGATGATTATGTGGGTTAAATGACATTCCTTCTGCGGTGATGGAAACTCTGTCTACGCAGACATACTCAACAAAAGTTACCATGGCTTAGCTCCTCTCCTAAACTTCATGTGCATTTTAAAACTTTCCAAGAAGGTGAATTCAAGCTCCTTCATTGCTCTCTGCTGGAGTCCCAAGAAAATATCAGTGTGCTTTTTGTCATTTACAGCTGTCATTGCTTAGCTCTTGAACATGAGACTCTCTCATGACTGATGAAAGTTGTCTAGTTAAGAGCGGGTCAAAGACACGCTCCTGCTCTAGAAGGAGATGAGAAGGTTTCTGCAGTCTTTGTCATCTCTACTGCTTGTGATTTCTAGACAAAACCAGTGGGAAGTTTTCTGAAGGCAGTCCAGAAGCTGGCAATATGGACAGCTTACAACCAAACACTTGCTGCACTGCTACCACGGTGATACCAGGAAGGACTTAAAAAATTTAAACGGGCAAACAAAGCAGTTGGAAGGAAAAGAACATTAACCATTATTCCATGCTTCTAATATATCCTCCTTTAAGTCATCATTTTCATGCAGTTTAACGGCTTGCCTTGGTATCCCTCAAAAGGAAATCTGAGACAGAGTAAGCTTTTGAATGCAGTAGATGTGACACATGCAGGCCAAGTTGCCTTTGTTGACATCAAATGCCAGTTATGCTTGAGCTACCCTTTGCTTAAGGTACTTCGCTTACACTAAGAATTTTACTCATCATTGAGCAAATTTTGCTGTCATGATTGAGTAAATTTTATTCATGATAGAGTGAATTTTACTGTCACTCAGAATTTTACTGTCATGATTGGCAGTGAAACTTTTCAAGGAAAGCTCTGGATAGCAATGTTTGTGAAAAAACAGTATTTTATCTCCTGTATTTGTGTGAAGCAGGTAAGCCTTTTGCTGTCACCAGTGTTGCTTACCCTTTCATGTCATATCCCTCTTCATATCCATATTCTGCTGAAGGCTTATTAATCTACTTTAACATTGGCACGTGGAATAAGACTCCTTTTCCTTTTTGAAAGCTAATGTCATTTGACCTACTGACAGTAAATAATTCATTAATTGTAAGTCCCCAGCTAGCATCTTTTACGCATATTCTAACCTTCTAAAGAAGTAACAAAAACACTCTCCAATACTTTGCTTTCTTAAGCACACAAAATGCTTCCCTCCTTTGCAGTTGGCATTGTAAAATGAACCACATCTCTGCAGTATTTTAACGTGCACCATATTTAACCAAGTAATTCAAAAGAAATAAAAAGCAGCCCCTTCGATTTGGAAATATTTTTGAATTGTTTTTGAATATACAAAACATACCCTTACCGTACGCATTGCATGCAGATTTAATCGTCGTGAAAGCAAACCCTATGTTTCTGTTGGGATCGCAGGGTTTTCCAGTTTCCACAATTGTTCTTGGCACAGTTTTCTACTTATGTGACTGTTAGGACACTCACAGGTACTTCTAAGGTACTGTAGTAAGCGGAGAAGGAGGAGAGGTTGTGCCTTATTTCTGGCTTCCTTTGGTTTTCTTTTTGGTTTTCTTCCTCTTGCTCTTTTTCATGTCACCTTTCTAGATACTGTGATTTAGATTTGCAGTTTACTAAGCTGTGTTTTCTGTCTGGAATTCTTTGAAATTCCGAGAGGAACCCCACCGGTAAATATGCATCTTTTTATGATTTGCTAGCTACATAGAAAATCTTCCTGCTGCTCTAAAAGGCTTTTATTTGATATGCATTTTTATCACCATTCCAATGAAAAGTTCCTCTATTCACTGCTTTTGTACTGGATTCAGTTCAATGTGCGCTAACGGTGCAAAAAAGTCCTGCTGGAAGAAAGGAGCTGCATACCAATTGACCAAGACACGTGCTACAAGGGTCTTGGAAAGGTTCAAAGTTTCTCTACCTTTCTGGCAGTCTGTCTTCACAGCAGGACTTGATGAGGGATTTTGCTGGCGTTTCTTTGACAGAAAGCAATAACAAAGCAAGCAAAATGGAGCAGCAGAAGAAGATAGCAGCAAAAGGTACATTATCCCCTCTGTTATTATCATTGTCGAAAGAGATTTTTTCTCGCCATGTTACATCAAATACCTTAGTAGAGCTAAAGACTAGAAAAACGCAGCTCTGTTCTGGTTCATTAAAAGCAAAGCCATCTGTGGACAGAAGTGCCCAGCGTGATGCTGGGAACTCCTAGCTGGTTTCAGGACGCTGTCTGGAGAACGGCATTTTCGGTGGGCTTTACTAGCGTGTCTGTAAGGAGGGGGAGTTTATGTGCAGCTTTGAGCCCTGAGAGTGCCATAGGCAAAGAGATCCATCGTGTAGCTCTCTGACCAGCCACAGCGCACTGAGGCATGATGGATTACTCCCAGAGTTCACGTGGTAGAAAGGTTTTCTGCCCCCGTGAAGGACGACACATCCATTTTCTTGAATAGAGCCATTCTGTATGTTACAATGGTAACTTGAATTCATCAAGTTTGTGCTATTTGTACAATGGCAGTGAGCTTGGATTCTTAAGCTTCTCGTGTTTGACCTGTTTCCTGTTTCAGTAAATAGCAAAACTTCCAAGGACTGCAGCGACAAGAAGATGAAGCTGCTAGTGTATTTCAACTGTTTGCCTAATAAAATGGTGATTTTTGCACATATTCGCAATGAAAATTTACGGTACCGAAACACCAGCTCTGCTCAGGGCAATTCTGAAATTGACTTGAGCTCTTTCCCGTGTTTCTTAGCAGGTGAACTGAGATACTTCTAGCTTCCAAGGCAAGGCATTTGACAGCAGCTTCAAAAAGGCCCAGGCTGTTGGATGAAAAGGTGAAAAAACTGAGGGAAATGGGGGGAAATTTCACTTCTGGTTTATGTCATAGATTCAGCCAGATGATCAACAAGCATTAGTTTTATGAGGTACCAGCGCAGTCTTTCACTCTTGCAGATCCCCAAAAGCTTAACCATCCAGCAGCTTCTTCCTTGCAACAAGTGCCCCAGCCAAAAGCCAGGCCTGGCCGTCACCTTCTCCTCGCAGCCTACAAACTCTGCCAAACGTACCGGTGCTTCTCACTTTCCTTCTCAGCTACATGGACAAGCACATCCTCTCCATGTCTCCGAGTCCTTAGTGAAACCAAACAGAGGTTCACCTTCAAACAGCTCAGCGTGCCAGGACAGAAAGATTTCACTGGCCTGTCCCCTTGCTTTTTCCTTGCAGCTTTTTATTTTCAGAGCATACACCGAGGCATTGCACTTTGCTTCTCAGCTGAGTGCATTGCCACATTGCTGGAGTCCCACACGTCCATCTCCTTCTCGCACTAACTGCTTCTGTTGAAACATGCTGATGTGATGTGCTTTCCTGCTCAGCTATTAACACAGTCACATTCTATGTCCTGCTTGCAGTCTGAATCTAAAAGGAGACGTTTCTGACTATGTCTCACAGACACAGATGGACCAGGATGAAAAGGTTGCTTGGACCTTGCCACTTACGTTCGAAAACATCCATTCACTCCACAATCAAGAGACACCTTTCTTTGCTTTACATCCTGCAAACTTCACTCACACACACACACACACACACACACACAGACAGACACGAGAGCTACGCACTTTCTTTCTTTCTTTCTTAGCTGCACACACTCACCTATTTCCCACCTTGACCTCTCTACCACTTCTCCTTCGGCCTTGCTGTGCATGGACATTTCCTGTTAAGATACCCATTGTGTTGCCTATCCCTCCCCCACATTGCCTTGCCTTTCCTACCCAATCTTGCATTTCCTTGTCATTGCTGACAATTCCTTTCTTTTCCCTTGCCTTCCTGACCCATGCATGTCCTTCCCTTGCCCTTCATACCAACCCAGTGCCTTGTATTGACTTGCTCACCTATCCTTCTTTTCCTTCCCATTTGTCCAGCTCCAATCTTTCATTTCCTTCTCCTTCTAGGACTCTTATTGCCTTGTCTCCCTCTCTTTTGTGTTGCCTGGCAAAGCCACCACTTGTCTGGCCTTGTCCTTGAACCCCTTCCTTGCCTTGCATTACCTTGCTCACCAGTCCCCCACCTGGAATTCACCACCTCTCTTTTTGTGGAATCTCTTCAACATGCATTGCCCTGCCTGCTTCTCCTAGGATTCTCCAGGCTTCCACTGGCTATTTTTTCTCAAGGCCCAGCGTTTCAGGAGCTTGTGAGAAGAAGCCTGGAGGAGGCCACGTGCAAGCACACCTATCTGTCCTGACAGCTTTCTTCTGACATCTATGCTTACATGCCTTGAATTTTGGACACAAAGTTCATCTTTCACCCTTGGGCTTCAGGGGCAGAATGACAGTTCTTTGGCATACAAAGGAAAGCAGGCAACCCAAGTGTCTTAGGTGCAGATTAGACATGACCCATGCAAGATCAAGGCTGGACAGAGCGGTCCGTCCGGGCCACTTTTGTGTACCAGCAATCTTTGAATGGACCTGCCACTTGCCTTGCATTGGGCAACCAACCAGTTTCCTTGCCATGCCCTGCTCATTCTCCATTGCTTTGCATTCCCTTGCATACCCATGCCTCACATTTGACCTGCCTGCAGTTTTCCTACAGGGCTTGGCCTTGCCTAGCCCTTCCGGTTACCATTACCTCCTATGCCCAGCCTTGCCTCTAACTTCTGGCACTTGTCTCACCTACCACTCCATTTGCTTTCCCCTCACGGCTTCAGTCTTGCCAACCTGTCCCTTGACTTGCCTACAATTGCCTACACTTGCTTTGCATTGCCTTACCTGCATGGAAGGCAAGGCAAAGAGTGGTAGACAAGGCAAAGCAAAGCCAGGAAGTTATTGGAAGGGCTAGGCAAGGCAGACATAGGCAAGCAAGCAAAGCTACGGTAGGGTAGGCTAGGAAAACTAGGCATGGTACTGGAGGCAAGGCAAAGCCAAGTGACTTGGAGTGCCTTTCCTTGCTTGGGAAGTAAAAGATATGGTGGCAATGTTGGTAGGGCTGATGATAAGGTATCGTGGGAAGGTATAGTACAGCAAGACATTTCTGTCCTGGTCCTTTCTGTGTAGGAGCCATTGTTGGACAGAGTCAGTACCGGATGTGGTATGCAACTTTTGCTCGGTAAGTTCCTGAAGGAGAACAGCAATGCTTTCTCATGGGAAGGAAAGAACTTAGCCCCAGTGTTGGAGGTGCAGATAAGAAGCTGTGTCGTGCAGCTTAAGGGCGGCAGCAACTTTCTATGCTGGCGTATTTGGTGTGGAAGCACTGACTCAATTTGTACAATCATGGAGTCGGTATCCATCTTTGGAAGGCAGTCTCCTTCCTGCAAGAATCCATTTGGCATGTGTTTTCCACTTTCTCAAGGCAGCCTTCTTGAAATTCTGCCAGCACACTTCTTTTGGACAAGGTAAAGAGCTGCGCTGGGTCTTGGTGTGCAGCCTAGCTAGTGCCCCGCACAGGTAATGCCCAATAACAGTGGTCTGACACCTTTGTAGAGGATCAGGCCCTGGATGCTTTGGATTTTGGAGGAGGGGATGCCATTTCTTTTGAGATGGGCTTCTAGTTCCTCCTCCCTTTGGCAAAGTTTGGGTGGCCACTTTGGGTGGTCTCAGTGAATTGAAAGGCTTTTCCCAATAGGCAGTTCTCTGGGTTCGAGTTGTTGAACTGTCAGTGGCAATGCAGAGGCCAGGCCAGGCCTCTGCAGGACAGGTTTTTGTCCCTTGTAGCTTTAGGGACTGTGTGAGCAGTCCCTGGTGCCATCCCATTTGGATCCTGACTCTGAGAGATTGAAGGCTTACGGTGGTACCTAGAGCTGAGAAGGAAAGTGGCGATAGCAGGGTGCACGTTTATAGTTTGATGGGTGCAATTGAAATTGTAGGCAGCAAAGAGCTTTCTCCACCAACAGTTTTGCGAGCTCGGCCAACATTTTCAAGTTTGTTACCAGGCTCTGTGAGAGAGAAAAAGTTTGTTAGGGCAGAAGATCTGGTGTCGGCCTTTGAGTGTGGGGCAAAGAAGAGTATCCACTTGGAAGGGGAAGATCGGTGACATCTTTTTGTCCTGACACAGTTGATTGGAGAGCAGGGACATTTCTGACTTGGCTGGGTCCTGGGGGTGGTTGTGAGCTGGGCTCGGTGCGTGTCCTGGTTTTGTGAGTTGACAATGCTGTGGTGTGGTTATTTAGAAGAGCGCTGACAGTGCCCAGGAAAAAGACAAGCACTTTTCTAGCCCAGGCCCGTTCGTGTGGGAGCAGTGTAGGGACAAGAGCTCCGCTGTGGATCCTGGCTCTCGGGTACTGACAGAATGGGATCCTGCATGTAGCCCAGAAGGAAGAAGAATTGTCGTGAATGGCGGGAGAAATGCGACACACCATATGCGTGAATGGCAAATCCCAAAGTTTATTGAAAACTCACACATATTTATATTGGTGTTAATGAAGCTTATACATATTGCAAAAGCTGAGTTCATTATTGGTTAAAGCACACTTGGATCAACCACACCTACTTCTATCTTCTAATAATTATTTTGCTTCTATGTTTGCATTCTTCCAGCTTCTCTACCTAAGATATCTACATTTTCTGGCAAGCGATTTTCTCCCCCGTCTTCCCGTTTCAGAGAAGGTCACTGTGACCTTTGTCAGTGATTGGACACTGGTTGCTTAGTTCCCAGCTTGTATCCCCTATCCTTATCCATCGGTATCACATCGAAATGTCCTTTCTCAGCTAACCAATTATCCAAAAAGCTCTCTACAAAGAATCATTGCATTGTTGGCTGCACAGTTTAGAAGCTTCAAAATAAAAGGCAATTGCAGCATGGCCTCTTCATTTTAGAAAGTTTTCTGGGCCATCAGCTGCTCAACATGTAACTTGCACCCACTGAACTGCATTCAGCTTCCTGGAGATATGCACTTTCCCTCAAGATCTAGGTACCATCTTGCACTCGAACGCTTGAAGATCCCAAACCGCTTCAAAATGTCCAGCGGCTGCTCTCAAAGAAAAAGTCCTACAACAAAAAGGCAGTGCTGGCCATAACGGTCCCTTTGCAGTCTGTCAACCAAACGAAACATACTAGCGATTCTCACGTACTTTCTCAATGATACATATACGTGCATCAGCACATTCTCTCAAAGTGACAGAGACTATCGCTACAGCCAAGCGTTTTCAGCTGCACTTCTGACTGACAGATGTGCCAGGACAGAAGGCATTTGCCAACCTACCCTCTTTCCTGTGCAACCTGACATTGGCAGCGCAAATATTTTCACATTCTTTCATTGTGGCCATGTCCAAAGCAGCTAAAGATCACACAGGTGGAAGTGTCAAGACAGAAGATGTTCTCAAAGTAACTCCTTTTTTTTCTAAACAGCTTTTAAACTGCGCACAATGCTTTGTATCTTCTTTCCCACATAGACCTGCCCTCACTTTTTCACACTCACATCTTTGTTGCAAACATCCAGCAGCTGTTTGCGTAGAAAAAGGCTCTAGACATAAAAGCGAGACTTGGGCTGCACCTTCTGCCTGCCCTGTGTAAGCCACATCAAGCTCACCAGTGCGCTCTGTCCTTCCCTTTTCCGCTACAACTACCATTGTGTTCTCTGGATCTCGGAACCTAAAGGTAGGCACATTTGTTTCCACAGAAGGGCCATAGGTAGCGGCACAAATAGCTCTCGCTGAACTTTAATCCTTACCACTGCCACCATGAGTTTGGTTGGTAGGCCAGTAGGAGTCATGCTCCTTTTACAGCTGGTATGCGGCAGCCACCAGCCCAGTGCTCTTCGACTCTTGTAACCAATCCTGCTTTTACTCTCCCGGAGGGGATTAGGCATCTGTTTCTCACACAGATCATTGTGGCAGCAGCCAACGGCTCTAGTGCACTGCTTCTGCCAAAAGACACTGGGGCCAGGCACTTACCTTCTCAGCACTACGTAGCCCCGTATTCTGCGTCTCTTGTCGTCCAGATCATACCGCAAAGCGTTTCACAGAGAAAAAATGTGCCAGGACAACAAGCTTGGCTGAAGTGTACCCCTGAAACTGGTGGAAGTTTGTATTTGCACCACATTCAAGGGGCAGTCCTCTTTCCTATACAACCTGCAAACTGCTGTCTGTTCCCAGTGCCCTCTGCCCGCTCCTTCTTACCTTGAAGTACCATGCCAAAGAGGGCTCTGTGCTGAGGTCTCAGAAGAAGAGGGAAGCAGATGTGTTTGTAAAGTGGACTGTCTGTTAGTCACTTCCCTCTTCAAAGCAGCGTGTTCCATGCCAAGCAGACAACAAAGCAACAAAAGATGAGCGTGACTCTGCAGTCAAATCCTGCAATGTTCCCAGAAGTGAATTTCTCTCTTCGATAGGACTGACTTGTATGAAGTGGCGTGGTTGTTTCCTTCCATTAGAAGGGAAACTCATCTAGCCAGGCTTCATCACCCCCTGCATCTTTTGGGGTAGTTCTTGGAAGAAAATAGATAGCAACTTTTCCACTCCACATGATTCATGTTTCATTCTCTTCCTTCTGTACTTCAGGGAACAAGCTATCAATTCCCTACTCTTTCTATGAAAAGGCATGAAGCTATTAATTAAATTCCCATAGATATAATAAGGAATCAAAGTCTTTTATGCCTGAAGGGCAGGCCCTTATGGTATGAAAAGTATGGATTGTCAAGGGTGGAAGAAGATCTGTATGAAAAGGGAGAAAGCCCAGAAGCATGCAGGGATTTTCAGGTATGAAAGGGAAAACGACATTAAATTGTCAAGGGAAAGAAATTGAAAGAGGCAGGAGGGAGAAGGGAGGCGGAGGAGGCAAATGCTGCCTTTGAGGACCGTCGGCCTCATGAGCAAACAAGAAAACCAAATGAAACTTCACAGCAATCTCATCCACAACTTAGTGGACAAATGTGCAAACCCATTTCTTCATTTATTATGTGTCTAATATATATAGAGATGTTCTTCATTCTGACAGAATTTTCAGGGAGCAAGCTAGTGCAAGGCACCTGGAACCAATGGTGTATTGGAAATGGCCAACATGCAGAACACGCTCCATCCTGAACGCTACCACAGCAGAATCACAGGATCATAGAATGGCCGGGGTAGACAAAGACCTTAAAGGCCATCTAGTTCTCTGACATGGGCGGGGACACCTTTTACTTGCTCAGGTTGCTCAGAGCCCCATCCAGCCTGGCCTTGAACACCAGGTTGGGGTGTCCATAACTTCTCCAGGCTGTCTGTGCCAGTGCTTCACCACCCTCACAGGGAAGAATTTCTTCCGAGTATCTAATTTCAACCTGCCCTCTTTCATTTTGAAGCCATTGCCCATTGTCCTGTCTCCAGAGTTGCTAATGAAGAGTCCCTCTCCTGCTTCCCTTCAGATATTGGAAGGTGTTGTGAGGTCTCCATGCAACCTTCTCTTCACCAGGCTAAACAGCCCTCATTCTCTCAGCCTGTGTGTCATGGCTTGACACTGGGACAATGCCAGTGCCCCCATGAGTATACTCTCTCCCTGGTTTCTGCTGTGAGATGTGACCAGCAATAAGCAAAGCAGGCTCCCACTTAGGAAAAAAAAATAATTATTAACTAAACTACAAGGGAAAGGAAAAGGAAAAAAAAAAAAGAAACACACAAGGAAAATGAAAACTTCACAAATACATCTCCTCCTCCTCCTCCCCAAATTCCCAATACAATACATCCCCCAAATCATCGACTCTTGGTCCAGCACCACCCTTCAGAATACTCAATCCTCAGTTCATCAAGAGGAGAAGGAGTCCTTCTTGTGCCAATGGTGACCTCTTCCTTTCATGTCCACTGCTCTCACCACTGAACACAGACCAGAGCTGCTTCTAGGGTCGACTTTTAAGGATGCTTCGTCCCACTGCAAAAAGGCACAGTCTCAACTTTGGGACATCTGTCCCCCCCATATTTTTCACCCCCTGGGGCTGAGGGGTACCCACACCGAACCCTCTTGGTCCTGAGGCATTGCCTCCCCCTAGAATGCAGTCCCTGTATCACAAGGAAACATGGCTCTGTCCATGGCTACACACAAAGAGTCCAGCATAAGCTACTCCATCATCTCTTCCACCTGCCTTCTTCTCTATTTCTCTCGTGGCCCATTTCCTCTTATCTCCTCTATATCTCTCTTCTCATTCAACTCCAGGAGGATTAGCATTTTTCCATCATCCAAGAAAAGGGTTAAAAATCTGAGGCTCTGTCTGTCCAGAACTCCCATGGCTGCCCTGCCAGGCACCTTCTTGCACTCCCCTCTTCTCCTTCTCGGCCGGCCAAGAACAGGCACCAGCTCTCTCTCTATCTCTCCTGGGGGGGCGGGGGGGGGGGGGGGGCTGCCCGATGCCTCTCAGTGCTCCTCCACCCTTCCATCCTGCAGGGGCCTTCACCTCCCTTCTGGCCAGGGCCCCAGCCTACCTCACCGGGCCGGGTGGCTTCCCCTGCCCCGCCCAGCCCGCAGCCAGGCAGGGGAGATCTGAACCTTTCCCTGACCGGAACCCAAGAGAGCCTCCCAGGGGAGAGCCCTGCTTTTAACCCCGTGTTCTCAGAGGCGCATCCAATGTCCCAATGGCCACCTTAGGTGCCAATATTAAAATCTGAACATCCATTGGCCTCACCACAGCATCCCAGAAAACACATTTCCTGTCAAACCACCACACTGTGGGATATGCTCTTGTCCTGAATACTGAACTGCAGTATTGTCTGATGATTTTTTGAATCCTTTGAAGGCATTTTGAATTCTTTTTCAGCCTTAAATTAGACTAAATAGCTTTGATTTGTGGGTATTGAGAACCAGAAATCACTGCCCTGGCTTGCCTTTTTTACAGCTCCTTTCCGTGGGAGACTCGCTGCAAACGTCACAGCTGGTGAGACAGTGGGCACACCATCATTCTGAAAGAGCTTTGCACAGTAAACATAGAGGAGGATTAAATATTGAAATGCAGATGACAGGAGCTGCCCAATGGACTCTGCTGGTGGAAATCAAATACTAGTCTAGTCTTTTGAATGCAAATAATTCCTCCCAATGAGGCCAGACAGGCTTGTTTGCCTTTGAATCTGAGCATGTGGACAGTAGTGGATGGTCTACAGGTTGAAAACAGTGTAGATACTTCTCCTTTTTTTCAATAGTGGCTCAGAAACTGAAAAGGCAGCTACAAAATGGTAAATACATGCCTACAGATTCAAAAATGGTTGTTCTTAATTTGCATCTCCACCATAACAACAAATTGTTAGAACTGAAATACAGATGGGAATTTTATAGCTTCTCAGAAATGAAGCAGGAATTGGCCAATGGGCCTTAGCAGTAGCTACAAGTTTTTCAGCATGAGGCATCTCAAAAGTATTTTAACCGTACAGAACTTTTCTGTACTTTTGGCCTTTTATCTCAAGGATGCATCAAAAAAAAAAAAAGGAAAAAAACCCCAAGAAAAATATAAAAAGAACAAACCCTACCAAATACATATATATATATATATATATTACATGACTAAGATAATAAGCACAATCAGTAACATATATAGAAACAGAACCCATGGTTTTTAACTTTCAACCTTGTCTTCTCAACACACTCTCAAAAATGGAATTGTTTCCCTATCTGCCTTGAAACATTTTGGAGCAAAAAACACTCTAAGGTCCTGAGAGGTGTTTTGGTCAAAAATCCCTTCTTCTGGTTTTCTGTCCAGAAGCAGAGTAATGGAGGGGAAAGCTGGTAGCTGGCCAAAGGAGGTAGGAAGAGTAATCATCATCCACAACACTGGGGCTAAAGAAATTTCCACAGAAAATTACCTGCCTTATTACTTGCTCATGTGGTGGGTTGAAAGCTCAGAATCTGTTTCCATGTTTCCCATCCCTCAAATGTTCTATTTCACAGAATTCGAGCCCCTCAAACTTCAGTCCTGCCAGAACAGCCTGCCACGTGCTGTCATAGGGGATCTGCTGATGCCCACTGACTCTTACCAGTCTAGTGCTCATCACTGTTGCAGATCAAGAACTACTGAATAGTTCTGATGAATGCTCTTAGAGTGGTTGAAAACAAGGAAAGAATGACTAGACATTTGTATGATCAAATCCCCTGATGGAATAAAAACATGCCAGGACAACAAGCTTAATAAATGTATTCATTGTCATAAGAAGGGAGATGAAGGGTCCAAAAGATTACTTGCATACTTACTGTTCTAAATCCCTTGTTATCTGGTAAATTGCAAAGGATGCCCGGCTTTCACCAAAATGCAAATCAGATTAAAATGTGAAGCCTTACACTTTACTGGATATAAAACTTCATCATCCATTTTTAAATCTTAGAGATTGCAATGTTGTCCTGGTTTAGGGCAAATTTGGAGGAGAATTTCCAAATGAGGGCCCCTCCCCGCAACTGGTTCGGGAAGGATTCCTCAGAGAGAAGTGGAACGAACCTGTTTATTTAATAGGCACAGCACCCCCCAGCACGCAAAAGGAACAATTCCGGATGACACTGCTCTGAAAAAGATGACAAATTCAGAAAGTCTCTCTTGGGGGGGTGCTCACTCTCTTCTCAGTCCCTCCGGCGCTGGGCCAGCTGCTGCAGGCCACAAGGTGCAAACTCTCGGTGTTTCCCAGGTCCCAGTCCGGAGCAGGTTCAAAATGGTCAGTAAAAGGAAAGGAGAAATGGTCCAGGAAGAAATTTGGACAGTTTAGCTAAACTAGCTAATGAGCAAAAGCAAGCAGAAGCAAAGCAAGCAAGAGTGAGAGAGAGCAAAGCGAAAAGCAAAAGCAGCAAAAGCAAAAGCTGCAGTCTCTGTGTCCCGCCAGGCTGATAAGAAAACCAAAACAAAACATTCCCTCTTCAGAGCCAGTCTTAAAGGTACAGAACATAATATCCAACATTCACAGAACACATGAATGGGGATACAAGCATCATAACGTCACCCTAGGACAGATGTATTTCCTATTAATACCTTAATATTAGTAAGGTTTAGAGCTGGAATTCAGAGGGAAAAGAAAGCTATTTTGAATTCATTCTATTCAATCATCTTGTCTGGACTGTCTCTTCCTGCTTTTCACTTCTGAAACTCTGTATGAAAGGCATAGAGTTCTGGATTAATTCTTTTCAACAGTTTCCCCTGTTATTCTTCTTTAAAGGCAAACCTGAAAAATCCACACTTTCTTTCCCAACCACTTCTAAAATTCCATTGAGAAGCAAAAAAAAACCCCATCAAACAACTAAATCTCTGCTCCAATTTGTAGGAAAAACCCCACGCCATTAACTGCTTTCCTAACATTTTCTTTCTCTTGTATTAATATGGCAACCTTTTCTTGCTTTTATAGATTAGAACCAAATTCTTAAAGCTATAAGGAAACACAGGTTTACTGTAGCTGATTCTGAGATACAGTAGTCCAGCAAGGAGGTCAGACCTCAAAAGAAGCGTCTGTACAACAAGATTCAGCACAACGTTGAGACATATTAGCTATTGTTCAAGAAAAGCCGCCAAAATGAAACTGCTTAGACTTCTATACTATCATGGGTGCCTGCTTCCAGAACCTGACCTAAGTTGCTGGAAACTAGCTGCAATATGACTGCAAACAATGCTGTGAATGTAGGACATTGTTATTCTTCTCTTCCATTGAAAACCACAAGTGGAGTTGGGTCATTTTCTTAATAATTCTGTATTTCCTTCCAAACTGGTAAAATAATGATAAATAAAGTGTTCTGTTCATACAGTTTAAATCTAATAATGTTCAAAATGAAAAACAAAAAAAATTCATTCAGATATGGTCTGCAATAATAGAGCCGAGAGAAGAGGAACCAGTCTGGCCTACAAAATAAAGTGAAGCAGAATTTGGGAATTTGGAACACCTTACGATGTAATATTTAAAGAAAAAAAAGAAATAAAATGTAACCTACCCAAACTCAATCAGTGATGCACCGACAGAGAAAAAAGAACTCATTACTACTAATATTTCTTTCATTCTCAGACAAGAAGTTAAATTATCCTCTTGAATGCACGGAAGATTGTTGCGAAAGACAGCAGCCTTCTTCTTTACAACATATTCTTCAGAACTCCAGGAGACAAATCATTAGAGCGATGAGGCTCTTTCCCTCTGTAAAACTTCCAGAGCATAGCCAATATTATATTCCTTTAGAGATCCTCACCGCCCTGGGCGACTGGTGGATAGTCTACAGCTCCAGTACATCAGCCAGACGCTCTGCCTTATTTAGCATGGCTACTGCAGCAAGGACATCATCTCTACTGGCTTTCTATCCAAAATACATGCAAGGCACAACAAAGAATATACCCAAAACACTGAGCACAGCCTATGGCCTTCAAAACAAAAATCTCACGATGGCAATACTGGATCTTCTGATCCAAACCATCGGGAAACATTTCTTTAGAGGCGAAAAAAGCTCCTGTTGATTGTACAAAAAATAGTGATGTAAACCAGAGTTGCGTGACCCAGTATTTCTATTGAACTGGAACTATTTTGATCAATATTATGGATCCATTTCTTTTCAGGGCATTTGGTAAAAAATGTAAAGTATAGTTTAAAAGGAATTATTGGATGCGTACTAAGTACTAGGGATTAGTTAAGGTGTTGGTTTTGCATGGCTTGGTTTTTGGTGGGGAGGGAAGAAGCCAGCCACAGAAGTGAATCTTTTGTGAAAAGCTCCTAGAAGCTTCCTCCATGCCTGGCAAAGTGAATCCCTGCTTGGCACTAAGAACAGACATGCTGCTAAGCCAATTAGACAAGCAGTAATATATTTCAGAAGGAAATCAAAACTGCGGCCAGTTAACTTTTAAGTTTGCTAATTTTTTGGTTGGCACCTCTTCTGGTTTGAAAGCAAAACCAGCAAGAGATGCTGTGGCTGTTGCAGTGTGTGTTTTTGATTGTAATGCAGTTTGAGTAGTCAGCTTGATAATACTTCCTGTTTTGTGCTGTTGGAGCATATTTTATTATTAAGGGATTGTTCCTTTCCCCCCGTGTTGTTAGTTTTTGCCCTAGTTGTCCATCTCCCCAAAGACCTGCCCTTTTGTTCCCTTTTCCTCCTCCCACTGAATGTCAATCCCTCCCCAAGCCTGCCCCTTTCTCTAGAAACTTCCCTATCAATTTTATAGTCTTCAAAACCCCATTGGTTTGTTTAAGTTATTCTCCTCCCCTGTAGTCCCCTATTGGTTTAAACATTGTATTCCCCGCCTTGTGGTCCAGCCCCAGTTGCTCCCAGTGTGTTCAAGATTGTATCCTCCTCTGGGACCTCTCCCCTTTTCTAAGTTGATGTATGCATTTGGGTCAGTGTCTTTGTGTCCCTGACCCTCCAGGGAAGAAACTCCTTTGGAAAACATACAGAAGACCTCTCCCTGTTCCTTGTCCCTGCCCTCGGCGCAGTCCTATCCCCAATGCAGTCCACCTGTGCCATAGAGCAGCTGTGCCCTACAGCTGCACCCTGGATTCGACAGCTTTCTGGGGGCAGCCCACTCTGGCTGTTGGTGTCAGGAGCTAGTCGGTCTGAAGAAATCCAGCATGGCAGCAAGACTCCAAGTCAGAAATACAATTTATTAGGAAAAGGGGAAAAACCAAATACATGCAATGACACAAAAGAAAAACCACGGGCAGAATACAACCTGTCACCCTGCTAGTTAGGGTGGTGGCAGCAGTCCGGATGAAATGGTCTTGTTGAAGTGGTGATCCTGTAGAAACCATCTGGTAGCTCTTGTCCTCTGAAGACCCAGTGGGTGAGGGTGGCTGTTCCTCTAGGAAGCCAGTGGAAAGACTGCTTGTGGTGTCCCAAAACTCAGATTATATCCAGCTGGGGATGCTTAGCTCCTGCCCCCTGGGCAGAGCATCTTGCAATGGGCTCAAATTGTTCTGAGTCATGCGGTGGTTCCTTGATTACCCTCTAAACAGAAATGGCTCCTGGAGGGAGTCATCTCTGAATCATGTGGCAAGACATGGATGGCCCCGTTAAGAGATAAGGAGATAAGGAAAAAACGATGCCCCTCCCGGTTTCAGCAGCTCTTGAGGTTGGGAGCAGAAAACATTTTTATATTGTAGCCTAGGACAATACAGGATGAATGCTTTTGCATTTGCAGGAAGCTTGTGTGGATTTGAAAAGCATCCTTATAGCAGAGGCACAAAAGTATTCTCCTACCCTTTTAAATCATCTTCAAACCAAGCAATTCTCGCAATAAGGTAGCGCATGAATGACTTGCAAGTGAGTTGAAGAAACACGGCAAAGATAAGTAGTGTTCAACTGCAGAGAATCGTTTAGGGACACCATAGCTTTATATACCTTTATATTTTAAATCAGGAAGCATGGATGGACCGTTTTTTTCCCCTTAGTTGACTACAGAACCCGCGGTCCCTTGCGGGAGGGTGTTTGGATTCAAGATGACACTGGCAGCTAAGAGCATGGCTACATAGAAGGTGCTACTTTGAGACCAGAACATTCAACTACTTCAAGGCAGATAGGAGAATAGCTGACTAGTGACAGCTCTGAGCAGAAGAGTCTGTGGCTTATCCTGTGGGAACAATAGTAAGACATTTCAATTGAAAAACCCCATTCATTTCCAAGGAGCAAACATCAGTAAAAATAAAAGGTCAAGTAAAGACACCCTAGTGCTCTTCTTATCAGAAGCATGTTCCTCCATATGAGAGTATTTAGGAAAGGACAGTCCGTTCATAAAGAAAGGTGTGCCAGTTAGAAAACCTGTAGAACAATACAAGACAAACTCACACAATATACATCCTCAAATGCAAAATGAAGAAATAATCATTTCAAGCTTCCGTGGAATTAATTGCATTTTATTTGTTCTTTTCATTTCAGCTGCTCTCAAGTTATTTTTTAAGACTGAATTTTATGAATTCAGCAAAGCTCTCTTTCTGAATGTCTGCATACCCCTATAAAACACTGAGGTGACAAAGAGAACGGCAGTGGAAGGAAACCTGGTCCACCTCCCCCTCCTTGAAGCTTTAGGCCAGCGAGTGATTAGAATTTAGTCACTTCATTTGCTTTACCAAGAGAGAATGTTTTCCAGCCTTTATCTTGCCTTTTGGAGCTGATTCACTTTGTAGTCATAAATTCTTGACTCAGTTGGTGAGAAACAATGGCATTACAGCCGTGGATGTTAAAGTGCACTGATGGGAAATGAAGTTTTCATCTTCAGGTCCTTGCTTCAGTAAATCTTCCAAATTCATCAGAAAGAAAGTTCCCAGACCGGTAATCCCCACTCAAATGACCTAATTCAAATAGTCTGTAGGCATAAGAGGCATCAAGCAGGTGCTGTCATCTGTTAGGGGAATACCCAGCCAGTACATGATTGTCTAGTTAGGCGGCAACAATTTTGGAAAGAATTTAGTTTTTTTGTATTGCAAGTGAATGGTCAATACATTTTATTAGTGGATACGGGTACAAGAATGTCTTCTGCATCCTTTCAGAGGGGAAGCTTCCCTAGATCTAAAGCTGCTCAGCTCCACGATAGGATGCTTTGTCTGAAAAGGGAACTCAAGTCTTTGTCCTTTTGGATTGCTTCCATAGTTTTTCACTCACTCTTCAGGTAGCTGTTAATATGTTCTGTTATCCCTTGCAAACTTTTATGGGCATAGTCACTGAATTGGTACGTATTCCATGAAGTCCACGGGCCCTGTTGAGATGCAGCCACAGGTCTCAAGGGTGTTAGCAGATGTTATTCTGAGGCCACTCCTAATGATGTTTGATGGATCATAGTGACTGAGGAAAGTGCCCAAAGACTGGATGAAAGCAAATGTCACCCATCTTGGAAAAAGGCAACTAGGAGGACTTGGAAAAGTACAAGCCAGCCAGCCAGCGTCATTTTTATCCCCAGGAAGTTGATGGAGCAGCTATTGCTGGAAAGCATTGCCAGGCACATGAAGGAGGACAAAATAACCTAGTCAGCATGGATTTACCAGGGGAACTTGATGCTGAACAACTTTTTAAACTCCTCTGATGAATCAACTTGCCCGGTAGATGAAGGGAATATTGTCTGCCTGGGCTTCAGGAAGGTTTTTGACATTTATCTAGGTGGCAGCACACAGACATCCCAGAAGTGTGCAAAGAGGAGGGAACCAGTGTCTTTTCAAGGATGCTCAGTGAAAAGACAAGAGGCAGTAGGCACACACTGAAATACAGGAGATTGCCTCTGCACATCAGCAAATGATTTTTTACTGTGAGGGCGACTGAACCACGGCACAGACTGCCCAGAAAGATGGTGGAGCCTGGATCTTTGAAGACATTAAAAGTACACCCAGATATAATCCTGGGCAAGAGGCTCTAGGTATCCTGGTTTAAGCAGGGGGGTTGGACCTGGTGAGCCCCACTGACGCCTTCCACTCTCGTTCATTCTGTGCTAATGAATTCTCTTAGAGATGCATTTCAAGCAGTGGCATGACAAAGATCTGTGCAGAGAGAGATCCAAATGGACATGGGATCTAAGTTCCTTAAGTAGTGCTCAAGAAGAATGCAAAACTCTGGGATAAGTGTCTCTTCCATAACTGAATCCCTTTCACGGGAAAATTCCCCAGCTATAGAAAGATCTTCTGATAGGCATGCTTAAGACTGACACTGGCTGAGCAAATTTCTCCCTATGTGTGTTTAAGACCAATTAGGATCTTCACCAAGAGTGTTGTCAACATAGTCACAGAATGTATATTGTTAAGAAGGGACAACTTACATCAGAATGGCAAATATTGGTCCACAAAATGTATTAATGTATGGGAACTATCTACTTGGGTTGAAAATAAAAAGAAAGAGTTAGTCTTTATTTATCAATTCCATCGCAATATTGATGAGGTAAGAAAAAGACCTTAGTCCTTAACCTTCTTAACTCAAGCAAAGATTTTTAAAAATTCCTTGTAAAAAATGTATCCTAATTATCAGACTATGAAACAATTTTAGTTGGGAAAAAAGTTCCAAAATTGTGTAGATAGTGGTAAAGAAGCCAAGAAAATAGGTAAGAAACAAAAAGAGAGCAAAAGAGTCAGCTTCAGTCTGCAAGCTCGTTGTAGAAGTAATCTGCTAGAAAAAGGAACCCCCAGTTGAATTTCCAATGGATTCATGCACTTGATTCAGTAACTAGTCAATGTAAAAACCAATCCTTTTGTACAACTTCTCCCAGCAACAAAAACCCCAACAGCTTGACACCACCATCATGCCTGTCCCAGATGTATTTTAAAAGAAATGATCCTTTCTTGAAACTCTATTTGCATAAAAGTTGCAAGACATTGGAGGGATTCTCCACATTCTCATTTCTCCATGTGGCTTGAAAGTCTATTTGATAAAATATGCAACAAAGCATATGATTTATAAGGTAGGGTAAAATGGATGATTTGGGAATTGATCTCTTGTTGATATTAAACTTCATATCCACTCTCTGTGAAGTTTCTAAAAGAAATGATGGAGCTGAGGCATGAATCTGCCACAACAAGTGTTAAGCAAACATACACACTCCCCTTCACATGCCCCCCTTCCACACACACCTAGGCCCACACAGAGGTCAGCATAGCAGATGACGAACACCTTGGAAAAGACCGAAATGCTAAATACCTCTCTTTGGGGGCAAAATAGCTGGTGCAACAATTCAAATATCTGGTGTAAAAATTCTGTTTAATATCTACTTCCTATTTAAAACACAGCTTTTCATTTAATTATATGTAGGGAATATTTTCATATTATTTGTTTCTTTACAATTACTTTGTTCTCATGTGTTGTATGTCTAGGAATATTTTCTTCTAAAAATAGAAAAAAATAGATAATATCCTTTCAGAAGAAAACATTGGTTTATACAATTTTAAACCATCATGATATGGAAGAATTCTTTTGTCCCTCACTAAGGTGGAAGAACTATTTGGATCACAGATCATTTACAATGAAATACTTTACCTTTTTAAGATGCTTTCAGTCAATTTCATATCCTCATTGCTTATTCATTGTAAACAGTAATTTTTCAGTGAAGGGAAAGTGTGTGGTATATCTACATTATGTTCAAACCCAATTCCTACTAAAGGCCAGGCTGAGCTCCAGTAAATAATGTCCTGAATAATATTTTGCCGCCTTCTTTGGCACTTCATGAAATCCTAACATGAGGAAGTGTTGAAATACAGAGATTTTGTCCCGTGTAGAAACCCATCCCATGTATTTTATGCTGTAATTCTTCTCTCTTTTAAAATTTGCTATCTTCTGCATAGTTTTCATTAACCTGTTACAGTAGTGAAAATCACAGATCAAGGTAATTTTGTAACACTTTGATTTTACCCCAAGAGCTGAGGGAAAACTTGCTCCTATACTTCAATCTGAGTTTCTTCTAGATTCCAACTTTGTTTCTCTACCATCAAGAGTCTCCTGTGTTGCTGCTCAAAGCCCCATCCAACCTGACCTTGAATACTTTCAGGGATGGGACACCCACTACTTCTCTGGGCAACCTGTTCCAGTGTTCCAGCACCCCCACAGTAAAAAAAGTCTTCCTTTCATCTAATATGTGTCAGAAGTATTAAATCTAGGCATATAAACTTTGAGGAAAGGTTTGAAATTCTTTTGATTTGAATCACATTTTATATTTATACTGACTTACAGATGACTAAAATATGTGGATGGGCGTTTGAGCTGACACTTTTTGAAAAGGTGCATGGAATTTAAAATTAAAACCAGTACCATTAAAAGCTTTGTGCCGTTTTCTTTTTCCTCTGGTATTCAAAATTGCATATATCAAATATCTGTGCTTCGTACAAAGCTCTTAGACACTCTCAGAAAAAAGCTTTTCTTTCAGACTAAGTTGCAGTTTACGTAGAACACTAGTACTAGTGAAGGTTTTTCTGGGCATAGGGGGAACGCCTTCTCATTGGATTTGTGTGCAGAATGCATTTTATGCAAACTGGAAAATTGATCCCAGCTGTGTTCTAGTCATCATTCTTACTGCATCAGGCCGGAAGATTCTGTGAAAAGTAGCCTGTGGACCTTGAACATAGCTCATGTGAAACAGATGAGAGGCGATGGAGAAGTTGAGGGAGAGAATAAAGAGCATATGGCCCAGTACAGACTAACAATTGTTTGGCACCCTTTAAAGGCTGTCTTTGACAAGCAGGGCTGAAGCAGGTCTGCAAAATATCCGGGAGATCAAAATCCATTGAAGCAAATTGCCCTGGCCAGTCACCTTGCTGCCGATAATTCACTCTCCATACCAGCTGATCAGGCCTAAGAATGCTGCTGCAGAAGTATTGTGAAAAAGGTAGGCATATTTTCACAGATGCAGGGGAAAATCCCCTTGGATGATGGTTCCAAGGGATTACTTGATGGAGCAAGTTATGTACCCTTATCTACCGTGCAATATCTAAGTTGGTGAGTTCACTATCTGTCAGCATCACTTTCGAAAATAAATGTTTGATCCACAAAACAATATTTCATATGTCCTGTCTACCTGCTTCATTTCAACCAAGGAATAGGCTATGTTCCATCAGCAAAGGGTTTATGATCCTATGTTTCTTTAAACTGTGATAATTCTTTATTTTTTTCTAAATCAGACACTGTCTATTCATAAGATTCAGATGTCCATGGCAGGGGTGTAATTAAATTCACATCTTAAAAAATAACCTTCTTCTTGTTATCTTTTTATTAAATTACTGCCATGTAACATCCGTCTGAGAGCTGAAGAAAACCCCTTCATTTGCTGTTTGCCAAGTATCTTCTATGTGATACAAATTCGGCTTGAGAAATCACACCCGTACATTGCCATGTAGCACTACTAGTAATGCTTTCACAACCTTTTCTTCATCATTAGGTCTTTTGGTGAAGTGAATGATTAGAACATAAGCAAGGGCATTTGTTCAAGATGCTCCAGAAAGAGCTGTGGTCTGTTCTCTTCTTTGCTGCCTATGTTAGCACTGAGCTGCAAAAAAGGAAAGATTACTAGGAAAAGTGGTACTTTCAGTCTAAATTTGTAAATGATGTTTGGAATACCCTGTTAAATGACAAGGTGCTCTTTTAAAATATGGCATCTTAAGGGAAAATGTCAGCTTTAAAAAGGTTTTGAGACAGTTGCTTCTGGGAAAAAAAAAAGAAAAGAATTGGAGGCTTCTAAGGTCTTTAGGCATACTATTTTGAAGATTGATTCAAACCACAGTTTCTTCATATAGGAAGAACAGAGGACCATAGATGCAACCCATTTGAAAATGGATTTCTAGATGTTTCTGGTTGGGATTACCAGACGTCATTTCTTGTGAAGTCGAGGGACTGCAGTTAGCACTCCAATAATTTCCTTCCCTGAAATTCATCTGCATTTGGTCCTTTTTCCAGAGTCCCCATTTATTAGTGAAGGTATACTCTATCTATGCATTAGAATATTCCATTAGAGTGTGTGACTCATACTTGCTAGTTAAAATTAGCTGGAGCGGAATGGATAGTTAGAGTTGCGTGTATACAATAGTCTTATTTTGGCAAGTTTTCTTTTGACAATGTTGAAGCAGCACTAGCAACTAGGAAGTACAGCTTGCAGCAGGGAAGGACACTCTTCTGCTTTCTCAAGTTTCCTGTAGTTAAATAGACACCAAAAGGCTTTTCCTAGTACTACTACTGTCTTGTAGGAATACTTGATCTAATCCTATCTTTGATCAAATTCCTAATGGGTTACTTTTCTACAAGGCAGAACATTTTTCTTTTAATAATATGTATTTTGTAAGTTGGAAACATGAACTTGTGCACCAGTCACGTGGACTGTACTCCTTATTAAGTTTCACAACCTTCTTTAGAAAATATTGACTGTGTGTAACTTCAAAAGGAGAATTCTGGGCATCTTCATTCTATTGATGTACTTGTTTTTCTCCCATGCTGGTATTGTTTTCTATCATTTTTACCAACAGAAATATTTTTCCCTGACACCTATGGAAAAGACCTATGTTTACTCAACAGTGCAGCGTCAGTACATTGTTTAGAATGATTTCAACATGGTCCCAAACATATCGGACAGCTAGATAGCAGAGGTTAGCAACAGGAAATGGGAATAACTTCTGAACCGTTTCAGTAGATTTCCCAGGAAGGGCTTGCTTTCTGCCACTGCAAATTTTCCCAGAGATTTTGTCTGGTGAAGAGTTGCATCAAAAGAGTATTTTTGCCCAAACCTTGGGGCAAGCTCTGTCTCGGATTTACTAGTGAATGCAAAGAGGGTGAAAGTGCTGCTTCAAAGCCCTCTGTGCGCTTTCTGTACCAAGAGGGGGGGTGACCCCAGAAATAAGTTTTGATCTCTCTTCAGAACACAAGGCATGTCATCACCTCATTCATCTTCTTCTGGGACTCATAGCGTCTTAAGGCTAAGAAGCTCTCTTGCTTGCTGAAGTGCGTTCAGCAAAAAAACCTTGTCTCATCAGCAGATTTGAACACAACTACAGTCGAGTCAATTCCAATGCTGGCAGGGCAATACTCTACCCCACTAGTAACATGCCACTATTAGAAGACTGTGTAAAACGATTTTTGTACAAAGTAATCAGAGGGAAAAATAGAATTGGGAAGAACTGCACATTGTTCTGGAAAAAGCCTCCTGCCTCAGTCTTACAGACATCATTTGCTGGTATCATTTTTAATAGTTGGGGTTTTTTAAATTTTGTAGAAGAAAAAATATTACTGCACCTTTATGTTTCCTTAATAGAAGTACAGCCATTTCTTAATAGAATAGAAGTAAGCCATTTGGATATGTACAAATGGTCTTTTCAAATACATATGCTATAGCACACTGTGAAAGTAATTAGCTATAAAGAGAAATCTAAAGGTTTAAAAAGATTTTGGAAGAAAGTAAGTCTAAGGTGATAGAAGAAGAAGAAAACAGCAGTTTTCTTCTGGTGAACAAAAAACAAAGGGAGGACCTTGTACAGTGGAGATGTATTATTTGACTTCCTGAAAAACTGAGTAGGTTTGCTATTGCCAATGGTTTTCATTAGGAAGGAAGAGATTCCTTTGGCAAAAAAACCCCTTCAAACTGACTTGAGAAAAATGTTATGACACTTAACTTCACCAATCCTGAAGAAAAATTCTCATCACTTGATCTGGAAATCATGATGGTAATGGAGACAAGGATGTCTAAGCCATGCCATCAGGAACATCAAAAAGCATTAGAATGCAGGTAAGACTGAGCTCCTGAACTAGTGTGAAGAGAATGCAACAAAGACATTTTCCTTTAAGAGTCTTCAGGATGGAGAGCAGATCAAATTTTTTCATGTGAAGTATTTCTGAATAGAATGAATCTTCAAAACAACATTGTTTTCCAAAACCTGTTTACAGGATCTCTTACCATGATACACAGTTCCTATGAATAGAAAAAGCAAAGCACTTTTTTCCAAACTGTTGTGCACTCTTAAGCAATCTACAATAAAAATAGTATTTTTTTCATGCTGGGAATGATGTGAATTACAAAAAAGCCTTGTAGCACACTTGGCACTGTGGTCTCTTGATTAGCATAGCTTTTTATTCATCAAACACGTTTCACATTGACTATTTTTCTCTTTTAAATAACGGCATCTTTGTACTTATGCAGCATCCATGAAGAATTTCTTGGGTGTTATTTTGTACCTGATCCTAAATGGCAGGTTCTGCATTCTGCCATCTGTCTAGCTTTCCCATTTGATGCAGCTTCTGAGAGGTATTTTCAGAATCGAGGACTACTTGCAAGAATGATGCTAAATCCATGCATTTTACTCCTTGGTTAATGCAAAACTATTTTTCCTTTACACTTCAATGAGAACAGGAAAATAATGATGGTGAGTTCAATCCTTAGAGTAATCCAAAGAGGACTATTATCATCATTAGAAACCAAGCAAGGTGTATTTATTGCACATGCATGATACTCACTGATGCAAATTACCCTGTAAATTCAGAAGGAATCTGTATCATAGGAGTGGATGGACTGTTTCTATTGATATTTTGCTTAAAGCAGAAAATTAATTCTTTTGACAGCCAACTCATGATTGCAAGCTCACTTTCAACTACAGCTTTCAAACAGATGAAACATGTCTGTTTATAAAACGATACAGTACAGTACACAGTAGCAAGTCAGGTCATAGACATTGAAAAGAAAAAAACAGCTCAAAGGACAGATTCATTCACATCTACAAGCCCTCAAGAGTGTACAGGTCAAATGTCCCCAGAAAACTAGGCTGGTGGCGCAAATTCTCTATGTTGGCACCAGCAGAAGCAGCTGCTATCTTGATAGGATGCAATCTTGCTTACATCACCCTTCAGAGCAATCTTCTGTACCCCTGCCCAATACACCTTCTGCTCTATTCCTTGGACTTCACATTTGCATTTCTACAGAGTCCTGTCCTGCAAACTGACTCAAAGTTCAGGTAGTAGATTTCCAAGATTTAGAAATGTTGTGTGAGGTTCATTTATTTCATATTTCATTCCATCTAAGCAAACTGTAACTTTCTGAAGTGAAATATTTCGAGTATGTCACGTGTATTTTAATGTTAGCTCTGCTTCACATTAAAACTTCTCACAGACCCCTGTGATGCCTTGCTGCAAAAATATATAGCTGCCAAGAGTGGTTGTGGGAAGTTAGAATTGCCAGAAAACCGTACAAACAATCTAACAATAGAGCCTTGGATTTCTGAATATAATTGCACCATGTAAAGTCAAAATATAATATTTAAATGATTTTAGATAATGATGAGTGTGGGCTAGAGAGAATCCAGATAGAATTTTATTTTTTTAAACAGTTCCGGGAAAAACATGGCCTTGACTTGGAAGTATAGCAGGAAATATTTTTATACAGCATGAGTTCTCATTACCTAATCATATGATTTGTAGACCTGAATTGGAAACCAGGAAAGAAACAAAGAAAAATATTCAAGCTATAAAAGATGGGAGTTTAAAATTTTCTTTGTATTTCTGATTAAAGCTATTAGGTAGCTAAATGGTCACCCATTATTTTAAAAAGCATCTGGACATTAAAAATAGGTAAATTTCTGCGGGACTTGGATGTCAGCTATTCCTGAAAAGCTTTCCAACCCTGAATCAATCCACTTAAACGCAGCTGTATTTCAGATGCTCAGTGGAACTGTCCATGTAATGCAGATAGTTGACAAATAATCTGCAGAAAAAGCTAGATCGATTTGAAGATCTTTTCCTGTAAATGGTATTCACGTTATTTGTACAAACACACAGATGGGATTTCTGCTGTCTTCTTCAGGCCACTTCCTCCAGAGAGCTCTCCATCAAATCTCTCTAGTTCTACTCTTCTGGTGATCCAAAGTCAGCACTGGGATGGTCCAACTGCATGAATTACTGTCTGCTAGAGGTGCACCCTGAGGGCTTCTGTGTGCAGCATCACGTGAGCCCTACTAAAGTCACCCTGTTGGTATAAACTGAGCTAGCTGGACCTTAAGGGACAAGATTGTGCACTGATATTGTAAGAGAAATTAGGTACTAAGAAGGAGGCTGGAAGATTTAAATATTTCTGCCTCCAGCTTAAGCAACATTAAATCTTGGTCTTTATCTGAAAAACTAGGTGAATTAACCTATTTGGCATTCCTATGCCAAAAATGTCAGTAATACAACAAGAACCGTCAAAAGAGTAACAATTCCAATCATTACTTTGTAAAAGTAATTCATTGGAAGAAGTCGGGAAGAAGGATGAAACATGCCAATATCCTACCCTGAGAATCATTCTGTTGATTTGCACAGGTTTCTTATTATATACCCATCTAATGCATTGGACATGCATGCTTGTGATGATACAAATACTTGCAAAGCTTACCAGATAAACCATGTTCTCTTCAGACAGCAAAACATTTCTTGATGGTTGTGTTTGCTAATTACATTTAGACTCAATGTTCTTAAAGGTCTTTTCCAACCAAAGTGATTCCATCATTCTCTAAATCGCAGATCCTGCTTGTCTTGGTTGAGGGCAAATTTGGCAGCAATCCTCAAGAAGGGGTGATTTATTAAAAATATTGATCTAGTACTGATATCCAACTGTGACGGACAAAGGCTCCCTAACAGTTCAAAATTAGAAAGTGTATGTTTATTGCAACGCTGGGCAGCGTGCGGGATAGCTCCCAAATACACACTGTGATTTAGAGGTGATAACAGAGTCTTTTTATCTATACAAGTATTGAATACCCAAAAGACAAATACATATTCATAATTTAGGTACATCCCATCATTCCTCACTTCGTATGGTAATTAGTTCAAAAGCTATTAAGCACGCGTAGTTTGTTCCTCAAAATGAATCGGTGGTCCCTTTCATGGGGAGGGGTTCCAAAATGAGGAAATAAATGAAGTCTTCCTGGTTCTAAACTTTCTACATTTTCAATGCAAATATGACAAATGAACCCATTGGTAGAACTCCCATTCCCCATCTTCAATTGGTTTCAGAACAGAGGTGGCCTACAATTGTCTTATGTTCCTAAAAGCTATTTATGAGTTTCTGTATTCTTCATGATAAACCCAGCTAAGCAAACATGATGTTGACAAGCAATCAATTATTAGTTAACTACTAACTCTTAACTTCATCAAGGCCTACCTATTTATTTTGATAAACTCTAATAAGGCTTATCTCTGACTAAAACCTCAGCTCCTCTAAAAACCCTAAATTTCTTTAAAGTTCATGTCTCAGGGGGCCCCCCCCCAGAAAGCCCACCTACACGGCCCCTCCCCTCAACTGGTCTGGGAAACATTTCCTCTGAGAGAAGTGGAAAAAATCTGTTTATTTAACAGGGAAAGCACCCCCCAGCACAAAAATGAACAATACCAGGTGACAAAACTCAATCGCCGCTCTGAAGAGACAACAAATTCAGAAAGTCTCTCCTGTGGATGCTTGCTCTGTTATCAATCCCTCCGGCACTGGGAAAGGCTGCTGCCCAGAGTAGGCCCCCATAGGCCACAAAGTGCAAGCTCTCAGTGCTCTCCAGGTCCCAGTGTGGAGCAGGTTTGAACAGTTCCAAGAAAAGGGAAAGAAAAAAAGACAGTCCAGGGAAAACTCTGCCTCAGCCAGCTAAACCAACTGAAAAGCAAAGAGCACTCTGTTCTGCTCCATCAGTGCCCAGACAACACAGTGCAGCACAGAATGTGGAGCAGTGTTGCTTTTAGAAGGTGAGTGCAGCCTGTGATAACAAACTCCGTACTTCTTCTTCTCCCCACCTTTGCTCTCAGAAGCAGTCTTGAAGGCAGAGAATAGAATATCCAGCATTAACAGAACAGATGGCTGGGGATACAAGCATCATAAAGTCACCCTAGGACACTGCTCTACTGAGATATGTCACCAGACTATGCTAAGACAAAGTTTTGGAACTGCTAATTAAAATTCTACTATCACAGTGAAGCTGAGGAGGAAAGACAGCTCACTCCAGTTACCTTGTGGCATGCCAATACTTCCTTTCAATCACAATGGTTTTCGTCTTTAAGTCCGTGACATCACAGGCATAATTCAACATCTTTTGGGCAGGAAGGAAGATATTCTTCTTCTCATTATACTGATGGGTAAGCTGAAATGCAAAGCAGTTAATTCAAAGTGAAACAGCGATAAAGTCAATAGTAAAACTCACCACAGTTTTCTTTACCAAGCCAAGTCCTTACTATCCCAAAATACAAGAACAGCTGTAAAAGCCTTGTGGTTTCTTAATTTTTTCCTATACCTACATGGGAGGGTAAGGGATAAATGATCCCAAACAATGGTAATTCACAACAAAGCATTCTTGACATCATATTCAGCTTTTGCATAGTGAGCTCTTCACCTGATCAAGTTATTCCATTGCAATAGTTTGGGGAGTATCTTAGAGGGCTGGCTGTTGTTTGGTTTAAACCATCTTGATCATTCAGGAACCCAGTAGCAATGAGAAAGTTCAAAATAAGATAGTGCTACGCAGTGATTTTCCTATATGACAGATGTATTTCTACAAGACAGAAGGCTGACCTAATGCTTCCCTACAACATGGCTGAAGTGGCATCCTGTTCCCCATAGGTTTTTCCGTTTAATTTTAGCAGCTTTCTTACTAGATTAATGAGCTGAACTAACTCAAAAAGGAATCAGATAAGTGCCAGAGCTTTAAAACAAACAACAACAACAACAAAAAAAGATGCAAAATGGTGATTTGTGGGTGCGTTTGAAAACAGAAATTTTTTTGTATTTTTCATAGAGACATGGCATTCTCTAGAATGATATTGCTCCAACGCTTTGAGTTTGGTTTTCTTTTTCCCCCTCAATTGTAAATGTTATGCATTCTTTTTGGCCAGTTCAGGAAATAGATTTTCTGATACGTGTGAAAGACAGTCTAAAGTTCCCCTCATTTGCCTCACGACCATTCCCAGGACAGACACTGGGACCCTAAAGACACCGATGGGAATTCTGGCCTGCCAGTAATGGATGAACACCAAAAATCCTGAGGCCCCTGAGCAGAATTCTGGCCTGCCAAGTGATTGTTCACAGCTGTGTCTTCAGTGACTGCTTCTAGCAGGGCCTGCCAAAGGGCGACCCAGCCTATATGCTTGCACCTGCTTCACGACAATAGACCAGGAATTTTCCCACCTCTTGGCCAGATGAACTTGCTGGGGCAACTTGGTAGGCCCCCCCATGGAAAATCCTTCCTCTGCTCCACTACCACCGTGAGGCACCGAGGTTGAAGCCCCCCTACCAAGGACTGAGACTGAGACACCTGTAATTCTGATGCAGGGGTGCTGGCCTGACTGAAGCAGGATGCCTGCTGAGTGTTGCCTACAGATGTGCCTACAGGACCTAGACTGGTTTCCCCCAGAAAGCAGTCCTGAAACAGTGGGTCCCACTCACTGCTGATACTGACTTATCCTGCTGAGAACATGGACTGTCTGGACCCGTCTTCAATACCTTTTTCCCCCTCAGCAATTTCAATAGACTTCTTGATTGTATCTGTTCCCCCTCAGCCATTTCAAGATTCTGTTTCCCCCCTCAGCAATGGACTATAATAGAACCTTGAGTTCACCAGGACTTAACCTTGAGTTAACCAGGCAGGGCCATTATCTTCCCAACGTGACTAGGCAAACTCTGTCGGCTGGACTATGAGGACTTAGTCTCTCCACATTTGGTAGCTATACTCCTGTCTTGGTTCAGGGCAAATTTTGGGGAGAACCCCCAAAGGGGCTCCTCTAGGAAAGCAGATTCATTTGGCCCCTCCCCTATGAAATATTAATCCCAATATTACCGGGTGGGACGTGCCTGGGCTCGTCTGACCCTTGCTGCTGGGTCAAAGGCGGCAGCTGTGATGTTTCACCTCAGAGATACATTTGGCCGGCTGCATCCTGCAGCTAGGCACTCGCAACAAATCCAGGCATAGTAGAAACTCAGTTGACCTCTGGTGGAAAAGGTTCAGGGGACGGTGAAGAGAAAAAGGAGAGGATTCTGCTGTAGAGTTTTAATCCAGAGTTTATTCCAGGATGACAGACCTCTGAAACTTGTAACAGCTCCCAACAGAATCCAGACCGCATGGTCCCGTCTCCTTTTAAGCCCGGGGACAGGGGCAGGGGAAGGCACAGGTGAGCCAGCAACCAGGTGGGAGGAGGGGAAGGCTCAAAGGATAAAGACACTTGGACAGGCCAATGAGCCCGGACCTGAGGGGCATCTTTTGAACTTCTGCCAACCACACCATGACCCTGCTGGAATGTTAAGATTGATGGACAGCACTTAGCAGGAGGGCAAAGGGGGAGGGGAAAGGACAGGTTTCACCTATCCCAACACCTGAGGGATTTTCCTGTTTCCTGAAACAGGAAATGGCGTCACACTGCAACACTCCCCCCAACCGGTCCAGGAGAAAATAGCTCCTTGGAAAGAGGTGGAAAAAACCTGTTTATTAAACAATAAAACCTAAACAATATTGAACAATAAAACCCCTTGTTGCTCCAAAAGAGATGACAAACTGAGAAAGTCCCCTCCCTCGGTTGCAGTTCAGCTCACACAGGCTCTTATCAGTCCCTCCGGTGCTGGAAATGTTGCGGGCCGGGCCCGGCCTGGTGGGCCACAGGTGCTAGCTGCCGGTGCTCTTCTGGGTGTTCAGTCCAGAGCAGGTTTCAAGAGGTCCAAAGAAAAGGGAAAAAAGAAAAGAAACCACAGTCCAGGGAACTTCCTTGCCTCAGCAAGCTAAAACTAACTAAAAGCAAAGGAGAGCTCTGTCCCACTGTCTGTTCATCCACAGACAACACAGTCCAGGAGCAGGAATGTGGAGGAGTGAGTGCAGGGTCTGAAAACAAACTGCTGCTTCTTCTCTCCCCCCTTCACTCTCTGCAACAAGTCTTAAAGGTGCCAAACTTATGATGCAGCATAAACAGAACAAGATGATTGGGGTTAAAAGCATCATATAATCAGCTTAGGACAACTCCCTCTCTCTTTCTCCCCCTCTTTTCTATTCTTTTCCTCTCCCTAATTCCTTTCATGCATTTGCTGTGGTCATTCTATAAAGGTGCATTTCTTTGGATTGATACTGCAATCCCCTTTCCGTGTTGTCTGTTGCACTCCCAGATCAGTTAACCAACCATCACCACCCCCATTGGTATGAGCGGATCGTGACATTAAATTGGCATCATGGACAGGATTCTGATCGACAGAAGGGTCTGCAAGGCTGTTTGTAGTCTGTAACAGGGGAAGGACGGTTTGCTTCAGCCACACCTAGCCCCTCATCGCGAAAGGGTTGAACGAAGATGGAAAGCAAGGAAAGCTCTTTGAATTTCCCACAAACTGCGCACGCCCAGGTGAAATACGCCCCCATACTCTATTGAGGGTTCTGTCTTTAGAATTTCCCAAAAAATCTCTTAGCGCAAAAGGGGAAACTGTTTTTGTTTATGTGTGAATTTGGACTGTCTGGGAAGGAAGGGACAACTTGGAGGAACTAAGCAGGGCCTCCCAGGGAGATTTGGTCTCTTCACCCAGCCAGGGAAGCAAAGGGGAGCACAGCAAAGGCTGTGAGATTGTCTAACTTAAGTTTGCACCTCCCTGTCATGGTTTTGGTCCCTTCATAAAATGACTGAAAACTCTAGCACAAAAGTTACAGCTGAATTTTCTGCTCTGCTTGCTAAATAGAATGCCAAGCCTTCTCCAAGGGGGGAGATTTGGGCAGAGAACAGCTGGTTTAATTTAGAAAATGTCATAGATAGAATTTGTTCTTTACAACATGAAACAGAAGTTAAACTGGGCAAAAATAAAACCATCCTCTGCTCAGTTTTGGCAGCTTGTCTCACAGCAGCCATAGAAACCCTTTTTAAGCAAAGAAACGAGGAAATAGCAAGAATAGATTCCCTTCAAAACCTAGTTGAAATTTTGCAGAAAGAATTAAAGGAAGATAGAAATGAGATCTATAGGTTGCGAGCTGCCCTTAGAGAGGAACTTGCTAAGAATTCACATCATACTGATTCCTCTACAGAGCCAGAGGAAAAGGAAACTCCTGACGTTAAACAAATCTATCCCCGTCAGGAACTTGAGGCAGTAAAAAATTGGAGAGAATACTGCTGTCCTCGCTTGAGACCCTTGGTTCAAACAGAATAGAACTATCTTAATGATGAGGATTGTTGGAATGTTGGGGGACATAAGACAGATGATGCACTTTGGACCTGGTTAACATAAGAGATTTGATAACAGGATGCCTTGGCATAAACAAACGGAACTTTGAAAATTCGACCTGGATTGCAAGAAGATTAAATCAAACGGGTTTACTGGAAAAAGAAAATCCCATTAAACTCTGCAAGCAAGAGATGTTGTTATATGCGTACGTTTGTGGATATGATTTTAACCTAATCATTGTAGTACACATTACTAGTCTCCCTGCAATGGTATGTAAGTGCTTGTATCCCACAATCAAATTGGATTCTGATTACCGAGTGGGTCTCCCTGTCTCTCTGCATTGCTGAAAGAGGATCTTGACCCACCTATCACAACTAAACAAATACCGTTCAGTGCTACCGAATTAGCTAAGCTGTCAAAAGAATTTGGGCGCCTCCCACAAGAATCAGAGACAAATATGTCCTCCGAGTGTCCCTCGATGGTGGAGATCAAATTAAATTAACCGGAGGCCAGTGGGTACTGGGGACATGGAGCCTTCTTCACAACAGGAGATAAGGAGGTAAGCGTGATGCATGGTCCCTGACACAGGGTGCGTCTTTCTGGGCCGGGAGAATGAATCCTTTGGAACGGGGTGACCCCCTGGCAATCGTTGACACCACCGACCAGCTCTTAGAAAGTGTCCACAAAGCCGCCTGCCTGCAAAAGATTCATGAAAAGAAATTAGTTCCTGGTTTTGAAGGCCCAATGCAATTACCTGTGAAGCCAGAACTAATGACCGATTGAACTCGTGGGCTTCCAGAAACACTTAGACATACAGCAATGACTCTACAGAAAACCATAATGGCTTTGAATCCTGTAGAAAGACTAGATAAGATTCCTCAGGAATTCCCCTGACCAAAGTGGACCTAGAGATCCTGGCTTCACTCCCTACTCTTCCCCCTCACAGCCCTCAGCTTCTCAATCTGATTCACCTGCCAGTAGCCATAAAGTTTGGACATGAGCTGAAGTTGCAGTAGATCTGATTAATTATTGTAGACAATATGGACCTATAAAAACCCCGGCACAGAAATCAGAAAATAACAAAGGTGTTTGGTTTATTGGGGCTCCTCACAGTGAAAATATAGAGAAAGGAAAACAGATCTCTAACTGCCACCGTTGGTGGTTGTTGGGAATTCAAAAGTGGGTCCCCAAAGAGGTGATGGATGGTTTGCCCCTTGAGAAATTGCAGAAAATAATAAATAATTGGCACCAGCAAAAACCGAATCCATTGGCTCAACCCAGTGCACCCCTCCCTTCTCAGGGACAAAAACTAACCCTCCCCCAGCTTCTCCCACAGAACACAGGCAGTGAACCAAAACCAACAGGGTTTTCGGGAAACAAATCTCTCTGCCGCTTACAGGTGGGCAAAGGGGCGGAGCGTGGGTTTATTTAAGAATGCTCACTAAAAATAAATCAGGATATATATTAAGCCCAGCTATCACGGGCCTCCACAGGCTACTAGTAACCTTTTTGATTGACGTTGGGGCTCAAATCTCTGCACTAACAAAAAAGGATGCCCAGAGGTGTGGAATTGTTCCAACTAAGAGACAATGCTGTGTTCTTAATGCTCTGGGAACTACAGAATCTATGAATGTTGCCTTAGCCAAACTGAGGCTCCCTGGAAATGAGCATCAACTAGTCATCAAAATGGTAATTGGGAACATTCCAAATAATTGATTAGGAATGGGTGTCCTTGCTGGGAGGCAGTGGGAAGACTCTGAGGGATTTCTGTGGTCTTTTGGCACACTGCCACTTAACATTAGGCTGCTTCAAACCGCACCCTCCCTGCCCTATAATCAAACAACTAATGTAAAACAGTACCCTCTACCTTCTGGTGCCAGAGAAGGTATCAAAGCGGTTCTACAGGACTTGAGAAACCAAGGGGTAATAATTCACACACATTCTCCTTTTAATTCACCGGTATGGCCAGTCTGAAAAGCCAGTGGAAAGTGGAGATTAACAGTAGATTTTCGCAGGCTTAAAGCCAACACAGACCCTCTTACAGCACTGGTCCCAAACTTAGCTGAATTAATAACATCAATTCAAGAAAAGGCTCACTCAATCATGGCAATGGCAACTATGGATGTCAAAGACGTCTTCCTTATGATACCTATACAGCCAGAAGATATAGGGACCATTTTGCCTTCACATGGGAAAGGACGGCAATACACTTGCACTAGGCTTCCCCAAGGCTACAAACACTCCTCCACTTTGGCCCACCATGCTTTAGTTGAGGAATTAGAAAAAATACCCAAACCTGATCCTGCTGATCCTGTAGCTGATAATCAATACATTTAAGACACTCTGGGGGGGGGGGGGGGGGGGGGGCGGGGGGTGGGTGGTGGGGAGGGGGGGAAGGATGA
Source organism: Agelaius tricolor (assembly GCF_023055355.1). NCBI lineage: Eukaryota > Metazoa > Chordata > Aves > Passeriformes > Icteridae > Agelaius > Agelaius tricolor. The sequence continues at coordinate 747,170 of NW_027269288.1, forward strand.
AATAGAGGTCGTAGGGAAACATCAGCAGAAAATAATCTCTCACTTAAAAAGTCTTGATTTGCAGATACCCGCAGAGAAAATTCAGAAACCTTCTCAGGAAGTGAAGATTTTGAGAATTTGGTGGAAAGGAGGCATGACATGTATTCCACCCGATTCCCTAACCTCTTTAGATCAGATTCAAAGGCCTGAATTGAGGAAAGATCTCCAGCAAGCTCTAGGACTATTAGTGTTCTGGAGAAAACACATCCCAGATTTCTCAATAATTGCTAGGCCGCTTTTTGACTTGCTGAGGAAAAGAATGAAATGGGATTGGACTCCTTCTCAGGAAGAAGCATTGCAATTACTGATTTTTGAGGCAACAGCTCACCAAGCACTAGGCCCTATCCATCCCACAGATCCCTTTCAGGTGGAATGGGGATTTGCCTCCTCAGGGCTATCAGTACACATTTGGCAGTGGGGTCCTGAGGGTCCAACGGGGCCTCTTGGTTTTTATTCCTGTGGTTTCAAAGATGCTGATACACTACCTGGGAAAAGGGGTTGTTTGTAGTTAGCTTAGCTCTCCTAGAAGAGGAAAAAATTGCATGACAAGAGCTTATTGTATTAAGAAGCCCTTTCAAAGTTATCAAAATCGTCAATAATGGGAGCCCCACCCCCCCCCCCCCCCCCCCCCCCAACCTGACGGGGTAGCCCAAAGGGCCTCAGTTAGGAAATGGTATGCTCAGATGGAAGGCTATTGTAATACCGTCTCACTAACGGAAGATGCTGCTAAAAATCTAACAATCCAAGGCACTGAGAGCCTGGTTAGCAGCCAAGATAAATCTGCCTCTGTAATCAAAGCTGCCCTTCCTTTCTCCCCCGAACAAGCAGCAAGTTCTTGGTTCACAGATGCCTCTGCAAAACGGGAAGGGAAGGTATGGAGATCTAGAAGAGCTGTCTTACACAATTCATTTGGTGAAAGAATCATTACCGAAGGGGAAGGCAGCGCTCAGGCTGGGGAACTCATAGCTGTTTGGAGTGTTTTCCGATGTGAGGCACAGAACATTTCTCTTGTCTGCATTTATACCGACTCTTACGCAGTGTACAAAGGTTATACTGAGTGGCTTCCTTTCTGGCAGCAAAATGATTGGGAAGTTCACAGAATTCCAGTGTGGCAAAAGGAAAAGGGGCAAGAAATTTTAGATGTTGCAAGCCAAGGAAATGTTGCTATTGGTTGGGTAGCTTCTCAGCAAACAGATGGAAATCCAGCAGGAGAGTGGAAGAATAGAGCTGATGAACTAGCAAGGCTCAGCCCCCTGAAAAAGGAACTCATTCCTGAGGACTGGGATCAACTATTAGAATGGCTGCATGGAAAAAGACAGCACCCAGGTGCGAAAGATTTGTACAAAGAAGCTCATGCTTGTGGTTGGCTGGTTACCAGGGAAATGTGTAAAGCATGCGTATCGGCCTGCAAGCAATGTCACAGGTGACTGGAGAGACATCCTTGAGAAGATGACCCTCTGCATTTAAGAAAGGGTAAAGGCTTATGGGACGCGTGGCAGGTAGACTATATTGGCCCCTTTAAGAAGTCAGGAGGTAAACACTTTGTGCTAGTAGGAGTAGAAAGTGTATCTGGGTTGGTTCAAGCTGATGCTTTGAAAAGAGCTACAGGTGATAATGCGGTTAAAGCTTTGCAGGGGTGGTTTGGAACTTTCCCAAAGCCACAGGAAATTCAATCTGATCACAGGTCCCACTTCACTGCTAGAGGTGTACAGCATTGGGCAAAAGGTGAAGGAATTAAGCGGTCTTTCCACAGCCCTTTCCACTACCCTCAAGCTAAGGGGATCTTAGAAAGGACCAAGGGTTTTTTGAAAGGACTTCTGAAGCCCCGGGAGGGAAATTGGGACGTTCGGTTATGGGAAGCTGTTAAAAGAGTGAACAGTAGATGGGGGGTGAATGGATGTCCCAAAATCACTGCCTTTTGCCCAACAGCTCCAAGCATCGTTCCCTTACTACGGCGACCTGACGATTCAAAAAGTCCAGCACATTACCCTGGACAACCTGTTCTGGTGGACCTCCCTACTGTAGGGGAAGTAGCACTAGTGCTGAAAACCCCTCTGAAGAAATATGCATGAGTAGCCTCTGATGCTCTAGGGAAAGAGCATTGGATAAATACACGCTGGATAATCCTATCATTTTAACTCTTTTCTGCCCTCAGTGGAAGGATTTCTGTTGTTTTTACTTTTACAGAAGAACCCTGAGGAACATGAAAATCATCTGAACCATGATAACACTGGTGATGCTTTTCTGCATCCTACCACAATTCCATGGACAGGATCCTGCTGCGTGGTTGTGGTCTGAAGCTACCCTCCATCCCACTAATGTTCTAGGAGCGTATCCCAAGGGTGGCCACCCAAACCTAGAGCCTCTAGTGCTGCATGACCCCCAGGTATATGGTCCAAGTGAGTGGGGATGGGATCAGAAGGACTGGACTAGAGCCCTAACTGGAACAATTGGTGAGTCGATTGTGGAAGCATGCAGAAAAATGGAAGGATCTCTCTATGAGAAATCCACCTCCATCACAGTTGCCGGAAATTTTGTGGAACCAGATGGGAAAAATGATCTGGATATCCCTTCAGCGAGACTGTGTCCTACAAACAAGTGGGAGTGTGCCAAACAAATTCCCCTTACTCTGTGTTGCTGCCAGGAGTATGTTGGTAATTACACTCTAGGTCGCAAAACGAACAATGTTGCAAGTACAAAGGATTGTAAAAATGAACCAATTGATTGCTGGCATAATTTGACGTTAACTAAACCGACTTAAGTGACATGCCGCTGGCAAAATAACTTGACCAACCTGTTAGGTTGAAAAGGCTTAGTTCATAAATTTAAGATAGACGCTATAACAAAACCCACGCTGAGTACCGTAGTTACATCCCAGTGGAATAGACGGGACTGAGAGCATGAAGCCCACACTGAGCACCATAGTTACACCCCAATGGGTAGAAGGGACTGAGAGCACAAAGCTGACATTGAGTACAGTAGTTACATCCTAGTGGGCAGAAGGGACTGAGAGTCCCCTTAGTCAATGTGGCCTTGGTCCCAAGCTTTTGTTCACTTGGCAGGAATGGGAAAAACAAAAAGCCTGGCAGCTTCAAGGGGGAGTGGGAGAAGGAATTAGCCGAAGGATTTGTGGAACTGCTTATAGCAAAGCAATCTCAATCAGTGTTTTGACAGATCAGACAAATAAGCGTGAACAGGTTTGTACGCCCCCAAGCGTACAAGACTGTTGGCACAATTTTACATTAACACAAACTGCAGAAGTAGTTTGTCTTTGGTCCAAAACTAGTGAAGGCTTTTCTTTTAAGTTGATAATAAATGGTATGAACCAACCTTCTACTACCACCACTCCGGCCCAACCACCGCTTATGCTTAGCCTGAGAAGTTTTGAAATTGGACCATATATAATCAGGAAAACTGGTCAACAACACATATTGTTCAATCTGGCACGGTCTCTTAAACAAGTCAAATTTTGCTGATGATGCAAAACAATGTCTCAGAAATTCAGCCGGCCTGTTTGCCTTTTTTGCGGACTTCCTTTGAGGGTTGGACCACCTGGCTGCAAAAACAGAAAGTCCGTTTTTTCTTTAAAAACAGACACTAAGAGACATAACCGGTGTTTTGGGAACAGGTTTTGGAATTCTAAATAGTATTGATTCTGAAGTACACTAATGGATAAATTGGCTGCCACAAAATGGTTAGAGATTTGACCAAATTAAAACAACCACTGCAATCATCCTTATTGGCTTTGGGAACACAGCAGGGCTTGCTATCAAACATATTACCAGCTTGGGAAAAGGTAAATGTAAGTGATCACAAATTGGTAGACTGATGCACTCGGTGCTACACCAAACAACCTTTCTTTGGCTCTTAGCTGTATCCAGGCACAATTGTCGATGCAGTCAGTTGCTGCCTCAATGATAAGAGAAGGTGAAGGCAATTTTCCTACTGCAATTCAGAAAAGAATTTGGGACAGTGCCACTGATTTTGAAAGAGAATTCCAGTCCTGGTGGAACTTGGTGAATTTTACTTATCACCCCATTACAAACACAGCCACAGCTCTTGCGTTAACCGTACGCAATGCCTCAGTGCATTTGAGATTTCCTATTATTGCATTAGAGCTAAATCATGATGGAGCTATTCCCAATCTTTCTGAACATAGACAATGGGCCCATCAAACTGGTAAAAAATGGCAACATGTTAATTTGGAATCTTCTATTGTCCGAGAACTAGGCTTCATCTGTGAAAGTAATGCAATTACAACTCAGGTTGTTTGTTTGGACACAGAACAAAATATCTGTCATTTTGAAATTCGTCCTAACGAGACTTTCGAAACAGTCCTTAAATATATAGGCAATGGGTGTGGGTGCTTTAGAACTGCTTGTGATACGGTATTTGTAGAAAATGCAGTAGTGGATAGTAAAAATCATTCAAATTGTTGCGCTTGTAACTTTACAAAATTGAGGGATGTGATTTTTCTTCAGAAGCTCCAGTTACCTCCCATTACCTTTTTCAATCCAATTAAAGAGTGATTCACAAACTATTACTGTCCTAGGGTGACGTTATGATGCTTGTATCCCCATCCGTGTGTTCTGTTGATGCTGGATATCATGTTCTGTGCCTTCAAGACTGGCTGTGAAGAGCGAATGTTTTGTTTTGGTTTTGCTATCAGCCGCTCCCCCACAGCTGGCACGACACAGAGACAGGGCAGTACATGGGTGCTGCTTTTGCTTTTTGCTTTGCTTTTCGCTTTGCTCTTGCTTCGGCTTTGCTCCTGCTTTGCTCTTGCTGTTTTGCTCCTGCTCATTAGTTAGTTTAGCTAAGCAGTCCAAATTTTCCCTGGACTGTTTCTCCTTTCCCTTCTTTGGACCTACTCGGACCTGCTCCGGACTGGGACCTGGGAAACACCGAGAGTTTGCACCTTGCGGCCAAGGTGCAGCAGCTACCCCAGCACAGGACAGACTGATAACAGAGCGAGCACTCCCAAGAGAGACTTTCTGAAGTTGTCTACTTTTTCAGAGCGGTGAAAGAGTGGTGCCATCTGGTATTGTTCCTTTTGTGTGCTGCGGGGTGCTTTGCCTGTTACAGAAACAGGTTCTTTCCACTTGTTTCCAAGGAATCCTTCCCGACCCGGTTGGGGGGAGGGGCCGTGTGGGTTTGTTTTCTGGAGGGTCCACCTTTTGGAGGTTTTTTCTCCCAAATTTGCCCTAAACCAGGACATTTACCTACTCCCATTGGGATGAACATTACTTTGGTAAAGCAATCTTTGCTTCATCAGGACTTCATTGAAATATTGGAGAAGATCAAGAAGAATAGACAGAAAGCACTGGTAACTGTTCATCACAATGTGAAAGAAATACACCATGTCATAGAGAGAGTAAGAAAAGATGCTGAACACAGGTGGTAGGATACTCTTTTTGGGTGGTCACCTACTGCCACAAGAGTCCTGAACAGTATGTGTCATCCCATCATTGCCCTTTTGCGTTTCGTTTTGATTGGGGTTTTTTAATCAGCAATCTTACTCATTATGAATTGGAGAATGATGAAAGAGTTAACAAAATTGATGTCTGTCATTAATGCACACAACTTGGCTGATGTCCTTTTCACTGTGGCCATCTCCAAGACTATTGACACAAGGCGACTATAAATGAGAGGATGTGTTTTGAAATCGTCTTCAATTTTCTTTGAAGATTATAAGAAAATTACTTTTGATTTTTGGGGAATTGTATGGAAAAAAATATTTTAAATGAACTGTTGTTGATTTGTTTATTGCTTTATTGCCTTTGATTATTTGTGATTAGTTTCAGATATTTGAAAAAAATGTTTCAAAATAATATGGTCTAAATTACTGTTATTATATTTGTTTCTTGTTTCCTTACCTCCGCCTTTTTTTATCTTTTCTTGTCCTTCCCTTCTCTCTCTCTGTCTGATGTATTGTCTCTGCTTTCCAGGATATGCTACCAATGCGCGACAAGTACACAACAATAGTACAGAACACTGCTGATGAAGACCCTTTGAAGCCTGTCGTGAGTCACCAGGTGCTGTGAAAGACAGTCTGAGGTTCCCCCCATTTGCCTCACGACCGTCCACAGGACCGATATCAGGACCCTGAGGACCCCGATGGGACCTCTGGCCTGCCAGTAATGGATGAACACCAAAAATCCTGAGGCCCCTGAGCAGAGTTCTGGCCTGCCAAGTGATTGTTCACAGCTGTGTCTTCAGTGACTGCTTCTAGCAGGGCCTGCCAAAGGGCGACCCAGCCTATATGCTTGCACCTGCTTCACGACAATAGACCAGGAATTTTCCCACCTCTTGGCCAGATGAACTTGCTGGGGCAACTTGGTAGCCCCCCCATGGAAAATCCTTCCTCTGCTCCACTACCACCGTGAGGCACCGAGGTTGAAGCCCCCCTACCAAGGACTGAGACTGAGACACCTGTAATTCTGATGCAGGGGTGCTGGCCTGACTGAAGCAGGATGCCTGCTGAGTGTTGCCTACAGATGTGCCTACAGGACCTAGACTGGTTTCCCCCAGAAAGCAGTCCTGAAACAGTGGGTCCCACTCACTGCTGATACTGACTTATCCTGCTGAGAACATGGACTGTCTGGACCCGTCTTCAATACCTTTTTCCCCCTCAGCAATTTCAATAGACTTCTTCTTCTTGATTGGATCTGTTCCCCCTCAGCCATTTCAAGATTCTGTTTCCCCCCTCAGCAATGGACTATAATAGAACCTTGAGTTCACCAGGACTTTGAGATCTTCCCAACGTGACTAGGCAAACTCTATCGGCCGGACTAAGAGGACTTAGTCTCTCCATGTTTGGTAGCTATACCCCTCTCTCTTTCTCCCCCTCTTTTTTATTCTTTTCCTCTCCCTGATTCCTTTCAGGCATTTGCTGTGGTCATTCTATAAAGGTGCATTTCTTTGGATTGATACTGCAATCCCCTTTCCAGGTTGTCTGTTGCACTCCCAGATCAGTTAACCAACCAACCAGTTAACCAACCCCTTGGTATGAGCGGATCGTGACAATACCTTCTTTCAAGCTGCACTTGGTTCTAGTCCATAGAAGCACACTGGTAGGTAAAAGTAGACTCTAAAAGATAACATTCAAAATGTATTTCCCTTGTCTTCCCATTAAAGCAAGTGAAGAAAGCAGGCAGGAGATCTTCAGATAACATGCTATGCAAATTGAAAAGATTCTGTCCTTATTTGAAGCAACTGAGGAACTCACACAATGAAATACAGTTCAGACAGATGGAAGGGTCACAGATGATGTCAAATCTGTACTTCCAATGTTTGAATGAAGCAAGATTTCTTGAAGTACAATCCTATAAAATGAAGGTGAGTTTGCAGAAGCAATTGAACTGGGTCTGCTTTATAAACACAATGTTTTCTAAGTAACTGAGGATTCAGGAAGGCAACCTTGGAATTTCAAGGATTTAGAAACATACAAATACCAAGACTGGCAGTTCATTAGCTTTAACAGTCTCTTCAAATAAGATCTATTTTTAACTTCTTCTTGTAGTAGGTCTGAAGACATTAGGAACGATGCAATAAAACAAAACAAACAACAAACCAAAACAAAACCAAAACAGCTTTCTCAAAAAGCTTGGAGAAACCAGAGAAATTATGATTTTTAGGGGTTAAGTAGTCCTTTAAAAGTTGTCTCTGGGAAAAGAGATAAAAAACCACTAATTGACTGGGGAGTATATTCCAAACCTGTACTGAAGCATGTAAGGGACAAGAGCCTGGAATAAAACTACTATGCTGGGTTCATCTGTTAAAAGCATTCCAGAATGGTTGAAATTATCAATCACATAAGGTGGGATTAAAAAAAAAAAAAAGAAAAAAAGAAAAAAGAAGAAAACATAGAGAAAAAAATATTTTGAAGATGTTTTCCCATTCCCAGATGGCATAACAACTTTATTTCATTTTGTTCCTAAGACTGATTAATAGCTTATGAAGTGTTTTACAATTGAGAGTGAGAGTGTTCACACTAACCGTACAATTTGGATGGATCTCTTTTACTTTGCACAGCAGCAGATACGGTTTAGCACTCCACAGTTCAGTCCCCGAAAGTGAATGGGTGTGGCAGATTAAACCTACCTGGCCAGTCCACCAGAATGCTTAATTATCTTGGAAAATGCTTTGCTCTATCTCATTATCTGGACATGTCTCTCTAGCTCCGCTTTGAGCTCCTTGATCTTTCATCGACAGGATGAGATCCAATTTAGCTTAGCAAGGACATAGCCTTTCAAAACCACATCTTTTATCTTCTGCATTCATCCAAGTACATTTCTACTGCAGGGAACCCTGTGGAAGATCCTAGTTGTTTTGTTTCTCAGATAGTTGTTGCATAAAAGAGCTCTTCTTTTAATTTTTTCCCTGCTAAAGGATAGGCTCTGTACTTAACTGATTGTGATGCTAACTCATTATCATCTATTCTTCAGTTGTACAGAGTAGGCAGCAAAGTTTTCTTCTGAAGACATTCATTTAATGAGAAATGCTGAAGGTCTGACTTTAGTTGCAAAGGTCACTGATTGACCGGTTGCAAAATTGTTAAGTCTAGTAAGAGCAGGAAAAGTGTGCTGTTGCTGTGCCTGTAAATGTCGTGTCAGCTGCTGTTGGGATAAAAAGCATGAGCATAAGAAAACATGGATAGAGAAGAAATTTGTTGTGATTTCTGCACAAGAGGAAGTATGAAGCACTTATTTCAGTGGCTAAGACAGTATCATCATTGGGCCAGTTCTCTTCAACATCTTTTGAACAACCTGGACACAGCACTTGAAGGAATATTAAGACAGTTTGCCAAAGACACTAAATTGGGAGGAGCTGTGAACTAACTCCCTTGAGGGCACAGAGACCTTGCCGAGAGACCTTGCCAAATAGGAGAGATGGGCAATTCTTGCTGGCCGGGAGTCTATGCACAAATCACAAAAGGGGCGGGACTGCTGGGGACGGCGTCTCAAGCTGGTTTTTTTCCAGCATCAGTCTCATTACATGGTGATGACAATGGGAAGCTGCCAGCAGCTCACGTCCCCAGCAGCAGACAAAGAACTTAATGTTACAACTGACTTGAAAAGTTTTTTGACCAATCACACAAAGCAAAAGCATATTGACAGTACTTCTATCCAATCACTATAAAGACATGTACCTGGGCTTAGAACAATGCTCGCTTCTTTCGAATAAAAGACCTGCTTGTAAGCCTTAAGATACAATGTACAGAGCTCCATTATTAAGCTTAGAACTACCTAACATCACGCTAGATATACTTTGCTGTAGCTTAGGGAGTTATTCTAGACAAGCATTAATACACAGACCATTGTTCCATTTGTCCTTACTTTTCTACTTCTCATCTAATTTTTCTGCTGACAAACCTTATGACTACTGCTTAGCTCCAATGACAGTTCTGCTGTCTCTGAGGCCTTCCTTTTGCAGCTTTCCCAAACCCCTCTGTTTTTGAGGATTCCCACAGGCAATCACCAACCAGATGGAGTGGAACAAGGGCAAGTGCTGGATTCAGCACCTGCAACAGGGCAATCCTGGTGGGTGTATAGACTGGGGAGGGAGCAAGAGGCTGGGAGAAGCACTGCAGAAAGGGACCCAGGCTCCTGGCCAATATGGCAAGCTGAATGTGCATCAGCAGTGCCCTGGCAGCCAGGAGGGCCAAGCCTGTCCTGGGGTGCATCAGGCACAGCATCACCAGCTGGGCAAGGGAGGGGATTGTCTTGCTCTGCTCTGCTCTGCTCTGCTCTGCTCTGCTCTGCTCTGCTCTTCTCTTCTCTTCTCTGCTCCGCTCTGGGGCGGAATCACCTTGGTATTAGAAAGTCCTCAAATGAGGTCTACAAAGACAGGACTCAAAGAAATGGCATGCAGCTGAGTCAGGGGAGGTTTAGGTCGGGTATCAGGAAAAAGTTTTTAACCCGAGAATGGCTGGGCACTGGAAGAGTCTCTCCAGGGAGTGGTCACACCATCACAACTGTCTGAGTCTGGGAGTTCAAGGATGGCCCCAGGCAGGGCCAGGAGTTGGACTGATGATGATCCTGATGGGGTCCTTCCAATTCAACAGATTCAACGACTCAATGGTTCTGTCCTGGCCACTCAAGGTATATTGCTTGGTCTCATCAGATTTTGATCTGCTCTTGTTGTTGGTCAGACTTTGTCCCTAGTGGCTAATGATATTTATCACAAAAGACAAAGTGCCTTTTCTCAATTTTCTCAAGCAATTGGAACATGCGCCTTAGAATCCTAAAAAAGTCTTTTCTTTGAAACAACACTGTAGTGTTTTTCACTGCCCAGTAGTCTTTCCAGATCTTAAGGAGAAAGAAGGCAAAATGAGGGGACGTATTACAATGAATGATTGTCAGTTTTCCGGTTCTTTAGCAGTATATTTGTACTTCCACTATTCTTTTCTGTAAAATCATGGTTTTCTATAGTATCCAATTTTCTAGCAAGACACATTTCTGCAACTGAGCCCATCAGTCTTTGTGAAAAGATATTGTCAAAAGTACAAAACATATGACTAGGCAGTGACAAGTGAGGGAAAAAAGGAGTATGAGAAGCAGCTGCATGATACTAAAGTGAGACAAGAAGGAGGAGAAGGTGCTCCAGGTGACAGAGCAAAGAATCCCCCACAGTCCCTGGAGGACATCATCATCAAGCAGGTTGTCTCCCAGCAGTCCCTGGAGAACCGTGGAGGAACACAATGGAGCTCGTGGGGAGCTCCATGCCACAGCAGGTGACTGTGCCTTGAAGGAAGCTGCAGCTTGTGGAGGGAGAGAGGGCCAGAAAAGCATCCTTGACCTCTTGGAAGAGTGGAAGAGTACGTGCAAATCTTCAACAGCTGCTAACTCTAATCTATTCTCTTTCCACTTCTTGTCTTAGGTAAGTAAGAAGACAACGCAAGAATTAGAAGCCTAAATTCTTTTGCTTGAGGCTCCCATTCTTTCTGCCATTCTCTTCCAATTTAGTTTGAAGTAAAACTCATGATAAAGTTCTTAAGGCTTGATGTTCAGGCTTTTCAGAAAATAGGGAGTGCAAATAACTCTTGTCACTGTCATTTTTTTCAGAGAAGGAAAAAAGGGAAATTACTGGTTTTCAAGGACTTACGGAAATCCATTGGAAACGGTGGTGAGACTGAAGAGTTTACTTAATCTGAAAAGAGAATGTCGTGGAGCTACCTCAGCTCTGTACAAGTTTTTTTACCAGGAAGTCTAGACTTTTAAACAGACTAAGGACACAATAGTTATCTCTGGGAATATTTTAGTATGTATAGTACATTCATCTTTAAATAGTTCTATCTGTTTGACAGTTATGACTTGGGCTTTAATTTTGATGTGAAAAGAAATATTTGTGATTCAGATCATTTCCATTTCTGAAGCATTTCAGTTGTTGACTGGTTTTGCTGTCTCCTGAGGGCGGGAAAATAGTCTTTGTACCAATACTGAAACAAACTAGATGGAAAAATTTGTTTTCCTCATTCTTTTCTGTCTATTTGAACAGGCACAGCAGCAAGACCACTGCTATGAGTCTGAGTGGCCCTTCCACTCCAGGATGACAAACTTGTAGTGGCTAGTATGTTATTTGCACCCATTTCTGATGCCGGCTGTTAACTGTTGTGCAGAAAGATCTGTCAACCTTTTTCCCAGGAAGACACTTCTGAATTGCTTCACTTGTCTCTGAAGCAGAGAACTAAGCTGGCACTCCATTTCTGAGATCTTGCTGTGGTAGCCCCCAAACCCATTTCTTTCAAATGCCTTTTACTTTCAACCCAAGCACTTCATTACTTCATGATGTAATCTCTTGTTCTTAATGTTCGGGAATTGTTTTAGACTGATAAGAACATATTGCAGTAAGCAGGTAGAACATCTATCTTAAGCAGTATCCATCACTTGGCTTTGGTTCATGTATCATAACATCTGCAAGGCATGTCATTTACAATCAATGGATGGGCTGGGGTAACGGGCCACAGGTTTAGGAATCTTTCTCCAATTAATTTTGCGTTAAAATTTAGCTCTTATCATTTCAATTGGGTCTTTATTAAAACAATCATCTATTTATTACCTGTACCACAATGACCAGTGTACCTGTACCACAGTCAACAGTGGCTGAGCATCCTACAGCAATTCCAAGAAGAAGAATGGTCTGAGCCCCCAGTGCAGCACAAGAAGTCTGTCATCAAGCCAGAGTCCCGCAGGCATTTTCTCAGCCTGGAGAAGAGCAGACTCCGGGCAAATTGTTAGAGCAGCTCTCCAGTAGCTGAAGACAGCCTACCAGAAGGAGGCAGGTGAGCTACACAAGGGCACGGAGCGATAGGAAAAGTGTGGATGGCTTTAAAACCTGAAGAGGATAGGTTTCCCTTGGCTATTGGGAAGAAATTCCTTGCCAAGATGGTTGTGAGACACTAGAACATGTTGTGGGTGACCAATTCCTGGAAGTGATCAAGGCCAGCTTGAATGGGTCTTTGAGCTTAAGGCGCTCTAGTGGAAGGTGTCCCTGACAATGACATGCTGGGGAGGACGTAAGTGAATTTAAGGTCCCTTCCAAAGCCAACCATTCCATTATTCTATGGTAATCATTCTGTACAGTAGCAGTAAGAAGTTGAAGCTAGAAATAACATATTCATGCTGAGAAACTGCTATCCAAGGAGTTGAACGGTTTGGGTCTCACATTTATGGGCCATTTAGCAATACTATATCTAATATCTAGTCCTCGCTCTTTATCATACACGCAAGTATTTTATCATTAACGTTTCTGACATTTGGGAATTTTCTTCCCTTCTCTTTCTTTCTTTCTTTTTTTCTTTCTTTTTCTTTCTTTCTTTCTTTCTTTCTTTCTTTTTCTTTCTTTCTTTCTTTTCTTTCTTTCCCCCACTTCCTTCCTTCACTGCCTTCCTTCCATTATGTCCTTCTTTCTGCCAAGTCCTTCTGCCACTTCCTTCCCTCCCTCCCTCCACTTTGATGTTAATTTGCAAACTGTCAAGTAGTTACAGGAAATTACTCTTCTTAAATATCATTTTGAAGCTTAGAAATGAATAACAAAATTGTGTCAAAACAGGGCATTTAAAAGCCATCTGAAAGTGAGAACTAGCTATTGAAAAGACAAAAATACAAAAATGAAATGATGGAGTGGATGGTTTTAAGGGATATTCTTTGTATGGCTTTGATACAAAGGAGGATCTCAATTTTTACACCTTCGAAAAACACATCTTGAAACTTACTACTTTCCGTGACAAAAATATTTCCAAAACAAGGAAATTGATTTATGCAGATGAAAATATCATCTCCCAAATAGTCATCATCAAGTCCAAAAATTACCTTGCTTTTTACATAGTAAGATTTATGGAGATTTCTATTCTCACACAAACAAAGAAGAATCTCTCAAATGACTAGAAAATTTTTAAAAGCAAAATAACCTTGAAGAAAAAAGATCCAAAAAAGAGCAGGGAATTATATACGTCCACACTTGTTACATGTTGGTTATTAATATTGGCTCTAGTTTGTTGGCGAGTACACTTCCCATTCACGCACGCAGACACCCCTCTTCCTCCTGCACACAGATGTGTGATATTGGGTCTCAAAGAATGGACTATTTGCTCTTAGATAGGTTTTGGTTCTCAAAGTCAAAGCGTAGTCTTCCTGGCTCTATTACCAGGATTTTGTTCCGGGAAGGGAATGTGCTTGTGCCTGTTAGAAATGGGGAGGAGGGGACAGAAAGCAAAGCCATTTGAAGACAACCTGCAGCAGAACTAAGAAAGAAGGGTGCTTCTTTACTGCACAGCAAAAGAAATATCGGGAGTAAAATGGAGGAAAACTTGAGGTGCTGATAGAGTTTCTCCTTGTGACAGCTTTCAAACGTACAGAAAACAGCACTTCCTCATTCTCCTGCCTTTTCAATTCACATTAACATTGGAAGAAAAGGGGTTTTGGACAACTTTCTTTTGCTTCTTGCTAAACACTCTGCTGACACTCCGTGCAACTTCCAGAAAAAGATCAAGGATGCTTTTTGTACTGGGACAGTTTCTCCTTGCGAGACATAGTAGAAAAGCTTTTTGCTAAGATGTAGGCGACAAGAGACGCAGATTCAGAGATACGGAGCTCTCCGAAGGTAAAGGCCTCTCGCGGGCGTCTTTCCGCAGAAGCAGTGCTCGGGATCGCACCGCGACCGGCACAATGCTCTGTGTGCAAAGAAGCGGCTTCTTCGCCTCCGGGAGACGGAGACTGCGGCCGCGTCTTTAAAAGCCAAGAAAAAAGTCGCACAACATGGGGAGTGTGTGTGCAGCTCTCAAACTTAAAGAAAACAGTACCTTACCTCTCTCCTGCCTTTTCCATTCACATTACCATTCAAAAAGAAGGAGTTTTGGACAACTTTCTTTTGCTTCTGGCTAAACACTCTGCAGACCTCCGTGCAACTTCTAGAACAAGAGCGGAGATGCTTTCCGTACGGGCACAGTTTGTCCTGGCAAGACATAGTAAAAAAGCTTTTTGCTCAGTTTTATGCGACGAGAGAGGCAGAAGGCAGAGTAAAGAGCTCTCCGAAACGAAGCCCCCTGCCAGGGCGTCTTTCGTCAGAAGCCGCTCTCCGGAGAACACCGCCACCGGCACAATGCTCTGTGCGCGAAGAAGCCGCTTCTTCGCCTCCGGGAGATGGAGAGAACGGCAGCTTCCCAAAGGCGAAGATGCAAGCCGCAGCACACCGATATAGCGTGTGCAGCTTTCAAATTGATAGAAACGAGTGCTTTAGCATTCTCCTGCCCTTTCATTCACATTATATTCGAATAAAAGGAGTTTTGGGACACGATGTTTTTCTTCCTGTTAAACACTCTGCAGTCCTCTGTGCAACTTTTAGAAGAAGATCGGGGATGTTTTGTGTACTGGCACAGTTTCTCCTTGCAAGATATGGTGGAAAAGCTTTTTGCTGAGTGTTGAACGACAAGAACCTAAGAAGACGGAGATACGCAGCTCTCCGAAGCTAAGTGCCGGTCCCCAGCTTATTTCGGCACAAACAGCTCTCAGGAGCTCCCTGCGCTCGGCACAATGTTGTGCGCAAAAAAGCCGCTTCTTCGCCTCCGGGAGACGGAGAGAGCGGCAGCTTCCAAAAGGCGAAGATAAAAGCCGCACCACACAAGCACATTGTGGGCAGCATTCAGACTTCGAGAAAACAGTACCTTACTACTCTCCTGCCTTTTTCATTGTAATATTCGAAAGGAAGGAGTTTTGGACAACTATCTTTTCCTTCTTGCAAAACCATTTTCAGACCTCCGTGCAAGTTTAGAACATGATTTTAGATGTTTTCTATACTGGCAGAGTTGCTCTTTGCAAGATATGGTGGAAAAAGTTTTTTGCTGAGTGTTGAGCGGCAAGACACGCAGAAGACGCAGATACGCAGCTCTCCGAAGCTAAGTGCCGGTCCCCGGCTTCTTTCGGCACAAGCCGCTCTTAGGTGCTCACCGCGACGCAAGCAATGCTCTGTGTGCGAAGAAGCCGCTTCTTCGCCTCCGGGAGACGGAGAGAGCGGCATCTTCCCAAAGGCGAAGATGCAAGCCGCACCACACAAGCACATTGTGGGCAGCATTCAGACTTCGAGAAAACAGTACTTTACTACTCTCCTGCCTTTTCCATTGTTATTATATACGAAAGGAACGAGTTCTGCACAACTATCTTTTCCGTATTGCAAAACTCTTTTCAGACCTCTGTGCAAGCTTTAGAACATGATTTTGGATGTTTTCTATACTGGCAGAGTTGCTCTTTGCAAGATATGGTGGAAAAAGCTTTTTGCTGAGTGTTGAGCGGCAAGACACGCAGAAGACGCAGATACGCAGCTCTCCGAAGCTAAGTGCCGGTCCCCGGCTTCTTTCGGCACAAGCCGCTCTTAGGTGCTCACCGCGACGCAAGCAATGCTCTGTGTGCGAAGAAGCCGCTTCTTCGCCTCCGGGAGACGGAGAGAGCGGCAGCTTCCCAAAGGCGAAGATGCAAGCCGCACCACACAAGCACATTGTGGGCAGCATTCAGACTTCGAGAAAACAGTACTTTACTACTCTCCTGCCTTTTCCATTGTTCTTATATTCGAAAAGAACGAGTTTTGGACAGCTATCTTTTCCGTATTGCAAAACTCTTTTCAGACCTCCGTGCAAGTTTAGAACATGATTTTGGATGTTTTCTATACTGGCAGAGTTTCTCTTTGCAAGATATGCTGAAAAAGCTTTTTGCTGAGTGTTGAGCGGCAAGACACGCAGAAGACGCAGATAGGGAGCTCTCCGAAGCTAAGTGCCGGTCCCCGGCTTCTTTCGGCACAAACAGCTCTCAGGAGCTCCCTGCGCTCGGCACAATGTTGTGCGCAAAGAAGCCGCTTCTTCGCCTCCGGGAGACGGAGAGAGCGGCAGCTTCCCAAAGGCGAAGATGCAAGTCGCACCACACAGCAACAGTGTGGGCAGCATCCAGACTTAGAGAAATCAGTATTTTACCACTCTCCTGCCTTTTCCATTGTTATTATATTCGAAAGGAACGAGTTCTGCACAACTATCTTTTCCGTATTGCAAAACTCTTTTCAGACCTCCGTGCAAGTTTAGAACATGATTTTGGATGTTTTCTATACTGGCAGAGTTGCTCTTTGCAAGATATGGTGGAAAAAGCTTTTTGCTGAGTGTTGAGCGGCAAGACACGCAGAAGACGCAGATACGCAGCTCTCCGAAGCTAAGTGCCGGTCCCCGGCTTCTTTCGGCACAAGCCGCTCTTAGGTGCTCACCGCGACGCAAGCAATGCTCTGTGTGCGAAGAAGCCGCTTCTTCGCCTCCGGGAGACTCGGCTAGCAGCAGCTTCCGAAACGCGAAAAACAAATATTAACACCACCGGCATTGTGTCCCGGGCGTCTTTCGGCACAAGCGCCGCACCGGAGGGTACCGCCCCTGGCACAATGCTCTGTGCGCGAAGAACTCGATTCTTCGCTTCCCGGGATCTGAAAGAAGAAGCATAAGCTTAAGACGCCCTTGCCTCAATTGTGTACAGGTTTGGGCGCTCCTCTCGATTAATTGTGCCATTTCTGACAGCAGGTGTCGCTGTTGGTCAAGCTTTGAGTATGCTTAAGAAGTTGCGATGCTGGGTGGTCAAACAACTCAAGGTAAGATCAGCGACTTTAAATCAGGTTCTCACTGGTGTAGATACCATTAGTCATTGCTCACTGCAAAATAAAGCTGCTCTAGCTTTCTTGTTAGCACATGGGCAAGAGTGTGAGGATTTTGAAGGAATGTGTTTTTTGAACCTCTCTAACCCTTCTGCAGTCATTCACTGGAAACTCAAACAAGGACAAGATAACATGAAGAAATTGATTGGGAATGAGAGGGTTACGCATGAATGGTTTGAGAGATGGGAAACAACTCGATGGTTGGAAGATCTTGTCAAGGGAACTTTGTTGTTACTAGTAGTCATTATTAGATTGCTTCTTGTTATTCCATGCATCATGAAACTGGTGAGCCTCTTGGAAGTAAATACAGTGAAAAGGGTTTAGCTGGTGCAAGACAAAGAAGGGGGAAATTGTAGCAATGTAGCTGAACCTCTTAGACTAAAGGGTGCACCAGCCATCCAGCTGGAATATGTTCTTCTCAGAATTTTCTCAGAGCCCTCTGGAATTCATCAAGGTTACTAAGACATAAGCCGTGCTAAAAGAAGAAAGAGAAGTTGAGAAACCAACTTCCAAGACTACAAGAACTCGATAACGGGGGGCAGCAAAGCGCCTGGACTGTAACCAATCGTATCTTCTGAGAGGTACACACAGAATGTGTGGACATAACAAAGGCACCAAGATAAAAATGCGGGCCTAGCGTGTGCAGAGATTTAGAATGTGGAAGTGCATCATGTCAACAATCAACGGCTTCTGCTTAATCCTCTCGCTCCGTTGTCCTGGAGTCCTGAATTTCCCACAAGGAAAGCCCTTCTAAAAGGGCTCTGATTTTAATGATAGTTGCTGTCTAGACGATGAATAATGGGAATAGTTCTTTCAAATCCTTCCCTCGCTGACATCTGTGTTTCATCTTTTCCTGATTGTACTGGTGGCTATACATTAGTTATGACTAGAAAGGAATGCGTTTTAGGGATATGTGGCAAGGAAATTGGTAGCTCTGCTTCCATTTCCATTGTCTAAGAAGAATTCTGGTTAGTTTTGGACTTTTCATAGACCTCTGACTAGATTGCATTTGTCTTTGATTGAGCCCGTAAATTTTAGGCTACTAGGCTTGACCAATGAATAGAAAAGGGAAAGTCACACAGCTTAGGTGGTTCTCTTGTCAACAACTTCTCAATAGTAGGGCGATTTCTGTCCTCAAGTTTGTTACTTCAGCTAGCAGATTATGCTCACTCCAAAAGAAGGTGAGAAGTTTGCTACCCTAAATGGTCCGAGAATTCTTCCTGCTTCTTGGTGACTCTTTTGTATGACTGGATTCTGTATTATTGGAGTTTGTTATAAAAAGTTGGATTAAATTGCGTGCGTCCGCTCTTGGGGGAAACAGTATTTAGCCAATAACATCTAGGCTTTTATCGCCCTGAGACTGTCTGAACGGACCGGACGCTTTAAACACAGTAATTCCTGCTAGTTCCAATTCCATTTTTAGACTCGACAAACCGAATGGTAAACCTGCACCAGTAGGGAGGGACATTGAACTTTCTCCTTTTTAGAGAGAAACTAATGAAAAAGTTTCAGCAGAATCATAGCAGGCTGTAAAATAAGAAAAGCATCATGAAAAGAGGCCAATCCTATCCTCTTAGATATGGCTAGTTGTGATTGGACATGAATGAAATATGTCAACTCTGTGTTCCTGGGTATCACATCAGTAACAGCTACTTCAGCTGCTGTAGTTGTCTCCTAAAGCTAAGAACAGAATCCAAAGAATTGTGATTCCATGGTCCCAATTCACCCTGTGATGGTGACAGGTGAAAAAGGAGTGGAAGGTGCACGGGGAAATTAACTTGAATGGCCTATCTAAATCAGCAGCCACTGATTTCCTGAAAACTTCAACAGGTCAGTTGACCTGTTGGGATTCTTTTAATCCATGGTCATGTTTTTCTTGGGATTCTTGTAACCTTTCCCCATTCGTTCAGCCTTTGCCCTCAAGCCTTTGCTGACATTTCGACAAGCTGGAAATGTGTTGTCTTTCTTTATCATGTCATAATTCCCTTCAAAGGCTTGTTTGCCTCAAGTCTTATTTTTGCTGGTTTTCTGCTAGTTCATTGTCAGAGGGCAGCAGGTGCTTTGTAAGAGCAAGTACACAATCCTATAGCTTGCTTTTCTTTTGATTTGGCCTGTCTAGAAAACTGAATGACTGACCATTTCCGACAGAATTTTCTCTCCCCATTATGTTTCCCTGGAAGGGCAGATGCAAATCATCTACCTAAACTCTTGGCACGGAAGAAAATAGTGGTTTGCTGCTGCATATAGGTAGAAGCTTACAAAAGGAAGGCCTTGGGCTGAGGCCCGATACTTTGGCTAAGTAGAAAAGGACTATGGGAAGGTGAGGCCGCTGAATCAGAGGTAGATCAACAAGTTCTAGAATGGTCACGTGTTCACGGCGTGGTGTATGATGGTTGGTTGAATGAATTTTGTTATGGCTTAAAGCTGTGGAACTGATAAAGGCCTGAGTGCTTCAAAAGCCTGGTTTTTGCAAAAAAGCAGCTCTCCTCTGCACCTGCCTGGGGACTCTGCGTCACTAGGGACCCTCACTCCCAGTTTGCCAAGGAGATGATCAGTAGGAATGTTGCAGAGCTGCTGTGTCCATATGAACGGAATGGCAAAGAGTGAAGCGGTGGGTATTTTTGGGCTTTAATACAATGCTGCTGCATTGGTGCCAGTTTAGTCGGTTTTCCATCAGTGGCCTTTCTGTCTAGAAGTACACTGCCCAGAGTCTTCCTAGCATGTGATGCCATTTCCTTCCTGTTGTTTTAATACCTTCCTTCAGTTGAAAGGATGATACAATCTTTACATTTTGAAGATCCCTGTTAGGAAACACTATGCCAGAGGAGTCATTGCTCCCTTTTCTTCTGCCTCCTTTGTAATTTTCAGAGACTCATTTCAAATTTCTGCTAATGTCGAGAAGAATACTGAGACTACTCAGCAGGGTTGACGCTCTCAGCTGCTTTCCTCTTTCATACTGCTTCATACTGTATGTGACTTAATGGCCTGGTTTTGTCATCCCCATTTTGCTGTGATCTGTGAACACAAAAAGAAGTCTTTGTTTTTTGCAAGAACTACCCCTAGGAGGATTTGTGTTCATTTTGATTTCTCCGGTGTTAGCCCTGTTGCAGAAAAAAAGGAGATTGTACCCTCTTCTTGTGCTCTCATTCCCTCCTCTCTGCTTTGCATGTCCTAGTTAATCTACTGCCATGACTCATTTGGCATCATCTCATCGTGCAAATTCTGCACAGTTGCATGGACTTACAAATGCCAGGGTGCCAAGGAGCTAATATAACCATTCAAAGATTAAAGAATTGTAGGGCTGGGCAAGTTCAGCTGCTGAAACTGTAAGTGGTTAAGTCATGCCATATTAAAGAGACAGAGCAAAGCAGTTCATCTAGGACTTTGAACTGGACACCTCCGAGAATAACAGCTTGACAGCAAGATGACACAGCCATCTTCCTAGCTGTATTCCAGAAAGAGAAAAGGGACACCTTCAATGGTTAAGATGTTTGGCATGAGAAAACAGCAAGAAATGTAGCCCAAAATACTTGAGCCAGATAAAGTGCGTTTTTCTCGTGAGAATTTTGCAGTTGCTCTTTCTTGTCTGTGCCTTTACTTTTCACAGAAGACAGGGAGGGCGTTCAATTATTATTGTTCTTTTGTTTTCTATTCTTGGCCTCCCTCTTTCCACCTGCCATTAACAATTTTGCCTTTCTTGACTGGCTTGTCTTTCTTTACTTCTAGAAGGTTACATGAGGTCCTCCAACCTTGTCATAAACATTCGCATACAGTGGAAAGGAGTAGAAGGTACATCTAAATGCACAAAACAGACCCAGAAAAATAGAGGTTTTTTACAGTCTTCTGTGAGAACAAGATATCTTTGAACGGAGTAATGCTTTAACTTTTAGTCCACTCATTACTATTATTACAAGTGTTTGGCCTTTAGTACATAGCCTTTGAAATCATCCAGCCCAATATTTTTGGCTAATTTTGTTTTAGTTCTCTCGGGGACTTTGTTTCTTAAGGAATAGTCCAGAGCGAGAGCGTCCACGGTAGAGTTATGCTGCCATAATAAAAGCGTCGTAAATTCTGGTACAGTTTGTGCTGGTAATAGGTCTAGGAAAGAAAGGTTTTACATCTTTTTTGACTTTCTAATGTAACCATTATTTGAAACAGTTAAGAGTTGGGCTTTCCCCCCCTCCAAAATACTTCTCTCTGGAATGTTGCTCAGGGATTACACATAAAAGCTCACCCTGTAAAATATGTTGCGGATAATCTGCAGTAAGCGCAGCTTAGCAGCTAGAGATGATTATGTGGGTTAAATGACATTCCTTCTGCGGTGATGGAAACTCTGTCTACGCAGACATACTCAACAAAGTTACCATGGCTTAGCTCCTCTCCTAAACTTCATGTGCATTTTAAAACTTTCCAAGAAGGTGAATTCAAGCTCCTTCAGTGCTCTCTGCTGGAGTCCCAAGAAAATATCAGTGTGCTTTTTGTCATTTACAGCTGTCATTGCTTAGCTCTTGAACATGAGACTCTCTCATGACTGATGAAAGTTGTCTAGTTAAGAGCGGGTCAAAGACACGCTCCTGCTCTAGAAGGAGATGAGAAGGTTTCTGCAGTCTTTGTCATCTCTACTGCTTGTGATTTCTAGACAAAACCAGTGGGAAGTTTTCTGAAGGCAGTCCAGAAGCTGGCAATATGGACAGCTTACAACCAAACACTTGCTGCACTGCTACCACGGTGATACCAGGAAGGACTTAAAAAATTTAAACGGGCAAACAAAGCAGTTGGAAGGAAAAGAACATTAACCATTATTCCATGCTTCTAATATATCCTCCTTTAAGTCATCATTTTCATGCAGTTTAACGGCTTGCCTTGGTATCCCTCAAAAGGAAATCTGAGACAGAGTAAGCTTTTGAATGCAGTAGATGTGACACATGCAGGCCAAGTTGCCTTTGTTGACATCAAATGCCAGTTATGCTTGAGCTACCCTTTGCTTAAGGTACTTCGCTTACACTAAGAATTTTACTCATCATTGAGCAAATTTTGCTGTCATGATTGAGTAAATTTTATTCATGATAGAGTGAATTTTACTGTCACTCAGAATTTTACTGTCATGATTGGCATTGAAACTTTTCAAGGAAAGCTCTGGATAGCAATGTTTGTGAAAAAACAGTATTTTATCTCCTGTATTTGTGTGAAGCAGGTAAGCCTTTTGCTGTCACCAGTGTTGCTTACCCTTTCATGTCATATCCCTCTTCATATCCATATTCTGCTGAAGGCTTATTAATCTACTTTAAAATTGGCACGTGGAATAAGACTCCTTTTCCTTTTTGAAAGCTAATGTCATTTGACCTACTGACAGTAAATAATTCATTAATTGTAAGTCCCCAGCTAGCATCTTTTACGCATATTCTAACCTTCTAAAGAAGTAACAAAAACACTCTCCAATACTTTGCTTTCTTAAGCACACAAAATGCTTCCCTCCTTTGCAGTTGGCATTGTAAAATGAACCACATCTCTGCAGTATTTTAACGTGCACCATATTTAACCAAGTAATTCAAAAGAAATAAAAAGCAGCCCCTTCGATTTGGAAATATTTTTGAATTGTTTTTGAATATACAAAACATACCCTTACCGTACGCATTGCATGCAGATTTAATCGTCGTGAAAGCAAACCCTATGTTTCTGTTGGGATCGCAGGGTTTTCCAGTTTCCACAATTGTTCTTGGCACAGTTTTCTACTTATGTGACTGTTAGGACACTCACAGGTACTTCTAAGGTACTGTAGTAAGCGGAGAAGGAGGAGAGGTTGTGCCTTATTTCTGGCTTCCTTTGGTTTTCTTTTTGGTTTTCTTCCTCTTGCTCTTTTTCATGTCACCTTTCTAGATACTGTGATTTAGATTTGCAGTTTACTAAGCTGTGTTTTCTGTCTGGAATTCTTTGAAATTCCGAGAGGAACCCCACCGGTAAATATGCATCTTTTTATGATTTGCTAGCTACATAGAAAATCTTCCTGCTGCTCTAAAAGGCTTTTATTTGATATGCATTTTTATCACCATTCCAATGAAAAGTTCCTCTATTCACTGCTTTTGTACTGGATTCAGTTCAATGTGCGCTAACGGTGCAAAAAAGTCCTGCTGGAAGAAAGGAGCTGCATACCAATTGACCAAGACACGTGCTACAAGGGTCTTGGAAAGGTTCAAAGTTTCTCTACCTTTCTGGCAGTCTGTCTTCACAGCAGGACTTGATGAGGGATTTTGCTGGCGTTTCTTTGACAGAAAGCAATAACAAAGCAAGCAAAATGGAGCAGCAGAAGAAGATAGCAGCAAAAGGTACATTATCCCCTCTGTTATTTATCATTGTCGAAAGAGATTTTTTCTCGCCATGTTACATCAAATACCTTAGTAGAGCTAAAGACTAGAAAAACGCAGCTCTGTTCTGGTTCATTAAAAGCAGAGCCATCTGTGGACAGAAGTGCCCAGCGTGATGCTGGGAACTCCTAGCTGGTTTCAGGACGCTGTCTGGAGAACGGCATTTTCGGTGGGCTTTACTAGCGTGTCTGTAAGGAGGGGGAGTTTATGTGCAGCTTTGAGCCCTGAGAGTGCCATAGGCAAAGAGATCCATCGTGTAGCTCTCTGACCAGCCACAGCACAATGAGGCATGATGGATTACTCCCAGAGTTCACGTGGTAGAAAGGTTTTCTGCCCCCGTGAAGGACGACACATCCATTTTCTTGAATAGAGCCATTCTGTATGTTACAATGGTAACTTGAATTCATCAAGTTTGTGCTATTTGTACAATGGCAGTGAGCTTGGATTCTTAAGCTTCTCGTGTTTGACCTGTTTCCTGTTTCAGTAAATAGCAAAACTTCCAAGGACTGCAGCGACAAGAAGATGAAGCTGCTAGTGTATTTCAACTGTTTGCCTAATAAAATGGTGATTTTTGCACATATTCGCAATGGAAATTTACGGTACCGAAACACCAGCTCTGCTCAGGGCAATTCTGAAATTGACTTGAGCTCTTTCCCGTGTTTCTTAGCAGGTGAACTGAGATACTTCTAGCTTCCAAGGCAAGGCATTTGACAGCAGCTTCAAAAAGGCCCAGGCTGTTGGATGAAAAGGTGAAAAAACTGAGGGAAATGGGGGGAAATTTCACTTCTGGTTTATGTCATAGATTCAGCCAGATGATCAACAAGCATTAGTTTTATGAGGTACCAGCGCAGTCTTTCACTCTTGCAGATCCCCAAAAGCTTAACCATCCAGCAGCTTCTTCCTTGCAACAAGTGCCCCAGCCAAAAGCCAGGCCTGGCCGTCACCTTCTCCTCGCAGCCTACAAACTCTGCCAAACGTACCGGTGCTTCTCACTTTCCTTCTCAGCTACATGGACAAGCACATCCTCTCCATGTCTCCGAGTCCTTAGTGAAACCAAACAGAGGTTCACCTTCAAACAGCTCAGCGTGCCAGGACAGAAAGATTTCACTGGCCTGTCCCCTTGCTTTTTCCTTGCAGCTTTTTATTTTCAGAGCATACACCGAGGCATTGCACTTTGCTTCTCAGCTGAGTGCATTGCCACATTGCTGGAGTCCCACACGTCCATCTCCTTCTCGCACTAACTGCTTCTGTTGAAACATGCTGATGTGATGTGCTTTCCTGCTCAGCTATTAACACAGTCACATTCTATGTCCTGCTTGCAGTCTGAATCTAAAAGGAGACGTTTCTGACTATGTCTCACAGACACAGATGGACCAGGATGAAAAGGTTGCTTGGACCTTGCCACTTACGTTCGAAAACATCCATTCACTCCACAATCAAGAGACACCTTTCTTTGCTTTACATCCTGCAAACTTCACTCACACACACACACACACACACACAGACAGACACGAGAGCTACGCACTTTCTTTCTTTCTTTCTTAGCTGCACACACTCACCTATTTCCCGGCTTGACCTCTCTACCACTTCTCCTTCGGCCTTGCTGTGCATGGACATTTCCTGTTAAGATACCCATTGTGTTGCCTATCCCTCCCCCACATTGCCTTGCCTTTCCTACCCAATCTTGCATTTCCTTGTCATTGCTGACAATTCCTTTCTTTTCCCTTGCCTTCCTGACCCATGCATGTCCTTCCCTTGCCCTTCATACCAACCCAGTGCCTTGTATTGACTTGCTCACCTATCCTTCTTTTCCTTCCCATTTGTCCAGCTCCAATCTTTCATTTCCTTCTCCTTCTAGGACTCTTATTGCCTTGTCTCCCTCTCTTTTGTGTTGCCTGGCAAAGCCACCACTTGTCTGGCCTTGTCCTTGAACCCCTTCCTTGCCTTGCATTACCTTGCTCACCAGTCCCCCACCTGGAATTCACCACCTCTCTTTTTGTGGAATCTCTTCAACATGCATTGCCCTGCCTGCTTCTCCTAGGATTCTCCAGGCTTCCACTGGCTATTTTTTCTCAAGGCCCAGCGTTTCAGGAGCTTGTGAGAAGAAGCCTGGAGGAGGCCACGTGCAAGCACACCTATCTGTCCTGACAGCTTTCTTCTGACATCTATGCTTACATGCCTTGAATTTTGGACACAAAGTTCATCTTTCACCCTTGGGCTTCAGGGGCAGAATGACAGTTCTTTGGCATACAAAGGAAAGCAGGCAACCCAAGTGTCTTAGGTGCAGATTAGACATGACCCATGCAAGATCAAGGCTGGACAGAGCGGTCCGTCCGGGCCGCTTTTGTGTACCAGCAATCTTTGAATGGACCTGCCACTTGCCTTGCATTGGGCAACCAACCAGTTTCCTTGCCATGCCCTGCTCATTCTCCATTGCTTTGCATTCCCTTGCATACCCATGCCTCACATTTGACCTGCCTGCAGTTTTCCTACAGGGCTTGGCCTTGCCTAGCCCTTCCGGTTACCATTACCTCCTATGCCCAGCCTTGCCTCTAACTTCTGGCACTTGTCTCACCTACCACTCCATTTGCTTTCCCCTCACGGCTTCAGTCTTGCCAACCTGTCCCTTGACTTGCCTACAATTGCCTACACTTGCTTTGCATTGCCTTACCTGCATGGAAGGCAAGGCAAAGAGTGGTAGACAAGGCAAAGCAAAGCCAGGAAGTTATTGGAAGGGCTAGGCAAGGCAGACATAGGCAAGCAAGCAAAGCTAGGGTAGGGTAGGCTAGGAAAACTAGGCATGGTACTGGAGGCAAGGCAAAGCCAAGTGACTTGGAGTGCCTTTCCTTGCTTGGGAAGTAAAAGATACGGTGGCAATGTTGGTAGGGCTGATGATAAGGTATCGTGGGAAGGTATAGTACAGCAAGACATTTCTGTCCTGGTCCTTTCTGTGTAGGAGCCATTGTTGGACAGAGTCAGTACCGGACGTGGTATGCAACTTTTGCTCGGTAAGTTCCTGAAGGAGAACAGCAATGCTTTCTCATGGGAAGGAAAGAACTTAGCCCCAGTGTTGGAGGTGCAGATAAGAAGCTGTGTCGTGCAGCTTAAGGGCGGCAGCAACTTTCTATGCTGGCATATTTGGTGTGGAAGCACTGACTCAATTTGTACAATCATGGAGTCGGTATCCATCTTTGGAAGGCAGTCTCCTTCCTGCAAGAATCCATTTGGCATGTGTTTTCCACTTTCTCAAGGCAGCCTTCTTGAAATTCTGCCAGCACACTTCTTTTGGACAAGGTAAAGAGCTGCGCTGGGTCTTGGTGTGCAGCCTAGCTAGTGCCCCGCACAGGTAATGCCCAAATAACAGTGGTCTGACACCTTTGTAGAGGATCAGGCCCTGGATGCTTTGGATTTTGGAGGAGGGGATGCCATTTCTTTTGAGATGGGCTTCTAGTTCCTCCTCCCTTTGGCAAAGTTTGGGTGGCCACTTTGGGTGGTCTCAGTGAATTGAAAGGCTTTTCCCAATAGGCAGTTCTCTGGGTTCGAGTTGTTGAACTGTCAGTGGCAATGCAGAGGCCAGGCCAGGCCTCTGCAGGACAGGTTTTTGTCCCTTGTAGCTTTAGGGACTGTGTGAGCAGTCCCTGGTGCCATCCCATTTGGATCCTGACTCTGAGAGATTGAAGGCTTACGGTGGTACCTAGAGCTGAGAAGGAAAGTGGCGATAGCAGGGTGCACGTTTATAGTTTGATGGGTGCAATTGAAATTGTAGGCAGCAAAGAGCTTTCTCCACCAACAGTTTTGCGAGCTCGGCCAACATTTTCAAGTTTGTTACCAGGCTCTGTGAGAGAGAAAAAGTTTGTTAGGGCAGAAGATCTGGTGTCGGCCTTTGAGTGTGGGGCAAAGAAGAGTATCCACTTGGAAGGGGAAGATCGGTGAAATCTTTTTGTCCTGACACAGTTGATTGGAGAGCAGGGACATTTCTGACTTGGCTGGGTCCTGGGGGTGGTTGTGAGCTGGGCTCGGTGCGTGTCCTGGTTTTGTGAGTTGACAATGCTGTGGTGTGGTTATTTAGAAGAGCGCTGACAGTGCCCAGGAAAAAGACAAGCACTTTTCTAGCCCAGGCCCGTTCGTGTGGGAGCAGTGTAGGGACAAGAGCTCCGCTGTGGATCCTGGCTCTCGGGTACTGACAGAATGGGATCCTGCATGTAGCCCAGAAGGAAGAAGAATTGTCGTGAATGGCGGGAGAAATGCGACACACCATATGCGTGAATGGCAAATCCCAAAGTTTATTGAAAACTCACACATATTTATATTGGTGTTAATGAAGCTTATACATATTGCAAAAGCTGAGTTCATTATTGGTTAAAGCACACTTGGATCAACCACACCTACTTCTATCTTCTAATAATTATTTTGCTTCTATGTTTGCATTCTTCCAGCTTCTCTACCTAAGATATCTACATTTTCTGGCACGCGATTTTCTCCCCCGTCTTCCCGTTTCAGAGAAGGTCACTGTGACCTTTGTCAGTGATTGGACACTGGTTGCTTAGTTCCCAGCTTGTATCCCCTATCCTTATCCATCGGTATCACATCGAAATGTCCTTTCTCAGCTAACCAATTATCCAAAAAGCTCTCTACAAAGAATCATTGCATTGTTGGCTGCACAGTTTAGAAGCTTCAAAATAAAAGGCAATTGCAGCATGGCCTCTTCATTTTAGAAAGTTTTCTGGGCCATCAGCTGCTCAACATGTAACTTGCACCCACTGAACTGCATTCAGCTTCCTGGAGATATGCACTTTCCCTCAAGATCTAGGTACCATCTTGCACTCGAACGCTTGAAGATCCCAAACCGCTTCAAAATGTCCAGCGGCTGCTCTCAAAGAAAAAGTCCTACAACAAAAAGGCAGTGCTGGCCATAACGGTCCCTTTGCAGTCTGTCAACCAAACGAAACATACTAGCGATTCTCACGTACTTTCTCAATGATACATATACGTGCATCAGCACATTCTCTCAAAGTGACAGAGACTATCGCTACAGCCAAGCATTTTCAGCTGCACTTCTGACTGACAGATGTGCCAGGACAGAAGGCATTTGCCAACCTACCCTCTTTCCTGTGCAACCTGACATTGGCAGCGCAAATATTTTCACATTCTTTCATTGTGGCCATGTCCAAAGCAGCTAAAGATCACACAGGTGGAAGTGTCAAGACAGAAGATGTTCTCAAAGTAACTCCTTTTTTTTCTAAACAGCTTTTAAACTGCGCACAATGCTTTGTATCTTCTTTCCCACATAGACCTGCCCTCACTTTTTCACACTCACATCTTTGTTGCAAACATCCAGCAGCTGTTTGCGTAGAAAAAGGCTCTAGAAATAAAAGCGAGACTTGGGCTGCACCTTCTGCCTGCCCTGTGTAAGCCACATCAAGCTCACCAGTGCGCTCTGTCCTTCCCTTTTCCGCTACAACTACCATTGTGTTCTCTGGATCTCGGAACCTAAAGGTAGGCACATTGGTTTCCACAGAAGGGCCATAGGTAGCGGCACAAATAGCTCTCGCTGAACTTTAATCCTTACCACTGCCACCATGAGTTTGGTTGGTAGGCCAGTAGGAGTCATGCTCCTTTTACAGCTGGTATGCGGCAGCCACCAGCCCAGTGCTCTTCGACTCTTGTAACCAATCCTGCTTTTACTCTCCCGGAGGGGATTAGGCATCTGTTTCTCACACAGATCATTGTGGCAGCAGCCAACGGCTCTAGTGCACTGCTTCTGCCAAAAGACACTGGGGCCAGGCACTTACCTTCTCAGCACTACGTAGCCCCGTATTCTGCGTCTCTTGTCGTCCAGATCATACCGCAAAGCGTTTCACAGAGAAAAAATGTGCCAGGACAACAAGCTTGGCTGAAGTGTACCCCTGAAACTGGTGGAAGTTTGTATTTGCACCACATTCAAGGGGCAGTCCTCTTTCCTATACAACCTGCAAACTGCTGTCTGTTCCCAGTGCCCTCTGCCCGCTCCTTCTTACCTTGAAGTACCATGCCAAAGAGGGCTCTGTGCTGAGGTCTCAGAAGAAGAGGGAAGCAGATGTGTTTGTAAAGTGGACTGTCTGTTAGTCACTTCCCTCTTCAAAGCAGCGTGTTCCATGCCAAGCAGACAACAAAGCAACAAAAGATGAGCGTGACTCTGCAGTCAAATCCTGCAATGTTCCCAGAAGTGAATTTCTCTCTTCGATAGGACTGACTTGTATGAAGTGGCGTGGTTGTTTCCTTCCATTAGAAGGGAAACTCATCTAGCCAGGCTTCATCACCCCCTGCATCTTTTGGGGTAGTTCTTGGAAGAAAATAGATAGCAACTTTTCCACTCCACATGATTCATGTTTCATTCTCTTCCTTCTGTACTTCAGGGAACAAGCTATCAATTCCCTACTCTTTCTATGAAAAGGCATGAAGCTATTAATTAAATTCCCATAGATATAATAAGGAATCAAAGTCTTTTATGCCTGAAGGGCAGGCCCTTATGGTATGAAAAGTATGGATTGTCAAGGGTGGAAGAAGATCTGTATGAAAAGGGAGAAAGCCCAGAAGCATGCAGGGATTTTCAGGTATGAAAGGGAAAACGACATTAAATTGTCAAGGGAAAGAAATTGAAAGAGGCAGGAGGGAGAAGGGAGGCGGAGGAGGCAAATGCTGCCTTTGAGGCAGCTGACACAAGGACCGTCGGCCTCATGAGCAAACAAGAAAACCAAATGAAACTTCACAGCAATCTCATCCACAACTTAGTGGACAAATGTGCAAACCCATTTCTTCATTTATTATGTGTCTAATATATATAGAGATGTTCTTCATTCTGACAGAATTTTCAGGGAGCAAGCTAGTGCAAGGCACCTGGAACCAATGGTGTATTGGAAATGGCCAACATGCAGAACACGCTCCATCCTGAACGCTACCACAGCAGAATCACAGGATCATAGAATGGCCGGGGTAGACAAAGACCTTAAAGGCCATCTAGTTCTCTGACATGGGCGGGGACACCTTTTACTTGCTCAGGTTGCTCAGAGCCCCATCCAGCCTGGCCTTGAACACCAGGTTGGGGTGTCCATAACTTCTCCAGGCTGTCTGTGCCAGTGCTTCACCACCCTCACAGGGAAGAATTTCTTCCGAGTATCTAATTTCAACCTGCCCTCTTTCATTTTGAAGCCATTGCCCATTGTCCTGTCTCCAGAGTTGCTAATGAAGAGTCCCTCTCCTGCTTCCCTTCAGATATTGGAAGGTGTTGTGAGGTCTCCATGCAACCTTCTCTTCACCAGGCTAAACAGCCCTCATTCTCTCAGCCTGTGTGTCATGGCTTGACACTGGGACAATGCCAGTGCCCCCATGAGTATACTCTCTCCCTGGTTTCTGCTGTGAGATGTGACCAGCAATAAGCAAAGCAGGCTCCCACTTAGGAAAAAAAAATAATTATTAACTAAACTACAAGGGAAAGGAAAAGGAAAAAAAAAAAAGAAACACACAAGGAAAATGAAAACTTCACAAATACATCTCCTCCTCCTCCTCCCCAAATTCCCAATACAATACATCCCCCAAATCATCGACTCTTGGTCCAGCACCACCCTTCAATCCTCAGTTCATCAAGAGGAGAAGGAGTCCTTCTTGTGCCAATGGTGACCTCTTCCTTTCATGTCCACTGCTCTCACCACTGAACACAGACCAGAGCTGCTTCTAGGGTCGACTTTTAAGGATGCTTCGTCCCACTGCAAAAAGGCACAGTCTCAACTTTGGGACATCTGTCCCCCCCATATTTTTCACCCCCTGGGGCTGAGGGGTACCCACACCGAACCCTCTTGGTCCTGAGGCATTGCCTCCCCCTAGAATGCAGTCCCTGTATCACAAGGAAACATGGCTCTGTCCATGGCTACACACAAAGAGTCCAGCATAAGCTACTCCATCATCTCTTCCACCTGCGTTCTTCTCTATTTCTCTAGTGGCCCATTTCCTCTTATCTCCTCTATATCTCTCTTCTCATTCAACTCCAGGAGGATTAGCATTTTTCCATCATCCAAGAAAAGGGTTAAAAATCTGAGGCTCTGTCTGTCCAGAACTCCCATGGCTGCCCTGCCAGGCACCTTCTTGCACTCCCCTCTTCTCCTTCTCGGCCGGCCAAGAACAGGCACCAGCTCTCTCTCTATCTCTCCTGGGGGGGCGGGGGGGGGGGGGGGCTGCCCGATGCCTCTCAGTGCTCCTCCACCCTTCCATCCTGCAGGGGCCTTCACCTCCCTTCTGGCCAGGGACCCAGCCTACCTCACCGGGCCGGGTGGCTTCCCCTGCCCCGCCCAGCCCGCAGCCAGGCAGGGGAGATCTGAACCTTTCCCTGACCGGAACCCAAGAGAGCCTCCCAGGGGAGAGCCCTGCTTTTAACCCCGTGTTTTCAGAGGCGCATCCAATGTCCCAATGGCCACCTTAGGTGCCAATATTAAAATCTGAACATCCATTGGCCTCACCACAGCATCCCAGAAAACACATTTCCTGTCAAACCACCACACTGTGGGATATGCTCTTGTCCTGAATACTGAACTGCAGTATTGTCTGATGATTTTTTGAATCCTTTGAAGGCATTTTGAATTTTGAATTCTTTTTCAGCCTTAAATTAGACTAAATAGCTTTGATTTGTGGGTATTGAGAACCAGAAATCACTGCCCTGGCTTGCCTTTTTTACAGCTCCTTTCCGTGGGAGACTCGCTGCAAACGTCACAGCTGGTGAGACAGTGGGCACACCATCATTCTGAAAGAGCTTTGCACAGTAAACATAGAGGAGGATTAAATATTGAAATGCAGATGACAGGAGCTGCCCAATGGACTCTGCTGGTGGAAATCAAATACTAGTCTAGTCTTTTGAATGCAAATAATTCCTCCCAATGAGGCCAGACAGGCTTGTTTGCCTTTGAATCTGAGCATGTGGACAGTAGTGGATGGTCTACAGGTTGAAAACAGTGTAGATACTTCTCCTTTTTTTCAATAGTGGCTCAGAAACTGAAAAGGCAGCTACAAAATGGTAAATACATGCCTACAGATTCAAAAATGGTTGTTCTTAATTTGCATCTCCACCATAACAACAAATTGTTAGAACTGAAATACAGATGGGAATTTTATAGCTTCTCAGAAATGAAGCAGGAATTGGCCAATGGGCCTTAGCAGTAGCTACAAGTTTTTCAGCATGAGGCATCTCAAAAGTATTTTAACCGTACAGAACTTTTCTGTACTTTTGGCCTTTTATCTCAAGGATGCATCAAAAAAAAAAAAAAGGAAAAAAACCCCAAGAAAAATATAAAAAGAACAAACCCTACCAAATATATATATATATATATATATATTACATGACTAAGATAATAAGCACAATCAGTAACATATATAGAAACAGAACCCATGGTTTTTAACTTTCAACCTTGTCTTCTCAACACACTCTCGAAAATGGAATTGTTTCCCTATCTGCCTTGAAACATTTTGGAGCAAAAAACACTCTAAGGTCCTGAGAGGTGTTTTGGTCAAAAATCCCTTCTTCTGGTTTTCTGTCCAGAAGCAGAGTAATGGAGGGGAAAGCTGGTAGCTGGCCAAAGGAGGTAGGAAGAGTAATCATCATCCACAACACTGGGGCTAAAGAAATTTCCACAGAAAATTACCTGCCTTATTACTTGCTCATGTGGTGGGTTGAAAGCTCAGAATCTGTTTCCATGTTTCCCATCCCTCGAATGTTCTATTTCACAGAATTCGAGCCCCTCAAACTTCAGTCCTGCCAGAACAGCCTGCCACGTGCTGTCATAGGGGATCTGCTGATGCCCACTGACTCTTACCAGTCTAGTGCTCGTCACTGTTGCAGATCAAGAACTACTGAATAGTTCTGATGAATGCTCTTAGAGTGGTTGAAAACAAGGAAAGAATGACTAGACATTTGTATGATCAAATCCCCTGATGGAATAAAAACATGCCAGGACAACAAGCTTAATAAATGTATTCATTGTCATAAGAAGGGAGATGAAGGGTCCAAAAGATTACTTGCATACTTACTGTTCTAAATCCCTTGTTATCTGGTAAATTGCAAAGGATGCCCGGCTTTCACCAAAATGCAAATCAGATTAAAATGTGAAGCCTTACACTTTACTGGATATAAAACTTCATCATCCATTTTTAAATCTTAGAGATTGCGATGTTGTCCTGGTTTAGGGCAAATTTGGAGGAGAATTTCCAAATTAGGGCCCCTCCCCCCAACTGGTTCGGGAAGGATTCCTCAGAGAGAAGTGGAACGAACCTGTTTATTTAATAGGCACAGCACCCCCCAGCACGCAAAAGGAACAATTCCGGATGACACCGCTCTGAAAAAGATGACAAATTCAGAAAGTCTCTCTTGGGGGGGTGCTCACTCTCTTCTCAGTCCCTCCGGCGCTGGGCCAGCTGCTGCAGGCCACAAGGTGCAAACTCTCGGTGTTTCCCAGGTCCCAGTCCGGAGCAGGTTCAAAATGGTCAGTAAAAGGAAAGGAGAAATGGTCCAGGAAGAAATTTGGACAGTTTAGCTAAACTAGCTAATGAGCAAAAGCAAGCAGAAGCAAAGCAAGCAAGAGTGAGAGAGAGCAAAGCGAAAAGCAAAAGCAGCAAAAGCAAAAGCTGCAGTCTCTGTGTCCCGCCAGGCTGATAAGAAAACCAAAACAAAACATTCCCTCTTCAGAGCCAGTCTTAAAGGTACAGAACATAATATCCAACATTCACAGAACACATGAATGGGGATACAAGCATCATAACGTCACCCTAGGACAGATGTATTTCCTATTAATACCTTAATATTAGTAAGGTTTAGAGCTGGAATTCAGAGGGAAAAGAAAGCTATTTTGAATTCATTCTATTCAATCATCTTGTCTGGACTGTCTCTTCCTGCTTTTCACTTCTGAAACTCTGTATGAAAGGCATAGAGTTCTGGATTAATTCTTTTCAACAGTTTCCCCTGTTATTCTTCTTTAAAGGCAAACCTGAAAAATCCACACTTTCTTTCCCAACCACTTCTAAAATTCCATTGAGAAGCAAAAAAAACCCCATCAAACAACTAAATCTCTGCTCCAATTTGTAGGAAAAACCCCACGCCATTAACTGCTTTCCTAACATTTTCTTTCTCTTGTATTAATATGGCAACCTTTTCTTGCTTTTATAGATTAGAACCAAATTCTTAAAGCTATAAGGAAACACAGGTTTACTGTAGCTGATTCTGAGATACAGTAGTCCAGCAAGGAGGTCAGACCTCAAAAGAAGTGTCTGTACAACAAGATTCAGCACAACGTTGAGACATATTAGCTATTGTTCAAGAAAAGCCGCCAAAATGAAACTGCTTAGACTTCTATACTATCATGGGTGCCTGCTTCCAGAACCTGACCTAAGTTGCTGGAAACTAGCTGCAATATGACTGCAAACAATGCTGTGAATGTAGGACATTGTTATTCTTCTCTTCCATTGAAAACCACAAGTGGAGTTGGGTCATTTTCTTAATAATTCTGTATTTCCTTCCAAACTGGTAAAATAATGATAAATAAAGTGTTCTGTTCATACAGTTTAAATCTAATAATGTTCAAAATGAAAAAAAAAAAAATTCATTCAGATATGGTCTGCAATAATAGAGCCGAGAGAAGAGGAACCAGTCTGGCCTACAAAATAAAGTGAAGCAGAATTTGGGAATTTGGAACACCTTACGATGTAATATTTAAAGAAAAAAAAGAAATAAAATGTAACCTACCCAAACTCAATCAGTGATGCACCGACAGAGAAAAAAGAACTCATTACTACTAATATTTCTTTCATTCTCAGACAAGAAGTTAAATTATCCTCTTGAATGCACGGAAGATTGTTGCGAAAGACAGCAGCCTTCTTCTTTACAACATATTCTTCAGAACTCCAGGAGACAAATCATTAGAGCGATGAGGCTCTTTCCCTCTGTAAAACTTCCAGAGCATAGCCAATATTATATTCCTTTAGAGATCCTCACCGCCCTGGGCGACTGGTGGATAGTCTACAGCTCCAGTACATCAGCCAGACGCTCTGCCTTATTTAGCATGGCTACTGCAGCAAGGACATCATCTCTACTGGCTTTCTATCCAAAATACATGCAAGGCACAACAAAGAATATACCCAAAACACTGAGCACAGCCTATGGCCTTCAAAACAAAAATCTCACGATGGCAATACTGGATCTTCTGATCCAAACCATCGGGAAACATTTCTTTAGAGGCGAAAAAAGCTCCTGTTGATTGTACAAAAAATAGTGATGTAAACCAGAGTTGCGTGACCCAGTATTTCTATTGAACTGGAACTATTTTGATCAATATTATGGATCCATTTCTTTTCAGGGCATTTGGTAAAAAATGTAAAGTATAGTTTAAAAGGAATTATTGGATGCGTACTAAGTACTAGGGATTAGTTAAGGTGTTGGTTTTGCATGGCTTGGTTTTTGGTGGGGAGGGAAGAAGCCAGCCACAGAAGTGAATCTTTTGTGAAAAGCTCCTAGAAGCTTCCTCCATGCCTGGCAAAGTGAATCCCTGCTTGGCACTAAGAACAGACATGCTGCTAAGCCAATTAGACAAGCAGTAATATATTTCAGAAGGAAATCAAAACTGCGGCCAGTTAACTTTTAAGTTTGCTAATTTTTTGGTTGGCACCTCTTCTGGTT
This sequence comes from Agelaius tricolor, assembly GCF_023055355.1. NCBI lineage: Eukaryota > Metazoa > Chordata > Aves > Passeriformes > Icteridae > Agelaius > Agelaius tricolor. The sequence goes on from NW_027269288.1 coordinate 783,434, forward strand.
TGAAAGCAAAACCAGCAAGAGATGCTGTGGCTGTTGCAGTGTGTGTTTTTGATTGTAATGCAGTTTGAGTAGTCAGCTTGATAATACTTCCTTCCTGTTTTGTGCTGTTGGAGCATATTTTATTATTAAGGGATTGTTCCTTTCCCCCCGTGTTGTTAGTTTTTGCCCTAGTTGTCCATCTCCCCAAAGACCTGCCCTTTTGTTCCCTTTTCCTCCTCCCACTGAATGTCAATCCCTCCCCAAGCCTGCCCCTTTCTCTAGAAACTTCCCTATCAATTTTATAGTCTTCAAAACCCCATTGGTTTGTTTAAGTTATTCTCCTCCCCTGTAGTCCCCTATTGGTTTAAACATTGTATTCCCCGCCTTGTGGTCCACCCCCAGTTGCTCCCAGTGTGTTCAAGATTGTATCCTGCTCTGGGACCTCTCCCCATTTCTAAGTTGATGTATGCATTTGGGTCAGTGTCTTTCTGTCCCTGACCCTCCAGGGAAGAAACTCCTTTGGAAAACATACAGAAGACCTCTCCCTGTTCCTTGTCCCTGCCCTCGGCGCAGTCCTATCCCCAATGCAGTCCACCTGTGCCATAGAGCAGCTGTGCCCTACAGCTGCACCCTGGATTCGACAGCTTTCTGGGGGCAGCCCACTCTGGCTGTTGGTGTCAGGAGCTAGTCGGTCTGAAGAAATCCAGCATGGCAGCAAGACTCCAAGTCAGAAATACAATTTATTAGGAAAAGGGGAAAAACCAAATACATGCAATGATACAAAAGAAAAACCACGGGCAGAATACAACCTGTCACCCTGCTAGTTAGGGTGGTGGCAGCAGTCCGGATGAAATGGTCTTGTTGAAGTGGTGATCCTGTAGAAACCATCTGGTAGCTCTTGTCCTCTGAAGACCCAGTGGGTGAGGGTGGCTGTTCCTCTAGGAAGCCAGTGGAAAGACTGCTTGTGGTGTCCCAAAACTCAGATTATATCCAGCTGGGGATGCTTAGCTCCTGCCCCCTGGGCAGAGCATCTTGCAATGGGCTCAAATTGTTCTGAGTCATGCGGTGGTTCCTTGATTACCCTCTAAACAGAAATGGCTCCTGGAGGGAGTCATCTCTGAATCATGTGGCAAGACATGGATGGCCCCGTTAAGAGATAAGGAGATAAGGAAAAAACGATGCCCCTCCCGGTTTCAGCAGCTCTTGAGGTTGGGAGCAGAAAACATTTTTATATTGTAGCCTAGGACAATACAGGATGAATGCTTTTGCATTTGCAGGAAGCTTGTGTGGATTTGAAAAGCATCCTTATAGCAGAGGCACAAAAGTATTCTCCTACCCTTTTAAATCATCTTCAAACCAAGCAATTCTCGCAATAAGGTAGCGCATGAATGACTTGCAAGTGAGTTGAAGAAACACGGCAAAGATAAGTAGTGTTCAACTGCAGAGAATCGTTTAGGGACACCATAGCTTTATATACCTTTATATTTTAAATCAGGAAGCATGGATGGACCGTTTTTTTCCCCTTAGTTGACTACAGAACCCGCGGTCCCTTGCGGGAGGGTGTTTGGATTCAAGATGACACTGGCAGCTAAGAGCATGGCTACATAGAAGGTGCTACTTTGAGACCAGAACATTCAACTACTTCAAGGCAGATAGGAGAATAGCTGACTAGTGACAGCTCTGAGCAGAAGAGTCTGTGGCTTATCCTGTGGGAACAATAGTAAGACATTTCAATTGAAAAACCCCATTCATTTCCAAGGAGTAAAAATAAAAGGTCAAGTAAAGACACCCTAGTGCTCTTCTTATCAGAAGCATGTTCCTCCATATGAGAGTATTTAGGAAAGGACAGTCCGTTCATAAAGAAAGGTGTGCCAGTTAGAAAACCTGTAGAACAATACAAGACAAACTCACACAATATACATCCTCAAATGCAAAATGAAGAAATAATCATTTCAAGCTTCCGTGGAATTAATTGCATTTTATTTGTTCTTTTCATTTCAGCTGCTCTCAAGTTATTTTTTAAGACTGAATTTTATGAATTCAGCAAAGCTCTCTTTCTGAATGTCTGCATACCCCTATAAAACACTGAGGTGACAAAGAGAACGGCAGTGGAAGGAAACCTGGTCCACCTCCCCCTCCTTGAAGCTTTAGGCCAGCGAGTGATTAGAATTTAGTCACTTCATTTGCTTTACCAAGAGAGAATGTTTTCCAGCCTTTATCTTGCCTTTTGGAGCTGATTCACTTTGTAGTCATAAATTCTTGACTCAGTTGGTGAGAAACAATGGCATTACAGCCGTGGATGTTAAAGTGCACTGATGGGAAATGAAGTTTTCATCTTCAGGTCCTTGCTTCAGTAAATCTTCCAAATTCATCAGAAAGAAAGTTCCCAGACCGGTAATCCCCACTCAAATGACCTAATTCAAATAGTCTGTAGGCGTAAGAGGCATCAAGCAGGTGCTGTCATCTGTTAGGGGAATAGCCAGCCAGTACATGATTGTCTAGTTAGGCGGCAACAATTTTGGAAAGAATTTAGTTTTTTTGTATTGCAAGTGAATGGTCAATACATTTTATTAGTGGATACGGGTAAAAGAATGTCTTCTGCATCCTTTCAGAGGGGAAGCTTCCCTAGATCTAAAGCTGCTCAGCTCCACGATAGGATGCTTTGTCTGAAAAGGGAACTCAAGTCTTTGTCCTTTTGGATTGCTTCCATAGTTTTTCACTCACTCTTCAGGTAGCTGTTAATATGTTCTGTTATCCCTTGCAAACTTTTATGGGCATAGTCACTGAATTGGTACGTATTCCATGAAGTCCACGGGCCCTGTTGAGATGCAGCCACAGGTCTCAAGGGTGTTAGCAGATGTTATTCTGAGGCCACTCCTAATGATGTTTGATGGATCATAGTGACTGAGGAAAGTGCCCAAAGACTGGATGAAAGCAAATGTCACCCATCTTGGAAAAAGGCAACTAGGAGGACTTGGAAAAGTACAAGCCAGCTAGCCAGCGTCATTTTTATCCCCAGGAAGTTGATGGAGCAGCTATTGCTGGAAAGCATTGCCAGGCACATGAAGGAGGACAAAATAACCTAGTCAGCATGGATTTACCAGGGGAACTTGATGCTGAACAACTTTTTAAACTCCTCTGATGAATCAACTTGCCCGGTAGCTGAAGGGAATATTGTCTGCCTGGGCTTCAGGAAGGTTTTGGACATTTATCTAGGTGGCAGCACACATACATCCCAGAAGGAATAGTGCAAAGAGGAGGGAACCAGTGTCTTTTCAAGGATGCTCAGTGAAAAGACAAGAGGCAGTAGGCACACACTGAAATACAGGAGATTGCCTCTGCACATCAGCAAATGATTTTTTACTGTGAGGGCGACTGAACCACGGCACAGACTGCCCAGAAAGATGGTGGAGCCTGGATCTTTGAAGACATTAAAAGTACACCCAGATATAATCCTGGGCAAGAGGCTCTAGGTATCCTGGTTTAAGCAGGGGGGTTGGACCTGGTGAGCCCCACTGACGCCTTCCACTCTCGTTCATTCTGTGCTAATGAATTCTCTTAGAGATGCATTTCAAGCAGTGGCATGACAAAGATCTGTGCAGAGAGAGATCCAAATGGACATGGGATCTAAGTTCCTTAAGTAGTGCTCAAGAAGAATGCAAAACTCTGGGATAAGTGTCTCTTCCATAACTGAATCCCTTTCACGGGAAAATTCCCCAGCTATAGAAAGATCTTCTGATAGGCATGCTTAAGACTGACACTGGCTGAGCAAATTTCTCCCTATGTGTGTTTAAGACCAATTAGGATCTTCACCAAGAGTGTTGTCAACATAGTCACAGAATGTATATTGTTAAGAAGGGACAACTTACATCAGAATGGCAAATATTGGTCCACAAAATGTATTAATGTATGGGAACTATCTACTTGGGTTGAAAATAAAAAGAAAGAGTTAGTCTTTATTTATCAATTCCATCGCAATATTGATGAGGTAAGAAAAAGACCTTAGTCCTTAACCTTCTTAACTCAAGCAAAGATTTTTAAAAATTCCTTGTAAAAAATGTATCCTAATTATCAGACTATGAAACAATTTTAGTTGGGAAAAAAGTTCCAAAATTGTGTAGATAGTGGTAAAGAAGCCAAGAAAATAGGTAAGAAACAAAAAGAGAGCAAAAGAGTCAGCTTCAGTCTGCAAGCTCGTTGTAGAAGTAATCTGCTAGAAAAAGGAACCCCCAGTTGAATTTCCAATGGATTCATGCACTTGATTCAGTAACTAGTCAATGTAAAAACCAATCCTTTTGTACAACTTCTCCCAGCAACAAAAACCCCAACAGCTTGACACCACCATCATGCCTGTCCCAGATGTATTTTAAAAGAAATGATCCTTTCTTGAAACTCTATTTGCATAAAAGTTGCAAGACATTGGAGGGATTCTCCACATTCTCATTTCTCCATGTGGCTTGAAAGTCTATTTGATAAAACATGCAACAAAGCATATGATTTATAAGGTAGGGTAAAATGGATGATTTGGGAATTGATCTCTTGTTGATATTAAACTTCATATCCACTCTCTGTGAAGTTTCTAAAAGAAATGATGGAGCTGAGGCATGAATCTGCCACAACAAGTGTTAAGCAAACATACACACTCCCCTTCACATGCCCCCCTTCCACACACACCTAGGCCCACACAGAGGTCAGCATAGCAGATGACGAACACCTTGGAAAAGACCGAAATGCTAAATACCTCTCTTTGGGGGCAAAATAGCTGGTGCAACAATTCAAATATCTGGTGTAAAAATTCTGTTTAATATCTACTTCCTATTTAAAACACAGCTTTTCATTTAATTATATGTAGGGAATATTTTCATATTATTTGTTTCTTTACAATTACTTTGTTCTCATGTGTTGTATGTCTAGGAATATTTTCTTCTAAAAATAGAAAAAAATAGATAATATCCTTTCAGAAGAAAACATTGGTTTATACAATTTTAAACCATCATGATATGGAAGAATTCTTTTGTCCCTCACTAAGGTGGAAGAACTATTTGGATCACAGATCATTTACAATGAAATACTTTACCTTTTTAAGATGCTTTCAGTCAATTTCATATCCTCATTGCTTATTCATTGTAAACAGTAATTTTTCAGTGAAGGGAAAGTGTGTGGTATATCTACATTATGTTCAAACCCAATTCCTACTAAAGGCCAGGCTGAGCTCCAGTAAATAATGTCCTGAATAATATTTTGCCGCCTTCTTTGGCACTTCATGAAATCCTAACATGAGGAAGTGTTGAAATACAGAGATTTTGTCCCGTGTAGAAACCCATCCCATGTATTTTATGCTGTAATTCTTCTCTCTTTTAAAATTTGCTATCTTCTGCATAGTTTTCATTAACCTGTTACAGTAGTGAAAATCACAGATCAAGGTAATTTTGTAACACTTTGATTTTACCCCAAGAGCTGAGGGAAAACTTGCTCCTATACTTCAATCTGAGTTTCTTCTAGATTCCAACTTTGTTTCTCTACCATCAAGAGTCTCCTGTGTTGCTGCTCAAAGCCCCATCCAACCTGACCTTGAATACTTTCAGGGATGGGACACCCACTACTTCTCTGGGCAACCTGTTCCAGTGTTCCAGCACCCCCACAGTAAAAAAAGTCTTCCTTTCATCTAATATGTGTCAGAAGTATTAAATCTAGGCATATAAACTTTGAGGAAAGGTTTGAAATTCTTTTGATTTGAATCACATTTTATATTTATACTGACTTACAGATGACTAAAATATGTGGATGGGCGTTTGAGCTGACACTTTTTGAAAAGGTGCATGGAATTTAAAATTAAAACCAGTACCATTAAAAGCTTTGTGCCGTTTTCTTTTTCCTCTGGTATTCAAAATTGCATATATCAAATATCTGTGCTTCGTACAAAGCTCTTAGACACTCTCAGAAAAAAGCTTTTCTTTCAGACTAAGTTGCAGTTTACGTAGAACACTAGTACTAGTGAAGGTTTTTCTGGGCATAGGGGGAACACCTTCTCATTGGATTTGTGTGCAGAATGCATTTTATGCAAACTGGAAAATTGATCCCAGCTGTGTTCTAGTCATCATTCTTACTGCATCAGGCCGGAAGATTCTGTGAAAAGTAGCCTGTGGACCTTGAACATAGCTCATGTGAAACAGATGAGAGGCGATGGAGAAGTTGAGGGAGAGAATAAAGAGCATATGGCCCAGTACAGACTAACAATTGTTTGGCACCCTTTAAAGGCTGTCTTTGACAAGCAGGGCTGAAGCAGGTCTGCAAAATATCCGGGAGATCAAAATCCATTGAAGCAAATTGCCCTGGCCAGTCACCTTGCTGCCGATAATTCACTCTCCATACCAGCTGATCAGGCCTAAGAATGCTGCTGCAGAAGTATTGTGAAAAAGGTAGGCATATTTTCACAGATGCAGGGGAAAATCCCCTTGGATGATGGTTCCAAGGGATTACTTGATGGAGCAAGTTATGTACCCTTATCTACCGTGCAATATCTAAGTTGGTGAGTTCACTATCTGTCAGCATCACTTTCGAAAATAAATGTTTGATCCACAAAACAATATTTCATATGTCCTGTCTACCTGCTTCATTTCAACCAAGGAATAGGCTATGTTCCATCAGCAAAGGGTTTATGATCCTATGTTTCTTTAAACTGTGATCATTCTTTATTTTTTTCTAAATCAGACACTGTCTATTCATAAGATTCAGATGTCCATGGCAGGGGTGTAATTAAATTCACATCTTAAAAAATAACCTTCTTCTTGTTATCTTTTTATTAAATTACTGCCATGTAACATCAGTCTGAGAGCTGAAGAAAACCCCTTCATTTGCTGTTTGCCAAGTATCTTCTATGTGATACAAATTCGACTTGAGAAATCACACCCGTACATTGCCATGTAGCACTACTAGTAATGCTTTCACAACCTTTTCTTCATCATTAGGTCTTTTGGTGAAGTGAATGATTAGAACATAAGCAAGGGCATTTGTTCAAGATGCTCCAGAAAGAGCTGTGGTCTGTTCTCTTCTTTGCTGCCTATGTTAGCACTGAGCTGCAAAAAAGGAAAGATTACTAGGAAAAGTGTTACTTTCAGTCTAAACTTGTAAATGATGTTTGGAATACCCTGTTAAATGACAAGGTGCTCTTTTAAAATATGGCATCTTAAGGGAAAATGTCAGCTTTAAAAAGGTTTTGAGACAGTTGCTTCTGGAAAAAAAAAAAAAAAAGAAAAGAATTGGAGGCTTCTAAGGTCTTTAGGCATACTATTTTGAAGATTGATTCAAACCACAGTTTCTTCATATAGGAAGAACAGAGGACCATAGATGCAACCCATTTGAAAATGGATTTCTAGATGTTTCTGGTTGGGATTACCAGGCATCATTTCTTGTGAAGTCGAGGGACTGCAGTTAGCACTCCAATAATTTCCTTCCCTGAAATTCATCTGCATTTGGTCCTTTTTCCAGAGTCCCCATTTATTAGTGAAGGTATACTCTATCTATGCATTAGAATATTCCATTAGAGTGTGTGACTCATACTTGCTAGTTAAAATTAGCTGGAGCGGAATGGATAGTTAGAGTTGCGTGTATACAATAGTCTTATTTTGGCAAGTTTTCTTTAGACAATGTTGAAGCAGCACTAGCAACTAGGAAGTACAGCTTGCAGCAGGGAAGGACACTCTTCTGCTTTCTCAAGTTTCCTGTAGTTAAATAGACGCCAAAAGGCTTTTCCTAGTACTACTACTGTCTTGTAGGAATACTTGATCTAATCCTATCTTTGATCAAATTCCTAATGGGTTACTTTTCTACAAGGCAGAACATTTTTCTTTTAATAATATGTATTTTGTTAGTTGGAAACATGAACTTGTGCACCAGTCACGTGGACTGTACTCCTTATTAAGTTTCACAACCTTCTTTAGAAAATATTGACTGTGTGTAACTTCAAAAGGAGAATTCTGGGCATCTTCATTCTATTGATGTACTTGTTTTTCTCCCATGCTGGTATTGTTTTCTATCATTTTTACCAACAGAAGTATTTTTCCCTGACACCTATGGAAAAGACCTATGTTTACTCAACAGTGCAGCGTCAGTACATTGTTTAGAATGATTTCAACATGGTCCCCAACATATGGGACAGCTAGACAGCAGAGGTTAGCAACAGGGAATGGGAATAACTTCTGAACCGTTTCAGTAGATTTCCCAGGAAGGGCTTGCTTTCTGCCACTGCAAATTTTCCCAGAGATTTTGTCTGGTGAAGAGTTGCATCAAAAGAGTATTTTTGCCCAAACCTTGGGGCAAGCTCTGTCTCGGATTTACTAGTGAATGCAAAGAGGGTGAAAGTGCTGCTTCAAAGCCCTCTGTGCGCTTTCTGTACCAAGAGGGGGGGTGACCCCAGAAATAAGTTTTGATCTCTCTTCAGAACACAAGGCATGTCATCACCTCATTCATCTTCTTCTGGGACTCATAGCATCTTAAGACTAAGAAGCTCTCTTGCTTGCTGAAGTGCGTTCAGCAAAAAAACCTTGTCTCATCAGCAGATTTGAACACAACTACAGTCGAGTCAATTCCAATGCTGGCAGGGCAATACTCTACCCCACTAGTAACATGCCACTATTAGAAGGCTGTGTAAAACGATTTTTGTACAAAGTAATCGGAGGGAAAAATAGAATTGGGAAGAACTGCACATTGTTCTGGAAAAAGCCTCCTGCCTCAGTCTTACAGACATCATTTGCTGGTATCATTTTTAATAGTTGGGGTTTTTTAAATTTTGTAGAAGAAAAAATATTACTGCACCTTTATGTTTCCTTAATAGAAGTACAGCCATTTCTTAATAGAATAGAAGTAAGCCATTTGGATATGTACAAATGGTCTTTTCAAATACATATGCTATAGCACACTGTGAAAGTAATTAGCTATAAAGAGAAATCTAAAGGTTTAAAAAGATTTTGGAAGAAAGTAAGTCTAAGGTGATAGAAGAAGAAGAAGAAAACAGCAGTTTTCTTCTGGTGAACAAAAAACAAAGGGAGGACCTTGTACAGTGGAGATGTATTATTTGACTTCCTGAAAAACTGAGTAGGTTTGCTATTGCCAATGGTTTTCATTAGGAAGGAAGAGATTCCTTTGGCAAATAAAACCCTTCAAACTGACTTGAGAAAAATGTTATGACACTTAACTTCACCAATCCTGAAGAAAAATTCTCATCACTTGATCTGGAAATCATGATGGTAATGGAGACAAGGATGTCTAAGCCATGCCATCAGGAACATCAAAAAGCATTAGAATGCAGGTAAGACTGAGCTCCTGAACTAGTGTGAAGAGAATGCAAGAAAGACATTTTCCTTTAAGAGTCTTCAGGATGGAGAGCAGATCAAATTTTTTCATGTGAAGTATTTCTGAATAGAATGAATCTTCAAAATAACATTGTTTTCCAAAACCTGTTTACAGGATCTCTTACCATGATACACAGTTCCTATGAATAGAAAAAGCAAAGCACTTTTTTCCAAACTGTTGTGCACTCTTAAGCAATCTACAATAAAAATAGTATTTTTTCATGCTGGGAATGATGTGAATTACAAAAAAGCCTTGTAGCACACTTGGCACTGTGGTCTCTTGATTAGCATAGCTTTTTATTCATCAAACACGTTTCACATTGACTATTTTTCTCTTTTAAATAACGGCATCTTTGTACTTATGCAGCATCCATGAAGAATTTCTTGGGTGTTATTTTGTACCTGATCCTAAATGGCAGGTTCTGCATTCTGCCATCTGTCTAGCTTTCCCATTTGATGCAGCTTCTGAGAGGTATTTTCAGAATCGAGGACTACTTGCAAGAATGATGCTAAATCCATGCATTTTACTCCTTGGTTAATGCAAAACTATTTTTCCTTTACACTTCAATGAGAACAGGAAAATAATGATGGTGAGTTCAATCCTTAGAGTAATCCAAAGAGGACTATTATCATCATTAGAAACCAAGCAAGGTGTATTTATTGCACATGCATGATACTCACTGATGCAAATTACCCTGTAAATTCAGAAGGAATCTGTATCATAGGAGTGGATGGACTGTTTCTATTGATATTTTGCTTAAAGCAGAAAATTAATTCTTTTGACAGCCAACTCATGATTGCAAGCTCACTTTCAACTACAGCTTTCAAACAGATGAAACATGTCTGTTTATAAAACGATACAGTACAGTACACAGTAGCAAGTCAGGTCATAGACATTGAAAAGAAAAAAACAGCTCAAAGGACAGATTCATTCACATCTACAAGCCCTCAAGAGTGTACAGGTCAAATGTCCCCAGAAAACTAGGCTGGTGGCGCAAATTCTCTATGTTGGCACCAGCAGAAGCAGCTGCTATCTTGATAGGATGCAATCTTGCTTACATCACCCTTCAGAGCAATCTTCTGTACCCCTGCCCAACACACCTTCAGCTCTATTCCTTGGACTTCACATTTGCATTTCTACAGAGTCCTGTCCTGCAAACTGACTCAAAGTTCAGGTAGTAGATTTCCAAGATTTAGAAATGTTGTGTGAGGTTCATTTATTTCATATTTCATTCCATCTAAGCAAACTGTAACTTTCTGAAGTGAAATATTTCGAGTATGTCACGTGTATTTTAATGTTAGCTCTGCTTCACATTAAAACTTCTCACAGACCCCTGTGATGCCTTGCTGCAAAAATATATAGCTGCCAAGAGTGGTTGTGGGAAGTTAGAATTGCCAGAAAACCGTACAAACAATCTAACAATAGAGCCTTGGATTTCTGAATATAATTGCACCATGTAAAGTCAAAATATAATATTTAAATGATTTTAGATAATGATGAGTGTGGGCTAGAGAGAATCCAGATAGAATTTTATTTTTTTAAACAGTTCCGGGAAAAACATGGCCTTGACTTGGAAGTATAGCAGGAAATATTTTTATACAGCATGAGTTCTCATTACCTAATCATATGATTTGTAGACCTGAATTGGAAACCAGGAAAGAAACAAAGAAAAATATTCAAGCTATAAAAGATGGGAGTTTAAAATTTTCTTTGTATTTCTGATTAAAGCTATTAGGTAGCTAAATGGTCACCCATTATTTTAAAAAGCATCTGGACATTAAAAATAGGTAAATTTCTGCGGGACTTGGATGTCAGCTATTCCTGAAAAGCTTTCCAACCCTGAATCAATCCACTTAAACGCAGCTGTATTTCAGATGCTCAGTGGAACTGTCCATGTAATGCAGATAGTTGACAAATAATCTGCAGAAAAAGCTAGATCGATTTGAAGATCTTTTCCTGTAAATGGTATTCACGTTATTTGTACAAACACACAGATGGGATTTCTGCTGTCTTCTTCAGGCCACTTCCTCCAGAGAGCTCTCCATCAAATCTCTCTAGTTCTACTCTTCTGGTGATCCAAAGTCAGCACTGGGATGGTCCAACTGCATGAATTACTGTCTGCTAGAGGTGCACCCTGAGGGCTTCTGTGTGCAGCATCACGTGAGCCCTACTAAAGTCACCCTGTTGGTATAAACTGAGCTAGCTGGACCTTAAGGGACAAGATTGTGCACTGATATTGTAAGAGAAATTAGGTACTAAGAAGGAGGCTGGAAGATTTAAATATTTCTGCCTCCAGCTTAAGCAACATTAAATCTTGGTCTTTATCTGAAAAACTAGGTGAATTAACCTATTTGGCATTCCTATGCCAAAAATGTCAGTAATACAACAAGAACCGTCAAAAGAGTAACAATTCCAATCATTACTTTGTAAAAGTAATTCATTGGAAGAAGTCGGGAAGAAGGATGAAACATGCCAATATCCTACCCTGAGAATCATTCTGTTGATTTGCACAGGTTTCTTATTATATACCCATCTAATGCATTGGACATGCATGCTTGTGATGATACAAATACTTGCAAAGCTTACCAGATAAACCATGTTCTCTTCAGACAGCAAAACATTTCTTGATGGTTGTGTTTGCTAATTACATTTAGACTCAATGTTCTTAAAGGTCTTTTCCAACCAAAGTGATTCCATCATTCTCTAAATCGCAGATCCTGCTTGTCTTGGTTGAGGGCAAATTTGGCAGCAATCCTCAAGAAGGGGTGATTTATTAAAAATATTGATCTAGTACTGATATCCAACTGTGACGGACAAAGGCTCCCTAACAGTTCAAAATTAGAAAGTGTATGTTTATTGCAACGCTGGGCAGCGTGCGGGATAGCTCCCAAATACACACTGTGATTTAGAGGTGATAACAGAGTCTTTTTATCTATACAAGTATTGAATACCCAAAAGACAAATACATATTCATAATTTAGGTACATCCCATCATTCCTCACTTCGTATGGTAATTAGTTCAAAAGCTATTAAGCACGTGTAGTTTGTTCCTCAAAATGAATCGGTGGTCCCTTTCATGGGGAGGGGTTCCAAAATGAGGAAATAAATGAAGTCTTCCTGGTTCTAAACTTTCTACATTTTCAATGCAAATATGACAAATGAACCCATTGGTAGAACTCCCATTCCCCATCTTCAATTGGTTTCAGAACAGAGGTGGCCTACAATTGTCTTATGTTCCTAAAAGCTATTTATGAGTTTCTGTATTCTTCATGATAAACCCAGCTAAGCCAACATGATGTTGACAAGCAATCAATTATTAGTTAACTACTAACTCTTAACTTCATCAAGGCCTACCTATTTATTTTGATAAACTCTAATAAGGCTTATCTCTGACTAAAACCTCAGCTCCTCTAAAAACCCTAAATTTCTTTAAAGTTCATGTCTCAGGGGGCCCCCCCCCAGAAAGCCCACCTACACGGCCCCTCCCCTCAACTGGTCTGGGAAACATTTCCTCTGAGAGAAGTGGAAAAAATCTGTTTATTTAACAGGGAAAGCACCCCCCAGCACAAAAAATGAACAATACCAGGTGACAAAACTCAATCGCCGCTCTGAAGAGACAACAAATTCAGAAAGTCTCTCCTGTGGATGCTTGCTCTGTTATCAATCCCTCCGGCACTGGGAAAGGCTGCTGCCCAGAGTAGGCCCCCATAGGCCACAAAGTGCAAGCTCTCAGTGCTCTCCAGGTCCCAGTGTGGAGCAGGTTTGAACAGTTCCAAGAAAAGGGAAAGAAAAAAAGACAGTCCAGGGAAAACTCTGCCTCAGCCAGCTAAACCAACTGAAAAGCAAAGAGCACTCTGTTCTGCTCCATCAGTGCCCAGACAACACAGTGCAGCACAGAATGTGGAGCAGTGTTGCTTTTAGAAGGTGAGTGCAGCCTGTGATAACAAACTCCGTACTTCTTCTTCTCCCCACCTTTGCTCTCAGAAGCAGTCTTGAAGGCAGAGAATAGAATATCCAGCATTAACAGAACAGATGGCTGGGGATACAAGCATCATAAAGTCACCCTAGGACACTGCTCTACTGAGATATGTCACCAGACTATGCTAAGACAAAGTTTTGGAACTGCTAATTAAAATTCTACTATCACAGTGAAGCTGAGGAGGAAAGACAGCTCACTCCAGTTACCTTGTGGCATGCCAATACTTCCTTTCAATCACAATGGTTTTCGTCTTTAAGTCCGTGACATCACAGGCATAATTCAACATCTTTTGGGCAGGAAGGAAGATATTCTTCTTCTCATTATACTGATGGGTAAGCTGAAATGCAAAGCAGTTAATTCAAAGTGAAACAGCGATAAAGTCAATAGTAAAACTCACCACAGTTTTCTTTACCAAGCCAAGTCCTTACTATCCCAAAATACAAGAACAGCTGTAAAAGCCTTGTGGTTTCTTAATTTTTTCCTATACCTACATGGGAGGGTAAGGGATAAATGATCCCAAACAATGGTAATCCACAACAAAGCATTCTTGACATCATATTCAGCTTTTGCATAGTGAGCTCTTCACCTGATCAAGTTATTCCATTGCAATAGTTTGGGGAGTATCTTAGAGGGCTGGCTGTTGTTTGGTTTAAACCATCTTGATCATTCAGGAACCCAGTAGCAATGAGAAAGTTCAAAATAAGATAGTGCTACGCAGTGATTTTCCTATATGACAGATGTATTTCTACAAGACAGAAGGCTGACCTAATGCTTCCCTACAACATGGCTGAAGTGGCATCCTGTTCCCCATAGGTTTTTCCGTTTAATTTTAGCAGCTTTCTTACTAGATTAATGAGCTGAACTAACTCAAAAAGGAATCAGATAAGTGCCAGAGCTTTAAAACAAACAACAACAACAACAAAAAAGATGCAAAATGGTGATTTGTGGGTGCGTTTGAAAACAGAAATTTTTTTGTATTTTTCATAGAGACATGGCATTCTCTAGAATGATATTGCTCCAACGCTTTGAGTTTGGTTTTCTTTTTCCCCCTCAATTGTAAATGTTATGCATTCTTTTTGGCCAGTTCAGGAAATAGATTTTCTGATACGTGTGAAAGACAGTCTAAAGTTCCCCTCATTTGCCTCACGACCATTCCCAGGACAGACACTGGGACCCTAAAGACACCGATGGGAATTCTGGCCTGCCAGTAATGGATGAACACCAAAAATCCTGAGGCCCCTGAGCAGAGTTCTGGCCTGCCAAGTGATTGTTCACAGCTGTGTCTTCAGTGACTGCTTCTAGCAGGGCCTGCCAAGGGGCGACCCAGCCTATATGCTTGCACCTGCTTCACGACAATAGACCAGGAATTTTCCCACCTCTTGGCCAGATGAACTTGCTGGGGCAACTTGGTAGCCCCCCCATGGAAAATCCTTCCTCTGCTCCACTACCACCGTGAGGCACCGAGGTTGAAGCCCCCCTACCAAGGACTGAGACTGAGACACCTGTAATTCTGATGCAGGGGTGCTGGCCTGACTGAAGCAGGATGCCTGCTGAGTGTTGCCTACAGATGTGCCTACAGGACCTAGACTGGTTTCCCCCAGAAAGCAGTCCTGAAACAGTGGGTCCCACTCACTGCTGATACTGACTTATCCTGCTGAGAACATGGACTGTCTGGACCCGTCTTCAATACCTTTTTCCCCCTCAGCAATTTCAATAGACTTCTTCTTCTTGATTGGATCTGTTCCCCCTCAGCCATTTCAAGATTCTGTTTCCCCCCTCAGCAATGGACTATAATAGAACCTTGAGTTCACCAGGACTTAACCTTGAGTTAACCAGGCAGGGCCATTATCTTCCCAACGTGACTAGGCAAACTCTGTCGGCTGGACTATGAGGACTTAGTCTCTCCACATTTGGTAGCTATACTCCTGTCTTGGTTCAGGGCAAATTTTGGGGAGAACCCCCAAAGGGGCTCCTCTAGGAAAGCAGATTCATTTGGCCCCTCCCCTATGAAATATTAATCCCAATATTACCGGGTGGGACGTGCCTGGGCTCGTCTGACCCTTGCTGCTGGGCCAAAGGCGGCAGCTGTGATGTTTCACCTCAGAGATACATTTGGCCGGCTGCATCCTGCAGCTAGGCACTCGCAACAAATCCAGGCATAGTAGAAACTCAGTTGACCTCTGGTGGAAAAGGTTCAGGGGACGGTGAAGAGAAAAAGGAGAGGATTCTGCTGTAGAGTTTTAATCCAGAGTTTATTCCAGGATGACAGACCTCTGAAACTTGTAACAGCTCCCAACAGAATCCAGACCGCATGGTCCCGTCTCCTTTTAAGCCCGGGGACAGGGGCAGGGGAAGGCACAGGTGAGCCAGCAACCAGGTGGGAGGAGGGGAAGGCTCAAAGGATAAAGACACTTGGACAGGCCAATGAGCCCGGACCTGAGGGGCATCTTTTGAACTTCTGCCAACCACACCATGACCCTGCTGGAATGTTAAGATTGATGGACAGCACTTAGCAGGAGGGCAAAGGGGGAGGGGAAAGGACAGGTTTCACCTATCCCAACACCTGAGGGATTTTCCTGTTTCCTGAAACAGGAAATGGCGTCACACTGCAACACTCCCCCCAGCCGGTCCAGGAGAAAATAGCTCCTTGGAAAGAGGTGGAAAAAACCTGTTTATTAAACAATAAAACCTAAACAATATTGAACAATAAAACCCCTTGTTGCTCAAAAGAGATGACAAACTGAGAAAGTCCCCTCCCTCGGTTGCAGTTCAGCTCACACAGGCTCTTATCAGTCCCTCCGGTGCTGGAAATGTTGCGGGCCGGGCCCGGCCTGGTGGGCCACAGGTGCTAGCTGCCGGTGCTCTTCTGGGTGTTCAGTCCAGAGCAGGTTTCAAGAGGTCCAAAGAAAAGGGAAAAAAGAAAAGAAACCACAGTCCAGGGAACTTCCTTGCCTCAGCAAGCTAAAACTAACTAAAAGCAAAGGAGAGCTCTGTCCCACTGTCTGTTCATCCACAGACAACACAGTCCAGGAGCAGGAATGTGGAGGAGTGAGTGCAGGGTCTGAAAACAAACTGCTGCTTCTTCTCTCCCCCCTTCACTCTCTGCAACAAGTCTTAAAGGTGCCAAACTTATGATGCAGCATAAACAGAACAAGATGATTGGGGTTAAAAGCATCATATAATCAGCTTAGGACAACTCCCTCTCTCTTTCTCCCCCTCTTTTCTATTCTTTTCCTCTCCTTAATTCCTTTCATGCATTTGCTGTGGTCATTCTATAAAGGTGCATTTCTTTGGATTGATACTGCAATCCCCTTTCCGTGTTGTCTGTTGCACTCCCAGATCAGTTAACCAACCATCACCACCCCCATTGGTATGAGCGGATCGTGACATTAAATTGGCATCATGGACAGGATTCTGATCGACAGAAGGGTCTGCAAGGCTGTCTGTAGTCTGTAACAGGGGAAGGACGATTTGCTTCAGCCACACCTAGCCCCTCATCGCGAAAGGGTTGAACGAAGATGGAAAGCAAGGAAAGCTCTTTGAATTTCCCACAAACTGCGCACGCCCAGGTGAAATACGCCCCCATACTCTATTGAGGGTTCTGTCTTTAGAATTTCCCAAAAAATCTCTTAGCGCAAAAGGGGAAACTGTTTTTGTTTATGTGTGAATTTGGACTGTCTGGGAAGGAAGGGACAACTTGGAGGAACTAAGCAGGGCCTCCCAGGGAGATTTGGTCTCTTCACCCAGCCAGGGAAGCAAAGGGGAGCACAGCAAAGGCTGTGAGATTGTCTAACTTAAGTTTGCACCTCCCTGTCATGGTTTTGGTCCCTTCATAAAATGACTGAAAACTCTAGCACAAAAGTTACAGCTGAATTTTCTGCTCTGCTTGCTAAATAGAATGCCAAGCCTTCTCCAAGGGGGGAGGTTTGGGCAGAGAACAGCTGGTTTAATTTAGAAAATGTCATAGATAGAATTTGTTCTTTACAACATGAAACAGAAGTTAAACTGGGCAAAAATAAAACCATCCTCTGCTCAGTTTTGGCAGCTTGTCTCACAGCAGCCATAGAAACCCTTTTTAAGCAAAGAAACGAGGAAATAGCAAGAATAGATTCCCTTCAAAACCTAGTTGAAATTTTGCAGAAAGAATTAAAGGAAGATAGAAATGAGATCTATAGGTTGCGAGCTGCCCTTAGAGAGGAACTTGCTAAGAATTCACATCATACTGATTCCTCTACAGAGTCAGAGGAAAAGGAAACTCCTGACGTTAAACAAATCTATCCCCGTCAGGAACTTGAGGCAGTAAAAAATTGGAGAGAATACTGCTGTCCTCGCTTGAGACCCTTGGTTCAAACAGAATAGAACTATCTTAATGATGAGGATTGTTGGAATGTTGGGGGACATAAGACAGATGATGCACTTTGGACCTGGTTAACATAAGAGATTTGATAACAGAATGCCTTGGCATAAACAAACGGAACTTTGAAAATTCGACCTGGATTGCAAGAAGATTAAATCAAACGGGTTTACTGGAAAAAGAAAATCCCATTAAACTCTGCAAGCAAGAGATGTTGTTATATGCGTAAGTTTGTGGATGTGATTTTAACCTAATCATTGTAGTACACATTACTAGTCTCCCTGCAATGGTATGTAAGTGCTTGTATCCCACAATCAAATTGGATTCTGATTACCGAGTGGGTCTCCCTGTCTCTCTGCATTGCCGAAAGAGGATCTTGACCCACCTATCACAACTAAACAAATACCGTTCAGTGCTACCGAATTAGCTAAGCTGTCAAAAGAATTTGGGCGCCTCCCACAAGAATCAGAGACAAATATGTCCTCCGAGTGTCCCTCGATGGTGGAGATCAAATTAAATTAACCGGAGGCCAGTGGGTACTGGGGACATGGAGCCTTCTTCACAACAGGAGATAAGGAGGTAAGCGTGATGCATGGTCCCTGACACAGGGTGCGTCTTTCTGGGCCGGGAGAATGAATCCTTTGGAACGGGGTGACCCCCTGGCAATCGTTGACACCACCGACCAGCTCTTAGAAAGTGTCCACAAAGCCGCCTGCCTGCAAAAGATTCATGAAAAGAAATTAGTTCCTGGTTTTGAAGGCCCAATGCAATTACCTGTGAAGCCAGAACTAATGACCGATTGAACTCGTGGGCTTCCAGAAACACTTAGACATACAGCAATGACTCTACAGAAAACCATAATGGCTTTGAATCCTGTAGAAAGACTAGATAAGATTCCTCAGGAATTCCCCTGACCAAAGTGGACCTAGAGATCCTGGCTTCACTCCCTACTCTTCCCCCTCACAGCCCTCAGCTTCTCAATCTGATTCACCTGCCAGTAGCCATAAAGTTTGGACATGAGCTGAAGTTGCAGTAGATCTGATTAATTATTGTAGACAATATGGACCTATAAAAACCCCGGCATAGAAATCAGAAAATAACAAAGGTGTTTGGTTTATTGGGGCTCCTCACAGTGAAAATATAGAGAAAGGAAAACAGATCTCTAACTGCCACCGTTGGTGGTTGTTGGGAATTCAAAAGTGGGTCCCCAAAGAGGTGATGGATGGTTTGCCCCTTGAGAAATTGCAGAAAATAATAAATAATTGGCACCAGCGAAAACCGAATCCATTGGCTCAACCCAGTGCACCCCTCCCTTCTCAGGGACAAAAACTAACCCTCCCCCAGCTTCTCCCACAGAACACAGGCAGTGAACCAAAACCAACAGGGTTTTCGGGAAACAAATCTCTCTGCCGCTTACAGGTGGGCAAAGGGGCGGAGCGTGGGTTTATTTAAGAATGCTCACTAAAAATAAATCAGGATATATATTAAGCCCAGCTATCACGGGCCTCCACAGGCTACTAGTAACCTTTTTGATTGACGTTGGGGCTCAAATCTCTGCACTAACAAAAAAGGATGCCCAGAGGTGTGGAATTGTTCCAACTAAGAGACAATGCTGTGTTCTTAATGCTCTGGGAACTACAGAATCTATGAATGTTGCCTTAGCCAAACTGAGGCTCCCTGGAAATGAGCATCAACTAGTCATCAAAATGGTAATTGGGAACATTCCAAATAATTGATTAGGAATGGGTGTCCTTGCTGGGAGGCAGTGGGAAGACTCTGAGGGATTTCTGTGGTCTTTTGGCACACTGCCACTTAACATTAGGCTGCTTCAAACCGCACCCTCCCTGCCCTATAATCAAACAACTAATGTAAAACAGTACCCTCTACCTTCTGGTGCCAGAGAAGGTATCAAAGCGGTTCTACAGGACTTGAGAAACCAAGGGGTAATAATTCACACACATTCTCCTTTTAATTCACCGGTATGGCCAGTCTGAAAAGCCAGTGGAAAGTGGAGATTAACAGTAGATTTTCGCAGGCTTAAAGCCAACACAGACCCTCTTACAGCACTGGTCCCAAACTTAGCTGAATTAATAACATCAATTCAAGAAAAGGCTCACTCAATCATGGCAATGGCAACTATGGATGTCAAAGACGTCTTCCTTATGATACCTATACAGCCAGAAGATATAGGGACCATTTTGCCTTCACATGGGAAAGGACGGCAATACACTTGCACTAGGCTTCCCCAAGGCTACAAACACTCCTCCACTTTGGCCCACCATGCTTTAGTTGAGGAATTAGAAAAAATACCCAAACCTGATCCTGCTGATCCTGTAGCTGATAATCAATACATTTAAGACACTCTGGGGGGGGGGGGGGGGGGGCGGGGGGTGGGTGGTGGGGAGGGGGGGAAGGATGAAATAGAGGTCGTAGGGAAACATCAGCAGAAAATAATCTCTCACTTAAAAAGTCTTGATTTGCAGATACCCGCAGAGAAAATTCAGAAACCTTCTCAGGAAGTGAAGATTTTGAGAATTTGGTGGAAAGGAGGCATGACATGTATTCCACCCGATACCCTAACCTCTTTAGATCAGATTCAAAGGCCTGAATTGAGGAAAGATCTCCAGCAAGCTCTAGGACTATTAGTGTTCTGGAGAAAACACATCCCAGATTTCTCAATAATTGCTAGGCCGCTTTTTGACTTGCTGAGGAAAAGAATGAAATGGGATTGGACTCCTTCTCAGGAAGAAGCATTGCAATTACTGATTTTTGAGGCAACAGCTCACCAAGCACTAGGCCCTATCCATCCCACAGATCCCTTTCAGGTGGAATGGGGATTTGCCTCCTCAGGGCTATCAGTACACATTTGGCAGTGGGGTCCTGAGGGTCCAACGGGGCCTCTTGGTTTTTATTCCTGTGGTTTCAAAGATGCTGATACACTACCTGGGAAAAGGGGTTGTTTGTAGTTAGCTTAGCTCTCCTAGAAGAGGAAAAAATTGCATGACAAGAGCTTATTGTATTAAGAAGCCCTTTCAAAGTTATCAAAATCGTCACTAATGGGAGCCCCACCCCTCCCCCCCACCTGACGGGGTAGCCCAAAGGGCCTCAGTTAGGAAATGCTATGCTCAGATGGAAGGCTATTGTAATACCGTCTCACTAACGGAAGATGCTGCTAAAAATCTAACAATCCAAGGCACTGAGAGCCTGGTTAGCAGCCAAGATAAATCTGCCTCTGTAATCAAAGCTGCCCTTCCTTTCTCCCCCGAACAAGCAGCAAGTTCTTGGTTCACAGATGCCTCTGCAAAACGGGAAGGGAAGGTATGGAGATCTAGAACAGCTGTCTTACACATTTCATCTGGTGAAAGAATCATTACCGAAGGGGAAGGCAGCGCTCAGGCTGGGGAACTCATAGCTGTTTGGAGTGTTTTCCAATGTGAGGCACAGAACATTTCTCTTGTCTGCATTTATACCGACTCTTACGCAGTGTACAAAGGTTATACTGAGTGGCTTCCTTTCTGGCAGCAAAATGATTGGGAAGTTCACAGAATTCCAGTGTGGCAAAAGGAAAAGGGGCAAGAAATTTTAGATGTTGCAAGCCAAGGAAATGTTGCTATTGGTTGGGTAGCTTCTCAGCAAACAGATGGAAATCCAGCAGGAGAGTGGAAGAATAGAGCTGATGAACTAGCAAGGCTCAGCCCCCTGAAAAAGGAACTCATTCCTGAGGACTGGGATCAACTATTAGAATGGCTGCATGGAAAAAGACAGCACCCAGGTGCGAAAGATTTGTACAAAGAAGCTCATGCTTGTGGTTGGCTGGTTACCAGGGAAATGTGTAAAACATGCGTATCGGCCTGCAAGCAATGTCACAGGTGACTGGAGAGACATCCTTTAGAAGATGACCCTCTGCATTTAAGAAAGGGTAAAGGCTTATGGGACGTGTGGCAGGTAGACTATATTGGCCCCTTTAAGAAGTCAGGAGGTAAACACTTTGTGCTAGTAGGAGTAGAAAGTGTATCTGGGTTGGTTCAAGCTGATGCTTTGAAAAGAGCTACAGGTGATAATGCGGTTAAAGCTTTGCAGGGGTGGTTTGGAACTTTCCCAAAGCCACAGGAAATTCAATCTGATCACAGGTCCCACTTCACTGCTAGAGGTGTACAGCATTGGGCAAAAGGTGAAGGAATTAAGCGGTCTTTCCACAGCCCTTTCCACTACCCTCAAGCTAAGGGGATCTTAGAAAGGACCAAGGGTTTTTTGAAAGGACTTCTGAAGCCCCGGGAGGGAAATTGGGACGTTCGGTTATGGGAAGCTGTTAAAAGAGTGAACAGTAGATGGGGGGTGAATGGATGTCCCAAAATCACTGCCTTTTGCCCAACAGCTCCAAGCATCGTTCCCTTACTACGGCGACCTGACGATTCAAAAAGTCCAGCACATTACCCTGGACAACCTGTTCTGGTGGACCTCCCTACTGTAGGGGAAGTAGCACTAGTGCTGAAAACCCCTCTGAAGAAATATGCATGAGTAGCCTCTGATGCTCTAGGGAAAGAGCATTGGATAAATACACGCTGGATAATCCTATCATTTTAACTCTTTTCTGCCCTCAGTGGAAGGATTTCTGTTGTTTTTACTTTTACAGAAGAACCCTGAGGAACATGAAAATCATCTGAACCATGATAACACTGGTGATGCTTTTCTGCATCCTACCACAATTCCATGGACAGGATCCTGCTGCGTGGTTGTGGTCTGAAGCTACCCTCCATCCCACTAATGTTCTAGGAGCGTATCCCAAGGGTGGCCACCCAAACCTAGAGCCTCTAGTGCTGCATGACCCCCAGGTATATGGTCCAAGTGAGTGGGGATGGGATCAGAAGGACTGGACTAGAGCCCTAACTGGAACAATTGGTGAGTCGATTGTGGAAGCATGCAGAAAAATGGAAGGATCTCTCTATGAGAAATCCACCTCCATCACAGTTGCCGGAAATTTTGTGGAACCAGATGGGAAAAATGATCTGGATATCCCTTCAGCGAGACTGTGTCCTACAAACAAGTGGGAGTGTGCCAAACAAATTCCCCTTACTCTGTGTTGCTGCCAGGAGTATGTTGGTAATTACACTCTAGGTCGCAAAACGAACAATGTTGCAAGTACAAAGGATTGTAAAAATGAACCAATTGATTGCTGGCATAATTTGACGTTAACTAAACCGACTTAAGTGACATGCCGCTGGCAAAATAACTTGACCAACCTGTTAGGTTGAAAAGGCTTAGTTCATAAATTTAAGATAGACGCTATAACAAAACCCACGCTGAGTACCGTAGTTACATCCCAGTGGAATAGACGGGACTGAGAGCATGAAGCCCACACTGAGCACCATAGTTACACCCCAATGGGTAGAAGGGACTGAGAGCACAAAGCTGACATTGAGTACAGTAGTTACATCCTAGTGGGCAGAAGGGACTGAGAGTCCCCTTAGTCAATGTGGCCTTGGTCCCAAGCTTTTGTTCACTTGGCAGGAATGGGAAAAACAAAAAGCCTGGCAGCTTCAAGGGGGAGTGGGAGAAGGAATTAGCCGAAGGATTTGTGGAACTGCTTATAGCAAAGCAATCTCAATCAGTGTTTTGACAGATCAGACAAATAAGCGTGAACAGGTTTGTACGCCCCCAAGCGTACAAGACTGTTGGCACAATTTTACATTAACACAAACTGCAGAAGTAGTTTGTCTTTGGTCCAAAACTAGTGAAGGCTTTTCTTTTAAGTTGATAATAAATGGTATGAACCAACCTTCTACTACCACCACTCCGGCCCAACCACCGCTTATGCTTAGCCTGAGAAGTTTTGAAATTGGACCATATATAATCAGGAAAACTGGTCAACAACACATATTGTTCAATCTGGCACGGTCTCTTAAACAAGTCAAATTGCTGATGATGCAAAACAATGTCTCAGAAATTCAGCCGGCCTGTTTGCCTTTTTTGCGGACTTCCTTTGAGGGTTGGACCACCTGGCTGCAAAAACAGAAAGTCCGTTTTTTCTTTAAAAACAGACACTAAGAGACATAACCGGTGTTTTGGGAACAGGTTTTGGAATTCTAAATAGTATTGATTCTGAAGTACACTAATGGATAAATTGGCTGCCACAAAATGGTTAGAGATTTGACCAAATTAAAACAACCACTGCAATCATCCTTATTGGCTTTGGGAACACAGCAGGGCTTGCTATCAAACATATTACCAGCTTGGGAAAAGGTAAATGTAAGTGATCACAAATTGGTAGACTGATGCACTCGGTGCTACACCAAACAACCTTTCTTTGGCTCTTAGCTGTATCCAGGCACAATTGTCGATGCAGTCAGTTGCTGCCTCAATGATAAGAGAAGGTGAAGGCAATTTTCCTACTGCAATTCAGAAAAGAATTTGGGACAGTGCCACTGATTTTGAAAGAGAATTCCAGTCCTGGTGGAACTTGGTGAATTTTACTTATCACCCCATTACAAACACAGCCACAGCTCTTGCGTTAACCGTACGCAATGCCTCAGTGCATTTGAGATTTCCTATTATTGCATTAGAGCTAAATCATGATGGAGCTATTCCCAATCTTTCTGAACATAGACAATGGGCCCATCAAACTGGTAAAAAATGGCAACATGTTAATTTGGAATCTTCTATTGTCCGAGAACTAGGCTTCATCTGTGAAAGTAATGCAATTACAGCTCAGGTTGTTTGTTTGGACACAGAACAAAATATCTGTCATTTTGAAATTCGTCCTAACGAGACTTTCGAAACAGTCCTTAAATATATAGGCAATGGGTGTGGGTGCTTTAGAACTGCTTGTGATACGGTATTTGTAGAAAATGCAGTAGTGGATAGTAAAAATCATTCAAATTGTTGCGCTTGTAACTTTACAAAATTGAGGGATGTGATTTTTCTTCAGAAGCTCCAGTTACCTCCCATTACCTTTTTCAATCCAATTAAAGAGTGATTCACAAACTATTACTGTCCTAGGGTGACGTTATGATGCTTGTATCCCCATCCGTGTGTTCTGTTGATGCTGGATATCATGTTCTGTGCCTTCAAGACTGGCTGTGAAGAGCGAATGTTTTGTTTTGGTTTTGCTATCAGCCGCTCCCCCACAGCTGGCACGACACAGAGACAGGGCAGTACATGGGTGCTGCTTTTGCTTTTTGCTTTGCTTTTCGCTTTGCTCTTGCTTCGGCTTTGCTCCTGCTTTGCTCTTGCTTTTTTGCTCCTGCTCATTAGTTAGTTTAGCTAAGCAGTCCAAATTTTCCCTGGACTGTTTCTCCTTTCCCTTCTTTGGACCTACTCGGACCTGCTCCGGACTGGGACCTGGGAAACACCGAGAGTTTGCACCTTGCGGCCAAGGTGCAGCAGCTACCCCAGCACAGGACAGACTGATAACAGAGCGAGCACTCCCAAGAGAGACTTTCTGAAGTTGTCTACTTTTTCAGAGCGGTGAAAGAGTGGTGCCATCTGGTATTGTTCCTTTTGTGTGCTGCGGGGTGCTTTGCCTGTTACAGAAACAGGTTCTTTCCACTTGTTTCCAAGGAATCCTTCCCGCCCTGGTTGGGGGGAGGGGCCGTGTGGGTTTGTTTTCTGGAGGGTCCACCTTTTGGAGGTTTTTTCTCCCAAATTTGCCCTAAACCAGGACATTTACCTACTCCCATTGGGATGAACATTACTTTGGTAAAGCAATCTTTGCTTCATCAGGACTTCATTGAAATATTGGAGAAGATCAAGAAGAATAGACAGAAAGCACTGGTAACTGTTCATCACAATGTGAAAGAAATACACCATGTCATAGAGAGAGTAAGAAAAGATGCTGAACACAGGTGGTAGGATACTCTTTTTGGGTGGTCACCTACTGCCACAAGAGTCCTGAACAGTATGTGTCATCCCATCATTGCCCTTTTGCGTTTCGTTTTGATTGGGGTTTTTTAATCAGCAATCTTACTCATTATGAATTGGAGAATGATGAAAGAGTTAACAAAATTGATGTCTGTCATTAATGCACACAACTTGGCTGATGTCCTTTTCACTGTGGCCATCTCCAAGACTATTGACACAAGGCGACTATAAATGAGAGGATGTGTTTTGAAATCGTCTTCAATTTTCTTTGAAGATTATAAGAAAATTACTTTTGATTTTTGGGGAATTGTTTTGAAAAAAAATATTTTAAATGAACTGTTGTTGATTTGTTTATTGCTTTATTGCCTTTGATTATTTGTGATTAGTTTCAGATATTTGAAAAAAATGTTTCAAAATAATATGGTCTAAATTACTGTTATTATATTTGTTTCTTGTTTCCTTACCTCCGCCTTTTTTTATCTTTTCTTGTCCTTCCCTTCTCTCTCTCTGTCTGACGTATTGTCTCTGCTTTCCAGGATATGCTACCAATGCGCGACAAGTACACAACAATAGTACAGAACACTGCTGATGAAGACCCTTTGAAGCCTGTCGTGAGTCACCAGGTGCTGTGAAAGACAGTCTGAGGTTCCCCCCATTTGCCTCACGACCGTCCACAGGACCGATATCAGGACCCTGAGGACCCCGATGGGACCTCTGGCCTGCCAGTAATGGATGAACACCAAAAATCCTGAGGCCCCTGAGCAGAGTTCTGGCCTGCCAAGGGATTGTTCACAGCTGTGTCTTCAGTGACTGCTTCTAGCAGGGCCTGCCAAAGGGCGACCCAGCCTATATGCTTGCACCTGCTTCACGACAATAGACCAGGAATTTTCCCACCTCTTGGCCAGATGAACTTGCTGGGGCAACTTGGTAGCCCCCCCATGGAAAATCCTTCCTCTGCTCCACTACCACCGTGAGGCACCGAGGTTGAAGCCCCCCTACCAAGGACTGAGACTGAGACACCTGTAATTCTGATGCAGGGGTGCTGGCCTGACTGAAGCAGGATGCCTGCTGAGTGTTGCCTACAGATGTGCCTACAGGACCTAGACTGGTTTCCCCCAGAAAGCAGTCCTGAAACAGTGGGTCCCACTCACTGCTGATACTGACTTATCCTGCTGAGAACATGGACTGTCTGGACCCGTCTTCAATACCTTTTTCCCCCTCAGCAATTTCAATAGACTTCTTCTTCTTGATTGGATCTGTTCCCCCTCAGCCATTTCAAGATTCTGTTTCCCCCCTCAGCAATGGACTATAATAGAACCTTGAGTTCACCAGGACTTTGAGATCTTCCCAACGTGACTAGGCAAACTCTATCGGCCGGACTAAGAGGACTTAGTCTCTCCATGTTTGGTAGCTATACCCCTCTCTCTTTCTCCCCCTCTTTTTTATTCTTTTCCTCTCCCTGATTCCTTTCAGGCATTTGCTGTGGTCATTCTATAAAGGTGCATTTCTTTGGATTGATACTGCAATCCCCTTTCCAGGTTGTCTGTTGCACTCCCAGATCAGTTAACCAACCAACCAGTTAACCAACCCCTTGGTATGAGCGGATCGTGACAATACCTTCTTTCAAGCTGCACTTGGTTCTAGTCCATAGAAGCACACTGGTAGGTAAAAGTAGACTCTAAAAGATAACATTCAAAATGTATTTCCCTTGTCTTCCCATTAAAGCAAGTGAAGAAAGCAGGCAGGAGATCTTCAGATAACATGCTATGCAAATTGAAAAGATTCTGTCCTTATTTGAAGCAACTGAGGAACTCACACAATGAAATACAGTTCAGACAGATGGAAGGGTCACAGATGATGTCAAATCTGTACTTCCAATGTTTGAATGAAGCAAGATTTCTTGAAGTACAATCCTATAAAATGAAGGTGAGTTTGCAGAAGCAATTGAACTGGGTCTGCTTTATAAACACAATGTTTTCTAAGTAACTGAGGATTCAGGAAGGCAACCTTGGAATTTCAAGGATTTAGAAACATACAAATACCAAGACTGGCAGTTCATTAGCTTTAACAGTCTCTTCAAATAAGATCTATTTTTAACTTCTTCTTGTAGTAGGTCTGAAGACATTGGGAACGATGCAATAAAACAAAACAAACAACAAACCAAAACAAAACCAAAACAGCTTTCTCAAAAAGCTTGGAGAAACCAGAGAAATTATGATTTTTAGGGGTTAAGTAGTCCTTTAAAAGTTGTCTCTGGGAAAAGAGATAAAAAACCACTAATTGACTGGGGAGTATATTCCAAACCTGTACTGAAGCATGTAAGGGACAAGAGCCTGGAATAAAACTACTATGCTGGGTTCATCTGTTAAAAGCATTCCAGAATGGTTGAAATTATCAATCACATAAGGTGGGATTAAAAAAAAAAAAAAGAAAAAAAGAAAAAAGAAGAAAACATAGAGAAAAAAATATTTTGAAGATGTTTTCCCATTCCCAGATGGCATAACAACTTTATTTCATTTTGTTCCTAAGACTGATTAATAGCTTATGAAGTGTTTTACAATTGAGAGTGAGAGTGTTCACACTAACCGTACAATTTGGATGGATCTCTTTTACTTTGCACAGCAGCAGATACGGTTTAGCACTCCACAGTTCAGTCCCCGAAAGTGAATGGGTGTGGCAGATTAAACCTACCTGGCCAGTCCACCAGAATGCTTAATTATCTTGGAAAATGCTTTGCTCTATCTCATTATCTGGACATGTCTCTCTAGCTCCGCTTTGAGCTCCTTGATCTTTCATCGACAGGATGAGATCCAATTTAGCTTAGCAAGGACATAGCCTTTCAAAACCACATCTTTTATCTTCTGCATTCATCCAAGTACATTTCTACTGCAGGGAACCCTGTGGAAGATCCTAGTTGTTTTGTTTCTCAGATAGTTGTTGCATAAAAGAGCTCTTCTTTTAATTTTTTCCCTGCTAAAGGATAGGCTCTGTACTTAACTGATTGTGATGCTAACTCATTATCATCTATTCTTCAGTCGTACAGAGTAGGCAGCAAAGTTTTCTTCTGAAGACATTCATTTAATGAGAAATGCTGAAGGTCTGACTTTAGTTGCAAAGGTCACTGATTGACCGGTTGCAAAATTGTTAAGTCTAGTAAGAGCAGGAAAAGTGTGCTGTTGCTGTGCCTGTAAATGTCGTGTCAGCTGCTGTTGGGATAAAAAGCATGAGCATAAGAAAACATGGATAGAGAAGAAATTTGTTGTGATTTCTGCACAAGAGGAAGTATGAAGCACTTATTTCAGTGGCTAAGACAGTATCATCATTGGGCCAGTTCTCTTCAACATCTTTTGAACAACCTGGACACAGCACTTGAAGGAATATTAAGACAGTTTGCCAAAGACACTAAATTGGGAGGAGCTGTGAACTAACTCCCTTGAGGGCACAGAGACCTTGCCGAGAGACCTTGCCAAATAGGAGAGATGGGCAATTCTTGCTGGCCGGGAGTCTATGCACAAATCACAAAAGGGGCGGGACTGCTGGGGACGGCGTCTCAAGCTGGTTTTTTTCCAGCATCAGTCTCATTACATGGTGATGACAATGGGAAGCTGCCAGCAGCTCACGTCCCCAGCAGCAGACAAAGAACTTAATGTTACAACTGACTTGAAAAGTTTTTTGACCAATCACACAAAGCAAAAGCATATTGACAGTACTTCTATCCAATCACTATAAAGACATGTACCTGGGCTTAGAACAATGCTCGCTTCTTTCGAATAAAAGACCTGCTTGTAAGCCTTAAGATACAATGTACAGAGCTCCATTATTAAGCTTAGAACTACCTAACATCACGCTAGATATACTTTGCTGTAGCTTAGGGAGTTATTCTAGACAAGCATTAATACACAGACCATTGTTCCATTTGTCCTTACTTTTCTACTTCTCATCTAATTTTTCTGCTGACAAACCTTATGACTACTGCTTAGCTCCAATGACAGTTCTGCTGTCTCTGAGGCCTTCCTTTTGCAGCTTTCCCAAACCCCTCTGTTTTTGAGGATTCCCACAGGCAATCACCAACCAGATGGAGTGGAACAAGGGCAAGTGCTGGATTCAGCACCTGCAACAGGGCAATCCTGGTGGGTGTATAGACTGGGGAGGGAGCAAGAGGCTGGGAGAAGCACTGCAGAAAGGGACCCAGGCTCCTGGCCAATATGGCAAGCTGAATGTGCATCAGCAGTGCCCTGGCAGCCAGGAGGGCCAAGCCTGTCCTGGGGTGCATCAGGCACAGCATCACCAGCTGGGCAAGGGAGGGGATTGTCTTGCTCTGCTCTGCTCTGCTCTGCTCTGCTCTGCTCTGCTCTGCTCTTCTCTTCTCTTCTCTGCTCCGCTCTGGGGCGGAATCACCTTGGTATTAGAAAGTCCTCAAATGAGGTCTACAAAGACAGGACTCAAAGAAATGGCATGCAGCTGAGTCAGGGGAGGTTTAGGTCGGGTATCAGGAAAAAGTTTTTAACCCGAGAATGGCTGGGCACTGGAAGAGTCTCTCCAGGGAGTGGTCACACCATCACAACTGTCTGAGTCTGGGAGTTCAAGGATGGCCCCAGGCAGGGCCAGGAGTTGGACTGATGATGATCCTGATGGGGTCCTTCCAATTCAACAGATTCAACGACTCAATGGTTCTGTCCTGGCCACTCAAGGTATATTGCTTGGTCTCATCAGATTTTGATCTGCTCTTGTTGTTGGTCAGACTTTGTCCCTAGTGGCTAATGATATTTATCACAAAAGACAAAGTGCCTTTTCTCAATTTTCTCAAGCAATTGGAACATGCGCCTTAGAATCCTAAAAAAGTCTTTTCTTTGAAACAACACTGTAGTGTTTTTCACTGCCCAGTAGTCTTTCCAGATCTTAAGGAGAAAGAAGGCAAAATGAGGGGACGTATTACAATGAATGATTGTCAGTTTTCCGGTTCTTTAGCAGTATATTTGTACTTCCACTATTCTTTTCTGTAAAATCATGGTTTTCTATAGTATCCAATTTTCTAGCAAGACACATTTCTGCAACTGAGCCCATCAGTCTTTGTGAAAAGATATTGTCAAAAGTACAAAACATATGACTAGGCAGTGACAAGTGAGGGAAAAAAGGAGTATGAGAAGCAGCTGCATGATACTAAAGTGAGACAAGAAGGAGGAGAAGGTGCTCCAGGTGACAGAGCAAAGAATCCCCCACAGTCCCTGGAGGACATCATCATCAAGCAGGTTGTCTCCCAGCAGTCCCTGGAGAACCGTGGAGGAACACAATGGAGCTCGTGGGGAGCTCCATGCCACAGCAGGTGACTGTGCCTTGAAGGAAGCTGCAGCTTGTGGAGGGAGAGAGGGCCAGAAAAGCATCCTTGACCTCTTGGAAGAGTGGAAGAGTACGTGCAAATCTTCAACAGCTGCTAACTCTAATCTATTCTCTTTCCACTTCTTGTCTTAGGTAAGTAAGAAGACAACGCAAGAATTAGAAGCCTAAATTCTTTTGCTTGAGGCTCCCATTCTTTCTGCCATTCTCTTCCAATTTAGTTTGAAGTAAAACTCATGATAAAGTTCTTAAGGCTTGATGTTCAGGCTTTTCAGAAAATAGGGAGTGCAAATAACTCTTGTCACTGTCATTTTTTTCAGAGAAGGAAAAAAGGGAAATTACTGGTTTTCAAGGACTTACGGAAATCCATTGGAAACGGTGGTGAGACTGAAGAGTTTACTTAATCTGAAAAGAGAATGTCGTGGAGCTACCTCAGCTCTGTACAAGTTTTTTTACCAGGAAGTCTAGACTTTTAAACAGACTAAGGACACAATAGTTATCTCTGGGAATATTTTAGTATGTATAGTACATTCATCTTTAAATAGTTCTATCTGTTTGACAGTTATGACTTGGGCTTTAATTTTGATGTGAAAAGAAATATTTGTGATTCAGATCATTTCCATTTCTGAAGCATTTCAGTTGTTGACTGGTTTTGCTGTCTCCTGAGGGCAGGAAAATAGTCTTTGTACCAATACTGAAACAAACTAGATGGAAAAATTTGTTTTCCTCATTCTTTTCTGTCTATTTGAACAGGCACAGCAGCAAGACCACTGCTATGAGTCTGAGTGGCCCTTCCACTCCAGGATGACAAACTTGTAGTGGCTAGTATGTTATTTGCACCCATTTCTGATGCCGGCTGTTAACTGTTGTGCAGAAAGATCTGTCAACCTTTTTCCCAGGAAGACACTTCTGAATTGCTTCACTTGTCTCTGAAGCAGAGAACTAAGCTGGCACTCCATTTCTGAGATCTTGCTGTGGTAGCCCCCAAACCCATTTCTTTCAAATGCCTTTTACTTTCAACCCAAGCACTTCATTACTTCATGATGTAATCTCTTGTTCTTAATGTTCGGGAATTGTTTTAGACTGATAAGAACATATTGCAGTAAGCAGGTAGAACATCTATCTTAAGCAGTATCCATCACTTGGCTTTGGTTCATGTATCATAACATCTGCAAGGCATGTCATTTACAATCAATGGATGGGCTGGGGTAACGGGCCACAGGTTTAGGAATCTTTCTCCAATTAATTTTGCGTTAAAATTTAGCTCTTATCATTTCAATTGGGTCTTTATTAAAACAATCATCTATTTATTACCTGTACCACAATGACCAGTGTACCTGTACCACAGTCAACAGTGGCTGAGCATCCTACAGCAATTCCAAGAAGAAGAATGGTCTGAGCCCCCAGTGCAGCACAAGAAGTCTGTCATCAAGCCAGAGTCCCGCAGGCATTTTCTCAGCCTGGAGAAGAGCAGACTCCGGGCAAATTGTTAGAGCAGCTCTCCAGTAGCTGAAGACAGCCTACCAGAAGGAGGCAGGTGAGCTACACAAGGGCACGGAGCGATAGGAAAAGTGTGGATGGCTTTAAAACCTGAAGAGGATAGGTTTCCTTTGGCTATTGGGAAGAAATTCCTTGCCAAGATGGTTGTGAGACACTAGAACATGTTGTGGGTGACCAATTCCTGGAAGTGATCAAGGCCAGCTTGAATGGGTCTTTGAGCTTAAGGCGCTCTAGTGGAAGGTGTCCCTGACAATGACATGCTGGGGAGGACGTAGGTGAATTTAAGGTCCCTTCCAAAGCCAACCATTCCATTATTCTATGGTAATCATTCTGTACAGTAGCAGTAAGAAGTTGAAGCTAGAAATAACATATTCATGCTGAGAAACTGCTATCCAAGGAGTTGAACGGTTTGGGTCTCACATTTATGGGCCATTTAGCAATACTATATCTAATATCTAGTCCTCGCTCTTTATCATACACGCAAGTATTTTATCATTAACGTTTCTGACATTTGGGAATTTTCTTCCCTTCTCTTTCTTTCTTTCTTTTTTTCTTTCTTTTTCTTTCTTTCTTTCTTTCTTTCTTTCTTTCTTTCTTTCTTTTTCTTTCTTTCTTTCTTTCTTTCTTCCTTTCTTCCTTCCTTCCTTCCTTCCTTCCCTCCTTCCCTCCTTCCCTCCTTCCCTCCTTCCCTCCTTCCCTCCTTCCCTCCTTCCCTCCTTCCTTCCTTTCTTTCTTTCTTTCTTTTCTTTCTTACTTTTTCTTTCTTTCTTTCTTTCTTTCTTTCTTTCTTTCTTTCTTTCTTTCTTTCTTTCTTTTTCTTTCTTTCTTTCTTTTCTTTCTTTCCCCCACTTCCTTCCTTCACTGCCTTCCTTCCATTATGTCCTTCTTTCTGCCAAGTCCTTCTGCCACTTCCTTCCCTCCCTCCCTCCACTTTGATGTTAATTTGCAAACTGTCAAGTAGTTACAGGAAATTACTCTTCTTAAATATCATTTTGAAGCTTAGAAATGAATAACAAAATTGTGTCAAAACAGGGCATTTAAAAGCCATCTGAAAGTGAGAACTAGCTATTGAAAAGACAAAAATACAAAAATGAAATGATGGAGTGGATGGTTTTAAGGGATATTCTTTGTATGGCTTTGA
The DNA here is from genome assembly GCF_023055355.1 of Agelaius tricolor. Taxonomy (NCBI): domain Eukaryota; kingdom Metazoa; phylum Chordata; class Aves; order Passeriformes; family Icteridae; genus Agelaius; species Agelaius tricolor. The sequence goes on from NW_027269288.1 coordinate 816,929, forward strand.
TACAAAGGAGGATCTCAATTTTTACACCTTCGAAAAACACATCTTGAAACTTACTACTTTCCGTGACAAAAATATTTCCAAAACAAGGAAATTGATTTATGCAGATGAAAATATCATCTCCCAAATAGTCATCATCAAGTCCAAAAATTACCTTGCTTTTTACATAGTAAGATTTATGGAGATTTCTATTCTCACACAAACAAAGAAGAATCTCTCAAATGACTAGAAAATTTTTAAAAGCAAAATAACCTTGAAGAAAAAAGATCCAAAAAAGAGCAGGGAATTATATACGTCCACACTTGTTACATGTTGGTTATTAATATTGGCTCTAGTTTGTTGGCGAGTACACTTCCCATTCACGCACGCAGACACCCCTCTTCCTCCTGCACACAGATGTGTGATATTGGGTCTCAAAGAATGGACTATTTGCTCTTAGATAGGTTTTGGTTCTCAAAGTCAAAGCGTAGTCTTCCTGGCTCTATTACCAGGATTTTGTTCCGGGAAGGGAATGTGCTTGTGCCTGTTAGAAATGGGGAGGAGGGGACAGAAAGCAAAGCCATTTGAAGACAACCTGCAGCAGAACTAAGAAAGAAGGGTGCTTCTTTACTGCACAGCAAAAGAAATATCGGGAGTAAAATGGAGGAAAACTTGAGGTGCTGATAGAGTTTCTCCTTGTGACAGCTTTCAAACGTACGGAAAACAGCACTTCCTCATTCTCCTGCCTTTTCAATTCACATTAACATTGGAAGAAAAGGGGTTTTGGACAACTTTCTTTTGCTTCTTGCTAAACACTCTGCTGACACTCCGTGCAACTTCCAGAAAAAGATCGGGGATGCTTTTTGTACTGGGACAGTTTCTCCTTGCGAGACATAGTAGAAAAGCTTTTTGCTAAGATGTAGGCGACAAGAGACGCAGATTCAGAGATACGGAGCTCTCCGAAGGTAAAGGCCTCTCGCGGGCGTCTTTCCGCAGAAGCAGTGCTCGGGATCGCACCGCGACCGGCACAATGCTCTGTGTGCAAAGAAGCGGCTTCTTCGCCTCCGGGAGACGGAGACCGCGGCCGCCTCTTTAAAAGCCAAGAAAAAAGTCGCACAACATGGGGAGTGTGTGTGCAGCTCTCAAACTTAAAGAAAACAGTACCTTACCTCTCTCCTGCCTTTTCCATTCACATTACCATTCAAAAAGAAGGAGTTTTGGACAACTTTCTTTTGCTTCTGGCTAAACACTCTGCAGACCTCCGTGCAACTTCTAGAACAAGAGCGGAGATGCTTTCCGTACGGGCACAGTTTGTCCTGGCAAGACATAGTAAAAAAGCTTTTTGCTCAGTTTTATGCGACGAGAGAGGCAGAAGGCAGAGTAAAGAGCTCTCCGAAACGAAGCCCCCTGCCAGGGCGTCTTTCGTCAGAAGCCGCTCTCCGGAGAACACCGCCACCGGCACAATGCTCTGTGCGCGAAGAAGCCGCTTCTTCGCCTCCGGGAGATGGAGAGAACGGCAGCTTCCCAAAGGCGAAGATGCAAGCCGCAGCACACCGATATAGCGTGTGCAGCTTTCAAATTGATAGAAACGAGTGCTTTAGCATTCTCCTGCCCTTTCATTCACATTATATTCGAATAAAAGGAGTTTTGGGACACGATGTTTTTCTTCCTGTTAAACACTCTGCAGTCCTCTGTGCAACTTTTAGAAGAAGATCGGGGATGTTTTGTGTACTGGCACAGTTTCTCCTTGCAAGATATGGTGGAAAAGCTTTTTGCTGAGTGTTGAACGACAAGAACCTAAGAAGACGGAGATACGCAGCTCTCCGAAGCTAAGTGCCGGTCCCCAGCTTATTTCGGCACAAACAGCTCTCAGGAGCTCCCTGCGCTCGGCACAATGTTGTGCGCAAAGAAGCCGCTTCTTCGCCTCCGGGAGACGGAGAGAGCGGCAGCTTCCCAAAGGCGAAGATAAAAGCCGCACCACACAAGCACATTGTGGGCAGCATTCAGACTTCGAGAAAACAGTACTTTACTACTCTCCTGCCTTTTTCATTGTAATATTCGAAAGGAAGGAGTTTTGGACAACTATCTTTTCCTTCTTGCAAAACCATTTTCAGACCTCCGTGCAAGTTTAGAACATGATTTTAGATGTTTTCTATACTGGCAGAGTTGCTCTTTGCAAGATATGGTGGAAAAAGCTTTTTGCTGAGTGATGAGCGGCAAGACACGCAGAAGACGCAGATACGCAGCTCTCCGAAGCTAAGTGCCAGTCCACGGCTTCTTTCGGCACAAACAGCTCTCAGGAGCTCCCTGCGCTCGGCACAATGTTGTGCGCAAAGAAGCCGCTTCTTCGCCTCCGGGAGACGGAGAGAGCGGCAGCTTCCCAAAGGCGAAGATGCAAGTCGCACCACACAGCAACAGTGTGGGCAGCATCCAGACTTCGAGAAATCAGTATTTTACTACTCTCCTGCCTTTTCCATTGTTCTTATATTCGAAAGGAACGAGTTCTGCACAACTATCTTTTCCGTATTGCAAAAACTCTTTTCAGACCTCTGTGCAAGCTTTAGAACATGATTTTGGATGTTTTCTATACTGGCAGAGTTGCTCTTTGCAAGATATGGTGGAAAAAGCTTTTTGCTGAGTGTTGAGCGGCAAGACACGCAGAAGACGCAGATACGCAGCTCTCCGAAGCTAAGTGCCGGTCCCCGGCTTCTTTCGGCACAAGCCGCTCTTAGGTGCTCACCGCGACGCAAGCAATGCTCTGTGTGCGAAGAAGCCGCTTCTTCGCCTCCGGGAGACGGAGAGAGCGGCAGCTTCCCAAAGGCGAAGATGCAAGCCGCACCACACAAGCACATTGTGGGCAGCATTCAGACTTCGAGAAAACAGTACTTTACTACTCTCCTGCCTTTTCCATTGTTCTTATATTCGAAAAGAACGAGTTTTGGACAGCTATCTTTTCCTTCTTGCAAAACTCTTTTCAGACCTCCGTGCAAGTTTAGAACATGATTTTGGATGTTTTCTATACTGGCAGAGTTGCTCTTTGCAAGATATGCTGAAAAAGCTTTTTGCTGAGTGTTGAGCGGCAAGACACGCAGAAGACGCAGATAGGGAGCTCTCCGAAGCTAAGTGCCGGTCCACGGCTTCTTTCGGCACAAGCCGCTCTTAGGTGCTCACCGCGACGCAAGCAATGCTCTGTGTGCGAAGAAGCCGCTTCTTCGCCTCCGGGAGACGGAGAGAGCGGCAGCTTCCCAAAGGCGAAGATGCAAGCCGCACCACACAAGCACATTGTGGGCAGCATTCAGACTTCGAGAAAACAGTACTTTACTACTCTCCTGCCTTTTCCATTGTTCTTATATTCGAAAAGAACGAGTTTTGGACAGCTATCTTTTCCGTATTGCAAAACTCTTTTCAGACCTCCGTGCAAGTTTAGAACATGATTTTGGATGTTTTCTATACTGGCAGAGTTTCTCTTTGCAAGATATGCTGAAAAAGCTTTTTGCTGAGTGTTGAGCGGCAAGACACGCAGAAGACGCAGATACGCAGCTCTCCGAAGCTAAATGCCGGTCCCCGGCTTCTTTCGGCACAAGCCGCTCTTAGGTGCTCACCGCGACGCAAGCAATGCTCTGTGTGCGAAGAAGCCGCTTCTTCGCCTCTGGGAGACGGAGAGTGCGGCAGCTTCCCAAAGGCGAAGATGCAAGCCGCACCACACAAGCACATTGTGGGCAGCATTCAGACTTCGAGAAAACAGTATTTTACCACGCTCCTGCCTTTTCCATTGTTATTATATACGAAAGGAACGAGTTCTGCACAACTATCTTTTCCGTATTGCAAAACTCTTTTCAGACCTCTGTGCAAGCTTTAGAACATGATTTTGGATGTTTTCTATACTGGCAGAGTTGCTCTTTGCAAGATATGGTGGAAAAAGCTTTTTGCTGAGTGTTGAGCGGCAAGACACGCAGAAGACGCAGATACGCAGCTCTCCGAAGCTAAGTGCCGGTCCCCGGCTTCTTTCGGCACAAGCCGCTCTTAGGTGCTCACCGCGACGCAAGCAATGCTCTGTGTGCGAAGAAGCCGCTTCTTCGCCTCCGGCAGACGGAGAGAGCGGCATCTTCCCGAAAACGAAGGTGCAAGTCGCACCACACAGCAACAGTGTGGGTAGCATTCAGACTTCGAGAAAACAGTATTTTACCACTCTCCTGCCTTTTCCATTGTTATTATATTCGAAAGGAACGAGTTCTGCACAGCTATCTTTTCCTTCTTGCAAAACTCTTTTCAGACCTCTGTGCAAGCTTTAGAACATGATTTTGGATGTTTTCTATACTGGCAGAGTTGCTCTTTGCAAGATATGGTGGAAAAAGCTTTTTGCTGAGTGTTGAGCGGCAAGACACGCAGAAGACGCAGATACGCAGCTCTCCGAAGCTAAGTGCCGGTCCCCGGCTTCTTTCGGCACAAGCCGCTCTTAGGTGCTCACCGCGACGCAAGCAATGCTCTGTGTGCGAAGAAGCCGCTTCTTCGCCTCCGGCAGACGGAGAGAGCGGCAGCTTCCCGAAAACGAAGGTGCAAGTCGCACCACACAGCAACAGTGTGGGTAGCATTCAGACTTCGAGAAAACAGTATTTTACCACTCTCCTGCCTTTTCCATTGTTATTATATTCGAAAGGAACGAGTTCTGCACAGCTATCTTTTCCTTCTTGCAAAACTCTTTTCAGACCTCTGTGCAAGTTTAGAACATGATTTTGGATGTTTTCTATACTGGCAGAGTTGCTCTTTGCAAGATATGGTGGAAAAAGCTTTTTGCTGAGCGTTGAGCGGCAAGTCACGCAGAAGACGCAGATACGCAGCTCTCCGAAGCTAAGTGCCGGTCCCCGGCTTCTTTCGGCACAAGCCGCTCTTAGGTGCTCACCGCGACGCAAGCAATGCTCTGTGTGCGAAGAAGCCGCTTCTTCGCCTCCGGGAGACTCGGCTAGCAGCAGCTTCCGAAACGCGAAAAACAAATATTAACACCACCGGCATTGTGTCCCGGGCGTCTTTCGGGACAAGCGCCGCACCGGAGCGTACCGCCCCTGGCACAATGCTCTGTGCGCGAAGAACTCGATTCTTCGCTTCCCGGGATCTGAAAGAAGAAGCATAAGCTTAAGACGCCCTTGCCTCAATTGTGTACAGGTTTGGGCGCTCCTCTCGATTAATTGTGCCATTTCTGACAGCAGGTGTCGCTGTTGGTCAAGCTTTGAGTATGCTTAAGACGTTGCGATGCTGGGTGGTCAAACAACTCAAGGTAAGATCAGCGATTTTAAATCAGGTTCTCACTGGTGTAGATACCATTAGTCATTGCTCACTGCAAAATAAAGCTGCTCTAGCTTTCTTGTTAGCACATGGGCAAGAGTGTGAGGATTTTGAAGGAATGTGTTTTTTGAACCTCTCTAACCCTTCTGCAGTCATTCACTGGAAACTCAAACAAGGACAAGATAACATGAAGAAATTGATTGGGAATGAGAGGGTTACGCATGAATGGTTTGAGAGATGGGAAACAACTCGATGGTTGGAAGATCTTGTCAAGGGAACTTTGTTGTTACTAGTAGTCATTATTAGATTGCTTCTTGTTATTCCATGCATCATGAAACTGGTGAGCCTCTTGGAAGTAAATACAGTGAAAAGGGTTTAGCTGGTGCAAGACAAAGAAGGGGGAAATTGTAGCAATGTAGCTGAACCTCTTAGACTAAAGGGTGCACCAGCCATCCAGCTGGAATATGTTCTTCTCAGAATTTTCTCAGAGCCCTCTGGAATTCATCAAGGTTACTAAGACATAAGCCGTGCTAAAAGAAGAAAGAGAAGTTGAGAAACCAACTTCCAAGACTACAAGAACTCGATAACGGGGGGCAGCAAAGCGCCTGGACTGTAACCAATCGTATCTTCTGAGAGGTACACACAGAATGTGTGGACATAACAAAGGCACCAAGATAAAAATGCGGGCCTAGCGTGTGCAGAGATTTAGAATGTGGAAGTGCATCATGTCAACAATCAACGGCTTCTGCTTAATCCTCTCGCTCCGTTGTCCTGGAGTCCTGAATTTCCCACAAGGAAAGCCCTTCTAAAAGGGCTCTGATTTTAATGATAGTTGCTGTCTAGACGATGAATAATGGGAATAGTTCTTTCAAATCCTTCCCTCGCTGACATCTGTAAGTTTCATCTTTTCCTGATTGTACTGGTGGCTATACATTAGTTATGACTAGAAAGGAATGCGTTTTAGGGATATGTGGCAAGGAAATTGGTAGCTCTGCTTCCATTTCCATTGTCTAAGAAGAATTCTGGTTAGTTTTGGACTTTTCATAGACCTCTGACTAGATTGCATTTGTCTTTGATTGAGCCCGTAAATTTTAGGCTACTAGGCTTGACCAATGAATAGAAAAGGGAAAGTCACACAGCTTAGGTGGTTCTCTTGTCAACAACTTCTCAATAGTAGGGCGATTTCTGTCCTCAAGTTTGTTACTTCAGCTAGCAGATTATGCTCACTCCAAAAGAAGGTGAGAAGTTTGCTACCATAAATGGTCCGAGAATTCTTCCTGCTTCTTGGTGACTCTTTTGTATGACTGGATTCTGTATTATTGGAGTTTGTTATAAAAAGTTGGATTAAATTGCGTGCGTCCGCTCTTGGGGGAAACAGTATTTAGCCAATAACATCTAGGCTTTTATCGACCTGAGACTGTCTGAACGGACCGGATGCTTTAAACACAGTAATTCCTGCTAGTTCCAATTCCATTTTTAGACTCGACAAACCGAATGGTAAACCTGCACCAGTAGGGAGGGACATTGAACTTTCTCCTTTTTAGAGAGAAACTAATGAAAAAGTTTCAGCAGAATCATAGCAGGCTGTAAAATAAGAAAAGCATCATGAAAAGAGGCCAATCCTATCCTCATAGATATGGCTAGTTGTGATTGGACATGAATGAAATATGTCAACTCTGTGTTCCTGGGTATCACATCAGTAACAGCTACTTCAGCTGCTGTAGTTGTCTCCTAAAGCTAAGAACAGAATCCAAAGAATTGTGATTCCATGGTCCCAATTCACCCTGTGATGGTGACAGGTGAAAAAGGAGTGGAAGGTGCACGGGGAAATTAACTTGAATGGCCTATCTAAATCAGCAGCCACTGATTTCCTGAAAACTTCAACAGGTCAGTTGACCTGTTGGGATTCTTTTAATCCATGGTCATGTTTTTCTTGGGATTCTTGTAACCTTTCCCCATTCGTTCAGCCTTTGCCCTCAAGCCTTTGCTGACATTTCGACAAGCTGGAAATGTGTTGTCTTTCTTTATCATGTCATAATTCCCTTCAAAGGCTTGTTTGCCTCAAGTCTTATTTTTGCTGGTTTTCTGCTAGTTCATTGTCAGAGGGCAGCAGGTGCTTTGTAAGAGCAAGTACACAATCCTATAGCTTGCTTTTCTTTTGATTTGGCCTGTCTAGAAAACTGAATGACTGAACATTTCCGACAGAATTTTCTCTCCCCATTATGTTTCCCTGGAAGGGCAGATGCAAATCATCTACCTAAACTCTTGGCACGGAAGAAAATAGTGGTTTGCTGCTGCATATAGGTAGAAGCTTACAAAAGGAAGGCCTTGGGCTGAGGCCCGATACTTTGGCTAAGTAGAAAAGGACTATGGGAAGGTGAGGCCGCTGAATCAGAGGTAGATCAACAAGTTCTAGAATGGTCACGTGTTCACGGCGTGGTGTATGATGGTTGGTTGAATGAATTTTGTTATGGCTTAAAGCTGTGGAACTGATAAAGGCCTGAGTGCTTCAAAAGCCTGGTTTTTGCAAAAAAGCAGCTCTCCTCTGCACCTGCCTGGGGACTCTGCGTCACTAGGGACCCTCACTCCCAGTTTGCCAAGGAGATGATCAGTAGGAATGTTGCAGAGCTGCTGTGTCCATATGAACGGAATGGCAAAGAGTGAAGCGGTGGGTATTTTTGGGCTTTAATACAATGCTGCTGCATTGGTGCCAGTTTAGTCGGTTTTCCATCAGTGGCCTTTCTGTCTAGAAGTACACTGCCCAGAGTCTTCCTAGCATGTGATGCCATTTCCTTCCTGTTGTTTTAATACCTTCCTTCAGTTGAAAGGATGATACAATCTTTACATTTTGAAGATCCCTGTTAGGAAACACTATGCCAGAGGAGTCATTGCTCCCTTTTCTTCTGCCTCCTTTGTAATTTTCAGAGACTCATTTCAAATTTCTGCTAATGTCGAGAAGAATACTGAGACTACTCAGCAGGGTTGACGCTCTCAGCTGCTTTCCTCTTTCATACTGCTTCATACTGTATGTGACTTAATGGCCTGGTTTTGTCATCCCCATTTTGCTGTGATCTGTGAACACAAAAAGAAGTCTTTGTTTTTTGCAAGAACTACCCCTAGGAGGATTTGTGTTCATTTTGATTTCTCCGGTGTTAGCCCTGTTGCAGAAAAAAAGGAGATTGTACCCTCTTCTTGTGCTCTCATTCCCTCCTCTCTGCTTTGCATGTCCTAGTTAATCTACTGCCATGACTCATTTGGCATCATCTCATCGTGCAAATTCTGCACAGTTGCATGGACTTACAAATGCCAGGGTGCCAAGGAGCTAATATAACCATTCAAAGATTAAAGAATTGTAGGGCTGGGCAAGTTCAGCTGCTGAAACTGTAAGTGGTTAAGTCATGCCATATTAAAGAGACAGAGCAAAGCAGTTCATCTAGGACTTTGAACTGGACACCTCCGAGAATAACAGCTTGACAGCAAGATGACACAGCCATCTTCCTAGCTGTATTCCAGAAAGAGAAAAGGGACACCTTCAATGGTTAAGATGTTTGGCATGAGAAAACAGCAAGAAATGTAGCCCAAAATACTTGAGCCAGATAAAGTGCGTTTTTCTCGTGAGAATTTTGCAGTTGCTCTTTCTTGTCTGTGCCTTTACTTTTCACAGAAGACAGGGAGGGCGTTCAATTATTATTGTTCTTTTGTTTTCTATTCTTGGCCTCCCTCTTTCCACCTGCCATTAACAATTTTGCCTTTCTTGACTGGCTTGTCTTTCTTTACTTCTAGAAGGTTACATGAGGTCCTCCAACCTTGTCATAAACATTCGCATACAGTGGAAAGGAGTAGAAGGTACATCTAAATGCACAAAACAGACCCAGAAAAATAGAGGTTTTTTACAGTCTTCTGTGAGAACAAGATATCTTTGAACGGAGTAATGCTTTAACTTTTAGTCCACTCATTACTATTATTACAAGTGTTTGGCCTTTAGTACATAGCCTTTGAAATCATCCAGCCCAATATTTTTGGCTAATTTTGTTTTAGTTCTCTCGGGGACTTTGTTTCTTAAGGAATAGTCCAGAGCGAGAGCGTCCACGGTAGAGTTATGCTGCCATAATAAAAGCGTCGTAAATTCTGGTACAGTTTGTGCTGGTAATAGGTCTAGGAAAGAAAGGTTTTACATCTTTTTTGACTTTCAAATGTAACCATTATTTGAAACAGTTAAGAGTTGGGCTTTCCCCCCCTCCAAAATACTTCTCTCTGGAATGTTGCTCAGGGATTACACATAAAAGCTCACCCTGTAAAATATGTTGCGGATAATCTGCAGTAAGCGCAGCTTAGCAGCTAGAGATGATTATGTGGGTTAAATGACATTCCTTCTGCGGTGATGGAAACTCTGTCTACGCAGACATACTCAACAAAGTTACCATGGCTTAGCTCCTCTCCTAAACTTCATGTGCATTTTAAAACTTTCCAAGAAGGTGAATTCAAGCTCCTTCAGTGCTCTCTGCTGGAGTCCCAAGAAAATATCAGTGTGCTTTTTGTCATTTACATCTGTCATTGCTTAGCTCTTGAACATGAGACTCTCTCATGACTGATGAAAGTTGTCTAGTTAAGAGCGGGTCAAAGACACGCTCCTGCTCTAGAAGGAGATGAGAAGGTTTCTGCAGTCTTTGTCATCTCTACTGCTTGTGATTTCTAGACAAAACCAGTGGGAAGTTTTCTGAAGGCAGTCCAGAAGCTGGCAATATGGACAGCTTACAACCAAACACTTGCTGCACTGCTACCACGGTGATACCAGGAAGGACTTAAAAAATTTAAACGGGCAAACAAAGCAGTTGGAAGGAAAAGAACATTAACCATTATTCCATGCTTCTAATATATCCTCCTTTAAGTCATCATTTTCATGCAGTTTAACGGCTTGCCTTGGTATCCCTCAAAAGGAAATCTGAGACAGAGTAAGCTTTTGAATGCAGTAGATGTGACACATGCAGGCCAAGTTGCCTTTGTTGACATCAAATGCCAGTTATGCTTGAGCTACCCTTTGCTTAAGGTACTTCGCTTACACTAAGAATTTTACTCATCATTGAGCAAATTTTGCTGTCATGATTGAGTAAATTTTATTCATGATAGAGTGAATTTTACTGTCACTCAGAATTTTACTGTCATGATTGGCATTGAAACTTTTCAAGGAAAGCTCTGGATAGCAATGTTTGTGAAAAAACAGTATTTTATCTCCTGTATTTGTGTGAAGCAGGTAAGCCTTTTGCTGTCACCAGTGTTGCTTACCCTTTCATGTCATATCCCTCTTCATATCCATATTCTGCTGAAGGCTTATTAATCTACTTTAAAATTGGCACGTGGAATAAGACTCCTTTTCCTTTTTGAAAGCTAATGTCATTTGACCTACTGACAGTAAATAATTCATTAATTGTAAGTCCCCAGCTAGCATCTTTTACGCATATTCTAACCTTCTAAAGAAGTAACAAAAACACTCTCCAATACTTTGCTTTCTTAAGCACACAAAATGCTTCCCTCCTTTGCAGTTGGCATTGTAAAATGAACCACATCTCTGCAGTATTTTAACGTGCACCATATTTAACCAAGTAATTCAAAAGAAATAAAAAGCAGCCCCTTCGATTTGGAAATATTTTTGAATTGTTTTTGAATATACAAAACATACCCTTACCGTACGCATTGCATGCAGATTTAATCGTCGTGAAAGCAAACCCTATGTTTCTGTTGGGATCGCAGGGTTTTCCAGTTTCCACAATTGTTCTTGGCACAGTTTTCTACTTATGTGACTGTTAGGACACTCACAGGTACTTCTAAGGTACTGTAGTAAGCGGAGAAGGAGGAGAGGTTGTGCCTTATTTCTGGCTTCCTTTGGTTTTCTTTTTGGTTTTCTTCCTCTTGCTCTTTTTCATGTCACCTTTCTAGATACTGTGATTTAGATTTGCAGTTTACTAAGCTGTGTTTTCTGTCTGGAATTCTTTGAAATTCTGAGAGGAACCCCACCGGTAAATATGCATCTTTTTATGATTTGCTAGCTACATAGAAAATCTTCCTGCTGCTCTAAAAGGCTTTTATTTGATATGCATTTTTATCACCATTCCAATGAAAAGTTCCTCTATTCACTGCTTTTGTACTGGATTCAGTTCAATGTGCGCTAACGGTGCAAAAAAGTCCTGCTGGAAGAAAGGAGCTGCATACCAATTGACCAAGACACGTGCTACAAGGGTCTTGGAAAGGTTCAAAGTTTCTCTACCTTTCTGGCAGTCTGTCTTCACAGCAGGACTTGATGAGGGATTTTGCTGGCGTTTCTTTGACAGAAAGCAATAACAAAGCAAGCAAAATGGAGCAGCAAAAGAAGATAGCAGCAAAAGGTACATTATCCCCTCTGTTATTTATCATTGTCGAAAGAGATTTTTTCTCGCCATGTTACATCAAATACCTTAGTAGAGCTAAAGACTAGAAAAACGCAGCTCTGTTCTGGTTCATTAAAAGCAGAGCCATCTGTGGACAGAAGTGCCCAGCGTGATGCTGGGAACTCCTAGCTGGTTTCAGGACGCTGTCTGGAGAACGGCATTTTCGGTGGGCTTTACTAGTGTGTCTGTAAGGAGGGGGAGTTTATGTGCAGCTTTGAGCCCTGAGAGTGCCATAGGCAAAGAGATCCATCGTGTAGCTCTCTGACCAGCCACAGCACACTGAGGCATGATGGATTACTCCCAGAGTTCACGTGGTAGAAAGGTTTTCTGCCCCCGTGAAGGACGACACATCCATTTTCTTGAATAGAGCCATTCTGTATGTTACAATGGTAACTTGAATTCATCAAGTTTGTGCTATTTGTACAATGGCAGTGAGCTTGGATTCTTAAGCTTCTCGTGTTTGACCTGTTTCCTGTTTCAGTAAATAGCAAAACTTCCAAGGACTGCAGCGACAAGAAGATGAAGCTGCTAGTGTATTTCAACTGTTTGCCTAATAAAATGGTGATTTTTGCACATATTCGCAATGGAAATTTACGGTACCGAAACACCAGCTCTGCTCAGGGCAATTCTGAAATTGACTTGAGCTCTTTCCCGTGTTTCTTAGCAGGTGAACTGAGATACTTCTAGCTTCCAAGGCAAGGCATTTGACAGCAGCTTCAAAAAGGCCCAGGCTGTTGGATGAAAAGGTGAAAAAACTGAGGGAAATGGGGGGAAATTTCACTTCTGGTTTATGTCATAGATTCAGCCAGATGATCAACAAGCATTAGTTTGATGAGGTACCAGCGCAGTCTTTCACTCTTGCAGATCCCCAAAAGCTTAACCATCCAGCAGCTTCTTCCTTGCAACAAGTGCCCCAGCCAAAAGCCAGGCCTGGCCGTCACCTTCTCCTCGCAGCCTACAAACTCTGCCAAACGTACCGGTGCTTCTCACTTTCCTTCTCAGCTACATGGACAAGCACATCCTCTCCATGTCTCCGAGTCCTTAGTGAAACCAAACAGAGGTTCACCTTCAAACAGCTCAGCGTGCCAGGACAGAAAGATTTCACTGGCCTGTCCCCTTGCTTTTTCCTTGCAGCTTTTTATTTTCAGAGCATACACCGAGGCATTGCACTTTGCTTCTCAGCTGAGTGCATTGCCACATTGCTGGAGTCCCACACGTCCATCTCCTTCTCGCACTAACTGCTTCTGTTGAAACATGCTGATGTGATGTGCTTTCCTGCTCAGCTATTAACACAGTCACATTCTATGTCCTGCTTGCAGTCTGAATCTAAAAGGAGACGTTTCTGACTATGTCTCACAGACACAGATGGACCAGGATGAAAAGGTTGCTTGGACCTTGCCACTTACGTTCGAAAACATCCATTCACTCCACAATCAAGAGACACCTTTCTTTGCTTTACATCCTGCAAACTTCACTCACACACACACACACACACACACAGACAGACACGAGAGCTACGCACTTTCTTTCTTTCTTTCTTAGCTGCACACACTCACCTATTTCCCGGCTTGACCTCTCTACCACTTCTCCTTCGGCCTTGCTGTGCATGGACATTTCCTGTTAAGATACCCATTGTGTTGCCTATCCCTCCCCCACATTGCCTTGCCTTTCCTACCCAATCTTGCATTTCCTTGTCATTGCTGACAATTCCTTTCTTTTCCCTTGCCTTCCTGACCCATGCATGTCCTTCCCTTGCCCTTCATACCAACCCAGTGCCTTGTATTGACTTGCTCACCTATCCTTCTTTTCCTTCCCATTTGTCCAGCTCCAATCTTTCATTTCCTTCTCCTTCTAGGACTCTTATTGCCTTGTCTCCCTCTCTTTTGTGTTGCCTGGCAAAGCCACCACTTGTCTGGCCTTGTCCTTGAACCCCTTCCTTGCCTTGCATTACCTTGCTCACCAGTCCCCCACCTGGAATTCACCACCTCTCTTTTTGTGGAATCTCTTCAACATGCATTGCCCTGCCTGCTTCTCCTAGGATTCTCCAGGCTTCCACTGGCTATTTTTTCTCAAGGCCCAGCGTTTCAGGAGCTTGTGAGAAGAAGCCTGGAGGAGGCCACGTGCAAGCACACCTATCTGTCCTGACAGCTTTCTTCTGACATCTATGCTTACATGCCTTGAATTTTGGACACAAAGTTCATCTTTCACCCTTGGGCTTCAGGGGCAGAATGACAGTTCTTTGGCATACAAAGGAAAGCAGGCAACCCAAGTGTCTTAGGTGCAGATTAGACATGACCCATGCAAGATCAAGGCTGGACAGAGCGGTCCGTCCGGGCCGCTTTTGTGTACCAGCAATCTTTGAATGGACCTGCCACTTGCCTTGCATTGGGCAACCAACCAGTTTCCTTGCCATGCCCTGCTCATTCTCCATTGCTTTGCATTCCCTTGCATACCCATGCCTCACATTTGACCTGCCTGCAGTTTTCCTACAGGGCTTGGCCTTGCCTAGCCCTTCCGGTTACCATTACCTCCTATGCCCAGCCTTGCCTCTAACTTCTGGCACTTGTCTCACCTACCACTCCATTTGCTTTCCCCTCACGGCTTCAGTCTTGCCAACCTGTCCCTTGACTTGCCTACAATTGCCTACACTTGCTTTGCATTGCCTTACCTGCATGGAAGGCAAGGCAAAGAGTGGTAGACAAGGCAAAGCAAAGCCAGGAAGTTATTGGAAGGGCTAGGCAAGGCAGACATAGGCAAGCAAGCAAAGCTAGGGTAGGGTAGGCTAGGAAAACTAGGCATGGTACTGGAGGCAAGGCAAAGCCAAGTGACTTGGAGTGCCTTTCCTTGCTTGGGAAGTAAAAGATACGGTGGCAATGTTGGTAGGGCTGATGATAAGGTATCGTGGGAAGGTATAGTACAGCAAGACATTTCTGTCCTGGTCCTTTCTGTGTAGGAGCCATTGTTGGACAGAGTCAGTACCGGACGTGGTATGCAACTTTTGCTCGGTAAGTTCCTGAAGGAGAACAGCAATGCTTTCTCATGGGAAGGAAAGAACTTAGCCCCAGTGTTGGAGGTGCAGATAAGAAGCTGTGTCGTGCAGCTTAAGGGCGGCAGCAACTTTCTATGCTGGCATATTTGGTGTGGAAGCACTGACTCAATTTGTACAATCATGGAGTCGGTATCCATCTTTGGAAGGCAGTCTCCTTCCTGCAAGAATCCATTTGGCATGTGTTTTCCACTTTCTCAAGGCAGCCTTCTTGAAATTCTGCCAGCACACTTCTTTTGGACAAGGTAAAGAGCTGCGCTGGGTCTTGGTGTGCAGCCTAGCTAGTGCCCCGCACAGGTAATGCCCAAATAACAGTGGTCTGACACCTTTGTAGAGGATCAGGCCCTGGATGCTTTGGATTTTGGAGGAGGGGATGCCATTTCTTTTGAGATGGGCTTCTAGTTCCTCCTCCCTTTGGCAAAGTTTGGGTGGCCACTTTGGGTGGTCTCAGTGAATTGAAAGGCTTTTCCCAATAGGCAGTTCTCTGGGTTCGAGTTGTTGAACTGTCAGTGGCAATGCAGAGGCCAGGCCAGGCCTCTGCAGGACAGGTTTTTGTCCCTTGTAGCTTTAGGGACTGTGTGAGCAGTCCCTGGTGCCATCCCATTTGGATCCTGACTCTGAGAGATTGAAGGCTTACGGTGGTACCTAGAGCTGAGAAGGAAAGTGGCGATAGCAGGGTGCACGTTTATAGTTTGATGGGTGCAATTGAAATTGTAGGCAGCAAAGAGCTTTCTCCACCAACAGTTTTGCGAGCTCGGCCAACATTTTCAAGTTTGTTACCAGGCTCTGTGAGAGAGAAAAAGTTTGTTAGGGCAGAAGATCTGGTGTCGGCCTTTGAGTGTGGGGCAAAGAAGAGTATCCACTTGGAAGGGGAAGATCGGTGAAATCTTTTTGTCCTGACACAGTTGATTGGAGAGCAGGGACATTTCTGACTTGGCTGGGTCCTGGGGGTGGTTGTGAGCTGGGCTCGGTGCGTGTCCTGGTTTTGTGAGTTGACAATGCTGTGGTGTGGTTATTTAGAAGAGCGCTGACAGTGCCCAGGAAAAAGACAAGCACTTTTCTAGCCCAGGCCCGTTCGTGTGGGAGCAGTGTAGGGACAAGAGCTCCGCTGTGGATCCTGGCTCTCGGGTACTGACAGAATGGGATCCTGCATGTAGCCCAGAAGGAAGAAGAATTGTCGTGAATGGCGGGAGAAATGCGACACACCATATGCGTGAATGGCAAATCCCAAAGTTTATTGAAAACTCACACATATTTATATTGGTGTTAATGAAGCTTATACATATTGCAAAAGCTGAGTTCATTATTGGTTAAAGCACACTTGGATCAACCACACCTACTTCTATCTTCTAATAATTATTTTGCTTCTATGTTTGCATTCTTCCAGCTTCTCTACCTAAGATATCTACATTTTCTGGCACGTGATTTTCTCCCCCGTCTTCCCGTTTCAGAGAAGGTCACTGTGACCTTTGTCAGTGATTGGACACTGGTTGCTTAGTTCCCAGCTTGTATCCCCTATCCTTATCCATCGGTATCACATCGAAATGTCCTTTCTCAGCTAACCAATTATCCAAAAAGCTCTCTACAAAGAATCATTGCATTGTTGGCTGCACAGTTTAGAAGCTTCAAAATAAAAGGCAATTGCAGCATGGCCTCTTCATTTTAGAAAGTTTTCTGGGCCATCAGCTGCTCAACATGTAACTTGCACCCACTGAACTGCATTCAGCTTCCTGGAGATATGCACTTTCCCTCAAGATCTAGGTACCATCTTGCACTCGAACGCTTGAAGATCCCAAACCGCTTCAAAATGTCCAGCGGCTGCTCTCAAAGAAAAAGTCCTACAACAAAAAGGCAGTGCTGGCCATAACGGTCCCTTTGCAGTCTGTCAACCAAACGAAACATACTAGCGATTCTCACGTACTTTCTCAATGATACATATACGTGCATCAGCACATTCTCTCAAAGTGACAGAGACTATCGCTACAGCCAAGCGTTTTCAGCTGCACTTCTGACTGACAGATGTGCCAGGACAGAAGGCATTTGCCAACCTACCCTCTTTCCTGTGCAACCTGACATTGGCAGCGCAAATATTTTCACATTCTTTCATTGTGGCCATGTCCAAAGCAGCTAAAGATCACACAGGTGGAAGTGTCAAGACAGAAGATGTTCTCAAAGTAACTCCTTTTTTTTCTAAACAGCTTTTAAACTGCGCACAATGCTTTGTATCTTCTTTCCCACATAGACCTGCCCTCACTTTTTCACACTCACATCTTTGTTGCAAACATCCAGCAGCTGTTTGCGTAGAAAAAGGCTCTAGACATAAAAGCGAGACTGGGGCTGCACCTTCTGCCTGCCCTGTGTAAGCCACATCAAGCTCACCAGTGCGCTCTGTCCTTCCCTTTTCCGCTACAACTACCATTGTGTTCTCTGGATCTCGGAACCTAAAGGTAGGCACATTGGTTTCCACAGAAGGGCCATAGGTAGCGGCACAAATAGCTCTCGCTGAACTTTAATCCTTACCACTGCCACCATGAGTTTGGTTGGTAGGCCAGTAGGAGTCATGCTCCTTTTACAGCTGGTATGCGGCAGCCACCAGCCCAGTGCTCTTCGACTCTTGTAACCAATCCTGCTTTTACTCTCCCGGAGGGGATTAGGCATCTGTTTCTCACACAGATCATTGTGGCAGCAGCCAACGGCTCTAGTGCACTGCTTCTGCCAAAAGACACTGGGGCCAGGCACTTACCTTCTCAGCACTACGTAGCCCCGTATTCTGCGTCTCTTGTCGTCCAGATCATACCGCAAAGCGTTTCACAGAGAAAAAATGTGCCAGGACAACAAGCTTGGCTGAAGTGTACCCCTGAAACTGGTGGAAGTTTGTATTTGCACCACATTCAAGGGGCAGTCCTCTTTCCTATACAACCTGCAAACTGCTGTCTGTTCCCAGTGCCCTCTGCCCGCTCCTTCTTACCTTGAAGTACCATGCCAAAGAGGGCTCTGTGCTGAGGTCTCAGAAGAAGAGGGAAGCAGATGTGTTTGTAAAGTGGACTGTCTGTTAGTCACTTCCCTCTTCAAAGCAGCGTGTTCCATGCCAAGCAGACAACAAAGCAACAAAAGATGAGTGTGACTCTGCAGTCAAATTCTGCAATGTTCCCAGAAGTGAATTTCTCTCTTCTATAGGACTGACTTGTATGAAGTGGCGTGGTTGTTTCCTTCCATTAGAAGGGAAACTCATCTAGCCAGGCTTCATCACCCCCTGCATCTTTTGGGGTAGTTCTTGGAAGAAAATAGATAGCAACTTTTCCACTCCACATGATTCATGTTTCATTCTCTTCCTTCTGTACTTCAGGAAACAAGCTATCAATTCCCTACTCTTTCTATGAAAAGGCATGAAGCTATTAATTAAATTCCCATAGATATAATAAGGAATCAAAGTCTTTTATGCCTGAAGGGCAGGCCCTTATGGTATGAAAAGTATGGATTGTCAAGGGTGGAAGAAGATCTGTATGAAAAGGGAGAAAGCCCAGAAGCATGCAGGGATTTTCAGGTATGAAAGGGAAAACGACATTAAATTGTCAAGGGAAAGAAATTGAAAGAGGCAGGAGGGAGAAGGGAGGCGGAGGAGGCAAATGCTGCCTTTGAGGCAGCTGACACAAGGACCGTCGGCCTCATGAGCAAACAAGAAAACCAAATGAAACTTCACAGCAATCTCATCCACAACTTAGTGGACAAATGTGCAAACCCATTTCTTCATTTATTATGTGTCTAATATATATAGAGATGTTCTTCATTCTGACAGAATTTTCAGGGAGCAAGCTAGTGCAAGGCACCTGGAACCAATGGTGTATTGGAAATGGCCAACATGCAGAACACGCTCCATCCTGAACGCTACCACAGCAGAATCACAGGATCATAGAATGGCCGGGGTAGACAAAGACCTTAAAGGCCATCTAGTTCTCTGACATGGGCGGGGACACCTTTTACTTGCTCAGGTTGCTCAGAGCCCCATCCAGCCTGGCCTTGAACACCAGGTTGGGGTGTCCATAACTTCTCCAGGCTCTCTGTGCCAGTGCTTCACCACCCTCACAGGGAAGAATTTCTTCCGAGTATCTAATTTCAACCTGCCCTCTTTCATTTTGAAGCCATTGCCCATTGTCCTGTCTCCAGAGTTGCTAATGAAGAGTCCCTCTCCTGCTTCCCTTCAGATATTGGAAGGTGTTGTGAGGTCTCCATGCAACCTTCTCTTCACCAGGCTAAACAGCCCTCATTCTCTCAGCCTGTGTGTCATGGCTTGACACTGGGACAATGCCAGTGCCCCCATGAGTATACTCTCTCCCTGGTTTCTGCTGTGAGATGTGACCAGCAATAAGCAAAGCAGGCTCCCACTTAGGAAAAAAAAATAATTATTAACTAAACTACAAGGGAAAGGAAAAGGAAAAAAAAAAAAGAAACACACAAGGAAAATGAAAACTTCACAAATACATCTCCTCCTCCTCCTCCCCAAATTCCCAATACAATACATCCCCCAAATCATCGACTCTTGGTCCAGCACCACCCTTCAGAATACTCAATCCTCAGTTCATCAAGAGGAGAAGGAGTCCTTCTTGTGCCAATGGTGACCTCTTCCTTTCATGTCCACTGCTCTCACCACTGAACACAGACCAGAGCTGCTTCTAGGGTCGACTTTTAAGGATGCTTCGTCCCACTGCAAAAAGGCACAGTCTCAACTTTGGGACATCTGTCCCCCCCATATTTTTCACCCCCTGGGGCTGAGGGGTACCCACACCGAACCCTCTTGGTCCTGAGGCATTGCCTCCCCCTAGAATGCAGTCCCTGTATCACAAGGAAACATGGCTCTGTCCATGGCTACACACAAAGAGTCCAGCATAAGCTACTCCATCATCTCTTCCACCTGCCTTCTTCTCTATTTCTCTCGTGGCCCATTTCCTCTTATCTCCTCTATATCTCTCTTCTCATTCAACTCCAGGAGGATTAGCATTTTTCCATCATCCAAGAAAAGGGTTAAAAATCTGAGGCTCTGTCTGTCCAGAACTCCCATGGCTGCCCTGCCAGGCACCTTCTTGCACTCCCCTCTTCTCCTTCTCGGCCGGCCAAGAACAGGCACCAGCTCTCTCTCTATCTCTCCTGGGGGGGCGGGGGGGGGGGGGGGGCTGCCCGATGCCTCTCAGTGCTCCTCCACCCTTCCATCCTGCAGGGGCCTTCACCTCCCTTCTGGCCAGGGACCCAGCCTACCTCACCGGGCCGGGTGGCTTCCCCTGCCCCGCCCAGCCCGCAGCCAGGCAGGGGAGATCTGAACCTTTCCCTGACCGGAACCCAAGAGAGCCTCCCAGGGGAGAGCCCTGCTTTTAACCCCGTGTTCTCAGAGGCGCATCCAATGTCCCAATGGCCACCTTAGGTGCCAATATTAAAATCTGAACATCCATTGGCCTCACCACAGCATCCCAGAAAACACATTTCCTGTCAAACCACCACACTGTGGGATATGCTCTTGTCCTGAATACTGAACTGCAGTATTGTCTGATGATTTTTTGAATCCTTTGAAGGCATTTTGAATTCTTTTTCAGCCTTAAATTAGACTAAATAGCTTTGATTTGTGGGTATTGAGAACCAGAAATCACTGCCCTGGCTTGCCTTTTTTACAGCTCCTTTCCGTGGGAGACTCGCTGCAAACGTCACAGCTGGTGAGACAGTGGGCACACCATCATTCTGAAAGAGCTTTGCACAGTAAACATAGAGGAGGATTAAATATTGAAATGCAGATGACAGGAGCTGCCCAATGGACTCTGCTGGTGGAAATCAAATACTAGTCTAGTCTTTTGAATGCAAATAATTCCTCCCAATGAGGCCAGACAGGCTTGTTTGCCTTTGAATCTGAGCATGTGGACAGTAGTGGATGGTCTACAGGTTGAAAACAGTGTAGATACTTCTCCTTTTTTTCAATAGTGGCTCAGAAACTGAAAAGGCAGCTACAAAATGGTAAATACATGCCTACAGATTCAAAAATGGTTGTTCTTAATTTGCATCTCCACCATAACAACAAATTGTTAGAACTGAAATACAGATGGGAATTTTATAGCTTCTCAGAAATGAAGCAGGAATTGGCCAATGGGCCTTAGCAGTAGCTACAAGTTTTTCAGCATGAGGCATCTCAAAAGTATTTTAACCGTACAGAACTTTTCTGTACTTTTGGCCTTTTATCTCAAGGATGCATCAAAAAAAAAAAAAGGAAAAAAACCCCAAGAAAAATATAAAAAGAACAAACCCTACCAAATATATATATATATATATATATATTACATGACTAAGATAATAAGCACAATCAGTAACATATATAGAAACAGAACCCATGGTTTTTAACTTTCAACCTTGTCTTCTCAACACACTCTCGAAAATGGAATTGTTTCCCTATCTGCCTTGAAACATTTTGGAGCAAAAAACACTCTAAGGTCCTGAGAGGTGTTTTGGTCAAAAATCCCTTCTTCTGGTTTTCTGTCCAGAAGCAGAGTAATGGAGGGGAAAGCTGGTAGCTGGCCAAAGGAGGTAGGAAGAGTAATCATCATCCACAACACTGGGGCTAAAGAAATTTCCACAGAAAATTACCTGCCTTATTACTTGCTCATGTGGTGGGTTGAAAACTCAGAATCTGTTTCCATGTTTCCCATCCCTCGAATGTTCTATTTCACAGAATTCGAGCCCCTCAAACTTCAGTCCTGCCAGAACAGCCTGCCACGTGCTGTCATAGGGGATCTGCTGATGCCCACTGACTCTTACCAGTCTAGTGCTCGTCACTGTTGCAGATCAAGAACTACTGAATAGTTCTGATGAATGCTCTTAGAGTGGTTGAAAACAAGGAAAGAATGACTAGACATTTGTATGATCAAATCCCCTGATGGAATAAAAACATGCCAGGACAACAAGCTTAATAAATGTATTCATTGTCATAAGAAGGGAGATGAAGGGTCCAAAAGATTACTTGCATACTTACTGTTCTAAATCCCTTGTTATCTGGTAAATTGCAAAGGATGCCCGGCTTTCACCAAAATGCAAATCAGATTAAAATGTGAAGCCTTACACTTTACTGGATATAAAACTTCATCATCCATTTTTAAATCTTAGAGATTGCGATGTTGTCCTGGTTTAGGGCAAATTTGGAGGAGAATTTCCAAATTAGGGCCCCTCCCCCCAACTGGTTCGGGAAGGATTCCTCAGAGAGAAGTGGAACGAACCTGTTTATTTAATAGGCACAGCACCCCCCAGCACGCAAAAGGAACAATTCCGGATGACACCGCTCTGAAAAAGATGACAAATTCAGAAAGTCTCTCTTGGGGGGGTGCTCACTCTCTTCTCAGTCCCTCCGGCGCTGGGCCAGCTGCTGCAGGCCACAAGGTGCAAACTCTCGGTGTTTCCCAGGTCCCAGTCCGGAGCAGGTTCAAAATGGTCAGTAAAAGGAAAGGAGAAATGGTCCAGGAAGAAATTTGGACAGTTTAGCTAAACTAGCTAATGAGCAAAAGCAAGCAGAAGCAAAGCAAGCAAGAGTGAGAGAGAGCAAAGCGAAAAGCAAAAGCAGCAAAAGCAAAAGCTGCAGTCTCTGTGTCCCGCCAGGCTGATAAGAAAACCAAAACAAAACATTCCCTCTTCAGAGCCAGTCTTAAAGGTACAGAACATAATATCCAACATTCACAGAACACATGAATGGGGATACAAGCATCATAACGTCACCCTAGGACAGATGTATTTCCTATTAATACCTTAATATTAGTAAGGTTTAGAGCTGGAATTCAGAGGGAAAAGAAAGCTATTTTGAATTCATTCTATTCAATCATCTTGTCTGGACTGTCTCTTCCTGCTTTTCACTTCTGAAACTCTGTATGAAAGGCATAGAGTTCTGGATTAATTCTTTTCAACAGTTTCCCCTGTTATTCTTCTTTAAAGGCAAACCTGAAAAATCCACACTTTCTTTCCCAACCACTTCTAAAATTCCATTGAGAAGCAAAAAAAAACCCCATCAAACAACTAAATCTCTGCTCCAATTTGTAGGAAAAACCCCACGCCATTAACTGCTTTCCTAACATTTTCTTTCTCTTGTATTAATATGGCAACCTTTTCTTGCTTTTATAGATTAGAACCAAATTCTTAAAGCTATAAGGAAACACAGGTTTACTGTAGCTGATTCTGAGATACAGTAGTCCAGCAAGGAGTTCAGACCTCAAAAGAAGAGTCTGTACAACAAGATTCAGCACAACGTTGAGACATATTAGCTATTGTTCAAGAAAAGCCGCCAAAATGAAACTGCTTAGACTTCTATACTATCATGGGTGCCTGCTTCCAGAACCTGACCTAAGTTGCTGGAAACTAGCTGCAATATGACTGCAAACAATGCTGCAAATGTAGGACATTGTTATTCTTCTCTTCCATTGAAAACCACAAGTGGCGTTGCGTCATTTTCTTAAAAATTCTCTATTTCCTTCCAAACTGGTAAAATAATGATAAATAAAGTGTTCTGTTCATACAGTTTAAATCTAATAATGTTCAAAATGAAAAAAAAAAAAATTCATTCAGATATGGTCTGCAATAATAGAGCCGAGAGAAGAGGAACCAGTCTGGCCTACAAAATAAAGTGAAGCAGAATTTGGGAATTTGGAACACCTTACGATGTAATATTTAAAGAAAAAAAAGAAATAAAATGTAACCTACCCAAACTCAATCAGTGATGCACCGACAGAGAAAAAAGAACTCATTACTACTAATATTTCTTTCATTCTCAGACAAGAAGTTAAATTATCCTCTTGAATGCACGGAAGATTGTTGCGAAAGACAGCAGCCTTCTTCTTTACAACATATTCTTCAGAACTCCAGGAGACAAATCATTAGAGCGATGAGGCTCTTTCCCTCTGTAAAACTTCCAGAGCATAGCCAATATTATATTCCTTTAGAGATCCTCACCGCCCTGGGCGACTGGTGGATAGTCTACAGCTCCAGTACATCAGCCAGACGCTCTGCCTTATTTAGCATGGCTACTGCAGCAAGGACATCATCTCTACTGGCTTTCTATCCAAAATACATGCAAGGCACAACAAAGAATATACCCAAAACACTGAGCACAGCCTATGGCCTTCAAAACAAAAATCTCACGATGGCAATACTGGATCTTCTGATCCAAACCATCGGGAAACATTTCTTTAGAGGCGAAAAAAGCTCCTGTTGATTGTACAAAAAATAGTGATGTAAACCAGAGTTGCGTGACCCAGTATTTCTATTGAACTGGAACTATTTTGATCAATATTATGGATCCATTTCTTTTCAGGGCATTTGGTAAAAAATGTAAAGTATAGTTTAAAAGGAATTATTGGATGCGTACTAAGTACTAGGGATTAGTTAAGGTGTTGGTTTTGCATGGCTTGGTTTTTGGTGGGGAGGGAAGAAGCCAGCCACAGAAGTGAATCTTTTGTGAAAAGCTCCTAGAAGCTTCCTCCATGCCTGGCAAAGTGAATCCCTGCTTGGCACTAAGAACAGACATGCTGCTAAGCCAATTAGACAAGCAGTAATATATTTCAGAAGGAAATCAAAACTGCGGCCAGTTAACTTTTAAGTTTGCTAATTTTTTGGTTGGCACCTCTTCTGGTTTGAAAGCAAAACCAGCAAGAGATGCTGTGGCTGTTGCAGTGTGTGTTTTTGATTGTAATGCAGTTTGAGTAGTCAGCTTGATAATACTTCCTTCCTGTTTTGTGCTGTTGGAGCATATTTTATTATTAAGGGATTGTTCCTTTCCCCCCGTGTTGTTAGTTTTTGCCCTAGTTGTCCATCTCCCCAAAGACCTGCCCTTTTGTTCCCTTTTCCTCCTCCCACTGAATGTCAATCCCTCCCCAAGCCTGCCCCTTTCTCTAGAAACTTCCCTATCAATTTTATAGTCTTCAAAACCCCATTGGTTTGTTTAAGTTATTCTCCTCCCCTGTAGTCCCCTATTGGTTTAAACATTGTATTCCCCGCCTTGTGGTCCACCCCCAGTTGCTCCCAGTGTGTTCAAGATTGTATCCTGCTCTGGGACCTCTCCCCATTTCTAAGTTGATGTATGCATTTGGGTCAGTGTCTTTGTGTCCCTGACCCTCCAGGGAAGAAACTCCTTTGGAAAACATACAGAAGACCTCTCCCTGTTCCTTGTCCCTGCCCTCGGCGCAGTCCTATCCCCAATGCAGTCCACCTGTGCCATAGAGCAGCTGTGCCCTACAGCTGCACCCTGGATTCGACAGCTTTCTGGGGGCAGCCCACTCTGGCTGTTGGTGTCAGGAGCTAGTCGGTCTGAAGAAATCCAGCATGGCAGCAAGACTCCAAGTCAGAAATACAATTTATTAGGAAAAGGGGAAAAACCAAATACATGCAATGATACAAAAGAAAAACCACGGGCAGAATACAACCTGTCACCCTGCTAGTTAGGGTGGTGGCAGCAGTCCGGATGAAATGGTCTTGTTGAAGTGGTGATCCTGTAGAAACCATCTGGTAGCTCTTGTCCTCTGAAGACCCAGTGGGTGAGGGTGGCTGTTCCTCTAGGAAGCCAGTGGAAAGACTGCTTGTGGTGTCCCAAAACTCAGATTATATCCAGCTGGGGATGCTTAGCTCCTGCCCCCTGGGCAGAGCATCTTGCAATGGGCTCAAATTGTTCTGAGTCATGCGGTGGTTCCTTGATTACCCTCTAAACAGAAATGGCTCCTGGAGGGAGTCATCTCTGAATCATGTGGCAAGACATGGATGGCCCCGTTAAGAGATAAGGAGATAAGGAAAAAACGATGCCCCTCCCGGTTTCAGCAGCTCTTGAGGTTGGGAGCAGAAAACATTTTTATATTGTAGCCTAGGACAATACAGGATGAATGCTTTTGCATTTGCAGGAAGCTTGTGTGGATTTGAAAAGCATCCCTATAGCAGAGGCACAAAAGTATTCTCCTACCCTTTTAAATCATCTTCAAACCAAGCAATTCTCGCAATAAGGTAGCGCATGAATGACTTGCAAGTGAGTTGAAGAAACACGGCAAAGATAAGTAGTGTTCAACTGCAGAGAATCGTTTAGGGACACCATAGCTTTATATACCTTTATATTTTAAATCAGGAAGCATGGATGGACCGTTTTTTTCCCCTTAGTTGACTACAGAACCCGCAGTCCCTTGCGGGAGGGTGTTTGGATTCAAGATGACACTGGCAGCTAAGAGCATGGCTACATAGAAGGTGCTACTTTGAGACCAGAACATTCAACTACTTCAAGGCAGATAGGAGAATAGCTGACTAGTGACAGCTCTGAGCAGAAGAGTCTGTGGCTTATCCTGTGGGAACAATAGTAAGACATTTCAATTGAAAAACCCCATTCATTTCCAAGGAGCAAACATCAGTAAAAATAAAAGGTCAAGTAAAGACACCCTAGTGCTCTTCTTATCAGAAGCATGTTCCTCCATATGAGAGTATTTAGGAAAGGACAGTCCGTTCATAAAGAAAGGTGTGCCAGTTAGAAAACCTGTAGAACAATACAAGACAAACTCACACAATATACATCCTCAAATGCAAAATGAAGAAATAATCATTTCAAGCTTCCGTGGAATTAATTGCATTTTATTTGTTCTTTTCATTTCAGCTGCTCTCAAGTTATTTTTTAAGACTGAATTTTATGAATTCAGCAAAGCTCTCTTTCTGAATGTCTGCATACCCCTATAAAACACTGAGGTGACAAAGAGAACGGCAGTGGAAGGAAACCTGGTCCACCTCCCCCTCCTTGAAGCTTTAGGCCAGCGAGTGATTAGAATTTAGTCACTTCATTTGCTTTACCAAGAGAGAATGTTTTCCAGCCTTTATCTTGCCTTTTGGAGCTGATTCACTTTGTAGTCATAAATTCTTGACTCAGTTGGTGAGAAACAATGGCATTACAGCCGTGGATGTTAAAGTGCACTGATGGGAAAGGAAGTTTTCATCTTCAGGTCCTTGCTTCAGTAAATCTTCCAAATTCATCAGAAAGAAAGTTCCCAGACCGGTAATCCCCACTCAAATGACCTAATTCAAATAGTCTGTAGGCATAAGAGGCATCAAGCAGGTGCTGTCATCTGTTAGGGGAATAGCCAGCCAGTACATGATTGTCTAGTTAGGCGGCAACAATTTTGGAAAGAATTTAGTTTTTTTGTATTGCAAGTGAATGGTCAATACATTTTATTAGTGGATACGGGTAAAAGAATGTCTTCTGCATCCTTTCAGAGGGGAAGCTTCCCTAGATCTAAAGCTGCTCAGCTCCACGATAGGATGCTTTGTCTGAAAAGGGAACTCAAGTCTTTGTCCTTTTGGATTGCTTCCATAGTTTTTCACTCACTCTTCAGGTAGCTGTTAATATGTTCTGTTATCCCTTGCAAACTTTTATGGGCATAGTCACTGAATTGGTACGTATTCCATGAAGTCCACGGGCCCTGTTGAGATGCAGCCACAGGTCTCAAGGGTGTTAGCAGATGTTATTCTGAGGCCACTCCTAATGATGTTTGATGGATCATAGTGACTGAGGAAAGTGCCCAAAGACTGGATGAAAGCAAATGTCACCCATCTTGGAAAAAGGCAACTAGGAGGACTTGGAAAAGTACAAGCCAGCCAGCCAGCGTCATTTTTATCCCCAGGAAGTTGATGGAGCAGCTATTGCTGGAAAGCATTGCCAGGCACATGAAGGAGGACAAAATAACCTAGTCAGCATGGATTTACCAGGGGAACTTGATGCTGAACAACTTTTTAAACTCCTCTGATGAATCAACTTGCCCGGTAGATGAAGGGAATATTGTCTGCCTGGGCTTCAGGAAGGTTTTTGACATTTATCTAGGTGGCAGCACACAGACATCCCAGAAGTGTGCAAAGAGGAGGGAACCAGTGTCTTTTCAAGGATGCTCAGTGAAAAGACAAGAGGCAGTAGGCACACACTGAAATACAGGAGATTGCCTCTGCACATCAGCAAATGATTTTTTACTGTGAGGGCGACTGAACCACGGCACAGACTGCCCAGAAAGATGGTGGAGCCTGGATCTTTGAAGACATTAAAAGTACACCCAGATATAATCCTGGGCAAGAGGCTCTAGGTATCCTGGTTTAAGCAGGGGGGTTGGACCTGGTGAGCCCCACTGACGCCTTCCACTCTCGTTCATTCTGTGCTAATGAATTCTCTTAGAGATGCATTTCAAGCAGTGGCATGACAAAGATCTGTGCAGAGAGAGATCCAAATGGACATGGGATCTAAGTTCCTTAAGTAGTGCTCAAGAAGAATGCAAAACTCTGGGATAAGTGTCTCTTCCATAACTGAATCCCTTTCACGGGAAAATTCCCCAGCTATAGAAAGATCTTCTGATAGGCATGCTTAAGACTGACACTGGCTGAGCAAATTTCTCCCTATGTGTGTTTAAGACCAATTAGGATCTTCACCAAGAGTGTTGTCAACATAGTCACAGAATGTATATTGTTAAGAAGGGACAACTTACATCAGAATGGCAAATATTGGTCCACAAAATGTATTAATGTATGGGAACTATCTACTTGGGTTGAAAATAAAAAGAAAGAGTTAGTCTTTATTTATCAATTCCATCGCAATATTGATGAGGTAAGAAAAAGACCTTAGTCCTTAACCTTCTTAACTCAAGCAAAGATTTTTAAAAATTCCTTGTAAAAAATGTATCCTAATTATCAGACTATGAAACAATTTTAGTTGGGAAAAAAGTTCCAAAATTGTGTAGATAGTGGTAAAGAAGCCAAGAAAATAGGTAAGAAACAAAAAGAGAGCAAAAGAGTCAGCTTCAGTCTGCAAGCTCGTTGTAGAAGTAATCTGCTAGAAAAAGGAACCCCCAGTTGAATTTCCAATGGATTCATGCACTTGATTCAGTAACTAGTCAATGTAAAAACCAATCCTTTTGTACAACTTCTCCCAGCAACAAAAACCCCAACAGCTTGACACCAGCATCATGCCTGTCCCAGATGTATTTTAAAAGAAATGATCCTTTCTTGAAACTCTATTTGCATAAAAGTTGCAAGACATTGGAGGGATTCTCCACATTCTCATTTCTCCATGTGGCTTGAAAGTCTATTTGATAAAATATGCAACAAAGCATATGATTTATAAGGTAGGGTAAAATGGATGATTTGGGAATTGATCTCTTGTTGATATTAAACTTCATATCCACTCTCTGTGAAGTTTCTAAAAGAAATGATGGAGCTGAGGCATGAATCTGCCACAACAAGTGTTAAGCAAACATACACACTCCCCTTCACATGCCCCCCTTCCACACACACCTAGGCCCACACAGAGGTCAGCATAGCAGATGACGAACACCTTGGAAAAGACCGAAATGCTAAATACCTCTCTTTGGGGGCAAAATAGCTGGTGCAACAATTCAAATATCTGGTGTAAAAATTCTGTTTAATATCTACTTCCTATTTAAAACACAGCTTTTCATTTAATTATATGTAGGGAATATTTTCATATTATTTGTTTCTTTACAATTACTTTGTTCTCATGTGTTGTATGTCTAGGAATATTTTCTTCTAAAAATAGAAAAAAATAGATAATATCCTTTCAGAAGAAAACATTGGTTTATACAATTTTAAACCATCATGATATGGAAGAATTCTTTTGTCCCTCACTAAGGTGGAAGAACTATTTGGATCACAGATCATTTACAATGAAATACTTTACCTTTTTAAGATGCTTTCAGTCAATTTCATATCCTCATTGCTTATTCATTGTAAACAGTAATTTTTCAGTGAAGGGAAAGTGTGTGGTATATCTACATTATGTTCAAACCCAATTCCTACTAAAGGCCAGGCTGAGCTCCAGTAAATAATGTCCTGAATAATATTTTGCCGCCTTCTTTGGCACTTCATGAAATCCTAACATGAGGAAGTGTTGAAATACAGAGATTTTGTCCCGTGTAGAAACCCATCCCATGTATTTTATGCTGTAATTCTTCTCTCTTTTAAAATTTGCTATCTTCTGCATAGTTTTCATTAACCTGTTACAGTAGTGAAAATCACAGATCAAGGTAATTTTGTAACACTTTGATTTTACCCCAAGAGCTGAGGGAAAACTTGCTCCTATACTTCAATCTGAGTTTCTTCTAGATTCCAACTTTGTTTCTCTACCATCAAGAGTCTCCTGTGTTGCTGCTCAAAGCCCCATCCAACCTGACCTTGAATACTTTCAGGGATGGGACACCCACTACTTCTCTGGGCAACCTGTTCCAGTGTTCCAGCACCCCCACAGTAAAAAAAGTCTTCCTTTCATCTAATATGTGTCAGAAGTATTAAATCTAGGCATATAAACTTTGAGGAAAGGTTTGAAATTCTTTTGATTTGAATCACATTTTATATTTATACTGACTTACAGATGACTAAAATATGTGGATGGGCGTTTGAGCTGACACTTTTTGAAAAGGTGCATGGAATTTAAAATTAAAACCAGTACCATTAAAAGCTTTGTGCCGTTTTCTTTTTCCTCTGGTATTCAAAATTGCATATATCAAATATCTGTGCTTCGTACAAAGCTCTTAGACACTCTCAGAAAAAAGCTTTTCTTTCAGACTAAGTTGCAGTTTACGTAGAACACTAGTACTAGTGAAGGTTTTTCTGGGCATAGGGGGAACACCTTCTCATTGGATTTGTGTGCAGAATGCATTTTATGCAAACTGGAAAATTGATCCCAGCTGTGTTCTAGTCATCATTCTTACTGCATCAGGCCGGAAGATTCTGTGAAAAGTAGCCTGTGGACCTTGAACATAGCTCATGTGAAACAGATGAGAGGCGATGGAGAAGTTGAGGGAGAGAATAAAGAGCATATGGCCCAGTACAGACTAACAATTGTTTGGCACCCTTTAAAGGCTGTCTTTGACAAGCAGGGCTGAAGCAGGTCTGCAAAATATCCGGGAGATCAAAATCCATTGAAGCAAATTGCCCTGGCCAGTCACCTTGCTGCCGATAATTCACTCTCCATACCAGCTGATCAGGCCTAAGAATGCTGCTGCAGAAGTATTGTGAAAAAGGTAGGCATATTTTCACAGATGCAGGGGAAAATCCCCTTGGATGATGGTTCCAAGGGATTACTTGATGGAGCAAGTTATGTACCCTTATCTACCGTGCAATATCTAAGTTGGTGAGTTCACTATCTGTCAGCATCACTTTCGAAAATAAATGTTTGATCCACAAAACAATATTTCATATGTCCTGTCTACCTGCTTCATTTCAACCAAGGAATAGGCTATGTTCCATCAGCAAAGGGTTTATGATCCTATGTTTCTTTAAACTGTGATCATTCTTTATTTTTTTCTAAATCAGACACTGTCTATTCATAAGATTCAGATGTCCATGGCAGGGGTGTAATTAAATTCACATCTTAAAAAATAACCTTCTTCTTGTTATCTTTTTATTAAATTACTGCCATGTAACATCAGTCTGAGAGCTGAAGAAAACCCCTTCATTTGCTGTTTGCCAAGTATCTTCTATGTGATACAAATTCGACTTGAGAAATCACACCCGTACATTGCCATGTAGCACTACTAGTAATGCTTTCACAACCTTTTCTTCATCATTAGGTCTTTTGGTGAAGTGAATGATTAGAACATAAGCAAGGGCATTTGTTCAAGATGCTCCAGAAAGAGCTGTGGTCTGTTCTCTTCTTTGCTGCCTATGTTAGCACTGAGCTGCAAAAAAGGAAAGATTACTAGGAAAAGTGTTACTTTCAGTCTAAACTTGTAAATGATGTTTGGAATACCCTGTTAAATGACAAGGTGCTCTTTTAAAATATGGCATCTTAAGGGAAAATGTCAGCTTTAAAAAGGTTTTGAGACAGTTGCTTCTGGAAAAAAAAAAAAAAAAGAAAAGAATTGGAGGCTTCTAAGGTCTTTAGGCATACTATTTTGAAGATTGATTCAAACCACAGTTTCTTCATATAGGAAGAACAGAGGACCATAGATGCAACCCATTTGAAAATGGATTTCTAGATGTTTCTGGTTGGGATTACCAGGCATCATTTCTTGTGAAGTCGAGGGACTGCAGTTAGCACTCCAATAATTTCCTTCCCTGAAATTCATCTGCATTTGGTCCTTTTTCCAGAGTCCCCATTTATTAGTGAAGGTATACTCTATCTATGCATTAGAATATTCCATTAGAGTGTGTGACTCATACTTGCTAGTTAAAATGAGCTGGAACGGAATGGATAGTTACAGTTGCGTGTATACAATAGTCTTATTTTGGCAAGTTTTCTTTAGACAATGTTGAAGCAGCACTAGCAACTAGGAAGTACAGCTTGCAGCAGGGAAGGACACTCTTCTGCTTTCTCAAGTTTCCTGTAGTTAAATAGACGCCAAAAGGCTTTTCCTAGTACTACTACTGTCTTGTAGGAATACTTGATCTAATCCTATCTTTGATCAAATTCCTAATGGGTTACTTTTCTACAAGGCAGAACATTTTTCTTTTAATAATATGTATTTTGTAAGTTGGAAACATGAACTTGTGCACCAGTCACGTGGACTGTACTCCTTATTAAGTTTCACAACCTTCTTTAGAAAATATTGACTGTGTGTAACTTCAAAAGGAGAATTCTGGGCATCTTCATTCTATTGATGTACTTGTTTTTCTCCCATGCTGGTATTGTTTTCTATCATTTTTACCAACAGAAATATTTTTCCCTGACACCTATGGAAAAGACCTATGTTTACTCAACAGTGCAGCGTCAGTACATTGTTTAGAATGATTTCAACATGGTCCCCAACATATGGGACAGCTAGACAGCAGAGGTTAGCAACAGGGAATGGGAATAACTTCTGAACCGTTTCAGTAGATTTCCCAGGAAGGGCTTGCTTTCTGCCACTGCAAATTTTCCCAGAGATTTTGTCTGGTGAAGAGTTGCATCAAAAGAGTATTTTTGCCCAAACCTTGGGGCAAGCTCTGTCTCGGATTTACTAGTGAATGCAAAGAGGGTGAAAGTGCTGCTTCAAAGCCCTCTGTGCGCTTTCTGTACCAAGAGGGAGGGTGACCCCAGAAATAAGTTTTGATCTCTCTTCAGAACACAAGGCATGTCATCACCTCATTCATCTTCTTCTGGGACTCATAGCATCTTAAGACTAAGAAGCTCTCTTGCTTGCTGAAGTGCGTTCAGCAAAAAAACCTTGTCTCATCAGCAGATTTGAACACAACTACAGTCGAGTCAATTCCAATGCTGGCAGGGCAATACTCTACCCCACTAGTAACATGCCACTATTAGAAGGCTGTGTAAAACGATTTTTGTACAAAGTAATCGGAGGGAAAAATAGAATTGGGAAGAACTGCACATTGTTCTGGAAAAAGCCTCCTGCCTCAGTCTTACAGACATCATTTGCTGGTATCATTTTTAATAGTTGGGGTTTTTTAAATTTTGTAGAAGAAAAAATATTACTGCACCTTTATGTTTCCTTAATAGAAGTACAGCCATTTCTTAATAGAATAGAAGTAAGCCATTTGGATATGTACAAATGGTCTTTTCAAATACATATGCTATAGCACACTGTGAAAGTAATTAGCTATAAAGAGAAATCTAAAGGTTTAAAAAGATTTTGGAAGAAAGTAAGTCTAAGGTGATAGAAGAAGAAGAAGAAAACAGCAGTTTTCTTCTGGTGAACAAAAAACAAAGGGAGGACCTTGTACAGTGGAGATGTATTATTTGACTTCCTGAAAAACTGAGTAGGTTTGCTATTGCCAATGGTTTTCATTAGGAAGGAAGAGATTCCTTTGGCAAATAAAACCCTTCAAACTGACTTGAGAAAAATGTTATGACACTTAACTTCACCAATCCTGAAGAAAAATTCTCATCACTTGATCTGGAAATCATGATGGTAATGGAGACAAGGATGTCTAAGCCATGCCATCAGGAACATCAAAAAGCATTAGAATGCAGGTAAGACTGAGCTCCTGAACTAGTGTGAAGAGAATGCAAGAAAGACATTTTCCTTTAAGAGTCTTCAGGATGGAGAGCAGATCAAATTTTTTCATGTGAAGTATTTCTGAATAGAATGAATCTTCAAAATAACATTGTTTTCCAAAACCTGTTTACAGGATCTCTTACCATGATACACAGTTCCTATGAATAGAAAAAGCAAAGCACTTTTTTCCAAACTGTTGTGCACTCTTAAGCAATCTACAATAAAAATAGTATTTTTTCATGCTGGGAATGATGTGAATTACAAAAAAGCCTTGTAGCACACTTGGCACTGTGGTCTCTTGATTAGCATAGCTTTTTATTCATCAAACACGTTTCACATTGACTATTTTTCTCTTTTAAATAACGGCATCTTTGTACTTATGCAGCATCCATGAAGAATTTCTTGGGTGTTATTTTGTACCTGATCCTAAATGGCAGGTTCTGCATTCTGCCATCTGTCTAGCTTTCCCATTTGATGCAGCTTCTGAGAGGTATTTTCAGAATCGAGGACTCCTTGCAAGAATGATGCTAAATCCATGCATTTTACTCCTTGGTTAATGCAAAACTATTTTTCCTTTACACTTCAATGAGAACAGGAAAATAATGATGGTGAGTTCAATCCTTAGAGTAATCCAAAGAGGACTATTATCATCATTAGAAACCAAGCAAGGTGTATTTATTGCACATGCATGATACTCACTGATGCAAATTACCCTGTAAATTCAGAAGGAATCTGTATCATAGGAGTGGATGGACTGTTTCTATTGATATTTTGCTTAAAGCAGAAAATTAATTCTTTTGACAGCCAACTCATGATTGCAAGCTCACTTTCAACTACAGCTTTCAAACAGATGAAACATGTCTGTTTATAAAACGATACAGTACAGTACACAGTAGCAAGTCAGGTCATAGACATTGAAAAGAAAAAAACAGCTCAAAGGACAGATTCATTCACATCTACAAGCCCTCAAGAGTGTACAGGTCAAATGTCCCCAGAAAACTAGGCTGGTGGCGCAAATTCTCTATGTTGGCACCAGCAGAAGCAGCTGCTATCTTGATAGGATGCAATCTTGCTTACATCACCCTTCAGAGCAATCTTCTGTACCCCTGCCCAATACACCTTCTGCTCTATTCCTTGGACTTCACATTTGCATTTCTACAGAGTCCTGTCCTGCAAACTGACTCAAAGTTCAGGTAGTAGATTTCCAAGATTTAGAAATGTTGTGTGAGGTTCATTTATTTCATATTTCATTCCATCTAAGCAAACTGTAACTTTCTGAAGTGAAATATTTCGAGTATGTCACGTGTATTTTAATGTTAGCTCTGCTTCACATTAAAACTTCTCACAGACCCCTGTGATGCCTTGCTGCAAAAATATATAGCTGCCAAGAGTGGTTGTGGGAAGTTAGAATTGCCAGAAAACCGTACAAACAATCTAACAATAGAGCCTTGGATTTCTGAATATAATTGCACCATGTAAAGTCAAAATATAATATTTAAATGATTTTAGATAATGATGAGTGTGGGCTAGAGAGAATCCAGATAGAATTTTATTTTTTTAAACAGTTCCGGGAAAAACATGGCCTTGACTTGGAAGTATAGCAGGAAATATTTTTATACAGCATGAGTTCTCATTACCTAATCATATGATTTGTAGACCTGAATTGGAAACCAGGAAAGAAACAAAGAAAAATATTCAAGCTATAAAAGATGGGAGTTTAAAATTTTCTTTGTATTTCTGATTAAAGCTATTAGGTAGCTAAATGGTCACCCATTATTTTAAAAAGCATCTGGACATTAAAAATAGGTAAATTTCTGCGGGACTTGGATGTCAGCTATTCCTGAAAAGCTTTCCAACCCTGAATCAATCCACTTAAACGCAGCTGTATTTCAGATGCTCAGTGGAACTGTCCATGTAATGCATATAGTTGACAAATAATCTGCAGAAAAAGCTAGATCGATTTGAAGATCTTTTCCTGTAAATGGTATTCACGTTATTTGTACAAACACACAGATGGGATTTCTGCTGTCTTCTTCAGGCCACTTCCTCCAGAGAGCTCTCCATCAAATCTCTCTAGTTCTACTCTTCTGGTGATCCAAAGTCAGCACTGGGATGGTCCAACTGCATGAATTACTGTCTGCTAGAGGTGCACCCTGTGGGCTTCTGTGTGCAGCATCACGTGAGCCCTACTAAAGTCACCCTGTTGGTATAAACTGAGCTAGCTGGACCTTAAGGGACAAGACTGTGCACTGATATTGTAAGAGAAATTAGGTACTAAGAAGGAGGCTGGAAGATTTAAATATTTCTGCCTCCAGCTTAAGCAACATTAAATCTTGGTCTTTATCTGAAAAACTAGGTGAATTAACCTATTTGGCATTCCTATGCCAAAAATGTCAGTAATACAACAAGAACCGTCAAAAGAGTAACAATTCCAATCATTACTTTGTAAAAGTAATTCATTGGAAGAAGTCGGGAAGAAGGATGAAACATGCCAATATCCTACCCTGAGAATCATTCTGTTGATTTGCACAGGTTTCTTATTATATACCCATCTAATGCATTGGACATGCATGCTTGTGATGATACAAATACTTGCAAAGCTTACCAGATAAACCATGTTCTCTTCAGACAGCAAAACATTTCTTGATGGTTGTGTTTGCTAATTACATTTAGACTCAATGTTCTTAAAGGTCTTTTCCAACCAAAGTGATTCCATCATTCTCTAAATCGCAGATCCTGCTTGTCTTGGTTGAGGGCAAATTTGGCAGCAATCCTCAAGAAGGGGTGATTTATTAAAAATATTGATCTACTACTGATATCCAACTGTGACGGACAAAGGCTCCCTAACAGTTCAAAATTAGAAAGTGTATGTTTATTGCAACGCTGGGCAGCGTGCGGGATAGCTCCCAAATACACACTGTGATTTAGAGGTGATAACAGAGTCTTTTTATCTATACAAGTATTGAATACCCAAAAGACAAATACATATTCATAATTTAGGTACATCCCATCATTCCTCACTTCGTATGGTAATTAGTTCAAAAGCTATTAAGCACGCGTAGTTTGTTCCTCAAAATGAATCGGTGGTCCCTTTCATGGGGAGGGGTTCCAAAATGAGGAAATAAATGAAGTCTTCCTGCTTCTGAACTTTCTACATTTTCAATGCAAATATGACAAATGAACCCATTGGTAGAACTCCCATTCCCCATCTTCAATTGGTTTCAGAACAGAGGTGGCCTACAATTGTCTTATGTTCCTAAAAGCTATTTATGAGTTTCTGTATTCTTCATGATAAACCCAGCTAAGCCAACATGATGTTGACAAGCAATCAATTATTAGTTAACTACTAACTCTTAACTTCATCAAGGCCTACCTATTTATTTTGATAAACTCTAATAAGGCTTATCTCTGACTAAAACCTCAGCTCCTCTAAAAACCCTAAATTTCTTTAAAGTTCATGTCTCAGGGGGCCCCCCCCCAGAAAGCCCACCTACACGGCCCCTCCCCTCAACTGGTCTGGGAAACATTTCCTCTGAGAGAAGTGGAAAAAATCTGTTTATTTAACAGGGAAAGCACCCCCCAGCACAAAAAATGAACAATACCAGGTGACAAAACTCAATCGCCGCTCTGAAGAGACAACAAATTCAGAAAGTCTCTCCTGTGGATGCTTGCTCTGTTATCAATCCCTCCGGCACTGGGAAAGGCTGCTGCCCAGAGTAGGCCCCCATAGGCCACAAAGTGCAAGCTCTCAGTGCTCTCCAGGTCCCAGTGTGGAGCAGGTTTGAACAGTTCCAAGAAAAGGGAAAGAAAAAAAGACAGTCCAGGGAAAACTCTGCCTCAGCCAGCTAAACCAACTGAAAAGCAAACAACACTCTGTTCTGCTCCATCAGTGCCCAGACAACACAGTGCAGCACAGAATGTGGAGCAGTGTTGCTTTTAGAAGGTGAGTGCAGCCTGTGATAACAAACTCCGTACTTCTTCTTCTCCCCACCTTTGCTCTCAGAAGCAGTCTTGAAGGCAGAGAATAGAATATCCAGCATACACAGAACAGATGGCTGGGGATACAAGCATCATAAAGTCACCCTAGGACACTGCTCTACTGAGATATGTCACCAGACTATGCTAAGACAAAGTTTTGGAACTGCTAATTAAAATTCTACTATCACAGTGAAGCTGAGGAGGAAACACAGCTCACTCCAGTTACCTTGTGGCATGCCAATACTTCCTTTCAATCACAATGGTTTTCGTCTTTAAGTCCGTGACATCACAGGCATAATTCAACATCTTTTGGGCAGGAAGGAAGATCTTCTTCTTCTCATTATACTGATGGGTAAGCTGAAATGCAAAGCAGTTAATTCAAAGTGAAACAGCGATAAAGTCAATAGTAAAACTCACCACAGTTTTCTTTACCAAGCCAAGTCCTTACTATCCCAAAATACAAGAACAGCTGTAAAAGCCTTGTGGTTTCTTAATTTTTTCCTATACCTACATGGGAGGGTAAGGGATAAATGATCCCAAACAATGGTAATCCACAACAAAGCATTCTTGACATCATATTCAGCTTTTGCATAGTGAGCTCTTCACCTGATCAAGTTATTCCATTGCAATAGTTTGGGGAGTATCTTAGAGGGCTGGCTGTTGTTTGGTTTAAACCATCTTGATCATTCAGGAACCCAGTAGCAATGAGAAAGTTCAAAATAAGATAGTGCTACGCAGTGATTTTCCTATATGACAGATGTATTTCTACAAGACAGAAGGCTGACCTAATGCTTCCCTACAACATGGCTGAAGTGGCATCCTGTTCCCCATAGGTTTTTCCGTTTAATTTTAGCAGCTTTCTTACTAGATTAATGAGCTGAACTAACTCAAAAAGGAATCAGATAAGTGCCAGAGCTTTAAAACAAACAACAACAACAACAAAAAAAGATGCAAAATGGTGATTTGTGGGTGCGTTTGAAAACAGAAATTTTTTTGTATTTTTCATAGAGACATGGCATTCTCTAGAATGATATTGCTCCAACGGTTTGAGTTTGGTTTTCTTTTTCCCCCTCAATTGTAAATGTTATGCATTCTTTTTGGCCAGTTCAGGAAATAGATTTTCTGATACGTGTGAAAGACAGTCTAAAGTTCCCCTCATTTGCCTCACGACCATTCCCAGGACAGACACTGGGACCCTAAAGACACCGATGGGAATTCTGGCCTGCCAGTAATGGATGAACACCAAAAATCCTGAGGCCCCTGAGCAGAGTTCTGGCCTGCCAAGTGATTGTTCACAGCTGTGTCTTCAGTGACTGCTTCTAGCAGGGCCTGCCAAGGGGCGACCCAGCCTATATGCTTGCACCTGCTTCACGACAATAGACCAGGAATTTTCCCACCTCTTGGCCAGATGAACTTGCTGGGGCAACTTGGTAGGCCCCCCCATGGAAAATCCTTCCTCTGCTCCACTACCACCGTGAGGCACCGAGGTTGAAGCCCCCCTCCCAAGAGCTGAGACTGAGACACCTGTAATTCTGATGCAGGGGTGCTGGCCTGACTGAAGCAGGATGCCTGCTGAGTGTTGCCTACAGATGTGCCTACAGGACCTAGACTGGTTTCCCCCAGAAAGCAGTCCTGAAACAGTGGGTCCCACTCACTGCTGATACTGACTTATCCTGCTGAGAACATGGACTGTCTGGACCCGTCTTCAATACCTTTTTCCCCCTCAGCAATTTCAATAGACTTCTTCTTCTTGATTGGATCTGTTCCCCCTCAGCCATTTCAAGATTCTGTTTCCCCCCTCAGCAATGGACTATAATAGAACCTTGAGTTCACCAGGACTTAACCTTGAGTTAACCAGGCAGGGCCATTATCTTCCCAACGTGACTAGGCAAACTCTGTCGGCTGGACTATGAGGACTTAGTCTCTCCACATTTGGTAGCTATACTCCTGTCTTGGTTCAGGGCAAATTTTGGGGAGAACCCCCAAAGGGGCTCCTCTAGGAAAGCAGATTCATTTGGCCCCTCCCCTATGAAATATTAATCCCAATATTACCGGGTGGGACGTGCCTGGGCTCGTCTGACCCTTGCTGCTGGGCCAAAGGCGGCAGCTGTGATGTTTCACCTCAGAGATACATTTGGCCGGCTGCATCCTGCAGCTAGGCACTCACAACAAATCCAGGCATAGTAGAAACTCAGTTGACCTCTGGTGGAAAAGGTTCAGGGGACGGTGAAGAGAAAAAGGAGAGGATTCTGCTGTAGAGTTTTAATCCAGAGTTTATTCCAGGATGACAGACCTCTGAAACTTGTAACAGCTCCCAACAGAATCCAGACCGCATGGTCCCGTCTCCTTTTAAGCCCGGGGACAGGGGCAGGGGAAGGCACAGGTGAGCCAGCAACCAGGTGGGAGGAGGGGAAGGCTCAAAGGATAAAGACACTTGGACAGGCCAATGAGCCCGGACCTGAGGGGCATCTTTTGAACTTCTGCCAACCACACCATGACCCTGCTGGAATGTTAAGATTGATGGACAGCACTTAGCAGGAGGGCAAAGGGGGAGGGGAAAGGACAGGTTTCACCTATCCCAACACCTGAGGGATTTTCCTGTTTCCTGAAACAGGAAATGGCGTCACACTGCAACACTCCCCCCAACCGGTCCAGGAGAAAATAGCTCCTTGGAAAGAGGTGGAAAAAACCTGTTTATTAAACAATAAAACCTAAACAATATTGAACAATAAAACCCCTTGTTGCTCCCAAAGAGATGACAAACTGAGAAAGTCCCCTCCCTCGGTTGCAGTTCAG
This sequence comes from Agelaius tricolor, assembly GCF_023055355.1. NCBI lineage: Eukaryota > Metazoa > Chordata > Aves > Passeriformes > Icteridae > Agelaius > Agelaius tricolor. Next base: position 857,386 of record NW_027269288.1, read on the forward strand.
CTCACACAGGCTCTTATCAGTCCCTCCGGTGCTGGAAATGTTGCGGGCCGGGCCCGGCCTGGTGGGCCACAGGTGCTAGCTGCCAGTGCTCTTCTGGGTGTTCAGTCCAGAGCAGGTTTCAAGAGGTCCAAAGAAAAGGGAAAAAAGAAAAGAAACCACAGTCCAGGGAACTTCCTTGCCTCAGCAAGCTAAAACTAACTAAAAGCAAAGGAGAGCTCTGTCCCACTGTCTGTTCATCCACAGACAACACAGTCCAGGAGCAGGAATGTGGAGGAGTGAGTGCAGGGTCTGAAAACAAACTGCTGCTTCTTCTCTCCCCCCTTCACTCTCTGCAACAAGTCTTAAAGGTGCCAAACTTATGATGCAGCATAAACAGAACAAGATGATTGGGGTTAAAAGCATCATATAATCAGCTTAGGACAACTCCCTCTCTCTTTCTCCCCCTCTTTTCTATTCTTTTCCTCTCCTTAATTCCTTTCATGCATTTGCTGTGGTCATTCTATAAAGGTGCATTTCTTTGGATTGATACTGCAATCCCCTTTCCGTGTTGTCTGTTGCACTCCCAGATCAGTTAACCAACCATCACCACCCCCATTGGTATGAGCGGATCGTGACATTAAATTGGCATCATGGACAGGATTCTGATCGACAGAAGGGTCTGCAAGGCTGTTTGTAGTCTGTAACAGGGGAAGGACGGTTTGCTTCAGCCACACCTAGCCCCTCATCACGAAAGGGTTGAACGAAGATGGAAAGCAAGGAAAGCTCTTTGAATTTCCCACAAACTGCGCACGCCCAGGTGAAATACGCCCCCATACTCTATTGAGGGTTCTGTCTTTAGAATTTCCCAAAAAATCTCTTAGCGCAAAAGGGGAAACTGTTTTTGTTTATGTGTGAATTTGGACTGTCTGGGAAGGAAGGGACAACTTGGAGGAACTAAGCAGGGCCTCCCAGGGAGATTTGGTCTCTTCACCCAGCCAGGGAAGCAAAGGGGAGCACAGCAAAGGCTGTGAGATTGTCTAACTTAAGTTTGCACCTCCCTGTCATGGTTTTGGTCCCTTCATAAAATGACTGAAAACTCTAGCACAAAAGTTACAGCTGAATTTTCTGCTCTGCTTGCTAAATAGAATGCCAAGCCTTCTCCAAGGGGGGAGGTTTGGGCAGAGAACAGCTGGTTTAATTTAGAAAATGTCATAGATAGAATTTGTTCTTTACAACATGAAACAGAAGTTAAACTGGGCAAAAATAAAACCCTCCTCTGCTCAGTTTTGGCAGCTTGTCTCACAGCAGCCATAGAAACCCTTTTTAAGCAAAGAAACGAGGAAATAGCAAGAATAGATTCCCTTCAAAACCTAGTTGAAATTTTGCAGAAAGAATTAAAGGAAGATAGAAATGAGATCTATAGGTTGCGAGCTGCCCTTAGAGAGGAACTTGCTAAGAATTCACATCATACTGATTCCTCTACAGAGCCAGAGGAAAAGGAAACTCCTGACGTTAAACAAATCTATCCCCGTCAGGAACTTGAGGCAGTAAAAAATTGGAGAGAATACTGCTGTCCTCGCTTGAGACCCTTGGTTCAAACAGAATAGAACTATATTAATGATGAGGATTGTTGGAATGTTGGGGGACATAAGACAGATGATGCACTTTGGACCTGGTTAACATAAGAGATTTGATAACAGAATGCCTTGGCATAAACAAATGGAACTTTGAAAATTCGACCTGGATTGCAAGAAGATTAAATCAAACGGGTTTACTGGAAAAAGAAAATCCCATGAAACTCTGCAAGCAAGAGATGTTGTTATATGCGTAAGTTTGTGGATGTGATTTTAACCTAATCATTGTAGTACACATTACTAGTCTCCCTGCAATGGTATGTAAGTGCTTGTATCCCACAATCAAATTGGATTCTGATTACCGAGTGGGTCTCCCTGTCTCTCTGCATTGCCGAAAGAGGATCTTGACCCACCTATCACAACTAAACAAATACCGTTCAGTGCTACCGAATTAGCTAAGCTGTCAAAAGAATTTGGGCGCCTCCCACAAGAATCAGAGACAAATATGTCCTCCGAGTGTCCCTCGATGGTGGAGATCAAATTAAATTAACCGGAGGCCAGTGGGTACTGGGGACATGGAGCCTTCTTCACAACAGGAGATAAGGAGGTAAGCGTGACGCATGGTCCCTGACACAGGGTGCGTCTTTCTGGGCCGGGAGAATGAATCCTTTGGAACGGGGTGACCCCCTGGCAATCGTTGACACCACCGACCAGCTCTTAGAAAGTGTCCACAAAGCCGCCTGCCTGCAAAAGATTCATGAAAAGAAATTAGTTCCTGGTTTTGAATGCCCAATGCAATTACCTGTGAAGCCAGAACTAATGACTGATTGAACTCGTGGGCTTCCAGAAACACTTAGACATACAGCAATGACTCTACAGAAAACCATAATGGCTTTGAATCCTGTAGAAAGACTAGATAAGATTCCTCAGGAATTCCCCTGACCAAAGTGGACCTAGAGATCCTGGCTTCACTCCCTACTCTTCCCCCTCACAGCCCTCAGCTTCTCAATCTGATTCACCTGCCAGTAGCCATAAAGTTTGGACATGAGCTGAAGTTGCAGTAGATCTGATTAATTATTGTAGACAATATGGACCTATAAAAACCCCGGCATAGAAATCAGAAAATAACAAAGGTGTTTGGTTTATTGGGGCTCCTCACAGTGAAAATATAGAGAAAGGAAAACAGATCTCTAACTGCCACCGTTGGTGGTTGTTGGGAATTCAAAAGTGGGTCCCCAAAGAGGTGATGGATGGTTTGCCCCTTGATAAATTGCAGAAAATAATAAATAATTGGCACCAGCGAAAACCGAATCCATTGGCTCAACCCAGTGCACCCCTCCCTTCTCAGGGACAAAAACTAACCCTCCCCCAGCTTCTCCCACAGAACACAGGCAGTGAACCAAAACCAACAGGGTTTTCGGGAAACAAATCTCTCTGCCGCTTACAGGTGGGCAAAGGGGCGGAGCGTGGGTTTATTTAAGAATGCTCACTAAAAATAAATCAGGATATATATTAAGCCCAGCTATCACGGGCCTCCACAGGCTACTAGTAACCTTTTTGATTGACGTTGGGGCTCAAATCTCTGCACTGACAAAAAAGGATGCCCAGAGGTGTGGAATTGTTCCAACTAAGAGACAATGCTGTGTTCTTAATGCTCTGGGAACTACAGAATCTATGAATGTTGCCTTAGCCAAACTGAGGCTCCCTGGAAATGAGCATCAACTAGTCATCAAAATGGTAATTGGGAACATTCCAAATAATTGATTAGGAATGGGTGTCCTTGCTGGGAGGCAGTGGGAAGACTCTGAGGGATTTCTGTGGTCTTTTGGCACACTGCCACTTAACATTAGGCCGCTTCAAACCGCACCCTCCCTACCCTATAATCAAACAACTAATGTAAAACAATACCCTCTACCTTCTGGTGCCAGAGAAGGTATCAAAGCGGTTCTACAGGACTTGAGAAACCAAGGGGTAATAATTCACACACATTCTCCTTTTAATTCACCAGTATGGCCAGTCTGAAAAGCCAGTGGAAAGTGGAGATTAACAGTAGATTTTCGCAGGCTTAAAGCCAACACAGACCCTCTTAAAGCACTGGTCCCAAACTTAGCTGAATTAATAACATCAATTCAAGAAAAGGCTCACTCAATCATGGCAATGGCAACTATGGATGTCAAAGACGTCTTCCTTATGATACCTATACAGCCAGAAGATATAGGGACCATTTTGCCTTCACATGGGAAAGGACGGCAATACACTTGCACTAGGCTTCCCCAAGGCTACAAACACTCCTCCACTTTGGCCCACCATGCTTTAGTTGAGGAATTAGAAAAAATACCCAAACCTGATCCTGCTGATCCTGTAGCTGATAATCAATGATAATCAATACATTTAAGACACTCTGGGGGGGGGGGGGGGGGGGGGGGGCGCAGGGGGGGGGGGGGTTGTGGGGAGGGGGGAAGGATGAAATAGAGGTAGTAGGGAAACATCAGCAGAAAATAATCTCTCACTTAAAAAGTCTTGATTTGCAGATACCCGCAGAGAAAATTCAGAAACCTTCTCAGGAAGTGAAGATTTTGAGAATTTGGTGGAAAGGAGGCATGACATGTATTCCACCCGATACCCTAACCTCTTTAGATCAGATTCAAAGGCCTGAATTGAGGAAAGATCTCCAGCAAGCTCTAGGACTATTAGTGTTCTGGAGAAAACACATCCCAGATTTCTCAATAATTGCTAGGCCGCTTTTTGACTTGCTGAGGAAAAGAATGAAATGGGATTGGACTCCTTCTCAGGAAGAAGCATTGCAATTACTGATTTTTGAGGCAACAGCTCACCAAGCACTAGGCCCTATCCATCCCACAGATCCCTTTCAGGTGGAATGGGGATTTGCCTCCTCAGGGCTATCAGTACACATTTGGCAGTGGGGTCCCGAGGGTCCAACGGGGCCTCTTGGTTTTTATTCCTGTGGTTTCAAAGATGCTGAGAAAAGATACACTACCTGGGAAAAGGGGTTGTTTGTAGTTAGCTTAGCTCTCCTAGAAGAGGAAAAAATTGCATGACAAGAGCTTATTGTATTAAGAAGCCCTTTCAAAGTTATCAAAATTGTCACTAATGGGAGCCCCACCCCTCCCCCCCACCTGACGGGGTAGCCCAAAGGGCCTCAGTTAGGAAATGGTATGCTCAGATGGAAGGCTATTGTAATACCGTCTCACTAACGGAAGATGCTGCTAAAAATCTAACAATCCAAGGCACTGAGAGCCTGGTTAGCAGCCAAGATAAATCTGCCTCTGTAATCAAAGCTGCCCTTCCTTTCTCCCCCGAACAAGCAGCAAGTTCTTGGTTCACAGATGCCTCTGCAAAACGGGAAGGGAAGGTATGGAGATCTAGAAGAGCTGTCTTACACAATTCATTTGGTGAAAGAATCATTACCGAAGGGGAAGGCAGCGCTCAGGCTGGGGAACTCATAGCTGTTTGGAGTGTTTTCCGATGTGAGGCACAGAACATTTCTCTTGTCTGCATTTATACCGACTCTTACGCAGTGTACAAAGGTTGTACCGAGTGGCTTCCTTTCTGGCAGCAAAATGATTGGGAAGTTCACAGAATTCCAGTGTGGCAAAAGGAAAAGGGGCAAGAAATTTTAGATGTTGCAAGCCAAGGAAATGTTGCTATTGGTTGGGTAGCTTCTCAGCAAACAGATGGAAATCCAGCAGGAGAGTGGAAGAATAGAGCTGATGAACTAGCAAGGCTCAGCCCCCTGAAAAAGGAACTCATTCCTGAGGACTGGGATCAACTATTAGAATGGCTGCATGGAAAAAGACAGCACCCAGGTGCGAAAGATTTGTACAAAGAAGCTCATGCTTGTGGTTGGCTGGTTACCAGGGAAATGTGTAAAACATGCGTATCGGCCTGCGAGCAATGTCACAGGTGACTGGAGAGACATCCTTGAGAAGATGACCCTCTGCATTTAAGAAAGGGTAAAGGCTTATGGGACGCGTGGCAGGTAGACTATATTGGCCCCTTTAAGAAGTCAGGAGGTAAACACTTTGTGCTAGTAGGAGTAGAAAGTGTATCTGGGTTGGTTCAAGCTGATGCTTTGAAAAGAGCTACAGGTGATAATGCGGTTAAAGCTTTGCAGGGGTGGTTTGGAACTTTCCCAAAGCCACAGGAAATTCAATCTGATCACAGGTCCCACTTCACTGCTAGAGGTGTACAGCATTGGGCAAAAGGTGAAGGAATTAAGCGGTCTTTCCACAGCCCTTTCCACTACCCTCAAGCTAAGGGGATCTTAGAAAGGACCAAGGGTTTTTTGAAAGGACTTCTGAAGCCCCGGGAGGGAAATTGGGACGTTCGGTTATGGGAAGCTGTTAAAAGAGTGAACAGTAGATGGGGGGTGAATGGATGTCCCAAAATCACTGCCTTTTGCCCAACAGCTCCAAGCATCGTTCCCTTACTACGGCGACCTGACGATTCAAAAAGTCCAGCACATTACCCTGGACAACCTGTTCTGGTGGACCTCCCTACTGTAGGGGAAGTAGCACTAGTGCTGAAAACCCCTCTGAAGAAATATGCATGGCTAGCCTCTGATGCTCTAGGGAAAGAGCATTGGATAAATACATGCTGGATAATCCTATCATTTTAACTCTTTTCTGCCCTCAGTGGAAGGGTTTCTGTTGTTTTTACTTTTACAGAAGAACCCTGAGGAACATGAAAATCATCTGAACCATGATAACACTGGTGATGCTTTTCTGCATCCTACCACAATTCCATGGACAGGATCCTGCTGAGTGGTTGTGGTCTGAAGCTACCCTCCATCCCACTAATGTTCTAGGAGCGTAGCCCAAGGGTGGCCACCCAAACCTAGAGCCTCTAGTGCTGCATGACCCCCAGGTATATGGTCCAAGTGAGTGGGGATGGGATCAGAAGGACTGGACTAGAGCCCTAACTGGAACAATTGGTGAGTCGATTGTGGAAGCATGCAGAAAAATGGAAGGATCTCTCTATGAGAAATCCACCTCCATCACAGTTGCCGGAAATTTTGTGGAACCAGATGGGAAAAATGATCTGGATATCCCTTCAGCGAGACTGTGTCCTACAAACAAGTGGGAGTGTGCCAAACAAATTCCCCTTACTCTGTGTTGCTGCCAGGAGTATGTTGGTAATTACACTCTAGGTCGCAAAACGAACAATGTTGCAAGTACAAAGGATTGTAAAAATGAACCAATTGATTGCTGGCATAATTTGACGTTAACTAAACCGACTTAAGTGACATGCCGCTGGCAAAATAACTTGACCAACCTGTTAGGTTGAAAAGGCTTAGTTCATAAATTTAAGATAGACGCTATAACAAAACCCACGCTGAGTACCGTAGTTACATCCCAGTGAAATAGACGGGACTGAGAGCATGAAGCCCACACTGAGCACCATAGTTACACCCCAATGGGTAGAAGGGACTGAGAGCACAAAGCTGACATTGAGTACAGTAGTTACATCCTAGTGGGCAGAAGGGACTGAGAGTCCCCTTAGTCAATGTGGCCTTGGTCCCAAGCTTTTGTTCACTTGGCAGGAATGGGAAAAACAAAAAGCCTGGCAGCTTCAAGGGGGAGTGGGAGAAGGAATTAGCCGAAGGATTTGTGGAACTGCTTATAGCAAAGCAATCTCAATCAGTGTTTTGACAGATCAGACAAATAAGCGTGAACAGGTTTGTACGCCCCCAAGCGTACAAGACTGTTGGCACAATTTTACATTAACACAAACTGCAGAAGTAGTTTGTCTTTGGTCCAAAACTAGTGAAGGCTTTTAAGTTGATAATAAATGGTATGAACCAACCTTCTACTACCACCACTCCAGCCCAACCACCGCTTATGCTTAGCCTGAGAAGTTTTGAAATTGGACCATATATAACCAGGAAAACTGGTCAACAACACATATTGTTCAATCTGGCACAGTCTCTTAAACAAGTCAAATTTTGCTGATGATGCAAAACAATGTCTCAGAAATTCAGCCGGCCTGTTTGCCTTTTTTGCGGACTTCCTTTGAGAGTTGGACCACCTGGCTGCAAAAACAGAAAGTCCGTTTTTTCTTTAAAAACAGACACTAAGAGACATAACCGGTGTTTTGGGAACAGGTTTTGGAATTCTAAATAGTATTGATTCTGAAGTACACTAATGGATAAATTGGCTGCCACAAAATGGTTAGAGATTTGACCAAATTAAAACAACCACTGCAATCATCCTTATTGGCTTTGGGAACACAGCAGTGCTTGCTATCAAACATATTACCAGCTTGGGAAAAGGTCAATGTAAGTGATCACAAATTGGTAGACTGATGCACTCGGTGCTACACCAAACAACCTTTCTTTGGCTCTTAGCTGTATCCAGGCACAATTGTCGATGCAGTCAGTTGCTGCCTCAATGATAAGAGAAGGTGAAGGCAATTTTCCTACTGCAATTCAGAAAAGAATTTGGGACAGTGCCACTGATTTTGAAAGAGAATTCCAGTCCTGGTGGAACTTGGTGAATTTTACTTATCACCCCATTACAAACACAGCCACAGCTCTTGCGTTAACCGTACGCAATGCCTCAGTGCATTTGAGATTTCCTATTATTGCATTAGAGCTAAATCATGATGGAGCTATTCCCAATCTTTCTGAACATAGACAATGGGCCCATCAAACTGGTAAAAAATGGCAACATGTTAATTTGGAATCTTCTATTGTCCGAGAACTAGGCTTCATCTGTGAAAGTAATGCAATTACAGCTCAGGTTGTTTGTTTGGACACAGAACAAAATATCTGTCATTTTGAAATTCGTCCTAACGAGACTTTCGAAACAGTCCTTAAATATATAGGCAATGGGTGTGGGTGCTTTAGAACTGCTTGTGATACGGTATTTGTAGAAAATGCAGTAGTGGATAGTAAAAATCATTCAAATTGTTGCGCTTGTAACTTTACAACATTGAGGGATGTGATTTTTCTTCAGAAGCTCCAGTTACCTCCCATTACCTTTTTCAATCCAATTAAAGAGTGATTCACAAACTATTACTGTCCTAGGGTGACGTTATGATGCTTGTATCCCCATCCGTGTGTTCTGTTGATGCTGGATATCATGTTCTGTGCCTTCAAGACTGGCTGTGAAGAGCGAATGTTTTGTTTTGGTTTTGCTATCAGCCGCTCCCCCACAGCTGGCGCGACACAGAGACAGGGCAGTACATGGGTGCTGCTTTTGCTTTTTGCTTTGCTTTTCGCTTTGCTCTTGCTTCGGCTTTGCTCCTGCTTTGCTCTTGCTTTTTTGCTCCTGCTCATTAGTTAGTTTAGCTAAGCAGTCCAAATTTTCCCTGGACTGTTTCTCCTTTCCCTTCTTTGGACCTACTCGGACCTGCTCCGGACTGGGACCTGGGAAACACCGAGAGTTTGCACCTTGCGGCCAAGGTGCAGCAGCTACCCCAGCACAGGACAGACTGATAACAGAGCGAGCACTCCCAAGAGAGACTTTCTGAAGTTGTCTACTTTTTCAGAGCGGTGAAAGAGTGGTGCCATCTGGTATTGTTCCTTTTGTGTGCTGCGGGGTGCTTTGCCTGTTACAGAAACAGGTTCTTTCCACTTGTTTCCAAGGAATCCTTCCCGACCCGGTTGGGGGGAGGGGCCGTGTGGGTTTGTTTTCTGGAGGGTCCACCTTTTGGAGGTTTTTTCTCCCAAATTTGCCCTAAACCAGGACATTTACCTACTCCCATTGGGATGAACATTACTTTGGTAAAGCAATCTTTGCTTCATCAGGACTTCATTGAAATATTGGAGAAGATCAAGAAGAATAGACAGAAAGCACTGGTAACTGTTCATCACAATGTGAAAGAAATACACCATGTCATAGAGAGAGTAAGAAAAGATGCTGAACACAGGTGGTAGGATACTCTTTTTGGGTGGTCACCTACTGCCACAAGAGTCCTGAACAGTATGTGTCATCCCATCATTGCCCTTTTGCGTTTCATTTTGATTGGGGTTTTTTAATCAGCAATCTTATTCATTATGAATTGGAGAATGATGAAAGAGTTAACAAAATTGATGTCTGTCATTAATGCACACAACTTGGCTGATGTCCTTTTCACTGTGGCCATCTCCAAGACTATTGACACAAGGCGACTATAAATGAGAGGATGTGTTTTGAAATCGTCTTCAATTTTCTTTGAAGATTATAAGAAAATTACTTTTGATTTTTGGTGAATTGTTTTGAAAAAAAATATTTTAAATGAACTGTTGTTGATTTGTTTATTGCTTTATTGCCTTTGATTATTTGTGATTAGTTTCAGATATTTGAAAAAAATGTTTCAAAATAATATGGTCTAAATTACTGTTAATATATTTGTTTCTTGTTTCCTTACCCCCGCCTTTTTTTATCTTTTCTTGTCCTTCCCTTCTCTCTCTCTGTCTGACGTATTGTCTCTGCTTTCCAGGATATGCTACCAATGAGCGACAAGTACACAACAATAGTACAGAACACTGCTGATGAAGACCCTTTGAAGCCTGTCGTGAGTCACCAGGTGCTGTGAAAGACGGTCTGAGGTTCCCCCCATTTGCCTCACGACCGTCCACAGGACCGATATCAGGACCCTGAGGACCCCGATGGGACCTCTGGCCTGCCAGTAATGGATGAACACCAAAAATCCTGAGGCCCCTGAGCAGAGTTCTGGCCTGCCAAGTGATTGTTCACAGCTGTGTCTTCAGTGACTGCTTCTAGCAGGGCCTGCCAAGGGGCGACCCAGCCTATATGCTTGCACCTGCTTCACGACAATAGACCAGGAATTTTCCCACCTCTTGGCCAGATGAACTTGCTGGGGCAACTTGGTAGCCCCCCCATGGAAAATCCTTCCTCTGCTCCACTACCACCGTGAGGCACCGAGGTTGAAGCCCCCCTACCAAGGACTGAGACTGAGACACCTGTAATTCTGATGCAGGGGTGCTGGCCTGACTGAAGCAGGATGCCTGCTGAGTGTTGCCTACAGATGTGCCTACAGGACCTAGACTGGTTTCCCCCAGAAAGCAGTCCTGAAACAGTGGGTCCCACTCACTGCTGATACTGACTTATCCTGCTGAGAACATGGACTGTCTGGACCCATCTTCAATACCTTTTTCCCCCTCAGCAATTTCAATAGACTTCTTCTTCTTGATTGGATCTGTTCCCCCTCAGCCATTTCAAGATTCTGTTTCCCCCCTCAGCAATGGACTATAATAGAACCTTGAGTTCACCAGGACTTTGAGATCTTCCCAACGTGACTAGGCAAACTCTATCGGCCGGACTAAGAGGACTTAGTCTCTCCATGTTTGGTAGCTATACCCCTCTCTCTTTCTCCCCCTCTTTTTTATTCTTTTCCTCTCCCTGATTCCTTTCAGGCATTTGCTGTGGTCATTCTATAAAGGTGCATTTCTTTGGATTGATACTGCAATCCCCTTTCCAGGTTGTCTGTTGCACTCCCAGATCAGTTAACCAACCAACCAGTTAACCAACCCCTTGGTATGAGCGGATCGTGACAATACCTTCTTTCAAGCTGCACTTGGTTCTAGTCCATAGAAGCACACTGGTAGGTAAAAGTAGACTCTAAAAGATAACATTCAAAATGTATTTCCCTTGTCTTCCCATTAAAGCAAGTGAAGAAAGCAGGCAGGAGATCTTCAGATAACATGCTATGCAAATTGAAAAGATTCTGTCCTTATTTGAAGCAACTGAGGAACTCACACAATGAAATACAGTTCAGACAGATGGAAGGGTCACAGATGATGTCAAATCTGTACTTCCAATGTTTGAATGAAGCAAGATTTCTTGAAGTACAATCCTATAAAATGAAGGTGAGTTTGCAGAAGCAATTGAACTGGGTCTGCTTTATAAACACAATGTTTTCTAAGTAACTGAGGATTCAGGAAGGCAACCTTGGAATTTAAAGGATTTAGAAACATACAAATACCAAGACTGGCAGTTCATTAGCTTTAACAGTCTCTTCAAATAAGATCTATTTTTAACTTCTTCTTGTAGTAGGTCTGAAGACATTGGGAACGATGCAATAAAACAAAACAAACAACAAACCAAAACAAAACCAAAACAGCTTTCTCAAAAAGCTTGGAGAAACCAGAGAAATTATGATTTTTAGGGGTTAAGTAGTCCTTTAAAAGTTGTCTCTGGGAAAAGAGATAAAAAACCACTAATTGACTGGGGAGTATATTCCAAACCTGTACTGAAGCATGTAAGGGACAAGAGCCTGGAATAAAACTACTATGCTGGGTTCATCTGTTAAAAGCATTCCAGAATGGTTGAAATTATCAATCACATAATGTGGGATTAAAAAAAAAAAAAAAGAAAAAAAGAAAAAAGAAGAAAACATAGAGAAAAAAATATTTTGAAGATGTTTTCCCATTCCCAGATGGCATAACAACTTTATTTCATTTTGTTCCTAAGACTGATTAATAGCTTATGAAGTGTTTTACAATTGAGAGTGAGAGTGTTCACACTAACCGTACAATTTGGATGGATCTCTTTTACTTTGCACAGCAGCAGATACGGTTTAGCACTCCACAGCTCAGTCCCCAAAAGTGAATGGGTGTGGCAGATTTAACCTACCTGGCCAGTCCACCAGAATGCTTAATTATCTTGGAAAATGCTTTGCTCTATCTCATTATCTGGACATGTCTCTCTAGCTCCGCTTTGAGCTCCTTGATCTTTCATCGACAGGATGAGATCCAATTTAGCTTAGCAAGGACATAGCCTTTCAAAACCACATCTTTTATCTTCTGCATTCATCCAAGTACATTTCTACTGCAGGGAACCCTGTGGAAGATCCTAGTTGTTTTGTTTCTCAGATAGTTGTTGCATAAAAGAGCTCTTCTTTTAATTTTTTCCCTGCTAAAGGATAGGCTCTGTACTTAACTGATTGTGATGCTAACTCATTATCATCTATTCTTCAGTCGTACAGAGTAGGCAGCAAAGTTTTCTTCTGAAGACATTCATTTAGTGAGAAATGCTGAAGGTCTGACTTTAGTTGCAAAGGTCACTGATTGACCGGTTGCAAAATTGTTAAGTCTAGTAAGAGCAGAAAAGTGTGCTGTTGCTGTGCCTGTAAATGTCGTGTCAGCTGCTGTTGGGATAAAAAGCATGAGCATAAGAAAACATGGATAGAGAAGAAATTTGTTGTGATTTCTGCACAAGAGGAAGTATGAAGCACTTATTTCAGTGGCTAAGACAGTATCATCATTGGGCCAGTTCTCTTCAACATCTTTTGAACAACCTGGACACAGCACTTGAAGGAATATTAAGAAAGTTTGCCAAAGACACTAAATTGGGAGGAGCTGTGAGCTAACTCCCTTGAGGGCACAGAGACCTTGCCGAGAGATCTTGCCAAATAGGAGAGATGGGCAATTATTACTGGCTGGGAGTCTATGCACAAATCACAAAAGGGGCGGGACTGCTGGGGACGGCGTCTCAAGCTGGGTTTTTTCCAGCATCAGTCTCATTACATGGTGATGACAATGGGAAGCTGCCAGCAGCTCACGTCCCCAGCAGCAGACAAAGAACTTAATGTTACAACTGACTTGAAAAGTTTTTTGACCAATCACACAAAGCAAAAGCATATTGACAGTACTTCTATCCAATCACTATAAAGACATGTACCTGGGCTTAGAACAATGCTCGCTTCTTTCGAATAAAAGACCTGCTTGTAAGCCTTAAGATACAATGCACAGAGCTCCATTATTAAGCTTAGAACTACCTAACATCACGCTAGATATACTTTGCTGTAGCTTAGGGAGTTATTCTAGACAAGCATTAATACACAGACCATTGTTCCATTTGTCCTTACTTTTCTACTTCTCATCTAATTTTTCTGCTGACAAACCTTATGACTACTGCTTAGCTCCAATGACAGTTCTGCTGTCTCTGAGGCCTGCCTTTTGCAGCTTTCCCAAACCCCTCTGTTTTTGAGGATTCCCACAGGCAATCACCAACCAGATGGAGTGGAACAAGGGCAAGTGCTGGATTCAGCACCTGCAACAGGGCAATCCTGGTGGGTGTATAGACTGGGGAGGGAGCAAGAGGCTGGGAGAAGCACTGCAGAAAGGGTCCCAGGCTCCTGGCCAATGGCAAGCTGAATGTGCATCAGCAGTGCCCTGGCAGCCAGGAGGGCCAAGCCTGTCCTGGGGTGCATCAGGCACAGCATCACCAGCTGGGCAAGGGAGGGGATTGTCTTGCTCTTCTCTTCTCTTCTCTTCTCTTCTCTTCTCTTCTCTTCTCTTCTCTTCTCTTCTCTTCTCTTCTCTTCTCTTCTCTGCTCCGCTCTGGGGCGGAATCACCTTGGTATTAGAAAGTCCTCAAATGAGGTCTACAAAGACAGGACTCAAAGAAATGGCATGCAGCTGAGTCAGGGGAGGTTTAGGTCGGGTATCAGGAAAAAGTTTTTAACCCGAGAATGGCTGGGCACTGGAAGAGTCTCTCCAGGGAGTGGTCACACCATCACAACTGTCTGAGTCTGGGAGTTCAAGGATGGCCCCAGGCAGGGCCAGGAGTTGGACTGATGATGATCCTGATGGGGTCCTTCCAATTCAACAGATTCAACGACTCAATGGTTCTGTCCTGGCCACTCAAGGTATATTGCTTGGTCTCATCAGATTTTGATCTGCTCTTGTTGTTGGTCAGACTTTGTCCCTAGTGGCTAATGATATTTATCACAAAAGACAAAGTGCCTTTTCTCAATTTTCTCAAGCAATTGGAACATGCGCCTTAGAATCCTAAAAAAGTCTTTTCTTTGAAACAACACTGTAGTGTTTTTCACTGCCCAGTAGTCTTTCCAGATCTTAAGGAGAAAGAAGGCAAAATGAGGGGACGTATTACAATGAATGATTGTCAGTTTTCCGGTTCTTTAGCAGTATATTTGTACTTCCACTATTCTTTTCTGTAAAATCATGGTTTTCTATAGTATCCAATTTTCTAGCAAGACACATTTCTGCAACTGAGCCCATCAGTCTTTGTGAAAAGATATTGTCAAAAGTACAAAACATATGACTAGGCAGTGACAAGTGAGGGAAAAAAGGAGTATGAGAAGCAGCTGCATGATACTAAAGTGAGACAAGAAGGAGGAGAAGGTGCTCCAGTTGACAGAGCAAAGAATCGCCACAGTCCCTGGAGGACATCATCATCAAGCAGGTTGTCTCCCAGCAGTCCCTGGAGAACCGTGGAGGAACACAATGGAGCTCGTGGGGAGCTCCATGCCACAGCAGGTGACTGTGCCTTGAAGGAAGCTGCAGCTTGTGGAGGGAGAGAGGGCCAGAAAAGCATCCTTGACCTCTTGGAAGAGTGGAAGAGTACGTGCAAATCTTCAACAGCTGCTAACTCTAATCTATTCTCTTTCCACTTCTTGTCTTAGGTAAGTAAGAAGACAACGCAAGAATTAGAAGCCTAAATTCTTTTGCTTGAGGCTCCCATTCTTTCTGCCATTCTCTTCCAATTTAGTTTGAAGTAAAACTCATGATAAAGTTCTTAAGGCTTGATGTTCAGGCTTTTCAGAAAATAGGGAGTGCAAATAACTCTTGTCACTGTCATTTTTTTCAGAGAAGGAAAAAAGGGAAATTACTGGTTTTCAAGGACTTACGGAAATCCATTGGAAACGGTGGTGAGACTGAAGAGTTTACTTAATCTGAAAAGAGAATGTCGTGGAGCTACCTCAGCTCTGTACAAGTTTTTTTACCAGGAAGTCTAGACTTTTAAACAGACTAAGGACACAATAGTTATCTCTGGGAATATTTTAGTATGTATAGTACATTCATCTTTAAATAGTTCTATCTGTTTGACAGTTATGACTTGGGCTTTAATTTTGATGTGAAAAGAAATATTTGTGATTCAGATCATTTCCATTTCTGAAGCATTTCAGTTGTTGACTGTTTTTGCTGTCTCCTGAGGGCAGGAAAATAGTCTTTGTACCAATACTGAAACAAACTAGATGGAAAAATTTGTTTTCCTCATTCTTTTCTGTCTATTTGAACAGGCACAGCAGCAAGACCACTGCTATGAGTCTGAGTGGCCCTTCCACTCCAGGATGACAAACTTGTAGTGGCTAGTATGTTATTTGCACCCATTTCTGATGCCGGCTGTTAACTGTTGTGCAGAAAGATCTGTCAACCTTTTTCCCAGGAAGACACTTCTGAATTGCTTCACTTGTCTCTGAAGCAGAGAACTAAGCTGGCACTCCATTTCTGAGATCTTGCTGTGGTAGCCCCCAAACCCATTTCTTTCAAATGCCTTTTACTTTCAACCCAAGCACTTCATTACTTCATGATGTAATCTCTTGTTCTTAATGTTCGGGAATTGTTTTAGACTGATAAGAACATATTGCAGTAAGCAGGTAGAACATCTATCTTAAGCAGTATCCATCACTTGGCTTTGGTTCATGTATCATAACATCTGCAAGGCATGTCATTTACAATCAATGGATGGGCTGGGGTAACGGGCCACAGGTTTAGGAATCTTTCTCCAATTAATTTTGCGTTAAAATTTAGCTCTTATCATTTCAATTGGGTCTTTATTAAAACAATCATCTATTTATTACCTGTACCACAATGACCAGTGTACCTGTACCACAGTCAACAGTGGCTGAGCATCCTACAGCAATTCCAAGAAGAAGAATGGTCTGAGCCCCCAGTGCAGCACAAGAAGTCTGTCATCAAGCCAGAGTCCCGCAGGCATTTTCTCAGCCTGGAGAAGAGCAGACTCCGGGCAAATTGTTAGAGCAGCTCTCCAGTAGCTGAAGACAGCCTACCAGAAGGAGGCAGGTGAGCTACACAAGGGCACGGAGCGATAGGAAAAGTGTGGATGGCTTTAAAACCTGAAGAGGATAGGTTTCCTTTGGCTATTGGGAAGAAATTCCTTGCCAAGATGGTTGTGAGACACTAGAACATGTTGTGGGTGACCAATTCCTGGAAGTGATCAAGGCCAGCTTGAATGGGTCTTTGAGCTTAAGGCGCTCTAGTGGAAGGTGTCCCTGACAATGACATGCTGGGGAGGACGTAGGTGAATTTAAGGTCCCTTCCAAACCCAACCATTCCATTATTCTATGGTAATCATTCTGTACAGTAGCAGTAAGAAGTTGAAGCTAGAAATAACATATTCATGCTGAGAAACTGCTATCCAAGGAGTTGAACGGTTTGGGTCTCACATTTATGGGCCATTTAGCAATACTATATCTAATATCTACTCCTCGCTCTTTATCATACACGCAAGTATTTTATCATTAACGTTTCTGACATTTGGGAATTTTCTTCCCTTCTCTTTCTTTCTTTCTTTTTTTCTTTCTTTTTCTTTCTTTCTTTCTCTTTCTTTCTTTCTTTCTTTCTTTCTTACTTTTCTTTCTTTCCCCCACTTCCTTCCTTCACTGCCTTCCTTCCATTATGTCCTTCTTTCTGCCAAGTCCTTCTGCCACTTCCTTCCCTCCCTCCCTCCACTTTGATGTTAATTTGCAAACTGTCAAGTAGTTACAGGAAATTACTCTTCTTAAATATCATTTTGAAGCTTAGAAATGAATAACAAAATTGTGTCAAAACAGGGCATTTAAAAGCCATCTGAAAGTGAGAACTAGCTATTGAAAAGACAAAAATACAAAAATGAAATGATGGAGTGGATGGTTTTAAGGGATATTCTTTGTATGGCTTTGATACAAAGGAGGATCTCAATTTTTACACCTTCGAAAAACACATCTTGAAACTTACTACTTTCCGTGACAAAAATATTTCCAAAACAAGGAAATTGATTTATGCAGATGAAAATATCATCTCCCAAATAGTCATCATCAAGTCCAAAAATTACCTTGCTTTTTACATAGTAAGATTTATGGAGATTTCTATTCTCACACAAACAAAGAAGAATCTCTCAAATGACTAGAAAATTTTTAAAAGCAAAATAACCTTGAAGAAAAAAGATCCAAAAAAGAGCAGGGAATTATATACGTCCACACTTGTTACATGTTGGTTATTAATATTGGCTCTAGTTTGTTGGCGAGTACACTTCCCATTCACGCACGCAGACACCCCTCTTCCTCCTGCACACAGATGTGTGATATTGGGTCTCAAAGAATGGACTATTTGCTCTTAGATAGGTTTTGGTTCTCAAAGTCAAAGCGTAGTCTTCCTGGCTCTATTACCAGGATTTTGTTCCCGGAAGGGAATGTGCTTGTGCCTGTTAGAAATGGGGAGGAGGGGACAGAAAGCAAAGCCATTTGAAGACAACCTGCAGCAGAACTAAGAAAGAAGGGTGCTTCTTTACTGCACAGCAAAAGAAATATCGGGAGTAAAATGGAGGAAAACTTGAGGTGCTGATAGAGTTTCTCCTTGTGACAGCTTTCAAACGTACGGAAAACAGCACTTCCTCATTCTCCTGCCTTTTCAATTCACATTAACATTGGAAGAAAAGGGGTTTTGGACAACTTTCTTTTGCTTCTTGCTAAACACTCTGCTGACACTCCGTGCAACTTCCAGAAAAAGATCAAGGATGCTTTTTGTACTGGGACAGTTTCTCCTTGCGAGACATAGTAGAAAAGCTTTTTGCTAAGATGTAGGCGACAAGAGACGCAGATTCAGAGATACGGAGCTCTCCGAAGGTAAAGGCCTCTCGCGGGCGTCTTTCCGCAGAAGCAGTGCTCGGGATCGCACCGCGACCGGCACAATGCTCTGTGTGCAAAGAAGCGGCTTCTTCGCCTCCGGGAGACGG
Source organism: Agelaius tricolor (assembly GCF_023055355.1). Lineage (NCBI taxonomy): Eukaryota > Metazoa > Chordata > Aves > Passeriformes > Icteridae > Agelaius > Agelaius tricolor. The sequence continues at coordinate 875,666 of NW_027269288.1, forward strand.
AGACCGCGGCCGCCTCTTTAAAAGCCAAGAAAAAAGTCGCACAACATGGGGAGTGTGTGTGCAGCTCTCAAACTTAAAGAAAACAGTACCTTACCACTCTCCTGCCTTTTCCATTCACATTACCATTCAAAAAGAAGGAGTTTTGGACAACTTTCTTTTGCTTCTTGCTAAACACTCTGCAGACCTCCGTGCAACTTCTAGAACAAGAGCGGAGATGCTTTCCGTACGGGCACAGTTTGTCCTGGCAAGACATAGTAAAAAAGCTTTTTGCTCAGTTTTATGCGACGAGAGAGGCAGAAGGCAGAGTAAAGAGCTCTCCGAAACGAAGCCCCCTGCCAGGGCGTCTTTCGTCAGAAGCCGCTCTCCGGAGAACACCGCCACCGGCACAATGCTCTGTGCGCGAAGAAGCCGCTTCTTCGCCTCCGGGAGATGGAGAGAACGGCAGCTTCCCAAAGGCGAAGATGCAAGCCGCAGCACACCGATATAGCGTGTGCAGCTTTCAAATTGATAGAAACGAGTGCTTTAGCATTCTCCTGCCCTTCCATTCACATTATATTCGAATAAAAGGAGTTTTGGGACACGATGTTTTTCTTCTTGTTAAACACTCTGCAGTCCTCTGTGCAACTTTTAGAAGAAGATCGGGGATGTTTTGTGTACTGGCACAGTTTCTCCTTGCAAGATATGGTGGAAAAGCTTTTTGCTGAGTGTTGAACGACAAGAACCTAAGAAGACGGAGATACGCAGCTCTCCGAAGCTAAGTGCCGGTCCCCGGCGTCTTTCGGCAAAAACCGCTCTCAGGTGCTCCCGGCGCCCTGCACAATGCTCTGTGCGCAAAGAAGCCGCTTTTTCGCCTCCGGGAGACGGAAGGAGCCGCACCCTCCAAAAGTCTAAGAACAAAGCCGCCTAATACCAGCAAAACCTGAGCACCTTTCAACCAAATAGAAAAGACTACTTTACCACTCTCCTGACTTTTCCATTCACAATATAATCGAATAAAAAGAGTTTTCGACAACTATCTTTTCCTTCTAATAAAACAGTTCGAATACCTATGTGCATTTTTTAGAAAAAGATCTGGGTTGTTTTGTGTACTGGCACAATTTCTCTTTGCAAGATATGGTTGGAAAAGCTTTTTGCTGAGCGTTGAGCGGCAAGACACGCAGAAGACGCAGATACGCAGCTCTCCGAAGCTAAGTGCCGGTCCCCGGCTCCTTTCGGCACAAGCCGCTCTCCGAAATGCACGGCGACCCAAACAATGCTCTGTGCGCAAAGAAGCCGCTTCTTCGCCTCTGGGAGACTCGGCCAGTGGCAGCTTCCCAAAGGCGAAGATGCAAGTCGCACCACACAAGCACATTGTGGGCAACATTCAGACCTAGAGAAAACAGTACTTTACCACTCTCCTGCCTTTTCCATTGTTAGTATATTCGAAAAGAACGAGTTTTGGACAGCTATCTTTTCCTTCCTGCAAAACTCTTTGCAGACCTCTGTGCAACTTCTGGAACAATATCTGTGATATTTTCTATACTGGCACAGTTTCTGTTTGCAAGATATGGTGGAAAAGCTTTTTGCTGATTGTTGAGCTGGAAGACAGGCAGAAGACGCAGATAGGGAGCTGTCCGAAGCTAAGTGCCGGTCCCCGGCTTCTTTCGGCACAAACAGCTCTCAGGAGCTCCCTGCGCTCGGCACAATGTTGTGCGCAAAGAAGCCGCTTCTTCGCCTCTGGGAGACGGAGAGAGCGGCAGCTTCAAAAAGGCAAAGATGCAAGCGGCACCACGAAGGCACAGTGTGGGCAGCATTCAGACTTCGAGAAAACAGTATTTTATCACTCTCCTGCCTTTTTCATTGTAATATTCGAAAGGAAGGAGTTTTGGACAACTATCTTTTCCGTATTGCAAAACTCTTTTCAGACCTCTGTGCAAGCTTTAGAACATGATTTTGGATGTTTTATTTACTGGCACAGTTTCTCTTTGCAAGATATGGTGGAAAAGCTTTTTGCTGAGTGTTGAGCGGCAAGACACGCAGAAGACGCAGACACGCAGCTCTCCGAAGCGAAGTGCCGGTCCACGGCTTCTTTCGGCACAAACAGCTCTCAGGAGCTCCCTGCGCTCGGCACAATGTTGTGCGCAAAGAAGCCGCTTCTTCGCCTCCGGGAGACGGAGAGAGCGGCAGCTTCCCAAAGGCGAAGGTGCAAGTCGCACCACACAGCAACAGTGTGGGCAGCATCCAGACTTAGAGAAATCAGTATTTTACCACTCTCCTGCCTTTTCCATTGTTCTTATATTCGAAAGGAACGAGTTCTGCACAACTATCTTTTCCTTCTTGCAAAACTCTTTTCAGACCTCCGTGCAAGTTTAGAACATGATTTTGGATGTTTTCTATACTGGCAGAGTTTCTCTTTGCAAGATATGCTGAAAAAGCTTTTTGCTGAGTGTTGAGCGGCAAGACACGCAGAAGACGCAGATACGCAGCTCTCCGAAGCTAAGTGCCGGTCCCAGGCTTCTTTCGGCACAAGCCGCTCTTAGGTGCTCACCGCGACCGACCCAATGCTCTGTGTGCGAAGAAGACGCTTCTTCGCCTCTGGGAGACGGAGAGAGCGGCAGCTTCCCAAAGGCGAAGATGCCAGTCGCACCACACAGCAACAGTGTGGGCAGCATCCAGACTTCGAGAAAACAGTACTTTACTACTCTCCTGCCTTTTCCATTGTTCTTATATTCGAAAAGAACGAGTTTTGGACAGCTATCTTTTCCTTCTTGCAAAACTCTTTTCAGACCTCCGTGCAAGTTTAGAACATGATTTTGGATGTTTTCTATACTGGCAGAGTTTCTCTTTGCAAGATATGCTGAAAAAGCTTTTTGCTGAGTGTTGAGCGGCAAGACACGCAGAAGACGCAGATACGCAGCTCTCCGAAGCTAAGTGCCGGTCCCAGGCTTCTTTCGGCACAAGCCGCTCTTAGGTGCTCACCGCGACCGACCCAATGCTCTGTGTGCGAAGAAGACGCTTCTTCGCCTCTGGGAGACGGAGAGTGCGGCAGCTTCCCGAAAACGAAGGTGCCAGTCGGACCACACAGGAACAGTGTGGGCAGCATTCAGACTTCGAGAAAACAGTACTTTACTACTCTCCTGCCTTTTCCATTGTTCTTATATTCGAAAAGAACGAGTTTTGGACAGCTATCTTTTCCTTCTTGCAAAACTCTTTTCAGACCTCCGTGCAAGTTTAGAACATGATTTTGGATGTTTTCTATACTGGCAGAGTTTCTCTTTGCAAGATATGCTGAAAAAGCTTTTTGCTGAGTGTTGAGCGGCAAGACACGCAGAAGACGCACATACGCAGCTTTCCGAAGCTAAGTGCCGGTCCCCGGCTTCTTTCGGCGCAAGCCGCTCTTAGGTGCTCACCGCGACCGACCCAATGCTCTGTGTGCGAAGAAGCCGCTTCTTCGCCTCCGGGAGACGGAGAGAGCGGCAGCTTCCCAAAGGCGAAGATGCAAGTCGCACCACACAAGCACATTGTGGGCAGCATTCAGACTTCGAGAAAGCAGTACTTTACTACTCTCCTGCTTTTTCCATTGTTCTTATATTCGAAAAGAACGAGTTTTGGACAGCTATCTTTTCCGTATTGCAAAACTCTTTTCAGACCTCCGTGTAAGTTTAGAACATGATTTTGGATGTTTTCTATACTGGCAGAGTTTCTCTTTGCAAGATATGCTGAAAAAGCTTTTTGCTGAGTGTTGAGCGGCAAGACACGCAGAAGACGCAGATACGCAGCTCTCCGAAGCTAAGTGCCGGTCCCCGGCTTCTTTCGGCGCAAGCCGCTCTTAGGTGCTCACTGCGACCGACCCAATGCTCTGTGTGCGAAGAAGCCGCTTCTTCGCCTCTGGGAGACGGAGAGTGCGGCATCTTCCCGAAAACGAAGGTGCAAGTCGCACCACACAGCAACAGTGTGGGCAGCATTCAGACTTCGAGAAAACAGTATTTTACCACTCTCCTGCCTTTTCCATTGTTATTATATTCGAAAGGAACGAGTTCTGCACAACTATCTTTTCCTTCTTGCAAAACTCTTTTCAGACCTCTGTGCAAGCTTTAGAACATGATTTTGGATGTTTTCTATACTGGCAGAGTTTCTCTTTGCAAGATATGGTGGAAAAAGCTTTTTGCTGAGCGTTGAGCGGCAAGACACGCAGAAGACGCAGATAGGGAGCTCTCCGAAGCTAAGTGCCGGTCCCCGGCTTCTTTCGGCACAAGCCGCTCTTAGGTGCTCACCGCGACGCAAGCAATGCTCTGTGTGCGAAGAAGCCGCTTCTTCGCCTCCGGGAGACTCGGCTAGCAGCAGCTTCCGAAACGCGAAAAACAAATATTAACACCACCGGCATTGTGTCCCGGGCGTCTTTCGGCACAAGCGCCGCACCGGAGCGTACCGCCCCTGGCACAATGCTCTGTGCGCGAAGAACTCGATTCTTCGCTTCCCGGGATCTGAAAGAAGAAGCATAAGCTTAAGACGCCCTTGCCTCAATTGTGTACAGGTTTGGGCGCTCCTCTCGATTAATTGTGCCATTCCTGACAGCAGGTGTCGCTGTTGGTCAAGCTTTGAGTATGCTTAATAAGTTGCGATGCTGGGTGGTCAACCAACTCAAGGTAAGATCAGCGATTTTAAATCAGGTTCTCACTGGTGTAGATACCATTAGTCATTGCACACTGCAAAATAAAGCTGCTCTAGCTTTCTTGTTAGCACATGGGCAAGAGTGTGAGGATTTTGAAGGAATGTGTTTTTTGAACCTCTCTAACCCTTCTGCAGTCATTCACTGGAAACTCAAACAAGGACAAGATAACATGAAGAAATTGATTGGGAATGAGAGGGTTACGCATGAATGGTTTGAGAGATGGGAAACAACTCGATGGTTGGAAGATCTTGTCAAGGGAACTTTGTTGTTACTAGTAGTCATTATTAGATTGCTTCTTGTTATTCCATGCATCATGAAACTGGTGAGCCTCTTGGAAGTAAATACAGTGAAAAGGGTTTAGCTGGTGCAAGACAAAGAAGGGGGAAATTGTAGCAATGTAGCTGAACCTCTTAGACTAAAGGGTGCACCAGCCATCCAGCTGGAATATGTTCTTCTCAGAATTTTCTCAGAGCCCTCTGGAATTCATCAAGGTTACTAAGACATAAGCCGTGCTAAAAGAAGAAAGAGAAGTTGAGAAACCAACTTCCAAGACTACAAGAACTCGATAACGGGGGGCAGCAAAGCGCCTGGACTGTAACCAATCGTATCTTCTGAGAGGTACACACAGAATGTGTGGACATAACAAAGGCACCAAGATAAAAATGCGGGCCTAGCGTGTGCAGAGATTTAGAATGTGGAAGTGCATCATGTCAACAATCAACGGCTTCTGCTTAATCCTCTCGCTCCGTTGTCCTGGAGTCCTGAATTTCCCACAAGGAAAGCCCTTCTAAAAGGGCTCTGATTTTAATGATAGTTGCTGTCTAGACGATGAATAATGGGAATAGTTCTTTCAAATCCTTCCCTCGCTGACATCTGTAAGTTTCATCTTTTCCTGATTGTACTGGTGGCTATACATTAGTTATGACTAGAAAGGAATGCGTTTTAGGGATATGTGGCAAGGAAATAAGTAGCTCTGCTTCCATTTCCATTGTCTAAGAAGAATTCTGGTTAGTTTTGGACTTTTCATAGACCTCTGACTAGATTGCATTTGTCTTTGATTGAGCCCGTAAATTTTAGGCTACTAGGCTTGACCAATGAATAGAAAAGGGAAAGTCACACAGCTTAGGTGGTTCTCTTGTCAACAACTTCTCAATAGTAGGGCGATTTCTGTCCTCAAGTTTGTTACTTCAGCTAGCAGATTATGCTCACTCCAAAAGAAGGTGAGAAGTTTGCTACCCTAAATGGTCCGAGAATTCTTCCTGCTTCTTGGTGACTCTTTTGTATGACTGGATTCTGTATTATTGGAGTTTGTTATAAAAAGTTGGATTAAATTGCGTGCGTCCGCTCTTGGGGGAAACAGTATTTAGCCAATAACATCTAGGCTTTTATCGACCTGAGACTGTCTGAACGGACCGGATGCTTTAAACACAGTAATTCCTGCTAGTTCCAATTCCATTTTTAGACTCGACAAACCGAATGGTAAACCTGCACCAGTAGGGAGGGACATTGGACTTTCTCCTTTTTAGAGAGAAACTAATGAAAAAGTTTCAGCAGAATCACAGCAGGCTGTAAAATAAGAAAAGCATCATGAAAAGAGGCCAATCCTATCCTCTTAGATATGGCTAGTTGTGATTGGACATGAATGAAATATGTCAACTCTGTGTTCCTGGGTATCGCATCAGTAACAGCTACTTCAGCTGCTGTAGTTGTCTCCTAAAGCTAAGAACAGAATCCAAAGAATTGTGATTCCATGGTCCCAATTCACCCTGTGATGGTGACAGGTGAAAAAGGAGTGGAAGGTGCACGGGGAAATTAACTTGAATGGCCTATCTAAATCAGCAGCCACTGATTTCCTGAAAACTTCAACAGGTCAGTTGACCTGTTGGGATTCTTTTAATCCATGGTCATGTTTTTCTTGGGATTCTTGTAACCTTTCCCCATTCGTTCAGCCTTTGCCCTCAAGCCTTTGCTGACATTTCAAGTATCTCGACAAGCTGGAAATGTGTTGTCTTTCTTTATCATGTCATAATTCCCTTCAAAGGCTTGTTTGCCTCAAGTCTTATTTTTGCTGGTTTTCTGCTAGTTCATTGTCAGAGGGCAGCAGGTGCTTTGTAAGAGCAAGTACACAATCCTATAGCTTGCTTTTCTTTTGATTTGGCCTGTCTAGAAAACTGAATGACTGACCATTTCCGACAGAATTTTCTCTCCCCATTATGTTTCCCTGGAAGGGCAGATGCAAATCATCTACCTAAACTCTTGGCACGGAAGAAAATAGTGGTTTGCTGCTGCATATAGGTAGAAGCTTACAAAAGGAAGGCCTTGGGCTGAGGCCCGATACTTTGGCTAAGTAGAAAAGGACTATGGGAAGGTGAGGCCGCTGAATCAGAGGTAGATCAACAAGTTCTAGAATGGTCACGTGTTCACGGCGTGGTGTATGATGGTTGGTTGAATGAATTTTGTTATGGCTTAAAGCTGTGGAACTGATAAAGGCCTGAGTGCTTCAAAAGCCTGGTTTTTGCAAAAAAGCAGCTCTCCTCTGCACCTGCCTGGGGACTCTGCATCACTAGGGACCCTCACTCCCAGTTTGCCAAGGAGATGATCAGTAGGAATGTTGCAGAGCTGCTGTGTCCATATGAACGGAATGGCAAAGAGTGAAGCGGTGGGTATTTTTGGGCTTTAATACAATGCTGCTGCATTGGTGCCAGTTTAGTCGGTTTTCCATCAGTGGCCTTTCTGTCTAGAAGTACACTGCCCAGAGTCTTCCTAGCATGTGATGCCATTTCCTTCCTGTTGTTTTAATACCTTCCTTCAGTTGAAAGGATGATACAATCTTTACATTTTGAAGATCCCTGTTAGGAAACACTATGCCAGAGGAGTCATTGCTCCCTTTTCTTCTGCCTCCTTTGTAATTTTCAGAGACTCATTTCAAATTTCTGCTAATGTCGAGAAGAATACTGAGACTACTCAGCAGGGTTGACGCTCTCAGCTGCTTTCCTCTTTCATACTGCTTCATACTGTATGTGACTTAATGGCCTGGTTTTGTCATCCCCATTTTGCTGTGATCTGTGAACACAAAAAGAAGTCTTTGTTTTTTGCAAGAACTACCCCTAGGAGGATTTGTGTTCATTTTGATTTCTCCGGTGTTAGCCCTGTTGCAGAAAAAAAGGAGATTGTACCCTCTTCTTGTGCTCTCATTCCCTCCTCTCTGCTTTGCATGTCCTAGTTAATCTACTGCCATGACTCATTTGGCATCATCTCATCGTGCAAATTCTGCACAGTTGCATGGACTTACAAATGCCAGGTGCCAAGGAGCTAATATAACCATTCAAAGATTAAAGAATTGTAGGGCTGGGCAAGTTCAGCTGCTGAAACTGTAAGTGGTTAAGTCATGCCATATGAAAGAGACAGAGCAAAGCAGTTCATCTAGGACTTTGAACTGGACACCTCCGAGAATAACAGCTTGACAGCAAGATGACACAGCCATCTTCCTAGCTGTATTCCAGAAAGAGAAAAGGGACACCTTCAATGGTTAAGATGTTTGGCATGAGAAAACAGCAAGAAATGTAGCCCAAAATACTTGAGCCAGATAAAGTGCGTTTTTCTCGTGAGAATTTTGCAGTTGCTCTTTCTTGTCTGTGCCTTTACTTTTCACAGAAGACAGGGAGGGCGTTCAATTATTATTGTTCTTTTGTTTTCTATTCTTGGCCTCCCTCTTTCCACCTGCCATTAACAATTTTGCCTTTCTTGACTGGCTTGTCTTTCTTTACTTCTAGAAGGTTACATGAGGTCCTCCAACCTTGTCATAAACATTCGCATACAGTGGAAAGGAGTAGAAGGTACATCTAAATGCACAAAACAGACCCAGAAAAATAGAGGTTTTTTACAGTCTTCTGTGAGAACAAGATATCTTTGAACGGAGTAATGCTTTAACTTTTAGTCCACTCATTACTATTATTACAAGTGTTTGGCCTTTAGTACATAGCCTTTGAAATCATCCAGCCCAATATTTTTGGCTAATTTTGTTTTAGTTCTCTCGGGGACTTTGTTTCTTAAGGAATAGTCCAGAGCGAGAGCGTCCACGGTAGAGTTATGCTGCCATAATAAAAGCGTCGTAAATTCTGGTACAGTTTGTGCTGGTAATAGGTCTAGGAAAGAAAGGTTTTACATCTTTTTTGACTTTCAAATGTAACCATTATTTGAAACAGTTAAGAGTTGGGCTTTCCCCCCCTCCAAAATACTTCTCTCTGGAATGTTGCTCAGGGATTACACATAAAAGCTCACCCTGTAAAATATGTTGCGGATAATCTGCAGTAAGCGCAGCTTAGCAGCTAGAGATGATTATGTGGGTTAAATGACATTCCTTCTGCGGTGATGGAAACTCTGTCTACGCAGACATACTCAACAAAAGTTACCATGGCTTAGCTCCTCTCCTAAACTTCATGTGCATTTTAAAACTTTCCAAGAAGGTGAATTCAAGCTCCTTCAGTGCTCTCTGCTGGAGTCCCAAGAAAATATCAGTGTGCTTTTTGTCATTTACAGCTGTCATTGCTTAGCTCTTGAACATGAGACTCTCTCATGACTGATGAAAGTTGTCTAGTTAAGAGCGGGTCAAAGACACGCTCCTGCTCTAGAAGGAGATGAGAAGGTTTCTGCAGTCTTTGTCATCTCTACTGCTTGTGATTTCTAGACAAAACCAGTGGGAAGTTTTCTGAAGGCAGTCCAGAAGCTGGCAATATGGACAGCTTACAACCAAACACTTGCTGCACTGCTACCACGGTGATACCAGGAAGGACTTAAAAAATTTAAACGGGCAAACAAAGCAGTTGGAAGGAAAAGAACATTAACCATTATTCCATGCTTCTAATATATCCTCCTTTAAGTCATCATTTTCATGCAGTTTAACGGCTTGCCTTGGTATCCCTCAAAAGGAAATCTGAGACAGAGTAAGCTTTTGAATGCAGTAGATGTGACACATGCAGGCCAAGTTGCCTTTGTTGACATCAAATGTCAGTTATGCTTGAGCTACCCTTTGCTTAAGGTACTTCGCTTACACTAAGAATTTTACTCATCATTGAGCAAATTTTGCTGTCATGATTGAGTAAATTTTATTCATGATAGAGTGAATTTTACTGTCACTCAGAATTTTACTGTCATGATTGGCATTGAAACTTTTCAAGGAAAGCTCTGGATAGCAATGTTTGTGAAAAAACAGTATTTTATCTCCTGTATTTGTGTGAAGCAGGTAAGCCTTTTGCTGTCACCAGTGTTGCTTACCCTTTCATGTCATATCCCTCTTCATATCCATATTCTGCTGAAGGCTTATTAATCTACTTTAAAATTGGCACGTGGAATAAGACTCCTTTTCCTTTTTGAAAGCTAATGTCATTTGACCTAGTGACAGTAAATAATTCATTAATTGTAAGTCCCCAGCTAGCATCTTTTACGCATATTCTAACCTTCTAAAGAAGTAACAAAAACACTCTCCAATACTTTGCTTTCTTAAGCACACAAAATGCTTCCCTCCTTTGCAGTTGGCATTGTAAAATGAACCACATCTCTGCAGTATTTTAACGTGCACCATATTTAACCAAGTAATTCAAAAGAAATAAAAAGCAGCCCCTTCGATTTGGAAATATTTTTGAATTGTTTTTGAATATACAAAACATACCCTTACCGTACGCATTGCATGCAGATTTAATCGTCGTGAAAGCAAACCCTATGTTTCTGTTGGGATCGCAGGGTTTTCCAGTTTCCACAATTGTTCTTGGCACAGTTTTCTACTTATGTGACTGTTAGGACACTCACAGGTACTTCTAAGGTACTGTAGTAAGCGGAGAAGGAGGAGAGGTTGTGCCTTATTTCTGGCTTCCTTTGGTTTTCTTTTTGGTTTTCTTCCTCTTGCTCTTTTTCATGTCACCTTTCTAGATACTGTGATTTAGATTTGCAGTTTACTAAGCTGTGTTTTCTGTCTGGAATTCTTTGAAATTCTGAGAGGAACCCCACCGGTAAATATGCATCTTTTTATGATTTGCTAGCTACATAGAAAATCTTCCTGCTGCTCTAAAAGGCTTTTATTTGATATGCATTTTTATCACCATTCCAATGAAAAGTTCCTCTATTCACTGCTTTTGTACTGGATTCAGTTCAATGTGCGCTAACGGTGCAAAAAAGTCCTGCTGGAAGAAAGGAGCTGCATACCAATTGACCAAGACACGTGCTACAAGGGTCTTGGAAAGGTTCAAAGTTTCTCTACCTTTCTGGCAGTCTGTCTTCACAGCAGGACTTGATGAGGGATTTTGCTGGCGTTTCTTTGACAGAAAGCAATAACAAAGCAAGCAAAATGGAGCAGCAAAAGAAGATAGCAGCAAAAGGTACATTATCCCCTCTGTTATTTATCATTGTCGAAAGAGATTTTTTCTCGCCATGTTACATCAAATACCTTAGTAGAGCTAAAGACTAGAAAAACGCAGCTCTGTTCTGGTTCATTAAAAGCAAAGCCATCTGTGGACAGAAGTGCCCAGCGTGATGCTGGGAACTCCTAGCTGGTTTCAGGACGCTGTCTGGAGAACGGCATTTTCGGTGGGCTTTACTAGCGTGTCTGTAAGGAGGGGGAGTTTATGTGCAGCTTTGAGCCCTGAGAGTGCCATAGGCAAAGAGACCCATCGTGTAGCTCTCTGACCAGCCACAGCACACTGAGGCATGATGGATTACTCCCAGAGTTCACGTGGTAGAAAGGTTTTCTGCCCCCGTGAAGGACGATACATCCATTTTCTTGAATAGAGCCATTCTGTATGTTACAATGGTAACTTGAATTCATCAAGTTTGTGCTATTTGTACAATGGCAGTGAGCTTGGATTCTTAAGCTTCTCGTGTTTGACCTGTTTCCTGTTTCAGTAAATAGCAAAACTTCCAAGGACTGCAGCGACAAGAAGATGAAGCTGCTAGTGTATTTCAACTGTTTGCCTAATAAAATGGTGATTTTTGCACATATTCGCAATGGAAATTTACGGTACCGAAACACCAGCTCTGCTCAGGGCAATTCTGAAATTGACTTGAGCTCTTTCCCGTGTTTCTTAGCAGGTGAACTGAGATACTTCTAGCTTCCAAGGCAAGGCATTTGACAGCAGCTTCAAAAAGGCCCAGGCTGTTGGATGAAAAGGTGAAAAAACTGAGGGAAATGGGGGGAAATTTCACTTCTGGTTTATGTCATAGATTCAGCCAGATGATCAACAAGCATTAGTTTGATGAGGTACCAGCGCAGTCTTTCACTCTTGCAGATCCCCAAAAGCTTAACCATCCAGCAGCTTCTTCCTTGCAACAAGTGCCCCAGCCAAAAGCCAGGCCTGGCCGTCACCTTCTCCTCGCAGCCTACAAACTCTGCCAAACGTACCGGTGCTTCTCACTTTCCTTCTCAGCTACATGGACAAGCACATCCTCTCCATGTCTCCGAGTCCTTAGTGAAACCAAACAGAGGTTCACCTTCAAACAGCTCAGCGTGCCAGGACAGAAAGATTTCACTGGCCTGTCCCCTTGCTTTTTCCTTGCAGCTTTTTATTTTCAGAGCATACACCGAGGCATTGCACTTTGCTTCTCAGCTGAGTGCATTGCCACATTGCTGGAGTCCCACACGTCCATCTCCTTCTCGCACTAACTGCTTCTGTTGAAACATGCTGATGTGATGTGCTTTCCTGCTCAGCTATTAACACAGTCACATTCTATGTCCTGCTTGCAGTCTGAATCTAAAAGGAGACGTTTCTGACTATGTCTCACAGACACAGATGGACCAGGATGAAAAGGTTGCTTGGACCTTGCCACTTACGTTCGAAAACATCCATTCACTCCACAATCAAGAGACACCTTTCTTTGCTTTACATCCTGCAAACTTCACTCACACACACACACACACACACACACACAGACAGACACGAGAGCTACGCACTTTCTTTCTTTCTTTCTTAGCTGCACACACTCACCTATTTCCCACCTTGACCTCTCTACCACTTCTCCTTCGGCCTTGCTGTGCATGGACATTTCCTGTTAAGATACCCATTGTGTTGCCTATCCCTCCCCCACATTGCCTTGCCTTTCCTACCCAATCTTGCATTTCCTTGTCATTGCTGACAATTCCTTTCTTTTCCCTTGCCTTCCTGACCCATGCATGTCCTTCCCTTGCCCTTCATAGCAACCCAGTGCCTTGTATTGACTTGCTCACCTATCCTTCTTTTCCTTCCCATTTGTCCAGCTCCAATCTTTCATTTCCTTCTCCTTCTAGGACTCTTATTGCCTTGTCTCCCTCTCTTTTGTGTTGCCTGGCAAAGCCACCACTTGTCTGGCCTTGTCCTTGAACCCCTTCCTTGCCTTGCATTACCTTGCTCACCAGTCCCCCACCTGGAATTCACCACCTCTCTTTTTGTGGAATCTCTTCAACATGCATTGCCCTGCCTGCTTCTCCTAGGATTCTCCAGGCTTCCACTGGCTATTTTTTCTCAAGGCCCAGCGTTTCAGGAGCTTGTGAGAGGAAGCCTGGAGGAGGCCACGTGCAAGCACACCTATCTGTCCTGACAGCTTTCTTCTGACATCTATGCTTACATGCCTTGAATTTTGGACACAAAGTTCATCTTTCACCCTTGGGCTTCAGGGGCAGAATGACAGTTCTTTGGCATACAAAGGAAAGCAGGCAACCCAAGTGTCTTAGGTGCAGATTAGACATGACCCATGCAAGATCAAGGCTGGACAGAGCGGTCCGTCCGGGCCGCTTTTGTGTACCAGCAATCTTTGAATGGACCTGCCACTTGCCTTGCATTGGGCAACCAACCAGTTTCCTTGCCATGCCCTGCTCATTCTCCATTGCTTTGCATTCCCTTGCATACCCATGCCTCACATTTGACCTGCCTGCAGTTTTCCTACAGGGCTTGGCCTTGCCTAGCCCTTCCGGTTACCATTACCTCCTATGCCCAGCCTTGCCTCTAACTTCTGGCACTTGTCTCACCTACCACTCCATTTGCTTTCCCCTCACGGCTTCAGTCTTGCCAACCTGTCCCTTGACTTGCCTACAATTGCCTACACTTGCTTTGCATTGCCTTACCTGCATGGAAGGCAAGGCAAAGAGTGGTAGACAAGGCAAAGCAAAGCCAGGAAGTTATTGGAAGGGCTAGGCAAGGCAGACATAGGCAAGCAAGCAAAGCTAGGGTAGGGTAGGCTAGGAAAACTAGGCATGGTACTGGAGGCAAGGCAAAGCCAAGTGACTTGGAGTGCCTTTCCTTGCTTGGGAAGTAAAAGATACGGTGGCAATGTTGGTAGGGCTGATGATAAGGTATCGTGGGAAGGTATAGTACAGCAAGACATTTCTGTCCTGGTCCTTTCTGTGTAGGAGCCATTGTTGGACAGAGTCAGTACCGGACGTGGTATGCAACTTTTGCTCAGTAAGTTCCTGAAGGAGAACAGCAATGCTTTCTCATGGGAAGGAAAGAACTTAGCCCCAGTGTTGGAGGTGCAGATAAGAAGCTGTGTCGTGCAGCTTAAGGGCGGCAGCAACTTTCTATGCTGGCATATTTGGTGTGGAAGCACTGACTCAATTTGTACAATCATGGAGTCGGTATCCATCTTTGGAAGGCAGTCTCCTTCCTGCAAGAATCCAGTTGGCATGTGTTTTCCACTTTCTCAAGGCAGCCTTCTTGAAATTCTGCCAGCACACTTCTTTTGGACAAGGTAAAGAGCTGCGCTGGGTCTTGGTGTGCAGCCTAGCTAGTGCCCCGCACAGGTAATGCCCAAATAACAGTGGTCTGACACCTTTGTAGAGGATCAGGCCCTGGATGCTTTGGATTTTGGAGGAGGGGATGCCATTTCTTTTGAGATGGGCTTCTAGTTCCTCCTCCCTTTGGCAAAGTTTGGGTGGCCACTTTGGGTGGTCTCAGTGAATTGAAAGGCTTTTCCCAATAGGCAGTTCTCTGGGTTCGAGTTGTTGAACTGTCAGTGGCAATGCAGAGGCCAGGCCAGGCCTCTGCAGGACAGGTTTTTGTCCCTTGTAGCTTTAGGGACTCTGTGAGCAGTCCCTGGTGCCATCCCATTTGGATCCTGACTCTGAGAGATTGAAGGCTTACGGTGGTACCTAGAGCTGAGAAGGAAAGTGGCGATAGCAGGGTGCACGTTTATAGTTTGATGGGTGCAATTGAAATTGTAGGCAGCAAAGAGCTTTCTCCACCAACAGTTTTGCGAGCTCGGCCAACATTTTCAAGTTTGTTACCAGGCTCTGTGAGAGAGAAAAAGTTTGTTAGGGCAGAAGATCTGGTGTCGGCCTTTGAGTGTGGGGCAAAGAAGAGTATCCACTTGGAAGGGGAAGATCGGTGAAATCTTTTTGTCCTGACACAGTTGATTGGAGAGCAGGGACGTTTCTGACTTGGCTGGGTCCTGGGGGTGGTTGTGAGCTGGGCTCGGTGCGTGTCCTGGTTTTGTGAGTTGACAATGCTGTGGTGTGGTTATTTAGAAGAGCGCTGACAGTGCCCAGGAAAAAGACAAGCACTTTTCTAGCCCAGGCCCGTTCGTGTGGGAGCAGTGTAGGGACAAGAGCTCCGCTGTGGATCCTGGCTCTCGGGTACTGACAGAATGGGATCCTGCATGTAGCCCAGAAGGAAGAAGAATTGTCGTGAACGGCGGGAGAAATGCGACACACCATATGCGTGAATGGCAAATCCCAAAGTTTATTGAAAACTCACACATATTTATATTGGTGTTAATGAAGCTTATACATATTGCAAAAGCTGAGTTCATTATTGGTTAAAGCACACTTGGATCAACCACACCTACTTCTATCTTCTAATAATTATTTTGCTTCTATGTTTGCATTCTTCCAGCTTCTCTACCTAAGATATCTACATTTTCTGGCACGCGATTTTCTCCCCCGTCTTCCCGTTTCAGAGAAGGTCACTGTGACCTTTGTCAGTGATTGGACACTGGTTGCTTAGTTCCCAGCTTGTATCCCCTATCCTTATCCATCGGTATCACATCGAAATGTCCTTTCTCAGCTAACCAATTATCCAAAAAGCTCTCTACAAAGAATCATTGCATTGTTGGCTGCACAGTTTAGAAGCTTCAAAATAAAAGGCAATTGCAGCATGGCCTCTTCATTTTAGAAAGTTTTCTGGGCCATCAGCTGCTCAACATGTAACTTGCACCCACTGAACTGCATTCAGCTTCCTGGAGATATGCACTTTCCCTCAAGATCTAGGTACCATCTTGCACTCGAACGCTTGAAGATCCCAAACCGCTTCAAAATGTCCAGCGGCTGCTCTCAAAGAAAAAGTCCTACAACAAAAAGGCAGTGCTGGCCATAACGGTCCCTTTGCAGTCTGTCAACCAAACGAAACATACTAGCGATTCTCACGTACTTTCTCAATGATACATATACGTGCATCAGCACATTCTCTCAAAGTGACAGAGACTATCGCTACAGCCAAGCGTTTTCAGCTGCACTTCTGACTGACAGATGTGCCAGGACAGAAGGCATTTGCCAACCTACCCTCTTTCCTGTGCAACCTGACATTGGCAGCGCAAATATTTTCACATTCTTTCATTGTGGCCATGTCCAAAGCAGCTAAAGATCACACAGGTGGAAGTGTCAAGACAGAAGATGTTCTCAAAGTAACTCCTTTTTTTTCTAAACAGCTTTTAAACTGCGCACAATGCTTTGTATCTTCTTTCCCACATAGACCTGCCCTCACTTTTTCACACTCACATCTTTGTTGCAAACATCCAGCAGCTGTTTGCGTAGAAAAAGGCTCTAGAAATAAAAGCGAGACTTGGGCTGCACCTTCTGCCTGCCCTGTGTAAGCCACATCAAGCTCACCAGTGCGCTCTGTCCTTCCCTTTTCCGCTACAACTACCATTGTGTTCTCTGGATCTCGGAACCTAAAGGTAGGCACATTTGTTTCCACAGAAGGGCCATAGGTAGCGGCACAAATAGCTCTCACTGAACTTTAATCCTTACCACTGCCACCATGAGTTTGGTTGGTAGGCCAGTAGGAGTCATGCTCCTTTTACAGCTGGTATGCGGCAGCCACCAGCCCAGTGCTCTTCGACTCTTGTAACCAATCCTGCTTTTACTCTCCCGGAGGGGATTAGGCATCTGTTTCTCACACAGATCATTGTGGCAGCAGCCAACGGCTCTAGTGCACTGCTTCTGCCAAAAGACACTGGGGCCAGGCACTTACCTTCTCAGCACTACGTAGCCCCGTATTCTGCGTCTCTTGTCGTCCAGATCATACCGCAAAGCCTTTCACAGAGAAAAAATGTGCCAGGACAACAAGCTTGGCTGAAGTGTACCCCTGAAACTGGTGGAAGTTTGTATTTGCACCACATTCAAGGGGCAGTCCTCTTTCCTATACAACCTGCAAACTTCTGTCTGTTCGCAGTGCCCTCTGCCCGCTCCTTCTTACCTTGAAGTACCATGTCAAAGAGGGCTCTGTGCTGAGGTCTCAGAAGAAGAGGGAAGCATATGTGTTTGTAAAGTGGACTGTCTGTTAGTCACTTCCCTCTTCAAAGCAGCGTGTTCCATGCCAAGCAGACAACAAAGCAACAAAAGATGAGTGTGACTCTGCAGTCAAATTCTGCAATGTTCCCAGAAGTGAATTTCTCTCTTCTATAGGACTGACTTGTATGAAGTGGCGTGGTTGTTTCCTTCCATTAGAAGGGAAACTCATCTAGCCAGGCTTCATCACCCCCTGCATCTTTTGGGGTAGTTCTTGGAAGAAAATAGATAGCAACTTTTCCACTCCACATGATTCATGTTTCATTCTCTTCCTTCTGTACTTCAGGGAACAAGCTATCAATTCCCTACTCTTTCTATGAAAAGGCATGAAGCTATTAATTAAATTCCCATAGATATAATAAGGAATCAAAGTCTTTTATGCCTGAAGGGCAGGCCCTTATGGTATGAAAAGTATGGATTGTCAAGGGTGGAAGAAGATCTGTATGAAAAGGGAGAAAGCCCAGAAGCATGCAGGGATTTTCAGGTATGAAAGGGAAAACGACATTAAATTGTCAAGGGAAAGAAATTGAAAGAGGCAGGAGGGAGAAGGGAGGCGGAGGAGGCAAATGCTGCCTTTGAGGCAGCTGACACAAGGACCGTCGGCCTCATGAGCAAACAAGAAAACCAAATGAAACTTCACAGCAATCTCATCCACAACTTAGTGGACAAATGTGCAAACCCATTTCTTCATTTATTATGTGTCTAATATATATAGAGATGTTCTTCATTCTGACAGAATTTTCAGGGAGCAAGCTAGTGTAAGGCACCTGGAACCAATGGTGTATTGGAAATGGCCAACATGCAGAACACGCTCCATCCTGAACGCTACCACAGCAGAATCACAGGATCATAGAATGGCCGGGGTAGACAAAGACCTTAAAGGCCATCTAGTTCTCTGACATGGGCGGGGACACCTTTTACTTGCTCAGGTTGCTCAGAGCCCCATCTAGCCTGGCCTTGAACACTAGGTTGGGGTGTCCATAACTTCTCCAGGCTGTCTGTGCCAGTGCTTCACCACCCTCACAGGGAAGAATTTCTTCCGAGTATCTAATTTCAACCTGCCCTCTTTCATTTTGAAGCCATTGCCCATTGTCCTGTCTCCAGAGTTGCTAATGAAGAGTCCCTCTCCTGCTTCCCTTCAGATATTGGAAGGTGTTGTGAGGTCTCCATGCAACCTTCTCTTCACCAGGCTAAACAGCCCTCATTCTCTCAGCCTGTGTGTCATGGCTTGACACTGGGACAATGCCAGTGCCCCCATGAGTATACTCTCTCCCTGGTTTCTGCTGTGAGATGTGACCAGCAATAAGCAAAGCAGGCTCCCACTTAGGAAAAAAAAATAATTATTAACTAAACTACAAGGGAAAGGAAAAGAAAAAAAAAAAAGAAACACACAAGGAAAATGAAAACTTCACAAATACATCTCCTCCTCCTCCTCCCCAAATTCCCAATACAATACATCCCCCAAATCATCGACTCTTGGTCCAGCACCACCCTTCAGAATACTCAATCCTCAGTTCATCAAGAGGAGAAGGAGTCCTTCTTGTGCCAATGGTGACCTCTTCCTTTCATGTCCACTGCTCTCACCACTGAACACAGACCAGAGCTGCTTCTAGGGTCGACTTTTAAGGATGCTTCGTCCCACTGCAAAAAGGCACAGTCTCAACTTTGGGACATCTGTCCCCCCCATATTTTTCACCCCCTGGGGCTGAGGGGTACCCACACCGAACCCTCTTGGTCCTGAGGCATTGCCTCCCCCTAGAATGCAGTCCCTGTATCACAAGGAAACATGGCTCTGTCCATGGCTACACACAAAGAGTCCAGCATAAGCTACTCCATCATCTCTTCCACCTGCCTTCTTCTCTATTTCTCTCGTGGCCCATTTCCTCTTATCTCCTCTATATCTCTCTTCTCATTCAACTCCAGGAGGATTAGCATTTTTCCATCATCCAAGAAAAGGGTTAAAAATCTGAGGCTCTGTCTGTCCAGAACTCCCATGGCTGCCCTGCCAGGCACCTTCTTGCACTCCCCTCTTCTCCTTCTCGGCCGGCCAAGAACAGGCACCAGCTCTCTCTCTATCTCTCCTGGGGGGGCGGGGGGGGGCTGCCCGATGCCTCTCAGTGCTCCTCCACCCTTCCGTCCTGCAGGGGCCTTCACCTCCCTTCTGGCCAGGGACCCAGCCTACCTCACCGGGCCGGGTGGCTTCCCCTGCCCCGCCCAGCCCGCAGCCAGGCAGGGGAGATCTGAACCTTTCCCTGACCGGAACCCAAGAGAGCCTCCCAGGGGAGAGCCCTGCTTTTAACCCCGTGTTCTCAGAGGCGCATCCAATGTCCCAATGGCCACCTTAGGTGCCAATATTAAAATCTGAACATCCATTGGCCTCACCACAGCATCCCAGAAAACACATTTCCTGTCAAACCACCACACTGTGGGATATGCTCTTGTCCTGAATACTGAACTGCAGTATTGTCTGATGATTTTTTGAATCCTTTGAAGGCATTTTGAATTCTTTTTCAGCCTTAAATTAGACTAAATAGCTTTGATTTGTGGGTATTGAGAACCAGAAATCACTGCCCTGGCTTGCCTTTTTTACAGCTCCTTTCCGTGGGAGACTCGCTGCAAACGTCACAGCTGGTGAGACAGTGGGCACACCATCATTCTGAAAGAGCTTTGCACAGTAAACATAGAGGAGGATTAAATATTGAAATGCAGATGACAGGAGCTGCCCAATGGACTCTGCTGGTGGAAATCAAATACTAGTCTAGTCTTTTGAATGCAAATAATTCCTCCCAATGAGGCCAGACAGGCTTGTTTGCCTTTGAATCTGAGCATGTGGACAGTAGTGGATGGTCTACAGGTTGAAAACAGTGTAGATACTTCTCCTTTTTTTCAATAGTGGCTCAGAAACTGAAAAGGCAGCTACAAAATGGTAAATACATGCCTACAGATTCAAAAATGGTTGTTCTTAATTTGCATCTCCACCATAACAACAAATTGTTAGAACTGAAATACAGATGGGAATTTTATAGCTTCTCAGAAATGAAGCAGGAATTGGCCAATGGGCCTTAGCAGTAGCTACAAGTTTTTCAGCATGAGGCATCTCAAAAGTATTTTAACCGTACAGAACTTTTCTGTACTTTTGGCCTTTTATCTCAAGGATGCATCAAAAAAAAAGGAAAAAAACGCCAAGAAAAATAAAAAAGAACAAACCCTACCAAATACATATATATATATATATATATTACATGACTAAGATAATAAGCACAATCAGTAACATATATAGAAACAGAACCCATGGTTTTTAACTTTCAACCTTGTCTTCTCAACACACTCTCGAAAATGGAATTGTTTCCCTATCTGCCTTGAAACATTTTGGAGCAAAAAACACTCTAAGGTCCTGAGAGGTGTTTTGGTCAAAAATCCCTTCTTCTGGTTTTCTGTCCAGAAGCAGAGTAATGGAGGGGAAAGCTGGTAGCTGGCCAAAGGAGGTAGGAAGAGTAATCATCATCCACAACACTGGAGCTAAAGAAATTTCCACAGAAAATTACCTGCCTTATTACTTGCTCATGTGGTGGGTTGAAAGCTCAGAATCTGTTTCCATGTTTCCCATCCCTCGAATGTTCTATTTCACAGAATTCGAGCCCCTCAAACTTCAGTCCTGCCAGAACAGCCTGCCACGTGCTGTCATAGGGGATCTGCTGATGCCCACTGACTCTTACCAGTCTAGTGCTCGTCACTGTTGCAGATCAAGAACTACTGAATAGTTCTGATTAATGCTCTTAGAGTGGTTGAAAACAAGGAAAGAATGACTAGATATTTGTATGATCAAATCCCCTGATGGAATAAAAACATGCCAGGACAAGCTTAATAAATGTATTCATTGTCATAAGAAGGGAGATGAAGGGTCCAAAAGATTACTTGCATACTTACTGTTCTAAATCCCTTGTTATCTGGTAAATTGCAAAGGATGCCCGGCTTTCACCAAAATGCAAATCAGATTAAAATGTGAAGCCTTACACTTTACTGGATATAAAACTTCATCATCCATTTTTAAATCTTAGAGATTGCGATGTTGTCCTGGTTTAGGGCAAATTTGGAGGAGAATTTCCAAATTAGGGCCCCTCCCTGCAACTGGTTCGGGAAGGATTCCTCAGAGAGAAGTGGAACGAACCTGTTTATTTAATAGGCACAGCACCCCCCAGCACGCAAAAGGAACAATTCCGGATGACACCGCTCTGAAAAAGATGACAAATTCAGAAAGTCTCTCTTGGGGGGGTGCTCACTCTCTTCTCAGTCCCTCCGGCGCTGCGCCAGCTGCTGCAGGCCACAAGGTGCAAACTCTCGGTGTTTCCCAGGTCCCAGTCCGGAGCAGGTTCAAAATGGTCAGTAAAAGGAAAGGAGAAATGGTCCAGGAAGAAATTTGGACTGTTTAGCTAAACTAGCTAATGAGCAAAAGCAAGCAGAAGCGAAGCAAGCAAGAGTGAGAGAGAGCAAAGCGAAAAGCAAAAGCAGCAAAAGCAAAAGCTGCAGTCTCTGTGTCCCGCCAGGCTGATGAGAAAACCAAAACAAAACATTCCCTCTTCAGAGCCAGTCTTAAAGGTACAGAACATAATATCCAACATTCACAGAACACATGAATGGGGATACAAGCATCATAACGTCACCCTAGGACAGATGTATTTCCTATTAATACCTTAATATTAATAAGGTTTAGAGCTGGAATTCAGAGGGAAAAGAAAGCTATTTTGAATTCATTCTATTCAATCATCTTGTCTGGACTGTCTCTTCCTGCTTTTCACTTCTGAAACTCTGTATGAAAGGCATAGAGTTCTGGATTAATTCTTTTCAACAGTTTCCCCTGTTATTCTTCTTTAAAGGCAAACCTGAAAAATCCACACTTTCTTTCCCAACCACTTCTAAAATTCCATTGAGAAGCAAAAAAAAACCCCATCAAACAACTAAATCTCTGCTCCAATTTGTAGGAAAAAACCCCACGCCATTAACTGCTTTCCTAACATTTTCTTTCTCTTGTATTAATATGGCAACCTTTTCTTGCTTTTATAGATTAGAACCAAATTCTTAAAGCTATAAGGAAACACAGGTTTACTGTAGCTGATTCTGAGATACAGTAGTCCAGCAAGGAGGTCAGACCTCAAAAGAAGCGTCTGTACAACAAGATTCAGCACAACGTTGAGACATATTAGCTATTGTTCAAGAAAAGCCGCCAAAATGAAACTGCTTAGACTTCTATACTATCATGGGTGCCTGCTTCCAGAACCTGACCTAAGTTGCTGGAAACTAGCTGCAATATGACTGCAAACAATGCTGTGAATGTAGGACATTGTTATTCTTCTCTTCCATTGAAAACCACAAGTGGAGTTGGGTCATTTTCTTAATAATTCTGTATTTCCTTCCAAACTGGTAAAATAATGATAAATAAAGTGTTCTGTTCATACAGTTTAAATCTAATAATGTTCAAAATGAAAAAAAAAATTCATTCAGATATGGTCTGCAATAATAGAGCCGAGAGAAGAGGAACCAGTCTGGCCTACAAAATAAAGTGAAGCAGAATTTGGGAATTTGGAACACCTTACGATGTAATATTTAAAGAAAAAAAAGAAATAAAATGTAACCTACCCAAACTCAATCAGTGATGCACCGACAGAGAAAAAAGAACTCATTACTACTAATATTTCTTTCATTCTCAGACAAGAAGTTAAATTATCCTCTTGAATGCACGGAAGATTGTTGCGAAAGACAGCAGCCTTCTTCTTTACAACATATTCTTCAGAACTCCAGGAGACAAATCATTAGAGCGATGAGGCTCTTTCTCTCTGTAAAACTTCCAGAGCATAGCCAATATTATATTCCTTTAGAGATCCTCACCGCCCTGGGCGACTGGTGGATAGTCTACAGCTCCAGTACATCAGCCAGACGCTCTGCCTTATTTAGCATGGCTACTGCAGCAAGGACATCATCTCTACTGGCTTTCTATCCAAAATACATGCAAGGCACAACAAAGAATATACCCAAAACACTGAGCACAGCCTATGGCCTTCAAAACAAAAATCTCACGATGGCAATACTGGATCTTCTGATCCAAACCATCGGGAAACATTTCTTTAGAGGCGAAAAAAGCTCCTGTTGATTGTACAAAAAATAGTGATGTAAACCAGAGTTGCATGACCCAGTATTTCTATTGAACTGGAACTATTTTGATCAATATTATGGATCCATTTCTTTTCAGGGCATTTGGTAAAAAATGTAAAGTATAGTTTAAAAGGAATTATTGGATGCGTACTAAGTACTAGGGATTAGTTAAGGTGTTGGTTTTGCATGGCTTGGTTTTTGGTGGGGAGGGAAGAAGCCAGCCACAGAAGTGAATCTTTTGTGAAAAGCTCCTAGAAGCTTCCTCCATGCCTGGCAAAGTGAATCCCTGCTTGGCACTAAGAACAGACATGCTGCTAAGCCAATTAGACAAGCAGTAATATATTTCAGAAGGAAATCAAAACTGCGGCCAGTTAACTTTTAAGTTTGCTAATTTTTTGGTTGGCACCTCTTCTGGTTTGAAAGCAAAAGCAGCAAGAGATGCTGTCGCTGTTGCGTTTTTGATTGTAATGCAGTTTGAGTAGTCAGTTTGATAATACTTCCTGTTTTGTGCTGTTGGAGCATATTTTATTATTAAGGGATTGTTCCTTTCCCCCCGTGTTGTTAGTTTTTGCCCTAGTTGTCCATCTCCCCAAAGACCTGCCCTTTTGTTCCCTTTTCCTCCTCCCACTGAATGTCAATCCCTCCCCAAGCCTGCCCCTTTCTCTAGAAACTTCCCTATCAATTTTATAGTCTTCAAAACCCCATTGGTTTGTTTAAGTTATTCTCCTCCCCTGTAGTCCCCTATTGGTTTAAACATTGTATTCCCCGCCTTGTGGTCCAGCCCCAGTTGCTCCCAGTGTGTTCAAGATTGTATCCTCCTCTGGGACCTCTCCCCATTTCTAAGTTGATGTATGCATTTGGGTCAGTGTCTTTGTGTCCCTGACCCTCCAGGGAAGAAACTCCTTTGGAAAACATACAGAAGACCTCTCCCTGTTCCTTGTCCCTGCCCTCGGCGCAGTCCTATCCCCAATGCAGTCCACCTGTGCCATAGAGCAGCTGTGCCCTACAGCTGCACCCTGGATTTGACAGCTTTCTGGGGGCAGCCCACTCTGGCTGTTGGTGTCAGGAGCTAGTCGGTCTGAAGAAATCCAGCATGGCAGCAAGACTCCAAGTCAGAAATACAATTTGTTAGGAAAAGGGGAAAAACCAAATACATGCAATAATACAAAAGAAAAACCACGGACAGAATACAACCTGTCACCCTGCTAGTTAGGGTGGTGGCAGCAGCCCGGATGAAATGGTCTTGTTGAAGTGGTGATCCTGTAGAAACCATCTGGTAGCTCTTGTCCTCTGAAGACCCAGTGGGTGAGGGTGGCCGTTCCTGTAGGAAGCCAGTGGAAAGACTGCTTGTGGTGTCCCAAAACTCAGATTATATCCAGCTGGGGATGCTTAGCTCCTGCCCCCTGGGCAGAGCATCTTGCAATGGGCTCAAATGGTTCTGAGTCATGCGGTGGTTCCTTGATTACCCTTTAAACAGAAATGGCTCCTGGAGGGAGTCATCTCTGAATCATGTGGCAAGACATGGATGGCCCCGTTAAGAGATAAGGAGATAAGGAAAAAACGATGCCCCTCCCGGTTTCAGCAGCTCTTGAGGTTGGGAGCAGAAAACATTTTTATATTGTAGCCTAGGACAATACAGGATGAATGCTTTTGCATTTGCAGGAAGTTTGTGTGGATTTGAAAAGCATCCTTATAGCAGAGGCACAAAAGTATTCTCCTACCCTTTTAAATCATCTTCAAACCAAGCAATTCTCACAATAAGGTAGCGCATGAATGACTTGCAAGTGAGTTGAAGAAACACGGCAAAGATAAGTAGTGTTCAACTGCAGAGAATTGTTTAGGGACACCATACCTTTATATACCTTTATATTTTAAATCAGGAAGCATGGATGGACCGTTTTTTTCCCCTTAGTTGACTACAGAACCAGCGGTCCCTTGCGGGAGGGTGTTTGGATTCAAGATGACACTGGCAGCTAAGAGCATGGCTACATAGAAGGTGCTACTTTGAGACCAGAACATTCAACTACTTCAAGGCAGATAGGAGAATAGCTGACTAGTGACAGCTCTGAGCAGAAGAGTCTGTGGCTTATCCTGTGGGAACAATAGTAAGACATTTCAATTGAAAAACCCCATTCATTTCCAAGGAGCAAACATCAGTAAAAATAAAAGGTCAAGTAAAGACACCCTAGTGCTCTTCTTATCAGAAGCATGTTCCTCCATATGAGAGTATTTAGGAAAGGACAGTCCGTTCATAAAGAAAGGTGTGCCAGTTAGAAAACCTGTAGAACAATACAAGACAAACTCACACAATATACATCCTCAAATGCAAAATGAAGAAATAATCATTTCAAGCTTCCGTGGAATTAATTGCATTTTATTTGTTCTTTTCATTTCAGCTGCTCTCAAGTTATTTTTTAAGACTGAATTTTACGAATTCAGCAAAGCTCTCTTTTTGAATGTCTGCATACCCCTATAAAACACTGAGGTGACAAAGAGAACGGCAGTGGAAGGAAACCTGGTCCACCTCCCGCTCCTTGAAGCTTTAGGCCAGCGAGTGATTAGAATTTAGTCACTTCATTTGCTTTACCGAGAGAGAATGTTTTCCAGCCTTTATCTTTCCTTTTGGAGCTGATTCACTTTGTAGTCATAAATTCTTGACTCAGTTGGTGAGAAACAATGGCATTACAGCCGTGGATGTTAAAGTGCACTGATGGGAAAGGAAGTTTTCATCTTCAGGTCCTTGCTTCAGTAAATATTCCAAATTCATCAGAAAGAAAGTTCCCAGACCGGTAATCCCCACTCAAATGACCTAATTCAAATAGTCTGTAGGCGTAAGAGGCATCAAGCAGGTGCTGTCATCTGTTAGGGGAATAGCCAGCCAGTACATGATCGTCTAGTTAGGCGGCAACAATTTTGGAAAGAATTTAGTTTTTTTGTATTGCAAGTGAATGGTCAATACATTTTATTAGTGGATACGGGTAAAAGAATGTCTTCTGCATCCTTTCAGAGGGGAAGCTTCCCTAGATCTAAAGCTGCTCAGCTCCACGATAGGATGCTTTGTCTGAAAAGGGAACTCAAGTCTTTGTCCTTTTGGATTGCTTCCATAGTTTTTCACCCACTCTTCAGGTAGCTGTTAATATGTTCTGTTATCCCTTGCAAACTTTTATGGGCATAGTCACTGAATTGGTACGTATTCCATGAAGTCCACGGGCCCTGTTGAGATGCAGCCACAGGTCTCAAGGGTGTTAGCAGATGTTATTCTGAGGCCACTCCTAATGATGTTTGATGGATCATAGTGACTGAGGAAAGTGCCCAAAGACTGGATGAAAGCAAATGTCACCCATCTTGGAAAAAGGCAACTAGGAGGACTTGGAAAAGTACAAGCCAGCCAGCCAGCGTCATTTTTATCCCCAGGAAGTTGATGGAGCAGCTATTGCTGGAAAGCATTGCCAGGCACATGAAGGAGGACAAAATAACCTAGTCAGCATGGATTTATGAGGGGAACTTCATGCTGAACAACTTTTTAAACTCCTCTGATGAATCAACTTGCCCGGTAGATGAAGGGAATATTGTCTGCCTGGGCTTCAGGAAGGTTTTTGACATTTATCTAGGTGGCAGCACACATACATCCCAGAAGTGTGCAAAGAGGAGGGAACCAGTGTCTTTTCAAGGATGCTCAGTGAAAAGACAAGAGGCAGTAGGCACACACTGAAATACAGGAGATTGCCTCTGCACATCAGCAAATGATTTTTTACTGTGAGGGCGACTGAACCACGGCACAGACTGCCCAGAAAGATGGTGGAGCCTGGATCTTTGAAGACATTAAAAGTACACCCAGATATAATCCTGGGCAAGAGGCTCTAGGTATCCTGGTTTAAGCAGGGGGGTTGGACCTGGTGAGCCCCACTGACGCCTTCCACTCTCGTTCATTCTGTGCTAGTGAATTCTCTTAGAGATGCATTTCAAGCACTGGCATGACAAAGATCTGTGCAGAGAGAGATCCAAATGGACACGGGATCTAAGTTCCTTAAGTAGTGCTCAAGAAGAATGCAAAACTCTGGGATAAGTGTCTCTTCCATAACTGAATCCCTTTCACGGGAAAATTCCCCAGCTATAGAAAGATCTTCTGATAGGCATGCTTAAGACTGACACTGGCTGAGCAAATTTCTCCCTATGTGTGTTTAAGACCAATTAGGATCTTCACCAAGAGTGTTGTCAACATAGTCACAGAATGTATATTGTTAAGAAGGGACAACTTACATCAGAATGGCAAATATTGGTCCACAAAATGTATTAGTGTATGGGAACTATCTACTTGGGTTGAAAATAGAAATAAAGAGTTAGTCTTTATTTATCAATTTCATCGCAATATTGATAAGGTAAGAAAAAGACCTTAGTCCTTAACCTCCTTAACTCAAGCAAAGATTTTTAAAAATTCCTTGTAAAAAATGTATCCTAATTATCAGACTATGAAACAATTTTAGTTGGGAAAAAAGTTCCAAAATTGTGTAGATAGTGGTAAAGAAGCCAAGAAAATAGGTAAGAAACAAAAAGAGAGCAAAAGAGTCAGCTTCAGTCTGCAAGCTCGTTGTAGAAGTAATCTGCTAGAAAAAGGAACCCCCAGTTGAATTTCCAATGGATTCATGCACTTGATTCAGTAACTAGTCAATGTAAAAACCAATCCTTTTGTACAACTTCTCCCAGCAACAAAAACCCCAACAGCTTGACACCACCATCATGCCTGTCCCAGATGTATTTTAAAAGAAATGATCCTTTCTTGAAACTCTATTTGCATAAAAGTTGCAAGACATTGGAGGGATTCTCCACATTCTCATTTCTCCATGTGGCTTGAAAGTCTATTTGATAAAACATGCAACAAAGCATATGATTTATAAGGTAGGGTAAAATGGATGATTTGGGAATTGATCTCTTGTTGATATTAAACTTCATATCCACTCTCTGTGAAGTTTCTAAAAGAAATGATGGAGCTGAGGCATGAATCTGCCACAACAAGTGTTAAGCAAAGATACACACTCCCCTTCACATGCCCCCCTTCCACACACACCTAGGCCCACACAGAGGTCAGCATAGCAGATGACGAACACCTTGGAAAAGACCGAAATGCTAAATACCTCTCTTTGGGGGCAAAATAGCTGGTGCAACAATTCAAATATCTGGTGTAAAAATTCTGTTTAATATCTACTTCCTATTTAAAACACAGCTTTTCATTTAATTATATGTAGGGAATATTTTCATATTATTTGTTTCTTTACAATTACTTTGTTCTCATGTGTTGTATGCCTAGGAATATTTTCTTCTAAAAATAGAAAAAAATAGATAATATCTTTTCAGAAGAAAACATTGGTTTATACAATTTTAAACCATCATGATATGGAAGAATTCTTTTGTCCCTCACTAAGGTGGAAGAACTGTTTGGATCACAGATCATTTACAATGAAATACTTTACCTTTTTAAGATGCTTTCAGTCAATTTCATATCCTCATTGCTTATTCATTGTAAACAGTAATTTTTCAGTGAAGGGAAAGTGTGTGGTATATCTACATTATGTTCAAACCCAATTCCTACTAAAGGCCAGGCTGAGCTCCAGTAAATAATGTCCTGAATGATATTTTGCCGCCTTCTTTGGCACTTCATGAAATCCTAACATGAGGAAGTGTTGAAATACAGAGATTTTGTCCCGTGTAGAAACCCATCCCATGTATTTTATGCTGTAATTCTTCTCTCTTTTAAAATTTGCTATCTTCTGCATAGTTTTCATTAACCTGTTACAGTAGTGAAAATCACAGATCAAGGTAATTTTGTAACACTTTGATTTTACCCCAAGAGCTGAGGGAAAACTTGCTCCTATACTTCAATCTGAGTTTCTTCTAGATTCCAACTTTGTTTCTCTACCATCAAGAGTCTCCTGTGTTGCTGCTCAAAGCCCCATCCAACCTGACCTTGAATACTTTCAGGGATGGGACACCCACAACTTCTCTGGGCAACCTGTTCCAGTGTTCCAGCACCTCCACAGTAAAAAAAGTCTTCCTTTCATCTAATATGTGTCAGAAGTATTAAATCTAGGCATATAAACTTTGAGGAAAGGTTTGAAATTCTTTTGATTTGAATCCCATTTTATATGAATACTGACTTACAGATGACTAAAATATGTTGATGGGCATTTGAGCTGACACTTTTTGAAAAGGTGCATGGAATTTAAAATTAAAACCAGTACCATTAAAAGCTTTGTGCCGTTTTCTTTTTCCTCTGGTATTCAAAATTGCATATATCAAATATCTGTGCTTCATACAAAGCTCTTAGACACTCTCAGAAAAAAGCTTTTCTTTCAGACTAAGTTGCAGTTTACGTAGAACACTGGTACTAGTGAAGGTTTTTCTGGGCATAGGGGGAACGCCTTCTCATTGGATTTGTGTGCAGAATGCATTTTATGCAAACTGGAAAATTGATCCCAGCGGTCTTCTAGTCATCATTCTTACTGCATCAGGCCTGAAGATTCTGTGAAAAGTAGCCTGTGGACCTTGAACATAGCTCATGTGAAACAGATGAGAGGCGATGGAGAAGTTGAGGGAGAGAATAAAGAGCATATGGCCCAGTACAGACTAACAATTGTTTGGCACCCTTTAAAGGCTGTCTTTGACAAGCAGGGCTGAAGCAGGTCTGCAAAATATCCGGGAGATCAAAATCCATTGAAGCAAATTGCCCTGGCCAGTCACCTTGCTGCCGATAATTCACTCTCCATACCAGCTGATCAGGCCTAAGAATGCTGCTGCAGAAGTATTGTGAAAAAGGTAGGCATATTTTCACAGATGCAGGGGAAAATCCCCTTGGATGATGGTTCCAAGGGATTACTTGATGGAGCAAGTTATGTACCCTTATCTACCGTGCAATATCTAAGTTGGTGAGTTCACTATCTGTCAGCATCACTTTCGAAAAGAAATGTTTGATCCACAAAACAATATTTCATATGTCCTGTCTACCTGCTTCATTTCAACCAATGAATAGGCTACGTTCCATCAGCAAAGGGTTTATGATCCTATGTTTCTTTAAACTGTGATAATTCTTTATTTTTTTCTAAATCAGACACTGTCTAGTCATAAGATTCAGATGTCCATGGCAGGGGTGTAATTAAATTCACATGTTGAAAAATAACCTTCTTCTTGTTATCTTTTTATTAAATTACTGCCATGTAACATCAGTCTGAGAGCTGAAGAAAACCCCTTCATTTGCTGTTTGCCAAGTATCATCTATGTGATACAAATTCTACTTGAGAAATCACACCCGTACATTGCCATGTAGCACTACTAGTAATGCTTTCACAACCTTTTCTTCATCATTAGGTCTTTTGGTGAAGTGAATGATTAGAACATAAGCAAGGGCATTTGTTCAAGATGCTCCAGAAAGAGCTGTGGTCTGTTCTCTTCTTTGCTGCCTATGTTAGCACTGAGCTGCAAAAAAGGAAAGATTACTAGGAAAAGTGGTACTTTCAGTCTAAACTTGTAAATGATGTTTGGAATACCCTGTTAAATGACAAGGTGCTCTTTTAAAATATGGCATCTTAAGGGAAAATGTCAGCTTTAAAAAGGTTTTGAGACAGTTGCTTCTGAAAAAAAAAAAAAAAAAAGAAAAGAATTGGAGGCTTCTAAGGTCTTTAGGCATACTATTTTGAGGATTGATTCAAAACACAGTTTCTTCATATAGGAAGAACAGAGGACCATAGATGCAACCCATTTGAAAATGGATTTCTAGATGTTTCTGGTTGGGAATTACCAGACATCATTTCTTGTGAAGTCGAGGGACTGCAGTTAGCACTCCAATAATTTCCTTCCCTGAAATTCATCTGCATTTGGTCCTTTTTCCAGAGCCCCCATTTATTAGTGAAGGTATACTCTATCTATGCATTAGAATATTCCATTAGAGTGTGTGACTCATACTTGCTAGTTAAAATTAGCTGGAGCGGAATGGATAGTTAGAGTTGCGTGTATACAATAGTCTTATTTTGGCAAGTTTTCTTTAGACAATGTTGAAGCAGCACTAGCAACTAGGAAGTACAGCTTGCAGCAGGGAAGGACACTCTTCTGCTTTCTCAAGTTTCCTGTAGTTAAATAGACACCGAAAGGCTTTTCCTAGTACTACTACTGTCTTGTAGGAATACTTGATCTAATCCTATCTTTGATCAAATTCCTAATGGGTTACTTTTCTACAAGGCAGAACATTTTTCTTTTAATAATATGTATTTTGTAAGTTGGAAACATGAACTTGTGCACCAGTCACGTGGACTGTACTCCTTATTAAGTTTCACAACCTTCTTTAGAAAATATTGACTGTGTGTAACTTCAAAAGGAGAATTCTGGGCATCTTCATTCTATTGATGTACTTGTTTTTCTCCCATGCTGGTATTGTTTTCTATCATTTTTACCAACAGAAATATTTTTCCCTGACACCTATGGAAAAGACCTATGTTTACTCAACAGTGCAGCGTCAGTCCATTGTTTAGAATGATTTCAACATGGTCCCCAACATATCGGACAGCTAGACAGCAGAGGTTAGCAACAGGGAATGGGAATAACTTCTGAACCGTTTCAGGAGATTTCCCAGGAAGGGCTTGCTTTCTGCCACTGCAAATTTTCCCAGAGATTTTGTCTGGTGAAGAGTTGCATCAAAAGAGTATTTTTGCCCAAACCTTGGGGCAAGCTCTGTCTCGGATTTACTAGTGAATGCAAAGAGGGTGAAAGTGCTGCTTCAAAGCCCTCTGTGCGCTTTCTGTACCAAGAGGGGGGGTGACCCCAGAAATAAGTTTTGATCTCTCTTCAGAACACAAGGCATGTCATCACCTCATTCATCTTCTTCTGGGACTCATAGCGTCTTAAGACTAAGAAGCTCTCTTGCTTGCTGAAGTGCGTTCAGCAAAAAAACCTTGTCTCATCAGCAGATTTGAACACAACTACAGTCGAGTCAATTCCAATGCTGGCAGGGCAATACTCTACCCCACTAGTAACATGCCACTATTAGAAGACTGTGTAAAACGATTTTTGTACAAAGTAATCGGAGGGAAAAATAGAATTGGGAAGAACTGCACATTGTTCTGGAAAAAGCCTCCTGCCTCAGTCTTACAGACATCATTTGCTGGTATCATTTTTAATAGTTGGGGTTTTTTAAATTTTGTAGAAGAAAAAATATTACTGCACCTTTATGTTTCCTTAATAGAAGTACAGCCATTTCTTAATAGAATAGAAGTAAGCCATTTGGATATGTACAAATGGTCTTTTCAAATACATATGCTATAGCCCACTGTGAAAGTAATTAGCTATAAAGAGAAATCTAAAGGTTTAAAAAGATTTTGGAAGAAAGTAAGTCTAAGGTGATAGAAGAAGAAGAAGAAAACAGCAGTTTTCTTCTGGTGAAAAAAAAACAAAGGGAGGACCTTGTACAGTGGAGATGTATTATTTGACTTCCTGAAAAACTGAGTAGGTTTGCTATTGCCAATGGTTTTCATTAGGAAGGAAGAGATTCCTTTGGCAAATAAAACCCCTTCAAACTGACTTGACAAAAATGTTATGACACTTAACTTCACCAATCCTGAAGAAAAATTCTCATCACTTGATCTGGAAATCATGATGGTAATGGAGACAAGGATGTCTAAGCCATGCCATCAGGAACATCAAAAAGCATTAGAATGCAGGTAAGACTGAGCTCCTGAACTAGTGTGAAGAGAATGCAAGAAAGACATTTTCCTTTAAGAGTCTTCAGGATGGAGAGCAGATCAAATTTTTTCATGTGAAGTATTTCTGAATAGAATGAATCTTCAAAATAACATTGTTTTCCAAAACCTGTTTACAGTATCTCTTACCATGATACACAGTTCCTATGAATAGAAAAAGCAAAGCACTTTTTTTCCAAACTGTTGTGCACTCTTAAGCAATCTACAATAAAAATAGTATTTTTTCATGCTGGGAATGATGTGAATTACAAAAAAGCCTTGTAGCACACTTGGCACTGTGGTCTCTTGATTAGCATAGCTTTTTATTCATCAAACACGTTTCACATTGACTATTTTTCTCTTTTAAATAACGGCATCTTTGTACTTATGCAGCATCCATGAAGAATTTCTTGGGTGTTATTTTGTACCTGATCCTAAATGGCAGGTTCTGCATTCTGCCATCTGTCTAGCTTTCCCATTTGATGCAGCTTCTGAGAGGTATTTTCAGAATCGAGGACTCCTTGCAAGAATGATGCTAAATCCATGCATTTTACTCCTTGGTTAATGCAAAACTATTTTTCCTTTACACTTCAATGAGAACAGGAAAATAATGATGGTGAGTTCAATCCTTAGAGTAATCCAAAGAGGACTATTATCATCATTAGAAACCAAGCAAGGTGTATTTATTGCACATGCATGATACTCACTGATGCAAATTACCCTGTAAATTCAGAAGGAATCTGTATCATAGGAGTGGATGGACTGTTTCTATTGATATTTTGCTTAAAGCAGAAAATTAATTCTTTTGACAGCCAACTCATGATTGCAAGCTCACTTTCAACTACAGCTTTCAACCAGATGAAACATGTCTGTTTATAAAACGATACAGTACAGTACACAATAGCAAGTCAGGTCATAGACATTGAAAAGAAAAAAACAGATCAAAGGACAGATTCATTCACATCTACAAGCCCTCAAGAGTGTACAGGTCAAATGTCCCCAGAAAACTAGGCTGGTGGCGCAAATTCTCTATGTTGGCACCAGCAGAAGCAGCTGCTATCTTGATAGGATGCAATCTTGCTTACATCACCCTTCAGAGCAATCTTCTGCACCCCTGCCCAATACACCTTCTGCTCTATTCCTTGGACTTCACATTTGCATTTCTACAGAGTCCTGTCCTGCAAACTGACTCAAAGTTCAGGTAGTAGATTTCCAAGATTTAGAAATGTTGTGTGAGGTTCATTTATTTCATATTTCATTCCATCTAAGCAAACTGTAACTTTCTGAAGTGAAATATTTCGAGTATGTCACGTGTATTTTAATGTTAGCTCTGCTTCACATTCAAACTTCTCACAGACCCCTGTGATGCCTTGCTGCAAAAATATATAGCTGCCAAGAGTGGTTGTGGGAAGTTAGAATTGCCAGAAAACCGTACAAACAATCTAACAATAGAGCCTTGGATTTCTGAATATAATTGCACCATGTAAAGTCAAAATATAATATTTAAATGATTTTAGATAATGATGAGTGTGGGCTAGAGAGAATCCAGATAGAATTTTATTTTTTTAAACAGTTCCGGGAAAAACATGGCCTTGACTTGGAAGTATAGCAGGAAATATTTTTATACAGCATGAGTTCTCATTACCTAATCATATGATTTGTAGACCTGAATTGGAAACCAGGAAAGAAACAAAGAAAAATATTCAAGCTATAAAAGATGGGAGTTTAAAATTTTCTTTGTATTTCTGATTAAAGCTATTAGGTAGCTAAATGGTCACCCATTATTTTAAAAAGCATCTGGACATTAAAAATAGGTAAATTTCTGCGGGACTTGGATGTCAGCTATTCCTGAAAAGCTTTATTTCACTGCTTTCCAACCCTGAATCAATCCACTTAAACGCAGCTGTATTTCAGATGCTCAGTGGAACTGTCCATGTAATGCATATAGTTGACAAATAATCTGCAGAAAAAGCTAGATCGATTTGAAGATCTTTTCCTGTAAATGGTATTCACGTTATTTGTACAAACACACAGATGGGATTTCTGCTGTCTTCTTCAGGCCACTTCCTCCAGAGAGCTCTCCATCAAATCTCTCTAGTTCTACTCTTCTGGTGATCCAAAGTCAGCACTGGGATGGTCCAACTGCATGAATTACTGTCTGCTAGAGGTGCACCCTGAGGGCTTCTGTGTGCAGCATCACGTGAGCCCTACTAAAGTCACCCTGTTGGTATAAACTGAGCTAGCTGGACCTTAAGGGACAAGATTGTGCACTGATATTGTAAGAGAAATTAGGTACTAAGAAGGAGGCTGGAAGATTTAAATATTTCTGCCTCCAGCTTAAGCAACATTAAATCTTGGTCTTTATCTGAAAAACTAGGTGAATTAACCTATTTGGCATTCCTATGCCAAAAATGTCAGTAATACAACAAGAACCGTCAAAAGAGTAACAATTCCAATCCTTACTTTATAAAAATAATTCATTGGAAGAAGTCGGGATGAAGGATGAAACGTGCCAATATCCTACCCTGAGAATCATTCTGTTGATTTGCACAGGTTTCTTATTATATACCCATCTAATGCATTGGACATGCATGCTTGTGATGACACAAATACTTGCAAAGCTTACCAGATAAACCATGTTCTCTTTAGACAGCAAAACATTTCTTGATGGTTGTGTTTGCTAATTACATTTAGACTCAATGTTCTTAAAGGTCTTTTCCAACCAAAGTGATTCCATCATTCTCTAAATCGCAGATCCTGCTTGTCTTGGTTGAGGGCAAATTTGGCAGCAATCCTCAAGAAGGGGTGATTTATTAAAAATATTGATCTAGTACTGATATCCAACTGTGACGGACAAAGGCTCCCTAACAGTTCAAAATTAGAAAGTGTATGTTTATTGCAACGCTGGGCAGCGTGCGGGATAGCTCCCAAATACACACTGTGATTTAGAGGTGATAACAGAGTCTTTTTATCTATACAAGTATTGAATACCCAAAAGACAAATACATATTCATAATTTAGGTACATCCCATCATTCCTCACTTCGTATGGTAATTAGTTCAAAAGCTATTAAGCACGTGTAGTTTGTTCCTCAAAATGAATCGGTGGTCCCTTTCATGGGGAGGGGTTCCAAAATGAGGAAATAAATGAAGTCTTCCTGCTTCTGAACTTTCTACATTTTCAATGCAAATATGACAAATGAACCCAATGGTAGAACTCCCATTCCCCATCTTCAATTGGTTTCAGAACAGAGGTGGCCTACAATTGTCTTATGTTCCTAAAAGCTATTTATGAGTTTCTGTATTCTTCATGATAAACCCAGCTAAGCCAACATGATGTTGACAAGCAATCAATTATTAGTTAACTACTAACTCTTAACTTCATCAAGGCCTACCTATTTATTTTGATAAACTCTAATAAGGCTTATCTCTGACTAAAACCTCAGCTCCTCTAAAAACCCTAAATTTCTTTAAAGTTCATGTCTCAGGGGGCCCCCCCCCCAGAAAGCCCACCTACACGGCCCCTCCACTCAACTGGTCTGGGAAACATTTCCTCTGAGAGAAGTGGAAAAAATCTGTTTATTTAACAGGGAAAGCACCCCCCAGCACAAAAAATGAACAATACCAGATGACAAAACTCAATCGCCGCTCTGAAGAGACAACAAATTCAGAAAGTCTCTCCTGTGGATGCTTGCTCTGTTATCAATCCCTCCGGCACTGGGAAAGGCTGCTGCCCAGAGTAGGCCCCCATAGGCCACAAAGTGCAAGCTCTCAGTGCTCTCCAGGTCCCAGTGTGGAGCAGGTTTGAACAGTTCCAAGAAAAGGGAAAGAAAAAAAGACAGTCCAGGGAAAACTCTGCCTCAGCCAGCTAAACCAACTGAAAAGCAAAGAGCACTCTGTTCTGCTCCATCAGTGCCCAGACAACACAGTGCAGCACAGAATGTGGAGCAGTGTTGCTTTTAGAAGGTGAGTGCAGCCTGTGATAACAAACTCCGTACTTCTTCTTCTCCCCACCTTTGCTCTCAGAAGCAGTCTTGAAGGCAGAGAATAGAATATCCAGCATACACAGAACAGATGGCTGGGGATACAAGCATCATAAAGTCACCCTAGGACACTGCTCTACTGAGATATGTCACCAGACTATGCTAAGACAAAGTTTTGGAACTGCTAATTAAAATTCTACTATCACAGTGAAGCTGAGGAGGAAACGCAGCTCACTCCAGTTACCTTGTGGCATGCCAATACTTCCTTTCAATCACAATGGTTTTCGTCTTTAAGTCCGTGACATCACAGGCATAATTCAACATCTTTTGGGCAGGAAGGAAGATATTCTTCTTCTCATTATACTGATGGGTAAGCTGAAATGCAAAGCAGTTAATTCAAAGTGAAACAGCGATAAAGTCAATAGTAAAACTCACCACAGTTTTGTTTACCAACCCAAGTCCTTACTATCCCAAAATACAAGAACAGCTGTAAAAGCCTTGTGGTTTCCTAATTTTTTCCTATACCTACATGGGAGGGTAAGGGATAAATGATCCCAAACAATGGTAATCCACAACAAAGCATTCTTGACATCATATTCAGCTTTTGCATAGTGAGCTCTTCACCTGATCAAGTTATTCCATTGCAATAGTTTGGGGAGTATCTTAGAGGGCTGGCTGTTGTTTGGTTTAAACCATCTTGATCATTCAGGAACCCAGTAGCAATGAGAAAGTTCAAAATAAGATAGTGCTACGCAGTGATTTTCCTATATGACAGACGTATTTCCACAAGACAGAAGGCTGACCTAATGCTTCCCTACAACATGGCTGAAGTGGCATCCTGTTCCCCATAGGTTTTTCCGTTTAATTTTAGCAGCTTTCTTACTAGATTAATGAGCTGAACTAACTCAAAAAGGAATCAGATAAGTGCCAGAGCTTTAAAACAAACAACAACAACAACAAAAAAGATGCAAAATGGTGATTTGTGGGTGCGTTTGAAAACAGAAATTTTTTTGTATTTTTCATAGAGACATGGCATTCTCTAGAATGATATTGCTCCAACACTTTGAGTTTGGTTTTCTTTTTCCCCCTCAATTGTAAATGTTATGCATTCTTTTTGGCCAGTTCAGGAAATAGATTTTCTGATACGTGTGAAAGACAGTCTAAAGTTCCCCTCATTTGCCTCACGACCATTCCCAGGACAGACACTGGGACCCTAAAGACACCGATGGGAATTCTGGCCTGCCAGTAATGGATGAACACCAAAAATCCTGAGGCCCCTGAGCAGAATTCTGGCCTGCCAAGTGATTGTTCACAGCTGTGTCTTCAGTGACTGCTTCTAGCAGGGCCTGCCAAAGGGTGACCCGGCCTATATGCTTGCACCTGCTTCACGACAATAGACCAGGAATTTTCCCACCTCTTGGCCAGATGAACTTGCTGGGGCAACTTGGTAGCCCCCCCATGGAAAATCCTTCCTCTGCTCCACTACCACCGTGAGGCACCGAGGTTGAAGCCCCCCTACCAAGGACTGAGACTGAGACACCTGTAATTCTGATGCAGGGGTGCTGGCCTGACTGAAGCAGGATGCCTGCTGAGTGTTGCCTACAGATGTGCCTACAGGACCTAGACTGGTTTCCCCCAGAAAGCAGTCCTGAAACAGTGGGTCCCACTCACTGCTGATACTGACTTATCCTGCTGAGAACATGGACTGTCTGGACCCGTCTTCAATACCTTTTTCCCCCTCAGCAATTTCAATAGACTTCTTCTTCTTGATTGGATCTGTTCCCCCTCAGCCATTTCAAGATTCTGTTTCCCCCCTCAGCAATGGACTATAATAGAACCTTGAGTTCACCAGGACTTAACCTTGAGTTAACCAGGCAGGGCCATTATCTTCCCAACGTGACTAGGCAAACTCTGTCGGCTGGACTATGAGGACTTAGTCTCTCCACATTTGGTAGCTATACTCCTGTCTTGGTTCAGGGCAAATTTTGGGGAGAACCCCCAAAGGGGCTCCTCTAGGAAAGCAGATTCATTTGGCCCCTCCCCTATGAAATATTAATCCCAATATTACCGGGTGGGACGTGCCTGGGCTCGTCTGACCCTTGCTGCTGGGCCAAAGGCGGCAGCTGTGATGTTTCACCTCAGAGATACATTTGGCCGGCTGCATCCTGCAGCTAGGCACTCACAACAAATCCAGGCATAGTAGAAACTCAGTTGACCTCTGGTGGAAAAGGTTCAGGGGACGGTGAAGAGAAAAAGGAGAGGATTCTGCTGTAGAGTTTTAATCCAGAGTTTATTCCAGGATGACAGACCTCTGAATCTTGTAACAGCTCCCAACAGAATCCAGACCGCATGGTCCCGTCTCCTTTTAAGCCCGGGGACAGGGGCAGGGGAAGGCACAGGTGAGCCAGCAACCAGGTGGGAGGAGGGGAAGGCTCAAAGGATAAAGACACTTGGACAGGCCAATGAGCCCGGACCTGAGGGGCATCTTTTGAACTTCTGCCAACCACACCACGACCCTGCTGGAATGTTAAGATTGATGGACAGCACTTAGCAGGAGGGCAAAGGGGGAGGGGAAAGGACAGGTTTCACCTATCCCAACACCTGAGGGATTTTCCTGTTTCCTGAAACAGGAAATGGCGTCACACTGCAACACTCCCCCCAGCCGGTCCAGGAGAAAATAGCTCCTTGGAAAGAGGTGGAAAAAACCTGTTTATTAAACAATAAAACCTAAACAATATTGAACAATAAAACCCCTTGTTGCTCCAAAAGAGATGACAAACTGAGAAAGTCCCCTCCCTGGGTTGCAGTTCAGCTCACACAGGCTCTTATCAGTCCCTCCGGTGCTGGAAATGTTGCGGGCCGGGCCCGGCCTGGTGGGCCACAGGTGCTAGCTGCCGGTGCTCTTCTGGGTGTTCAGTCCAGAGCAGGTTTCAAGAGGTCCAAAGAAAAGGGAAAAAAGAAAAGAAACCACAGTCCAGGGAACTTCCTTGCCTCAGCAAGCTAAAACTAACTAAAAGCAAAGGAGAGCTCTGTCCCACTGTCTGTTCATCCACAGACAACACAGTCCAGGAGCAGGAATGTGGAGGAGTGAGTGCAGGGTCTGAAAACAAACTGCTGCTTCTTCTCTCCCCCCTTCACTCTCTGCAACAAGTCTTAAAGGTGCCAAACTTATGATGCAGCATAAACAGAACAAGATGATTGGGGTTAAAAGCATCATATAATCAGC
Organism: Agelaius tricolor; assembly: GCF_023055355.1. Taxonomy (NCBI): domain Eukaryota; kingdom Metazoa; phylum Chordata; class Aves; order Passeriformes; family Icteridae; genus Agelaius; species Agelaius tricolor. The sequence goes on from NW_027269288.1 coordinate 915,914, forward strand.
TTAGGACAACTCCCTCTCTCTTTCTCCCCCTCTTTTCTATTCTTTTCCTCTCCCTAATTCCTTTCATGCATTTGCTGTGGTCATTCTATAAAGGTGCATTTCTTTGGATTGATACTGCAATCCCCTTTCCGTGTTGTCTGTTGCACTCCCAGATCAGTTAACCAACCATCACCACCCCCATTGGTATGAGCGGATTGTGACATTAAATTGGCATCATGGACAGGATTCTGATCGACAGAAGGGTCTGCAAGGCTGTCTGTAATCTGTAACAGGGGAAGGATGATTTGCTTCAGCCACACCTAGCCCCTCATCGCGAAAGGGTTGAACGAAGATGGAAAGCAAGGAAAGCTCTTTGAATTTCCCACAAACTGCGCACGCCCAGGTGAAATACGCCCCCATACTCTATTGAGGGTTCTGTCTTTAGAATTTCCCAAAAAATCTCTTAGCGCAAAAGGGGAAACTGTTTTTGTTTATGTGTGAATTTGGACTGTCTGGGAAGGAAGGGACAACTTGAAGGAACTAAGCAGGGCCTCCCAGGGAGATTTGGTCTCTTCACCCAGCCAGGGAAGCAAAGGGGAGCACAGCAAAGGCTGTGAGATTGTCTAACTTAAGTTTGCACCTCCCTGTCATGGTTTTGGTCCCTTCATAAAATGACTGAAAACTCTAGCACAAAAGTTACAGCTGAATTTTCTGCTCTGCTTGCTAAATAGAATGCCAAGCCTTCTCCAAGGGGGGAGGTTTGGGCAGAGAACAGCTGGTTTAATTTAGAAAATGTCATAGATAGAATTTGTTCTTTACAACATGAAACAGAAGTTAAACTGGGCAAAAATAAAACCATCCTCTGCTCAGTTTTGGCAGCTTGTCTCACAGCAGCCATAGAAACCCTTTTTAAGCAAAGAAACGAGGAAATAGCAAGAGTAGATTCCCTTCAAAACCTAGTTGAAATTTTGCAGAAAGAATTAAAGGAAGATAGAAATGAGATCTATAGGTTGCGAGCTGCCCTTAGAGAGGAACTTGCTAAGAATTCACATCCTACTGATTCCTCTACAGAGCCAGAGGAAAAGGAAACTCCTGACGTTAAACAAATCTATCCCCGTCAGGAACTTGAGGCAGTAAAAAATTGGAGAGAATACTGCTGTCCTCGCTTGAGACCCTTGGTTCAAACAGAATAGAACTATATTAATGATGAGGATTGTTGGAATGTTGGGGGACATAAGACAGATGATGCACTTTGGACCTGGTTAACATAAGAGATTTGATAACAGGATGCCTTGGCATAAACAAACGGAACTTTGAAAATTCGACCTGGATTGCAAGAAGATTAAATCAAACGGGTTTACTGGAAAAAGAAAATCCCATGAAACTCTGCAAGCAAGAGATGTTGTTATATGCGTAAGTTTGTGGGATTTTAACCTAATCATTGTAGTACACATTACTAGTCTCCCTGCAATGGTATGTAAGTGCTTGTATCCCACAATCAAATTGGATTCTGATTACCGAGTGGGTCTCCCTGTCTCTCTGCATTGCCGAAAGAGGATCTTGACCCACCTATCACAACTAAACAAATACCGTTCAGTGCTACCGAATTAGCTAAGCTGTCAAAAGAATTCGGGCGCCTCCCACAAGAATCAGAGACAAATATGTCCTCCGAGTGTCCCTCGATGGTGGAGATCAAATTAAATTAACCGCAGGCCAGTGGGTACTGGGGACATGGAGCCTTCTTCACAACAGGAGATAAGGAGGTAAGCGTGACGCATGGTCCCTGACACAGGGTGCGTCTTTCTGGGCCGGGAGAATGAATCCTTTGGAACGGGGTGACCCCCTGGCAATCGTTGACACCACCGACCAGCTCTTAGAAAGTGTCCACAAAGCCGCCTGCCTGCAAAAGATTCATGAAAAGAAATTAGTTCCTGGTTTTGAAGGCCCAATGCAATTACCTGTGAAGCCAGAACTAATGACCGATTGAACTCGTGGGCTTCCTGAAACACTTAAACATACAGCAATGACTCTACAGAAAACCATAATGGCTTTGAATCCTGTAGAAAGACTAGATAAGATTCCTCAGGAATTCCCCTGACCAAAGTGGACCTAGAGATCCTGGCTTCACTCCCTACTCTTCCCCCTCACAGCCCTCAGCTTCTCAATCTGATTCACCTGCCAGTAGCCATAAAGTTTGGACATGAGCTGAAGTTGCAGTAGATCTGATTAATTATTGTAGACAATATGGACCTATAAAAACCCCGGCATAGAAATCAGAAAATAACAAAGGTGTTTGGTTTATTGGGGCTCCTCACAGTGAAAATATAGAGAAAGGAAAACAGATCTCTAACTGCCACCGTTGGTGGTTGTTGGGAATTCAAAAGTGGGTCCCCAAAGAGGTGATGGATGGTTTGCCCCTTGAGAAATTGCAGAAAATAATAAATAATTGGCACCAGCGAAAACCGAATCCATTGGCTCAACCCAGTGCACCCCTCCCTTCTCAGGGACAAAAACTAACCCTCCCCCAGCTTCTCCCACGGAACACAGGCAGTGAACCAAAACCAACAGGGTTTTCGGGAAACAAATCTCTCTGCCGCTTACAGGTGGGCAAAGGGGCGGAGCGTGGGTTTATTTAAGAATGCTCACTAAAAATAAATCAGGATATATATTAAGCCCAGCTATCACGGGCCTCCACAGGCTACTAGTAACCTTTTTGATTGACATTGGGGCTCAAATCTCTGCACTAACAAAAAAGGATGCCCAGAGGTGTGGAATTGTTCCAACTAAGCGACAATGCTGTGTTCTTAATGCTCTGGGAACTACAGAATCTATGAATGTTGCCTTAGCCAAACTGAGGCTCCCTGGAAATGAGCATCAACTAGTCATCAAAATGGTAATTGGGAACATTCCAAATAATTGATTAGGAATGGGTGTCCTTGCTGGGAGGCAGTGGGAAGACTCTGAGGGATTTCTGTGGTCTTCTGGCACACTGCCACTTAACATTAGGCCGCTTCAAACCGCACCCTCCCTACCCTATAATCAAACAACTAATGTAAAACAATACCCTCTACCTTCTGGCGCCAGAGAAGGTATCAAAGTGGTTCTACAGGACTTGAGAAACCAAGGGGTTTCACACACATTCTCCTTTTAATTCACCGGTATGGCCAGTCTGAAAAGCCAGTGGAAAGTGGAGATTAACAGTAGATTTTCACAGGCTTAATGCCAACACAGACCCTCTTAAAGCACTGGTCCCAAACTTAGCTGAATTAATAACATCAATTCAAGAAAAGGCTCACTCAATCATGGCAATGGCAACTATGGATGTCAAAGACATCTTCCTTATGATACCTATACAGCCAGAAGATAGGGACCATTTTGCCTTCACATGGGAAAGGACAGCAATACACTTGCACTAGGCTTCCCCAAGGCTACAAACACTCCTCCACTTTGGCCCACCATGCTTTAGTTGAGGAATTAGAAAAAATACCCAAACCTGATCCTGCTGATCCTGTAGCTGATAATCAATACATTTAAGACACTCGGGGGGGAGGGGGGGAAGGATGAAATAGAGGTCGTAGGGAAACATCAGCAGAAAATAATCTCTCACTTAAAAAGTCTTGATTTGCAGATACCCGCAGAGAAAATTCAGAAACCTTCTCAGGAAGTGAAGATTTTGAGAATTTGGTGGAAAGGAGGCATGACATGTATTCCACCCGATACCCTAACCTCTTTAGATCAGATTCAAAGGCCTGAATTGAGGAAAGATCTCCAGCAAGCTCTAGGACTATTAGTGTTCTGGAGAAAACACATCCCAGATTTCTCAATAATTGCTAGGCCGCTTTTTGACTTGCTGAGGAAAAGGATGAAATGGGATTGGACTCCTTCTCAGGAAGAAGCATTGCAATTACTGATTTTTGAGGCAACAGCTCACCAAGCACTAGGCCCTATCCATCCCACAGATCCCTTTCAGGTGGAATGGGGATTTGCCTCCTCAGGGCTATCAGTACACATTTGGCAGTGGGGTCCCGAGGGTCCAACGGGGCCTCTTGGTTTTTATTCCTGTGGTTTCAAAGATGCTGATACACTACCTGGGAAAAGGGGTTGTTTGTAGTTAGCTTAGCTCTCCTAGAAGAGGAAAAAATTGCATGACAAGAGCTTATTGTATTAAGAGGCCCTTTCAAAGTTATCAAAATCGTCAATAATGGGAGCCCCACCCCACCCCCCCCCCCCCCAACCTGGCGGGGTAGCCCAAAGGGCCTCAGTTAGGAAATGGTATGCTCAGATGGAAGGCTATTGTAATAGCGTCTCACTAACGGAAGATGCTGCTAAAAATCTAACAATCCAAGGCACTGAGAGCCTGGTTAGCAGCCAAGATAAATCTGCCTCTGTAATCAAAGCTGCCCTTCCTTTCTCCCCCGAACAAGCAGCAAGTTCTTGGTTCACAGATGCCTCTGCAAAACGGGAAGGGAAGGTATGGAGATCTAGAAGAGCTGTCTTACACAATTCATTTGGTGAAAGAATCATTACCGAAGGGGAAGGCAGCGCTCAGGCTGGGGAACTCATAGCTGTTTGGAGTGTTTTCCGATGTGAGGCACAGAACATTTCTCTTGTCTGCATTTATACCGACTCTTACGCAGTGTACAAAGGTTGTACCGAGTGGCTTCCTTTCTGGCAGCAAAATGATTGGGAAGTTCACAGAATTCCAGTGTGGCAAAAGGAAAAGGGGCAAGAAATTTTAGATGTTGCAAGCCAAGGAAATGTTGCTATTGGTTGGGTAGCTTCTCAGCAAACAGATGGAAATCCAGCAGGAGAGTGGAAGAATAGAGCTGATGAACTAGCAAGGCTCAGCCCCCTGAAAAAGGAACTCATTCCTGAGGACTGGGATCAACTATTAGAATGGCTGCATGGAAAAAGACAGCACCCAGGTGCGAAAGATTTGTACAAAGAAGCTCATGCTTGTGGTTGGCTGGTTACCGGGGAAATGTGTAAAACATGCGTATCGGCCTGCAAGCAATGTCACAGGTGACTGGAGAGACATCCTTGAGAAGATGACCCTCTGCATTTAAGAAAGGGTAAAGGCTTATGGGACGCGTGGCAGGTAGACTATATTGGCCCCTTTAAGAAGTCAGGAGGTAAACACTTTGTGCTAGTAGGAGTAGAAAGTGTATCTGGGTTGGTTCAAGCTGATGCTTTGAAAAGAGCTACAGGTGATAATGCGGTTAAAGCTTTGCAGGGGTGGTTTGGAACTTTCCCAAAGCCACAGGAAATTCAATCTGATCACAGGTCCCACTTCACTGCTAGAGGTGTACAGCATTGGGCAAAAGGTGAAGGAATTAAGCGGTCTTTCCACAGCCCTTTCCACTACCCTCAAGCTAAGGGGATCTTAGAAAGGACCAAGGGTTTTTTGAAAGGACTTCTGAAGCCCCGGGAGGGAAATTGGGACGTTCGGTTATGGGAAGCTGTTAAAAGAGTGAACAGTAGATGGGGGGTGAATGGATGTCCCAAAATCACTGCCTTTTGCCCAACAGCTCCAAGCATCGTTCCCTTACTACGGCGACCTGACGATTCAAAAAGTCCAGCACATTACCCTGGACAACCTGTTCTGGTGGACCTCCCTACTGTAGGGGAAGTAGCACTAGTGCTGAAAACCCCTCTGAAGAAATATGCATGGCTAGCCTCTGATGCTCTAGGGAAAGAGCATTGGATAAATACATGCTGGATAATCCTATCATTTTAACTCTTTTCTGCCCTCAGTGGAAGGGTTTCTGTTGTTTTTACTTTTACAGAAGAACCCTGAGGAACATGAAAATCATCTGAACCATGATAACACTGGTGATGCTTTTCTGCATCCTACCACAATTCCATGGACAGGATCCTGCTGAGTGGTTGTGGTCTGAAGCTACCCTCCATCCCACTAATGTTCTAGGAGCGTAGCCCAAGGGTGGCCACCCAAACCTAGAGCCTCTAGTGCTGCATGACCCCCAGGTATATGGTCCAAGTGAGTGGGGATGGGATCAGAAGGACTGGACTAGAGCCCTAACTGGAACAATTGGTGAGTCGATTGTGGAAGCATGCAGAAAAATGGAAGGATCTCTCTATGAGAAATCCACCTCCATCACAGTTGCCGGAAATTTTATGGAACCAGATGGGAAAAATGATCTGGATATCCCTTCAGCGAGACTGTGTCCTACAAACAAGTGGGAGTGTGCCAAACAAATTCCCCTTACTCTGTGTTGCTGCCAGGAGTATGTTGGTAATTACACTCTAGGTCACAAAACGAACAATGTTGCAAGTACAAAGGATTGTAAAAATGAACCAATTGATTGCTGGCATAATTTGACGTTAACTAAACCGACTTAAGTGACATGCCGCTGGCAAAATAACTTGACCAACCTGTTAGGTTGAAAAGGCTTAGTTCATAAATTTAAGATAGACGCTATAACAAAACCCACGCTGAGTACCGTAGTTACATCCCAGTGGAATAGACGGGACTGAGAGCATGAAGCCCACACTGAGCACCATAGTTACACCCCAATGGGTAGAAGGGACTGAGAGCACAAAGCTGACATTGAGTACAGTAGTTACATCCTAGTGGGCAGAAGGGACTGAGAGTCCCCTTAGTCAATGTGGCCTTGGTCCCAAGCTTTTGTTCACTTGGCAGGAATGGGAAAAACAAAAAGCCTGGCAGCTTCAAGGGGTAGTGGGAGAAGAAATTAGCCGAAGGATTTGTGGAACTGCTTATAGCAAAGCAATCTCAATCAGTGTTTTGACAGATCAGACAAATAAGCGTGAACAGGTTTGTACGCCCCCAAGCGTACAAGACTGTTGGCACAATTTTACATTAACACAAACTGCAGAAGTAGTTTGTCTCTGGTCCAAAACTACTGAAGGCTTTTCTTTTAAGTTGATAATAAATGGTATGAACCAACCTTCTACTACCACCACTCCAGCCCAAGCACCGCTTATGCTTAGCCTGAGAAGTTTTGAAATTGGACCATATATAATCAGGAAAACTGGTCAACAACACATATTGTTCAATCTGGCACGGTCTCTTAAACAAGTCAAATTGCTGATGATGCAAAACAATGTCTCAGAAATTCAGCCGGCCTGTTTGCCTTTTTTGCGGACTTCCTTTGAGGGTTGGACCACCTGGCTGCAAAAACAGAAAGTCCGTTTTTTCTTTAAAAACAGACACTAAGAGACATAACCGGTGTTTTGGGAACAGGTTTTGGAATTCTAAATAGTATTGATTCTGAAGTACACTAATGGATAAATTGGCTGCCACAAAATGGTTAGAGATTTGACCAAATTAAAACAACCACTGCAATCATCCTTATTGGCTTTGGGAACACAGCAGTGCTTGCTATCAAACATATTACCAGCTTGGGAAAAGGTAAATGTAAGTGATCACAAATTGGTAGACTGATGCACTCGGTGCTACACCAAACAACCTTTCTTTGGCTCTTAGCTGTATCCAGGCACAATTGTCGATGCAGTCAGTTGCTGCCTCAATGATAAGAGAAGGTGAAGGCAATTTTCCTACTGAAATTCAGAAAAGAATTTGGGACAGTGCCACTGATTTTGAAAGAGAATTCCAGTCCTGGTGGAACTTGGTGAATTTTACTTATCACCCCATTACAAACACAGCCACAGCTCTTGCGTTAACCGTACGCAATGCCTCAGTGCATTTGAGATTTCCTATTATTGCATTAGAGCTAAATCATGATGGAGCTATTCCCAATCTTTCTGAACATAGACAATGGGCCCATCAAACTGGTAGAAAATGGCAACATGTTAATTTGGAATCTTCTATTGTCCGAGAACTAGGCTTCATCTGTGAAAGTAATGCAATTACAGCTCAGGTTGTTTGTTTGGACACAGAACAAAATATCTGTCATTTTGAAATTCGTCCTAACGAGACTTTCGAAACAGTCCTTAAATATATAGGCAATGGGTGTGGGTGCTTTAGAACTGCTTGTGATACGGTATTTGTAGAAAATGCAGTAGTGGATAGTAAAAATCATTCAAATTGTTGCGCTTGTAACTTTACAAAATTGAGGGATGTGATTTTTCTTCAGAAGCTCCAGTTACCTCCCATTACCTTTTTCAATCCAATTAAAGAGTGATTCACAAACTATTACTGTCCTAGGGTGACGTTATGATGCTTGTATCCCCATCCGTGCGTTCTGTTGATGCTGGATATCATGTTCTGTGCCTTCAAGACTGGCTGTGAAGAGCGAATGTTTTGTTTTGGTTTTGCTATCAGCCGCTCCCCCACAGCTGGCACGACACAGAGACAGGGCAGTACATGGGTGCTGCTTTTGCTTTTTGCTTTGCTTTTCGCTTTGCTCTTGCTTCGGCTTTGCTCCTGCTTTGCTCTTGCTTTTTTGCTCCTGCTCATTAGTTAGTTTAGCTAAGCAGTCCAAATTTTCCCTGGACTGTTTCTCCTTTCCCTTCTTTGGACCTACTCGGACCTGCTCCGGACTGGGACCTGGGAAACACCGAGAGTTTGCACCTTGCGGCCAAGGTGCAGCAGCTACCCCAGCACAGGACAGACTGATAACAGAGCGAGCACTCCCAAGAGAGACTTTCTGAAGTTGTCTACTTTTTCAGAGCGGTGAAAGAGTGGTGTCATCTGGTATTGTTCCTTTTGTGTGCTGCGGGGTGCTTTGCCTGTTACAGAAACAGGTTCTTTCCACTTGTTTCCAAGGAATCCTTCCCGACCCGGTTGGGGGGAGGGGCCGTGTGGGTTTGTTTTCTGGAGGGTCCACCTTTTGGAGGTTTTCTCCCAAATTTGCCCTAAACCAGGACATTTACCTACTCCCATTGGGATGAACATTACTTTGGTAAAGCAATCTTTGCTTCATCAGGACTTCATTGAAATATTGGAGAAGATCAAGAAGAATAGACAGAAAGCACTGGTAACTGTTCATCACAATGTGAAAGAAATACATCATGTCATAGAGAGAGTAAGAAAAGATGCTGAACACAGGTGGTAGGATACTCTTTTTGGGTGGTCACCTACTGCCACAAGAGTCCTGAACAGTATGTGTCATCCCATCATTGCCCTTTTGCGTTTCGTTTTGATTGGGGTTTTTTAATCAGCAATCTTACTCATTATGAATTGGAGAATGATGAAAGAGTTAACAAAATTGATGTCTGTCATTAATGCACACAACTTGGCTGATGTCCTTTTCACTGTGGCCATCTCCAAGACTATTGACACAAGGCGACTATAAATGAGAGGATGTGTTTTGAAATCGTCTTCAATTTTCTTTGAAGATTATAAGAAAATTACTTTTGATTTTTGGGGAATTGTTTTGAAAAAAAATATTTTAAATGAACTGTTGTTGATTTGTTTATTGCTTTATTGCCTTTGATTATTTGTGATTAGTTTCAGATATTTGAAAAAAATGTTTCAAAATAATATGGTCTAAATTACTGTTATTATATTTGTTTCTTGTTTCCTTACCCCCGCCTTTTTTTATCTTTTCTTGTCCTTCCCTTCTCTCTCTCTGTCTGACGTATTGTCTCTGCTTTCCAGGATATGCTACCAATGTACGACAAGTACACAACAATAGAACAGAACACTGCTGCTGAAGACCCTTTGAAGCCTGTCGTGAGTCACCAGGTGCTGTGAAAGATGGTCTGAGGTTCCCCCCATTTGCCTCACGACCGTCCACAGGACAGATATCAGGACCCTGAGGACCCCGATGGGACCTCTGGCCTGCCAGTAATGGATGAACACCAAAAATCCTGAGGCCCCTGAGCAGAGTTCTGGCCTGCCAAGTGATTGTTCACAGCTGTGTCTTCAGTGACTGCTTCTAGCAGGGCCTGCCAAAGGGCGACCCAGCCTATATGCTTGCACCTGCTTCACGACAATAGACCAGGAATTTTCCCACCTCTTGGCCAGATGAACTTGCTGGGGCAACTTGGTAGCCCCCCCATGGAAAATCCTTCCTCTGCTCCACTACCACTGTGAGGCACCGAGGTTGAAGCCCCCCTACCAAGGACTGAGACTGAGACACCTGTAATTCTGATGCAGGGGTGCTGGCCTGACTGAAGCAGGATGCCTGCTGAGTGTTGCCTACAGATGTGCCTACAGGACCTAGACTGGTTTCCCCCAGAAAGCAGTCCTGAAACAGTGGGTCCCACTCACTGCTGATACTGACTTATCCTGCTGAGAACATGGACTGTCTGGACCCGTCTTCAATACCTTTTTCCCCCTCAGCAATTTCAATAGACTTCTTCTTCTTGATTGGATCTGTTCCCCCTCAGCCATTTCAAGATTCTGTTTCCCCCCTCAGCAATGGACTATAATAGAACCTTGAGTTCACCAGGACTTTGAGATCTTCCCAACGTGACTAGGCAAACTCTATCGGCTGGACTAAGAGGACTTAGTCTCTCCATGTTTGGTAGCTATACTCTCTCTTTCTCCCCCTCTTTTTTATTCTTTTCCTCTCCCTGATTCCTTTCAGGCATTTGCTGTGGTCATTCTATAAAGGTGCATTTCTTTGGATTGATACTGCAATCCCCTTTCCAGGTTGTCTGTTGCACTCCCAGATCAGTTAACCAACCCACCAGTTAACCAACCCCTTGGTATGAGCGGATTGTGACAATACCTTCTTTCAAGCTGCACTTGGTTCTAGTCCATAGAAGCACACTGGTAGGTAAAAGTAGACTCTAAAAGATAACATTCAAAATGTATTTCCCTTGTCTTCCCATTAAAGCAAGTGAAGAAAGCAGACAGGAGATCTTCAGATAACATGCTATGCAAATTGAAAAGATTCTGTCCTTATTTGAAGCAACTGAGGAACTCACACAATGAAATACAGTTCAGACAGATGGAAGGGTCACAGATGATGTCAAATCTGTACTTCCAATGTTTGAATGAAGCAAGATTTCTTGAAGTACAATCCTATAAAATGAAGGTGAGTTTGCAGAAGCAATTGAACTGGGTCTGCTTTATAAACACAATGTTTTCTAAGTAACTGAGGATTCAGGAAGGCAACCTTGGAATTTAAAGGATTTAGAAACATACAAATACCAAGACTGGCAGTTCATTAGCTTTAACAGTCTCTTCAAATAAGATCTATTTTTAACTTCTTCTTGTAGTAGGTCTGAAGACATTAGGAACGATGCAATAAAACAAAACAAACAACAAACCAAAACAAAACCAAAACAGCTTTCTCAAAAAGCTTGGAGAAACCAGAGAAATTATGATTTTTAGGGGTTAAGTAGTCCTTTAAAAGTTGTCTCTGGGAAAAGAGTTAAAAAACCACTAATTGACTGGGGAGTATATTCCAAACCTGTACTGAAGCATGTAAGGGACAAGAGCCTGGAATAAAACTACTATGCTGGGTTCATCTGTTAAAAGCATTCCAGAATGGTTGAAATTATCAATCACATAATGTGGGATTAAAAAAAAAAAAAAGAAAAAAAGAAAAAAGAAGAAAACATAGAGAAAAAAATATTTTGAAGATGTTTTCCCATTCCCAGATGGCATAACAACTTTATTTCATTTTGTTCCTAAGACTGATTAATAGCTTATGAAGTGTTTTACAATTGAGAGTGAGAGTGTTCACACTAACCGTACAATTTGGATGGATCTCTTTTACTTTGCACAGCAGCAGATACGGTTTAGCACTCCACAGTTCAGTCCCCGAAAGTGAATGGGTGTGGCAGATTAAACCTACCTGGCCAGTCCACCAGAATGCTTAATTATCTTGGAAAATGCTTTGCTCTATCTCATTATCTGGACATGTCTCTCTAGCTCCGCTTTGAGCTCCTTGATCTTTCATCGACAGGATGAGATCCAATTTAGCTTAGCAAGGACATAGCCTTTCAAAACCACATCTTTTATCTTCTGCATTCATCCAAGTACATTTCTACTGCAGGGAACCCTGTGGAAGATCCTAGTTGTTTTGTTTCTCAGATAGTTGTTGCATAAAAGAGCTCTTCTTTTAATTTTTTCCCTGCTAAAGGATAGGCTCTGTACTTAACTGATTGTGATGCTAACTCATTATCATCTATTCTTCAGTCGTACAGAGTAGGCAGCAAAGTTTTCTTCTGAAGACATTCATTTAAGGAGAAATGCTGAAGGTCTGACTTTACTTGCAAAGGTCACTGATTGACCGGTTGCAAAATTGTTAAGTCTAGTAAGAGCAGGAAAAGTGTGCTGTTGCTGTGCCTGTAAATGTCGTGTCAGCTGCTGTTGGGATAAAAAGCATGAGCATAAGAAAACATGGATAGAGAAGAAATTTGTTGTGATTTCTGCACAAGAGGAAGTATGAAGCACTTATTTCAGTGGCTAAGACAGTATCATCATTGGGCCAGTTCTCTTCAACATCTTTTGAACAACCTGGACACAGCACTTGAAGGAATATTAAGACAGTTTGCCAAAGACACTAAATTGGGAGGAGCTGTGAACTAACTCCCTTGAGGGCACAGAGACCTTGCCGAGAGATCTTGCCAAATAGGAGAGATGGGCAATTCTTGCTGGCTGGGAGTCTATGCACAAATCACAAAAGGGGCGGGACTGCTGGGGATGGCGTCTCAAGCTGGTTTTTTTCCAGCATCAGTCTCATTACATGGTGATGACAATGGGAAGCTGCCAGCAGCTCACGTCCCCAGCAGCAGACAAAGAACTTAATGTTACAACTGACTTGAAAAGTTTTTTGACCAATCACACAAAGCAAAAGCATATTGACAGTACTTCTATCCAATCACTATAAAGACATGTACCTGGGCTTAGAACAATGCTCGCTTCTTTCGAATAAAAGACCTGCTTGTAAGCCTTAAGATACAATGCACAGAGCTCCATTATTAAGCTTAGAACTACCTAACATCGTGCTAGATATACTTTGCTGTAGCTTAGGGAGTTATTCTAGACAAGCATTAATACACAGACCATTGTTCCATTTGTCCTTACTTTTCTACTTCTCATCTAATTTTTCTGCTGACAAACCTTATGACTACTGCTTAGCTCCAATGACAGTTCTGCTGTCTCTGAGGCCTTCCTTTTGCAGCTTTCCCAAACCCCTCTGTTTTTGAGGATTCCCACAGGCAATCACCAACCAGATGGAGTGGAACAAGGGCAAGTGCTGGATTCAGCAGCTGCAACTGGGCAATCCTGGTGGGTGTATAGACTGGGGAGGGAGCAAGAGGCTGGGAGAAGCACTGCAGAAAGGGTCCCAGGCTCCTGGCCAATGGCAAGCTGAATGTGCATCAGCAGTGCCCTGGCAGCCAGGAGGGCCAAGCCTGTCCTGGGGTGCATCAGGCACAGCATCACCAGCTGGGCAAGGGAGGGGATTGTCTTGCTCTGCTCTGCTCTGCTCTGCTCTGCTCTTCTCTGCTCTGCTCTGCTCTGCTCTGGGGCGGAATCACCTTGGTATTAGAAAGTCCTCAAATGAGGTCTACAAAGACAGGACTCAAAGAAATGGCATGCAGCTGAGTCAGGGGAGGTTTAGGTCGGGTATCAGGAAAAAGTTTTTAACCCGAGAATGGCTGGGCACTGGAAGAGTCTCTCCAGGGAGTGGTCACACCATCACAACTGTCTGAGTTTGGGACATTGCTCTCAGGCATATGGTGTGATTCTCAAGGATGGCCCCAGGCAGGGCCAGGAGTTGGACTGATGATGATCCTGATGGGGTCCTTCCAATTCAACAGATTCAACGACTCAATGGTTCTGTCCTGGCCACTCAAGGTATATTGCTTGGTCTCATCAGATTTTGATCTGCTCTTGTTGTTGGTCAGACTTTGTCTTTTGTGATAAATATCATTAGCCACTAGGGACAAAGTGCCTTTTCTCAATTTTCTCAAGCAATTGGAACATGCACCTTTGAATCCTAAAAAAGTCTTTTCTTTGAAACAACACTGTAGTGTTTTTCACTGCCCAGTAGTCTTTCCAGATCTTAAGGAGAAAGAAGGCAAAATGAGGGGACGTATTACAATGAATGATTGTCAGTTTTCCGGTTCTTTAGCAGTATATTTGTACTTCCACTATTCTTTTCTGTAAAATCATGGTTTTCTATAGTATCCAATTTTCTAGCAAGACACATTTCTGCAACTGAGCCCATCAGTCTTTGTGAAAAGATATTGTCAAAAGTACAAAACATATGACTAGGCAGTGACAAGTGAGGGAAAAAAGGAGTATGAGAAGCAGCTGCATGATACTAAAGTGAGACAAGAAGGAGGAGAAGGTGCTCCAGTTGACAGAGCAAAGAATCGCCACAGTCCCTGGAGGACATCATCATCAAGCAGGTTGTCTCCCAGCAGTCCCTGGAGAACCGTGGAGGAACACAATGGAGCTCGTGGGGAGCTCCATGCCACAGCAGGTGACTGTGCCTTGAAGGAAGCTGCAGCTTGTGGAGGGAGAGAGGGCCAGAAAAGCATCCTTGACCTCTTGGAAGAGTGGAAGAGTACGTGCAAATCTTCAACAGCTGCTAACTCTAATCTATTCTCTTTCCACTTCTTGTCTTAGGTAAGTAAGAAGACAACGCAAGAATTAGAAGCCTAAATTCTTTTGCTTGAGGCTCCCATTCTTTCTGCCATTCTCTTCCAATTTAGTTTGAAGTAAAACTCATGATAAAGTTCTTAAGGCTTGATGTTCAGGCTTTTCAGAAAATAGGGAGTGCAAATAACTCTTGTCACTGTCATTTTTTTCAGAGAAGGAAAAAAGGGAAATTACTGGTTTTCAAGGACTTACGGAAATCCATTGGTAACGGTGGTGAGACTGAAGAGTTTAATTAAACTGAAAAGAGAATGTCGTGGAGCTACCTCAGCTCTGTACAAGTTTTTTTACCAGGAAGTCTAGACTTTTAAACAGACTAAGGACACAATAGTTATCTCTGGGAATATTTTAGTATGTATAGTACATTCATCTTTAAATAGTTCTATCTGTTTGACAGTTATGACTTGGGCTTTAATTTTGATGTGAAAAGAAATATTTGTGATTCAGATCACTTCCATTTCTGAAGCATTTCAGTTGTTGACTGTTTTTGCTGTCTCCTGAGGGCGGGAAAATAGTCTTTGTACCAATACTGAAACAAACTAGATGGAAAAATTTGTTTTCCTCATTCTTTTCTGTCTATTTGAACAGGCACAGCAGCAAGACCACTGCTATGAGTCTGAGTGGCCCTTCCACTCCAGGATGACAAACTTGTAGTGGCTAGTATGTTATTTGCACCCATTTCTGATGCCGGCTGTTAACTGTTGTGCAGAAAGATCTGTCAACCTTTTTCACAGGAGGACACTTCTGAATTGCTTCACTTGTCTCTGAAGCAGAGAACTAAGCTGGCACTCCATTTCTGAGATCTTGCTGTGGTAGCCCCCAAACCCATTTCTTTCAAATGCCTTTTATTTTCAACCAAAGCACTTCATTACTTCATGATGTAATCTCTTGTTCTTAATGTTCGGGGGATTGTTTTAGACTGAGAAGAACATATTGCAGTAAGCAGGTAGAACATCTATCTTAAGCAGTATCCATCACTTGGCTTTGGTTCACGTATCATAACATCTGCAAGGCATGTCATTTACAATCAATGGATGGGCTGGGGTAACGGGCCACAGGTTTAGGAATATTTCTCCAATTAATTTTGCGTTAAAATTTAGCTCTTATCATTTCAATTGGGTCTTTATTAAAACAATCATCTATTTATTACCTGTACCACAATGACCAGTGTACCTGTACCACAGTCAACAGTGGCTGAGCATCCTACAACAATTCCAAGAAGAAGAATGGTCTGAGCCCCCAGTGCAGCACAAGAAGTCTGTCATCAAACCAGAGTCCCGCAGGCATTTTCTCAGCCTGGAGAAGAGCAGACTCCGGGCAAATTGTTAGAGCAGCTCTCCAGTAGCTGAAGACAGCCTACCAGAAGGAGGCAGGTGAGCTACACAAGGGCACGGAGCGATAGGAAAAGTGTGGATGGCTTTAAAACCTGAAGAGTATAGGTTTCCTTTGGCTATTGGGAAGAAATTCCTTGTCAAGAGGGTTGTGAGACACTAGAACATGTTGTGGGTGACCAATTCCTGGAAGTGATCAAGGCCAGCTTGAATGGGTCTTTGAGCTTAAGGCGCTCTAGTGGAAGGTGTCCCTGACAATGACATGCTGGGGAGGACGTAGGTGAATTTAAGGTCCCTTCCAAAGCCAACCATTCCATTATTCTATGGTAATCATTCTGTACAGTAGCAGTAAGAAGTTGAAATAACATATTCATGCTGAGAAACTGCTATCTAATGAGTTGAACTGTTTGGGTTTCACATTTATGTGCCATTTAGCGATACTATATCTAAAATCTACTCCTCGCTCTTTATCATACACGCAAGTATTTTATCATCTTTAACGTTTCTGACATTTGGGAATTTTCTTCCCTTCTCTCTTCCTTCCTTCCTTCCTTCCTTCCTTCCTTCCTTCCTTCCTTCCTTCCTTCCTTCCTTCCTTCCTTCCCCTTGTTCCTTCTTTACCTCTTTTTCCCTTCCTTTTCTTTCTTACTTTTTCTTTCTTTCTTTCTTTTTCTCTTTCTTTCTTTTTTTTTCTCTTTCTCTCTTTCCTTCTTTCTTTTCTTTCTTTCCCCCACTTCCTTCCTTCACTGCCTTCCTCCCACTATGTCCTTCTTTCTGCCACGTCCTTCTGCCACTTCCTTCCCTCCCTCCCTCCACTTTGATGTTAATTTGCAAACTGTCAAGTAGTTACAGGAAATTACTCTTCTTTAAATATCATTTTGAAGCTTAGAAATGAATAACAAAATTGTGTCAAAACAGGGCATTTAAAAGCCATCTGAAAGTGAGAACTAGCTATTGAAAAGACAAAAATACAAAAATGAAATGATGGAGTGGATGGTTTTAAGGGATATTCTTTGTATGGCTTTGATACAAAGGAGGATCTCAATTTTTACACCTTCGAAAAACACATCTTGAAACTTACTACTTTCCGTGACAAAAATATTTCCAAAACAAGGAAATTGATTTATGCAGATGAAAATATCATCTCCCAAATAGTCATCATCAAGTCCAAAATTACCTTGCTTTTACATAGTAAGCTTTATGGAGATTTCTATTCTCACACAAACAAAGAAGAATCTCTCAAATGACTAGAAAATTTTTAAAAGCAAAATAACCTTGAAGAAAAAAGATCCAAAAAAGAGCAGGGAATTATATACGTCCACACTTGTTACATGTTGGTTACTAATATTGGCTCTAGTTTGTTGGCGAGTACACTTCCCATTCACGCACGCACGCACCCCTCTTCCTCCTGCACACAGATGTGTGATATTGGGTCTCAAAGAATGGACTATTTGCTCTTAGATAGGTTTTGGTTCTCAAAGTCAAAGCGTAGTCTTCCTGGCTCTATTACCAGGATTTTGTTCCGGGAAGGGAATGTGCTTGTGCCTGTTAGAAATGGGGAGGAGGGGACAGAAAGCAAAGCCATTTGAAGACAACCTGCAGCAGAACTAAGAACGAAGGGTGCTTCTTGACTGCACAGCAAAAGAAATATCGGGAGTAAAATGGAGGAAAACTTGAGGTGCTGATAGAGTTTCTCCTTGTGACAGCTTTCAAACGTACAGAAAACAGCACGTCCTCATTCTCCTGCCTTTTCAATTCACATTAACATTGGAAGAAAAGGGGTTTTGGACAACTTTCTTTTGCTTCTTGCTAAACACTCTGCTGACACTAAGTGCAACTTCCAGAAAAAGATCAAGGATGCTTTTTGTACTGGGACAGTTTCTCCTTGCGAGACATAGTAGAAAAGCTTTTTGCTAAGATGTAGGCGACAAGAGAGACGCAGATTCAGAGATACGGAGCTCTCCGAAGGTAAGGGCTTCTCGCGGGCGACTTTCCGCAGAAGCCGTGCTCCGACCGGCACAATGCTCGGTTCAAAGAAGCCGCTTCTTGGCCTCCGGGAGACGGAGGGAGCGGCAGCTTCTAAAAGGCGAAGATACAAGCCGCCTAATACCAGCATAACCTGAGCACCTTTCAAACAAATAGAAAAGACTACTTTACCACTCTCCTGCCTTTTCCATTGATATTATATTGGAAAAGAAGGAGTTTTGGACAACTATCTTTTCCGTCTTGCAAAACCCTTTGCAGAGCTCCGTGCATATTTAGAAAATTATTTTGGATGTTTTCTAGACTGGCAGAGTTTCTCTTTGCAAGATACGGTAGAAAATCTATCTGCTGAGTGTTGAAAGACAAGAACTGAAGAAGACGGAGATAGGCAGCTCTCCGAAGCTACGTGCCCGTCCACGGCGTATTTCGACCAAAACCGCTCTCAGGAGATCCCTGCGCTCGGCACAATGCTCTGTGCGCAAAGCAGACACTTCTTCGCCTCCGGGAGACGGAAAAAACGGCAGCTGCCCCAAGGCGAAGATGCAAGCCGCACTACGCAGGCACAGTGTGGGCAGCATTCAGACTTAGAGAAAACAGAATTTTACCACTCTCCTGCCTTTTCCATTGATATTATATTGGAAAAGACCGAGTTTTGGACAACTATCTTTTCCGTCTTGCCAAACTCTTTTCAGACCTCCGTGCAAGCTTTAGAACATGATTTTGGATGTTTTCTTTACTGGCAGAGTTTCTCTTTGCAAGATATGGTGGAAAACTTTCTGCGGAGTGTTGAACGACAAAAAACGAAGAAGACGCAGATACGCAGCTCTCCGAAGCTAAGTGCCGGTACCGGGCATCATTCGGCTCAAACCGCTCTCAGGAGCTCCCTGCACTCGGCACAATGCTCTGTGCGCAAAGCAGACGCTTCTTCGCCTCCGGGAGACGGAGAGAGCGGCAGCTTCTAAAAGGCGAAGATGCAAGCCGCACCACTCAGGCACAGTGTGGGCAGCATTCAGACTCAGAGAAAACAGTACTTTACCACTCTCCTGCCTTTTCCATTGATATTATATTCGAAAAGACCGAGTTTTGGACAACTATCTTTTCCGTCTTGCAAAACTCTTTGCAGACCTCCGTGCAAGCTTTAGAACATGATTTTGGATGTTTTCTTTACTGGCAGAGTTTCTCTTTGCAAGATAATGTGGAAAAGCTTTTTTCCTGAGTGCTGAACGACAAGAACCGAAGAAGACGGAGATACGCAGCTCTCCGAAGCTAAGTGCCGGTCCACGTCTTCTTTCGGCAGAAGCCACTCTCAGGAGCTCACCGCGACGCAAGCAATGCTCTGTGTGCGAAGAAGCCGCTTCTTCGCCTCCGGGAGACAGAGAGAACGGCAGCTTCCCAAAGGCGAAGATGCAAGACGCACCACGCAGGCACAGTGTGGGCAGCATTCAGACTCAGAGAAAACAGTACTTTACCACCATCCTGCCTTTTCCATTGATATTATATTCGAAAAGACCGAGTTTTGGACAACTATCTTTTCCTTCTTGCAAAACTCTTTGCAGACCTCCGTGCAAGCTTTAGAACAAGATTTTGGATGTTTCCTATACTGGCAGAGTTTCTCTTTGCAAGATATGGTGGAAAAGCTTTTTTCCTGAGTGCTGAACGACAAGAACCGAAGAAGACGGAGATAGGCAGCTCTCCGAAGCTAAGTGCCGGTCCACGTCTTCTTTCGGCAGAAGCCACTCTTAGGAGCTCACCGCGACCGACCCAATGCTCTGTGTGCGAAGAATCCGCTTCTTCGCCTTCGGGAGACTCGGCCAGCGGCAGCTGCCCAAAGGCGAAGATGCAAGCCGCACCACGCAGGCACAGTGTGGGCAGCATTCAGACTTAGAGGAAACAGTACTTTACCACTCTCCTGCCTTTTCCATTGATATTATATTCGAAAAGAACGAGTTTTGGGCAACTACCTTTCCGTATTGCAAAACTCTTTGCAAACCCCCGTGCAAGTTTAGAAAATTATTTTGGATGTTTTCTATACTGGCAGAGTTTCTCTTTGCAAGTTTTGGTGGAAAAGCTTTTTGCTGAGTGTTCAGCAGCAAGACACGCAGATGACGTAGATATGGAGCTCTCCCAAGAAAATGCCGGTCCCGGGCATCTTTCGGAACAAACCGCTCTCAGGAGCTCCCTGCCCTCGGCACAATGCTCTGTGCGCAAAGAAGCCGCTTCTTCGCCTCCGGGAGACGGAGAGAACGGCAGCTTCTAAAAGGCGAAGATGCAAGCCGCACCATTCAGGCACAGCGTGGGCAGCATTCAGACTTAGAGAAAACAGTACTTTACCACTCTCCTGCCTTTTCCATTGATATTATATTCGAAAAGACCGAGTTTTGGACAACTATCTTTTCCTTCTTGCAAAACTCTTTGCAGACCTCCGTGCAAGCTTTAGAACATGATTTTGGATGTTTTCTTTACTGGCAGAGTTTCTCTTTGCAAGTTTTGGTGGAAAAGCTTTCTGCTGAGTGTTGAGCAGAAGACACGCAGAAGACGTAGATATGGAGCTCTCCGAAGAAAATGCCGGTCCGTGGCATCTTTTGGCTCAAACCTCTCTCAGGAGCTCCCTGCGCTCGGCACAATGTTTTTCGCGAAGAAGCCGCTTCTTCCCCTCCGAGTGACAGAGAGAACGGCAGCTGCCCAAAGGCGAAGATGCAAGCCGCACCACGCAGGCACAGGGTGGGCAGCATTCAGACTTAGAGAAAACAGTACTTTACCACTCTCCTGCCTTTTCCATTGATATTATATTCGAAAAGACCGAGTTTTGGACAACTATCTTTTCCGTCTTGCAAAACTCTTTGCAGACCTCCGTGCAAGCTTTAGAACAAGATTTTGGACGTTTTCTATACTGGCAGAGTTGCTCTTTGCAAGATATGGTGGAAAAGCTTTTTTCCTGAGTGCTGAACGACAAGAACCCAAGAAGACGGAGATAGGCAGCTCTCCGAAGCTAAGTGCCGGTCCACGTCTTCTTTCGGCAGAAGCCACTCTCAGGAGCTCACCGCGACGCAAGCAATGCTCTGTGTGCGAAGAATCCGCTTCTTCGCCTCCGGGAGAGTCGGCCAGCGGCAGCTGCCCAAAGGCGAAGATGCAAGACGCACCACGCAGGCACAGGGTGGGCAGCATTCAGACTCAGAGAAAACAGTACTTTACCACTCTCCTGCCTTTTCCATTGTTATTATATTCGAAAGGAACGAGTTTTGGACAACTAGCTTTCCTTCTGGCAAAACTCTTTTCAGACCTCCGTGCAAGTTTAGAAAATGATTTTGGATGTTTTCTATACAGGCACAGTTTCTCTTTGCAAGATATGGTGGAAAAGCTTTCTGCTGAGTGTTGAAAGACAAGAACCGAAGAAGACGGAGATAGGCAGCTCTCCGAAGCTAAGTGCCGGTCCCGGGCATCTTTCGGCTCAAACCGCTCTCAGGAGCTCCCTGCACTTGGCACAATGCTCTGTGCGCAAAGAAGCCGCTTCTTCGCCTTCGGGAGACTCGGCCAGCGGCAGCTGCCCAAAGGCGAAGATGCAAGCCGCACCACGCAGGCACAGTGTGGGCAGCATTCAGACTTAGAGAAAACAGTACTTTACCACTCTCCTGCCTTTTCCATTGATATTATATTCGAAAAGACCGAGTTTTGGACAACTATCTTTTCCGTCTTGCAAAACTCTTTGCAGACCTCCGTGCAAGCTTTAGAACAAGATTTTGGATGTTTTCTTTACTGGCAGAGTTTCTCTTTGCAAGATAATGTGGAAAAGCTTTTTTCCTGAGTGCTGAGCGGCAAGACACGCAGAAGACGGAGATACGCAGCTCTCCGAAGCTAAGTGCCGGTCCACGTCTTCTTTCGGCAGAAGCCACACTTAGGAGCTCACCGCGACCGACCCAATGCTCTGTGTGCGAAGAAGCCGCTTCTTCGCCTCCGGGAGACTCGGCCAGAGGCAGCTTCCCAAAGGCGAAGATGCAAGCCGCACCACGCAGGCACAGCGTGGGCAGCATTCAGACTTAGAGGAAACAGTACTTTACCACTCTCCTGCCTTTTCCATTGATATTATATTCGAAAAGACCGAGTTTTGGACAACTATCTTTTCCTTCTTGCAAAACTCTTTGCAGATCTCCGTGCAAGATTAGAAAATGATTTTGGATGTTTTGTAGACTGGCAGAGTTTCTCTTTGCAAGATATGGTGGAAAAGCTTTCTGCTGAGTGTTGAACGACAAGAACTGAAGAAAACGGAGATAGGCAGCTCTCCGAAGCTAAGTGCCGGTCCCGGGCATCTTTCGGCTCAAACCGCTCTCAGGAGCTCCCTGCACTCGGCACAATGCTCTGTGCGCAAAGAAGCCGCTTCTTCGCCTTCGGGAGACAGAGAGAACGGCAGCTTCCCAAAGGCGAAGATGCAAGCCGCACCACGCAGGCACAGTGTGGGCAGCATTCAGACTTAGAGAAAACAGTACTTTACCACTCTCCTGCCTTTTCCATTGATATTATATTCGAAAAGACCGAGTTTTGGACAACTATCTTTTCCGTCTTGCAAAACTCTTTGCAGACCTCCGTGCAAGTTTAGAACATGATTTTGGACGTTTTCTATACAGGCACAGTTTCTCTTTGCAAGATATGGTGGAAAAGCTTTCTGCTGAGTGTTGAACGACAAGAACCGAAGAAGACGGAGATAGGCAGCTCTCCGAAGCTAAGTGCCGGTCCCGGGCATCTTTCGGCACAAACCGATCTCAGGAGCTCAGCACGCGGGCACAATGCTCTGTGCGCAAAGAAGCCACTTCTTCGCCTCCGGGAGACGGAGAGCACGGCATCTTCCCAAAAGCGAAGATGCAAGCCGCACCACACAGGAACAGTGTGGGCAGCATTCAGACTTAGAGAAAACAGTATTTTACCACTCTCCTGCCTTTTCCACTGATATTATATTCGAAAAGAACGAGTTTTGGACAACTAGCTTTCCTTCTTGCAAAACTCTTTGCAGACCTCCGTGCACGTTTAGAAAATGATTTTGGATGTTTTCTATACTGGCAGAGTTTCTCTTTGCAAGATATGGTGGAAAAGCTTTCTGCTGAGTGTTGACAGACAAGAACTGAAGAAGACGGAGATAGGCAGCTCTCCGAAGCTAAGTGCCGGTCCACGGCTTCTTTCGGCACAAGCCGCTCTAAGGTGCTCACCGCCACCGGCACAATGCTCTGTGCGCGAAGAACTCGCTTCTTCGCATCCCGGGAACTGAAAGAAGAAGCATAAGCTTAAGACGCCATTGCCTCAATTGTGTACAGGTTTGGGCGCTCCTCTCGATTAATTGTGCCATTCCTGACAGCAGGTGTCGCTGTTGGTCAAGCTTTGAGTATGCTTAATAAGTTGCGATGCTGGGTGGTCAACCAACTCAAGGTAAGATCAGCGATTTTAAATCAGGTTCTCACTGGTGTCAATACCATTAGTCATTGCACACTACAAAATAATGCTGCTCTAGCTTTCTTGTTAGCACATGGGCAAGAATGTGAGGATTTTGAAGGAATGTGTTTTTTGAACCTCTCTAACCATTCTGCAGTCATTTACTGGAAACTCAAACAAGGCCAAGATAACATGAAGAAATTGATTGGGAATGAGAGGGTTACGCATGAATGGTTTGAGAGATGGGAAACAACTCGATGGTTGGAAGATCTTGTCAAGGGAACTTTGTTGTTACTAGTAGTCATTATTATATTGCTTCTTGGTATTCCATGCATCATGAAACTGGTGAGCCTCTTGGAAGTAAATACAGTGAAAAGGGTTTAGCTGGTGCAAGACAAAGAAGGGGGAAATTGTAGCAATGTAGCTGAACCTCTTAGACTAAAGGGTGCACCAGCCATCCAGCTGGAATATGTTCTCAGAATTTTCTCAGAGCCCTCTGGAATTCGTCAAGGTTACTAAGACATAAGCCGTGCTAAAAGAAGAAAGAGAAGCTGAGAAACCAAATTCCAAGACTACAAGAACTCGATAACAGGGGGCAGCAAAGCGCCTGGACTGTAACCAAACGTATCTTCTGAGAGGTGCACAGAGAATGCGTGGACATAACAAAGGCACCAAGATAAAAATGCGGGCCTAGCGCGTGCAGAGATTTAGAATGTGTAAGTGCATCATGTCAACAATCAACGGCTTCTGCTTAATCCTCTTGCTCCGTTGTCCTGGAGTCCTGAATTTCCCACAAGGAAAGCCCTTCTAAAAGGGCTCTGATTTTAATGATAGTTGCTGTCTAGACGATGAATAATGGGACTAGTTCTTTCAAATCCTTCCCTCGCTGACATCTGTAAGTTTCATCTTTTCCTGATTGTACTGGTGGCTATACATTAGTTAGGACTAGAAAGGAATGAGTTTTAGGGATATGTTGCAAGGAAATAAGTAGCTCTGCTTCCATTTCCATTGTCTAAGAAGAATTCTGGTTAATTTTGGACTTTTCATAGACCTCTGACTAGATTGCATTTGTCTTTGATTGAGCCCGTAAATTTTAGGCTACTAGGCTTGACCAATGAATAGAAAAGGGAAAGTCACACAGCTTAGGTGGTTCTCTTGTCAACAACTTCTCAATAGTAGGGCGATTTCTGTCCTCAAGTTTGTTACTTCAGTTAGCAGATTATGCTCACTCCAAAAGAAGGTGAGAAGTTTGTTACCCTAATTATTCCTGCTTCTTGGTGACTCTTTTGTATGACTGGATTCTGTATTATTGGAGTTTGTTATAAAAAGTTGGATTAAATTGCGTGCGTCCGCTCTTGGGGGAAACAGTATTTAGCCAATAACATCTAGGCTTTTATCGACCTGAGATTGTCTGAACGGACCGGACGCTTTAAACACAGTAATTCCAATTCCACAGCTAGTTCCAGTTCCATTTTTAGACTCGACAAACCGAATGGTAAACCTGCACCAGTAGGGAGGGACATTGGACTTTCTCCTTTTTAGAGAGAAACTAATGAAAAAGTTTCAGCAGAATCATAACAGGCTGTAAAATAAGAAAAGCATCATGGAAAGAGGCCAATCCTATCCTCTTAGTATTGCTAGTTGTGACTGGACATGAATGAAATATGTCAACTCTGTGTTCCTGGATATCACATCAGTAACAGCTACTTCAGCCGCTGTAGTTTGTCTCCTAAAGCTAAGAACAGAATCCAAAGAATTGTGATTCCATGGTCCCAATTCACCCTGTGATGGTGACAGGTGAAAAAGGAGTGGAAGGTGCGCGGGTAAATTAACTTGGATGGCCTATCTAAATCAGCAGCCACTGATTTCCTGAAAACTTCAACAGGTCAGTTGACCTGTTGGGATTCTTTTAATCCATGGTCATGTTTTTCTTGGGATTCTTGTAACCTTTCCCCATTCGTTCAGCCTTTGCCCTCAAGCCTTTGCTGACATTTCAAGTATCTCGACAAGCTGGAAATGTGTTGTCTTTCTTTATCATGTCATAATTCCCTTCAAAGGCTTGTTTGCCTCAAGTCTTATTTTTGCTGGTTTTCTGCTAGTTCATTGTCAGAGGGCAGCAGGTGCTTTGTAAGAGCAAGTACACAATCCTATAGCTTGCTTTTCTTTTGATTTGGCCTGTCTAGAAAACTGAATGACTGAACATTTCCGACAGAATTTTCTCTCCCCATTATGTTTCCCTGGAAGGGCAGATGCAAATCATCTACTTGAACTCTTGGCACGGAAGAAAGTAGTGGTTTGCTGCTGCATATAGGTAGAAGCTTACAAAAGGAAGGCCTTGGGCTGAGGCCCGATACTTTGGCTAAGTAGAAAAGGACTATGGGAAGGTGAGGCTGCTGAATCAGAGGTAGATCAACAAGTTCTAGAATCGTCACGTGTTCACGGTGTGGTGTATGATGGTTGGTTGAATGAATTTTGTTATGGCTTAAAGCTGTGGAACTGATAAAGGCCTGAGTGCTTCAAAAGCCTGGTTTTTGCAAAAAAGCAGCTCTCCTCTGCACCTGCCTGGGGACTCTGCATCACTACGGACCCTCACTCCCAGTTTGCCAAGGAGATGATCGGTAGGAATGTTGCAGAGCTGCTGTGTCCATATGAACGGAATGGCAAAGAGTGAAGCGGTGGGTATTTTTGGGCTTTAATACAATGCTGCTGCA
This sequence comes from Agelaius tricolor, assembly GCF_023055355.1. Classification (NCBI taxonomy): domain Eukaryota; kingdom Metazoa; phylum Chordata; class Aves; order Passeriformes; family Icteridae; genus Agelaius; species Agelaius tricolor. Next base: position 941,845 of record NW_027269288.1, read on the forward strand.
TTGGTGCCAGTTTAGTCGGTTTTCCATCAGTGGCCTTTCTGTCTAGAAGTACACTGCCCAGTCTTCCTAGCATGTGATGCCATTTCCTTCCTGTTGTTTTAATACCTTCCTTCAGTTGAAAGGATGATACAATCTTTACATTTTGAAGATCCCGGTTAGGAAACACTATGCCAGAGGAGTCATTGCTCCCTTTTCTTCTGCCTCCTTTGTAATTTTCAGAGACTCATTTCAAATTTCTGCTAATGTCGAGAAGAATACTGAGACTACTCAGCAGGGTTGAGGCTCTCAGCTGCTTCCCTCTTTCATACTGCTTCATACTGTATGTGACTTAATGGCCTGGTTTTGTCATCCGCATTTTGCTGTGATCTGTGAACACAAAAAGAAGTCTTTGTTTTTTGCAAGAACTACCCCTAGGAGGATTTGTGTTCATTTTGATTTCTACGGTGTTAGCCTGGTTGCAGAAAAAAAGGAGATTGTACCCTCTTCTTTTGCTCTCATTCCCTCCTCTCTGCTTTGCATGTCCTAGTTAATCTACTGCCATGACTCATTTGGCATCATCTCATTGTGCAAATTCTGCACAGTTGCATGGACTTACAAATGCCAGGTGCCAAGGAGCTAATATAACCATTCAAAGATTAAAGAATTGTAGGGCTGGGCAAGTTCAGCTGCTGAAACTGTAAGTGGTTAAGTCATGCCATATGAAAGAGACAGAGCAAAGCAGTTCATCTAGGACTTTGAACTGGACACCTCTGAGAATAACAGCTTGACAGCAATGACACAGCCATCTTCCTAGCTGTATTTCAGAAAGAGAAAAGGGACACCTTCAATGGTTAAGATGTTTGGCATGAGAAAACAGCAAGAAATGTAGCACAAAATACTTGAGCCAGATAAAGTGCGTTTTTCTCGTGAGAATTTTGCAGTTGCTCTTTCTTGTCTGTGCCTTTACTTTTCACAGAAGACAGGGAGGGCGTTTAATTATTATTGTTCTTTTGTTTTCTATTCTTGGCCTCCCTCTTTCCACCTGCCATTAACAATTTTGCCTTTCTTGACTGGCTTGTCTTTCTTTACTTCTAGAAGGTTACATGAGGTCCTCCAACCTTGTCATAAACATTCGCAGACAGTGGAAAGGAGTAGAAGGTACATCTAAATGCACAAAACAGACCCAGAAAAATAGAGGTTTTTTACAGTCTTCTGTGAGAACAAGATATCTTTGAACGGAGTAATGCTTTAACTTTTAGTCCACTCATTACTATTATTACAAGTGTTTGGCCTTTAGTACATAGCCTTTGAAGTCATCCAGCCCAATATTTTTGGCTAATTTTGTTTTAGTTCTCTCGGGGACTTTGTTTCTTAAGGAATAGTCCAGAGCGAGAGCGTCCACGGTAGAGTTATGCTGCCATAATAAAAGCGTCGTAAATTCTGGTACAGTTTGTGCTGGTAATAGGTCTAGGAAAGAAAGGTTTTACATCTTTTTTGACTTTCAAATGTAACCATTATTTGAAACAGTTAAGAGTTGGGCTTTCCCCCCCTCCAAAATACTTCTCTCTGGAATGTTGCTCAGGGATTACACATAAAAGCTCACCCTGTAAAATATGTTGCGGATAATCTGCAGTAAGCGCAGCTTAGCAGCTAGAGATGATTATGTGGGTTAAATGACATTCCTTCTGCGGTGATGGAAACTCTGTCTACGCAGACATACTCAACAAAAGTTACCATGGCTTAGCTCCTCTCCTAAACTTCATGTGCATTTTAAAACTTTCCAAGAAGGTGAATTCAAGCTCCTTCAGTGCTCTCTGCTGGAGTCCCAAGAAAATATCAGTGTGCTTTTTGTCATTTACAGCTGTCATTGCTTAGCTCTTGAACATGAGACTCTCTCATGACTGATGAAAGTTGTCTAGTTAAGAGCGGGTCAAAGACACGCTCCTGCTCTAGAAGGAGATGAGAAGGTTTCTGCAGTCTTTGTCATCTCTACTGCTTGTGATTTCTAGACAAAACCAGTGGGAAGTTTTCTGAAGGCAGTCCAGAAGCTGGCAATATGGACAGCTTACAACCAAACACTTGCTGAACTGCTACCATGGTGATACCAGGAAGGACTTAAAAAATTTAAACAGGCAAACAAAGTAGTTGGAAGGAAAAGAACATTAACCATTATTCCATGCTTCTAATATATCCTCCTTTAAGTCATCATTTTCATGCAGTTTAACGGCTTGCCTTGGTATCCCTCAAAAGGAATCTGAGACAGAGTAAGCTTTTGAATGCAGTAGATGTGACACATGCAGGCCAAGTTGCCTTTGTTGACATCAAATGCCAGTTATGCTTGAGCTACCCTTTGCTTAAGGTACTTCGCTTACACTAAGAATTTTACTCATCATTGAGCAAATTTTGCTGTCATGATTGAGTAAATTTTATTCATGATAGAGTGAATTTTACTGTCACTCAGAATTTTACTATCATGATTGGCATTGAAACTTTTCAAGGAAAGCTCTGGATAGCAATGTTTGTGAAAAAACAGTATTTTATCTCCTGTATTTGTGTGAAGCAGGTAAGCCTTTTGCTGTCACCAGTGTTGCTTACCCTTTCATGTCATATCCCTCTTCATATCCATATTCTGCTGAAGGCTTATTAATCTACTTTAAAATTGGCACGTGGAATAAGACTCCTTTTCCTTTTTGAAAGCTAATGTCATTTGACCTACTGACAGTAAATAATTCATTAATTGTAAGTCCCCAGCTAGCATCTTTTACGCATATTCTAACCTTCTAAAGAAGTAACAAAACCACTCTCCAATACTTGACTTTCTTAAGCACACAAAATGCTTCCCTCCTTTGCAGTTGGCATCTGTAAAATGAACCACATCTCTGCAGTATTTTAACGTGCACCATATTTAACCAAGTAATTCAAAAGAAATAAAAAGCAGCCCCTTCGATTTGGAAATATTTTTGAATTGTTTTTGAATATACAAAACATACCCTTACCGTACGCATTGCATGCAGATTTAATCGTCGTGAAAGCAAACCCTATGTTTCTGTTCGGATAGCACCGTTTTCCAGTTTCCACAATTGTTCTTGGCACAGTTTTCTACTTATGTGACTGTTAGGACACTCACAGGTACTTCTAAGGTACTGTAGTAAGCGGAGAAGGAGGAGAGGTTGTGCCTTATTTCTGGCTTCCTTTGGTTTTCTTTTTGGTTTTCTTCCTCTTGCTCTTTTTCATGTCACCTTTCTAGATACTGTGATTTAGATTTGCAGTTTACTAAGCTGTGTTTTCTGTCTGGAATTCTTTGAAATTCCGAGAGGAACCCCACCGGTAAATATGCATCTTTTTATGATTTGCTAGCTACATAGAAAATCTTCCTGCTGCTCTAAAAGGCTTTTATTTGATATGCATTTTTATCACCATTCCAATGAAAAGAAAAGTTCCTCTATTCACTGCTTTTGTACTGGATTCAGTTCAATGTGCGCTAACGGTGCAAAAAAGTCCTGCTGGAAGAAAGGAGCTGCATACCAATTGACCAAGACATGTGCTACAAGGGTCTTGGAAAGGTTCAAAGTTTCTCTACCTTTCTGGCAGTCTGTCTTCACAGCAGGACTTGATGAGGGATTTTGCTGGCGTTTCTTTGACAGAAAGCAATAACAAAGCAAGCAAAATGGAGCAGCAGAAGAAGATAGCAGCAAAAGGTACATTATCCCCTCTGTTATTTATCATTGTCGAAAGAGATTTTTTCTCGCCATGTTACATCAAATACCTTAGTAGAGCTAAAGACTAGAAAAACGCAGCTCTGTTCTGGTTCATTAAAAGCAGAGCCATCTGTGGACAGAAGTGCCCAGCGTGATGCTGGGAACTCCTAGCTGGTTTCAGGACGCTGTCTGGAGAACGGCATTTTCGGTGGGCTTTACTAGCGTGTCTGTAAGGAGGGGGAGTTTATGTGCAGCTTTGAGCCCTGAGAGTGCCATAGGCAAAGAGATCCATCGTGTAGCTCTCTGACCAGCCACAGCACACTGAGGCATGATGGATTACTCCCAGAGTTCACGTGGTAGAAAGGTTTTCTGCCCCTGTGAAGGATGACACATCCATTTTCTTGAATAGAGCCATTCTGTATGTTACAATGGTAACTTGAATTCATCAAGTTTGTGCTATTTGTACAATGGCAGTGAGCTTGGATTCTTAAGCTTCTCGTGTTTGATCTGTTTCCTGTTTCAGTAAATAGCAAAACTTCCAAGGACTGCAGCGACAAGAAGATGAAGCTGCTAGTGTATTTCAACTGTTTGCCTAATAAAATGGTGATTTTTGCACATATTCGCAATGGAAATTTACGGTACCGAAACACCAGCTCTGCTCAGGGCAATTCTGAAATTGACTTGAGCTCTTTTCCCTGTTTCTTAGCAGGTGAACTGAGATACTTCTAGCTTCCAAGGCAAGGCATTTGACAGCAGCTTCAAAAAGGCCCAGGCTGTTGGATGAAAAGGTGAAAAAACTGAGGGAAATGGGGGGAAATTTCACTTCTGGTTTATGTCATAGATTCAGCCAGATGATCAACAAGCATTAGTTTTATGAGGTACCAGCGTAGTCTTTCACTCTTGCAGATCCCCAAAAGCTTAACCATCCAGCAGCTTCTTCCTTGCAACAAGTGCCACAGCCAAAAGCCAGGCCTGGCCGTCACCTTCTCCTCGCAGCCTACAAACTCTGCCAAACGTACCGGTGCTTCTCACTTTCCTTCTCAGCTACATGGACAAGCACATCCTCTCCATGTCATCGAGTCCTTAGTGAAACCAAACAGCGGTTCACCTTCAAACAGCTCAGTGTGCCAGGACAGAAAGATTTCACTGGCCTGTCCCCTTGCTTTTTCCTTGCAGCCTTTTATTTTCAGAGCACACACCGAGGCATTGCACTTTGCTTCTCAGCTGAGTGCATTGCCATATTGCTAGAGTCCCACACGTCCATCTCCTTCTCGCACTAACTGCTTCTGTTGAAACATGCTGATGTGATGTGCTTTCCTGCTCAGCTATTCACACAGTCACATTCTATGTCCTGCTTGCAGTCTGAATCTAAAAGGAGACGTTTCTGACTATGTCTCACAGACACAGATGGACCAGGATGAAAAGGTTGCTTGGACCTTGCCACTTACGTTCGAAAACATCCATTCACTCCACAATCAAGAGACACCTTTCTTTGCTTTACATCCTGCAAACTTCACTCACACACACACACACACACACACACACACACACACACACAGACACGAGAGCTACGCACTTTCTTTCTTTCTTTCTTAGCTGCACACACTCACCTATTTCCCACCTTGACCTCTCTACCACTTCTCCTTCGGCCTTGCTGTGCATGGACATTTCCTGTTAAGATACCCATTGTGTTGCCTATCCCTCCCCCACATTGCCTTGCCTTTCCTACCCAATCTTGCATTTCCTTGTCATTGCTGACAATTCCTTTCTTTTCCCTTGCCTTCCTGACCCATGCATGTCCTTCCCTTGCCCTTCATACCAACCCAGTGCCTTGTAGTGACTTGCTCACCTATCCTTCTTTTCCTTCCCATTTGTCCAGCTCCAATCTTTCATTTCCTTCTCCTTCTAGGACTCTTATTGCCTTGTTTCCGTCTCTTTTGTGTTGCCTGGCAAAGCCACCACTTGTCTGGCCTTGTCCTTGAACCCCTTCCTTGCCTTGCATTGCCTTGCTCACCAGTCCCCCACCTGGAATTCACCACCTCTCTTCTTGTGGAATCTCTTCAACATGCATTGCCCTGCCTGCTTCTCCTAGGATTCTCCAGGCTTCCACTGGCTATTTTTTCTCAAGGCCCAGCGTTTCAGGAGCTTGTGAGAGGAAGCCTGGAGGAGGCCACGTGCAAGCACACCTATCTGTCCTGACAGCTTTCTTCTGACATCTATGCTTCCATGTCTTGAATTTTGGACACAAAGTTCATCTTTCACCCTTGGGCTTCTGGGGCAGAATGACAGTTCTTTGGCATACAAAGGAAAGCAGGCAACCCAAGTGTCTTAGGTGCAGATTAGACATGACCCACGCAAGATCAAGGCTGGACAGAGCGGTCCGTCCGGGCCGCTTTTGTGTACCAGCAGTCTTTGAATGGACCTGCCACTTGCCTTGCATTGGGCAACCAACCAGTTTCCTGGCCATGCCCTGCTCATTCTCCATTGCTTTGCATTCCCTTGCATACCCATGCCTCACATTTGACCTGCCTGCAGTTTTCCTACAGGGCTTGGCCTTGCCTAGCCCTTCCAGTTACCATTACCTCCTATGCCCAGCCTTGCCTCTAACTTCTGGCACTTGTCTCACCTACCACTCCATTTGCTTTCCCCTCACGGCTTCAGTCTTGCCAACCTGTCCCTTGACTTGCCTACAATTGCCTACACTTGCTTTGCATTGCCTTACCTGCATGGAAGGCAAGGCAAAGAGTGGTAGACAAGGCAAAGCAAAGCCAGGAAGTTATTGGAAGGGCTAGGCAAGGCAGACATAGGCAAGCAAGCAAAGCTAGGGTAGGGTAGGCTAGGAAAACTAGGCATGGTACTGGAGGCAAGGCAAAGCCAAGTGACTTGGAGTGCCTTTCCTTGCTTGGGAAGTAAAAGATACGGTGGCAATGTGTGTAGGGCTGATGATAAGGTATCGTGGGAAGGTATAGTACAGCAAGACATTTCTGTCCTGGTCCTTTCTGTGTAGGAGCCATTGTTGGACAGAGTCAGTACCGGACGTGGTATGCAACTTTTGCTTGGTAAGCTCCTGAAGGAGAACAGCAATGCTTTCTCATGGGAAGGAAAGAACTTAGCCCCAGTGTTGGAGGTGCAGATAAGAAGCTGTGTCGTGCAGCTTAAGGGTGGCAGCGACTTTCTATCTGGGCATATTTGGTGTGGAAGCACTGACTCAATTTGTACAATCATGGAGTCGGTATCCATCTTTGGAAGGCAGTCTCCTTCCTGCAAGAATCCATTTGGCATGTGTTTTCCACTTTCTCAAGGCAGCCTTCTTGAAATTCTGCCAGCACACTTCTTTTGGACAAGGTAAAGAGCTGCGCTGGGTCTTGGTGTGCAGCCTAGCTAGTGCCCCGCACAGGTAATGCCCAATAACAGTGGTCTGACACCTTTGTAGAGGATCAGGCCCTGGATGCTTTGGATTTTGGAGGAGGGGATGCCATTTCTTTTGAGATGGGCTTCTAGTTCCTCCTCCCTTTGGCAAAGTTTGGGTGGCCACTTTGGGTGGTCTCAGTGAATTGAAAGGCTTTTCCCAATAGGCAGTTCTCTGGGTTGTTGAACTGTCAGTGGCAATGCAGAGGCCAGGCCAGGCCTCTGCAGGACAGGTTTTTGTCCCTTGTAGCTTTAGGGACTGTGTGAGCAGTCCCTGGTGCCATCCCATTTGGATCCTGACTCTGAGAGATTGAAGGCTTACGGTGGTACCTAGAGCTGAGAAGGAAAGTGGCGATAGCAGGGTGCACGTTTATAGTTTGATGGGTGCAATTGAAATTGTAGGCAGCAAAGAGCTTTCTCCACCAACAGTGTTGCGAGCTCGGCCGACATTTTCAAGTTTGTTACCAGGCTCTGTGAGAGAGAAAAAGTTTGTTAGGGCAGAAGATCTGGTGTCGGCCTTTGAGTGTGGGGCAAAGAAGAGTATCCACTTGGAAGGGGAAGATCGGTGAAATCTTTTTGTCCTGACACAGTTGATTGGAGAGCAGGGACGTTTCTGACTTGGCTGGATCCTGGGGGTGGTTGTGAGCTGGGCTCGGTGCGAAGCTTCAAAATAAAAGGCAATTGCAGCATGGCCTCTTCATTTTAGAAAGTTTTCTGGGCCATCAGCTGCTCAACATGTAACTTGCACCCACTGAACTGCATTCAGCTTCCTGGAGATATGCACTTTCCCTCAAGATCTAGGTACCATCTTGCACTCGAACGCTTGAAGATCCCAAACCGCTTCAAAATGTCCAGCGGCTGCTCTCAAAGAAAAAGTCCTACAACAAAAAGGCAGTGCTGGCCATAACGGTCCCTTTGCAGTCTGTCAACCAAACGAAACATACTAGCGATTCTCACGTACTTTCTCAATGATACATATACGTGCATCAGCACATTCTCTCAAAGTGACAGAGACTATCGCTACAGCCAAGCGTTTTCAGCTGCACTTCTGACTGACAGATGTGCCAGGACAGAAGGCATTTGCCAACCTACCCTCTTTCCTGTGCAACCGGACATTGGCAGCGCAAATATTTTCACATTCTTTCATTGTGGCCATGTCCAAAGCAGCTAAAGATCACACAGGTGGAAGTGTCAAGACAGAAGATGTTCTCAAAGTAACTCCTTTTTTTTCTAAACAGCTTTTAAACTGCGCACAATGCTTTGTATCTTCTTTCCCACATAGCCCTGCCCTCACTTTTTCACACTCACATCTTTGTTGCAAACATCCAGCAGCTGTTTGCGTAGAAAAAGGCTCTAGAAATAAAAGCGAGACTTGGGCTGCACCTTCTGCCTGCCCTGTGTAAGTCACATCAAGCTCACCAGTGCGCTCTGTCCTTCCCTTTTCCGCTGCAACTACCATTGTGTTCTCTGGATCTCGGAACCTAAAGGTAGGCACATTGGTTTCCACAGAAGGGCCATAGGTAGCGGCACAAATAGCTCTCGCTGAACTTTAATCCTTACCACTGCCACCATGAGTTTGGTTGGTAGGCCAGTAGGAGTCATGCTCCTTTTACAGCTGGTATGCGGCAGCCACCAGCCCAGTGCTCTTCGACTCTTGTAACCAATCCTGCTTTTACTCTCCCGGAGGGGATTAGGCATCTGTTTCTCACACAGATCATTGTGGCAGCAGCCAACGGCTCTAGTGCACTGCTTCTGCCAAAAGACACTGGGGCCAGGCACTTACCTTCTCAGCACTACGTAGCCCCGTATTCTGCGTCTCTTGTCGTCCAGATCATTCCGCAAAGCGTTTCACAGAGAAAAAATGTGCCAGGACAACAAGCTTGGCTGAAGTGTACCCCTGAAACTGGTGGAAGTTTGTATTTGCACCACATTCAAGGGGCTCTTTCCTATACAACCTGCAAACTTCTGTCTGTTCGCAGTGCCCTCTGCCCGCTCCTTCTTACCTTGAAGTACCATGCCAAAGAGGGCTCTGTGCTGAGGTCTCAGAAGAAGAGGGACGCAGATGTGTTTGTAAAGTGGACTGTCTGTTAGTCACTTCCCTATTCAAAGCAGCGTGTTCCATGCCAAGCAGACAACAAAGCAACAAAGGATGAGTGTGACTCTGCAGTCAAATCCTGCAATGTTCCCAGAAGTGAATTTCTCTCTTCTATAGGACTGACTTGTATGAAGTGGCGTGGTTGTTTCCTTCCATTAGAAGGGAAACTCATCTAGCCAGGCTTCATCACCCCCTGCATCTTTTGGGGTAGTTCTTGGAAGAAAATAGATAGCAACTTTTCCACTCCACATGATTCATGTTTCATTCTCTTCCTTCTGTACTTCAGGCAACAAGCTATCAATTCCCTACTCTTTCTATGAAAAGGCATGAAGCTATTAATTAAATTCCCATAGATATAATAAGGAATCAAAGTCTTTTATGCCTGAAGGGCAGGCCCTTATGGTATGAAAAGTATGGATTGTCAAGGGTGGAAGAAGATCTGTATGAAAAGGGAGAAAGCCCAGAAGCATGCAGGGATTTTCAGGTATGAAAGGGAAAACGACATTAAATTGTCAAGGGAAAGAAATTGAAAGAGGCAGGAGGGAGAAGGGAGGCGGAGGAGGCAAATGCTGCCTTTGAGGCAGCTGACACAAGGACCGTCGGCCTCATGAGCAAACAAGAAAACCAAATGAAACTTCACAGCAATCTCATCCACAACTTAGTGGACAAATGTGCAAACCCATTTCTTCATTTATTATGTGTCTAATATATATAGAGATGTTCTTCATTCTGACAGAATTTTCAGGGAGCAAGCTAGTGTAAGGCACCTGGGACCAATGGTGTATTGGAAATGGCCAACATGCAGAACACGCTCCATCCTGAACGCTACCACAGCAGAATCACAGGATCATAGAATGGCCGGGGTAGACAAAGACCTTAAAGGCCATCTAGTTCTCTGACATGGGCGGGGACACCTTTTACTTGCTCAGGTTGCTCAGAGCCCCATCCAGCCTGGCCTTGAACACCAGGTTGGGGTGTCCATAACTTCTCCAGGCTCTCTGTGCCAGTGCTTCACAACCCTCACAGGGAAGAATTTCTTCCGAGTATCTAATTTCAACCTGCCCTCTTTCATTTTGAAGCCATTGCCCATTGTCCTGTCTCCAGAGTTGCTAATGAAGAGTCCCTCTCCTGCTTCCCTTCAGATATTGGAAGGTGTTGTGAGGTCTCCATGCAACCTTCTCTTCACCAGGCTAAACAGCCCTCATTCTCTCAGCCTGTGTGTCATGGCTTGACACTGGGACAATGCCAGTGCCCCCATGAGTATACTCTCTCCCTGGTTTCTGCTGTGAGATGTGACCAGGAATAAGCAAAGCAGGCTCCCACTTAGGAAAAAAAAAAAATTATTAACTAAACTACAAGGGAAAGGAAAAGAAAAAAAAAAAAAGAAACACACAAGGAAAATGAAAACTTCACAAATACATCTCCTCCTCCTCCTCCCCAAATCCCCAATACAATACATCCCCCAAATCATCGACTCTCGGTCCAGCACCACCCTTCAGAATACTCAATCCTCAGTTCATCAAGAGGAGAAGGAGTCCTTCTTGTGCCAATGGTGACCTCTTCCTTTCATGTCCACTGCTCTCACCACTGAACACAGACCAGAGCTGCTTCTAGGGTCGACTTTTAAGGATGCTTCGTCCCACTGCAAAAAGGCACAGTCTCAACTTTGGGACATCTGTCCCCCCACATTTTTCACCCCCTGGGGCTGAGGGGTACCCACACCGAACCCTCTTGGTCCTGAGGCATTGCCTCCCCCTAGAATGCAGTCCCTGTATCACAAGGAAACATGGCTCTGTCCATGGCTACACACAAAGAGTCCAGCATAAGCTACTCCATCATCTCTTCCACCTGCGTTCTTCTCTATTTCTCTCGTGGCCCATTTCCTCTTATCTCCTCTATATCTCTCTTCTCATTCAACTCCAGGAGGATTAGCATTTTTCCATCATCCAAGAAAAGGGTTAAAAATCTGAGGCTCTGTCTGTCCAGAACTCCCATGGCTGCCCTGCCAGGCACCTTCTTGCACTCCCCTCTTCTCCTTCTCGGCCGGCCAAGAACAGGCACCAGCTCTCTCTCTATCTCTCCTGGGGGGGCGGGGGGGGGGGGCTGCCCGATGCCTCTCAGTGCTCCTCCACCCTTCCGTCCTGCAGGGGCCTTCACCTCCCTTCTGGCCAGGGACCCAGCCTACCTCACCGGGCCGGGTGGCTTCCCCTGCCCCGCCCAGCCCACAGCCAGGCAGGGGAGATCTGAACCTTTCCCTGACCGGAACCCAAGAGAGCCTCCCAGGGGAGAGCCCTGCTTTTAACCCCGTGTTCTCAGAGTCGCATCCAATGTCCCGATGGCCACCTTAGGTGCCAATATTAAAATCTGAACATCCATTGGCCTAACCACAGCATCCCAGAAAACACATTTCCTGTCAAACCACCACACTGTGGGATATGCTCTTGTCCTGAATACTGAACTGCAGTATTGTCTGATGATTTTTTGAATCCTTTGAAGGCATTTTGAATTCTTTTTCAGCCTTAAATTAGACTTAATAGCTTTGATTTGTGGGTATTGAGCAACAGAAATCACTGCCCTGGCTTGCCTTTTTTACAGCTCCTTTCTGTGGGAGACTCGCTGCAAACGTCACAGCTGGTGAGACAGTGGGCACACCATCATTCTGAAAGAACTTTGCACAGTAAACATAGAGGAGGATTAAATATTGAAATGCAGGTGACAGGAGCTGCCCAATGGACTCTGCTGGTGGAAATCAAATACTAGTCTAGTCTTTTGAAGGCAAATAATTCCTCCCAATGAGGCCAGACAGGCTTGTTTGCCTTTGAATCTGAGCATGTGGACAGTAGTGGATGGTCTACAGGTTGAAAACAGTGTAGATACTTTTCCTTTTTTTCAATAGTGGCTCAGAAACTGAAAAGGCAGCTACCAAATGGTAAATACATCCCTAGAGATTCAAAAATGGTTGTTCTTAATTTGCATCTCCACCATAACAACAAATTGTTAGAACTAAAATACAGATGGGAATTTTATAGCTTCTCAGAAATGAAGCTGGAATTGGCCAATGGGCCTTAGCAGTAGCTACAAGTTTTTCAGCATGAGGCATCTCAAAAGTATTTTAACCGTACAGAACTTTTCTGTACTTTTGGCCTTTTATCTCAAGGATGCATCAAAAAAAAAAAAAAAGGAAAAAAACCCCAAGAAAAATAAAAAAGAACAAACCCTACCAAATATATATATATATCTTACATGACTAAGATAATAAGCACAATCAGTAACATATATAGAAACAGAACCCATGGTTTTTAACTTTCAACCTTGTCTTCTCAACACACTCTCGAAAATGGAATTGTTTCCCTATCTGCCTTGAAACATTTTGGAGCAAAAAACACTCTAAGGTCCTGATAGGTGTTTTGGTCAAAAATCCCTTCTTCTGGTTTTCTGTCCAGAAGCAGAGTAATGGAGGGGAAAGCTGGTAGCTGGCCAAAGGAGGTAGGAAGAGTAATCATCATCCACAACACTGGGGCTAAAGAAATTTCCACAGAAAATTACCTGCCTTATTACTTGCTCATGTGGTGGGTTGAAAGCTCAGAATCTGTTTCCATGTTTCCCATCCCTCGAATGTTCTATTTCACAGAATTCGAGCCTCTCAAACATCAGTCCTGCCAGAACAGCCTGCCATGTGCTGTCATAGGGGATCTGCTGATGCCCACTGACTCTTACCAGTCTAGTGCTCATCACTGTTGCAGATCAAGAACTACTGAATAGTTCTGATTAATGCTCTTAGAGTGGTTGAAAACAAGGAAAGAATGACTAGACATTTGTATGATCAAATCCCCTGATGGAATAAAAACAGGCCAGGACAACAAGCTTAATAAATGTATTCATTGTCATAAGAAGGGAGATGAAGAGTCCAAAAGATTACTTGCATACTTACTGTTCTAAATCCCTTGTTATCTGGTAAATTGCAAAGGATGCCCGGCTTTCACCAAAATGCAAATCAGATTAAAATGTGAAGCCTTACACTTTACTGGATATAAAACTTCATCATCCATTTTTAAATCTTAGAGATTGCGATGTTGTCCTGGTTTAGGGCAAATTTGGAGGAGAATTTCCAAATTAGGGCCCCTCCCCGCAACTGGTTCGGGAAGGATTCCTCAGAGAGAAGTGGAACGAACCTGTTTATTTAATAGGCACAGCACCCCCCAGCACGCAAAAGGAACAATTCCGGATGACACCGCTCTGAAAAAGATGACAAATTCAGAAAGTCTCTCTTGGGGGGGTGCTCACTCTCTTCTCAGTCCCTCCGGCGCTGCGCCAGCTGCTGCAGGCCACAAGGTGCAAACTCTCGGTGTTTCCCAGGTCCCAGTCCTGAAAAATGGTCAGTAAAAGGAAAGGAGAAATGGTCCAGGAAGAAATTTGGACAGTTTAGCTAAACTAGCTAATGAGCAAAAGCAAGCAGAAGCAAAGCAAGCAAGAGTGAGAGAGAGCAAAGCGAAAAGCAAAAGCAGCAAAAGCAAAAGCTGCAGTCTCTGTGTCCCGCCAGGCTGATAAGAACACCAAAACAAAACAGTCCCTCTTCAGAGCCAGTCTTAAAGGTACAGAACATAATATCCAACATTCACAGAACACATGAATGGGGATACAAGCATCATAACGTCACCCTAGGACAGATGTATTTCCTATTAATACCTTAATATTAATAAGCTTTAGAGCTGGAATTCAGAGGGAAAAGAAAGCTATTTTGAATTCATTCTATTCAATCATCTTGTCTGGACTGTCTCTTCCTGCTTTTCACTTCTGAAACTCTGTATGAAAGGCATAGAGTTCTGGATTAATTCTTTTCAACAGTTTCCCCTGTTATTCTTCTTTAAAGGCAAACCTGAAAAATCCACACTTTCTTTCCCAACCACTTCTAAAATTCCATTGAGAAGCAAAAAAAAACCCCATCAAACAACTAAATCTCTGCTCCAATTTGTAGGAAAAAACCCCATGCCATTAACTGCTTTCCTAACATTTTCTTTCTCTTGTATTAATATGGCAACCTTTTCTTGCTTTTATAGATTAGAACCAAATTCTTAAAGCTATAAGGAAACACAGGTTTACTGTAGCTGATTCTGAGATACAGTAGTCCAGCAAGGAGTTCAGACCTCAAAAGAAGAGTCTGTACAACAAGATTCAGCACAACGTTGAGACATATTAGCTATTGTTCAAGAAAAGCCGCCAAAATGAAACTGCTTAGACTTCTATACTATCATGGGTGCCTGCTTCCAGAACCTGACCTAAGTTGCTGGAAACTAGCTGCAATATGACTGCAAACAATGCTGCGAATGTAGGACATTGTTATTCTTCTCTTCCATTGAAAACCACAAGTGGAGTTGCGTCATTTTCTTAAAAATTCTCTATTTCCTTCCAAACTGGTAAAATAATGATAAATAAAGTGTTCTGTTCATACAGTTTAAATCTAATAATGTTCAAAATGAAAAAAAAAAAGAAATTCATTCAGATATGGTCTGCAATAATACAGCCGAGACAAGAGGAACCAGTCTGGCCTACAAAATAAAGTGAAGCAGAATTTGGGAATTTGGAACACCTTACGATGTAATATTTAAAGAAAAAAAAGAAATAAAATGTAACCTACCCAAACTCAATCAGTGATGCACCGACAGAGAAAAAAGAACTCATTACTACTAATATTTCTTTCATTCTCAGACAAGAAGTTAAATTATCCTCTTGAATGCACGGAAGATTGTTGCGAAAGACAGCAGCCTTCTTCTTTACAACATATTCTTCAGAACTCCAGGAGACAAATCATTAGAGCTATGAGGCTCTTTCTCTCTGTAAAACTTCCAGAGCATAGCCAATATTATATTCCTTTAGAGATCCTCACTGCCCTGGGCGACGGGTGGATAGTCTACAGCTCCAGTACATCAGCCAGACGCTCTGCCTTATTTAGCATGGCTACTGCAGCAAGGACATCATCTCTACTGGCTTTCTATCCAAAATATATGCAAGGCACAACAAAGAATATACCCAAAACACTGAGCACAGCCTATGGACTTCAAAACAAAAATCTCACGATGGCAATACTGGATCTTCTGATCCAAACCATCAGGAAACATTTCTTTAGAGGCGAAAAAAGCTCCTGTTGATTGTACAAAAAATAGTGATGTAAACCAGAGTTGCATGACCCAGTATTTCTATTGAACTGGAACTATTTTGATCAATATTATGGATCCATTTCTTTTCAGGGCATTTGGTAAAAAATGTATAGTTTAAAAGGAATTATTGGATGCGTACTAAGTACTAGGGATTAGTTAAGGTGTTGGTTTTGCATGGCTTGGTTTTTGGTGGGGAGGGAAGAAGCCAGCCACAGAAGTGAATCTTTTGTGAAAAGCTCCTAGAAGCTTCCTCCATGCCTGGCAAAGTGAATCCCTGCTTGGCACTAAGAACAGACATGCTGCTAAGCCAATTAGACAAGCAGTAATATATTTCAGAAGGAAATCAAAACTGCGGCCAGTTAACTTTTAAGTTTGCTAATTTTTTGGTTGGCGCCTCTTCTGGTTTGAAAGCAAAACCAGCAAGAGATGCTGTGGCTGTTGCAGTGTGTGTTTTTGATTGTAATGCAGTTTGAGTAGTCAGTTTGATAATACTTCCTGTTTTGTGCTGTTGGAGCATATTTTATTATTAAGGGATTGTTCCTTTCCCCCCCATGTTGTTAGTTTTTGCCCTAGTTGTCCATCTCCCCAAAGACCTGCCCTTTTGTTCCCTTTTCCTCCTCCCACTGAATGTCAATCCCTCCCCAAGCCTGCCCCTTTCTCTAGAAACTTCCCTATCAATTTTATAGTCTTCAAAACCCCATTGGTTTGTTTAAGTTATTCTCCTCCCCTGTAGTCCCCTATTGGTTTAAACATTGTATTCCCCGCCTTGTGGTCCACCCCCAGTTGCTCCCAGTGTGTTCAAGATTGTATCCTGCTCTGGGACCTCTCCCCATTTCTCAGTTGATGTATGCATTTGGGTCAGTGTCTTTGTGTCCCTGACCCTCCAGGGAAGAAACTCCTTTGGAAAACATACAGAAGACCTCTCCCTGTTCCTTGTCCCTGCCCTCGGCGCAGTCCTATCCCCAATGCAGTCCACCTGTGCCATAGAGCAGCTGTGCCCTACAGCTGCACCCTGGATTCGCCAGCTTTCTGGGGGCAGCCCACTCTGGCTGTTGGTGTCAGGAGCTAGTCGGTCTGAAGAAATCCAGCATGGCAGCAAGACTCCAAGTCAGAAATACAATTTATTAGGAAAAGGGGAAAACCCAAATACATGCAATAATACAAAAGAAAAACCACGGACAGAATACAACCTGTCACCCTGCTAGTTAGGGTGGTGGCAGCAGTCCGGATGAAATGGCCTTGTTGAAGTGGTGATCCTGTAGAAACCATCTGGTAGCTCTTGTCCTCTGAAGACCAGTGGGTGAGGGTGGCCGTTCCTCTAGGAAGCCAGTGGAAAGACTGCTTGTGGTGTCCCAAAACTCAGATTATATCCAGCTGGGGATGCTTAGCTCCTGCCCCCTGGGCAGAGCATCTTGCAATGGGCTCAAATTGTTCTGAGTCATGCGGTGGTTCCTTGATTAGCCTTTAAACAGAAATGGCTCCTGCAGGGAGTCATCTCTGAATCATGTGGCAAGACATGGATGGCCCCGTTAAGAGATAAGGAGATAAGGAAAAAAACGATGCCCCTCCCGGTTTCAGCAGCTCTTGAGGTTGGGAGCAGAAAACATTTTTATATTGTAGCCTAGCACAATACAGGATGAATGCTTTTGCATTTGCAGGAAGTTTGTGTGGATTTGAAAAGCATCCCTATAGCAGAGGCACAAAAGTATTCTCCTACCCTTTTAAATCATCTTCAAACCAAGCAATTCTCACAATAAGGTAGCGCATGAATGACTTGCAAGTGAGTTGAAGAAACACGGCAAAGATAAGTAGTGTTCAACTGCAGAGAATCGTGTAGGGACACCATACCTTTATATACCTTTATATTTTAAATCAGGAAGCATGGATGGACCGTTTTTTTCCCCTTAGTTGACTACAGAACCAGCGGTCCCTTGCGGGAGGGTGTTTGGATTCAAGATGACACTGGCAGCTAAGAGCATGGCTACATAGAAGGTGCTACTTTGAGACCAGAACATTCAACTACCTCAAGGCAGATAGGAGAATAGCTGACTAGTGACAGCTCTGAGCAGAAGAGTCTGTGGCTTATCCTGTGGGACCAATAGTAAGAGATTTCAATTGAAAAACCCCATTCATTTCCAAGGAGCAAACATCAGTAAAAATAAAAGGTCAAGTAAAGACACCCTAGTGCTCTTCTTATCAGAAGCATGTTCCTCCATATGAGAGTATTTAGGAAAGGACAGTCCATTCATAAAGAAAGGTGTGCCAGTTAGAAAACCTGTAGAACAATACAAGACAAACTCACACAATATACATCCTCAAATGCAAAATGAAGAAATAATCATTTCAAGCTTCCGTGGAATTAATTGCATTTTATTTGTTCTTTTCATTTCAGCTGCTCTCAAGTTATTTTTTAAGACTGAATTTTATGAATTCAGCAAAGCTCTCTTTTTGAATGTCTGCATACCCCTATAAAACACTGAGGTGACAAAGAGAACGGCAGTGGAAGGAAACCTGGTCCACCTCCCCCTCCTTGAAGCTTTAGGCCAGCGAGTGATTAGAATTTAGTCACTTCATGTGCTTTACCAAGAGAGAATGTTTTCCAGCCTTTTTCTTTCCTTTTGGAGCTGATCCACTTTGTAGTCATAAATTCTTGACTCAGTTGGTGAGAAACAATGGCATTACAGCCGTGGATGTTAAAGTGCACTGATGGGAAATGAAGTTTTCATCCTCAGGTCCTTGCTTCGGTAAATATTCCAAATTCATCAGAAAGAAAGTTCCCAGACCGGTAATCCCCACTCAAATGACCTAATTCAAATAGTCTGTAGGCATAAGAGGCATCAAGCAGGTGCTGTCATCTGTTAGGGGAATACCCAGCCAGTACATGATTGTCTAGTTAGGCGGCAACAATTTTGGAAAGAATTTAGTTTTTTTGTATTGCAAGTGAATGGTCAATACATTTTATTAGTGGATACGGGTACAAGAATGTCTTCTGCATCCTTTCAGAGGGGAAGCTTCCCTAGATCTAAAGCTGCTCAGCTCCACGATAGGATGCTTTGTCTGAAAAGGGAACTCAAGTCTTTGTCCTTTTGGATTGCTTCCATAGTTTTTCACCCACTCTTCAGGTAGCTGTTAATATGTTCTGTTATCCCTTGCAAACTTTTATGGGCATAGTCACTGAATTGGTACGTATTCCATGAAGTCCACGGGCCCTGTTGAGATGCAGCCACAGGTCTCAAGGGTGTTAGCAGATGTTATTCTGAGGCCACTCCTAATGATTTTTGATGGATCATAGTGACTGAGGAAAGTGCCCAAAGACTGGATGAAAGCAAATGTCACCCATCTTGGAAAAAGGCAACTAGGAGGACTTGGAAAAGTACAAGCCAGCCAGCCAGCGTCATTTTTATCCCCAGGAAGTTGATGGAGCAGCTATTGCTGGAAAGCATTGCCAGGCACATGAAGGAGGACAAAATAACATAGTCAGCATGGATTTACCAGGGGAACTTGATGCTGAACAACTTTTTAAACTCCTCTGATGAATCAACTTGCCCGGTAGATGAAGGGAATATTGTCTGCCTGGGCTTCAGGAAGGTTTTGGACATTTATCTACGTGGCAGCACACATACATCCCAGAAGTGTGCAAAGAGGAGGGAACCAGTGTCTTTTCAAGGATGCTCAGTGAAAAGACGAGGCAGTAGGCACACACTGAAATACAGGAGATTGCCTGTGCACATCACCAAATGATTTTTTACTGTGAGGGCGACTGAACCACGGCACAGACTGCCCAGAAAGATGGTGGAGCCTGGATCTTTGAAGACATTAAAAGTACACCCAGATATAATCCTGGGCAAGAGGCTCTAGGTATCCTGGTTTAAGCAGGGGGGTTGGACCTGGTGAGCCCCACTGATGCCTTCCACTCTCGTTCATTCTGTGCTAGTCAATTCTCTTAGAGATGCATTTCAAGCACTGGCATGACAAAGGTCTGTGCAGAGAGAGATCCAAATGGACATGGGATCTAAGTTCCTTAAGTAGTGCTCAAGAAGAATGCAAAACTCTGGGATAAGTGTCTCTTCCATAACTGAATCCCTTTCACGGGAAAATTCCCCAGCTATAGAAAGATCTTCTGATACGCATGCTTAAGACTGACACTGGCTGAGCAAATTTCTCCCTATGTGTGTTTAAGACCAATTAGGATCTTCACCAAGAGTGTTGTCAACATAGTCACAGAATGTATATTGTTAAGAAGGGACAACTTACATCAGAATGGCAAATATTGGTCCACAAAATGTATTAATGTATGGGAACTATCTGCTTGGGTTGAAAATTAAAATAAAGAGTTAGTCTTTATTTATCAATTCCATCGCAATATTGATGAGGTAAGAAAAAGACCTTAGTCCTTAACCTTCTTAACTCAAGCAAAGATTTTTAAAAATTCCTTGTAAAAAATGTATCCTAATTATCAGACTATGAAACAATTTTAGTTGGGAAAAAAGTTCCAAAATTGTGTAGATAGTGGTAAAGAAGCCAAGAAAATAGGTAAGAAACAAAAAGAGAGCAAAAGAGTCAGCTTCAGTCTGCAAGCTCTAGAAGTAATCTGCTAGAAAAAGGAACCCCCAGTTGAATTTCCAATGGATTCATGCACTTGATTCAGTAACTAGTCAATGTAAAAACCAATCCTTTTGTACAACTTCTCCCAGCAACAAAAACCCCAACAGCTTGACACCACCATCATGCCTGTCCCAGATGTATTTTAAAAGAAATTATGCTTTCTTGAAACTCTATTTGCATAAAAGTTGCAAGACATTGGAGGGATTCTCCACATTCTCATTTCTCCATGTGGCTTGAAAGTCTATTTGATAAAATATGCAACAAAGCATATGATTTATAAGGTAGGGTAAAATGGATGATTTGGGAATTGATCTCTTGTTGATATTAAACTTCATATCCACTCTCTGTGAAGTTTCTAAAAGAAATGATGGAGCGGAGGCATGAATCTGCCACAACAAGTGTTAAGCAAAGATACACACTCCCCTTCACATGCCCCCCTTCCACACACACCTAGGCCCACACAGAGGTCAGCATAGCAGATGATGAACACCTTCTTTGGCACTTCATGAAATCCTGACATGAGGAAGTGTTGAAATACAGAGATTTTGTCCCGTGTAGAAACCCATCCCATGTATTTTATGCTGTAATTCTTCTCTCTTTGAAAATTTGCTATCTTCTGCATAGTTTTCATTAATCTGTTACAGTAGTGAAAATCACAGATCAAGGTAATTTTGTAACACTTTGATTTTACCCCAAGAGCTGAGGGAAAACTTGCTCCTATACTTCAATCTGAGTTTCTTCTAGATTCCAACTTTGTTTCTCTACCATCAAGAGTCTCCTGTGTTGCTGCTCAAAGCCCCATCCAACCTGACCTTGAATACTTTCAGGGATGGGACACCCACTACTTCTCTGGGCAACCTGTTCCAGTGTTCCAGCACCTCCACAGTAAAAAAAGTCTTCCTTTCATCTAATATGTGTCAGAAGTATTAAATCTAGGCATATAAACTTTGAGGAAAGGTTTGAAATTCTTTTGATTTGAATCACATTTTCTATGAATACTGACTTACAGATGACTAAAATATGTGGATGGGCATTTGAGCTGACACTTTTTGAAAAGGTGCATGGAATTTAAAATTAAAGCCAGTACCATTAAAAGCTTTGTGCGGTTTTCTTTTTCCTCTGGTATTCAAAATTGCATATATCAAATATCTGTGCTTCGTACAAAGCTCTTAGACACTCTCAGAAAAAAGCTTTTCTTTCAGACTAAGTTGCAGTTTACGTAGAACACTGGTACTAGTGAAGGTTTTTCTGGGCATAGGGGGAACACCTTCTCATTGGATTTGTGTGCAGAATGCATTTTATGCAAACTGGAAAATTGATCCCAGCGGTCTTCTAGTCATCATTCTTACTGCATCAGGCCTGAAGATTCTGTGAAAAGTAGCCTGTGGACCTTGAACATAGCTCATGTGAAACGAGAGGCGATGGAGAAGTTGAGGGAGAGAATAAAGAGCATATGGCCCAGTACAGACTAACAATTGTTTGGCACCCTTTAAAGGCTGTCTTTGACAAGCAGGGCTGAAGCAGGTCTGCAAAATATCCGGGAGATCAAAATCCATTGAAGCAAATTGCCCTGGCCAGTCACCTTGCTGCCGATAATTCACTCTCCATAGCAGCTGATCAGGCCTAACAATGCTGCTGCAGAAGTATTGTGAAAAAGGTAGGCATATTTTCACAGATGCAGGGGAAAATCCCCTTGGATGATGGTTCCAAGGGATTACTTGATGGAGCAAGTTATGTACCCTTATCTACCGTGCAATATCTAAGTTGGTGAGTTCACTATCTGTCAGCATCACTTTCGAAAATAAATGTTTGATCCACAAAACAATATTTCATATGTCCTGTCTACCTGCTTCATTTCAACCAATGAATAGGCTACGTTCCACCAGCAAAGGGTTTATGATCCTATGTTTCTTTAAACTGTGATAATTCTTTATTTTTTTCTAGATCAGACACTGTCTATTCATAAGATTCAGATGTCCATGGCAGGGGTGTAATTAAATTCACATGTTAAAAAATAGCCTTGTTCTTGTTATCTTTTTATTAAATTACTGACATGTAACATCAGTCTGAGAGCTGAAGAAAACCCCTTCATTTGCTGTTTGCCAAGTATCATCTATGTGATACAAATTCTACTTGAGAAATCACACCCGTACATTGCCATGTAGCACTACTAGTAATGCTTTCACAACCTTTTCTTCATCATTAGGTCTTTTGGTGAAGTGAATGATTAGAACATAAGCAAGGGCATTTGTTCAAGATGCTCCAGAAAGAGCTGTGGTCTGTTCTCTTCTTTGCTGCCTATGTTAGCACTGAGCTGCAAAAAAGGAAAGATTACTAGGAAAAGTGTTACTTTCAGTCTAAACTTGTAAATGATGTTTGGAATACCCTGTTAAATGACAAGGTGCTCTTTTAAAATACGGCATCTTAAGGGAAAATGTCAGCTTTAAAAAGGTTTTGAGACAGTTGCTTCTGAAAAAAAAAAAAAAAAAAAGAAAAGAATTGGAGGCTTCTAAGGTCTTTAGGCATACTATTTTGAGGATTGATTCAAAACACAGTTTCTTCATATAGGAAGAACAGAGGACCATAGATGCAACCCATTTGAAAATGGATTTCTCTATGTTTCTGGTTGGGATTACCAGGCATCATTTCTTGTGAAGTCGAGGGACTGCAGTTAGCACTCCAATAATTTCCTTCCCTGAAATTCATCTGCATTTGGTCCTTTTTCCAGAGTCCCCATTTATTAGTGAAGGTATACTCTATCTATGCATTAGAATATTCCATTAGAGTGTGTGACTCATACTTGCTAGTTAAAATGAGCTGGAGCGGAATGGATAGTTACAGTTGCGTGTATACAATAGTCTTATTTTGGCAAGTTTTCTTTAGACAATGTTGAAGCAGCACTAGCAAATAGGAAGTACAGCTTGCAGCAGGGAAGGACACTCTTCTGCTTTCTCAAGTTTCCTGTAGTTAAATAGACGCCAAAAGGCTTTTCCTAGTACTACTACTGTCTTGTAGGAATACTTGATCTAATCCTATCTTTGATCAAATTCCTAATGGGTTACTTTTCTACAAGGCAGAACATTTTTCTTTTAATAATATGTATTTTGTAAGGTGGAAACATGAACTTGTGCACCAGTCACGTGGACTGTACTCCTTATTAAGTTTCACAACCTTCTTTAGAAAATATTGACTGTGTGTAACTTCAAAAGGAGAATTCTGGGCATCTTCATTCTATTGATGTAATTGTTTTTCTCCCATGCTGGTATTGTTTTCTATCATTTTTACCAACAGAAATATTTTTCCCTGACACCTATGGAAAAGACCTATGTTTACTCAACAGTGCAGCGTCAGTACATTGTTTAGAATGATTTCAACATGGTCCCCAACATATCGGACAGCTAGACAGCAGAGGTTAGCAACAGGGAATGGGAGTAACTTCTGAACCATTTCAGTAGATTTCCCAGGAAGGGCTTGCTTTCTGCCACTGCAAATTTTCCCAGAGATTTTGTCTGGTGAAGAGTTGCATCAAAAGAGTCTTTTTGCCCAAACCTTGGGGCAAGCTCTGTCTCCGATTTACTAGTGAATGCAAAGAGGGTGAAAGTGCTGCTTCAAAGCCCTCTGTGCGCTTTCTGTACCAAGAGGAGGGGTGACCCCAGAAATAAGTTTTGATCTCTCTTCAGAACACAAGGCATGTCATCACCTCATTCATCTTCTTCTGGGACTCATAGCATCTTAAGACTAAGAAGCTCTCTTGCTTGCTGAAGTGCGTTCAGCAAAAAAACCTTGTCTCATCAGCAGATTTGAACACAACTACAGTCGAGTCAATTCCAATGCTGGCAGGGCAATACTCTACCCCACTAGTAACATGCCACTATTAGAAGACTGTGTAAAACTATTTTTGTACAAAGTAATCGGAGGGAAAAATAGAATTGGGAAGAACTGCACATTGTTCTGGAAAAAGCCTCCTGCCTCAGTCTTACAGACATCATTTGCTGGTATCATTTTTAATAGTTGGGGTTTTTTAAATTTTGTAGAAGAAAAAATATTACTGCACCTTTATGTTTCCTTAATAGAAGTACAGCCATTTCTTAATAGAATAGAAGTAAGCCATTTGGATATGTACAAATGGTCTTTTCAAATACATATGCTATAGCCCACTGTGAAAGTAATTAGCTATAAAGAGAAATCTAAAGGTTTAAAAAGATTTTGGAAGAAAGTAAGTCTAAGGTGATAGAAGAAGAAGAAAACAGCAGTTTTCTTCTGGTGAAAAAAAAACAAAGGGAGGACCTTGTACAGTGGAGATGTATTATTTGACTTCCTGAAAAACTGAGTAGGTTTGCTATTGCCAATGGTTTTCATTAGGAAGGAAGAGATTCCTTTGGCAAAAAAACCCCTTCAAACTGACTTGAGAAAAATGTTATGACACTTAACTTCACCAATCCTGAAGAAAAATTCTCATCACTTGATCTGGAAATCATGATGGTAATGGAGACAAGGATGTCTAAGCCATGCCATCAGGAACATAAAAAAGCATTAGAATGCAGGTAAGACTGAGCTCCTGAACTAGTGTGAAGAGAATGCAAGAAAGACATTTTCCTTTAAGAGTCTTCAGGATGGAGAGCAGATCAAATTTTTTCATGTGAAGTATTTCTGAATGGAATGAATCTTCAAAATAACATTGTTTTCCAAAACCTGTCTACAGTATCTCTTACCATGATACACAGTTCCTATGAATAGAAAAAGCAAAGCACTTTTTTCCAAACTGTTGTGCACTCTTAAGCAATCTACAATAAAAATAGTATTTTTCATGCTGGGAATGATGTGAATTACAAAAAAGCCTTGTAGCACACTTGGCACTGTAGTCTCTTGATTAGCATAGCTTTTTATTCATCAAACACGTTTCACATTGACTATTTTTCTCTTTTAAATAACGGCGTCTTTGTACTTATGCAGCATCCATGAAGAATTTCTTGGGTGTTATTTTGTACCTGATCCTAAATGGCAGGTTCTGCATTCTGCCATCTGTCTAGCTTTCCCATTTGATGCAGCTTCTGAGAGGTATTTTCAGAATCGAGGACTACTTGCAAGAATGATGCTAAATCCATGCATTTTACTCCTTGCTTAATGCAAAACTATTTTTCCTTTACAGTTCAATGAGAACAGGAAAATAATGATGGTGAGTTCAATCCTTAGAGTAATACAAAGAGGACTATTATCATCATTAGAAACCAAGCAAGGTGTATTTATTGCACATGCATTATACTCACTGATGCAAATTAACCTGTAAATTCAAAAGGAATCTGTATCATAGGAGTGGATGGACTGTTTCTATTGATATTTTGCTTAAAGCAGAAAATTAATTCTTTTGACAGCCAACTCATGATTGCAAGCTCACTTTCAACTACAGCTTTCAAACAGATGAAACATGTCTGTTCATAAAACGATACAGTACAGTACACAATAGCAAGTCAGGTCATAGACATTGAAAAGAAAAAAACAGCTCAAAGGACAGATTCATTCACATCTACAAGCCCTCAAGAGTGTACAGGTCAAATGTCCCCAGAAAACTAGGCTGGTGGCGCAAATTCTCTATGTTGGCACCAGCAGAAGCAGCTGCTATCTTGATAGGATGCAATCTTGCTTACATCACCCTTCAGAGCAATCTTCTGTACCCCTGCCCAATACACCTTCTGCTCTATTCCTTGGACTTCACATTTGCATTTCTACAGAGTCCTGTCCTGCAAACTGACTCAAAGTTCAGGTAGTAGATTTCCAAGATTTAGAAATGTTGTGTGAGGTTTATTTATTTCATATTTCATTCCATCTAAGCAAACTGTAACTTTCTGAAGTGAAATATTTTGAGTATGTCACGTGTATTTTAATGTTAGCTCTGCTTCACATTAAAACTTCTCACAGACCCCTGTGATGCCTTGCTGCAAAAATATATATCTGCCAAGAGTGGTTGTGGGAAGTTAGAATTGCCAGAAAACCATACAAACAATCTAACAATAGAGCCTTGGATTTCTGAATGTAATTGCACCATGTAAAGTCAAAATATAATATTTAAATGATTTTGTATAATGATGAGTGTGGGCTAGAGAGAATCCAGATAGAATTTTATTTTTTTAAACAGTTCTGGGAAAAACATGGCCTTGACTTGGAAGTATAGCAGGAAATATTTTTATACAGCATGAGTTCTCATTACCTAATCATATGATTTGTAGACCTGAATTGGAAACCAGGAAATAAACAAAGAAAAATATTCAAGCTATAAAAGATGGGAGTTTAAAATTTTCTTTGTATTTCTGATTAAAGCTATTAGGTAGCTAAATGGTCACCCATTATTTTAAAAAGCATCTGGACATTAAAAATAGGTAAATTTCTGCGGGACTTGGATGTCAGCTATTCCTGAAAAGCTTTATTTCACTGCTTTCCAACCCTGAATCAATCCACTTAAACGCAGCTGTATTTCAGATGCTCAGTGGAACTGTCCATGTAATGCAGATAGTTGACAAATAATCTGCAGAAAAAGTTAGATCGATTTGAAGATCTTTTCCTGTAAATGGTATTCACGTTATTTGTACAAACACACAGATGGGATTTCTGCTGTCTTCTTCAGGCCACTTCCTCCAGAGAGCTCTCCATCAAATCTCTCTAGTTCTACTCTTCTGGTGATCCAAAGTCAGCACTGGGATGGTCCAACTGCATGAATTACTGTCTGCTAGAGGTGCACCCTGAGGGCTTCTGTGTGCAGCATGACATGAGCCCTACTAAAGTCACCCTGTTGGTATAAACTGAGCTAGCTGGACCTTAAGGGACAAGATTGTGCACTGATTGTAAGAGAAATTAGGTACTAAGAAGGAGGCTGGAAGATTTAAATATTTCTGCCTCCAGCTTAAGCAACACTAAATCTTGGTCTTTATCGGAAAAACTAGGTGAATTAACCTATTTGGCATTCCTATGCCAAAAATGTCAGTAATACAACAAGAACCGTCAAAAGAGTAACAATTCCAATCCTTACTTTGTAAAAGTAATTCATTGGAAGAAGTCGGGAAGAAGGATGAAACATGCCAATATCCTACCCTGAGAATCATTCTGTTGATTTGCACAGGTTTCTTATTATATACCCATCTAATGCATTGGACATGCGTGCTTGTGATGACACAAATACTTGCAAAGCTTACCAGATAAACCATGTTCTCTTCAGACAGCAAAACATTTCTTGATGGTTGTGTTTGCTAATTACATTTAGACTCAATGTTCTTAAAGGTCTTTTCCAACCAAAGTGATTCCATCTTTCTCTAAATCGCAGACCCTGCTTGTCTTGGTTTAGGGCAAATTTGGCAGCAATCCTCAAGAAGGGGTGATTTATTAAAAATATTGATCTAGTACTGATATCCAACTGTGACGGACAAAGGCTCCCTAACAGTTCAAAATTAGAAAGTGTATGTTTATTGCAACGCTGGGCAGCGTGCGGGATAGCTCCCAAATACACACTGTGATTTAGAGGTGATAACAGAGTCTTTTTATCTATACAAGTATTGAATACCCAAAAGACAAATACATTTTCATAATTTAGGTACATCCCATCATTCCTCACTTCGTATGGTAATTAGTTCAAAAGCTATTAAGCACGCATAGTTTGTTCCTCAAAATGAATCGGTGGTCCCTTTCATGGGGAGGGGTTCCAAAATGAGGAAATAAATGAAGTCTTCCTGGTTCTGAACTTTCTACATTTTCAATGCAAATATGACAAATGAACCCATTGGTAGAACTCCCATTCCCCATCTTCAATTGGTTTCAGAACAGAGGTGGCCTACAATTGTCTTATGTTCCTAAAAGCTATTTATGAGTTTCTATATTCTTCATGATAAACCCAGCTAAGCAAACATGATGTTGACAAGCAATCAATTATTAGTTAACTACTAACTCTTAACTTCATCAAGGCCTACCTATTTATTTTGATAAACTCTAATAAGGCTTGTCTCTGACTAAAACCTCAGCTCCTCTAAAAACCCTAAATTTCTTTAAAGTTCATGTCTCAGGGGGCCCCCCCCCAGAAAGCCCACCTACACGGCCCCTCCCCTCAACTGGTCTGGGAAACATTTCCTCTGAGAGAAGTGGAAAAAATCTGTTTATTTAACAGGGAAAGCACCCCCCAGCACAAAAAATGAACAATACCAGATGACAAAACTCAATCGCCGCTCTGAAGAGACAACAAATTCAGAAAGTCTCTCCTGTGGATGCTTGCTCTTTTATCAATCCCTCCGGCACTAGGAAAGGCTGCTGCCCAGAGTAGGCCCCCATAGGCCACAAAGTGCAAGCTCTCAGTGCTCTCCAGGTCCCAGTGTGGAGCAGGTTTGAACAGTTCCAAGAAAAGGGAAAGAAAAAAAGACAGTCCAGGGAAAACTCTGCCTCAGCCAGCTAAACCAACTGAAAAGCAAAGAACACTCTGTTCTGCTCCATCAGTGCCCAGACAACACAGTGCAGCACAGAATGTGGAGCAGTGTTGCTTTTAGAAGAGTGAGTGCAGCCTGTGATAACAAACTCCGTGCTTCTTCTTCTCCCCACCTTTGCTCTCAGAAGCAGTCTTGAAGGCAGAGAATAGAATATCCAGCATACACAGAACAGATGGCTGGGGATACAAGCATCATAAAGTCACCCTAGGACACTGCTCTACTGAGATATGTCACCAGACTATGCTAAGACAAAGTTTTGGAACTGCTAATTAAAATTCTACTATCACAGTGAAGCTGAGGAGGAAAGACAGCTCACTCCAGTTACCTTGTGGCATGCCAATACTTCCTTTCAATCACAATGGTTTTCGTCTTTAAATCCATGACATCACAGGCATAATTCAACATCTTTTGGGCAGGAAGGAAGATATTCTTCTTCTCATTATACTGATGGGTAAGCTGAAATGCAAAGCAGTTAATTCAAAGTGAAACAGCGATAAAGTCAATAGTAAAACTCACCACAGTTTTGTTTACCAAGCCAAGTCCTTACGATCCCAAAATACAAGAACAGCTGTAAAAGCCTTGTGGTTTCTTAATTTTTTCCTATACCTACATGGGAGGGTAAGGGATAAATGATCCCAAACAATGGTAATCCACAACAAAGCATTCTTGACATCATATTCAGCTTTTGCATAGTGAGCTCTTCACCTGATCAAGTTATTCCATTGCAATAGTTTGGGGAGTATCTTAGAGGGCTGGCTGTTGTTTGGTTTAAACCATCTTGATCATTCAGGAACCCAGTAGCAATGAGAAAGTTCAAAATAAGATAGTGCTACGCATTGATTTTCCTATATGACAGATGTATTTCTACAAGACAGAAGGCTGACCTAATGCTTCCCTACAACATGGCTGAAGTGGCATCCTGTTCCCCATAGGTTTTTCCGTTTAATTTTAGCAGCTTTCTTACTAGATTAATGAGCTGAACTAACTCAAAAAGGAATCAGATAAGTGCCAGAGCTTTAAAACAAACAACAACAACAACAAAAAAGATGCAAAATGGTGATTTGTGGGTGCGTTTGAAAACAGAAATTTTTTTGTATTTTTCATAGAGACATGGCATTCTCTAGAATGATATTGCTCCAACGGTTTGAGTTTGGTTTTCTTTTTCCCCCTCAATTGTAAATGTTATGCATTCTTTTTGGCTATTTCAGTAAATAGATTTTCTGATACGTGTGAAAGACAGTCTAAAATTCCCCTCATTTCCCCTCATTCACGACCATTCCCAGGACAGACACTGGGACCCTAAAGACACCGATGGGAATTCTGGCCTGCCAGTAATGGATGAACACCAAAAATCCTGAGGCCCCTGAGCAGAATTCTGGCCTGCCAAGGGATTGTTCACAGCTGTGTCTTCAGTGACTGCTTCTAGCAGGGCCTGCCAAAGGGCGACCCAGCCTATATGCTTGCACCTGCTTCACGACAATAGACCAGGAATTTTCCCACCTCTTGGCCAGATGAACTTGCTGGGG
Organism: Agelaius tricolor; assembly: GCF_023055355.1. Classification (NCBI taxonomy): domain Eukaryota; kingdom Metazoa; phylum Chordata; class Aves; order Passeriformes; family Icteridae; genus Agelaius; species Agelaius tricolor. The sequence goes on from NW_027269288.1 coordinate 971,770, forward strand.
CAACTTGGTAGCCCCCCCATGGAAAATCCTTCCTCTGCTCCACTACCACCGTGAGGCACCGAGGTTGAAGCCCCCCTACCAAGGACTGAGACTGAGACACCTGTAATTCTGATGCAGGGGTGCTGGCCTGACTGAAGCAGGATGCCTGCTGAGTGTTGCCTACAGATGTGCCTAGAGGACCTAGACTGGTTTCCCCCAGAAAGCAGTCCTGAAACAGTGGGTCCCACTCACTGCTGATACTGACTTATCCTGCTGAGAACATGGACTGTCTGGACCCATCTTCAATACCTTTTTCCCCCTCAGCAATTTCAATAGACTTCTTGATTGTATCTGTTCCCCCTCAGCCATTTCAAGATTCTGTTTCCCCCCTCAGCAATGGACTATAATAGAACCTTGAGTTCACCAGGACTTAACCTTGAGTTAACCAGGCAGGGCCATTATCTTCCCAACGTGACTAGGCAAACTCTGTTGGCTGGACTATGAGGACTTAGTCTCTCCACATTTGGTAGCTATACTCCTGTCTTGGTTCAGGGCAAATTTTGGGGAGAACGCCCAAAGGGGCTCCTCTAGGAAAGCAGATTCATTTGGCCCCTCCCCTATGAAATATTAATCCCAATATTACCGGGTGGGACGTGCCTGGGCTCGTCTGACCCTAGCTGCTGGGCCAAAGGCGGCAGCTGTGATGTTTCACCTCAGAGATACATTTGGCCGGCTGGATCCTGCAGCTAGGCACTCGCAACAAATCCAGGCATAGTAGAAACTCAGTTGACCTCTGGTGGAAAAGGTTCAGGGGACGGTGAAGAGAAAAAGGAGAGGATTCTGCTGTAGAGTTTTAATCCAGAGTTTATTCCAGGATGACAGACCTCTGAATCTTGTAACAGCTCCCAACAGAATCCAGACCGCATGGTCCCGTCTCCTTTTAAGCCCGGGGACAGGGGGAGGGGAAGGCACAGGTGAGCCACCAACCAGGTGGGAGGAGGGGAAGGCTCAAAGGATAAAGACACTTGGACAGGCCAATGAGCCCGGAGCTGAGGGGCATCTTTTGAACTTCTGCCAACCACACCATGACCCTGCTGGAATGTTAAGATTGATGGACAGCACTTAGCAGGAGGGCAAAGGGGGAGGGGAAAGGACAGGTTTCACCTATCCCAACACCTGAGGAATTTTCCTGTTTCCTGAAACAGGAAATGGCGTCACACTGCAACACTCCCCCCAACCGGTCCAGGAGAAAATAGCTCCTTGGAAAGAGGTGGAAAAAACCTGTTTATTAAACAATAAAACCTAAACAATATTGAACAATAAAACCCCTTGTTGCTCCCAAAGAGATGACAAACTGAGAAAGTCCCCTCCCTGGGTTGCAGTTCAGCTCACACAGGCTCTTATCAGTCCCTCCGGTGCTGGAAATGTTGCGGGCCGGGCCCGGCCTGGTGGGCCACAGGTGCTAGCTGCCAGTGCTCTTCTGGGTGTTCAGTCCAGAGCAGGTTTCAAGAGGTCCAAAGAAATGGGAAAAAAGAAAAAAAAACACAGTCCAGGGAACTTCCTTGCCTCAGCAAGCTAAAACTAACTGAAAGCAAAGGAGAGCTCTGTCCCACTGTCTGTTCATCCACAGACAACACAGTCCAGGAGCAGGAATGTGGAGGAGTGAGTGCAGTGTCTGAAAACAAACTGCTGCTTCTTCTCTCCCCCCTTCACTCTCTGCAACAAGTCTTAAAGGTGCCAAACTTATGATGCAGCATAAACAGAACAAGATGATTGGGGTTAAAAGCATCATATAATCAGCTTAGGACAACTCCCTCTCTCTTTCTCCCCCTCTTTTCTATTCTTTTCCTCTCCCTAATTCCTTTCATGCATTTGCTGTGGTCATTCTATAAAGGTGCATTTGTTTGGATTGATACTGCAATCCCCTTTCCGTGTTGTCTGTTGCACTCCCAGATCAGTTAACCAACCATCACCACCCCCATTGGTATGAGCGGATCGTGACATTAAATTGGCATCATGGACAGGATTCTGATAGACAGAAGGGTCTGCAAGGCTGTTTGTAGTCTGTAACAGGGGAAGGACGGTTTGCTTCAGCCACACCTAGCCCCTCATCGCGAAAGGGTTGAACGAAGCTGGAAAGCAAGGAAAGCTCTTTGAATTTCCCACAAACTGCGCACGCCCAGGTGAAATACGCCCCCATACTCTATTGAGGGTTCTGTCTTTAGAATTTCCCAAAAAATCTCTTAGCGCAAAAGGGGAAACTGTTTTTGTTTATGTGTGAATTTGGACTGTCTGGGAAGGAAGGGACAACTTGAAGGAACTAAGCAGGGCCTCCCAGGGAGATTTGGTCTCTTCACCCAGCCAGGGAAGCAAAGGGGAGCACAGCAAAGGCTGTGAGATTGTCTAACTTAAGTTTGCACCTCCCTGTCATGGTTTTGGTCCCTTCATAAAATGACTGAAAACTCTAGCACAAAAGTTACAGCTGAATTTTCTGCTCTGCTTGCTAAATAGAATGCCAAGCCTTCTCCAAGGGGGGAGGTTTGGGCAGAGAACAGCTGGTTTAATTTAGAAAATGTCATAGATAGAATTTGTTCTTTACAACATGAAACAGAAGTTAAACTGGGCAAAAATAAAACCATCCTCTGCTCAGTTTTGGCAGCTTGTCTCACAGCAGCCATAGAAACCCTTTTTAAGCAAAGAAACGAGGAAATAGTAAGAATAGATTCCCTTCAAAACCTAGTTGAAATTTTGCAGAAAGAATTAAAGGAAGATAGAAATGAGATCTATATGTTGCCAGCTGCCCTTAGAGAGGAACTTGCTAAGAATTCACATCCTACTGATTCCTCTACAGAGCCAGAGGAAAAGGAAACTCCTGACATGAAACAAATCTATCCCCATCAGGAACTTGAGGCAGTAAAAAATTGGAGAGACTACTGCTGTCCTTGCTTGAGACCCTTGGTTCAAACAGAATAGAACTATATTAATGATGAGGATTGTTGGAATGTTGGGGGACATAAGATAGATGATGCACTTTGGACCTGGTTAACATAAGAGATTTGATAACAGGATGCCTTGGCATAAACAAACGGAACTTTGAAAATTCGACCTGGATTGCAAGAAGATTAAATCAAACGGGTTTACTGGAAAAAGAAAATCCCATTAAACTCTGCAAGCAAGAGATGTTGTTATATGCGTAAGTTTGTGGATGTGATTTTAACCTAATCATTGTAGTACACATTACTAGTCTCCCTGCAATGGTATGTAAGTGCTTGTATCCCACAATCAAATTGGATTCTGATTACCAAGTGGGTCTCCCTGTCTCTCTGCATTGCCGAAAGAGGATCTTGACCCACCTATCACAACTAAACAAATACCGTTCAGTGCTACCGAATTAGCTAAGCTGTCAAAAGAATTCGGGCGCCTCCCACAAGAATCAGAGACAGATATGTCCTCCGAGTGTCCCTCGATGGTGGAGATCAAATTAAATTAACCGGAGGCCAGTGGGTACTGGGGACATGGAGCCTTCTTCACAACAGGAGATAAGGAGGTAAGCGTGATGCATGGTCCCTGACACAGGGTGCGTCTTTCTGGGCCGGGAGAATGAATCCTTTGGAAAGGGGTGACCCCCTGGCAATCGTTGACACCACCGACCAGCTCTTAGAAAGTGTCCACAAAGCCGCCTGCCTGCAAAAGATTCATGAAAAGAAGTTAGTTCCTGGTTTTGAAGGCCCAATGCAATTACCTATGAAGCCAGAACTAATGACCGATTGAACTCGTGGGCTTCCTGAAACACTTAAACATACAGCAATGACTCTACAGAAAACCATAATGGCTTTGAATCCTGTAGAAAGACTAGATAAGATTCCTCAGGAATTCCCCTGACCAAAGTGGACCTAGAGATCCTGGCTTCACTCCCTACTCTTCCCCCTCACAGCCCTCAGCTTCTCAATCTGATTCACCTGCCAGTAGCCATAAAGTTTGGACATGAGCTGAAGTTGCAGTAGATCTGATTAATTATTGTAGACAATATGGACCTATAAAAACCCCGGCATAGAAATCAGAAAATAACAAAGGTGTTTGGTTTATTGGGGCTCCTCACAGTGAAAATATAGAGAAAGGAAAACAGATCTCTAACTGCCACCGTTGGTGGTTGTTGGGAATTCAAAAGTGGGTCCCCAAAGAGGTGATGGATGGTTTGCCCCTTGAGAAATTGCAGAAAATAATAAATAATTGGCACCAGCGAAAACCGAATCCATTGGCTCAACCCAGTGCACCCCTCCCTTCTCAGGGACAAAAACTAACCCTCCCCCAGCTTCTCCCACGGAACACAGGCAGTGAACCAAAACCAACAGGGTTTTCGGGAAACAAATCTCTCTGCCGCTTACAGGTGGGCAAAGGGGCGGAGCGTGGGTTTATTTAAGAATGCTCACTAAAAATAAATCAGGATATATATTAAGCCCAGCTATCACGGGCCTCCACAGGCTACTAGTAACCTTTTTGATTGACATTGGGGCTCAAATCTCTGCACTGACAAAAAAGGATGCCCAGAGGTGTGGAATTGTTCCAACTAAGAGACAATGCTGTGTTCTTAATGCTCTGGGAACTACAGAATCTATGAATGTTGCCTTAGCCAAACTGAGGCTCCCTGGAAATGAGCATCAACTAGTCATCAAAATGGTAATTGGGAACATTCCAAATAATTGATTAGGAATGGCTGTCCTTGCTGGGAGGCAGTGGGAAGACTCTGAGGGATTTCTGTGGTCTTTTGGCACACTGCCACTTAACATTAGGCTGCTTCAAACCGCACCCTCCCTACCCTATAATCAAACAACTAATGTAAAACAATACCCTCTACCTTCTGGTGCCAGAGAAGGTATCAAAGCGGTTCTACAGGACTTGAGAAACCAAGGGGTAATAATTCACACACATTCTCCTTTTAATTCACCGGTATGGCCAGTCTGAAAAGCCAGTGGAAAGTGGAGATTAACAGTAGATTTTCGCAGGCTTAAAGCCAACACAGACCCTCTTACAGCACTGGTCCCAAACTTAGCTGAATTAATAACATCAATTCAAGAAAAGGCTCACTCAATCATGGCAATGGCAACTATGGATGTCAAAGACATCTTCCTTATGATACCTATACAGCCAGAAGATATAGGGACCATTTTGCCTTCACATGGGAAAAGACAGCAATACACTTGCACTAGGCTTCCCCAAGGCTACAAACACTCCTCCACTTTGGCCCACCATGCTTTAGTTCAGGAATTAGAAAAAATACCCAAACCTGATCCTGCTGATCCTGTAGCTGATAATCAATACATTTAAAACACTCGGGGGGGGGGGGGGGGGGGGGCGGGGGGGGGGGGTGGTGGGGAGGGGGGGAAGGATGAAATAGAGGTAGTAGGGAAACATCAGCAGAAAATAATCTCTCACTTAAAAAGTCTTGATTTGCAGATACCCGCAGAGAAAATTCAGAAACCTTCTCAGGAAGTGAAGATTTTGAGAATTTGGTGGAAAGGAGGCATGACATGTATTCCACCCGATACCCTAACCTCTTTAGTAGATCAGTTTCAAAGGCCTGAATTGAGGAAAGATCTCCAGCAAGCTCTAGGACTATTAGTGTTCTGGAGAAAACACATCCCAGATTTCTCAATAATTGCTAGGCCGCTTTTTGACTTGCTGAGGAAAAGAATGAAATGGGATTGGACTCCTTCTCAGGAAGAAGCATTGCAATTACTGATTTTTGAGGCAACAGCTCACCAAGCACTAGGCCCTATCCATCCCACAGATCCCTTTCAGGTGGAATGGGGATTTGCCTCCTCAGGGCTATCAGTACACATTTGGCAGTGGGGTCCCGAGGGTCCAACGGGGCCTCTTGGTTTTTATTCCTGTGGTTTCAAAGATGCTGAGAAAAGATACACTACCTGGGAAAAGGGGTTGTTTGTAGTTAGCTTAGCTCTCCTAGAAGAGGAAAAAATTGCATGACAAGAGCTTATTGTATTAAGAAGCCCTTTCAAAGTTATCAAAATCGTCACTAATGGGAGCCCCACCCCTCCCCCCCACCTGACGGGGTAGCCCAAAGGGCCTCAGTTAGGAAATGGTATGCTCAGATGGAAGGCTATTGTAATACCGTCTCAAGAACGGAAGATGCTGCTAAAAATCTAACAATCCAAGGCACTGAGAGCCTGGTTAGCAGCCAAGATAAATCTGCCTCTGTAATCAAAGCTGCCCTTCCTTTCTCCCCCAAACAAGCAGCAAGTTCTTGGTTCACAGATGCCTCTGCAAAATGGGAAGGGAAGGTATGGAGATCTAGAACAGCTGTCTTACACAATTCATTTGGTGAAAGAATCATTACCGAAGGGGAAGGCAGCGCTCAGGCTGGGGAACTCATAGCTGTTTGGAGTGTTTTCCGATGTGAGGCACAGAACATTTCTCTTGTCTGCATTTATACCGACTCTTACGCAGTGTACAAAGGTTGTACCGAGTGGCTTCCTTTCTGGCAGCAAAATGATTGGGAAGTTCACAGAATTCCAGTGTGGCAAAAGGAAAAGGGGCAAGAAATTTTAGATGTTGCAAGCCAAGGAAATGTTGCTATTGGTTGGGTAGCTTCTCAGCAAACAGATGGAAATCCAGCAGGAGAGTGGAAGAATAGAGCTGATGAACTAGCAAGGCTCAGCCCCCTGAAAAAGGAACTCATTCCTGAGGACTGGGATCAACTATTAGAATGGCTGCATGGAAAAAGACAGCACACAGGTGCGAAAGATTTGTACAAAGAAGCTCATGCTTGTGGTTGGCTGGTTACCAGGGAAATGTGTAAAACATGCGTATCGGCCTGCGAGCAATGTCACAGGTGACTGGAGAGACATCCTTGAGAAGATGACCCTCTGCATTTAAGAAAGGGTAAAGGCTTATGGGACGCGTGGCAGGTAGACTATATTGGCCCCTTTAAGAAGTCAGGAGGTAAACACTTTGTGCTAGTAGGAGTAGAAATTGTATCTGGGTTGGTTCAAGCTGACGCTTTGAAAAGAGCTACAGGTGATAATGCGGTTAAAGCTTTGCAGGGGTGGTTTGGAACTTTCCCAAAGCCACAGGAAATTCAATCTGATCACAGGTCCCACTTCACTGCTAGAGGTGTACAGCATTGGGCAAAAGGTGAAGGAATTAAGCGGTCTTTCCACAGCCCTTTCCACTACCCTCAAGCTAAGGGGATCTTAGAAAGGACCAAGGGTTTTTTGAAAGGACTTCTGAAGCCCCGGGAGGGAAATTGGGACGTTCGGTTATGGGAAGCTGTTAAAAGAATGAACAGTAGATGGGGGGGGGAATGGATGTCCCAAAATCACTGCCTTTTGCCCAACAGCTCCAAGCATCGTTCCCTTACTACGGCGACCTGACGATTCAAAAAGTCCAGCACATTACCCTGGACAACCTGTTCTGGTGGACCTCCCTACTGTAGGGGAAGTAGCACTAGTGCTGAAAACCCCTCTGAAGAAATATGCATGGCTAGCCTCTGATGCTCTAGGGAAAGAGCATTGGATAAATACATGCTGGATAATCCTATCCATTTTAACTCTTTTCTGGCCTCAGTGGAAGGATTTCTGTTGTTTTTACTTTTACAGAAGAACCCTGAGGAACATGAAAATCATCTGAACCATGATAACACTGGTGATGCTTTTCTGCATCCTACCACAATTCCATGGACAGGATCCTGCTGAGTGGTTGTGGTCTGAAGCTACCCTCCATCCCACTAATGTTCTAGGAGCGTATCCCAAGGGTGGCCACCCAAACCTAGAGCCTATAGTGCTGCATGACCCCCAGGTATATGGTCCAAGTGAGTGGGGATGGGATCAGAAGGACTGGACTAGAGCCCTAACTGGAACAATTGGTGAGTCGATTGTGGAAGCATGCAGAAAAATGGAAGGATCTCTCTATGAGAAATCCACCTCCATCACAGTTGCCGGAAATTTTATGGAACCAGATGGGAAAAATGATCTGGATATCCCTTCAGCAAGACTGTGTCCTACAAACAAGTGGGAGTGTGCCAAACAAATTCCCCTTACTCTGCGTTGCTGCCAGGAGTATGTTGGTAATTACACTCTAGGTCGCAAAACGAACAATGTTGCAAGTACAAAGGATTGTAAAAATGAACCAATTGATTGCTGGCATAATTTGACGTTAACTAAACCGACTTAAGTGACATGCCGCTGGCAAAATAACTTGACCAACCTGTTAGGTTGAAAAGGCTTAGCTCATAAATTTAAGATAGACGCTATAACAAAACCCACGCTGAGTACCGTAGTTACATCCCAGTGGAATAGACGGGACTGAGAGCATGAAGCCCACACTGAGCACCATAGTTACACCCCAATGGGTAGAAGGGACTGAGAGCACAAAGCTGACATTGAGTACAGTAGTTACATCCGAGTGGGCAGAAGGGACTGAGAGTCCCCTTAGTCAATGTGGCCTTGGTCCCAAGCTTTTGTTCACTTGGCAGGTATGGGAAAAACAAAAAGCCTGGCAGCTTCAAGGGGGAGTGGGAGAAGGAATTAGCCGAAGGATTTGTGGAACTGCTTATAGCAAAGCAATCTCAATCAGTGTTTTGACAGATCAGACAAATAAGCGTGAACAGGTTTGTACGCCCCCAAGCGTTCAAGACTGTTGGCACAATTTTACATTAACACAAACTGCAGAAGTAGTTTGTCTTTGGTCCAAAACTAGTGAAGGCTTTTCTTTTAAGTTGATAATAAATGGTATGAACCAACCTTCTACTACCACCACTCCGGCCCAACCACCGCTTATGCTTAGCCTGAGAAGTTTTGAAATTGGACCATATATAACCAGGAAAACTGGTCAACAACACATATTGTTCAATCTGGCACGGTCTCTTAAACAAGTCAAATTGCTGATGATGCAAAACAATGTCTCAGAAATTCAGCCGGCCCGTTTGCCTTTTTTGCGGACTTCCTTTAAGGGTTGGACCACCTGGCTGCAAAAACAGAAAGTCCGTTTTTTCTTTAAAAACAGACACTAAGAGACATAACCGGTGTTTTGGGAACAGGTTTTGGAATTCTAAATAGTATTGATTCTGAAGTACACTAATGGATAAATTGGCTGCCACAAAATGGTTAGAGATTTGACCAAATTAAAACAACCACTGCAATCATCCATATTGGCTTTGGGAACACAGCAGTGCTTGCTATCAAACATATTACCAGCTTGGAAAAAGGTAAATGTAAGTGATCGCAAATTGGTAGACTGATGCACTCGGTGCTACACAAAACAACCTTTCTTTGGCTCTTAGCTGTATCCAGGCACAATTGTCGATGCAGTCAGTTGCTGCCTCAATGATAAGAGAAGGTGAAGGCAATTTTCCTGCTGAAATTCAGAAAAGAATTTGGGACAGTGCCACTGATTTTGAAAGAGAATTCCAGTCCTGGTGGAACTTGGTGAATTTTACTTATCACCCCATTACAAACACAGCCACAGTTCTTGTGTTAACCGTACGCAATGCCTCAGTGCATTTGAGATTTCCTATTATTGCATTAGGGCTAAATCATGATGGAGCTATTCCCAATCTTTCTGAACATAGAGAATGGGCCCATCAAACTGGTAAAAAATGGCAGCATGTTAATTTGGAATCTTCTATTGTCCGAGAACTAGGCTTCATCTGTGAAAGTAATGCAATTACAGCTCAGGATGTTTGTTTGGACACAGAACAAAATATCTGTCATTTTGAAATTCATCCTAACGAGACTTTCGAAACAGGCCTTAAATATATAGGCAATGGGTGTGGGTGCTTTAGAACTGCTTGTGATACGGTATTTGTAGAAAATGCAGTAGTGGATAGTAAAAATCATTCAAATTGTTGCGCTTGTAACTTTACAAAATTGAGGGATGTGATTTTTCTTCAGAAGCTCCAGTTACCTCCCATTACCTTTTTCAATCCAATTAAAGACTGATTCACAAACTATTACTGTCCTAGGGTGACGTTATGATGCTTGTATCCCCATCCGTGTGTTCTGTTGATGCTGGCTATCATGTTCTGTGCCTTCAAGACTGGCTGTGAAGAGCGAATGTTTTGTTTTGGTTTTGCTATCAGCCGCTCCCCCACAGCTGGCGCGACACAGAGACAGGGCAGTACATGGGTGCTGCTTTTGCTTTTTGCTTTGCTTTTCGCTTTGCTCTTGCTTCGGCTTTGCTCCTGCTTTGCTCTTGCTGTTTTGCTCCTGCTCATTAGTTAGTTTAGCTAAGCAGTCCAAATTTTCCCTGGACTGTTTCTCCTTTCCCTTCTTTGGACCTACTCGGACCTGCTCTGGACTGGGACCTGGGAAACACCGAGAGTTTGCACCTTGTGGCCAAGGTGCAGCAGCTACCCCAGCACAGGACAGACTGATAACAGAGCGAGCACTCCCAAGAGAGACTTTCTGAAGTTGTCTACTTTTTCAGAGCGGTGAAAGAGTGGTGCCATCTGGTATCGTTCCTTTTGTGTGCTGCGGGGTGCTTTGCCTGTTACAGAAACAGGTTCTTTCCACTTGTTTCCAAGGAATCCTTCCCGACCCGGTTGTGGGGAGGGGCCGTGTGGGTTTGTTTTCTGGAGGGTCCACCTTTTGGAGGTTTTCTCCCAAATTTGCCCGAAACCAGGACATTCACCTACTCCCATTGGGATGAACATTACTTTGGTAAAGCAATCTTTGCTTCATCAGGACTTCATTGAAATATTGGAGAAGATCAAGAAGAATAGACAGAAAGCACTGGTAACTGTTCATCACAATGTGAAAGAAATACACCATGTCATAGAGAGAGTAAGAAAAGATGCTGAACACAGGTGGTAGGATACTCTTTTTGGGTGGTCACCTACTGCCACAAGAGTCCTGAACAGTATGTGTCATCCCATCATTGCCCTTTTGCGTTTCGTTTTGATTGGGGTTTTTTAATCAGCAATCTTACTCATTATGAATTGGAGAATGATGAAAGAGTTAACAAAATTGATGTCTGTAATTAATGCACACAACTGGGCTGATGTCCTTTTCACTGTGGCCATCTCCAAGACTATTGACACAAGGCGACTACAAATGAGAGGATGTGTTTTGAAATCGTCTTCAATTTTCTTTGAAGATTATAAGAAAATTACTTTTGATTTTTTGTGAATTGTTTTGAAAAAAAAAATATTTTAAATGAACTGTTGTTGATTTGTTTATTGCTTTATTGCCTTTGATTATTTGTGATTAGTTTCAGATATTTGAAAAAAATGTTTCAAAATAATATGGTTTAAATTACTGTTATTATATTTGTTTCTTGTTTCCTTACCCCCGCCTTTTTTTATCTTTTCTTGTCCTTCCCTCCTCTCTCTCTGTCTGACGTACTGTCTCTACTTCCCGGGATATGCTACCAATGTGCGACAAGTACACAACAATAGTACAGAACACTGCTGATGAAGACCCTTTGAAGCCTGTCGTGAGTCACCAGGTGCTGTGAAAGACGGTCTGAGGTTCCCCCCATTTGCCTCACGACCGTCCACAGGACCGATATCAGGACCCTGAGGACCCCAATGGGACCTCTGGCCTGCCAGTAATGGATGAACACCAAAAATCCTGAGGCCCCTGAGCAGAGTTCTGGCCTGCCAAGGGATTGTTCACAGCTGTGTCTTCAGTGACTGCTTCTAGCAGGGCCTGCCAAAGGGCGACCCAGCCTATATGCTTGCACCTGCTTCACGACAATAGACCAGGAATTTTCCCACCTCTTGGCCAGATGAACTTGCTGGGGCAACTTGGTAGCCCCCCCATGGAAAATCCTTCCTCTGCTCCACTACCACCGTGAGGCACCGAGGTTGAAGCCCCCCTACCAAGGACTGAGACTGAGACACCTGTAATTCTGATGCAGGGGTGCTGGCCTGACTGAAGCAGGATGCCTGCTGAGTGTTGCCTACAGATGTGCCTACAGGACCTAGACTGGTTTCCCCCAGAAAGCAGTCCTGAAACAGTGGGTCCCACTCACTGCTGATACTGACTTATCCTGCTGAGAACATGGACTGTCTGGACCCGTCTTCAATACCTTTTTCCCCCTCAGCAATTTCAATAGACTTCTTCTTCTTCTTGATTGGATCTGTTCCCCCTCAGCCATTTCAAGATTCTGTTTCCCCCCTCAGCAATGGACTATAATAGAACCTTAAGTTCACCAGGACTTTGAGACCTTCCCAACGTGACTAGGCAAACTCTATCGGCTGGACTAAGAGGACTTAGTCTCTCCATGTTTGGTAGCTATACTCCTCTCTCTTTCTCCCCCTCTTTTTTATTCTTTTCCTCTCCCTGATTCCTTTCAGGCATTTGCTGTGGTCATTCTATAAAGGTGCATTTGTTTAGATTGATACTGCAATCCCCTTTCCAGGTTGTCTGTTGCACTCCCAGATCAGTTAACCAACCAACCAGTTAACCAACCCGTTGGTATGAGCGGATCGTGACAATACCTTCTTTCAAGCTGAAATTGGTTCTAGTCCATAGAAGCACACTGGTAGGTAAAAGTAGACTCTAAAAGATAACATTCAAAATGTATTTCCCTTGTCTTCCCATTAAAGCAAGTGAAGAAAGCAGACAGGAGATCTTCAGATAACATGCTATGCAAATTGAAAAGATTCTGTCCTTATTTGAAGCAACTGAGGAACTCACACAATGAAATACAGTTCAGACAGATGGAAGGGTCACAGATGATGTCAAATCTGTACTTCCAATGTTTGAATGAAGCAAGATTTCTTGAAGTACAATCCTATAAAATGAAGGTGAGTTTGCAGAAGCAATTGAACTGGCTCTGTTTTCTAAACACAATGTTTCCTAAGTAACTGAGGATTCAGGAAGGCAACCTTGGAATTTAAAGGATTTAGAAACATACAAATACCAAGACTGGCAGTTCATTAGCTTTAACAGTCTCTTCAAATAAGATCTATTTTTAACTTCTTCTTGTAGTAGGTCTGAAGACAATAGGAATGATGCAATAAAACAAAACAAGCAACAAACCAAAACAAAACCAAAACAGCTTTCTCAAAAAGCTTGGAGAAACCAGAGAAATTATGATTTTTAGGGGTTAAGTAGTCCTTTAAAAGTTGTCTCTGGGAAAAGAGATAAAAAACCACTAATTGACTGTGGAGTATATTCCAAACCTGTACTGAAGCATGTAAGGGACAAGAGCCGGTAATAAAACTACTATGCTGGGTTCATCTGTTAAAAGCATTCCAGAATGGTTGAAATTATCAATCACATAATGTGGGATTTAAAAAAAAAAAAAAAAGAAAAAAGAAAAAAGAAGAAAACATAGAGAAAAAAATATTTTGAAGATGTTTTCCCATTCCCAGATGGCATAACAACTTTATTTCATTTTGTTCCTAAGACTGATTAATAGCTTATGAAGTGTTTTACAATTGAGAGTGAGAGTGTTCACGCTAACCGTACAATTTGGATGGATCTCTTTTACTTTGCACAGCAGCTGATACGGTTTAGCACTCCACAGTTCAGTCCCCAAAAGTGAATGGGTGTGGCAGATTTAACCTAACTGGCCAGTCCACCAGAATGCTTAATTATCTTGGAAAATGCTTTGCTCTATCTCATTATCTGGACATGTCTCTCTAGCTCCGCTTTGAGCTCCTTGATCTTTCATCTACAGGATGAGATCCAATTTAGCTTAGCAAGGACATAGCCTTTCAAAACCACATCTTTTATCTTCTGCATTCATCCAAGTACATTTCTACTGCAGGGAACCCTGTGGAAGATCCTAGTTGTTTTGTTTCTCAGATAGTTGTTGCATAAAAGAGCTCTTCTTTTAATTTTTTCCCTGCTAAAGTATAGGCTCTGTACTTAACTGATTGTGATGCTAACTCATTATCATCTATTCTCCAGTCGTACAGAGTAGGCAGCAAAGTTTTCTTCTGAAGACATTCATTTAATGAGAAATGCTGAAGGTCTGACTTTACTTGCAAAGGTCACTGATTGACCGGTTGCAAAATTGTTAAGTCTAGTAAGAGCAGGAAAAGTGTGCTGTTGCTGTGCCTGTAAATGTCGTGTCAGCTGCTGTTGGGATAAAAAGCATGAGCATAAGAAAACATGGATAGAAAAGAAATTTGTTGTGATTTCTGCACAAGAGGAAGTATGAAGCACTTATTTCAGTGGCTAAGACAGTATCATCATTGGGCCAGTTCTCTTCAACATCTTTTGAACAACCTGGACACAGCACTTGAAGGAATATTAAGAAAGTTTGCCAAAGACACTAAATTGGGAGGAGCTGTGAACTAACTCCCTTGAGGGCACAGAGACCTTGCCGAGAGATCTTGCCAAATAGGAGAGATGGGCAATTCTTGCTGGCCGGGAGTCTATGCACAAATCACAAAAGGGGCGGGACTGCTGGGGACGGCGTCTCAAGCTGGGTTTTTTCCAGCATCAGTCTCATTACATGGTGATGACAATGGGAAGCTGCCAGCAGCTCACGTCCCCAGCAGCAGACAAAGAACTTAATGTTACAACTGACTTGAAAAGTTTTTTGACCAATCACACAAAGCAAAAGCATATTGACAGTACTTCTATCCAATCATTATAAAGACATGTACCTGGGCTTAGAACAATGCTCGCTTCTTTCGAATAAAAGACCTGCTTGTAAGCCTTAAGATACAATGCACAGAGCTCCGTTATTAAGCTTAGAACTACCTAACATCGCGCTAGATATACTTTGCTGTAGCTTAGGGAGTTATTCTAGACAAGCATTAATACACAGACCATTGTTCCATTTGTCCTTACTTTTCTACTTCTCATCTAATTTTTCTGCTGACAAACCTTATGACTACTGCTTAGCTCCAATGACAGTTCTGCTGTCTCTGAGGCCTTCCTTTTGCAGCTTTCCCAAACCCCTCTGTTTTTGAGGATTCCCACAGGCAATCACCAACCAGATGGAGTGGAACAAGGGCAAATGCTGGATTCAGCACCTGCAACTGGGCAATCCTGGTGGGTGTATAGACTGGGGAGGGAGCAAGAGGCTGGGAGAAGCACTGCAGAAAGGGACCCAGGCTCCTGGCCAATGGCAAGCTGAATGTGCATCAGCAGTGCCCTGGCAGCCAGGAGGGCCAAGCCTGTCGTGGGGTGCATCAGGCACAGCATCACCAGCTGGGCAAGGGAGGGGATTGTCTTGCTCTGCTCTGCTCTGCACTGCTCTTCTCTTCTCTTCTCTTCTCTTCTCTTCTCTTCTCTTCTCTTCTCTTCTCTGCTCTGGGGCGGAATCACCTTGGTATTAGAAAGTCCTCAAATGAGGTCTACAAAGACAGGACTCAATGAAATGGCATGCAGCTGAGTCAGGGGAGGTTTAGGTCGGGTATCAAGAAAAAGTTTTTAACCCGAGAATGGCTGGGCACTGGAAGAGTCTCTCCAGGGAGTGGTCACACCATCACAACTGTCTGAGTTTGGGAGTTCAAGGATGGCCCCAGGCAGGGCCAGGAGTTGGACTGATGATGATCCTGATGGGGTCCTTCCAATTCAACAGATTTGACGACTTGATGGTTCGGTCCTGGCCACTCAAGGTATATTGCTTGGTCTCATCAGATTTTGATCTGCTCTTGTTGTTGGTCAGACTTTGTCCCTACTGGCTAATGATATTTATCACAAAAGACAAAGTGCCTTTTCTCAATTTTCTCAAGCAATTGGAACATGCGCCTTAGAATCCTAAAAAAGTCTTTTCTTTGAAACAACACTGTAGTGTTTTTCACTGCCCAGTAGTCTTTCCAGATCTTAAGGAGAAAGAAGGCAAAATGAGGGGATGTATTACAATGAATGATTGTCAGTTTTCCGGTTCTTTAGCAGTATATTTGTACTTCCACTATTCTTTTCTGTAAAATCATGGTTTTCTATAGTATCCAATTTTCTAGCAAGACACATTTCTGCAACTGAGCCCATCAGTCTTTGTGAAAAGATATTGTCAAAAGTCCAAAACATATGAATAAGCAGTGACAAGTGAGGGAAAAAAGGAGTATGAGAAGCAGCTGCATGATCCTAAAGTGAGACAAGAAGGAGGAGAAGGTGCTCCAGTTGACAGAGCAAAGAATCCCCCACAGTCCCTGGAGGACATCATCATCAAGCAGGTTGTCTCCCAGCAGTCCCTGGAGAACCGTGGAGGAACACAATGGAGCTCGTGGGGAGCTCCATGCCACAGCAGGTGACTGTGCCTTGAAGGAAGCTGCAGCTTGTGGAGGGAGGGAGGGAGGGCCAGAAAAGCATCCTTGACCTCTTGGAAGAGTGGAAGAGTACGTGCAAATCTTCAACAGCTGCTAACTCTACTCTATCCTCTTTCCGCTTCTTGTCTTAGGTAAGTAAGAAGACAACCCAAGAATTAGAAGCCTAAATTCTTTTGCTTGAGGCTCCCATTCTTTCTGCCATTCTCTTCCAATTTAGTTTGAAGTAAAACTCATGATAAAGTTCTTAAGGCTTGATGTTCAGGCTTTTCAGAAAATAGGGAGTGCAAATAACTCTTGTCACTGTCATTTTTTTCAGAGAAGGAAAAAAGGGAAATTACTGGTTTTCAAGGACTTACGGAAATCCATTGGTAACGGTGGTGAGACTGAAGAGTTTAATTAAACTGAAAAGAGAATGTCGTGGAGCTACCTCAGCTCTGTACAAGTTTTTTTACCAGGAAGTCTAGACTTTTAAACAGACTAAGGACACAATAGTTATCTCTGGGAATATTTTAGTATGTATAGTACATTCATCTTTAAATAGTTCTATCTGTTTGACAGTTATGACTTGGGCTTTAATTTTGATGTGAAAAGAAATATTTGTGATTCAGATCATTTCCATTTCTGAAGCATTTCAGTTGTTGACTGGTTTTGCTGTCTCCTGAGGGCGGGAAAATAGTCTTTGTACCAATACTGAAACAAACTAGATGGAAAAATTTGTTTTCCTCATTCTTTTCTGTCTATTTGAACAGGCACAGCAGCAAGACCACTGCTATGAGTCTGAGTGGCCCTTCCACTCCAAGATGACAAACTTGTATGGGCTAGTATGTTATTTGCACCCATTTCTGATGCCGGCTGTTAACTGTTGTGCAGAAAGATCTGTCAACCTTTTTCCCAGGAAGACACTTCTGAATTGCTTCACTTGTCTCTGAAGCAGAGACCTAAGCTGGCACTCCATTTCTGAGATCTTGCTGTGTTAGCCCCCAAACCCATTTCTTTCAAATGCCTTTTATTTTCAACCCAAGCACTTCATTACTTCATGATGTAATCTCTTGTTCTTCATGTTCGGGGGATTGTTTTAGACTGATAAGAACATATTGCAGTAAGCAGGTAGAACATCTATCTTAAGCAGTATCCATCACTTGGCTTTGGTTCATGTATCATAACATCTGCAAGGAATGTCATTTACAATCAATGGATGGGCTGGGGTAACGGGCCACAGGTTTAGGAATCTTTCTCCAATTAATTTTGCGTTAAAATTTAGCTCTTATCATTTCAATTGGGTCTTTATTAAAACAATCATCTATTTATTACCTGTACCACAATGACCAGTGTACCTGTACCACAGTCAAGAGTGGCTGAGCATCCTACAACAATTCCAAGAAGAAGAATGGTCTGAGCCCCCAGTGCAGCACAAGAAGTCTGTCATCAAGCCGGAGTCCCACAGGCGTTTTCTCAGCCTAGAGAAGAGCAGACTCCGGGCAAATTGTTAGAGCAGCTCTCCAGTAGCTGAAGACAGCCTACCAGAAGGAGGCAGGTGAGCTACACAAGGGCACAGAGAAGATAGGAAAAGTGTGGATGGCTTTAAAACCTGAAGAGTATAGGTTTCCTTTGGCTATTGGGAAGAAATTCCTTGCCAAGATGGTTGTGAGACACTAGAACATGTTGTGGGTGACCAATTCCTGGAAGTGATCAAGGCCAGCTTGAATGGGTCTTTGAGCTTAAGGCGGTCTAGTGGAAGGTGTCCCTGACAATGACATGCTGGGGAGGACGTAGGTGAATTTAAGGTCCCTTCTAAACCCAACCATTCCATTATTCTATGGTAATCATTCTGTACAGTAGCAGTAAGAAGTTGAAGCTAGAAATAACATATTCATGCTGAGAAACTGCTATCCAAGGAGTTGAACTGTTTGGGTCTCACATATATGGGCCATTGAGCAATACTATATCTAATATCTACTCCTCGCTCTTTATCATACACGCAAGTATTTTATCATCTTTAAGGTTTCTGACATTTGGGAATTTTCTTCCCTTCTCTCTCTTTCTTTCTTTCTTTCTTCCTTTCTTTCTTTCTTTCTTTCTTTCTTTCTTTCTTTCTTTCTTTCTTTCTCTTTCTCTCGTTCCTTCTTTCTTTTGTTTCTTTCTCCCACTTCCTTCCTTCACTGCCTTCCTTCCACTATGTCCTTCTTTCTGCCACGTCCTTCTGCCACTTCCTTCCCTCCCTCCGTCCACTTTGATGTTAATTTGCAAACTGTCCAATAGTTACAGGAAATTACTCACAAGTATTTTATCATCTTTAACGTTTCTGACATTTGGGAATTTTCTTTCCTTCTCTTTTTTCTTCCTTTCTTTCTTTCTTCCTTTCTTTCTTTCTTTCCCTCGTTCCTTCTTTCCCTCTTTCCCTCTTTTTCCCTTCCTTTTCTTTCTTTCTTTCTTTCTTTCTTTCTTTCTTTCTTTCTTTCTTTCTTTCTTTCTTTCTTTCCTTCTTTCTTTCTTTCTCTTTCTTTCTTTCTTTCTCTCTTTCCTTCTTTCTTTTCTTTCCTTCCCCCACTTCCTTCCTTCACTGCCTTCCTCCCACTATGTCCTTCTTTCTGCCAAGTCCTTCTGCCACTTCCTTCCCTCCCTCCCTCCCTCCACTTTGATGTTAATTTGCAAACTGTCAAGTAGTTACAGGAAATTACTCTTCTTTAAATATCATTTTGAAGCTTAGAAATGAATACCAAAATTGTGTCAAAACATGGCATTTAAAAGCCATCTGAAAGTGAGAACTAGCTATTGAAAAGACAAAAATACAAAAATGAAATGATGGAGTGGA
Organism: Agelaius tricolor; assembly: GCF_023055355.1. Lineage (NCBI taxonomy): Eukaryota > Metazoa > Chordata > Aves > Passeriformes > Icteridae > Agelaius > Agelaius tricolor. The sequence continues at coordinate 990,756 of NW_027269288.1, forward strand.
TGGTTTTAAGGGATATTCTTTGTATGGCTTTGATACAAATGAGGATCTCAATTTTTGCACCTTCTAAAAACACATCTTGAAACTTACTACTTTCCGTGACAAAAATATTTCCAAAACAAGGAAATTGATTTATGCAGATGAAAATATCATCTCCCAAATAGTCATCATCAAGTCCAAAAGATTACCCTGCTTTTACGTAGTAAGCTTTATGGAGATTTCTATTCTCACACAAACAAAGAAGAATCTTTCAAATGACTAGAAAATTTTTAAAAGCAAAATAACCTTGAAGAAAAAAGATCCAAAAAAGAGCAGGGAATTATATACGTCCACACTTGTTACATGTTGGTTACTAATATTGGCTCTAGTTTGTTGGCGAGTACACTTCCCATTCACGCACGCACGCACCCCTCTTCCTCCTGCACACAGATGTGTGATATTGGGTCTCAAAGAATGGACTATTTTCTCTTAAATAAGTTGTGGCTCTCAAAGTCAAAGCGTAGTCTTCCTGGCTCTATTACCAGGATTTTGTTCCCGGAAGGGAATGTGCTTGTGCCTGTTAGAAATGGGGAGGAGGGGACAGAAAGCAAAGCCATTTGAAGACAACCTGCAGCATAACTAAGAACGAAGGGTGCTTCTTGACTGCACAGCAAAAGAAATCTCGGGAGTAAAATGGAGGAAAACTTGAGGTGCTGATAGAGTTTCTCCTTGTGACAGCTTTCAAACGTACAGAAAACAGCACTTCCTCATTCTCCTGCCTTTTCAATTCACATTAACATTGGAAGAAAAGGGGTTTTGGACAACGTTCTTTTGCTTCTTGCTAAACACTCTGCTGACACTCCGTGCAACTTCCAGAAAAAGACCAAGGATGCTTTTTGTACTGGGACAGTTTCTCCTTGCGAGACATAGTAGAAAAGCTTTTTGCTAAGATGTAGGCGACAAGAGACGCAGATTCAGAGATACGGAGCTCTCCGAAGGTAGGGGCCGCTCCCGGGCGTCTTTCCGCAGAAGCCGTGCTCGGGATCGCACCGCGACCGGCACAATGCTCTGTGTGCAAAGAAGCGGCTTCTTCGCCTCCGGGAGACGGAGACCGCGGCCGCCTCTTTAAAAGCCAAGAAAAAAGTCGCACAACATGGGGAGTGTGTGTGCAGTTGTCAAACTTAAAGAAAACGGTACCTTACCACTCTCCTGCCTTTTCCATTCACATTACCATTCAAAAAGAAGGAGTTTTGGACAACTTTCTTTTGCTTCTGGCTAAACACTCTGCAGACCTCCGTGCAACTTCTAGAACAAGAGCGGAGATGCTTTCCGTACGGGCACAGTTTGTCCTGGCAAGACATAGTAAAAAAGCTTTTTGCTCAGTTTTATGCGACGAGAGAGACAGAAGGCAGAGTAAAGAACTCTCCGAAACGAAGCCCCCTGCCAGGGCGTCTTTCGTCAGAAGCCGCTCTCCGGAGAACACCGCCACCGGCACAATGCTCTGTGCGCGAAGAAGCCGCTTCTTCGCCTCCGGGAGATGGAGAGAACGGCAGCTTCCCAAAGGCGAAGATGCAAGCCGCAGCACACCGATATAGCGTGTGCAGCTTTCAAATTGATAGAAACGAGTGCTTTAGCATTCTCCTGCCCTTCCATTCACATTATATTCGAATAAAAGGAGTTTTGGGACACTATGTTTTTCTTCTTGATAAACACTCTGCAGTCCTCTGTGCAACTTTTAGAAGAAGATCGGGGATGTTTTGTGTACTGGCACAGTTTCTCCTTGCAAGATATGGTGGAAAAGCTTTTTGCTGAGTGTTGAACGACAAGAACCTAAGAAGACGGAGATACGCAGCTCTCCGAAGCTAAGTGCCGGTCCCCGGCGTCTTTCGGCAAAAACCGCTCTCAGGTGCTCCCGGCGGTCTGCCAAATGCTCTGTGCGCAAAGAAGCCGTTTCTTCGCCTCCGGGAGACGGAGAGAGCGGCACCCTCCGAAAGGCTAAGAACCAAGCTGCCTAATACAAGGATAACATGAGCACCTTTCAAACATATAGAAAAGACTACTTTACCACTCTCCTGACTTTTCCATTCACAATATAATCGAATAAAAAAAGTTTTCGACAACTATCTTTTCCTTCTAATTAAACAGTTCGAATACCTCTGTGCATCTTTTAGAAAAAGATCTGGGATGTTTTGTGTACTGGCACAATTTCTCCTTGGAAGATATGGTGGAAAAGCTTTTTGCTGAGTGTTGAGCGGCAAGAAACGCAGAAGACGCAGATACGCAGCTCTCCGAAGCGAAGTGCCGGTCCCGGGCATTTTTCGTCAGAAGCCGCTCTCAGGAGCTCCCTGCGCTCGGCACAATGCTCTGTGCGCAAAGAAGCCGCTTCTTCGCCTCCGGGAGACGGAGAGAACGGCATCTTCCCAAAAGCGAAGATGCAAGCCGCACCACACAGGAACAGTGTGGGCAGCATTCAGACTTAGAGAAAACAGTATTTTACCATTCTCGTGGCTTTTCCACTGATATTATATTCGAAAAGAACGAGTTTTGGTCAACTAGCTTTCCTTCTTGCAAAACTCTTTGCAGACCTCCGTGCAAGTTTAGAAAATGATTTTGGATGTTTTCTATACTGGCAGAGTTGCTCTTTGCAAGATATGGTGGAAAAGCTTTTTGCTGAGTGTTGAGCGGCAAGACACGCAGAAGACGCAGACACGCAGCTCTCCGAAGCGAAGTGCCGGTCCACGGCTTCTTTCGACACAAACCGCTCTTAGGTGCTCACCGCGACCGACCCAATGCTCTGTGTGCGAAGAAGCCGCTTCTTCGCCTCCGGGAGACGGAGAGAACGGCATCTTCCCAAAAGCGAAGATGCAAGCCGCATCCCACGGGAACAGTGTGGGCAGCATTCAGACTTAGAGAAAACAGTATTTTACCATTCTCGTGGCTTTTCCACTGATATTATATTCGAAAAGAACGAGTTTTGGTCAACTAGCTTTCCTTCTTGCAAAACTCTTTGCAGACCTCCGTGCACGTTTAGAAAATGATTTTGGATGTTTTCTATACTGGCAGAGTTGCTCTTTGCAAGATATGGTGGAAAAGCTTTTTGCTGAGTGTTGAGCGGCAAGACACGCAGAAGACGCAGATACGCAGCTCTCCGAAGCGAAGTGCCGGTCCCCGGCTTCTTTCGGCGCAAACCGCTCTCAGGAGCTCCCTGCGCTCGGCACAATGCTCTGTGTGCGAAGAAGCCGCTTCTTCGCCTCCGGGAGACGGAGAGCACGGCATCTTCCCAAAAGCGAAGATGCAAGCCGCACCACACAGGAACAGTGTGGGCAGCATTCAGACTTAGAGAAAACAGTATTTTATGACTCTCCTGCCTTTTCCACTGATATTATATTCGAAAAGAACGAGTTTTGGTCAACTAGCTTTCCTTCTTGCAAAACTCTTTGCAGACCTCCGTGCAAGTTTAGAAAATGATTTTGGATGTTTTCTATACTGGCAGAGTTTCTCGTTGCAAGATATGGTAGAAAAGCTTTTTGCTGAGTGTTGAGCGGCAAGACACGCAGAAGACGCAGACACGCAGCTCTCCGAAGCGAAGTGCCGGTTAACGGCTTCTTTCGGCGCAAACCGCTCTCAGGAGCTCCCTGCGCTCGGCACAATGCTCTGTGTGCGAAGAAGCCGCTTCTTCGCCTCCGGGAGACGGAGAGCACGGCATCTTCCCAAAAGCGAAGATGCAAGCCGCACCACACAGGAACAGTGTGGGCAGCATTCAGACTTAGAGAAAACAGTATTTTACCACTCTCCTGCCTTTTCCACTGATATTATATTCGAAAAGAACGAGTTTTGGTCAACTATATTTTCCTTCTTGCAAAACTCTTTGCAGACCTCCGTGCACGTTTAGAAAATGATTTTGGATGTTTTCTATACTGGCAGAGTTTCTCTTTGCAAGATATGGTGGAAAAGCTTTTTGCTGAGTGTTGAGCGGCAAGACACGCAGAAGACGCAGACACGCAGCTCTCCGAAGCGAAGTGCCGGTCCACGGCTTCTTTCGACACAAACCGCTCTCAGGTGCTCACCGCGACCGACCCAATGCTCTGTGTGCGAAGAAGCCGCTTCTTCGCCTCCGGGAGACGGAGAGAACGGCATCTTCCCAAAAGCGAAGATGCAAGCCGCATCCCACGGGAACAGTGTGGGCAGCATTCAGACTTAGAGAAAACAGTATTTTACCATTCTCGTGGCTTTTCCACTGATATTATATTCGAAAAGAACGAGTTTTGGTCAACTAGCTTTCCTTCTTGCAAAACTCTTTGCAGACCTCCGTGCACGTTTAGAAAATGATTTTGGATGTTTTCTATACTGGCAGAGTTTCTCGTTGCAAGATATGGTGGAAAAGCTTTTTGCTGAGTGTTGAGCGGCAAGACACGCAGAAGACGCAGATACGCAGCTCTCGGAAGCGAAGTGCCGGTCCGCGGCGTCTTTCGGCACAAGCCGCTCTCCAGCGCTCACCGCGACCGGCCCAATGCTCTGTGTGCGAAGAAGCCGCTTCTTCGCCTCCGGGAGACTCGGCTAGCAGCAGCTTCCGAAACGCGACAAACAAATATTAACACCACCGGCATTGTGTCCCGGGCGTCTTTCGGCACAAGCGCCGCACCGGAGCGTACCGCCACCGGCACAATGCTCTGTGCGCGAAGAACTCGATTCTGCGCCTCCCGGGATCTGAAAGAAGAAGCATAAGCTTAAGACGCCCTTGCCTCAGTTGTGTACAGGTTTGGGCGCTCCTCTCGATTAATTGTGCCATTTCTGACAGCAGGTGTCGCTGTTGGTCAAGCTTTGAGTATGCTTACTAAGTTGCGATGCTGGGTGGTCAACCAACTCAAGGTAAGATCAGTGATTTTAAATCAGCTTCTCACTGGTGTAGATACCATTAGTCATTGCACACTGCAAAATAATGCTGCTCTAGCTTTCTTGTTAGCACATGGGCAAGAGTGTGAGGATTTTGAAGGAATGTGTTTTTTGAACCTCTCTAACCATTCTGCAGTCATTCACTGGAAACTCAAACAAGGACAAGATAACATGAAGAAATTGATTGGGAATGAGAGGGTTACGCATGAATGGTTTGAGAGATGGGAAACAACTCGATGGTTGGAAGATCTTGTCAAGGGAACTTTGTTGTTACTAGTAGTCATTATTAGATTGCTTCTTGGTATTCCATGCATCATGAAACTGGTGAGCCTCTTGGAAGTAAATACAGTGAAAAGGGTTTAGCTGGTGCAAGACAAAGAAGGGGGAAATTGTAGCAATGTAGCTGAACCTCTTAGACTACAGGGTGCACCAGCCATCCAGCTGGAATATGTTCTTCTCAGAATTTTCTCAGAGCCCTCTGGAATTCATCAAGGTTACTAAGACATAAGCCGTGCTAAAAGAAGAAAGAGAAGTTGAGAAACCAACTTCCAAGACTACAAGAACTCGATAACGGGGGGCAGCAAAGCGCCTGGACTGTAACCAAACGTATCTTCTGAGAGGTACACACAGAATGTGTGGACATAACAAAGGCACCAAGATAAAAATGCGGGCCTGGCGTGTGCAGAGATTTAGAATGTGTAAGTGCATCATGTCAATAATCAACGGCTTCTGCTTAATCCTCTTGCTCCCTTGTCCTGGAGTCCTGAATTTCCCACAAGGAAAGCCCTTCTAAAAGGGCTCTGATTTTAATGATAGTTGCTGTCTAGACGATGAATAATGGGACTAGTTCTTTCAAATCCTTCCCTCGCTGACATCTGTAAGTTTCATCTTTTCCTGATTGTACTGGTGGCTATACATTAGTTAGGACTAGAAAGGAATGAGTTTTAGGGATATGTGGCAAGGAAATTGGTAGCTCTGCTTCCATTTCATTGTCTAAGAAGAATTCTGATTAGTTTTGGACTTTTCATAGACCTCTGACTAGATTGCATTTGTCTTTGATTGAGCCCGTAAATTTTAGGCTACTAGGCTTGACCAATGAATAGAAAAGGGAAAGTCACACAGCTTAGGTGGTTCTCTTGTCAACAACTTCTCAATAGTAGGGCGATTTCTGTCCTCAAGTTTGTTACTTCAGCTAGCAGATTATGCTCACTCCAAAAGAAGGTGAGAAGTTTGCTACCATAAATGGTCCGATAATTCTTCCTGCTTCTTTGTGACTCTTTTGTATGACTGGATTCTGTATTATTGGAGTTTGTTATAAAAAGTTGGATTAAATTGCGTGCGTCCGCTCTTGGGGGAAACAGTATTTAGCCAATAACATCTAGGCTTTTATTGACCTGAGACTGTCTGAACGGACCGGATGCTTTAAACACAGTAATTCCTGCTAGTTCCAATTCCATTTTTAGACTCGACAAACCGAATGGTAAACCTGCACCAGTAGGGAGGGACATTGGACTTTCTCCTTTTTAGAGAGAAACTAATGAAAAAGTTTCAGCAGAATGATAGCAGGCTGTAAAATAAGAAAAGCATCATGAAAAGAGGCCAATCCTATCCTCTTAGATATGGCTAGTTGTGATTGGACATGAATGAAATATGTCAACTCTGTGTTCCTGGGTATCACATCAGTAACAGCTACTTCAGCTGCTGTAGTTGTCTCCTAAAGCTAAGAACAGAATCCAAAGAATTGTGATTCCATGGTCCCAATTCACCCTGTGATGGTGACAGGTGAAAAAGGAGTGGAAGGTGCACGGGGAAATTAACTTGAATGGCCTATCTAAATCAGCAGCCACTGATTTCCTGAAAACTTCAACAGGTCAGTTGACCTGTTGGGATTCTTTTAATCCATGGTCATGTTTTTCTTGGGATTCTTGTAACCTTTCCCCATTCGTTCAGCCTTTGCCCTCAAGCCTTTGCTGACATTTCAAGTATCTCGACAAGCTGGAAATGTGTTGTCTTTCTTTATCATGTCATAATTCCCTTCAAAGGCTTGTTTGCCTCAAGTCTTATTTTTGCTGGTTTTCTGCTAGTTCATTGTCAGAGGGCAGCAGGTGCTTTGTAAGAGCAAGTACACAATCCTATAGCTTGCTTTTCTTTTGATTTGGCCTGTCCAGAAAACTGAATGACTGAACATTTCCGACAGAATTTTCTCTCCCCATTATGTTTCCCTGGAAGGGCAGATGCAAATCATCTACTTAAACTCTTGGCACGGAAGAAAATAGTGGTTTGCTGCTGCATATAGGTAGAAGCTTACAAAAGGAAGGCCTTGGGCTGAGGCCCGATACTTTGGCTAAGTAGAAAAGGACTATGGGAAGGTGAGGCCGCTGAATCAGAGGTAGATCAACAAGTTCTAGAATCGTCACGTGTTCACAGCGTGGCGTATGATGGTTGGTTGAATGAATTTTGTTATGGCTTAAAGCTATGGAACTGATAAAGGCCTGAGTGCTTCAAAAGCCTGGTTTTTGCAAAAAAGCAGCTCCCCTCTGCACCTGCCTGGGGACTCTGCATCACTAGGGACCCTCACTCCCAGTTGGCCAAGGAGATGATCAGTAGGAATGTTGCAGAGCTGCTGTGTCCATATGAATGGAATGGCAAAGAGTGAAGCGGTGGGTATTTTTGGGCTTTAATACAATGCTGCTGCATTGGTGCCAGTTTAGTCGGTTTTCCATCAGTGGCCTTTCTGTCTAGAAGTACACTGCCCAGAGTCTTTCTAGCATGTGATGCCATTTCCTTCCTGTTGTTTTAATACCTTCCTTCAGTTGAAAAGATGATACAATCTTTACATTTTGAAGATCCCTGTTAGGAAACACTATGCCAGAGGAGTCATTGCTCCCTTTTCTTCTGCCTCCTTTGTAATTTTCAGAGACTCATTTCAAATTTCTGCTAATGTCGAGAAGAATACTGAGACTACTCAGCAGGGTTGACGCTCTCAGCTGCTTTCCTCTTTCATACTGCTTCATACTGTATGTGACTTAATGGCCTGGTTTTGTCATCCGCATTTTGCTGTGATCTGTGAACACAAAAAGAAGTCTTTGTTTTTTGCAAGAACTACCCCTAGGAGGATTTGTGTTCCTTTTGATTTCTACGGTGTTAGCCCTGTTGCAGAAAAAAAGGAGATTGTACCCTCTTCTTGTGCTCTCATTCCCTCCTCTCTGCTTTGCATGTCCTAGTTAATCTACTGCCATGACTCATTTGGCATCATCTCATCGTGCAAATTCTGCACAGTTGCATGGACTTACAAATGCCAGTTGCCAAGGAGCTAATATAACCATTCAAAGATTAAAGAATTGTAGGGCTGGGCAAGTTCAGCTGCTGAAACTGTAAGTGGTTAAGTCATGCCATATTAAAGAGACAGAGCAAAGCAGTTCATCTTGGACTTTCAACTGGACACCTCTGAGAATAACAGCTTGACAGCAATGACACAGCCATCTTCCTAGCTGTATTCCAGAAAGAGAAAAGGGACACCTTCAATGGTTAAGATGTTTGGCATGAGAAAACAGCAAGAAATGTAGCACAAAATACTTGAGCCAGATCAAGTGTGTTTTTCTCGTGAGAATTTTGCAGTTGTTCTTTCTTGTCTGTGCCTTTTCTTTTCACAGAAGACAGGGAGGGCGTTTAATTATTATTGTTCTTTTGTTTTCTATTCTTGGCCTCCCTCTTTCCACCTGCCATTAACAATTTTGCCTTTCTTGACTGGCTTGTCTTTCTTTACTTCTAGAAGGTTGCATGAGGTCCTCCAACCTTGTCATAAACATTCGCATACAGTGGAAAGGAGTAGAAGGTACATCTAAATGCACAAAACAGACCCAGAAAAATAGAGTTTTTTTACAGTCTTCTGTGAGAACAAGATATCTTTGAACTGAGTAATGCTTTAACTTTTAGTCCGCTCATTACTATTATTACAAGTGTTTGGCCTTTAGTACATAGCCTTTGAAATCATCCAGCCCAATATTTTTGGCTAATTTTGTTTTAGTTCTCTCGGGGACTTTGTTTCTTAAGGAATAGTCCAGAGCGAGAGCGTCCACGGTAGAGTTATGCTGCCATAATAAAAGCGTCGTAAATTCTGGTACAGTTTGTGCTGGTAATAGGTCTAGGAAAGAAAGGTTTTACATCTTTTTTGACTTTCTAATGTAACCATTATTTGAAACAGTTAAGAGTTGGGCTTTCCCCCCCTCCAAAATACTTCTCTCTGGAATGTTACTCAGGGATTACACATAAAAGCTCACCCCGTAAAATATGTTGCGGATAATCTGCAGTAAGTGCAGCTTAGCAGCTAGAGATGATTATGTGGGTTAAATGACATTCCTTCCTTCTGCGGTGATGGAAACTCTGTCTACGCAGACATACTCAACAAAAGTTACCATGGCTTAGCTCCTCTCCTAAACTTCATGTGCATTTTAAAACTTTCCAAGAAGGTGAATTCAAGCTCCTTCATTGCTCTCTGCTGGAGTCCCAAGAAAATATCAGTGTGCTTTTTGTCATTTACAGCTGTCATTGCTTAGCTCTTGAACATGAGACTCTCTCATGACTGATGAAAGTTGTCTAGTTAAGAGTGGGTCAAAGACACGCTCCTGCTCTAGAAGGAGATGAGAAGGTTTCTGCAGTCTTTGTCATCTCTACTGCTTGTGATTTCTAGACAAAACCAGTGGGAAGTTTTCTGAAGGCAGTCCAGAAGCTGGCAATATGGACAGCTTACAACCAAACACTTGCTGCACTGCTACCACGGTGATACCAGGAAGGACTTAAAAAATTTAAACGGGCAAACAAAGCAGTTGGAAGGAAAAGAACATTAACCATTATTCCATGCTTCTAATATATCCTCCTTTAAGTCATCATTTTCATGCAGTTTAACGGCTTGCCTTGGTATCCCTCAAAAGGAATCTGAGACAGAGTAAGCTTTTGAATGCAGTAGATGTGACACGTGCAGGCCAAGTTGCCTTTGTTGACATCAAATGCCAGTTATGCTTGAGCTACCCTTTGCTTAAGGTACTTCGCTTACACTAAGAATTTTACTCATCATTGAGCAAATTTTGCTGTCATGATTGAGTAAATTTTATTCATGATAGAGTGAATTTTACTGTCACTCAGAATTTTACTGTCATGATTGGCAGTGAAACTTTTCAAGGAAAGCTCTGGATAGCAATGTTTGTGTAAAAATAGTATTTTATCTCCTGTATTTGTGTGAAGCAGGTAAGCCTTTTGCTGTCACCAGTGTTGCTTACCCTTTCATGTCATATCCCTCTTCATATCCATATTCTGCTGAAGGCTTATTAATCTACTTTAACATTGGCACGTGGAATAAGACTCCTTTTCCTTTTTGAAAGCTAATGTCATTTGACCTAGTGACAGTAAATAATTCATTAATTGTAAGTCCCCAGCTAGCATCTTTTACGCATATTCTAACCTTCTAAAGAAGTAACAAAAACACTCTCCAATACTTGACTTTCTTAAGCACACAAAATGCTTCCCTCCTTTGCAGTTGGCATCTGTAAAATGAACCACATCTCTGCAGTATTTTAACGTGCACCATATTTAGCCAAGTAATTCAAAAGAAATAAAAAGCAGCCCCTTCAAATTGGAAATATTTTTGAATTGTTTTTGAACATACAAAACATACCCTTACCGTACGCATTGCATGCAGATTTAATCGTCGTGAAAGCAAACCCTATGTTTCTGTTGGGATAGCACGGTTTTCCAGTTTCCACAATTGTTCTTGGCACAGTTTTCTACTTATGTGCCTGTTAGGACACTCACAGGTACTTCTAAGGTACTGTAGTAAGCGGAGAAGGAGGAGAGGTTGTGCCTTATTTCTGGCTTCCTTTGGTTTTCTTTTTGGTTTTCTTCCTCTTGCTCTTTTTCATGTCACCTTTCTAGATACTGTGATTTAGATTTGCAGTTTACTAAGCTGTGTTTTCTGTCTGGAATTCATTGAAATTCCGAGAGGAACCCCACCGGTAAATATGCATCTTTTTATGATTTGCTAGCTACATAGAAAATCTTCCTGCTGCTCTAAAATGCTTTTATTTGATATGCATTTTTATCACCATTCCAATGGAAAGAGAACAATTCCTCTATTCACTGCTTTTGTACGGGATTCAGTTCAATGTGCGCTAACGGTGCAAAAAAGTCCTGCTGGAAGAAAGGATCTGCATACCAATTGACCAAGACATGTGCTACAAGGGTCTTGGAAAGGTTCAAAGTTTCTCTACCTTTCTGGCAGTCTGTCTTCACAGCAGGACTTGATGAGGGATTTTGCTGGCGTTTCTTTGACAGAAAGCAATAACAAAGCAAGCAAAATGGAGCAGCAAAAGAAGATAGCAGCAAAAGGTACATTATCCCCTCTGTTATTATCATTGTCAAAAGAGATTTTTTCTCGCCATGTTACATCAAATACCTTAGTAGAGCTAAAGACTAGAAAAACGCAGCTCTGTTCTGGTTCATTAAAAGCAAAGCCATCTGTGGACAGAAGTGCCCAGCGTGATGCTGGGAACTCCTAGCTGGTTTCAGTAAGCTGTCTGGAGAACGGTATTTTCGGTGGGCTTTACTAGCGTGTCTGTAAGGAGGGGGAGTTTATGTGCAGCTTTGAGCCCTGAGAGTGCCATAGGCAAAGAGACCCATCGTGTAGCTCTCTGACCAGCCACAGCACACTGAGGCATGATGGATTACTCCCAGAGTTCACGTGGTAGAAAGGTTTTCTGCCCCCGTGAAGGACGACACATCCATTTTCTTGAATAGAGCCATTCTGTATGTTACAATGGTAACTTGAATTCATCAAGTTTGTGCTATTTGTACAATGGCAGTGAGCTTGGATTCTTAAGCTTCTCGTGTTTGACCTGTTTCCTGTTTCAGTAAATAGCAAAACTTCCAAGGACTGCAGCGACAAGAAGATGAAGCTGCTAGTGTATTTCAAATGTTTGCCTAATAAAATCGTGATTTTTGCACATATTCGCAATGGAAATTTACGGTACCGAAACACCAGCTCTGCTCAGGGCAATTCTGAAATTGACTTGAGCTCTTTTCCCTGTTTCTTAGCAGGTGAACTGAGATACTTCTAGCTTCCAAGGCAAGGCGTTTGACAGCAGCTTCAAAAAGGCCCAGGCTGTTGGATGAAAAGGTGAAAAAACTGAGGGAAATGGGGGGAAATTTCACTTCTGGTTTATGTCATAGATTCAGCCAGATGATCAACAAGCATTAGTTTGATGAGGTACCAGCATAGTCTTTCACTCTTGCAGATCCCCAAAAGCTTAACCATCCAGCAGCTTCTTCCTTGCAACAAGTGCCACAGCCAAAAGCCAGGCCTGGCCGTCACCTTCTCCTCGCAGCCTACAAACTCTGCCAAACGTACCGGTGCTTCTCACTTTCCTTCTCAGCTACATGGACAAGCACATCCTCTCCATGTCTCCGAGTCCTTAGTGAAACCAAACAGCGGTTCACCTTCAAACAGCTCAGTGTGCCAGGACAGAAAGATTTCACTGGCCTGTCCCCTTGCTTTTTCCTTGCAGCCTTTTATTTTCAGAGCACACACCGAGGCATTGCACTTTGCTTCTCAGCTGAGTGCATTGCCATATTGCTGGAGTCCCACATGTCCATCTCCTTCTCGCACTAACTGCTTCTGTTGAAACATGCTGATGTGATGTGCCTTCCTGCTCAGCTATTCACACAGTCACATTCTATGTCCTGCTTGCAGTCTGAATCTAAAAGGAGACGTTTCTGACTATGTCTCACAGACACAGATGTACCAGGATGAAAAGGTTGCTTGGACCTTGCCACTTACGTTCAAAAACATCCATTCACTCCACAATCAAGAGACACCTTTCTTTGCTTTACATCCTGCAAACTTCACTCACACACACACACACACACACACACACAGACACGAGAGCTACGCACTTTCTTTCTTTCTTTCTTAGCTGCACACACTCACCTATTTCCCAGCTTGACCTCTCTACCACTTCTCCTTCGGCCTTGCTGTGCATGGACATTTCCTGTTAAGATACCCATTGTGTTGCCTATCCCTCCCCCACATTGCCTTGCCTTTCCTACCCAATCTTGCATTTCCTTGTCATTGCTGACAATTCCTTTCTTTTCCCTTGCCTTCCTGACCCATGCATGTCCTTCCCTTGCCCTTCATAGCAACCCAGTGCCTTGTATTGACTTGCTCACCTATCCTTCTTTTCCTTCCCATTTGTCCAGCTCCAATCTTTCATTTCCTTCTCCTTCTAGGACTCTTATTGCCTTGTCTCCCTCTCTTTTGTGTTGCCTGGCAAAGCCACCACTTGTCTGGCCTTGTCCTTGAACCCCTTCCTTGCCTTGCATTACCTTGCTCACCAGTCCCCCACCTGGAATTCACCACCTCTCTTTTTGTGGAATCTCTTCAACATGCATTGCCCTGCCTGCTTCTCCTAGGATTCTCCAGGCTTCCACTGGCTATTTTTTCTCAAGGCCCAGCATTTCAGGAGCTTCTGAGAAGAAGCCTGGAGGAGGCCACGTGCAAGCACACCTATCTGTCCTGACAGCTTTCTTCTGACATCTATGCTTCCATGTCTTGAATTTTGGACACAAAGTTCATCTTTCACCCTTGGGCTTCAGGGGCAGAATGACAGTTCTTTTGCATACAAAGGAAAGCAGGCAACCCAAGTGTCTTAGGTGCAGATTAGACATGACCCATGCAAGATCAAGGCTGGACAGAGCGGTCCGTCCGGGCCGCTTTTGTGTACCAGCAATCTTTGAATGGACCTGCCACTTGCCTTGCATTGGGCAACCAACCAGTTTCCTTGCCATGCCCTGCTCATTCTCCATTGCTTTGCATTCCCTTGCATACCCATGCCTCACATTTGACCTGCCTGCAGTTTTCCTACAGGGCTTGGCCTTGCCTAGCCCTTCCGGTTACCATTACCTCCTATGCCCAGCCTTGCCTCTAACTTCTGGCACTTGTCTCACCTACCACTCCATTTGCTTTCCCCTCACGGCTTCAGTCTTGCCAACCTGTCCCTTGACTTGCCTACAATTGCCTACACTTGCTTTGCATTGCCTTACCTGCATGGAAGGCAAGGCAAAGAGTGGTAGACAAGGCAAAGCAAAGCCAGGAAGTTATTGGAAGGGCTAGGCAAGGCAGACATAGGCAAGCAAGCAAAGCTAGGGTAGGGTAGGCTAGGAAAACTAGGCATGGTACTGGAGGCAAGGCAAAGCCAAGTGACTTGGAGTGCCTTTCCTTGCTTGGGAAGTAAAAGATACGGTGGCAATGTTGGTAGGGCTGATGATAAGGTATCATGGGAAGGTATAGTACAGCAAGACATTTCTGTCCTGGTCCTTTCTGTGTAGGAGCCATTGTTGGACAGAGTCAGTACCGGACGTGGTATGCAACTTTTGCTCAGTAAGTTCCTGAAGGAGAACAGCAATGCTTTCTCATGGGAAGGAAAGAACTTAGCCCCAGTGTTGGAGGTGCAGATAAGAAGCTGTGTCGTGCAGCTTAAGGGCGGCAGCAACTTTCTATGCTGGCATATTTGGTTTGGAAGCACTGACTCAATTTGTACAATCATGGAGTCGGTATCCATCTTTGGAAGGCAGTCTCCTTCCTGCAAGAATCCATTTGGCATGTGTTTTCCACTTTCTCAAGGCAGCCTTCTTGAAATTCTGCCAGCACACTTCTTTTGGACAAGGTAAAGAGCTGCGCTGGGTCTTGGTGTGCAGCCTAGCTAGTGCCCCGCACGGGTAATGCCCAATAACAGTGGTCTGACACCTTTGTAGAGGATCAGGCCCTGGATGCTTTGGATTTTGGAGGAGGGGATGCCATTTCTTTTGAGATGGGCTTCTAGTTCCTCCTCCCTTTGGCAAAGTTTGGGTGGCCACTTTGGGTGGTCTCAGTGAATTGAAAGGCTTTTCCCAATAGGCAGTTCTCTGGCTTCGAGTTGTTGAACTGTCAGTGGCAATGCAGAGGCCAGGCCAGGCCTCTGCAGGACAGGTTTTTGTCCCTTGTAGCTTTAGGGACTGTGTGAGCAGTCCCTGGTGCCATCCCATTTGGATCCTGACTCTGAGAGATTGAAGGCTTACGGTGGTACCTAGAGCTGAGAAGGAAAGTGGCGATAGCAGGGTGCACGTTTATAGTTTGATGGGTGCAATTGAAATTGTAGGCAGCAAAGAGCTTTCTCCACCAACAGTTGTGCGAGCTCGGCCAACATTTTCAAGTTTGTTACCAGGCTCTGTGAGAGAGAAAAAGTTTGTTAGGGCAGAAGATCTGGTGTCGGCCTTTGAGTGTGGGGCAAAGAAGAGTATCCACTTGGAAGGGGAAGATCAGTGACATCTTTTTGTCCTGACACAGTTGATTGGAGAGCAGGGACGTTTCTGACTTGGCTGGGTCCTGGGGGTGGTTGTGAGCTGGGCTCGGTGCGTGTCCTGGTTTTGTGAGTTGACAATGCTGTGGTGTGGTTATTTAGAAGAGCGCTGGCAGTGCCCAGGAAAAAGACAAGCACTTTTCTAGCCCAGCCCCGTTCGTGTGGGAGCAGTGGAGGGACAAGAGCTCCGCTGTGGATCCTGGCTCTCGAGTACTGACAGAATGGGATCCTGCATGTAGCCCAGAAGGAAGAAGAATTGTCGTGAACGGCGGGAGAAATGCGACACACCATATGCGTGAATGGCAAATCCCAAAGTTTATTGAAAACTCACACATATTTATATTGGTGTTAATGAAGCTTATACATATTGCAAAAGCTGAGTTCATTATTGGTTAAAGCACACTTGGATCAACCACACCTACTTCTATCTTCTAATAATTATTTTGCTTCTATGTTTGCATTCTTCCAGCTTCTCTACCTAAGATATCTACATTTTCTGGCAAGCGATTTTCTCCCCCGTCTTCCCGTTTCAGAGAAGGTCACTGTGACCTTTGTCAGTGATTGGACACTGGTTGCTTAGTTCCCAGCTTGTATCCCCTATCCTTATCCATCGGTATCACATCAAAATGTCCTTTCTCAGCTAACCAATTATCCAAAAAGCTCTCTACAAAGAATCATTGCATTGTTGGCTGCACAGTTTAGAAGCTTCAAAATAAAAGGCAATTGCAGCATGGCCTCTTCATTTTAGAAAGTTTTCTGGGCCATCAGCTGCTCAACATGTAACTTGCACCCACTGAACTGCATTCAGCTTCCTGGAGATATGCACTTTCCCTCAAGATCTAGGTACCATCTTGCACTCGAACGCTTGAAGATCCCAAACCGCTTCAAAATGTCCAGCGGCTGCTCTCAAAGAAAAAGTCCTACAACAAAAAGGCAGTGCTGGCCATAACGGTCCCTTTGCAGTCTGTCAACCAAACGAAACATACTAGCGATTCTCACGTACTTTCTCAATGATACATATACGTGCATCAGCACATTCTCTCAAAGTGACAGAGACTATCGCTACAGCCAAGCGTTTTCAGCTGCACTTCTGACTGACAGATGTGCCAGGACAGAAGGCATTTGCCAACCTACCCTCTTTCCTGTGCAACCTGACATTGGCAGCGCAAATATTTTCACATTCTTTCATTGTGGCCATGTCCAAAGCAGCTAAAGATCACACAGGTGGAAGTGTCAAGACAGAAGATGTTCTCAAAGTAACTCCTTTTTTTTCTAAACAGCTTTTAAACTGCGCACAACGCTTTGTATCTTCTTTCCCACATAGACCTGCCCTCACTTTTTCACACTCACATCTTTGTTGCAAACATCCAGCAGCTGTTTGCGTAGAAAAAGGCTCTAGAAATAAAAGCGAGACTGGGGCTGCACCTTCTGCCTGCCCTGTGTAAGCCACATCAAGCTCACCAGTGCGCTCTGTCCTTCCCTTTTCCGCTGCAACTACCATTGTGTTCTCTGGATCTCGGAACCTAAAGGTAGGCACATTTGTTTCCACAGAAGGGCCATAGGTAGCGGCACAAATAGCTCTCACTGAACTTTAATCCTTACCACTGCCACCATGAGTTTGGTTGGTAGGCCAGTAGGAGTCATGCTCCTTTTACAGCTGGTATGCGGCAGCCACCAGCCCAGTGCTCTTCGACTCTTGTAACCAATCCTGCTTTTACTCTCCCGGAGGGGATTAGGCATCTGTTTCTCACACAGATCATTGTGGCAGCAGCCAACGGCTCTAGTGCACTGCTTCTGCCAAAAGACACTGGGGCCAGGCACTTACCTTCTCAGCACTACGTAGCCCCGTATTCTGCGTCTCTTGTCGTCCAGATCATACCGCAAAGCCTTTCACAGAGAAAAAATGTGCCAGGACAACAAGCTTGGCTGAAGTGTACCCCTGAAACTGGTGGAAGTTTGTATTTGCACCACATTCAAGGGGCAGTCCTCTTTCCTATACAACCTGCAAACTGCTGTCTGTTCGCAGTGCCCTCTGCCCGCTCCTTCTTACCTTGAAGTACCATGCCAAAGAGGGCTCTGTGCTGAGGTCTCAGAAGAAGAGGGAAGCAGATGTGTTTGTAAAGTGGACTGTCTGTTAGTCACTTCCCTCTTCAAAGCAGCGTGTTCCATGCCAAGCAGACAACAAAGCAACAAAAGATGAGTGTGACTCTGCATTCAAATCCTGCAATGTTCCCAGAAGTGAATTTCTCTCTTCTATAGGACTGACTTGTATGAAGTGGCGTGGTTGTTTCCTTCCATTAGAAGGGAAACTCATCTAGCCAGGCTTCATCACCCCCTGCATCTTTTGGGGTAGTTCTTGGAAGAAAATAGATAGCAACTTTTCCACTCCACATGATTCATGTTTCATTCTCTTCCTTCTGTACTTCAGGGAACAAGCTCTCAATTCCCTACTCTTTCTATGAAAAGGCATGAAGCTATTAATTAAATTCCCATAGATATAATAAGGAATCAAAGTCTTTTATGCCTGAAGGGCAGGCCCTTATGGTATGAAAAGTATGGATTGTCAAGGGTGGAAGAAGATCTCTATGAAAAGGGAGAAAGCCCAGAAGCATGCAGGGATTTTCAGGTATGAAAGGGAAAACAACATTAAATTGTCAAGGGAAAGAAATTGAAAGAGGCAGGAGGGAGAAGGGAGGCGGAGGAGCCAAATGCTGCCTTTGAGGCAGCTGACACGAGGACCGTCGGCCTCATGAGCAAACAAGAAAACCAAATGAAACTTCACAGCAATCTCATCCACAACTTAGTGGACAAATGTGCAAACCCATTTCTTCATTTATTATGTGTCTAATATATATAGAGATGTTCTTCATTCTGACAGAATTTTCAGGGAGCAAGCTAGTGTAAGGCACCTGGAACCAATGGTGTATTGGAAATGGCCAACATGCAGAACACGCTCCATCCTGAACGCTACCACAGCAGAATCACAGGATCATAGAATGGCCGGGGTAGACAAAGACCTTAAAGGCCATCTAGTTCTCTGACATGGGCGGGGACACCTTTTACTTGCTCAGGTTGCTCAGAGCCCCATCCAGCCTGGCCTTGAACACCAGGTTGGGGTGTCCATAACTTCTCCAGGCTCTCTGTGCCAGTGCTTCACCACCCTCACAGGGAAGAATTTCTTCCGAGTATCTAATTTCAACCTGCCCTCTTTCATTTTGAAGCCATTGCCCATTGTCCTGTCTCCAGAGTTGCTAATGAAGAGTCCCTCTCCTGCTTCCCTTCAGATATTGGAAGGTGTTGTGAGGTCTCCATGCAACCTTCTCTTCACCAGGCTAAACAGCCCTCATTCTCTCAGCCTGTGTGTCATGGATTGACACTGGGACAATGCCATTGCCCCCATGAGTATACTCTCTCCCTGGTTTCTGCTGGGAGATGTGACCAGGAATAAGCAAAGCAGGCTCCCACTTAGGAAAAAAAAAAATATTAACTAAACTACAAGGGAAAGGAGAAAAAAAAAAAAAGAAACACACAAGGAAAATGAAAACTTCACAAATACATCTCCTCCTCCTCCTCCCCAAATCCCCAATACAATACATCCCCCAAATCATCGACTCTTGGTCCAGCACCACCCTTCAGAATACTCAATCCTCAGTTCATCAAGAGGAGAAGGAGTCCTTCTTGTGCCAATGGTGACCTCTTCCTTTCATGTCCACTGCTCTCACCACTGAACACAGACCAGAGCTGCTTCTAGGGTCGACTTTTAAGGATGCTTCGTCCCACTGCAAAAAGGCACAGTCTCAACTTTGGGACATCTGTCCCCCCCATATTTTTCACCCCCTGGGGCCGAGGGGTACCCACACCGAACCCTCTTGGTCCTGAGGCATTGCCTCCCCCTAGAATGCAGTCCCTGTATCACAAGGAAACATGGCTCTGTCCATGGCTACACACAAAGAGTCCAGCATAAGCTACTCCATCATCTCTTCCACCTGCGTTCTTCTCTATTTCTCTCGTGGCCCATTTCCTCATATCTCCTCTATATCTCTCTTCTCATTCAACTCCAGGAGGATTAGCATTTTTCCATCATCCAAGAAAAGGGTTAAAAATCTGAGGCTCTGTCTGTCCAGAACTCCCATGGCTGCCCTGCCAGGCACCTTCTTGCACTCCCCTCTTCTCCTTCTCGGCCGGCCAAGAACAGGCACCAGCTCTCTCTCTATCTCTCCTGGGGGGGCGGGGGGGGCTGCCCGATGCCTCTCAGTGCTCCTCCACCCTTCCATCCTGCAGGGGCCTTCACCTCCCTTCTGGCCAGGGACCCAGCCTACCTCACCGGGCCGGGTGGCTTCCCCTGCCCCGCCCAGCCCGCAGCCAGGCAGGGGAGATCTGAACCTTTCCCTGACCGGAACCCAAGAGAGCCTCCCAGGGGAGAGCCCTGCTTTTAACCCCGTGTTCTCAGAGGCACATCCAATGTCCCAATGGCCACCTTAGGTGCCAATATTAAAATCTGAACATCCATTGGCCTAACCACAGCATCCCAGAAAACACATTTCCTGTCAAACCACCACACTGTGGGATATGCTCTTGTCCTGAATACTGAACTGCAGTATTGTCTGATGATTTTTTGAATCCTTTGAAGGCATTTTGAATTCTTTTTCAGCCTTAAATTAGACTAAATAGCTTTGATTTGTGGGTATTGAGCAACAGAAATCACTGCCCTGGCTTGCCTTTTTTACAGCTCCTTTCCGTGGGAGACTCGCTGCAAACGTCACAGCTGGTGAGACAGTGGGCACACCATCATTCTGAAAGAGCTTTGCACAGTAAACATAGAGGAGGATTAAATATTGAAATGCAGATGACAGGAGCTGCCCAATGGACTCTGCTGGTGGAAATCAAATACTAGTCTAGTCTTTTGAAGGCAAATGATTCCTCCCAATGAGGCCAGACAGGCTTGTTTGCCTTTGAATCTGAGCATGTGGACAGTAGTGGATGGTCTACAGGTTGAAAACAGTGTAGATACTTCTCCTTTTTTTCAATAGTGGCTCAGAAACTGAAAAGGCAGCTACAAAATGGTAAATACATCCCTACAGATTCAAAAATGGTTGTTCTTAATTTGCATCTCCACCATAACAACAAATTGTTAGAACTAAAATACAGATGGGAATTTTATAGCTTCTCAGAAATGAAGCTGGAATTGGCCAATGGGCCTTAGCAGTAGCTACAAGTTTTTCAGCATGAGGCATCTCAAAAGTATTTTAACCGTACAGAACTTTTCTGTACTTTTGGCCTTTTATCTCAAGGATGCATCAAAAAAAAAAAAAAGGAAAAAAACCCCAAGAAAAATAAAAAAGAACAAACCCTACCAAATATATATATATATCTTACATGACTAAGATAATAAGCACAATCAGTAACATATATAGAAACAGAACCCAATGTTTTTAACTTTCAACCTTGTCTTCTCAACACACTCTCGAAAATGGAATTGTTTCCCTATCTGCCTTGAAACATTTTGGAGCAAAAAACACTCTAAGGTCCTGAGAGGTGTTTTGGTCAAAAATCCCTTCTTCTGGTTTTCTGTCCAGAAGCAGAGTAATGGAGGGGAAAGCTGGTAGCTGGCCAAAGGAGGTAGGAAGAGTAATCATCATCCACAACACTGGGGCTAAAGAAATTTCCACAGAAAATTACCTGCCTTATTACTTGTTCATGGGTTGGGTTGAAAGCTCAGAATCTGTTTCCATGTTTCCCATCCCTCGAATGTTCTATTTCACAGAATTCGAGCCTCTCAAACATCAGTCCTGCCAGAACAGCCTGCCATGTGCTGTCATAGGGGATCTGCTGATGCCCACTGACTCTTACCAGTCTAGTGCTCGTCACTGTTGCAGATCAAGAACTACTGAATAGTTCTGATTAATGCTCTTAGAGTGGTTGAAAACAAGGAAAGAATGACTAGACATTTGTATGATCAAATGCCCTGATGGAATAAAAACAGGCCAGGACAACAAGCTTAATAAATGTATTCATTGTCATAAGAAGGGAGATGAAGGGTCCAAAAGATTACTTGCATACTTACTGTTCTAAATCCCTTGTTATCTGGTAAATTGCAAAGGATGCCCGGCTTTCACCAAAATGCAAATCAGATTAAAATGTGAAGCCTTACACTTTACTGGATATAAAACTTCATCATCCATTTTTAAATCTTAGAGATTGCGATGTTGTCCTGGTTTAGGGCAAATTTGGAGGAGAATTCCCAAATTAGGGCCCCTCCCCCCAAGTGGTTCGGGAAGGATTCCTCAGAGAGAAGTGGAACGAACCTGTTTATTTAATAGGCACAGCACCCCCCAGCACGCAAAAGGAACAATTCCGGATGACACCGCTCTGAAAAAAGATGACAAATTCAGAAAGTCTCTCTTGGGGGGGTGCTCACTCTGTTCTCAGTCCCTCCGGCGCTGGGGCTGCTGCTGCAGGCCACAAGGTGCAAACTCTCGGTGTTTCCCAGGTCCCAGTCCGGAGCAGGTTCAAAATGGTCAGTCAAAGGAAAGGAGAAACTGTCCAGGAAGAAATTTGGACAGTTTAGCTAAACTAGCTAATGAGCAAAAGCAAGCAGAAGCAAAGCAAGCAAGAGTGAGAGAGAGCAAAGCGAAAAGCAAAAGCAGGAAAAGCAAAAGCTGCAGTCTCTGTGTCCTGCCAGGCTGATAAGAAAACCAAAACAAAACAGTCCCTCTTCAGAGCCAGTCTTAAAGGTACAGAACATAATATCCAACATTCACAGAACACATGAATGGGGATACATGCCTCATAACGTCACCCTAGGACAGATGTATTTCCTATTAATACCTTAATATTAATAAGCTTTAGAGCTGGAATTCAGAGGGAAAAGAAAGCTATTTTGAATTCATTCTTTTCAATCATCTTGTCTGGACTGTCTCTTCCTGCTTTTCACTTCTGAAACTCTGTATGAAAGGCATAGAGTTCTGGATTAATTCTTTTCAACAGTTTCCCCTGTTATTCTTCTTTAAAGGCAAACCTGAAAAATCCACACTTTCTTTCCCAACCACTTCTAAAATTCCATTGAGAAGCAAAAAAAAACCCCATCAAACAACTAAATCTCTGCTCCAATTTGTAGGAAAAAACCCCATGCCATTAACTGCTTTCCTAACATTTTCTTTCTCTTGTATTAATATGGCAACCTTTTCTTGCTTTTATAGATTAGAACCAAATTCTTAAAGCTATAAGGAAACACAGGTTTACTGTAGCTGATTCTGAGATACAGTAGTCCAGCAAGGAGTTCAGACCTCAAAAGAAGAGTCTGTACAACAAGATTCAGCACAACGTTGAGACATATTAGCTATTGTTCAAGAAAAGCCGCCAAAATGAAACTGCTTAGACTTCTATACTATCATGGGTGCCTGCTTCCAGAACCTGACCTAAGTTGCTGGAAACTAGCTGCAATATGACTGCAAACAATGCTGCGAATGTAGGACATTGTTATTCTTCTCTTCCATTGAAAACCACAAGTGGAGTTGCGTCATTTTCTTAAAAATTCTCTATTTCCTTCCAAACTGGTAAAATAATGATAAATAAAGTGTTCTGTTCATACAGTTTAAATCTAATAATGTTCAAAATGAAAAAAAAAAAGAAATTCATTCAGATATGGTCTGCAATAATACAGCCGAGACAAGAGGAACCAGTCTGGCCTACAAAATAAAGTGAAGCAGAATTTGGGAATTTGGAACACCTTACGATGTAATATTTAAAGAAAAAAAAGAAATAAAATGTAACCTACCCAAACTCAATCAGTGATGCACCGACAGAGAAAAAAGAACTCATTACTACTAATATTTCTTTCATTCTCAGACAAGAAGTTAAATTATCCTCTTGAATGCACGGAAGATTGTTGCGAAAGACAGCAGCCTTCTTCTTTACAACATATTCTTCAGAACTCCAGGAGACAAATCATTAGAGCTATGAGGCTCTTTCTCTCTGTAAAACTTCCAGAGCATAGCCACTATTATATTCCTTTAGAGATCCTCACCGCCCTGGGCGACTGGTGGATAGTCTACAGCTCCAGTACATCAGCCAGACGCTCTGCCTTATTTAGCATGGCTACTGCAGCAAGGACATCATCTCTACTGGCTTTCTATCCAAAATATATGCAAGGCACAACAAAGAATATACCCAAAACACTGAGCACAGCCTATGGCCTTCAAAACAAAAATCTCACGATGGCAATACTGGATCTTCTGATCCAAACCATCGGGAAACATTTCTTTAGAGGCGAAAAAAGCTCCTGTTGATTGTACAAAAAATAGTGATGTAAACCAGAGTTGCATGACCCAGTATTTCTATTGAAGTGGAACTATTTTGATCAATATTATGCATCCATTTCTTTTCAGGGCATTTGGTAAAAAATGTAAAGTATAGTTTAAAAGGAATTATTGGATGCGTACTAAGTACTAGGGATTAGTTAAGGTGTTGGTTTTGCATGGCTTGGTTTTTGGTGGGGAGGGAAGAAGCCAGCCACAGAAGTGAATCTTTTGTGAAAAGCTCCTAGAAGCTTCCTCCATGCCTGGCAAAGTGAATCCCTGCTTGGCACTAAGAACAGACATGCTGCTAAGCCAATTAGACAAGCAGTAATATATTTCAGAAGGAAATCAAAACTGCGGCCAGTTAACTTTTAAGTTTGCTAATTTTTTGGTTGGCGCCTCTTCTGGTTTGAAAGCAAAACCAGCAAGAGATGCTGTCGCTGTTGCAGTGTGTGTTTTTGATTGTAATGCAGTTTGAGTAGTCAGTTTGATAATACTTCCTGTTTTGTGCTGTTGGAGCATATTTTATTATTAAGGGATTGTTCCTTTCCCCCCCATGTTGTTAGTTTTTGCCCTAGTTGTCCATCTCCCCAAAGACCTGCCCTTTTGTTCCCTTTTCCTCCTCCCACTGAATGTCAATCCCTCCCCAAGCCTGCCCCTTTCTCTAGAAACTTCCCTATCAATTTTATAGTCTTCAAAACCCCATTGGTTTGTTTAAGTTATTCTCCTCCCCTGTAGTCCCCTATTGGTTTAAACATTGTATTCCCCGCCTTGTGGTCCACCCCCAGTTGCTCCCAGTGTGTTCAAGATTGTATCCTGCTCTGGGACCTCTCCCCATTTCTCAGTTGATGTATGCATTTGGGTCAGTGTCTTTGTGTCCCTGACCCTCCAGGGAAGAAACTCCTTTGGAAAACATACAGAAGACCTCTCCCTGTTCCTTGTCCCTGCCCTCGGCGCAGTCCTATCCCCAATGCAGTCCACCTGTGCCATAGAGCAGCTGTGCCCTACAGCTGCACCCTGGATTCGCCAGCTTTCTGGGGGCAGCCCACTCTGGCTGTTGGTGTCAGGAGCTAGTCGGTCTGAAGAAATCCAGCATGGCAGCAAGACTCCAAGTCAGAAATACAATTTATTAGGAAAAGGGGAAAACCCAAATACATGCAATAATACAAAAGAAAAACCACGGACAGAATACAACCTGTCACCCTGCTAGTTAGGGTGGTGGCAGCAGTCCGGATGAAATGGCCTTGTTGAAGTGGTGATCCTGTAGAAACCATCTGGTAGCTCTTGTCCTCTGAAGACCAGTGGGTGAGGGTGGCCGTTCCTCTAGGAAGCCAGTGGAAAGACTGCTTGTGGTGTCCCAAAACTCAGATTATATCCAGCTGGGGATGCTTAGCTCCTGCCCCCTGGGCAGAGCATCTTGCAATGGGCTCAAATTGTTCTGAGTCATGCGGTGGTTCCTTGATTAGCCTTTAAACAGAAATGGCTCCTGGAGGGAGTCATCTCTGAATCATGTGGCAAGACATGGATGGCCCCGTTAAGAGATAAGGAGATAAGGAAAAAAACGATGCCCCTCCCGGTTTCAGCAGCTCTTGAGGTTGGGAGCAGAAAACATTTTTATATTGTAGCCTAGCACAATACAGGATGAATGCTTTTGCATTTGCAGGAAGTTTGTGTGGATTTGAAAAGCATCCCTATAGCAGAGGCACAAAAGTATTCTCCTACCCTTTTAAATCATCTTCAAACCAAGCAATTCTCACAATAAGGTAGCGCATGAATGACTTGCAAGTGAGTTGAAGAAACACGGCAAAGATAAGTAGTGTTCAACTGCAGAGAATCGTGTAGGGACACCATACCTTTATATACCTTTATATTTTACATCAGGAAGCATGGATGGACCGTTTTTTTCCCCTTAGTTGACTACAGAACCTGCGGTCCCTTGCGGGAGGGTGTTTGGATTCAAGATGACACTGGCAGCTAAGAGCATGGTTACATAGAAGGTGCTACTTTGAGACCAGAACATTCAACTACCTCAAGGCAGATAGGAGAATAGCTGACTAGTGACAGCTCTGAGCAGAAGAGTCTGTGGCTTATCCTGTGGGACCAATAGTAAGAGATTTCAATTGAAAAACCCCATTCATTTCCAAGGAGCAAACATCAGTAAAAATAAAAGGTCAAGTAAAGACACCCTAGTGCTCTTCTTATCAGAAGCATGTTCCTCCATATGAGAGTATTTAGGAAAGGACAGTCCATTCATAAAGAAAGGTGTGCCAGTTAGAAAACCTGTAGAACAATACAAGACAAACTCACACAATATACATCCTCAAATGCAAAATGAAGAAATAATCATTTCAAGCTTCCGTGGAATTAATTGCATTTTATTTGTTCTTTTCATTTCAGCTGCTCTCAAGTTATTTTTTAAGACTGAATTTTATGAATTCAGCAAAGCTCTCTTTTTGAATGTCTGCATACCCCTATAAAACACTGAGGTGACAAAGAGAACGGCAGTGGAAGGAAACCTGGTCCACCTCCCCCTCCTTGAAGCTTTAGGCCAGCGAGTGATTAGAATTTAGTCACTTCATTTGCTTTACCAAGAGAGAATGTTTTCCAGCCTTTATCTTTCCTTTTGGAGCTGATTCACTTTGTAGTCATAAATTCTTGACTCAGTTGGTGAGAAACAATGGCATTACAGCCGTGGATGTTAAAGTGCACTGATGGGAAATGAAGTTTTCATCTTCAGGTCCTTGCTTCAGTAAATATTCCAAATTCATCAGAAAGAAAGTTCCCAGACCGGTAATCCCCACTCAAATGACCTAATTCAATTAGTCTGTAGGCATAAGAGGCATCAAGCAGGTGCTGTCATCTGTTAGGGGAATAGCCAGCCAGTACATGATTGTCTAGTTAGGCGGCAACAATTTTGGAAAGAATTTAGTTTTTTTGTATTGCAAGTGAATGGTCAATACATTTTATTAGTGGATACGGGTAAAAGAATGTCTTCTGCATCCTTTCAGAGGGGAAGCTTCCCTAGATCTAAAGCTGCTCAGCTCCACGATAGGATGCTTTGTCTGAAAAGGGAACTCAAGTCTTTGTCCTTTTGGATTGCTTCCATAGTTTTTCACTCACTCTTCAGGTAGCTGTTAATATGTTCTGTTATCCCTTGCAAACTTTTATGGGCATAGTCACTGAATTGGTACGTATTCCATGAAGTCCACAGGCCCTGTTGAGATGCAGCCACAGGTCTCAAGGGTGTTAGCAGATGTTATTCTGAGGCCACTCCTAATGATGTTTGATGGATCATAGTGACTGAGGAAAGTGCCCAAAGACTGGATGAAAGCAAATGTCACCCATCTTGGAAAAAGGCAACTAGGAGGACTTGGAAAAGTACAAGCCAGCCAGCCAGCGTCATTTTTATCCCCAGGAAGTTGATGGAGCAGCTATTGCTGGAAAGCATTGCCAGGCACATGAAGGAGGACAAAATAACATAGTCAGCATGGATTTACCAGGGGAACTTGATGCTGAACAACTTTTTAAACTCCTCTGATGAATCAACTTGCCTGGTAGATGAAGGGAATATTGTCTGCCTGGGCTTCAGGAAGGTTTTGGACATTTATCTACGTGGCAGCACACATACATCCCAGAAGTGTGCAAAGAGGAGGGAACCAGTGTCTTTTCAAGGATGCTCAGTGAAAAGACAAGAGGCAGTAGGCACACACTGAAATACAGGAGATTGCCTGTGCACATCACCAAATGATTTTTTACTGTGAGGGCGACTGAACCACGGCACAGACTGCCCAGAAAGATGGTGGAGCCTGGATCTTTGAAGACATTAAAAGTACACCCAGATATAATCCTGGGCAAGAGGCTCTAGGTATCCTGGTTTAAGCAGGGGGGTTGGACCTGGTGAGCCCCACTGACGCCTTCCACTCTCGTTCATTCTGTGCTAGTCAATTCTCTTAGAGATGCATTTCAAGCACTGGCATGACAAAGGTCTGTGCAGAGAGAGATCCAAATGGACATGGGATCTAAGTTCCTTAAGTAGTGCTCAAGAAGAATGCAAAACTCTGGGATAAGTGTCTCTTCCATAACTGAATCCCTTTCACGGGAAAATTCCCCAGCTATAGAAAGATCTTCTGATAGGCATGCTTAAGACTGACGCTGGCTGAGCAAATTTCTCCCTATGTGTGTTTAAGACCAATTAGGATCTTCACCAAGAGTGTTGTCAACATAGTCACAGAATGTATATTGTTAAGAAGGGACAACTTACATCAGAATGGCAAATATTGGTCCACAAAATGTATTAATGTATGGGAACTATCTACTTGGGTTGAAAATAAAAAGAAAGAGTTAGTCTTTATTTATCAATTCCATCGCAATATTGATGAGGTAAGAAAAAGACCTTAGTCCTTAACCTTCTTAACTCAAGCAAAGATTTTTAAAAATTCCTTGTAAAAAATGTATCCTAATTATCAGACTATGAAACAATTTTAGTTGGGAAAAAAGATCCAAAATTGTGTAGATAGTGGTAAGAAGCCAAGAAAATAGGTAAGAAACAAAAAGAGAGCAAAAGAGTCAGCTTCAGTCTGCAAGCTCGTTCTAGAAGTAATCTGCTAGAAAAAGGAACCCCCAGTTGAATTTCCAATGGATTCATGCACTTGATTCAGTAACTAGTCAATGTAAAAACCAATCCTTTTGTACAACTTCTCCCAGCAACAAAAACCCCAACAGCTTGACACCACCATCATGCCTGTCCCAGATGTATTTTAAAAGAAATTATGCTTTCTTGAAACTCTATTTGCATAAAAGTTGCAAGACATTGGAGGGATTCTCCACATTCTCATTTCTCCATGTGGCTTGAAAGTCTATTTGATAAAATATGCACCAAAGCATATGATTTATAAGGTAGGGTAAAATGGATGATTTGGGAATTGATCTCTTGTTGATATTAAACTTCATATCCACTCTCTGTGAAGTTTCTAAAAGAAATGATGGAGCTGAGGCATGAAGCTGCCACAACAAGTGTTAAGCAAAGATACACACTCCCCTTCACATGCCCCCCTTCCACACACACCTAGGCCCACACAGAGGTCAGCATAGCAGATGATGAACACCTTCTTTGGCACTTCATGAAATCCTGACATGAGGAAGTGTTGAAATACAGAGATTTTGTCCCGTGTAGAAACCCATCCCATGTATTTTATGCTGTAATTCTTCTCTCTTTTAAAATTTGCTATCTTCTGCATAGTTTTCATTAACCTGTTACAGTAGTGAAAATCACAGATCAAGGTAATTTTGTAACACTTTGATTTTACCCCAAGAGCTGAGGGAAAACTTGCTCCTATACTTCAATCTGAGTTTCTTCTAGATTCCAACTTTGTTTCTCTACCATCAAGAGTCTCCTGTGTTGCTGCTCAAAGCCCCATGCAACCTGACCTTGAATACTTTCAGGGATGGGACACCCACTACTTCTCTGGGCAACCTGTTCCAGTGTTCCAGCACCCCCACAGTAAAAAAAGTCTTCCTTTCATCTAATATGTGTCAGAAGTATTAAATCTAGGCATATAAACTTTGAGGAAAGGTTTGAAATTCTTTTGATTTGAATCACATTTTATATGAATACTGACTTACAGATGACTAAAATATGTGGATGGGCATTTGAGCTGACACTTTTTGAAAAGGTGCATGGAATTTAAAATTAAAACCAGTACCATTAAAAGCTTTGTGCGGTTTTGTTTTCCTCTGGTATTCAAAATTGCATATATCAAATATCTGTGCTTCGTACAAAGCTCTTAGACACTCTCAGAAAAAAGCTTTTCTTTCAGACTAAGTTGCAGTTTACGTAGAACACTAGTACTAGTGAAGGTTTTTCTGGGCATAGGGGGAACACCTTCTCCTTGGATTTGTGTGCAGAATGCATTTTATGCAAACTGGAAAATTGATCGCCGCTGTGTTCTAGTCATCATTCTTACTGCATCAGGCCTGAAGATTCTGTGAAAAGTAGCCTGTGGACCTTGAACATAGCTCATGTGAAACAGATGAGAGGCAATGGAGAAGTTGAGGGAGAGAATAAAGAGCATATGGCCCAGTACAGACTAACAATTGTTTGGCACCCTTTAAAGGCTGTCTTTGACAAGCAGGGCTGAAGCAGGTCTGCAAAATATCCGGGAGATCAAAATCCATTGAAGCAAATTGCCCTGGCCAGTCACCTTGCTGCCGATAATTCACTCTCCATACCGGCTGATCAGGCCTAACAATGCTGCTGCAGAAGTATTGTGAAAAAGGTAGGCATATTTTCACAGATGCAGGGGAAAATCCCCTTGGATGATGGTTCCAAGGGATTACTTGATGGAGCAAGTTATGTACCCTTATCTACCGTGCAATATCTAAGTTGGTGAGTTCACTATCTGTCAGCATCACTTTCGAAAATAAATGTTTGATCCACAAAACAATATTTCATATGTCCTGTCTACCTGCTTCATTTCAACCAATGAATAGGCTACGTTCCACCAGCAAAGGGTTTATGATCCTATGTTTCTTTAAACTGTGATCATTCTTTATTTTTTTCTAGATCAGACACTGTCTATTCATAAGATTCAGATGTCCATGGCAGGGGTGTAATTAAATTCACATGTTAAAAAATAACCTTGTTCTTGTTATCTTTTTATTAAATTACTGACATGTAACATCCGTCTGAGAGCTGAAGAAAACCCCTTCATTTGCTGTTTGCCAAGTATCATCTATGTGATACAAATTCTACTTGAGAAATCACACCCGTACATTGCCATGTAGCACTACTAGTAATGCTTTCACAACCTTTTCTTCATCATTAGGTCTTTTGGTGAAGTGAATGATTAGAACATAAGCAAGGGCATTTGTTCAAGATGCTCCAGAAAGAGCTGTGGTCTGTTCTCTTCTTTGCTGCCTATGTTAGCACTGAGCTGCAAAAAAGGAAAGATTACTAGGAAAAGTGTTACTTTCAGTCTAAACTTGTAAATGATGTTTGGAATACCCTGTTAAATGACAAGGTGCTCTTTTAAAATACGGCATCTTAAGGGAAAATGTCAGCTTTAAAAAGGTTTTGAGACAGTTGCTTCTGAAAAAAAAAAAAAAAAAAAGAAAAGAATTGGAGGCTTCTAAGGTCTTTAGGCATACTATTTTGAGGATTGATTCAAAACACAGTTTCTTCATATAGGAAGAACAGAGGACCATAGATGCAACCCATTTGAAAATGGATTTCTCTATGTTTCTGGTTGGGATTACCAGGCATCATTTCTTGTGAAGTCGAGGGACTGCAGTTAGCACTCCAATAATTTCCTTCCCTGAAATTCATCTGCATTTGGTCCTTTTTCCAGAGTCCCCATTTATTAGTGAAGGTATACTCTATCTATGCATTAGAATATTCCATTAGAGTGTGTGACTCATACTTGCTAGTTAAAATGAGCTGGAGCGGAATGGATAGTTACAGTTGCGTGTATACAATAGTCTTATTTTGGCAAGTTTTCTTTAGACAATGTTGAAGCAGCACTAGCAAATAGGAAGTACAGCTTGCAGCAGGGAAGGACACTCTTCTGCTTTCTCAAGTTTCCTGTAGTTAAATAGACGCCAAAAGGCTTTTCCTAGTACTACTACTGTCTTGTAGGAATACTTGATCTAATCCTATCTTTGATCAAATTCCTAATGGGTTACTTTTCTACAATGCAGAACATTTTTCTTTTAATAATATGTATTTTGTAAGGTGGAAACATGAACTTGTGCACCAGTCACGTGGACTGTACTCCTTATTAAGTTTCACAACCTTCTTTAGAAAATATAGACTGTGTGTAACTTGAAAAGGAGAATTCTGGGCATCTTCATTCTATTGATGTAATTGTTTTTCTGCCATGCTGGTATTGTTTTCTATCATTTTTACCAACAGAAATATTTTTCCCTGACACCTATGGAAAAGACCTATGTTTACTCAACAGTGCAGCGTCAGTACATTGTTTAGAATGATTTCAACGTGGTCCCAAACATATCGGACAGCTAGACAGCAGAGGTTAGCAACAGGGAATGGGAATAACTTCTGAACCGTTTCAGTAGATTTCCCAGGAAGGGCTTGCTTTCTGCCACTGCAAATTTTCCCAGAGATTTTGTCTGGTGAAGAGTTGCATCAAAAGAGTCTTTTTGCCCAAACCTTGGGGCAAGCTCTGTCTCCGATTTACTAGTGAATGCAAAGAGGGTGAAAGTGCTGCTTCAAAGCTCTCTGTGCGCTTTCTGTACCAAGAGGAGGGGTGACCCCAGAAATAAGTTTTGATCTCTCTTCAGAACACAAGGCATGTCATCACCTCATTCATCTTCTTCTGGGACTCATAGCGTCTTAAGACTAAGAAGCTCTCTTGCTTGCTGAAGTGCGTTCAGCAAAAAAACCTTGTCTCATCAGCAGATTTGAACACAACTACAGTCGAGTCAATTCCAATGCTGGCAGGGCAATACTCTACCCCACTAGTAACATGCCACTATTAGAAGACTGTGTAAAACGATTTTTGTACAAAGTAATCGGAGGGAAAAATAGAATTGGGAAGAACTGCACATTGTTCTGGAAAAAGCCTCCTGCCTCAGTCTTACAGACATCATTTGCTGGTATCATTTTTAATAGTTGGGGTTTTTTAAATTTTGTAGAAGAAAAAATATTACTGCACCTTTATGTTTCCTTAATAGAAGTGCAGCCATTTCTTAATAGAATAGAAGTAAGCCATTTGGATATGTACAAATGGTCTTTTCAAATACATATGCTATAGCCCACTGTGAAAGTAATTAGCTATAAAGAGAAATCTAAAGGTTTAAAAAGATTTTGGAAGAAAGTAAGTCTAAGGTGATAGAAGAAGAAGAAGAAAACAGCAGTTTTCTTCTGGTGAAAAAAAAACAAAGGGAGGACCTTGTACAGTGGAGATGTATTATTTGACTTCCTGAAAAACTGAGTAGGTTTGCTATTGCCAATGGTTTTCATTAGGAAGGAAGAGATTCCTTTGGCAAAAAAACCCCTTCAAACTGACTTGAGAAAAATGTTATGACACTTAACTTCACCAATCCTGAAGAAAAATTCTCATCACTTGATCTGGAAATCATGATGGTAATGGAGACAAGGATGTCTAAGCCATGCCATCAGGAACATAAAAAAGCATTAGAATGCAGGTAAGACTGAGCTCCTGAACTAGTGTGAAGAGAATGCAAGAAAGACATTTTCCTTTAAGAGTCTTCAGGATGGAGAGCAGATCAAATTTTTTCATGTGAAGTATTTCTGAATGGAATGAATCTTCAAAATAACATTGTTTTCCAAAACCTGTCTACAGTATCTCTTACCATGATACACAGTTCCTATGAATAGAAAAAGCAAAGCACTTTTTTCCAAACTGTTGTGCACTCTTAAGCAATCTACAATAAAAATAGTATTTTTTCATGCTGGGAATGATGTGAATTACAAAAAAGCCTTGTAGCACACTTGGCACTGTAGTCTCTTGATTAGCATAGCTTTTTATTCATCAAACACGTTTCACATTGACTATTTTTCTCTTTTAAATAACGGCGTCTTTGTACTTATGCAGCATCCATGAAGAATTTCTTGGGTGTTATTTTGTACCTGATCCTAAATGGCAGGTTCTGCATTCTGCCATCTGTCTAGCTTTCCCATTTGATGCAGCTTCTGAGAGGTATTTTCAGAATCGAGGACTACTTGCAAGAATGATGCTAAATCCATGCATTTTACTCCTTGGTTAATGCAAAACTATTTTTCCTTTACAGTTCAATGAGAACAGGAAAATAATGATGGTGAGTTCAATCCTTAGAGTAATACAAAGAGGACTATTATCATCATTAGAAACCAAGCAAGATGTATTTATTGCACATGCATTATACTCACTGATGCAAATTAACCTGTAAATTCAAAAGGAATCTGTATCATAGGAGTGGATGGACTGTTTCTATTGATATTTTGCTTAAAGCAGAAAATTAATTCTTTTGACAGCCAACTCATGATTGCAAGCTCACTTTCAACTACAGCTTTCAAACAGATGAAACATGTCTGTTCATAAAACGATACAGTACAGTACACAATAGCAAGTCAGGTCATAGACATTGAAAAGAAAAAAACAGCTCAAAGGACAGATTCATTCACATCTACAAGCCCTCAAGAGTGTACAGGTCAAATGTCCCCAGAAAACTAGGCTGGTGGCGCAAATTCTCTATGTTGGCACCAGCAGAAGCAGCTGCTATCTTGATAGGATGCAATCTTGCTTACATCACCCTTCAGAGCAATCTTCTGTACCCCTGCCCAACACACCTTCTGCTCTATTCCTTGGACTTCACATTTGCATTTCTACAGAGTCCTGTCCTGCAAACTGACTCAAAGTTCAGGTAGTAGATTTCCAAGATTTAGAAATGTTGTGTGAGGTTTATTTATTTCATATTTCATTCCATCTAAGCAAACTGTAACTTTCTGAAGTGAAATATTTCGAGTATGTCACGTGTATTTTAATGTTAGCTCTGCTTCACATTCAAACTTCTCACAGACCCCTGTGATGCCTTGCTGCAAAAATATATAGCTGCCAAGAGTGGTTGTGGGAAGTTAGAATTGCCAGAAAACCATACAAACAATCTAACAATAGAGCCTTGGATTTCTGAATGTAATTGCACCATGTAAAGTCAAAATATAATATTTAAATGATTTTAGATAATGATGAGTGTGGGCTAGAGAGAATCCAGATAGAATTTTATTTTTTTAAACAGTTCCGGGAAAAACATGGCCTTGACTTGGAAGTATAGCAGGAAATATTTTTATACAGCATGAGTTCTCATTACCTAATCATATGATTTGTAGACCTGAATTGGAAACCAGGAAAGAAACAAAGAAAAATATTCAAGCTATAAAAGATGGGAGTTTAAAATTTTCTTTGTATTTCTGATTAAAGCTATTAGGTAGCTAAATGGTCACCCATTATTTTAAAAAGCATCTGGACATTAAAAATAGGTAAATTTCTGCGGGACTTGGATGTCAGCTATTCCTGAAAAGCTTTATTTCACTGCTTTCCAACCCTGAATCAATCCACTGAAACGCAGCTGTATTTCAGATGCTCAGTGGAACTGTCCATGTAATGCAGATAGTTGACAAATAATCTGCAGAAAAAGCTAGATCGATTTGAAGATCTTTTCCTGTAAATGGTATTCACGTTATTTGTACAAACACACAGATGGGATTTCTGCTGTCTTCTTCAGGCCACTTCCTCCAGAGAGCTCTCCATCAAATCTCTCTAGTTCTACTCTTCTGGTGATCCAAAGTCAGCACTGGGATGGTCCAACTGCATGAATTACTGTCTGCTAGAGGTGCACCCTGAGGGCTTCTGTGTGCAGCATGACGTGAGCCCTACTAAAGTCACCCTGTTGGTATAAACTGAGCTAGCTGGACCTTAAGGGACAAGATTGTGCACTGATATTGTAAGAGAAATTAGGTACTAAGAAGGAGGCTGGAAGATTTAAATATTTCTGCCTCCAGCTTAAGCAACACTAAATCTTGGTCTTTATCGGAAAAACTAGGTGAATTAACCTATTTGGCATTCCTATGCCAAAAATGTCAGTAATACAACAAGAACCGTCAAAAGAGTAACAATTCCAATCCTTACTTTGTAAAAGTAATTCATTGGAAGAAGTCGGGAAGAAGGATGAAACATGCCAATATCCTACCCTGAGAATCATTCTGTTGATTTGCACAGGTTTCTTATTATATACCCATCTAATGCATTGGACATGCGTGCTTGGGATGACACAAATACTTGCAAAGCTTACCAGATAAACCATGTTCTCTTCAGACAGCAAAACATTTCTTGATGGTTGTGTTTGCTAATTACATTTAGACTCAATGTTCTTAAAGGTCTTTTCCAACCAAAGTGATTCCATCTTTCTCTAAATCGCAGACCCTGCTTGTCTTGGTTTAGGGCAAATTTGGCAGCAATCCTCAAGAAGGGGTGATTTATTAAAAATATTGATCTAGTACTGATATCCAACTGTGACGGACAAAGGCTCCCTAACAGTTCAAAATTAGAAAGTGTATGTTTATTGCAACGCTGGGCAGCGTGCGGGATAGCTCCCAAATACACACTGTGATTTAGAGGTGATAACAGAGTCTTTTTATCTATACAAGTATTGAATACCCAAAAGACAAATACATGTTCATAATTTAGGTACATCCCATCATTCCTCACTTCGTATGGTAATTAGTTCAAAAGCTATTAAGCACGCATAGTTTGTTCCTCAAAATGAATCGGTGGTCCCTTTCATGGGGAGGGGTTCCAAAATGAGGAAATAAATGAAGTCTTCCTGGTTCTGAACTTTCTACATTTTCAATGCAAATATGACAAATGAACCCATTGGTAGAACTCCCATTCCCCATCTTCAATTGGTTTCAGAACAGAGGTGGCCTACAATTGTCTTATGTTCCTAAAAGCTATTTATGAGTTTCTATATTCTTCATGATAAACCCAGCTAAGCAAACATGATGTTGACAAGCAATCAATTATTAGTTAACTACTAACTCTTAACTTCATCAAGGCCTACCTATTTATTTTGATAAACTCTAATAAGGCTTGTCTCTGACTAAAACCTCAGCTCCTCTAAAAACCCTAAATTTCTTTAAAGTTCATGTCTCAGGGGGCCCCCCCCAGAAAGCCCACCTACACGGCCCCTCCCCTCAACTGGTCTGGGAAACATTTCCTCTGAGAGAAGTGGAAAAAATCTGTTTATTTAACAGGGAAAGCACCCCCCAGCACAAAAAATGAACAATACCAGATGAAAAAACTCAATCGCCGCTCTGAAGAGACAACGAATTCAGAAAGTCTCTCCTGTGGATGCTTGCTCTGTTATCAATCCCTCCGGCACTGGGAAAGGCTGCTGCCCAGAGTAGGCCCCCATAGGCCACAAAGTGCAAGCTCTCAGTGCTCTCCAGGTCCCAGTGTGGAGCAGGTTTGAGCAGTTCCAAGAAAAGGGAAAGAAAAAAAGACAGTCCAGGGAAAACTCTGCCTCAGCCAGCTAAACCAACTGAAAAGCAAAGAACACTCTGTTCTGCTCCATCAGTGCCCAGACAACACAGTGCAGCACAGAATGTGGAGCAGTGTTGCTTTTAGAAGGTGAGTGCAGCCTGTGGTAACAAACTCCGTACTTCTTCTTCTCCCCACCTTTGCTCTCAGAACCAGTCTTGAAGGCAGAGAATAGAATATCCAGCATACACAGAACAGATGGCTGGGGATACAAGCATCATAAAGTCACCCTAGGACACTGCTCTACTGAGATATGTCACCAGACTATGCTAAGACAAAGTTTTGGAACTGCTAATTAAAATTCTACTATCACAGTGAAGCTGAGGAGGAAACACAGCTCACTCCAGTTACCTTGTGGCATGCCAATACTTCCTTTCAATCACAATGGTTTTCGTCTTTAAGTCCGTGACATCACAGGCATAATTCAACATCTTTTGGGCAGGAAGGAAGATCTTCTTCTTCTCATTATACTGATGGGTAAGCTGAAATGCAAAGCAGTTAATTCAAAGTGAAACAGCGATAAAGTCAATAGTAAAACTCACCACAGTTTTGTTTACCAAGCCAAGTCCTTACTATCCCAAAATACAAGAACAGCTGTAAAAGCCTTGTGGTTTCTTCATTTTTTCCTATACCTACATGGGAGGGTAAGGGATAAATGATCCCAAACAATGGTAATCCACAACAAAGCATTCTTGACATCATATTCAGCTTTTGCATAGCGAGCTCTTCACCTGATCAAGTTATTCCATTGCAATAGTTTGGGGAGTATCTTAGAGGCTGGCTGTTGTTTAGTTTAAACCATCTTGATCATTCAGGAACCCAGTAGCAATGAGAAAGTTCAAAATAAGATAGTGCTACGCATTGATTTTCCTATATGACAGATGTATTTCTACAAGACAGAAGGCTGACCTAATGCTTCCCTACAACATGGCTGGAGTGGCATCCTGTTCCCCATAGGTTTTTCCGTTTAATTTTAGCAGCTTTCTTACTAGATTAATGAGCTGAACTAACTCAAAAAGGAATCAGATAAGTGCCAGAGCTTTAAAACAAACAACAACAACAACAAAAAAGATGCAAAATGGTGATTTGTGGGTGCGTTTGAAAACAGAAATTTTTTTGTATTTTTCATAGAGACATGGCATTCTCTAGAATGATATTGCTCCAACGGTTTGAGTTTGGTTTTCTTTTTCCCCCTCAATTGTAAATGTTATGCATTCTTTTTGGCTATTTCAGTAAATAGATTTTCTGATACGTGTGAAAGACAGTCTAAAGTTCCCCTCATTTGCCTCACGACCATTCCCAGGACAGACACTGGGACCCTAAAGACACCGATGGGAATTCTGGCCTGCCAGTAATGGATGAACACCAAAAATCCTGAGGCCCCTGAGCAGAATTCTGGCCTGCCAAGGGATTGTTCACAGCTGTGTCTTCAGTGACTGCTTCTAGCAGGGCCTGCCAAAGGGCGACCCAGCCTATATGCTTGCACCTGCTTCACGACAATAGACCAGGAATTTTCCCACCTCTTGGCCAGATGAACTTGCTGGGGCAACTTGGTAGCCCCCCCATGGAAAATCCTTCCTCTGCTCCACTACCACCGTGAGGCACCGAGGTTGAAGCCCCCCTACCAAGGACTGAGACTGAGACACCTGTAATTCTGATGCAGGGGTGCTGGCCTGACTGAAGCAGGATGCCTGCTGAGTGTTGCCTACAGATGTGCCTAGAGGACCTAGACTGGTTTCCCCCAGAAAGCAGTCCTGAAACAGTGGGTCCCACTCACTGCTGATACTGACTTATCCTGCTGAGAACATGGACTGTCTGGACCCATCTTCAATACCTTTTTCCCCCTCAGCAATTTCAATAGACTTCTTGATTGTATCTGTTCCCCCTCAGCCATTTCAAGATTCTGTTTCCCCCCTCAGCAATGGACTATAATAGAACCTTGAGTTCACCAGGACTTAACCTTGAGTTAACCAGGCAGGGCCATTATCTTCCCAACGTGACTAGGCAAACTCTGTTGGCTGGACTATGAGGACTTAGTCTCTCCACATTTGGTAGCTATACTCCTGTCTTGGTTCAGGGCAAATTTTGGGGAGAACGCCCAAAGGGGCTCCTCTAGGAAAGCAGATTCATTTGGCCCCTCCCCTATGAAATATTAATCCCAATATTACCGGGTGGGACGTGCCTGGGCTCGTCTGACCCTTGCTGCTGGGCCAAAGGCGGCAGCTGTGATGTTTCACCTCAGAGATACATTTGGCCGGCTGGATCCTGCAGCTAGGCACTCGCAACAAATCCAGGCATAGTAGAAACTCAGTTGACCTCTGGTGGAAAAGGTTCAGGGGACGGTGAAGAGAAAAAGGAGAGGATTCTGCTGTAGAGTTTTAATCCAGAGTTTATTCCAGGATGACAGACCTCTGAATCTTGTAACAGCTCCCAACAGAATCCAGACCGCATGGTCCCGTCTCCTTTTAAGCCCGGGGACAGGGGGAGGGGAAGGCACAGGTGAGCCACCAACCAGGTGGGAGGAGGGGAAGGCTCAAAGGATAAAGACACTTGGACAGGCCAATGAGCCCGGAGCTGAGGGGCATCTTTTGAACTTCTGCCAACCACACCATGACCCTGCTGGAATGTTAAGATTGATGGACAGCACTTAGCAGGAGGGCAAAGGGGGAGGGGAAAGGACAGGTTTCACCTATCCCAACACCTGAGGGATTTTCCTGTTTCCTGAAACAGGAAATGGCGTCACACTGCAACACTCCCCCCAACCGGTCCAGGAGAAAATAGCTCCTTGGAAAGAGGTGGAAAAAACCTGTTTATTAAACAATAAAACCTAAACAATATTGAACAATAAAACCCCTTGTTGCTCCCAAAGAGATGACAAACTGAGAAAGTCCCCTCCCTGGGTTGCAGTTCAGCTCACACAGGCTCTTATCAGTCCCTCCGGTGCTGGAAATGTTGCGGGCCGGGCCCGGCCTGGTGGGCCACAGGTGCTAGCTGCCAGTGCTCTTCTGGGTGTTCAGTCCAGAGCAGGTTTCAAGAGGTCCAAAGAAATGGGAAAAAAGAAAAAAAAACACAGTCCAGGGAACTTCCTTGCCTCAGCAAGCTAAAACTAACTAAAAGCAAAGGAGAGCTCTGTCCCACTGTCTGTTCATCCGCAGACAACACAGTCCAGGAGCAGGAATGTGGAGGAGTGAGTGCAGTGTCTGAAAACAAACTGCTGCTTCTTCTCTCCCCCCTTCACTCTCTGCAACAAGTCTTAAAGGTGCAAAACTTATGATGCAGCATAAACAGAACAAGATGATTGGGGTTAAAAGCATCATATAATCAGCTTAGGACAACTCCCTCTCTCTTTCTCCCCCTCTTTTCTATTCTTTTGCTCTCCCTAATTCCTTTCATGCATTTGCTGTGGTCATTCTATAAAGGTGCATTTGTTTGGATTGATACTGCAATCCCCTTTCCGTGTTGTCTGTTGCACTCCCAGATCAGTTAACCAACCATCACCACCCCCATTGGTATGAGCGGATCGTGACATTAAATTGGCATCATGGACAGGATTCTGATAGACAGAAGGGTCTGCAAGGCTGTTTGTAGTCTGTAACAGGGGAAGGACGATTTGCTTCAGCCACACCTAGCCCCTCATCGCGAAAGGGTTGAACGAAGCTGAAAAGCAAGGAAAGCTCTTTGAATTTCCCACAAACTGCGCACGCCCAGGTGAAATACGCCCCCATACTCTATTGAGGGTTCTGTCTTTAGAATTTCCCAAAAAATCTCTTAGCGCAAAAGGGGAAACTGTTTTTGTTTATGTGTGAATTTGGACTGTCTGGGAAGGAAGGGACAACTTGAAGGAACTAAGCAGGGCCTCCCAGGGAGATTTGGTCTCTTCACCCAGCCAGGGAAGCAAAGGGGAGCACAGCAAAGGCTGTGAGATTGTCTAACTTAAGTTTGCACCTCCCTGTCATGGTTTTGGTCCCTTCATAAAATGACTGAAAACTCTAGCACAAAAGTTACAGCTGAATTTTCTGCTCTGCTTGCTAAATAGAATGCCAAGCCTTCTCCAAGGGGGGAGGTTTGGGCAGAGAACAGCTGGTTTAATTTAGAAAATGTCATAGATAGAATTTGTTCTTTACAACATGAAACAGAAGTTAAACTGGGCAAAAATAAAACCATCCTCTGCTCAGTTTTGGCAGCTTGTCTCACAGCAGCCATAGAAACCCTTTTTAAGCAAAGAAACGAGGAAATAGCAAGAATAGATTCCCTTCAAAACCTAGTTGAAATTTTGCAGAAAGAATTAAAGGAAGAGAGAAATGAGATCTATATGTTGCCAGCTGCCCTTAGAGAGGAACTTGCTAAGAATTCACATCCTACTGATTCCTCTACAGAGCCAGAGGAAAAGGAAACTCCTGACATGAAACAAATCTATCCCCATCAGGAACTTGAGGCAGTAAAAAATTGGAGAGACTACTGCTGTCCTCGCTTGAGACCCTTGGTTCAAACAGAATAGAACTATATTAATGATGAGGATTGTTGGAATGTTGGGGGACATAAGATAGATGATGCACTTTGGACCTGGTTAACATAAGAGATTTGATAACAGGATGCCTTGGCATAAACAAACGGAACTTTGAAAATTCGACCTGGATTGCAAGAAGATTAAATCAAACAGGTTTACTGGAAAAAGAAAATCCCATGAAACTCTGCAAGCAAGAGATGTTGTTATATGCGTAAGTTTGTGGATGTGATTTTAACCTAATCATTGTAGTACACATTACTAGTCTCCCTGCAATGGTATGTAAGTGCTTGTATCCCACAATCAAATTGGATTCTGATTACCAAGTGGGTCTCCCTGTCTCTCTGCATTGCCGAAAGAGGATCTTGACCCACCTATCACAACTAAACAAATACCGTTCAGTGCTACCGAATTAGCTAAGCTGTCAAAAGAATTCGGGCGCCTCCCACAAGAATCAGAGACAGATATGTCCTCCGAGTGTCCCTCGATGGTGGAGATCAAATTAAATTAACCGGAGGCCAGTGGGTACTGGGGACATGGAGCCTTCTTCACAACAGGAGATAAGGAGGTAAGCGTGATGCATGGTCCCTGACACAGGGTGCGTCTTTCTGGGCCGGGAGAATGAATCCTTTGGAAAGGGGTGACCCCCTGGCAATCGTTGACACCACCGACCAGCTCTTAGAAAGTGTCCACAAAGCCGCCTGCCTGCAAAAGATTCATGAAAAGAAGTTAGTTCCTGGTTTTGAAGGCCCAATGCAATTACCTATGAAGCCAGAACTAATGACCGATTGAACTCGTGGGCTTCCTGAAACACTTAAACATACAGCAATGACTCTACAGAAAACCATAATGGCTTTGAATCCTGTAGAAAGACTAGATAAGATTCCTCAGGAATTCCCCTGACCAAAGTGGACCTAGAGATCCTGGCTTCACTCCCTACTCTTCCCCCTCACAGCCCTCAGCTTCTCAATCTGATTCACCTGCCAGTAGCCATAAAGTTTGGACATGAGCTGAAGTTGCAGTAGATCTGATTAATTATTGTAGACAATATGGACCTATAAAAACCCCGGCATAGAAATCAGAAAATAACAAAGGTGTTTGGTTTATTGGGGCTCCTCACAGTGAAAATATAGAGAAAGGAAAACAGATCTCTAACTGCCACCGTTGGTGGTTGTTGGGAATTCAAAAGTGGGTCCCCAAAGAGGTGATGGATGGTTTGCCCCTTGAGAAATTGCAGAAAATAATAAATAATTGGCACCAGCGAAAACCGAATCCATTGGCTCAACCCAGTGCACCCCTCCCTTCTCAGGGACAAAAACTAACCCTCCCCCAGCTTCTCCCACGGAACACAGGCAGTGAACCAAAACCAACAGGGTTTTCGGGAAACAAATCTCTCTGCCGCTTACAGGTGGGCAAAGGGGCGGAGCGTGGGTTTATTTAAGAATGCTCACTAAAAATAAATCAGGATATATATTAAGCCCAGCTATCACGGGCCTCCACAGGCTACTAGTAACCTTTTTGATTGACATTGGGGCTCAAATCTCTGCACTGACAAAAAAGGATGCCCAGAGGTGTGGAATTGTTCCAACTAAGGGACAATGCTGTGTTCTTAATGCTCTGGGAACTACAGAATCTATGAATGTTGCCTTAGCCAAACTGAGGCTCCCTGGAAATGAGCATCAACTAGTCATCAAAATGGTAATTGGGAACATTCCAAATAATTGATTAGGAATGGCTGTCCTTGGAATGGTGTCCTCCCTAGGAATGGGAGGCAGTGGGAAGACTCTGAGGGATTTCTGTGGTCTTTTGGCACACTGCCACTTAACATTAGGCCGCTTCAAACCGCACCCTCCCTACCCTATAATCAAACAACTAATGTAAAACGATACCCTCTACCTTCTGGTGCCAGAGAAGGTATCAAAGCGGTTCTACAGGACTTGAGAAACCAAGGGGTAATAATTCACACACATTCTCCTTTTAATTCACCGGTATGGCCAGTCTGAAAAGCCAGTGGAAAGTGGAGATTAACAGTAGATTTTCACAGGCTTAATGCCAACACAGACCCTCTTACAGCACTGGTCCCAAACTTAGCTGAATTAATAACATCAATTCAAGAAAAGGCTCACTCAATCATGGCAATGGCAACTATGGATGTCAAAGACATCTTCCTTATGATACCTATACAGCCAGAAGATATAGGGACCATTTTGCCTTCACATGGGAAAAGACAGCAATACACTTGCACTAGGCTTCCCCAAGGCTACAAACACTCCTCCACTTTGGCCCACCATGCTTTAGTTCAGGAATTAGAAAAAATACCCAAACCTGATCCTGCTGATCCTGTAGCTGATAATCAATACATTTAAGACACTCGGGGGGGGGGGGGGGGGGGGGGGGGGGGGGGGTGGGGAGGGGGGGAAGGATGAAATAGAGGTAGTAGGGAAACATCAGCAGAAAATAATCTCTCACTTAAAAAGTCTTGATTTGCAGATACCCGCCGAGAAAATTCAGAAACCTTCTCAGGAAGTGAAGATTTTGAGAATTTGGTGGAAAGGAGGCATGACATGTATTCCACCCGATACCCTAACCTCTTTAGATCAGTTTCAAAGGCCTGAATTGAGGAAAGATCTCCAGCAAGCTCTAGGACTATTAGTGTTCTGGAGAAAACACATCCCAGATTTCTCAATAATTGCTAGGCCGCTTTTTGACTTGCTGAGGAAAAGGATGAAATGGGATTGGACTCCTTCTCAGGAAGAAGCATTGCAATTACTGATTTTTGAGGCAACAGCTCACCAAGCACTAGGCCCTATCC
The DNA here is from genome assembly GCF_023055355.1 of Agelaius tricolor. NCBI lineage: Eukaryota > Metazoa > Chordata > Aves > Passeriformes > Icteridae > Agelaius > Agelaius tricolor. The sequence goes on from NW_027269288.1 coordinate 1,034,678, forward strand.
ATCCCACAGATCCCTTTCAGGTGGAATGGGGATTTGCCTCCTCAGGGCTATCAGTACACATTTGGCAGTGGGGTCCCGAGGGTCCAACGGGGCCTCTTGGTTTTTATTCCTGTGGTTTCAAAGATGCTGAGAAAAGATACACTACCTGGGAAAAGGGGTTGTTTGTAGTTAGCTTAGCTCTCCTAGAAGAGGAAAAAATTGCATGACAAGAGCTTATTGTATTAAGAAGCCCTTTCAAAGTTATCAAAATCGTCACTAATGGGAGCCCCCCCCCCCCCCCCCCCCCCCCCCAACCTGACGGGGTAGCCCAAAGGGCCTCAGTTAGGAAATGGTATGCTCAGATGGAAGGCTATTGTAATACCGTCTCAAGAACGGAAGATGCTGCTAAAAATCTAACAATCCAAGGCACTGCGAGCCTGGTTAGCAGCCAAGATAAATCTGCCTCTGTAATCAAAGCTGCCCTTCCTTTCTCCCCCAAACAAGCAGCAAGTTCTTGGTTCACAGATGCCTCTGCAAAACGGGAAGGGAAGGTATGGAGATCTAGAACAGCTGTCTTACACAATTCATTTGGTGAAAGAATCATTACTGAAGGGGAAGGCAGCGCTCAGGCTGGGGAACTCATAGCTGTTTGGAGTGTTTTCCGATGTGAGGCACAGAACATTTCTCTTGTCTGCATTTACACCGACTCTTACGCAGTGTACAAAGGTTGTACCGAGTGGCTTCCTTTCTGGCAGCAAAATGATTGGGAAGTTCACAGAATTCCAGTGTGGCAAAAGGAAAAGGGGCAAGAAATTTTAGATGTTGCAAGCCAAGGAAATGTTGCTATTGGTTGGGTAGCTTCTCAGCAAACAGATGGAAATCCAGCAGGAGAGTGGAAGAATAGAGCTGATGAACTAGCAAGGCTCAGCCCCCTGAAAAAGGAACTCATTCCTGAGGACTGGGATCAACTATTAGAATGGCTGCATGGAAAAAGACAGCACACAGGTGCGAAAGATTTGTACAAAGAAGCTCATGCTTGTGGTTGGCTGGTTACCAGGGAAATGTGTAAAACATGCGTATCAGCCTGCGAGCAATGTCACAGGTGACTGGAGAGACATCCTTGAGAAGATGACCCTCTGCATTTAAGAAAGGGTAAAGGCTTATGGGACGCGTGGCAGGTAGACTATATTGGCCCCTTTAAGAAGTCAGGAGGTAAACACTTTGTGCTAGTAGGAGTAGAAATTGTATCTGGGTTGGTTCAAGCTGACGCTTTGAAAAGAGCTACAGGTGATAATGCGGTTAAAGCTTTGCAGGGGTGGTTTGGAACTTTCCCAAAGCCACAGGAAATTCAATCTGATCACAGGTCCCACTTCACTGCTAGAGGTGTACAGCATTGGGCAAAAGGTGAAGGAATTAAGCGGTCTTTCCACAGCCCTTTCCACTACCCTCAAGCTAAGGGGATCTTAGAAAGGACCAAGGGTTTTTTGAAAGGACTTCTGAAGCCCCGGGAGGGAAATTGGCACGTTCAGTTATGGGAAGCTGTTAAAAGAATGAACAGTAGATGGGGGGGGGGGGAATGGATGTCCCAAAATCACTGCCTTTTGCCCAACAGCTCCAAGCATCGTTCCCTTACTACGGCAACCTGACGATTCAAAAAGTCCAGCACATTACCCTGGACAACCTGTTCTGGTGGACCTCCCTACTGTAGGGGAAGTAGCACTAGTGCTGAAAACCCCTCTGAAGAAATATGCATGGGTAGCCGGGTAGCCTCTGATGCTCTAGGGAAAGAGCATTGGATAAATACATGCTGGATAATCCTATCATTTTAACTCTTTTCTGCCCTCGGTGGAAGGGTTTCTGTTGTTTTTACTTTTACAGAAGAACCCTGAGGAACATGAAAATCATCTGAACCATGATAACACTGGTGATGCTTTTCTGCATCCTACCACAATTCCATGGACAGGATCCTGCTGAGTGGTTGTGGTCTGAAGCTACCCTCCATCCCACTAATGTTCTAGGAGCGTATCCCAAGGGTGGCCACCCAAACCTAGAGCCTATAGTGCTGCATGACCCCCAGGTATATGGTCCAAGTGAGTGGGGATGGGATCAGAAGGACTGGACTAGAGCCCTAACTGGAACAATTGGTGAGTCGATTGTGGAAGCATGCAGAAAAATGGAAGGATCTCTCTATGAGAAATCCACCTCCATCACAGTTGCCGGAAATTTTATGGAACCAGATAGGAAAAATGATTTGGATATCCCTTCAGCGAGACAGTGTCCTACAAACAAGTGGGAGTGTGCCAAACAAATTCCCCTTACTCTGTGTTGCTGCCGGGAGTATGTTGGTAATTACACTCTAGGTCGCAAAATGAACAATGTTGCAAGTACAAAGGATTGTAAAAATGAACCAATTGATTGCTGGCATAATTTGACGTTAACTAAACCGACTTAAGTGACATGCTGCTGGCAAAATAACTTGACCAACCTGTTAGGTTGAAAAGGCTTAGCTCATAAATTTAAGATAGACGCTATAACAAAACCCACGCTGAGTACCGTAGTTACATCCCAGTGGAATAGACGGGACTGAGAGCATGAAGCCCACACTGAGCACCATAGTTACACCCCAATGGGTAGAAGGGACTGAGAGCACAAAGCTGACATTGAGTACAGTAGTTACATCCGAGTGGGCAGAAGGGACTGAGAGTCCCCTTAGTCAATGTGGCCTTGGTCCCAAGCTTTTGTTCACTTGGCAGGTATGGGAAAAACAAAAAGCCTGGCAGCTTCAAGGGGGAGTGGGAGAAGGAATTAGCCGAAGGATTTGTGGAACTGCTTATAGCAAAGCAATCTCAATCAGTGTTTTGACAGATCAGACAAATAAGCGTGAACAGGTTTGTACGCCCCCAAGCGTACAAGACTGTTGGCACAATTTTACATTAACACAAACTGCAGAAGTAGTTTGTCTTTGGTCCAAAACTAGTGAAGGCTTTTCTTTTAAGTTGATAATAAATGGTATGAACCAACCTTCTACTACCACCACGCCAGCCCAAGCACCGCTTATGCTTAGCCTGAGAAGTTTTGAAATTGGACCCTATATAATCAGGAAAACTGGTCAACAACACATATTGTTCAATCTGGCACGGTCTCTTAAACAAGTCAAATTGCTGATGATGCAAAACAATGTCTCAGAAATTCAGCCGGCCTGTTTGCCTTTTTTGCGGACTTCCTTTGAGGGTTGGACCACCTGGCTGCAAAACCAGAAAGTCCGTTTTTTCTTTAAAAACAGACACTAAGAGACATAACCGGTGTTTTGGGAACAGGTTTTGGAATTCTAAATAGTATTGATTCTGAAGTACACTAATGGATAAATTGGCTGCCACAAAGTGGTTAGAGATTTGACCAAATTAAAACAACCACTGCAATCATCCTTATTGGCTTTGGGAACACAGCAGTGCTTGCTATCAGACATATTACCAGCTTGGGAAAAGGTAAATGTAAGTGATCACAAATTGGTAGACTGATGCACTCGGTGCTACACAAAACAACCTTTCTTTGGCTCTTAGCTGTATCAGGCACAATTGTCGATGCAGTCAGTTGCTGCCTCAATGATAAGAGAAGGTGAAGGCAATTTTCCTACTGAAATTCAGAAAAGAATTTGGGACAGTGCCACTGATTTTGAAAGAGAATTCCAGTCCTGGTGGAACTTGGTGAATTTTACTTATCACCCCATTACAAACACAGCCACAGCTCTTGTGTTAACCGTACGCAATGCCTCAGTGCATTTGAGATTTCCTATTATTGCATTAGGGCTAAATCATGATGGAGCTATTCCCAATCTTTCTGAACATAGAGAATGGGCCCATCAAACTGGTAAAAAATGGCAGCATGTTAATTTGGAATCTTCTATTGTCCGAGAACTAGGCTTCATCTGTGAAAGTAATGCAATTACAGCTCAGGATGTTTGTTTGGACACAGAACAAAATATCTGTCATTTTGAAATTCATCCTAACGAGACTTTCGAAACAGGCCTTAAATATATAGGCAATGGGTGTGGGTGCTTTAGAACTGCTTGTGATACGGTATTTGTAGAAAATGCAGTAGTGGATAGTAAAAATCATTCAAATTGTTGCGCTTGTAACTTTACAAAATTGAGGGATGTGATTTTTCTTCAGAAGCTCCAGTTACCTCCCATTACCTTTTTCAATCCAATTAAAGAGTGATTCACAAACTATTACTGTCCTAGGGTGACGTTATGATGCTTGTATCCCCATCCGTGTGTTCTGTTGATGCTGGCTATCATGTTCTGTGCCTTCAAGACTGGCTGTGAAGAGCGAATGTTTTGTTTTGGTTTTGCTATCAGCCGCTCCCCCACAGCTGGCGCGACACAGAGACAGGGCAGTACATGGGTGCTGCTTTTGCTTTTTGCTTTACTTTTCGCTTTGCTCTTGCTTCGGCTTTGCTCCTGCTTTGCTCTTGCTTTTTTGCTCCTGCTCATTAGTTAGTTTAGCTAAGCAGTCCAAATTTTCCCTGGACTGTTTCTCCTTTCCCTTCTTTGGACCTACTCAGACCTGCTCCGGACTGGGACCTGGGAAACACCGAGAGTTTGCACCTTGTGGCCAAGGTGCAGCAGCTACCCCAGCACAGGACAGACTGATAACAGAGCGAGCACTCCCAAGAGAGACTTTCTGAAGTTGTCTACTTTTTCAGAGCGGTGAAAGAGTGGTGCCATCTGGTATTGTTCCTTTTGTGTGCTGCGGGGTGCTTTGCCTGTTACAGAAACAGGTTCTTTCCACTTGTTTCCAAGGAATCCTTCCCGCCCTGGTTGTGGGGAGGGGCCGTGTGGGTTTGTTTTCTGGAGGGTCCACCTTTTGGAGGTTTTCTCCCAAATTTGCCCTAAACCAGGACATTTACCTACTCCCATTGGGATGAACATTACTTTGGTAAAGCAATCTTTGCTTCATCAGGACTTCATTGAAATATTGGAGAAGATCAAGAAGAATAGACAGAAAGCACTGGTAACTGTTCATCACAATGTGAAAGAAATACACCATGTCATAGAGAGAGTAAGAAAAGATGCTGAACACAGGTGGTAGGATACTCTTTTTGGGTGGTCACCTACTGCCACAAGAGTCCTGAACAGTATGTGTCATCCCATCATTGCCCTTTTGCGTTTCGTTTTGATTGGGGTTTTTTAATCAGCAATCTTACTCATTATGAATTAGAGAATGATGAAAGAGTTAACAAAATTGATGTCTGTAATTAATGCACACAACTTGGCTGATGTCCTTTTCACTGTGGCCATCTCCAAGACTATTGACACAAGGCAACTATAAATGAGAGGATGTGTTTTGAAATCGTCTTCAATTTTCTTTGAAGATTATAAGAAAATTACTTTTGATTTTTGGTGAATTGTTTTGAAAAAAAATATTTTAAATGAACTGTTGTTGATTTGTTTATTGCTTTATTGCCTTTGATTATTTGTGATTAGTTTCAGATATTTGAAAAAAATGTTTTAAAATAATATGGTTTAAATTACTGTTATTACATTTGTTTCTTGTTTCCTTACCCCCGCCTTTTTTTATCTTTTCTTGTCCTTCCCTTCTCTCTCTCTGTCTGACGTATTGTCTCTGCTTTCCGGGATATGCTACCAATGTGCGACAAGTATAAAACAATAGTACAGAACACTGCTGATGAAGACCCTTTGAAGCCTGTCGTGAGTCACCAGGTGCTGTGAGAGACGGTCTGAGGTTCCCCCCATTTGCCTCACGACCGTCCACAGGACCGATATCAGGACCCTGAGGACCCCGATGGGACCTCTGGCCTGCCAGTAATGGATGAACACCAAAAATCCTGAGGCCCCTGAGCAGAATTCTGGCCTGCCAAGGGATTGTTCACAGCTGTGTCTTCAGTGACTGCTTCTAGCAGGGCCTGCCAAAGGGCGACCCAGCCTATATGCTTGCACCTGCTTCACGACAATAGACCAGGAATTTTCCCACCTCTTGGCCAGATGAACTTGCTGGGGCAACTTGGTAGCGCCCCCCATGGAAAATCCTTCCTCTGCTCCCCTACCACCGTGAGGCACCGAGGTTGAAGCCCCCCTACCAAGGACTGAGACTGAGACACCTGTAATTCTGATGCAGGGGTGCTGGCCTGACTGAAGCAGGATGCCTGCTGAGTGTTGCCTACAGATGTGCCTACAGGACCTAGACTGGTTTCCCCCAGAAAGCAGTCCTGAAACAGTGGGTCCCACTCACTGCTGATACTGACTTATCCTGCTGAGAACATGGACTGTCTGGACCCGTCTTCAATACCTTTTTCCCCCTCAGCAATTTCAATAGACTTCTTCTTCTTGATTGGATCTGTTCCCCCTCAGCCATTTCAAGATTCTGTTTCCCCCCTCAGCAATGGACTATAATAGAACCTTGAGTTCACCAGGACTTTGAGATCTTCCCAATGTGACTAGGCAAACTCTATTGGCTGGACTAAGAGGACTTAGTCTCTCCATGTTTGGTAGCTATACTCCTCTCTCTTTCTCCCCCTCTTTTTTATTCTTTTCCTCTCCCTGATTCCTTTCAGGCATTTGCTGTGGTCATTCTATAAAGGTGCATTTGTTTAGATTGATACTGCAATCCCCTTTCCAGGTTGTCTGTTGCACTCCCAGATCAGTTAACCAACCAACCAGTTAACCAATCCGTTGGTATGAGCGGATCGTGACAATACCTTCTTTCAAGCTGAAATTGGTTCTAGTCCATAGAAGCACACTGGTAGGTAAAAGTAGACTCTAAAAGATAACATTCAAAATGTATTTCCCTTGTCTTCCCATTAAAGCAAGTGAAGAAAGCAGACAGGAGATCTTCAGATAACATGCTATGCAAATTGAAAAGATTCTGTCCTTATTTGAAGCAACTGAGGAACTCACACAATGAAATACAGTTCAGACAGATGGAAGGGTCACAGATGATGTCAAATCTGTACTTCCAATGTTTGAATGAAGCAAGATTTCTTGAAGTACAATCCTATAAAATGAAGGTGAGTTTGCAGAAGCAATTGAACTGGCTCTGTTTTCTAAACACAATGTTTTCTAAGTAACTGAGGATTCAGGAAGGCAGCCTTGGAATTTCAAGGATTTAGAAAGATACAAATACCAAGACTGGCAGTTCATTAGCTTTAACAGTCTCTTCAAATAAGATCTATTTTTAACTTCTTCTTGTAGTAGGTCTGAAGACATTGGGAATGATGCAATAAAACAAAACAAACAACAAACCAAAACAAAACCGAAACAGCTTTCTCAAAAAGCTTGGAGAAACCAGAGAAATTATGATTTTTAGGGGTTAAGTAGTCCTTTAAAAGTTGTCTCTGGGAAAAGAGATAAAAAACCACTAATTGACTGTGGAGTATATTCCAAACCTGTACTGAAGCATGTAAGGGACAAGAGCCTGGAATAAAACTTCTATGCTGGGTTCATCTGTTAAAAGCATTCCAGAATGGTTGAAATTATCAATCACATAATGTGGGATTAAAAAAAAAAAAAAAGAAAAAAAGAAAAAAGAAGAAAACATAGAGAAAAAAATATTTTGAACATGTTTTCCCATTCCCAGATGGCATAACAACTTTATTTCATTTTGTTCCTAAGACTGATTAATAGCTTATGAAGTGTTTTACAACTGAGAGTGAGAGTGTTCACACTAACCGTACAATTTGGATGGATCTCTTTTACTTTGCACAGCAGCTGATACGGTTTAGCACTCCACAGTTCAGTCCCCGAAAGTGAATGGGTGTGGCAGATTTAACCTAACTGGCCAGTCCACCAGAATGCTTAATTATCTTGGAAAATGCTTTGCTCTATCTCATTATCTGGACATGTCTCTCTAGCTCCGCTTTGAGCTCCTTGATCTTTCATCTACAGGATGAGATCCAATTTAGCTTAGCAAGGACATAGCCTTTCAAAACCACATCTTTTATCTTCTGCATTCATCCAAGTACATTTCTACTGCAGGGAACCCTGTGGAAGATCCTAGTTGTTTTGTTTCTCAGATAGTTGTTGCATAAAAGAGCTCTTCTTTTAATTTTTTCCCTGCTAAAGGATAGGCTCTGTACTTAACTGATTGTGATGCTAACTCATTATCATCTATTCTTCAGTCGTACAGAGTAGGCAGCAAAGTTTTCTTCTGAAGACATTCATTTAATGAGAAATGCTGAAGGTCTGACTTTACTTGCAAAGGTCACTGATTGACCGGTTGCAAAATTGTTAAGTCTAGTAAGAGCAGGAAAAGTGTGCTGTTGCTGTGCCTGTAAATGCTGTGTCAGCTGCTGTTGGGATAAAAAGCATGAGCATAAGAAAACATGGATAGAGAAGAAATTTGTTGTGATTTCTGCACAAGAGGAAGTATGAAGCACTTATTTCAGTGGCTAAGACAGTATCATCATTGGGCCAGTTCTCTTCAACATCTTTTGAACAACCTGGACACAGCACTTGAAGGAATATTAAGAAAGTTTGCCAAAGACACTAAATTGGGAGGAGCTGTGAACTAGCTCCCTTGAGGGCACAGAGACCTTGCCGAGAGATCTTGCCAAATAGGAGAGATGGGCAATTCTTGCTGGCCGGGAGTCTATGCACAAATCACAAAAGGGGCGGGACTGCTGGGGACGGCGTCTCAAGCTGGTTTTTTTCCAGCATCAGTCTCATTACATGGTGATGACAATGGGAAGCTGCCAGCAGCTCACGTCCCCAGCAGCAGACAAAGAACTTAATGTTACAACTGACTTGAAAAGTTTTTTGACCAATCACACAAAGCAAAAGCATATTGACAGTACTTCTATCCAATCACTATAAAGACATGTACCTGGGCTTAGAACAATGCTCGCTTCTTTCGAATAAAAGACCTGCTTGTAAGCCTTAAGATACAATGCACAGAGCTCCGTTATTAAGCTTAGAACTACCTAACATCGCGCTAGATATACTTTGCTGTAGCTTAGGGAGTTATTCTAGACAAGCATTAATACACAGACCATTGTTCCATTTGTCCTTACTTTTCTACTTCTCATCTAATTTTTCTGCTGACAAACCTTATGACTACTGCTTAGCTCCAATGACAGTTCTGCTGTCTCTGAGGCCTTCCTTTTGCAGCTTTCCCAAACCCCTCTGTTTTTGAGGATTCCCACAGGCAATCACCAACCAGATGGAGTGGAACAAGGGCAAGTGCTGGATTCAGCAGCTGCAACTGGGCAATCCTGGTGGGTGTATAGACTGGGGAGGGAGCAAGAGGCTGGGAGAAGCACTGCAGAAAGGGACCCAGGCTCCCGGCCAATGGCAAGCTGAATGTGCATCAGCAGTGCCCTGGCAGCCAGGAGGGCCAAGCCTGTCCTGGGGTGCATCAGGCACAGCATCACCAGCTGGGCAAGGGAGGGGATTGTCTTGCTCTGCTCTGCTCTGCTCTGCTCTGCTCTGCTCTGCTCTTCTCTGCTCTGCTCTGGGGCGGAATCACCTTGGTATTAGAAAGTCCTCAAATGAGGTCTACAAAGACAGGACTCAAAGAAATGGCATGCAGCTGAGTCAGGGGAGGTTTAGGTCGGGTATCAGGAAAAAGTTTTTAACCCGAGAATGGCTGGGCACTGGAAGAGTCTCTCCAGGGAGTGGTCACACCATCACAACTGTCTGAGTTTGGGAGTTCAAGGATGGCCCCAGGCAGGGCCAGGAGTTGGACTGATGATGATCCTGATGGGGTCCTTCCAATTCAACAGATTCAACGACTCAATGGTTCTGTCCTGGCCACTCAAGGTATATTGCTTGGTCTCATCAGATTTTGATCTGCTCTTGTTGTTGGTCAGACTTTGTCCCTAGTGGCTAATGATATTTATCACAAAAGACAAAGTGCCTTTTCTCAATTTTCTCAAGCAATTGGAACATACGCCTTAGAATCCTAAAAAAGTCTTTTCTTTGAAACAACACTGTAGTGTTTTTCACTGCCCAGTAGTCTTTCCAGATCTTAAGGAGAAAGAAGGCAAAATGAGGGGATGTATTACAATGAATGATTGTCAGTTTTCCGGTTCTTTAGCAGTATATTTGTACTTCCACTATTCTTTTCTGTAAAATCATGGTTTTCTATAGTATCCAATTTTCTAGCAAGACACATTTCTGCAACTGAGCCCATCAGTCTTTGTGAAAAGATATTGTCAGAAGTCCAAAACATATGAATAGGCAGTGACAAGTGAGGGAAAAAAGGAGTATGAGAAGCAGCTGCATGATCCTAAAGTGAGACAAGAAGGAGGAGAAGGTGCTCCAGTTGACAGAGCAAAGAATCCCCCACAGTCCCTGGAGGACATCATCATGAAGCAGGTTGTCTCCCAGCAGTCCCTGGAGAACCGTGGAGGAACACAATGGAGCTCGTGGGGAGCTCCATGCCACAGCAGGTGACTGTGCCTTGAAGGAAGCTGCAGCTTGTGGAGGGAGAGAGGGCCAGAAAAGCATCCTTGACCTCTTGGAAGAGTGGAAGAGTACGTGCAAATCTTCAACAGCTGCTAACTCTACTCTATCCTCTTTCCGCTTCTTGTCTTAGGTAAGTAAGAAGACAACCCAAGAATTAGAAGCCTAAATTATTTTGCTTGAGGCTCCCATTCTTTCTGCCATTCTCTTCCAATTTAGTTTGAAGTAAAACTCATGATAAAGTTCTTAAGGCTTGATGTTCAGGCTTTTCAGAAAATAGGGAGTGCAAATAAATCTTGTCACTGTCATTTTTTTCATAGAAGGAAAAAAGGGAAATTACTGGTTTTCAGGGACTTACGGAAATCCATTGGTAATGGTGGTGAGACTGAAGAGTTTAATTAAACTGAAAAGAGAATGTCGTGGAGCTACCTCAGCTCTGTACAAGTTTTTTTACCAGGAAGTCTAGACTTTTAAACAGACTAAGGACACAATAGTTATCTCTGGGAATATTTTAGTATGTATAGTACATTCATCTTTAAATAGTTCTATCTGTTTGACAGTTATGACTTGGGCTTTAATTTTGATGTGAAAAGAAATATTTGTGATTCAGATCATTTCCATTTCTGAAGCATTTCAGTTGTTGACTGTTTTTGCTGTCTCCTGAGGGCGGGAAAATAGTCTTTGTACCAATACTGAAACAAACTAGATGGAAAAATTTGTTTTCCTCATTCTTTTCTGTCTATTTGAACAGGCACAGCAGCAAGACCACTGCTATGAGTCTGAGTGGCCCTTCCGCTCCAGGATGACAAACTTGTAGTGGCTAGTATGTTATTTGCACCCATTTCTGATGCCGGCTGTTAACTGTTGTGCAGAAAGATCTGTCAACCTTTTTCACAGGAAGACGCTTCTGAATTGCTTCACTTGTCTCTGAAGCAGAGACCTAAGCTGGCACTCCATTTCTGAGATCTTGCTGTGTTAGCCCCCAAACCCATTTCTTTCAAATGCCTTTTACTTTCAACCCAAGCACTTCATTACTTCATGATGTAATCTCTTGTTCTTCATGTTCGGGGGATTGTTTTAGACTGATAAGAACATATTGCAGTAAGCAGGTAGAACATCTATCTTAAGCAGTATCCATCACTTGGCTTTGGTTCATGTATCATAACATCTGCAAGGAATGTCATTTACAATCAATGGATGGGCTGGGGTAACGGGCCACAGGTTTAGGAATCTTTCTCCAATTAATTTTGCATTAAAATTTAGCTCTTATCATTTCAATTGGGTCTTTATTAAAACAATCATCTATTTATTACCTGTACCACAATGACCAGTGTACCTGTACCACAGTCAAGAGTGGCTGAGCATCCTACAACAATTCCAAGAAGAAGAATGGTCTGAGCCCCCAGTGCAGCACAAGAAGTCTGTCATCAAGCCGGAGTCCCACAGGCGTTTTCTCAGCCTGGAGAAGAGCAGACTCCGGGCAAATTGTTAGAGCAGCTCTCCAGTAGCTGAAGACAGCCTACCAGAAGGAGGCAGGTGAGCTACACAAGGGCACGGAGCGATAGGAAAAGTGTGGATGGCTTTAAAACCTGAAGAGTATAGGTTTCCTTTGGCTATTGGGAAGAAATTCCTTGCCGAGATGGTTGTGAGACACTAGAACATGTTGTGGGTGACCAATTCCTGGAAGTGATCAAGGCCAGCTTGAATGGGTCTTTGAGCTTAAGGCGGTCTAGTGGAAGGTGTCCCTGACAATGACATGCTGGGGAGGACGTAGGTGAATTTAAGGTCCCTTCCAAACCCAACCATTCCATTATTCTATGGTAATCATTCTGTACAGTAGCAGTAAGAAGTTGAAGTTAGAAATAACATATTCATGCTGAGAAACTGCTATCCAAGGAGTTGAACTGTTTGGGTCTCACATTTATGTGCCATTTAGCAATACTATATCTAATATCTACTCCTCGCTCTTTATCATACACGCAAGTATTTTATCATCTTTAACGTTTCTGACATTTGGGAATTTTCTTCCCTTCTCTCTCTTTCTTTCTTTCTTTCTTTCTTTCTTTCTTTCTCTCTCTCTTTCTTTCTTTCTTTCTTTCTTTCTTTCCTTTCTTTCTTTCTTTCTTTCTTTCTTTCTTTCTTTCTTTCTTTTTTTCTCTTTCTCTCGTTCCTTCTTTCTTTTGTTTCTTTCTCCCACTTCCTTCCTTCACTGCCTTCCTTCCACTATGTCCTTCTTTCTGCCACGTCCTTCTGCCACTTCCTTCCCTCCCTCCGTCCACTTTGATGTTAATTTGCAAACTGTCCAATAGTTACAGGAAATTACTCACAAGTATTTTATCATCTTTAACGTTTCTGACATTTGGGAATTTTCTTTCCTTCTCTTTTTTTCTTCCTTTCTTTCTTTCTTCCTTTCTTTCTTTCCCTCGTCCCTTCTTTCCCTCTTTCCCTCTTTTTCCCTTCCCTTTCTTTCTTTCTTTCTTTCTTTCTTTCTCTCTTTCCTTCTTTCTTTTCTTTCCTTCCCCCACTTCCTTCCTTCACTGCCTTCCTCCCACTATGTCCTTCTTTCTGCCAAGTCCTTCTGCCACTTCCTTCCCTCCCTCCCTCCACTTTGATGTTAATTTGCAAACTGTCAAGTAGTTACAGGAAATTACTCTTCTTTAAATATCATTTTGAAGCTTAGAAATGAATACCAAAATTGTGTCAAAACATGGCATTTAAAAGCCATCTGAAAGTGAGAACTAGCTATTGAAAAGACAAAAATACAAAAATGAAATGATGGAGTGGATGGTTTTAAGGGATATTCTTTGTATGGCTTTGATACAAATGAGGATCTCAATTTTTGCACCTTCTAAAAACACATCTTGAAACTTACTACTTTCCGTGACAAAAATATTTCCAAAACAAGGAAATTGATTTATGCAGATGAAAATATCATCTCCCAAATAGTCATCATCAAGTCCAAAAGATTACCCTGCTTTTACGTAGTAAGCTTTATGGAGATTTCTATTCTCACACAAACAAAGAAGAATCTCTCAAATGACTAGAAAATTTTTAAAAGCAAAATAATCTTTAAGAAAAAAGATCCAAAAAAGAGCAGGGAATTATATACGTCCACACTTGTTACATGTTGGTTACTAATATTGGCTCTAGTTTGTTGGCGAGTACACTTCCCATTCACGCACGCACGCACTCCTCTTCCTCCTGCACACAGATGTGTGATATTGGGTCTCAAAGAATGGACTATTTTCTCTTAAATAAGTTGTGGCTCTCAAAGTCAAAGCGTAGTCTTCCTGGCTCTATTACCAGGATTTTGTTCCGGGAAGGGAATGTGCTTGTGCCTGTTAGAAATGGGGAGGAGGGGACAGAAAGCAAAGCCATTTGAAGACAACCTGCAGCAGAACTAAGAACGAAGGGTGCTTCTTGACTGCACAGCAAAAGAAATCTCGGGAGTAAAATGGAGGAAAACTTGAGGTGCTGATAGAGTTTCTCCTTGTGACAGCTTTCAAACGTACAGAAAACAGCACTTCCTCATTCTCCTGCCTTTTCAATTCACATTAACATTGGAAGAAAAGGGGTTTTGGACAACGTTCTTTTGCTTCTTGCTAAACACTCTGCTGACACTCCGTGCAACTTCCAGAAAAAGACCAAGGATGCTTTTTGTACTGGGACAGTTTCTCCTTGCGAGACATAGTAGAAAAGCTTTTTGCTAAGATGTAGGCGACAAGAGACGCAGATTCAGAGATACGGAGCTCTCCGAAGGTAGGGGCCGCTCCCGGGCGTCTTTCCGCAGAAGCCGTGCTCGGGATCGCACCGCGACCGGCACAATGCTCTGTGTGCAAAGAAGCGGCTTCTTCGCCTCCGGGAGACGGAGAGAACGACATCTTCCCAAAAGCGAAGATGCAAGCCGCACCAAACAGGAACAGTGTGGGCAGCATTCAGACTTAGAGAAAACAGTATTTTACCACTCTCGTGCCTTTTCCACTGATATTATATTCGAAAAGAACGAGTTTTGGTCAACTATATTTTCCTTCTTGCAAAACTCTTTGCAGACCTCCGTGCACGTTTAGAACATGATTTTGGATGTTTTCTATACTGGCAGAGTTTCTCTTTGCAAGATATGGTGGAAAAGCTTTTTGCTGAGTGTTGAGCGGCAAGACACGCAGAAGACGCAGATACGGAGCTCTCCGATGCTAAGTGCCGGTCCCCGGCTTCTTTCGGCGCAAACCGCTGTCAGGAGCTCACCGCGACCGACCCAATGCTCTGTGTGCGAAGAAGCCGCTTCTTCGCCTCCGGGAGACGGAGAGAGCGGCACCCTCCGAAAGGTTAAGAACAAAGCTGCCTAATACCAGCATAACCTGAGCACCTTTCAAACAAATAGAAAAGACTACTTTACCTCTCTTCGCCTCCGGGAGATGGAGAGAACGGCAGCTTCCCAAAGGCGAAGATGCAAGCCGCAGCACACCGATATAGCGTGTGCAGCTTTCAAATTGATAGAAACCAGTGCTTTAGCATTCTCCTGCCCTTTCATTCACATTATATTCGAATAAAAGGAGTTTTGGGACACTATGTTTTTCTTCTTGTTAAACACTCTGCAGTCCTCTGTGCAACTTTTAGAAGAAGATCGGGGATGTTTTGTGTACTGGCACAGGTTCTCCTTGCAAGATATGGTGGAAAAGATTTTTGCTGAGTGTTTAACGACAAGAACCTAAGAAGACAGAGATACGGAGTTCTCCGAAGCTAAGTGCCGGTCCCCGGCGTCTTTCGGCACAAGCCGCTCTCCCAAATGCACCGCGACCCAAACAATGCTCTGTGGGAAAAGAAGCCGCTTCTTCGCCTCCGGGAGACTCGGCGAGTGGCAGCTTCCCAAAGGCGAAGATGCAAGCTGCACCACACAAGCACATTGTGGGCAGCATTCAGACTTAGAGAAAACAGTACTTTACTGCTCTCCTCCCTGTTCCATTGTTAGTATATTCGAAAAGAACGAGTTTTGGACAACTATCTTTTCCTTCCTTCAAAACTCTTTGCAGACCTCCGTGCAACTTCTGGAACAATATCGGTGATGTTTTCTATACTGGCACAGTTTCTCTTTGCAAGATATGGTGGAAAAGATTTTTGCTGAATGTTAAGCTGGAAGGCACGCAGAGGACGCAGATACGGAGCTCTCCGAAGCTAAGTGCCGGTCCCCGGCTTCTTTCGGCACAAACCGCTCTTAGGTGCTCACCGCGACCGACCCAATGCTCTGTGTGCGAAGAAGCCGCTTCTTCGCCTCCGGGAGACGGAGAGACCGGCATCTTCCCAAAAGCGAAGATGCAAGCCGCACCACACAGGAACAGTGTGGGCAGCATTCAGACTTAGGGAAAACAGTATTTTACCACTCTCCTGCCTTTTCCATTGTTCTTATATTCGAAAGGAACGAGTTTTGGTCAACTAGCTTTCCTTCTTGCAAAACTCTTTTCAGACCTCCGTGCAAGTTTAGATCATGATTTTGGATGTTTTCTATACTGGCAGAGTTTCTCTTTGCAAGATATGGTGGAAAAGCTTTTTGCTGAGTGTTGAGCGGCAAGACACGTAGAAGACGAAGATACGGAGCTCTCCGAAGCTAAGTGCCGGTCCACGGCTTCTTTCGGCACAAACCGCTCTCAGGAGCTCCCTGCGCTCGGCACAATGCTCTGTGCGCAAAGAAGCCGCTTCTTCGCCTCCGGGAGACGGAGAGAACGACATCTTCCCAAAGGCGAAGATGCAAGCCGCACCAAACAGGAACAGTGTGGGCAGCATTCAGACTTAGAGAAAACAGTATTTTACCACTCTCGTGCCTTTTCCACTGATATTATATTCGAAAAGAACGAGTTTTGGTCAACTATATTTTCCTTCTTGCAAAACTCTTTGCAGACCTCCGTGCACGTTTAGAACATGATTTTGGATGTTTTCTATACTGGCAGAGTTTCTCTTTGCAAGATATGGTGGAAAAGATTTTTGCTGAGTGTTGAGCGGCAAGACACGCAGAAGACGCAGACACGCAGCTCTCCTAAGCTTAGTGCCGGTCCCCGGCGTCTTTTGGAAGAAGCTGCTCTCCAGCGCTCACCGCGACCGGCACAATGCTCTTTGTGCGAAGAAGCCGCTTCTTCGCCTCGGGAGACGGAGAGACCGGCATCTTCCCAAAAGCGAAGATGCAAGCCGCACCACACAGGAACAGTGTGGGCAGCATTCAGACTTAGAGAAAACAGTATTTTACCACTCTCGTGCCTTTTCCACTGATATTATATTCGAAAAGAACGAGTTTTGGTCAACTAGCTTTCCTTCTTGCAAAACTCTTTGCAGACCTCCGTGCACGTTTAGAACATGATTTTGGATGTTTTCTATACTGGCAGAGTTTCTCTTTGCAAGATATGGTGGAAAAGCTTTTTGCTGAGTGTTGAGCGGCAAGACACGCAGAAGACGCAGATACGGAGCTCTCCGATGCTAAGTGCCGGTCCCCGGCTTCTTTCGTCAGAAGCCGCTCTCAGGAGCTCCCTGCGCTCGGCAAAATGTTGTGCTCAAAGAAGCCGCTTCTTCGCCTCCGGGAGACAGAGAGAGCGGCAGCTTCCCGAATGCAAGCCGCACAAAACAGGCACAGTGTGGGCAGCATTCAGACTTAGAGAAAACAGTACTTTACCACTCTCCTGCCTTTTCCATTGTTCTTATATGCGAAAAGAACGAGTTTTGGACAACTATCTTTTCCTTCTTGCAAAACTCTTTGCAGAACTCCGTGCAAGTTTAGAAAACTATTTTGGACATTTTCTTGACTGGTAAAGTTTCTCTTTAGAAGATATGATGGAAAAGCTTTTTGCGGAGTGTTGAACGACAAGAGCCGAAGAAGACGCAGATACGCAGCTCTGCGAAGCTAAGTGCCCGTACACGGCGTCATTCGACAAATACCGCTCTCAGGAGCTCCCTGCCCTCGGCACAATGTTGTGCGCAAAGAAGCCGCTTCTTCGCCTCCGGGAGACGGAGAGAGCGGCAGCTTCCCAAATGCAAGCCGCACCAAACAGGCACAGTGTGGGCAGCATTCAGACTTAGAGAAAACAGTATTTTACCACTCTCCTGCCTTTTCCATTGTTCTTATATTCGAAAAGAACGAGTTTTGGACAACTACCTTTTCCTTCTTGCAAAACACTTTGCAGACCTCCGTGCAAGTTTAGAAAACGATTTTGGATGTTTTCTTGACTGGCACCGTTTCTCTTTGCAAGATATAGTGGAAATGCTTTTTGCTGAGTGTTGAGCGACAAGACACGCAGAAGACGCAGATACGCAGCTCTCCTAAGCTTAGTGCCGGTCCCCGGCGTCTTTTGGAAGAAGCTGCTCTCCAGCGCTCACCGCGACCGGCACAATGCTCTTTGTGCGAAGAAGCCGCTTCTTCGCCTCCGGGAGACTCTGCGAGCGGCTGCTTCGAAACGCGAAAAACAAATATTAACAACACCAGCATTGTGTCCCGGGCGTCTTTCGGCACAAGCTCCGCACCGGAGCGTACCGCCACGGTCACAATGCTCTGTGCGCGATGAAGTCGCTTTTTCGCCTCCCGGGTAGTGAAAGAAGAAGCATAAGCTTAAGACGCGAGTGCCTCAATTGTGTACAGGTTTGGGCGCTCCTCTCGATTAATTTTGCCATTCCTGACAGCAGGTGTCGCTGTTGGTCAAGCTTTGAGTATGCTTAATAAGTTGGGATCCTTGGTGGTGAAACAACTCAAAGTAAGATCAGCGATTTTAAATCAGGTTCTCACTGATGGTGAGCTACCATTAGTATCTATCTACGATCTATCTAATTATTAGATAGATATTAGACATATTAGATAAATATTATATATATCTATATATATTATAATATATATCTTATATATATATAATATATATGTATAGATAGATAGATATATAATATATATCTACTATATATTAAATAATAGATATTTAATATATATAATATATTAATTTTTAGATATATCTATCTAATGGTGTAGATACCATTAGTCATTGCACACTGCAAATAAAGCTGCTCTAGTTTTCTTGTTAGCACATGGGCACGAGTGTGAGGATTTTGAAGGAATGTGTTTTTTGAACCTCTCTAACCATTCTGCAGTCATTCACTGGAAACTCAAACAAGGACAAGATAACATGAAGAAATTGATTGGGAATGAGAGGGTTACGCATGAATGGTTTGAGAGATGGGAAACAACTCGATGGTTGGAAGACCTTGTAAAGGGAACTTTGTTGTTACTAGTAGTCATTATTAGATTGCTTCTTGTTATTCCATGCATCATGAAACTGGTGAGCGTCTTGGAAGAAAATACAGTGGAAATGGTCTGGCTGGTGCAAGACGAAGAAGCGGGAAATTGTAGCAATGTATCTGAACCTCTTAGACTACAGGGTGCACCAGCCATCCAGCTGGAATATGTTCTTATCAGAATTTTCTCAGAGCCCTCGGAATTCATCAAGGTTACTAAGACATAAGCCGTGCTAAAAGAAGAAAGAGAAGCTGAGAAACCAACTTCCAAGACTACAAGAACTCGATAACGGGGGGCAGCAAAGCGCCTGGACTGCAACCAAACGTATCTTCTGAGAGGTGCACACAGAATGCGTGGACATAACAAAGGCACCAAGATAAAAATGCGGGCCTAGCGTGTGCAGAAATTTAGAATGTGTAAGTGCATCATGTCAACAGTCAACGGCTTCTGCTTAATCCTCTTGCTCCGTTGTCCTGGAGTCCTGAATGTCCCACAAGGAAAGCCTACTAAAAGGGCTCTGGTTTTAATGATCGTTGCTGTCTAGACGATGAATAATGGGACTAGTTCTTTCAAATCCTTCCCTTGCTGACATCTGTAAGTTTCATCTTTTCCTGATTGTACTGGTGGCTATACATTAGTTACGACTAGAAAGGAATGAGTTTTAGGGATATGTTGCAAGGAAATTGGTAGCTCTGCTTCCATTTCCATTGTCTAAGAAGAATTCTGATTAGTTTTGGACTTTTCATAGACCTCTGACTAGATTGCATTTGTCTTTGATTGAGCCCGTAAATTTTAGGCTACTAGGCTTGACCAATGAATAGAAAGGGGAAAGTCACACAGCTTAGGTGGTTCCCTTGTCAACAACTTCTCAGTAGTAGGGCGATTTCTGTCCTCAAGTTTGTTACTTCAGCTAGCAGATTATGCTCACTCCAAAAGAAGGTAAGAAGTTTGCTACCATAAATGGTCCGATAATTCTTCCTGCTTCTTGGTGACTCTTTTGTATGACTGGGTTCTGTATTATTGGAGTTTGTTATAAAAAGTTGGATTAAATTGCGTGCATCCGCTCTTGGGGGAAACAGAGTATTTAGCCAATAACATCTAGGCTTTTATCGACCTGAGATTATCTGAACGGACCGGACGCTTTAAACACAGTAATTCCTGCTAAGTCCAATTCCATTTTTAGACTCGACAAACCGAATGGTAAACCTGCACCAGTAGGGAGGGACACTGGACTTTCTCCTTTTTAGAGAGCAACTAATGAAAAAGTTTCACCAGAATCATAGCAGGCTGTAAGATAAGAAAAGCATCCTGAAAAGAGGCCAGTCCTATCCTCTTAGTATTGCTAGTTGTGATTGGACATGAATGAAATATGTCAACTCTGTGTTCCTGGGTAACATCAGTAACAGCTACTTCAGCTGCTGTAGTTGTCTCCTAAAGCTAAGAACAGAATCCAAAGAATTCCATGGTCACAATTCACCCTGGGATGGTGACAGGTGAAAAAGGAGTGGAAGGCGCACGGGTAAATTAACTTGAATGGCCTATCTAAATCAGCAGCCACTGATTTCCTGAAAACTTCAACAGGTCAGTTGACCTGTTGGGATTCTTTTAATCTTTGGTCATGTTTTTCTTGGGATTCTTGTAACCTTTCCCCATTTGTTCAGCCTTTGCCCTCAAACCTTTGCTGACATTTCAAGTATCTCAATTGCCTGTAAACGTGTTCTTATTGATCATGTCCTTATTCCCTTCAAAGGGTTGTTTGCCTCAAGTCTTATTTTTGCTGGTTTTCTGCTAGTCCATTGTCAGAGGGCAGCAGGTGCTTTGTAAGAGCAAGTACACAATCTTATAGCTTGCTTTTCTTTTGATTTGGCCTGTCTAGAAAACTGAATGACTGGACATTTCCGACAGGATTTTCTCTCCCTATTATGTTTCACCGGAAGGGCAGATGCAAATCATCTACCTAAACTCTTGGCACGGAAGAAAGTAGTGGTTTGCTGCTGCATATAGGTAGAAGCTTACAAAAGGAAGGCCTTGGGCTGAGGCCCGTTACTTTGGCTAAGTAGAAAAGGACTATGGGAAGGTGAGGCCGCTGAATCAGAGGTAGATCAACAAGTTCTAGAATCGTCACGTGTTCACAGCGTGGTGTATGATGGTTGGTTGAATGAATTTTGTTATGGCTTAAAGCTGTGGAACTGATAAAGGCCTGAGTGCTTCAAAAGCCTGGTTTTTGCAAAAAAGCAGCTCTCCTCTGCACCTGCCTGGGGACTCTGCATCACTAGGGACCCTCACTCCCAGTTTGCCAAGGAGATGATCAGTAGGAATGTTGCAGAGCTGCTGTGTCCATATGAACGGAACGGCAAAGAGTGAAGCGGTGGGTAGTTTGGGGCTTTAATACAGTGCTGCTGCATTGGTGCCAGTTTAGTCGGTTTTCCATCAGCGGCCTTTCTGTCTAGAAGTACACTGCCCAGAGTCTTTCTAGCATGTGATGCCATTTCCTTCCTGTTGTTTTAATACCTTCCTTCAGTTGAAAGGATGATACAATCTTTACATTTTGAAGATCCCTGTTAGGAAACACTATGCCAGAGGAGTCATTGCTCCCTTTTCTTCTGCCTCCTTTGTAATTTTCAGAGACTCATTTCAAATTTCTGCTAATGTCAAGAAGAATACTGAGACTACTCAGCAGGGTTGACGCTCTCAGCTGCTTTCCTCTTTCATACTGCTTCATACTGTATGTGACTTAATGGCCGGGTTTTGTCATCCGCATTTTGCTGTGATCTGTGAACACAAAAAGAAGTCTTTGTTTTTTGCAAGAACTACCCCTAGGAGGATTTGTGTTCCTTTTGATTTCTACGGTGTTAGCCCTGTTGCAGAAAAAAAGGAGATTGTACTCTCTTCTTGTGCTCTCATTCCCTCCTCTCTGCTTTGCATGTCCTAGTTAATCTACCGCCGTGACTCACTTGGCATCATCTCATAGTGCAAATTCTGCACAGGTGCATGGACTTACAAATGCCAGGTGCCAAGGAGCTTATATAACCATTCAAAGATTAAGGAATTGTAGGGCTGGGCAAGTTCAGCTGCTGAAACTGTAAGTGGTTAAGTCATGCCATATTAAAGAGACAGAGCAAATCAGTTCATCTAGGACTTTGAACTGGACACCTCTGAGAATAACAGCTTGACAGCAATGATACAGCCATCTTCCTAGCTGTATTCCAGAAAGAGAAAAGGGACACCTTCAATGGTTAAGATGTTTGGCATGAGAAAACAGCAAGAAATGTAGCACAAAATACTTGAGCCAGAGAAAGTGCGTTTTTCTCGTGAGAATTTTGCAGTTGTTCTTTCTTGTCTGTGCCTTTACTTTTCACAGAAGACAGGGGGGCATTTAATTATTATTGTTCTTTTGTTTTCTTTTCTTGGCCTCCCTCTTTCCACCTGCCATTAACAATTTTGCCTTTCTTGACTGGCTTGTCTTTCTTTTACTTCTAGAAGGTTGCATGAGGTCCTCCAACCTTGTCATAAACATTCGCAGACAGTGGAAAGGAGTAGAAGGTACATCTAAATGGACAAAACAAACCCAGAAAAATAGAGTTTTTTTACAGTCTTCTGTGAGAACAAGATATCTTTGAACTGAGTAATGCTTTAACTTTTAGTCCACTCATTACTATTATTACAAGTGTTTGGCCTTTAGTACATAGCCTTTGAAATCATCCAGCCCAATATTTTTGGCTAATTTTTTTTTTTTTATTTCTCTCAGGGACTTTGTTTCTTAAGGAATAGTCCAGAGCGAGAGCGTCCACGGTAGAGTTATGCTGCCATAATAAAAGCGTCGTAAATTCTGGTACAGTTTGTGCTGGTAATACGTCTAGGAAAGAAAGGTTTTACATCTTTTTTGACTTTCAAATGTAACCATTAGTTGAAACAGTTAAGAGTCGGGCTTTCCCCCCCTCCAAAATACTTCTCTCTGGAATGTTACTCAGGGATTACACATAAAAGCTCACCCTGTAAAATACGTTGCGGATAATCTGCAGTAAGCGCAGCTTAGCAGCTAGAGATGATTATGTGGGTTAAATGACATTCCTTCCTTCTGCGGTGATGGAAACTGTCTACGCAGACATACTCAACAAAAGTTACCATGGCTTAGCTCCTCTCCTAAACTTCATGTGCATTTTAAAACTTTCCAAGAAGGTGAATTCAAGCTCCTTCATTGCTCTGTGCTGGAGTCCCAAGAAAATATCAGTGTGCTTTTTGTCATTTACAGCTGTCATTGCTTAGCTCTTGAACATGAGACTCTCTCATGACTGATGAAAGTTGTCTAGTTAAGAGTGGGTCAA
Organism: Agelaius tricolor; assembly: GCF_023055355.1. NCBI lineage: Eukaryota > Metazoa > Chordata > Aves > Passeriformes > Icteridae > Agelaius > Agelaius tricolor. The sequence goes on from NW_027269288.1 coordinate 1,057,656, forward strand.
AGACACGCTCCTGCTCTAGAAGGAGATGAGAAGGTTTCTGCAGTCTTTGTCATCTCTACTGCTTGTGATTTCTAGACAAAACCAGTGGGAAGTTTTCTGAAGGCAGTCCAGAAGCTGGCAATATGGACAGCTTACAACCAAACACTTGCTGCACTGCTACCACGGTGATACCAGGAAGGACTTAAAAAATTTAAACGGGCAAACAAAGCAGTTGGAAGGAAAAGAACATTAACCATTATTCCATGCTTCTAATATATCCTCCTTTAAGTCATCATTTTCATGCAGTTTAACGGCTTGGGTTGGTGTCCCTCAAAAGGAAATCTGAGACAGAGTAAGCTTTTTAATGCAGTAGATGTGACACGTGCAGGCCAAGTTGCCTTTGTTGACATCAAATGCCAGTTATGCTTGAGCTACCCTTTGCTTAAGGTACTTCGCTTACACTAAGAATTTTACTCATCATTGAGCAAATTTTGCTGTCATGATTGAGTAAATTTTATTCATGATAGAGTGAATTTTACTGTCACTCAGAATTTTACTGTCATGATTGGCATTGAAACTTTTCAAGGAAAGCTCTGGATAGCAATGTTTGTGAAAAAACAGTATTTTATCTCCTGTATTTGTGTGAAGCAGGTAAGCCTTTTGCTGTCACCAGTGTTGCTTACCCTTTCATGTCATATCCCTCTTCATATCCATATTCTGCTGAAGGCTTATTAATCTACTTTAAAATTGGCACGTGGAATAAGACTCCTTTTCCTTTTTGAAAGCTAATGTCATTTGACCTACTGACAGTAAATAATTCATTAATTGTAAGTCCCCAGCTAGCATCTTTTACGCATATTCTAACCTTCTAAAGAAGTAACAAAAACACTCTCCGATACTTGACTTTCTTAAGCACACAAAATGCTTCCCTCCTTTGCAGTTGGCATTGTAAAATGAACCACATCTCTGCAGTATTTTAATGTGCACCATATTTAACCAAGTAATTCAAAAGAAATAAAAAGCAGCCCCTTCGATTTGGAAATATTTTTGAATTGTTTTTGAATATACAAAACCCTTACCGTACGCATTGCATGCAGATTTAATCGTTGTGAAAGCAAACCCTATGTTTCTGTTGGGATAGCACGGTTTTCCAGTTTCCACAATTGTTCTTGGCACAGTTTTCTACTTACGTGACTGTTAGGACACTCGCAGGTACTTCTAAGGTACTGTAGTAAGCGGAAAAGGAGGAGAGGCTGTGCCTTATTTCTGGCTTCCTTTGGTTTTCTTTTTGGTTTTCTTCCTCTTGCTCTTTTTCATGTCACCTTTCTAGATACTGTGATTTAGATTTGCAGTTTACTAAGCTGTGTTTTCTGTCTGGAATTCATTGAAATTCCGAGAGGAACCCAACCGGTAAATATGCATCTTTTTATGATTTGCTAGCTACATAGAAAATCTTCCTGCTGCTCTAAAATGCTTTTATTTGATATGCATTTTTATCACCATTCCAATGAAAAGAAAAGTTCCTCTATTCACTGCTTTTGTACTGGATTCAGTTCAATGTGCGCTAACGGTGCAAAGAAGTCCTGCTGGAAGAAAGGATCTGCATACCAATTGACCAAGACACGTGCTACAAGGGTCTTGGAAAGGTTCAAAGTTTCTCTACCTTTCTGGCAGTCTGTCTTCACAGCAGGACTTGATGAGGGATTTTGCTGGCGTTTCTTTGACAGAAAGCAATAACAAAGCAAGCAAAATGGAGCAGCAAAAGAAGATAGCAGCAAAAGGTACATTATCCCCTCTGTTATTTATCATTGTCGAAAGAGATTTTTTCTCGCCATGTTACATCAAATACCTTAGTAGAGCTAAAGACTAGAAAAACACCGCTCTGTTCTGGTTCATTAAAAGCAAAGCCATCTGTGGACAGAAGTGCCCAGCGTGATGCTGGGAACTCCTAGCTGGTTTCAGTAAGCCGTCCGGAGAACGGCATTTTCGGTGGGCTTTACTAGCATGTCTGTAAGGAGGGGAGTTTATGTGCAGCTTTGAGCCCTGAGAGTGCCATAGGCAAAGAGACCCATCGTGTAGCTCTCTGACCAGCCACAGCACACTGAGGCATGATGGATTACTCCCAGAGTTCACGTGGTAGCAAGGTTTTCTGCCCCTGTGAAGGACGACACATCCATTTTCTTGAATAGAGCCATTCTGTATGTTACAATGGTAACTTGAATTCATCAAGTTTGTGCTATTTGTACAATGGCAGTGAGCTTGGATTCTTAAGCTTCTCGTGTTTGACCTGTTTCCTGTTTCAGTAAATAGCAAAACTTCCAAGGACTGCAGTGACAAGAAGATGAAGCTGCTAGTGTATTTCAAACGTTTGCCTAATAAAATCGTGATTTTTGCACATATTAGCAATGGAAAATTACGGTACCGAAACACCAGCTCTGCTCAGGGCAATTCTGAAATTGACTTGAGCTCTTTCCCGTGTTTCTTAGCAGGTGAACTGAGATACTTCTAGCTTCCAAGGCAAGGCGTTTGACAGCAGCTTCAAAAAGGCCCAGGCTGTTGGATGAAAAGGTGAAAAAACTGAGGGAAATGGGGGGAAATCTCACTTCTGGTTTATGTCATAGATTCAGCCAGATGATCAACAAGCATTAGTTTGATGAGGTACCAGCGTAGTCTTTCACTCTTGCAGATCCCCAAAAGCTTAACCATCCAGCAGCTTCTTCCTTGCAACAAGTGCCACAGCCAAAAGCCAGGCCTGGCCGTCACCTTCTCCTCGCAGCCTACAAACTCTGCCAAACGTACCGGTGCTTCTCACTTTCCTTCTCAGCTACATGGACAAGCACATCCTCTCCATCTCTCCGAGTCCTTAGTGAAACCAAACAGCGGTTCACCTTCAAACAGCTCAGTGTGCCAGGACAGAAAGATTTCACTGGCCTGTCCCCTTGCTTTTTCCTTGCAGCCTTTTATTTTCAGAGCACACACCGAGGCATTGCACTTTGCTTCTCAGCTGAGTGCATTGCCATATTGCTGGAGTCCCACACGTCCATCTCCTTCTCGCACTAACTGCTTCTGTTCACATGCTGATGTGATGTGCTTTCCTGCTCAGCTATTCACACAGTCACATTCTATGTCCTGCTTGCAGTCTGAATCTAAAAGGAGACGTTTCTGACTATGTCTCACAGACACAGATGTACCAGGATGAAAAGTTTGCTTGGACCTTGCCACTTATGTTCGAAAACATCCATTCACTCCACAATCAAGAGACACCTTTCTTTGCTTTACATCCTGCAAACTTCACTCACACACACACACACGCACACACACACACGAGAGCTACGCACTTTCTTTCTTTCTTTCTTAGCTGCACACACTCACCTATTTCCCACCTTGACCTCTCTACCACTTCTCCTTCGGCCTTGCTGTGCATGGACATTTCCTGTTAAGATACCCATTGTGTTGCCTATCCCTCCCCCACATTGCCTTGCCTTTCCTACCCAATCTTGCATTTCCTTGTCATTGCTGACAATTCCTTTCTTTTCCCTTGCCTTCCTGACCCATGCATGTTCTTCTCTTGCCAACCCAGTGCCTTGTATTGACTTGCTCACCTATCCTTCTTTTCCTTCCCATTTGTCCAGCTCCAATCTTTCATTTCCTTCTCCTTCTAGGACTCTTATTGCCTTGTCTCCCTCTCTTTTGTGTTGCCTGGCAAAGCCACCACTTGTCTGGCCTTGTCCTTGAACCCCTTCCTTGCCTTGCATTACCTTGCACACCAGTCCCCCACCTGGAATTCACCACCTCTCTTCTTGTGGAATCTCTTCAACATGCATTGCCCTGCCTGCTTCTCCTAGGATTCTCCAGGCTTCCACTGGCTTTTTTTTCTCAAGGCCCCAGCGTTTCAGGAGCTTGTGAGAGGAAGCCTGGAGGAGGCCCCGTGCAAGCACACCTATCTGTCCTGACAGCTTTCTTCTGACATCTATCCTTCCATGTCTTGAATTTTGGACACAAAGTTCATCTTTCACCCTTGGGCTTCAGGGGCAGAATGACAGTTCTTTTGCATACAAAGGAAAGCAGGCAACCCAAGTGTCTTAGGTGCAGATTAGACATGACCCATGCAAGATCAAGGCTGGACAGAGCGGTCCGTCCGGGCCGCTTTTGTGTACCAGCAATCTTTGAATGGACCTGCCACTTGCCTTGCTTTGGGCAACCAACCAGTTTCCTTGCCATGCCCTGCTCATTCTCCATTGCTTTGCATTCCCTTGCATACCCATACCACATTTGACCTGCCTGCAGTTTTCCTACAGGGCTTGGCCTTGCCTAGCCCTTCCGGTTACCATTACCTCCTATGCCCAGCCTTGCCTCTAACTTCTGGCACTTGTCTCACCTACCACTCCATTTGCTTTCCCCTCACGGCTTCAGTCTTGCCAACCTGTCCCTTGACTTGCCTACAATTGCCTACACTTGCTTTGCATTGCCTTACCTGCATGGAAGGCAAGGCAAAGAGTGGTAGACAAGGCAAAGCAAAGCCAGGAAGTTATTGGAAGGGCTAGGCAAGGCAGACATAGGCAAGCAAGCAAAGCTAGGGTAGGGTAGGCTAGGCTAGGAAAACTAGGCATGGTACTGGAGGCAAGGCAAAGCCAAGTGACTTGGAGTGCCTTTCCTTGCTTGGGAAGTAAAAGATATGGTGGCAATGTTGGTAGGGCTGATGATAAGGTATCGTGGGAAGGTATAGTACAGCAAGACATTTCTGTCCTGGTCCTTTCTGTGTAGGAGCCATTGTTGGACAGAGTCAGTACCGGACGTGGTATGCAACTTTTGCTCAGTAAGTTCCTGAAGGAGAACAGCAATGCTTTCTCATGGGAAGGAAAGAACTTAGCCCCAGTGTTGGAGGTGCAGATAAGAAGCTGTGTCGTGCAGCTTAAGGGTGGCAGCAACTTTCTATCCTGGCATATTTGGTGTGGAAGCACTGACTCAATTTGTACAATCATGGAGTCGGTATCCATCTTTGGAAGGCAGTCTCCTTCCTGCAAGAATCCATTTGGCATGTGTTTTCCACTTTCTCAAGGCAGCCTTCTTGAAATTCTGCCAGCACACTTCTTTTGGACAAGGTAAAGAGCTGCGCTGGGTCTTGGTGTGCAGCCTAGCTAGTGCCCCGCACAGGTAATGCCCAATAACAGTGTCTGACACCTTTGTAGAGGATCAGGCCCTGGATGCTTTGGATTTTGGAGGAGGGGATGCCATTTCTTTTGAGATGGGCTTCTAGTTCCTCCTCCCTTTGGCAAAGTTTGGGTGGCCACTTTGGGTGGTCTCAGTGAATTGAAAGGCTTTTCCCAATAGGCAGTTCTCTGGGTTAGAATTGTTGAACTGTCAGTGGGAATGCAGAGGCCAGGCCAGGCCTCTGCAGGACAGGTTTTTGTCCCTTGTAGCTTTAGGGACTGTGTGAGCAGTCCCTGGTGCCATCCCATTTGGATCCTGACTCTGAGAGATTGAAGGCTTACGGTGGTACCTAGAGCTGAGAAGGAAAGTGGCGACAGCAGGGTGTGCGTTTATAGTTTGATGGGTGCAATTGAAATTGTAGGCAGCAAAGAGCTTTCTCCACCAACAGTTTTGCGAGCTCTGTTGCGAGCTCGGCCGACATTTTCAAGTTTGTTGCCAGACTCTGTGAGAGAGAAAAAGTTTGTTAGGGCAGAAGATCTGGTGTCGGCCTTTGAGTGTGGGGCAAAGAGGAGTATCCACTTGGAAGGGGAAGATCGGTGAAATCTTTTTGTCCTGACACAGTTGATTGGAGAGCAGGGACGTTTCTGACTTGGCTGGGTCCTGGGGGTGGTTGTGAGCTGGGCTCGGTGCGTGTCCTGGTTTTGTGAGTTGACAATGCTGTGGTGTGGTTATTTAGAAGAGCGCTGACAGTGCCCAGGAAAAAGACAAGCACTTTTCTAGCCCAGCCCCGTTCGTGTGGGAGCAGTGGAGGGACAAGAGCTCCGCTGTGGATCCTGGCTCTCGGGTACTGACAGAATGGGATCCTGCATGTAGCCCAGAAGGAAGAAGAATCATTTCATTGTTGGCTGCACAGTTTAGAAGCTTCAAAATAACAGGCAATTGCAGCATGGCCTCTTCATTTTAGAAAGTTTTCTGGGCCATCAGCTGCTCAACATGTAACTTGCACCCACTGAACTGCATTCAGCTTCCTGGAGATATGCACTTTCCCTCAAGATCTAGGTACCATCTTGCACTCTAACGCTTGAAGATCCCAAACCGCTTCAAAATGTCCAGCGGCTGCTCTCAAAGAAAAAGTCCTACAACAAAAAGGCAGTGCTGGCCATAATGGTCCCTGTCAACCAAACGAAACATGCTAGCGATTCTCACGTTCTTTCTCAATGATATATATACGTGCATCAGCACATTCTCTCAAAGTGACAGAGACTATCGCTACAGCCAAGCGTTTTCAGCTGCACTTCTGACTGACAGATGTGCCAGGACAGAAGGCATTTGCCAACCTACCCTCTTTCCTGTGCAACCTGACATTGGCAGCGCAAATATTTTCACATTCTTTCATTGTGGCCATGTCCAAAGCAGCTAAAGATCACACAGGTGGAAGTGTCAAGACAGAAGATGTTCTCAAAGTAACTCCTTTTTTTTCTAAACAGCTTTTAAACTGCGCACAATGCTTTGTATCTTCTTTCCCACATAGCCCTGCCCTCACTTTTTCACACTCACATCTTTGTTGCAAACATCCAGCAGCTGTTTGCGTAGAAAAAGGCTCTAGAAATAAAAGCGAGACTTGGGCTGCACCTTCTGCCTGCCCTGTGTAAGCCACATCAAACTCACCAGTGCGCTCTGTCCTTCCCTTTTCCGCTGCAACTACCACTGTGTTCTCTGGATCTCGGAACCTAAAGGTAGGCACATTTGTTTCCACAGAAGGGCCATAGGTAGCGGCACAAATAGCTCTCACTGAACTTTAATCCTTACCACTGCCACCATGAGTTTGGTTGGTAGGCCAGTAGGAGTCATGCTCCTTTTACAGCTGGTATGCGGCAGCCACCAGCCCAGTGCTCTTTGACTCTTGTAACCAATCCTGCTTTTACTCTCCCGGAGGGGATTAGGCATCTGTTTCTCACACAGATCATTGTGGCAGCAGCCAACGGCTCTAGTGCACTGCTTCTGCCAAAAGACACTGGGGCCAGGCACTTACCTTCTCAGCACTACTAGCCCCGTATTCTGCATCGCTTGTCATCCAGATCATACCGCAAAGCGTTTCACAGAGAAAAAATGTGCCAGGACAACAAGCTTGGCTGAAGTGTACCCCTGAAACTGGTGGAAGTTTGTATTTGCACCACATTCAAGGGGCAGTCCTCTTTCCTATACAACCTGCAAACTGCTGTCTGTTCCCAGTGCCCTCTGCCCGCTCCTTCTTACCTTGAAGTACCATGCCAAAGAGGGCTCTGTGCTGAGGTCTCAGAAGAAGAGGGAAGCATATGTGTTTGTAAAGTCGACTGTCTGTTAGTCACTTCCCTCTTCAAAGCAGCGTGTTCCATGCCAAGCAGACAACAAAGCAACAAAGGATGAGTGTGACTCTGCATTCAAATCCTGCAATCTTCCCAGAAGTGAATTTCTCTCTTCTATAGGACTGACTTGTATGAAGTGGCGTGGTTGTTTCCTTCCATTAGAAGGGCAACTCATCTAGCCAGGCTTCATCACCCCCTGCATCTTTTGGGGTAGTTCTTGGAAGAAAATAGAGAGCAACTTTTCCACTCCACATGATTCATGTTTCATTCTCTTCCTTCTGTACTTCAGGGAACAAGCTATCAATTCCCTACTCTTTCTATGAAAAGGCATGAAGCTATTAATTAAATTCCCATAGATATAATAAGGAATCAAAGTCTTTTATGCCTGAAGGGCAGGCCTGTATGGTATGAAAAGTATGGATTGTCAAGGGTGGAAGAAGATCTGTATGAAAAGGGAGAAAGCCCAGAAGCATGCAGGGATTTTCAGGTATGAAAGGGAAAACGACATTAAATCGTCAAGGGAAAGAAATTGAAAGAGGCAGGAGGGAGAAGGGAGGCGGAGGAGCCAAATGCTGCCTTTGAGGCAGCTGACACGAGGACCGTCGGCCTCATGAGCAAACAAGAAAACCAAATGAAACTTCACAGCAATCTCATCCACAACTTAGTGGACAAATGTGCAAACCCATTTCTTCATTTATTATGTGTCTAATATATAGAGAGATGTTCTTCATTCTGACAGAATTTTCAGGGAGCAAGCTAGTGTAAGGCACCTGGAACCAATGGTGTATTGGAAATGGCCAACATGCAGAACACGCTCCATCCTGAACGCTACCACAGCAGAATCACAGGATCATAGAATGGCCGGGGTAGACAAAGACCTTAAAGGCCATCTAGTTCTCTGACATGGGCGGGGACACCTTTTACTTGCTCAGGTTGCTCAGAGCCCCATCCAGCCTGGCCTTGAACACCAGGTTGGGGTGTCCATAACTTCTCCAGGCTCTCTGTGCCAGTGCTTCACCACCCTCACAGGGAAGAATTTCTTCCGAGTATCTAATTTCAACCTGCCCTCTTTCATTTTGAAGCCATTGCCCATTGTCCTGTCTCCAGAGTTGCTAATGAAGAGTCCCTCTCCTGCTTCCCTTCAGATATTGGAAGGTGTTGTGAGGTCTCCATGCAACCTTCTCTTCACCAGGCTAAACAGCCCTCATTCTCTCAGCCTGTGTGTCATGGCTTGACACTGGGACAATGCCAGTGCCCCCATGAGTATACTCTCTCCCTGGTTTCTGCTGGGAGATGTGACCAGGAATAAGCAAAGCAGGCTCAAACCTGGGAAAAAAAAATAATTATTAACTAAACTACAAGGGAAAGGAAAAAAAAAAAAGAAACACACAAGGAAAATGAAAACTTCACAAATACATCTCCTCCTCCTCCTCCCCAAATCCCCAATACAATACATCCCCCAAATCATCGACTCTCGGTCCAGCACCACCCTTCAGAATACTCAATCCTCAGTTCATCAAGAGGAGAAGGAGTCCTTCTTGTACCAATGGTGACCTCTTCCTTTCATGTCCAGTGCTCTCACCACTGAACACGGACCAGAGCTGCTTCTAGGGTCGACTTTTAAGGATGCTTCGTCCCACTGCAAAAAGGCACAGTCTCAACTTTGGGACATCTGTCCCCCCCATATTTTTCACCCCCTGGGGCCGAGGGGTACCCAGACCGAACCCTCTTGGTCCTGAGGCATTGCCTCCCCCTAGAATGCAGTCCCTGTATCACAAGGAAACATGGCTCTGTCCATGGCTACACACAAAGAGTCCAGCATAAGCTACTCCATCATCTCTTCCACCTGCGTTCTTCTCTATTTCTCTCGTGGCCCATTTCCTCTTATCTCCTCTATATCTCTCTTCTCATTCAACTCCAGGAGGATTAGCATTTGTAAGGTTTCCATCATCCAAGAAAAGGGTTAAAAATCTGAGGCTCTGTCTGTCCAGAACTCCCATGGCTGCCCTGCCAGGCACCTTCTTGCACTCCCCTCTTCTCCTTCTCAGACGGCCAAGCACAGGCAGCAGCTCTCTCTCTGTCTCTCCTGGGGCGGGGTGGGGGTGGCTGCCCGATGCCTCTCAGTGCTCCTCCACCCTTCCGTCCTGCAGGGGCCTTCACCTCCCTTCTGGCCAGGGCCCCAGCCTACCTCACCCGGCCGGGTGGCTTCCCCTGCCCCGCCCAGCCCGCAGCCAGGCAGGGGAGATCTGAACCTTTCCCTGACCGGAACCCAAGAGAGCCTCCCAGGGGAGAGCCCTGCTTTTAATCCCGTGTTCTCAGAGGCGCATCCAATGTCCCGATGGCCACCTTAGGTGCCAATATTAAAATCTGAACATCCATTGGCCTAACCACAGCATCCCAGAAAACACATTTCCTGTCAAACCACCACACTGTGGGATATGCTCTTGTCCTGAATACTGAACTGCAGTATTGTCTGATGATTTTTTGAATCCTTTGAAGGCATTTTGAATTTTGAATTCTTTTTCAGCCTTAAATTAGACTAAATAGCTTTGATTTGTGGGTATTGAGCAACAGAAATCACTGCCCTGGCTTGCCTTTTTTACAGCTCCTTTCCGTGGGAGACTCGCTGCAAACGTCACAGCTGGTGAGACAGTGGGCACACCATCATTCTGAAAGAGCTTTGCACAGTAAACATAGAGGAGGATTAAATATTGAAATGCAGATGACAGGAGCTGCCCAATGGACTCTGCTGGTGGAAATCAAACACTAGTCTAGTCTTTTGAACGCAAATAATTCTTCCCAATGAGGCCAGACAGGCTTGTTTGCCTTTGAATCTGAGCATGTGGACAGTAGTGGATGGTCTACAGGTTGAAAACAGTGTAGATACTTCTCCTTTTTTTCAATAGTGGCTCAGAAACTGAAAAGGCAGCTACAAAATGGTAAATACATGCCTACAGATTCAAAAATGGTTGGTCTTAATTTGCATCTCCACCATAACAACAAATTGTTAGAACTAAAATACAGATGGGAATTTTATAGCTTCTCAGAAATGAAGCAGGAATTGGCCAATGGGCCTTAGCAGTAGCTACAAGTTTTTCAGCATGAGGCATCTCAAAAGTGTTTTAACCGTACAGAACTTTTCTGTACTTTTGGCCTTTTATCTCAAGGATGCATCAAAAAAAAAAAAAAAAAGGAAAAAAACCCCAAGAAAAATAAAAAAGGACAAACCCTACCAAATATATATATATATATATATATATATTACATGACTAAGATAATAAGCACAATCAGTAACATATATAGAAACAGAACCCATCGTTTTTAACTTTCAACCTTGTCTTCTCAACACACCTTAGAAAATGCAATTGTTTCCCTATCTGCCTTGAAACATTTTGGAGCAAAAAACACTCTAAGGTCCTGATAGGTGTTTTGGTCAAAAATCCCTTCTTCTGGTTTTCTGTCCATGTCCTAGGGTGACATTATGATGCTTGTATCCCCATTCATGTGTTCTTTTAATGTTGGATATTATGTTCTGTACCTTTAAGACTGGCTCTGAAGAGGGAAAGTTTTGTTTTGGTTTTCTTATCAGCCTGGCGGGACACAGAGACTGCAGCTTTGCCTTTTCTGCTTTTGCTTTTTGCTTTGCTCTCTCTCACTCTTGCTTGCTTCGCTTCTGCTTGCTTTTGCTCATTAGCTAGTTTAGCTAAACTGTCCAATTTCTTCCTGGACAGTTTCTCCTTTCCTTTTTCTGACCATTTCGAACCTGCTCCGGACTGGGACCTGGGAAACACCGAGAGTTTGCACCTTGCGGCCTGCAGCAGCAGCCCCAGCGCCGGAGGGACTGAGAACAGAGTGACCACCCCCCAAGAGAGACTTTCTGAATTTGTCATCTTTTTTCAGAGTGGTGCCATCCGGTATTGTTCATTTTGTGTGCTGGGGGGTGCTGTGCTTGTTAAATAAACAGGTTCTTTCCACTCCTCTCCGAGGAATCCTTCCCGAACCGGTTGGGGGGAGGGGCTGTGTGGGTTTTGCTTACTGGAGGAGCCCTAATTTGGAAATTCTCCTCCAAATTTGCCCTAAACCACGACAGTCCATAAGCAGAGTAATGGAGGGGAAAACTGGTAGCTGGCCAAAGGAGGTAGGAAAAGTAATCATCATCCACAACACTGGGGCTAAAGAAATTTCCACAGAAAATTACCTGCCTTATTACTTGTTCATGTGGTGGGTTGAAAGCTCAGAATCTGTTTCCATGTTTCCCATCCCTCGAATGTTCTATTTCACAGAATTCGAGCCTCTCAAACATCAGTCCTGCCAGAACAGCCTGCCATGTGCTGTCATAGGGGATCTGCTGTTGCCCACTGACTCTTACCAGTCTAGTGCTTGTCACTGTTGCAGATCAAGAACTACTGAATAGTTCTGATTAATGCTCTTAGAGTGGTTGAAAACAAGGAAAGAATGACTAGACATTTGTATGATCAAATCCCCTGATGGAATAAAAATATGCCAGGACAACAAGCTTAATAAATGTACTCATTGTCATAAGAAGGGAGATGAAGGGTCCAAAAGATTACTTGCATACTTACTGTTCTAAATCCCTTGTTATCTGGTAAATTGCAAAGGATGCCCGGCTTTCACCAAAATGCAAATCAGATTAAAATGTGAAGCCTTACACTTTACTGGATATAAAACTTCATCATCCATTTTTAAATCTTAGAGATTGCGATGTTGTCCTGGTTTAGGGCAAATTTGGAGGAGAATTCCCAAATTAGGGCCCCTCCCCCCAAGTGGTTCGGGAAGGATTCCTCAGAGAGAAGTGGAACGAACCTGTTTATTTAATAGGCACAGCACCCCCCAGCACGCAAAAGGAACAATTCCGGATGACACCGCTCTGAAAAAAGATGACAAATTCAGAAAGTCTCTCTTGGGGGGGTGCTCACTCTGTTCTCAGTCCCTCCGGCGCTGGGGCTGCTGCTGCAGGCCACAAGGTGCAAACTCTCGGTGTTTCCCAGGTCCCAGTCCGGAGCAGGTTCAAAATGGTCAGTCAAAGGAAAGGAGAAACTGTCCAGGAAGAAATTTGGACAGTTTAGCTAAACTAGCTAATGAGCAAAAGCAAGCAGAAGCGAAGCAAGCAAGAGTGAGAGAGAGCAAAGCGAAAAGCAAAAGCAGAAAAAGCAAAAGCTGCAGTCTCTGTGTCCTGCCAGGCTGACAAGAAAACCAAAACAAAACTTTCCCTCTTCAGAGCCAGTCTTAAAGGTACAGAACATAATATCCAACATTAAAAGAACACATGAATGGGGATACAAGCATCATAATGCATTTTCTATTAATACCTTAATATTAATAAGCTTTAGAGCTGGAATTCAGAGGGAAAAGAAAGCTATTTTGAATTCATTCTATTCAATCATCTTGTCTGGACTGTCTCTTCCTGCTTTTCACTTCTGAAACTCTGTATGAAAGGCATAGAGTTCTGGATTAATTCTTTTCAACAGTTTCCCCTGTTATTCTTCTTTAAATGCAAACCTGAAAAATCCACACTTTCTTTCCCAACCACTTCTAAAATTCCATTGAGAAGCACAAAAACCCCCATCAAAGAACTAAATCTCTGCTCCAATTTGTAGGAAAAAACCCCACGCCATTAACTGCTTTCCTAACATATTCTTTCTCTTGTATTAATATGGCAACCTTTTCTTGCTTTTATAGATTAGAACCAAATTCTTAAAGCTATAAGGAAACACAGGTTTACTGTAGCTGATTCTGAGATACAGTAGTCCAGCAAGGAGTTCAGACCTCAAAAGAAGAGTCTGTACAACAAGATTCAGCACAACGTTGAGACATATTAGCTATTGTTCAAGAAAAGCCGCCAAAATGAAACTGCTTAGACTTCTATACTATCATGGGTGCCTGCTTCCAGAACCTGACCTAAGTTGCTGGAAACTAGCTGCAATATGACTGCAAACAATGCTGTGAATGTAGGACATTGTAATTCTTCTCTTCCATTGAAAACCACAAGTGGAGTTGCGTCATTTTCTTAAAAATTCTCTATTTCCTTCCAAACTGGTAAAATAATGATAAATAAAGTGTTCTGTTCATACAGTTTAAATCTAATAATGTTCAAAATGAAAAACAAAAAGAATTCATTCAGATATGGTCTGCAATAATACAGCCGAGAGAAGATGAACCAGTCTGGCCTACAAAATAAAGTGAAGCAGAATTTGGGAATTTGGAACACCTTACGATGTAATATTTGAGGAAAAAAAAGAAATAAAGTGTAACCTACCCAAACTCAATCAGTGATGCACCGACAGAGAAAAAAAAACTAATTACTACTAATATTTCTTTCATTCTCAGACAAGAAGTTAAATTATCCTCTTGAATGCACGGAAGATTGTTGCGAAAGACAGCAGCCTTCTTCTTTACAACATATTCTTCAGAACTCCAGGAGACAAATCATTAGAGCTATGAGGCTCTTCCTCTCTATAAAACTTCCAGAGCATAGCCAATATTATATTCCTTTGGAGATCCTCACCACCCCGGGCGACTGGTGGATAGTCTACAGCTCCAGTACATCAGCCAGACGCTCTGCCTTATTTAGCATGGCTACTGCAGCAAGGACATCATCTCTACTGGCTTTCTATCCAAAATATATGCAAGGCACAACAAAGAATATACCCAAAACACTGAGCACAGCTTATGGCCTTCAAAACAAAAATCTCACGATGGCAATACTGGACCTTCTGATCCAAACCATCAGGAAACATTTCTTTAGAGGCGAAAAAAGCTCCTGTTGATTGTACAAAAAATAGTGATGTAAACCAGAGTTGCATGACCCAATATTTCTATTGAACTGGAACTATTTTGATCAATATTATGGATCCATTTCTTTTCAGGGCACTTGGTAAAAAATGTAAAGTATAGTTTAAAAGGAATTATTGGATGCGTACTAAGTACTAGGGATTAGTTAAGGTGTTGGTTTTGCATGGCTTGGTTTTTGGTGGGGAGGGAAGAAGCCAGCCACAGAAGTGAATCTTTTGTGAAAAGCTCCTAGAAGCTTCCTCCATGCCTGGCAAAGTGAATCCCTGCTTGGCACTAAGAACAGACATGCTGCTAAGCCAATTAGACAAGCAGTAATATAGTTCAGAAGGAAATCAAAACTGCAGCCAGTTAACTTTTAAGTTTGCTAATTTTTTGGTTGGCACCTCTTCTGGTTTGAAAGCAAAACCAGCAAGAGATGCTGTCGCTGTTGCAGTGTGTGTTTTTGATTGTAATGCAGTTTGAGTAGTCAGTTTTATAATACTTCCTGTTTTGTGCTGTTGTAGCATCTTTTATTATTAATGGATTGTTCCTTTCCCCCCGTGTTGTTAGTTTTTGCCCTAGTTGTCCATTTCCCCAAAGACCTGCCCTTTTCTTCCCTTTTCCTCCTCCCACTGAATGTCAATCCCTCCCCAAGCCTGCCCCTTTCTCTAGAAACTTCCCTATCAATTTTATAGTCTTCAAAACCCCATTGGTTTGTTTAAGTTATTCTCCTCCCCTGTAGTCCCCTATTGGTTTAAACATTGTATTCCCCGCCTTGTGGTCCACCCCCAGTTGCTCCCAGTGTGTTCAAGATTGTATCCTCCTCTGGGACCTCTCCCCATTTCTAAGTTGATGTATGCGTTTGGGTCAGTGTCTTTGTGTCCCTGACCCTCCAGGGAAGAAACTCCTTTGGAAAACATACAGAAGACCTCTCCCTGTTCCTTGTCCCTGCCCTCGGCGCAGTCCTATCCCCAATGCAGTCCACCTGTGCCATAGAGCAGCTGTGCCCTACAGCTGCACCCTGGATTCGACAGCTTTCTGGGGGCAGCCCACTCTGGCTGTTGGTGTCAGGAGCTAGTCGGTCTGAAGAAATCCAGCATGGCAGCAAGACTCCAAGTCAGAAATACAATTAATTAGGAAACGGGGAAAAACCAAATACATGCAATAATACAAAAGAAAAACCACTGACAGAATACAGCCTGTCAGCCTGCTAGTTAGGGTGGTGGCAGCAGTCCGGATGAAATGGCCTTGTTGAAGTGGTGATCCTGTAGAAACCATCTGGTAGCTCTTGTCCTCTGAAGACCAGTGGGTGAGGGTGGCCGTTCCTCTAGGAAGCCAGTGGAAAGACTGCTTGTGGTGTCCCAAAACTCAGATTATATCCAGCTGGGGATGCTTAGCTCCTGCCCCCTGGGCAGAGCATCTTGCAATGGGCTCAAATTGTTCTGAGTCATGCGGTGGTTCCTTGATTACCCTTTAAACAGAAATGGCTCCTGGAGGGAGTCATCTCTGAATCATGTGGCAAGACATGGATGGCTCCGTTAAGAGATAAGGAGATAAGGAAAAAACGATGCCCCTCCCAGTTCCAGCAGCTCTTGAGGTTGGGAGCAGAATACATTTTTATATTGTAGCCTAGGACAATACAGGATGAATGCTTTTGCATTTGCAGGAAGTTTGTATGGATTTGAAAGGCATCCTTATAGCAGAGGCACAAAAGTATTCTCATACCCTTTTAAATCATCTTCAAACCAGGCAATTCTCACAACAACGTAGCGCATGAATGACTTGCAAGTGAGTTGAAGAAACACGGCAAAGATAAGTAGTGTTCAACTGCAGAGAATCGTTTAGGGACACCATACCTTTATATACCTTTATATTTTACATCAGGAAGCATGGATGGACCGTTTTCTTCCCCTTAGTTGACTACAGAACCAGCGGTCCCTTGCGGGAGGGTGTTTGGATTCAAGATGACACTGGCAGCTAAGAGCATGGCTACATAGAAGGTGCTACTTTGAGACCAGAACATTCAACTACTTCAAGGCAGATAGGAGAATAGCTGACTAGTGACAGCTCTGAGCAGAAGAGTCTGTGGCTTATCCTGTGGGACCAATAGTAAGAGATTTCAATTGAAAAACCCCATTCATTTCCAAGGAGCAAACATCAGTAAAAATAAAAGGTCAAGTAAAGACACCCTAGTGCTCTTCTTATCAGAAGCATGTTCCTCCATATGAGAGTATTTAGGAAAGGACAGTCCATTCATAAAGAAAGGTGTGCCAGTTAGAAAACCTGTAGAACAATACAAGACAAACTCACACAATATACATCCTCAAATGCAAAATGAAGAAATAATCATTTCAAGCTTCCGTGGAATTAATTGCATTTTATTTGTTCTTTTCATTTCAGCTGCTATCAAGTTATTTTTTAAGACTGAATTTTATGAATTCAGCAAAGCTCTCTTTTTGAATGTCTGCATACCCCTATAAAACACTGAGGTGACAAAGAGAACGGCAGTGGAAGGAAACCTGGTCCACCTCCCCCTCCTTGAAGCTTTAGGCCAGCGAGTGATTAGAATTTAGTCACTTCATTTGCTTTACCAAGAGAGAATGTTTTCCAGCCTTTATCTTTCCTTTTGGAGCTGATCCACTTTGTAGTCATAAATTCTTGACTCAGTTGGTGAGAAACAATGGCATTACAGCCGTGGATGTTAAAGTGCACTGATGGGAAATGAAGTTTTCATCTTCAGGTCCTTGCTTCAGTAAATCTTCCAAATTCATCAGAAAGAAAGTTCCCAGACCGGTAATCCCCACTCAAAGGACCTAATTCAAATAGTCTGTAGGCATGAGAGGCATCAAGCAGGTGCTGTCATCTGTTAGGGGAATACGCAGCCAGTACATGATTGTCTAGTTAGGCGGCAACAATTTTGGAAATAATTTAGTTTTTTGTATTGCAAGTGAATGGTCAATACATTTTATTAGTGGATACGGGTACAAGAATGTCTTCTGCATCCTTTCAGAGGGGAAGCTTCCCTACATCTAAAGCTGCTCAGCTCCATGATAGGATGCTTTGTCTGAAAAGGGAACTCTAGTCTTTGTCCTTTTGGATTGCTTCCATAGTTTTTCACTCACTCTTCAGGTACCTGTTAATATGTTCTGTTATCCCATGCAAGCTTTTATGGGCATAGTCACTGAATTGGTACGTATTCCATGAAGTCCACGGGCCCTGTTGAGATGCAGCCACAGGTCTCAAGGGTGTTAGCAGATGTTACTCTGAGGCCACTCCTAATGATGTTTGATGGATCATAGTGACTGAGGAGAGTGCCCAAAGACTGGATGAAAGCAAATGTCACCCATCTTGGAAAAAGGCAACTAGGAGGACTTGGAAAAGTACAAGCCAGCCAGCCAGCCAGCGTCATTTTTATCCCCAGGAAGTTGATGGAGCAGCTATTGCTGGAAAGCATTGCCAGGCACATGAAGGAGGACAAAATAACATAGTCAGCATGGATTTACCAGGGGAACTTCATGCTGAACAACTTTTTAAACTCCTCTGATGAATCAACTTGCCCGGTAGCTGAAGGGAATATTGTCTGCCTGGGCTTCAGGGAGGTTTTTGACATTTATCTTGGTGGCAGCACACAGACATAGCAGAAGGAATAGTGCAAAGAGGAGGGAACCAGTGTCTTTTCAAGGATGCTCAGTGAAAAGACAAGAGGCAGTAGGCACACGCTGAAATACAGGAGATTGCCTCTGCACATCACCAAATGATTTTTTACTGTGAGGGCGACTGAACCACGGCACAGACTGCCCAGAAAGATGGTGGAGCCTGGATCTTTGAAGACATTAAAAGTACACCCAGATATAATCCTGGGCAAGAGGCTCTAGGTATCCTGGTTTAAGCAGGGGGGGTTGGACCTGGTGAGCCCCACTGACGCCTTCCACTCTCGTTCATTCTGTGCTAGTCAATTCTCTTAGAGATGCATTTCAAGCACTGGCATGACAAAGTTCTGTGCAGAGAGAGATCCAAATGGACATGGGATCTAAGTTCCTTAAGTAGTGTTCAAGAAGAATGCAAAACTCTGGGATAAGTGTCTCTTCCATAAGTGAATCCCTTTCATGGGAAAATTCCCCAGCTATAGAAAGATCTTCTGATAGGCATGCTTAAGACTGACACTGGCTGAGCAAATTTCTCCCTATGTGTGTTTAAGACCAATTAGGATCTTCACCAATAGTGTTGTCAACATAGTCACAGAATGTATATTGTTAAGAAGGGACAACTTACATCAGAATGGCAAATTTTGGTCCACCAAATGTATTAATGTATGGGAATTATCTACTTGGGTTGAAAATAAAAAGAAAGAGTTAGTCTTTATTTATCAATTTCATCGCAATATTGATAAGGTAAGAAAAAGACCTTAGTCCTTGTAGAGAGCTTTTTGGATAATTAGCTAGCTGAGAAAAGCCCCTTCGATGTGATACCGTTGGATAAGGATAGGGGAAACAAGCTGGGGATTATGTAACCGGTGTCCAATCACTGACAAAGGTCATAGTGACCTTCGCTGAAACGGGAAGATGGGGGAGAAAATCGCTTGCCAGAAAATGTAGATATCTTAGGTAGAGAAGCTAGAAGAATGCAAACATAGAAACAAAATAATTGTTAGAGCATAGAAGTAGGTGTGGTTGATCTAAGTGTGTCTTAACCAATAATGAGCTCAGCTTTTGCAATATGTATAAGCTTCATTAACACCAATATAAATATGTGTGAGCTTTCAATAAACTTTGGGATTTGTCATCCACGCATATGGTGTGTTGCAATTCCTCCGCCGTTCACGACAAATGGTGAACCCCAGACGTGATTCAACGGTAACTACGGTCGAGCGGCGTAAGAAGTTTGGGTCCTATCGCAGCTGAGGACGGCAAAAGCACCACTGAAAAGAGGGAAAGTGCGGGGCCCCGGGTGACCTCAAAGGAGAGCCCGGCCGATACGTGCTGCCGGAAGCCTGCAAGGGCTGCAAGAAGCGCGCTGTTATCTTCAACACGTATAAAGAAAGGCAAGCAGCATATGATTTATTTCCTAGCTTTGTATAAAAGCGTAAGGTTAAGGGTATAGATTTGCAGAAAGAGCTTCATGGGTTGTTAGCTCATGGGTATGCACAAGGACTTTTTTGGACTCGCTCAGTGCATAGGTTATCAGAGTGCCGTATATTTGGGGATTAGTTGTGGCAGGCAGTCATAGATGATGATAAAGCCGCGAGAAAGTTGGGAAACTTATGGCGAGTCGTGCATGCTGAATTGCTGAAATACCAGGCAGAGGAAAGAGCTGCCCAGCAGACTAGCGCAGCCCCTGAAAGAAACAGGAATTACAGAGACTGGTTTGGCTCCCCGCCGACGCTAGCTCCTGCTCTAAACAGCAGCTCCCTGCAGCTATCAGCTCCTGCTTCGAGCAGCAGCCCCCCCCACGCATACTCCAGCCGTGCCGTCTGCGCCTTCAGCCTCCCCGCTGCAGCGCGGCCTGCGGCCACCCCGCCAGGGGGGCTCGTGCTGGCCCCGGCCCTAAGCGGCTTAACAGCTGCAGCGCAGCCGCCTCCCGCTCCGCTCCGCGGCCGCCCCGACCCCCGAGCCGGGGGGGGGCGGCAGGACGGGCCTCCCACCCCC
This sequence comes from Agelaius tricolor, assembly GCF_023055355.1. NCBI lineage: Eukaryota > Metazoa > Chordata > Aves > Passeriformes > Icteridae > Agelaius > Agelaius tricolor. The sequence goes on from NW_027269288.1 coordinate 1,077,568, forward strand.
CGTGGAGCAGTGGGCCCCGGGAGGTCCGCCCGCCCCGCGGCTGCCCAGCGTGGTTCTGCTTCCCGGCCACCAGCTCCCTGCGCCCGGACACAGGTAGCAGCTGTCACCATTTCAGCTCAACCAGCCTCCAGCCCGCCACCACCGGGAGCCTTGGATTGGACCTCGCAGCTGCAGCAACAGTGACTTTGATGACTATTCACCCAGAAAAGGTTCCAACTGGAGTGAAGGGACCGCTCGTCATTGATGGATTACCCATGGGAGCTTTGCTTTTAGGAGGTTCCTCGGCTACAATGATGGGATTATTTGTTTCATCTGGAATAATAGACGCTGATTATACAGGGGAGATTTCCATTATGGTGCATACTCTTTTTCCACCTATGTGAATCGAAAAAGGACAAAGGATAGCTCAATTGATTCCTTTGCAACAGTTGGCTAAAACTGTACCCCCTCGTCAGCCGCAGTCCAGAGGCGAGCATGGATTTGGATCCACAGGGGGCCTTACTCTTTTAACAATGAACTGTTAGATGAACTTCGACCTTTGTTAAAGGGAACTGATCCGGCACAGCCTGTTCGTATAACCCCTGAACAGGTTGAGACACTGCAGCAGATATTGGACTGTGTTACACAAGGCAGTGTTCGGAGACGTGATCTTGATCTCCCTATACAGCTGACAGTTTGGTGTGGACCAAAATTTTTACTGGGTGCACTTACACAGCATAACAGAAAAATGGGGGAGATATGGGCCTTGGAATGGATATCTCCTCCACTTCAACAACATAAAACCCTTCTTCAGAAAATTGAAATTTTAGCTGATCTGCTCAAAAAGGGTCGTGAACAGACAATACAGATTATGGGAAAGGAACCTGATCAGATACAGATACCAATGAAAAAGGATACGTTGACCTGGTATCTGACAAACAGTATGGAATTACAAGAGGCCCTGTTGGGAGCCGGCAGCGTGACTGCCACTGATGATATTCCCAATGTACCATTGAATTGGGTAGGACAGTGGGGTTGGATTCAGTGTCCAAAGAGATCACTAAAGCCCTTATCGGATGCTATAACTGTCTACACAGATGCAGGAAGAAAATCCAAAACTGCAGCAGTGACCTGGCAAAAAGAGGGACAATGGCATCATCATATACTCCAAGCTACTGAGTTGGACACTTTGCAAACGATGGAGCTATTGGCTGTTGTATGGGCCATGATGCATTTCTCTGGACCTCTTAACATTGTAACAGATTCTTTGTATGTTGCAGGCGTGTGTGAGCGAATAGAGGATGCCTCTATAAAAAAGGTTCAAAACAGGAGGTTACATGAGCTGTTTATGCAACTGCAGAGAGCAATTAAGCTAAGAAAGCATTCTTTTTGTGTTATCCATATCAGAAGTCACAAATGGGATATTGGTCTGGGAGAAGGTAACATGCGAGCAGATAAATTAGTCTCAATCACACAAGCAACTCCGATTCCCAAACAAACCATAGCCAGGGAGGCACACTCCATGTTCCACCAGAATGCAAAAGGCCTTCACAGAGAATTTCAAATACCTATGGAGGAGGCACGGGCAATAGTCAAAGCCTGTCCTATATGTAGTCATCATAATGGAGGCTGTGGTTTAGGTCTGGGAGTTAACCCAAGAGGGCTGAGCACAAATGAGACCTGGCAGATGGATGTCACACATGTGGCAGAGTTTGGGAGGTTGAAGTATGTACATGTTACCATAGACACTTACAGTCATTTTATATGGGCCACAGCACAGACTGGTGAGAAAGCAGGGCAGGTAGAGAGACATCTCAGCAGTTGTTTTGCAGTAATGGGAGTGCCACAGCGCATCAAGACAGATAATGGGCCTGCTTACTGTAGCAAAAGAATAAAGCAATTTTTGCAGATGTGGGGGATAGAACACATAACAGGCCTCCCCAATTCTCCTACAGGGCAAGCGATTGTGGAGAGAGCAAATGGTACCTTGAAAAGATATCTGAGTAAATATATGGATACCAGAGAGCCACAAGAGAGATTGTTAAAGTGTTTGTTTGTTTGTTTTGAACCACCTGTGTGTTTTTGGGGAAAATAAGGTTCCTGCTGTGATTCGTCACTATGTACATGAAACAGATGGTGTAAAGAAAGATGTATGGGTGAGATACAGAGATCCTAAAACAGGAAAATAGCAAGGTCATGCTAAGGTGTTATATTGGGGTCGCGGATATCTTTGTGTTTCCACCCCTACAGGATCTCTGTGGGTATCTGCTATATGGACCCGAGCAGCTGTGTTTGATGGAAAGTTTATGTTATTACTTTGTTAGTTTTTGCTTCTTTTGTGGACAGTGTAAACCATCAGGCATGGGCCCCACCTCAGCCCAAGACTAACATATGGGTTACCCTGGCAAACTTGACTAAACAGGAGACTATTTGCCTGTCATTATCTTCTCCTGGCAATCCATTCACAACCTGCTTGGTTGGATTACCAGCAGATCCCTGGCCGTGCCCTTTACATGTACCAACTTGTAAGGTCAGCAACACTAGGACGAGTGTGGATAATTGGGATCAGTGGATTTCCCACTTTCCTATAGCACCACAGGAACCCCAAGAGTTGGAGTTGTTAGGGTCAGTGATGGCAGATGCATGCATTCATTTTAACCATAGAAGCCTGCTGTCAGTCAAGAACCATTCTAATGTTGTAACTTCCAGCATGACTGTCTACCGAAATGCATCGGCCTGGTGCAATTATACAACAAAGAGAGTGTCAGTCTCATCCAATGACCCTATTCAATTGCCAGCAGGATATTTCCTGATATGTGGAGACCGTGTTTGGGCCGGTATCCCATCAATGCTGCACGGGGGACCCTGTACACTTGGACTACTGTCTCTACTTACACCTAACATGTCCATGATACTAAACATGAGCCGCCGCCATGGTAGAGGCAAACGAATGGCTCATGCATTTGCAGCAGACTGCCGGGATGATGTAAAGTTTTGGTCCCCAGCGGCCATAATCGCAGCATCTTTCTTAGCTCCAGGGGTATCAGCAGCACGTGCTCATGCTATTTTAAACAAGTTAGGATGTTGGCTTGCTAAACAAACAAATGCAACTTCTTTAGCGATTTCTAGTCTTTTGCTTGATGTTGATTCTATTCGCCATGCGACACTTCAAAATAGAGCTGCAATTGATTTTCTTTTACTTGCACAAGACCATGGCTGTGATGAATTTGAGGGCATGTGTTGCATGAATCTTTCTGATCATGCACAGTCTGTTCACTCACAGCTCTCTGAGTTACGGAAGTTAACTGGGAATTTACAGGTAGAATCAGGCCTTGGTATTGATGGATGGCTCAAATCTTTAAACTTAGGATCATGGTTACGTTCTATTGTTAAGGTTAGCATTGTAGTAGCTATTGTAGCTTTGTTGTTAATATTAGTCTTGTCTTGTTTTTGTATATGCTTACAGAATGTGGTGAGAAAGATGATAACTACCGCATTTAACCAAACCATGCTTGTTCAACAGAAAAACGGGGGAAATGTAGAGAGCTTTTTGGATAATTAGCTAGCTGAGAAAAGCCTCTTCGATGTGATACCGATGGATAAGGATAGGGGAAACAAGCTGGGGATTATGTAACCGGTGTCCAATCACTGACAAAGGTCATAGTGACCTTCGCTGAAACGGGAAGATGGGGGAGAAAATCGCTTGCCAGAAAATGTAGATATCTTAGGTAGAGAAGCTAGAAGAATGCAAACATAGAAACAAAATAATTGTTAGAGCATAGAAGTAGGTGTGGTTGATCTAAGTGTGTCTTAACCAATAATGAGCTCAGCTTTTGCAATATGTATAAGCTTCATTAACACCAATATAAATATGTGTGAGCTTTCAATAAACTTTGGGATTTGTCATCCACGCATATGATGTGTTGCAATTCCTCCGCCGTTCACGACAAGTCCTTAACCTTCTTAACTCAAACAAAGATTTTAAAAACTTCCTTGTAAAAAATGTATCCTAATTATCAGACTATGAAACAATTTTAGTTGGGAAAAAAGTTCCAAAATTGTGTAGATAGTGGTAAAGAAGCCAAGAAAATAGGTAAGAAACAAAAAGAGAGCAAAAGAGTCAGCTTCAGTCTGCAAGCTCGTTCTAGAAGTAATCTGCTAGAAAAAGGAACCCCCAGTTGAATTTCCAATGTATTCCTGCACTTGATTCAGTAACTAGTCAATGTAAAAACCAGTCCTTTTGTACAACTTCTCCCAGCAACAAAAACTCCAACAGCTTGACACCACCATCATGCCTGTCCCTGATGTATTTAAAAAGAAATTATGCTTTCTTGAAACTCTATTTGCATAAAAGTTGCAAGACATTGGAGGGATTCTCCACATTCTCATTTCTCCATGTGGCTTGAAAGTCTATTTGATAAAATATGCAACAAAGCATATGATTTATAAGGTAGGGTAAAATGGATGATTTGGGATTTGATCTCTTGTTGATATTAAACTTCATATCCACTCTCTGTGAAGTTTCTATAAGAAATGATGGAGCTGAGGCATGAATCTGCCACAACACGTGTTAAGCAAAGATACACACTCCCCTTCACATGCCCCCCTTCCACACACCCCTAGGCCCACACAGAGGTCAGCATAGCAGATGATGAACACCTTGGAAAAGACTGAAATGCTAAATACCTCTCTTTGGGGGCAAAATAGCTGGTGCAACAATTCAAATATCTGGTGTAAAAATTCTGTTTAATATCTACCTCCTATTTAAAACACAGCTTTTCATTTAATTATATGTAGGGAATATTTTCATATCATTTGTTTCTTTAAAATTACTTTGTTCTCATGTGTTGTATGTCTAGGAATATTTTCTTCTAAAAATAGAAAAAAATAGATAATACCTTTTCAGAAGAAAACATTGGTTTATACAATTTTAAACCATCATGATATGGAAGAATTCTTTTGTCCCTCACTAAGGTGGAAGAACTATTTGGATCACGGATCATTTACAATGAAATACTTTACATTTTTAAGATGCTTTCAGTCAATTTTATATCCTCATTGCTTGTTCATTGTAAACAGTAATTTTTCAGTGAAGGGAAAGTGTGTGGTATATCTACATTATGTTCAAACCCAGTTCCTACTAAAGGCCGGGCTGAACTCCAGTAAATAATGTCCTGAATGATATTTTGCCGCCTTCTTTGGCACTTCATGAAATCCTAACATGAGGAAGTGTGGAAATACAGAGATTTTGTCCCATGTAGAAACCCATCCCATGTATTTTATGCTGTAATTCTTCTCTCTTTTAAAATTTGCTATCTTCTGCATAGTTTTCATTAACCTGTTACAGTAGTGAAAATCACAGATCAAGGTAATTTTGTAACACTTTGATTTTACCCCAAGAGCTGAGGGAAAACTTGCTCCTATACTTCCATCTGAGTTTCTTCTAGATTCCAACTTTGTTTCTCTACCATCAAGAGTCTCCTGTGTTGCTGCTCAAAGCCCCATCCAACCTGACCTTGAATACTTTCAGGGATGGGACACCCACTACTTCTCTGGGCAACCTGTTCCAGTGTTCCAGCACCCCCCCAGTAAAAACTGTCTTCCTTTCATCTAATATGTGTCAGAAGTATTAAATCTAGGCATATAAACTTTGAGGAAAGGTTTGAAATTCTTTTGATTTGAATCACATTTTATATGAATACTGACTTACAGATGACTAAAATATGTTGATGGGCATTTGAGCTGACACTTTTTGAAAAGGTGCATGGAATTTAAAATTAAAACCAGTACCATTAAAAGCTTTGTGCCGTTTTCTTTTTCCTCTGGTATTCAAAATTGCATATATCAAATATCTGTGCTTCATACAAAGCTCTTAGACACTCTCAGAAAAAAGCTTTTCTTTCAGACTAAGTTGCAGTTTACGTAGAACACTGGTACTAGTGAAGGTTTTTCTGGGCATAGGGGGAACACCTTCTCATTGGATTTGTGTGCAGAATGCATTTTATGCAAACTGGAAAATTGATCGCCGCTGTGTTCTAGTCATCATTCTTACTGCATCAGGCCTGAAGATTCTGTGAAAAGTAGCCTGTGGACCTTGAACATAGCTCATGTGAAACAGATGAGAGGCGATGGAGAAGTTGAGGGAGAGAATAAAGAGCATATGGCCCAGTACAGACTAACAATTGTTTGGCACCCTTTAAAGGCTGTCTTTGACAAGCAGGGCTGAAGCAGGTCTGCAAAATATCTGGGAGATCAAAATCCATTGAAGCAAATTGCCCTGGCCAGTCACCTTGCCGCCGATAATTCACTCTCCATACCAGCTGATCAGGCCTAACAATGCTGCTGCAGAAGTATTGTGAAAAAGGTAGGCATATTTTCACAGACGCGGAGGAAAATCCCCTTGGATGATGATGCCAAGGGATTACTTGATGGAGCAAGTTATGTACCCTTATCTACCGTGCAATATCTAAGTTGGTGAGTTCACTATCTGTCAGCATCACTTTCGAAAATAAATGTTTGATCCACAAAAAAATATTTCATCTGTCCTGTCTACCTGCTTCATTTCAACCAATGAATAGGCTACGTTCCATCAGCAAAGGGTTTATGATCCTCTGTTTCTTTAAACTGTGATAATTCTTTATTTTTTTCTAGATCAGACACTGTCTATTCATAAGATTCAGATGTCCATGGCAGGGGTGTAATTAAATTCACATGTTAAAAAATAACCTTCTTCTTGTTATCTTTTTATTAAATTACTGACATGTAACATCAGTCTGAGAGCTGAAGAAAACCCCTTCATTTGCTGTTTGCCAAGTATCATCTATGTGATACAAATTCTACTTGAGAAATCACACCCGTACATTGCCATGTAGCACTACTAGTAATGCTTTCACAACCTTTTCTTCATCGTTAGGTCTTTTGGAGAAGTGAATGATTAGAACATAAGCAATGGCATTTGTTCAAGATGCTCCAGAAAGAGCTGTGGTCTGTGGTCTGTTCTCTTCTTTGCTGCCTATGTTAGCACTGAGCTGCAAAAAATGAAAGATTACTAGGAAAAGTGTTACTTTCAGTCTAAATTTGTAAATGATGTTTGGAATACCCTGTTAAATGAGAAGGTGCTCTTCTAAAATACGGCATCTTAAGGGAAAATGTCAGCTTTAAAAAGGTTTTGAGACAGTTGCTTCTGGAAAAAAAAAAAAAAGAAAAGAATTGGAGGCATCTAAGGTCTTTAGGCATACTATTTTGAAGATTGATTCAAAACACAGTTTCTTCATATAGGAAGAACAGAGGACCATAGATGCAACCCATTTGAAAATGGATTTCTATATGTTTCTGGTTGGGAATTACCAGACATCATTTCTTGTGAAGTCGAGGGACTGCAGTTAGCACTCCAATAATTTCCTTCCCTGAAATTCATCTGCATTTGGTCCTTTTTCCAGAGTCCCCATTTATTAGTGAAGGTATACTCTATCTATGCATTAGAATATTCCATTAGAGTGTGTGACTCATACTTGCTAGTTAAAATGAGCTGGAACGGAATGGATAGTTACAGTTGCTTGTATACAATAGTCTTATTTTGGCAAGTTTTCTTTAGACAATGTTGAAGCAGCACTAGCAACTAGGAAGTACAGCTTGCAGCAGGGAAGGACACTCTTCTGCTTTCTCAAGTTTCCTGTAGTTAAATAGACGCCAAAAGGCTTTTCCTAGTACTACTACTGTCTTGTAGGAATACTTGATCTAATCCTATCTTTGATCAAATTCCTAATGCGTTGCTTTTCTACAAGGCAGAACATTTTTCTTTTAATACTATGTATTTTGTAAGGTGGAAACATGAACTTGTGCACCAGTCATGTGGAATGTACTCCTTATTAAGTTTCACAACCTTCTTTAGAAAATATTGACTGTGTGTAACTTCAAAAGAAGAATTCTGGGCATCTTCATTCTATTGATGTAATTGTTTTTCTGCCATGCTGGTATTGTTTTCTATCATTTTTACCAACAGAAATATTTTTCCCTGACACCTATGGAGAAGACCTATGTTCACTCAACAGTGCAGCATCAGTACATTGTTTAGAATGATTTCAACATGGTCCCAAACGTATCGGACAGCTAGACAGCAGAGGTTAGCAACAGGGAATGGGAATAACTTCTGAACCGTTTCAGTAGATTTCCCAGGAAGGGCTTGCTTTCTGCCACTGCAAATTTTCCCAGAGATTTTGTCTGGTGAAGAGTTGCATCAAAAGAGTATTTTTGCCCAAACCTTGGGGCAAACTCTGTCTCCGATTTACTAGTGAATGCAAAGAGGGTGAAAGTGCTGCTTCAAAGCCCTCTGTGCGCTTTCTGTACCAAGAGGAGGGGTGACCCCAGAAATAAGTTTTGATCTCTCTTCAGAACACAAGGCATGTCATCACCTCATTCATCTTCTTCTGGGACTCATAGCATCTTAAGACTAAGAAGCTCTCTTGCTTGCTGAAGTGCGTTCAGCAAAAAAACCTTGTCTCATCAGCAGATTTGAACACAACTACAGTCGAGTCAATTCCAATGCTGGCAGGGCAATACTCTACCCCACTAGTAACATGCCACTATTAGAAGACTGTGTAATACTATTTTTGTACAAAGTAATCGGAAGGGAAAAATAGAATTGGGAAGAACTGCACATTGTTCTGGAAAAAGCCTCAGTCTTACAGACATCATTTGCTGGTATCATTTTTAATAGTTGGGGTTTTTTAAATTTTGTATAAGAAAAAATATTACTGCACCTTTATCTTTCCTTAATAGAAGTACAGCCATTTCTTAATAGAATAGAAGTAAGCCATTTGAATATGTACAAATGGTCTTTTCAAATACATATGCTATAGCACACTGTGAGAGTCAGTAGCTATAAATAGAAATCTAAAGGTTTAAAAAGATTTTGGAATAAAGTAAGTCTAAGGTGATAGAAGAAGAAGAAAACAACAGCAGTTTTCTTCTGGTGAAAAAAAAAACCAAACAGAGGACCTTGTACAGTGGAGATGTATTATTTGACTTCCTGAAAAACTGAGTAGGTTTGCTATTGCCAATGGTTTTCATTAGGAAGGAAGAGATTCCTTTGGCAAAAAAAACCCTTCAAATTGACTTGACAAAAATGTTATGACACTTAACTTCACCAATCCTGAAGAAAAATTCTCATCACTTGATCTGGAAATCATGATGGTAATGGAGACAAGGATGTCTAAGCCATGCCATCAGGAACATCAAAAAGCATTAGAATGCAGGTAAGACTGAGCTCCTGAACTAGTGTGAAGAGAATGCAAGAAAGACATTTTCCTTTAAGAGTCTTCAGGATGGAGAGCAGATCAAATTTTTTCATGTGAAGTATTTCTGAATAGAATGAATCCTCAAAATAACATTGTTTTCCAAAACCTGTCTACAGTATCTCTTACCATGATACACAGTTCCTATGAAGAGAAAAAGCAAAGCACTTTTTTCCAAACTGTTGTGCACTCTTAAGCAATCTACAATAAAAATAGTATTTTTTCATGCTGGGAATGATGTTAATTACAAAAAAGCCTTGTAGCACACTTGGCACTGTGGTCTCTTGATTAGCATAGCTTTTTATTCATCAAACACGTTTCACATTGACTATTTTTCTCTTTTAAATAACGGTGTCTTTGTACTTATGCAGCATCCATGATAAATTTCTTGGGTGTTATTTTGTACCTGATCCTAAATGGCAGGTTCTGCATTCTGCCATCTTTCTAGCTTTCCCATTTGATGCAGCTTCTGAGAGGTATTTTCAGAATCGAGGACTACTTGCAAGAATGATGCTAAATCCATGCATTTTACTCCTTGCTTAATGCAAAACTAGTTTTCCTTTACAGTTGAATGAGAACAGGAAAATAATGATGGTGAGTTCAATCCTTAGAGTAATCCAAAGAGGACTATTATCATCATTAGAAACCAAGCAAGGTGTATTTATTGCACATGCAGTATACTCACTGATGCAAATTACCCTGTAAATTCAAAAGGAATCTGTATCATAGGAGTGGATGGACTGTTTCTATTGATATTTTGCTTAAAGCAGAAAATTAATTCTTTTGACAGCCAACTCATAATTGCAAGCTCACTTTCAACTACAGCTTTCAAACAGATGAAACATGTCTGTTTATAAAACGATACAGTACAGTACACAATAGCAAGTCAGGTCATAGACATTCAAAAGAAAAAAACAGCTCAAAGGACAGATTCATTCACATCTACAAGCCCTCAAGAGTGTACAGGTCAAATGTCCCCAGAAAACTAGGCTGGTGGCGCAAATTCTCTATGTTGGCACCAGCAGAAGCAGCTGCTATCTTGATAGGATGCAATCTTGCTTACATCACCCTTCAGAGCAATCTTCTGTACCCCTGCCCAACACACCTTCTGCTCTATTCCTTGGACTTCACATTTGCATTTCTACAGAGTCCTGTCCTGCAAACTGACTCAAAGTTCAGGTAATAGATTTCCAAGATTTAGAAATGTTGTGTGAGGTTTATTTATTTCATATTTCATTCCATCTAAGCAAACTGTAACTTTCTGAAGTGAAATATTTCGAGTATGTCACGTGTATTTTAATGTTAGCTCTGCTTCACATTCAAACTTCTCACAGACCCCTGTGATGCCTTGCTGCAAAAATATATAGCTGCCAAGAGTGGTTGTGGGAAGTTAGAATTGCCAGAAAACCATACAAACAATCTAACAATAGAGCCTTGGATTTCTGAATATAATTGCACCATGTAAAGTCAAAATATAATATTTAAATGATTTTAGATAATGATGAGTGTGGGCTAGAGAGAATCCAGATAGAATTTTATTTTTTTAAACAGTTCCGGGAAAAACATGGCCTTGACTTGGAAGTATAGCAGGAAATATTTTTATACAGCATGAGTTCTCATTACCTAATCATATGACTTGTAGATCTGAATTGGAAACCAGGAAATAAACGAAGAAAAATATTCAAGCTATAAAAGATGGGAGTTTAAAATTTTCTTTGTATTTCTGATTAAAGCTATTAGGTAGCTAAATGGTCACCCATTATTTTAAAAAGCATCTGGACATTAAAAATAGGTAAATTTCTGCGGGACTTGGATGTCAGCTATTCCTGAAAAGCTTTATTTCACTGCTTTCCAACCCTGAATCAATCCACTGAAACGCAGCTGTATTTCAGATGCTCAGTGGAACTGTCCATGTAATGCATATAGTTGACAAATAATCTGCAGAAAAAGCTAGATCCATTTGAAGACTTTTTTTTCTGTAAATGGCATTCACATTATTTGTACAAACACACAGATGGGATTTCTGCTGTCTTCTTCAGGCCACTTCCTCCAGAGAGCTCTCCATCAAATCTCTCTAGTTCTACTCTTCTGGTGATCCAAAGTCAGCACTGGGATGGTCCAACTGCATGGAATTACTGTCTGCTAGAGATGCACCCCGAGGGCTTCCGTGTGCAGCATCACGAGAGCCGTACTAATGTCACCATGTTGGTATAAACTGAGCTAGCTGGACCTTAAGGGACAAGATTGTGCACTGATATTGTAAGAGAAATTAGGTACGAAGAAGGAGGCTGGAGGATTTAAATATTTCTGCCTCCAGCTTAAGCAACACTAAATCTTGGTCTTTATCTGAAAAACTAGGTGAATTAACCTATTTGGCATTCCTATGCCAAAAATGTCAGTAATACAACAAGAACCGTCAAAAGAGTAACAATTCCAATCCTTACTTTATAAAAATAATTCATTGGAAGAAGTCGGGAAGAAGGATGAAACATGCCAATATCCTGCCCTGAGAATCATTCTGTTGATTTGCACAGGTTTCTTATTATATACCCATCTAATGCATTGGACATGCATGCTTGGGATGACACAAATACTTGCAAAGCTTACCAGATAAACCATGTTCTCTTCAGACAACACAACATTTCTTGATGGTTGTGTTTGCTAATTACATTTAGACTCAATGTTCTTAAAGGTCTTTTCCAACCAAAGTGATTCCATCTTTCTCGAAGTCGCACATCCTGCTTGTCCTGGTTTAGGGCAAATTTGGCAGCAATCCTCAAGAAGGGGTGATTTATTAAAAATACTGATCTAGTTCTGATATCCAACTGTGACGGACAAAGGCTCTCTAACAGTTGAAAATTAGAAAGTGTATGTTTATTGCAACGCTGGGCAGCGTGCGGGATAGCTCCCAAATACACACTGTGATTTAGAGGTGATAACAGAGTCTTTTTATCTATACAAGTATTGAATCCCCAAAAGACAAATACATATTCATAATTTTGGTACATCCCATCATTCCCCACTTTGTATGGTAATTAGTTCAAAAGCTATTAAGCACGCGTAGTTTGTTCCTCAAAATGAATCGGTGGTCCCTTTCATGGGGAGGGGTTCCAAAATGAGGAAATAAATGAAGTCTTCCTGCTTCTGAACTTTCTACATTTTCAATGCAAATATGACAAATGAACCCATTGGTAGAACTCCCATTCCCCATCTTCAATTGGTTTCAGAACAGAGGTGGCCTACAATTGTCTTATGTTCCTAAAAGCTATTTATGAGTTTCTATATTCTTCATGATAAACCCAGCTAAGCCAACATGATGTTGACAAGCAATCAATTATTAGTTAACTACTAACTCTTAACGTCATCAAGGCCTACCTATTTATTTTGATAAACTCTAATAAGGCTTATCTCTAACTAAAACCTCAGCTCCTCTAAAATCCCTAAACTTCTTTAAAGTTTATGTCTCAGACCACCCCCCCCCAGAAAGCCCACCTACACGGCCCCTCCCCTCAACTGGTCTGGGAAACATTTCCTCTGAGAGAAGTGGAAAAAATCTGTTTATTTAACAGGGAAAGCACCCCCCAGCACAAAAAATGAACAATACCAGATGACAAAACTCAATCGCCGTTCTGAAGAGACAACAAATTCAGAAAGTCTCTCCTGCGGATGCTTGCTCTGTTATCAATCCCTCCAGCACTGGGAAAGGCTGCTGCCCAGAGTAGGCCCCCATAGGCCACAAAGTGCAAGCTCTCAGTGCTCTCCAGGTCCCAGTGTGGAGCAGGTTTGAGCAGTTCCAAGAAAAGGGAAAGAAAAAAAGACAGTCCAGGGAAAACTCTGCCTCAGCCAGCTAAACCAACTGAAAAGCAAAGAACACTCTGTTCTGCTCCATCAGTGCCCAGACAACACAGTGCAGCACAGAATGTGGAGCAGTGTTGCTTTTAGAAGGTGAGTGCAGCCTGTGATAACAAACTCCGTACTTCTTCTTCTCCCCACCTTTGCTCTCAGAACCAGTCTTGAAGGCAGAGAATAGAATATCCAGCATACACAGAACAGATGGCTGGGGATACAAGCATCATAAAGTCACCCTAGGACACTGCTCTACTGAGATATGTCACCAGACTATGCTAAGACAAAGTTTTGGGACTGCTAATTAAAATTCTACCATCACAGTGAAGCTGAGGAGGAAACACAGCTCACTCCAGTTACCTTGTGGCATGCCAATACTTCCTTTCAACCACAATGGTTTTCGTCTTTAAGTCCGTGACATCACAGGCATAATTCAACATCTTTTGGGCAGGAAGGAAGATATTCTTCTTCTCATTATACTGATGGGTAAGCTGAAATGCAAAGCAGTTAATTCAAAGTGAAACAGCGATAAAGTCAATAGTAAAACTCACCACAGTTTTGTTTACCAAGCCAAGTCCTTACTATCCCAAAATACAAGAACAGCTGTAAAAGCCTTGTGGTTTCTTAATTTTTTCCTATACCTACATGGGAGGGTAAGGGATAAATGATCCCAAACAATGGTAATCCACAACAAAGCATTCCTGACATCATATTCAGCTTTTGCATAGCGAGCTCTTCACCTGATCAAGTTATTCCATTGCAATAGTGTTGTGATTTAGGGCAAATTTGGAGGAGAATTTCCAAATTAGGGCTCCTCCAGTAAGCAAAACCCACACAGCCCCTCCCCCCAACTGGTTCGGGAAGGATTCCTCGGAGAGGAGTGGAAAGAACCTGTTTATTTAACAAGCACAGCACCCCCCAGCACACAAAATGAACAATACCGGATGGCACCGCTCTGAAAAAAGATGACAAATTCAGAAAGTCTCTCTTGGGGGGTGGTCACTCTGTTCTCAGTCCCTCCGGCGCTGGGCCAGCTGCTGCAGGCCGCAAGGTGCAAACTCTCGGTGTTTCCCAGGTCCCAATCTGGAGCAGGTTCGAAACGGTCAGAAAAAGGAAAGGAGAAACAGTCCAGAAAGAAATTGGACAGTTTAGCTAAACTAGCTAATGAGCAAAAGCAAGCCGAAGCGAAGCAAGCAAGAGCGAGAGAGCAAAGCAAAAAGCAAAAGCAGCAAAAGCAAAAGCTGCAGTCTCTGTGTCCCGCCAGGCTGACAAGAAAACCAAAACAAAACTTTCCCTCTTCAGAGCCGGTCTTAAAGGTACAGAACATAATATCCAACATTAAAAGAACACATGAATGGGGATACAAGCATCATAACGTCACCCTAGGACAAATAGTTTGGGGAGTATCTTAGAGGGCTGGCTGTTGTTTGGTTTAAACCATCTTGATCATTCAGGAGCCCAGTAGCAATGAGAAAGTTCAAAATAAGATAGTGCTACACATTGATTTTCCTATAGGACAGACATATTTCTACAAGACAGAAGGCTGACCTAATGCTTCCCTACAACATGGCTGAAGTGGCATCCTGTTCCCCATAGGTTTTTCCGTTTAATTTTAGCAGCTTTCTTACTAGATTAATGAGCTGAACTAACTCAAAAAGGAATCAGATAAGTGCCAGAGCTTTAAAACAAACAACAACAACAACAAAAAAGACGCAAAATGGTGATTTGTGGGTGTGTTTGAAAATAGAAATTTTTTTGTATTTTTCATCGAGACATGGCATTCTCTAGAATGATATTGCTCCAACGGTTTGAGTTTGGTTTTCTTTTTCCCCCTCAATTGTAAATGTTATGCATTCTTTTTGGCCATTTCAGTAAATAGATTTTCTGATATGTGTGAAAGACAGTCTAAAGTTCCCCTCATTTGCCTCACGACCATTCCCAGGACAGACACTGGGACCCTAAAGACACCGATGGGAATTCTGGCCTGCAAGTAATGGATGAACACCAAAAATCCTGAGGCCCCTGAGCAGAGTTCTGGCCTGCCAAGTGATTGTTCACAGCTGTGTCTTCAGTGACTGCTTCGAGCAGGACCTGCCAAGGGGCGACCCGGCCTATATGCTTGCACCTGCTTCACGACAATAGACCAGGAATTTTCCCACCTCTTGGCCAGATGAACTTGCTGGGGCAACTTGGTAGCCCCCCCAATGGAAAATCCTTCATCTGCTCCACTACCACCGTGAGGCACGGAGATGAAGCCCCCCTACCAAGGACTGAGACTGAGACACCCATAATTCTGATGCAGGGGTGCTGGCCTGACTGAAGCAGGATGCCTGCTGAGTGCTGCCTACAGATGTGTTCACTGGACCTAGACTGGTTTCCCACAGAAAGCAGTCCTGAAACAATGGGTCCCACTCACTGCTGATACTGACTTATCCTGCTGAGAACATGGACTGTCTGTACCCGTCTTCAATACCTTTTTCTCCCTCAGCAATTTCAATAGACTTCTTCTTCTTCTTGATTGTATCTGTTCCCCCTCAGCCATTTCAAGATCTGTTTCCCCCCTCAGCAATGGACTATTATAGAACCTTGAGTTCACCAGGCAGGGCCATTATCTTCCCAACGTGACTAGGCAAACTCTGTTGGCTGGACTAAGAGGACTTAGTCTCTCCACATTTGGTACCTATACTCCTGTCTTGGTTCAGGGCAAATTTTGGGGAGAACCCCCAAAGGGGCTCCTCTAGGAAAGCAGATTCATTTGGCCCCTCCCCTATGAAATATTAATCCAAATATTACCAGGTGGGATATGGGCTCCTCTGGGCTCCTCTGACCCTTGCTGCTGGGCCAAAGGCGGCAGCTGTGATGTTTCACCTCAGAGATACATTTGGTCGGCTGGATCCTGCAGCTAGGCACTCGCAAGAAATCCAGGCATAGTAGAAACTCAGTTGACCTCTGGTGGAAAAGGTTCAGGGGACGGTGAAGAGAAAAAGGAGAGGATTCTGCTGTAGAGTTTTAATCCAGAGTTTATTCCAGGATGACAGACCTCTGAATCTTGTAACAGCTCCCAACAGAATCCAGAACGCATGGTCCCGTCTCCTTTTAAGCCCGGGGACAGGGGGCGGGGAAGGCACAGGTGAGCCACCAACCAGATGGGAGGAGGGGAAGGCTCAAAGGATAAAGACACTTGGACAGGCCAATGAGCCCGGACCTGAGGGGCATCTTTTGAACTTCTGCCAACCACACCATGACCCTGCTGGAATGTTAAGACTAATGGACAGCACTTAGCAGGAGGGCAAAGGGGGAGGGGAAAGGACAGGTTTCACCTATCCCAACACCTGAGGGATTTTCCTGTTTCCTGAAACAGGAAATGGCGTCACACTGCAACACTCCCCCCAACCGGTCCAGGAGAAAATAGCTCCTTGGAAAGAGGTGGAAAAAACCTGTTTATTAAACAATAAAACCTAAACAATATTGAACAATAAAACCCCTTGTTGCTCCAAAAGAGATGACAAACTGAGAAAGTCCCATTCCCCGGTTGCAGTTCAGCTCACACAGGCTCTTATCAGTCCCTCCGGTGCTGGAAATGTTGCGGGCCGGGCCCGGCCTGGTGGGCCACAGGTGCTAGCTGCTGGTGCTCTTCTGGGTGTTCAGTCCAGAGCAGGTTTCAAGAGGTCCAAAGAAACGGGAAAAAAGAAAAAAAAACACAGTCCAGGGAACTTCCTTGCCTCAGCAAGCTAAAACTAACTAAAAGCAAAGGAGAGCTCTGTCCCACTGTCTGTTCATCCCCAGACAACACAGTCCAGGAGCAGGAATGTGGAGGAGTGAGTGCAGTGTCTGAAAACAAACTGCTGCTTCTTCTCTCCCCCCTTCACTCTCTGCAACAAGTCTTAAAGGTGCAAAACTTATTATGCAGCATAAACAGAACAAGATGATTGGGGATAAAAGCATCGTATAGTCAGCTTAGGACAACTCCCTCTCTCTTTCTCCCCCTCTTTTCTATTCTTTTTCCTCTCCCTAATTCCTTTCATGCATTTGCTGTGGTCATTCTATAGAGGTGCATTTGTTTTGATACTGCAATCCCCTTTCCGTGTTGTCTGTTGCACTCCGAGATCAGTTCACCAACCATCACCACCCCCATTGGTATGAGCGGATCGTGACATTAAATTGGCATCATGGACAGGATTCTGATAGACAGAAGGGTCTGCAAGGCTGTTTGTAGTCTGTAACAGGGGAAGGACGATTTCCTTCAGCCACACCTAGCCCCTCATTGCGAAAGGGTTGAACGAAGCTGGAATGCAAGGAAAGCTCTTTGAATTTCCCACAAACTGCCTGCGCCCAGGTGAAATACGCCCCCACACTCTATTGAAGGTTCTGTCTTTCGAATTTCCCAAAAAATCTCTTAGCGCAAAAGGGGAAACTGTTTTTGTTTATGTGTGAATTTGGACTGTCTGGGAAGGAAGGGACAACTTGAAGGAACTAAGCAGGGCCTCCCAGGGAGATTTGGTCTCTTCACCCAGCCAGGGAAGCAAAGGGGAGCACAGCAAAGGCTGTGAGATTGTCTAACTTAAGTTTGCACCTCCCTGTCATGGTTTTGGTCCCTTCATAAAATGACTGAAAACTCTAGCACAAAAGTTACAGCTGAATTTTCTGCTCTGCTTGCTAAATAGAATGCCAAGCCTTCTCCAAGGGGGGAGGTTTGGGCAGAGAACAGCTGGTTTAATTTAGAAAATGTCATAGATAGAATTTGTTCTTTACAACATGAAACAGAAGTTAAACTGGGCAAAAATAAAGCCATCCTCTGCTCAGTTTCGGCAGTTTGTCTCACAGCACCCATAGAAACCCTTTTTAAGCAAAGAAATGAGGAAATGGCAAGAATAGATTCCCTTCAAAACCTAGTTGAAATTTTGCAGAAAGAATTAAAGGAAGATAGAAATGAGATCTATATGTTGCGAGCTGCCCTTAGAGAGGAACTTGCTAAGAATTCACATCATACTGATTCCTCTACAGAGCCAGAGGAAAAGGAAACTCCTGACGTTAAACAAATCTATCCCCGTCAGGAACTTGAGGCAGTAAAAAATGGGAGAGAATACTGCTGTCCTCGCTTGAGACCCTTGGTTCAAACAGAATAGAACTATCTTAATGATGAGGATTGTTGGAATGTTGGGGGACATAAGACAGATGATGCACTTTGGACCTGGTTAACATAAGAGATTTGATAACAGGATGCCTTGGCATAAAGAAACGGAACTTTGAAAATTCGACCTGGATTGCAAGAAGATTAAATCAAACAGGTTTACTGGAAAAAGAAAATCCCATGAAACTCTGCAAGCAAGAGATGTTGTTATATGCGTAAGTTTGTGGATGTGATTTTAACCTAATCATTGTAGTACACATTACTAGTCTCCCTGCAATGGTATGTAAGTGCTTGTATCCCACAATGAAATTGGATTCTGATTACCGAGTGGGTCTCCCTGTCTCTCTGCATTGCCGAAAGAGGATCTTGACCCACCTATCACAACTAAACAAATACCGTTCAGTGCTACCGAATTAGCTAAGCTGTAAAAAGAATTTGGGCGCCTCCCACAAGAATCAGAGACAGAATATGTCTTCCGAGTGTCCCTCGATGGTGGAGATCAAATTAAATTAACCGGAGTGGGTACTGGGGACATGGAGCCTTCTTCACAACAGGAGATAAGGAGGTAAGCGTGATGCATGGTCCCTGACACAGGGTGCGTCTTTCTGGGCCGGGAGAATGAATCCTTTGGAACGGGGTGACCCTCTGGCAATCGTTGACACCACCGACCAGCTCTTAGAAAGTGTCCACAAAGCCTACCTGCCTGCAAAAGATTCATGAAAAGAAATTAGTTCCTGGTTTTGAATGCCCAATGCAATTACCTGTGAAGCCAGAACTAATGACCGATTGAACTCGTGGGCTTCCAGAAACACTTAAACATACAGCAATGACTCTACAGAAAACCTCTACAGGCTTTGAATCCTGTAGAAAGACTAGATAAGATTCCTCAGGAATTCCCCTGACCAAAGTGGACCTAGAGATCCTGGCTTCACTCCCTACTCTTCCCCCTCACAGCCCTCAGCTTCTCAATCTGATTCACCTGCCAGTAGCCATAAAGTTTGGACATGAGCTGAAGTTGCAGTAGATCTGATTAATTATTGTAGACAATATGGACCTATAAAAACCCCGGCGTAGAAATCAGAAAATAACAAAGGTGTTTGGTTTATTGGGGCTCCTCACAGTGAAAATATAGAGAAAGGAAAACAGATCTCTAACTGCCACCATTGGTGGTTGTTGGGAATTAAAAAGTGGGTCCCCAAAGAGGTGATGGATGGTTGCCCCTTGATAAATTGCAGAAAATAATAAATAATTGGCACCAGCGAAAACCGAATCCATTGGCTCAACCCAGTGCACCCCTCCCTTCTCAGGGACAAAAACTAACCCTCCCCCAGCCTCTCCCACAGAACACAGGCAGTGAACCAAAACCAACAGGGTTTTCGGGAAACAAATCTCTCTGCCGCTTACAGGTGGGCAAAGGGGCGGAGCTTGGGTTTATTTAGGAATGCTCACTAAAAATAAATCAGGAGATATATTAAGCCCAGCTATCACGGGCCTCCACAGGCTACTAGTAACCTTTTTGATTGACATTGGGGCTCAAATCTCTGCACTGACAAAAAAGGATGCCCAGAGGTGTGGAATTGTTCCAACTAAGGGACAATGCTGTGTTCTTAATGCTCTGGGAACTACAGAATCTTGATGAATTCTCAATGAATGTTGCCTTAGCCAAACTGAGGCTCCCTGGAAATGAGCATCAACTAGTCATCAAAATGGTAATTGGGAACATTCCAAATAATTGATTAGGAATGGGTGTCCTTGCTGGGAGGCAGTGGGAAGACTCTGAGGGATTTCTGTGGTCTTTTGGCACACTGCCACTTAACATTAGGCCGCTTCAAACCGCACCCTCCCTACCCTATAATCAAACAACTAATGTAAAACGATACCCTCTACCTTCTGGTGCCAGAGAAGGTATCAAAGCGGTTCTACAGGACTTGAGAAACCAAGGGGTAATAATTCACACACATTCTCCTTTTAATTCACCGGTATGGCCAGTCTGAAAAGCCAGTGGAAAGTGGAGATTAACAGTAGATTTTCGCAGGCTTAATGCCAACACAGACCCTCTTACAGCACTGGTCCCAAACTTAGCTGAATTAATAACATCAATTCAAGAAAAGGCTCACTCAATCATGGCAATGGCAACTATGGATGTCAAAGACGTCTTCCTTATGATACCTATACAGCCAGAAGATATAGGGACCATTTTGCCTTCACATGGGAAAGGACAGCAATACACTTGCACTAGGCTTCCCCAAGGCTACAAACACTCCTCCACTTTGGCCCACCATGCTTTAGTTCAGGAATTAGAAAAAATACCCAAACCTGATCCTGCTGATCCTGTAGCTGATAATCAATACATTTAAGACACTCTGGGGGGGGGAAGGATGAAATAGAGGTAGTAGGGAAACATCAGCAGAAAATAATCTCTCACTTAAAAAGTCTTGATTTGCAGATACCCGCAGAGAAAATTCAGAAACCTTCTCAGGAAGTGAAGATTTTGAGAATTTGGTGGAAAGGAGGCATGACATGTATTCCACCCGATACCCTAACCTCTTTAGATCAGACTCAAAGGCCTGAATTGAGGAAAGATCTCCAGCAAGCTCTTGGACTATTAGTGTTCTGGAGAAAACACATCCCAGGTTTCTCAATAATTTCTAGGCCCCTTTTTGACTTTCTGAGGAAAAGAATGAAATGGGATTGGACTCCTTCTCAGGAAGAAGCATTGCAATTACTGATTTTTGAGGCAACAGCTCACCAAGCACTAGGCCCTATCCATCCCACAGATCCCTTTCAGGTGGAATGGGGATTTGCCTCCTCAGGGCTATCAGTACACATTTGGCAGTGGGCTCCTGAGGGTCCAATGGGGCCACTTGGTTTTTATTCCTGGGGTTTCAAAGATGCTGAGAAAAGATACACTACCTGGGAAAAGGGGTTGTTTGTAGTTAGCTTAGCTCTCCTAGAAGAGGAAAAAATTGCTTGACAAGAGCCTATTGTATTAAGAGGCCCTTTCAAAGTTATCAAAATCGTCACTAATGGGAGCCCCACCCCTCCCCCCCACCTGACGGGGTAGCCCAAAGGGCCTCAGTTAGGAAATGGTATGCTCAGATGGAAGGCTATTGTAATACCCTCTCACTAACGGAAGATGCTGCTAAAAATCTAACAAGCCAAGACACTGAGAGCCTGGTTAGCAGCCAAGATGAATCTGCCTCTGTAATCAAAGCTGCCCTTCCTTTCTCCCCCAAACAAGCAGCAAGTTCTTGGTTCACAGATGCCTCTGCAAAACGGGAAGGGAAGGTATGGAGATCTAGAACAGCTGTCTTACACATTTCATCTGGTGAAAGAATCATTACCGAAGGGGAAGGCAGCGCTCAGGCTGGGGAACTCATAGCTGTTTGGAGTGTTTTCCAATGTGAGGCACAGAACATTTCTCTTGTCTGCATTTACACCGACTCTTACGCAGTGTACAAAGGTTGTACCGAGTGGCTTCCTTTCTGGCAGCAAAATGATTGGGAAGTTCACAGAATTCCAGTGTGGCAAAAGGAAAAGGGGCAAGAAATTTTAGATGTTGCAAGCCAAGGAAATGTTGCTATTGGTTGGGTAGCTTCTCAGCAAACAGATGGAAATCCAGCAGGAGAGTGGAAGAATAGAGCTGATGAACTAGCAAGGCTCAGCCCCCTGAAAAAGGAACTCATTCCTGAGGACTGGGATCAACTATTAGAATGGCTGCATGGAAAAAGACAGCACACAGGTGCGAAAGATTTGTACAAAGAAGCTCATGCTCGTGGTTGGCTGGTTACCAGGGAAATGTGTAAAACATGCGTATCAGGCTGCGAGCAATGTCGCAGGTGACTGGAGAGACATCCTTTAGAAGATGACCCTCTGCATTTAAGAAAGGGATTTACCCTTTCTTATGGGACGCGTGGCAGGCAGACCATATCGGCCCCTTTAAGAAGTCAGGAGGTAAACACTTTGTGCTAGTAGGAGTAGAAATTGTATCTGGGTTGGTTCAAGCTGATGCTTTGAAAAGAGCTACAGGTGATAACGCAGTTAAAGCTTTGCAGGGGTGGTTTGGAACTTTCCCAAAGCCACAGGAAATTCAATCTGATCACAGGTCCCACTTCACTGCTAGAGGTGTACAGCATTGGGCAAAAGGTGAAGGAATTAAGCGGTCTTTCCACAGCCCTTTCCACTACCCTCAAGCTAAGGGGATCTTAGAAAGGACCAAGGGTTTTTTGAAAGGACTTCTGAAGCCCCGGGAGGGAAATTGGGACGTTCGGTTATGGGAAGCTGTTAAAAGAGTGAACAGTAGATGGGGGGTGAATGGATGTCCCAAAATCACTGCCTTTTGCCCAACAGCTCCAAGCATCATTCCCTTATTACGGTGACCTGACAATTCAAAAAGTCCAGCACATTACCCTGGACAACCTGTTCTGGTGGACCTCCCTACTGTAGGGGAAGTAGCACTAGTGCTGAAAACCCCTCTGAAGAAATATGCATGGGTAGCCTCTGATGCTCTAGGGAAAGAGCATTGGATAAATACATGCTGGATAATCCTATCCATTTTAACTCTTTTCTGCCCCTCAATGGAAAGATTTCTGTTGCTTTTACTTTTACAGAAGAACCCTGAGGGACATGAAAATCATCTGAACCATGATAACACTGGTGATGCTTTTCTGCATCCTACCACAATTCCATGGACAGGATCCTGCTGAGTGGTTGTGGTCTGAAGCTACCCTCCATCCCACTAATGTTCTAGGAGCGTAGCCCAAGGGTGGCCACCCAAACCTAGAGCCTATAGTGCTGCATGACTCCCAGGTATATGGTCCAAGTGAGTGGGGATGGGATCAGAAGGACTGGACTAGAACCCTAACTGGAACAATTGGTGAGTCGATTGTGGAAGCATGCAGAAAAATGGAAGGATCTCTCTGTGAGAAATACACCTCCATCACAGCTGCCGGAAATTTTATGGAACCAGATGGGAAAAATGATCTGGATATCCCTTCAGCGAGACTGTGTCCTACAAACAAGTGGGAGTGTGCCAAACAAATTCCCCTTACTCTGTGTTGCTGCCAGGAGTATGTTGGTAATTACACTCTAGGTCGCAAAACGAACAATGTTGCAAGTACAAAGGATTGTAAAAATGAACCAATTGATTGCTGGCATAATTTGACGTTAACTAAACCGACTTAAGTGACATGCCGCTGGCAAAATAACTTGACCAACCTGTTAGGTTGAAAAGGCTTAGCTCATAAATTTAAGATAGACGCTCTTACAAAACCCACGCTGAGCACCGTAGTTACATCCCAGTGGAATAGATGGGACTGAGAGCATGAAGCCCACACTGAGCACCATAGTTACACCCCAGTGGGTAGAAGGGACTGAGAGCACAAAGCTGACATTGAGTACAGTAGTTACATCCGAGTGGGCAGAAGGGACTGAGAGTCCCCTTAGTCAATGTGGCCTTGGTCCCAAGCTTTTGTTCACTTGGCAGGAATGGGAAAAACAAAAAGCCTGGCAGCTTCAAGGGGGAGTGGGAGAAGAAATTAGCCGAAGGATTTGTGGAACTGCTTATAGCAAAGCAATCTCAATCAGTGTTTTGACAGATCAGACAAATAAGCGTGAACAGGTTTGTACGCCCCCAAGCGTACAAGACTGTTGGCACAATTTTACATTAACACAAACTGCAGAAGTAGTTTGTCTCTGGTCCAAAACTACTGAAGGCTTTTCTTTTAAGTTGATAATAAATGGTATGAACCAACCTTCTACTACCACCACTCCAGCCCAACCACCGCTTGTGCTTGGGAACAGGTTTTGGAATTCTAAATAGTATTGATTCTGAAGTACTAATGGACAAATTGGCTGCCACAAAATGGTTAGAGATTTGACCAAATTAAAACAACCACTGCAATCATCCTTATTGGCTTTGGGAACACAGCAGGGCTTGCTGTCAAACATATTACCAGCTTGGGAAAAGGTAAATGTAAGTGATCACAAATTGGTAGACTGATGCACTCGGTGCTACACCAAACAACCTTTCTTTGGCTCTTAGCTGTATCCAGGCACAATTGTCGATGCAGTCAGTTGCTGCCTCAATGATAAGAGAAGGTGAAGGCAATTTTCCTACTGAAATTCAGAAAAGAATTTGGGACAGTGCCACTGATTTTGAAAGAGAACTCCAATCCTGGTGGAACTTGGTGAATTTTACTTATCACCCCATTACAAACACAGCCACAGCTCTTGTGTTAACCGTACGCAATGCCTCAGTGCATTTGAGATTTCCTATTATTGCAGTAGGGCTAAATCATGATGGAGCTATTCCCAATCTTTCTGAACATAGAGAATGGGCCCATCAAACTGGTAAAAAATGGCAGCATGTTAATTTGGAATCTTCTATTGTCCGAGAACAAGGCTTCATCTGTGAAAGTAATGCAATTCTAGCTCAAGATGTTTGTTTGGACACAGAACAAAATATCTGTCATTTTGAAATTCATCCTAACGAGACTTTCGAAACAGTCCTTAAATATATAGGCAATGGGTGTGGGTGCTTTAGAACTGCTTGTGATACGGTATTTGTAGAAAATGCAGTAGTGGATAGTAAAAATCATTCAAATTGTTGCGCTTGTAACTTTACAAAATTGAGGGATGTGATTTTTCTTCAGAAGCTCCAGTTACCTCCCATTACCTTTTTCAATCCAATTAAAGACTGATTCACAAACTATTACTGTCCTAGGGTGACGTTATGATGCTTGTATCCCCATCCGTGTGTTCTGTTGATGCTGGCTATCATGTTCTGTGCCTTCAAGACTGGCTGTGAAGAGCGAATGTTTTGTTTTGGTTTTGCTATCAGCCGCTCCCCCACAGCTGGCGCGACACAGAGACAGGGCAGTACCTGGGTGCTGCTTTTGCTTTTTGCTTTGCTTTTCGCTTTGCTCTTGCTTCGGCTTTGCTCCTGCTTTGCTCTTGCTTTTTTGCTCCTGCTCATTAGTTAGTTTAGCTAAGCAGTCCAAATTTTCCCTGGACTGTTTCTCCTTTCCCTTTTTTGGACCTACTCAGACCTGCTCCGGACTGGGACCTGGGAAACACCGAGAGTTTGCACCTTGCGGCCAAAGGTGCAGCAGCTACCCCAGCACAGGACAGACTGATAACAGAGCGAGCACTCCCAAGAGAGACTTTCTGAAGTTGTCTACTTTTCCAGAGTGGTGAAAGAGTGGTGTCATCTGGTATTGATCCTTTTGTGTGCTGGGGGTGCTTTGCCTGTTACAGAAACAGGTTCTTTCCACTTGTTTCCAAGGAATCCTTCCCGACCCGGTTGTGGGGAGGGGCCGTGTGGGTTTGTTTTCTGGAGGGTCCACCTTTTGGAGGTTTTCTCCCAAATTTGCCCTAAACCAGGACATTTACCTACTCCCATTGGGATGAACATTACTTTGGTAAAGCAATCTTTGCTTCATCAGGACTTCATTGAAATATTGGAGAAGATCAAGAAGAATAGACAGAAAGCACTGGTAACTGTTCATCACAATGTGAAAGAAATACACCATGTCATAGAGAGAGTAAGAAAAGATGCTGATCCTTCATCTGCTCCACTACCACCGTGAGGCACGGAGATGAAGCCCCCCTACCAAGGACTGAGACTGAGACACCCATAATTCTGATGCAGGGGTGCTGGCCTGACTGAAGCAGGATGCCTGCTGAGTGCTGCCTACAGATGTGTTCACTGGACCTAGACTGGTTTCCCACAGAAAGCAGTCCTGAAACAATGGGTCCCACTCACTGCTGATACTGACTTAGGTGGTAGGATACTCTTTTTGGGTGGTCACCTACTGCCACAAGAGTCCTGAACAGTATGTGTCATCCCATCATTGCCCTTTTGCGTTTCATTTTGATTGGGGTTTTTTAATCAGCAATCTTACTCATTATGAATTGGAGAATGATGAAAGAGTTAACAAAATTGATGTCTGTAATTAATGCACACAACTTGGCTGATGTCCTTTTCACTGTGGACATCTCCAAGACTGTTGACACAAGGCGACTATAAATGAGAGGATGTGTTTTGAAATAATATCTTCAATTTTCTTTGATGATTATAAGAAAATTACTTTTGATTTTTGGTGAATTGTTTTGAAAAGAAAATATTTTAAATTAACTGTTGTTGATTTGTTTATTGCTTTATTGCCTTTGATTATTTGTGATTAGTTTCAGATAATTGAAAAAAATGTTTTAAAATAATATGGTTTAAATTCCTGTGATTATATTTGTTTCTTGTTTCCTTACCCCCGCCTTTTTCTATCTTTTCTTTTCCTTCCCTTCTCTCTCTCTGTCTGATGTATTGTCTCTGCTTTCCGGGATATGCTACCAATGTACGACAAGTACACCACAATACTACAGAACACTGCTGATGAAGACCCTTTGAAGCCTGTCGTGAGTCACCAGGTGCTGTGAAAGACAGTCTGAGGTTCCCCTCATTTGCCTCACGACCGTCCACAGGACCGATATCAGGACCCTGAGGACCCCGATGGGACCTCTGGCCTGCCAGTAATGGATGAACACCAAAAATCCTGAGGCCCCTGAGCAGAGTTCTGGCCTGCCAAGTGATTGTTCACAGCTGTGTCTTCAGTGACTGCTTCGAGCAGGGCCTGCCAAAGGGCGACCCAGCCTATATGCTTGCACCTGCTTCACGACAATAGACCAGGAATTTTCCCACCTCTTGGCCAGATGAACTTGCTGGGGCAACTTGGTAGCCCCCCCATGGAAAATCCTTCCTCTGCTCCACTACCACCGTGAGGCACCGAGGTTGAAGCCCCCCTACCAAGGACTGAGACTGAGACACCTGTAATTCTGATGCAGGGGTGCTGGCCTGACTGAAGCAGGATGCCTGCTGAGTGCTGCCTACAGATGTGTTCACTGGACCTAGACTGGTTTCCCCCAGAAAGCAGTCCTGAAACAGTGGGTCCCACTCACTGCTGATACTGACTTATCCTGCTGAGAACATGGACTGTCTGTACCCGTCTTTAATACCTTTTTCTCCCTCAGCAATTTCAATAGACTTCTTCTTCTTGCTTGTATCTGTTCCCCCTCAGCAATTTCAAGATTCTGTTTCCCCCCTCAGCAATGGACTATAATAGAACCTTGAGTTAACCAGGACTTTGAGATCTTCCCAACGTGACTAGGCAAACTCTGTTGGCTGGACTAAGAGGACTTAGTCTCTCCACATTTGGTAGCTATACTCCCTCTCTCTTTCTCCCCCTCTTTTTTATTCTTTTCCTCTCCCTGATTCCTTTCAGGCATTTGCTGTGGTCATTCTATAAAGATGCATTTGTTTTGATTGATACTGCAATCCCCTTTCCAGGTTGTCTTTGCATTATTATCATTATCATCTATTCTTCAGTCGTACAGAGTAGGCAGCAAAGTTTTCTTCTGAAGACATTCATTTAATGAGAAATGCTGAAGGTCTGACTTTACTTGCAAAGGTCACTGATTGACAGGTTGCAAAATTGTTAAGTCTAGTAAGAGCAGGAAAAGTGTGCTGTTGCTGTGCCTGTAAATGTCGTGTCAGCTGCTGTTGGGATAAAAAGCACGAGCATAAGAGAAGATATCTGCATGGATAGAGAAGAAATTTGTTGTGATTTCTGCACTAAGGAACAAGAGGAAGTATGAAGCACTTATTTCAGTGGCTAAGACAGTATCATCATTGGGCCAGTTCTCTTCAACATCTTTTGAACAACCTGGACACAGCACTTGAAAGAATATCAAGGAAGTTTGCCAAAGACACTAAATTGGGAGGAGCTGTGAACTAACTCTCTTGAGGGCACAGAGACCTTGCCGAGAGATCTTGCCAAATAGGAGAGATGGGCAATTCTTGCTGGCCGGGAGTCTATGCACAAATCACAAAAGGGGCGGGACTGCTGGGGACGGCGTCTCAAGCTGGTTTTTTTCCAGCATCAGTCTCATTGCATGGTGATGACAATGGGAAGCTGCCAGCAGCTCACGTCCCCGGCAGTAGACAAAGAACTTAATGTTACAACTGACTTGAAAAGTTTTTTGACCAATCACACAAAGCAAAAGCATATTGACAGTACTTCTATCCAATCACTATAAAGACATGTACCTGGGCTTAGAACAATGCTCGCTTCTTTCGAATAAAAGACCTGCTTGTAAGCCTTAAGATACAGTGCACAGAGCTCCGTTATTAAGCTTAGAACTACCTAACATCTGGCTAGATATACTTTGCTGTAGCTTAGGGAGTTATTCTAGACAAGCATTAATACACAGACCATTGTTCCATTTGTCCTTACTTTTCTACTTCTCATCTAACTTTTCTGCTGACAAACCTTATGACTACTGCTTAGCTCCAATGACAGTTCTGCTGTCTCTGAGGCCTTCCTTTTGCAGCTTTCCCAAACCCCTCTGTTTTTGAGGATTCCCACAGGCAATCACCAACCAGATGGAGTGGAACAAGGGCAAGTGCTGGATTCAGCACCTGCAACAGGGCAATCTTGGTGGGTGTATAGACTGGGGAGGGAGCAAGAGGCTGGGAGAAGCACTGCAGAAAGGGACCCAGGCTCCTGGCCAATGGCAAGCTAAATGTGCATCAGCAGTGCCCTGGCAGCCAGGAGGGCCAAGCCTGTCCTGGGGTGCATCAGGCACAGCATCACCAGCTGGGCAAGGGAGGGGATTGTCTTGCTCTGCTCTGCTCTGCTCTGCTCTGCTCTGCTCTTCTCTGCTCTGCTCTGCTCTGCTCTGCTCTGGGGCGGAATCACCTTGGTATTAGAAGTCCTCAAATGAGGTCTACAAAGACAGGACTCAAAGAAATGGCATGCAGCTGAGTCAGGGGAGGTTTAGGTCGGGTATCAGGGAAAAGTTTTTAACCCGAGAATGGCTGGGCACTGGAAGAGTCTCTCCAGGGAGTGGCCACACCATCACACCTGTCTGAGTTTGGGACATTGCTCTCAGGCATATGGTGTGATTCTCAAGGATGGCCCCAGGCAGGGCCAGGAGTTGGACTGATGATGATCCTGATGGGGTCCTTCCAATTCACCAGATTCGACGACTCAATGGTTCTGTCCTGGCCACTCAAGGTATATTGCTTGGTCTCATCAGATTTTGATCTACTCTTGTTGGTCAGACTTTGTCCCTACTGGCTAATGATATTTATCACAAAAGACAAAGTGCCTTTTCTCAATTTTCTCAAGGAATTGGAACATGCGCCTTAGAAGCCTACAAAAGTCTTTTCTTTGAAACAACACTGTAGTGTTTTTCACTGCCCAGTAGTCTTTCCAGATCTTAAGGAGAAAGAAGGCAAAATGAGGGGACGTATTACAATGAATGATTGTCAGTTTTCCGGTTCTTTAGCAGTATATTTGTACTTCCACTATTCTTTTCTGTAAAATCATGGTTTTCTGTAGTATCCAATTTTCTAGCAAGACACATTTCTGCAACTGAGCCCATCAGTCTTTGTGAAAAGATATTGTCAAAAGTACAAAACATATGAATAGGCAGTGGCAAGTGAGGGAAAAAAGGAGTATGAGAAGCAGCTGCATGATCCTAAAGTGAGACAAGAAGGAGGAGAAGGTGCTCCAGTTGACAGAGCAAAGAATCCCCCACAGTCCCTGGAGGACATCATCATCAAGCAGGTTGTCTCCCAGCAGTCCCTGGAGAACCGTGAAGGAACACAATGGAGCTCGTGGGGAGCTCCATGCCACAGCAGGTGACTGTGCCTTGAAGGAAGCTGCAGCTTGTGGAGGGAGGGAGGGAGGGAGGGCCAGAAAAGCATCCTTGACCTCTTGGAAGAGTGGAAGAGTATGTGCAAATCTTCAACAGCTGCTAACTCTAATCTATTCTCTTTCCACTTCTTGTCTTAGGTAAGTAAGAAGACAACGCAAGAATTAGAAGCCTAAATTCTTTTGCTTGAGGCTCCCATTCTTTCTGCCATTCTCTTCCAATTTAGTTTGAAGTAAAACTCATGATAAAGTTCTTAAGGCTTGATGTTCAGGCTTTTCAGAAAATAGGGAGTGCAAATAACTCTTGTCACTGTCATTTTTTTCAGAGAAGGAAAAAAGGGAAATTACTGGTTTTCAAGGACTTACGGATATCCATTGGAAACGGTGGTGAGACTGAAGAGTTTAATTAAACTGAAAAGAGAATGTCGTGGAGCTACCTCAGCTCTGTACAAGTTTTTTTACCAGGAACTCTCGACTTCTAAACAGACTAAGGACACAATAGTTATCTCTGGGAATATTTTAATATGTATAGTACATTCATCTTTAAATAGTTCTATCTGTTTGACAGTTATGACTTAGGCTTTAAATTTGATGTGAAAAGAAATATTTGTGATTCAGATCATTTCCATTTCTGAAGCATTTCAGTTGTTGACTGTTTTTGCTGTCTCCTGAGGGTGGGAAAATAGTCTTTGTACCAATACTGAAACAAACTAGATGGAAAAATTTGTTTTCCTCATTCTTTTCTGTCTATTTGAACAGGCACAGCAGCAAGACCACTGCTATGAGTCAGAGTGGCCCTTCCACTCCAGGATGACAAACTTGTAGTGGCTAGTATGTTATCTGCACGCATTTCTGATGCCGGTTGTTAACTGTTGTGCAGAAAGATCTGTCAACCTTTTTCCCAGGAGGACACTTCTGAATTGCTTCACTTGTCTCTGAAGCAGAGAACTAAGCTGGCACTCCATTTCTGAGATCTTGCTGTGTTAGCCCCCAAACCCATTACTTTCAAATGCCTTTTACTTTCAACCCAAGCACTTCATTACTTCATGATGTAATCTCTTGTTCTTCATGTTCGGGGGATTGTTTTAGACTGAGAAGAACATATTGCAGTAAGCAGGTAGAACATCTATCTTAAGCAGTATCCATCACTTGGCTTTGGTTCACGTATCATAACATCTGCAAGGCATGTCATTTACAATCAATGGATGGGCTGGGGTAATGGGCCACAGGTTTAGGAATCTTTCTCCAATTAATTTTGCGTTAAAATTTAGCTCTTATCATTTCAATTGGGTCTTTATTAAAACAATCATCTATTTATTACCTGTACCACAATGACCAGTGTACCTGTACCACAGTCAGGAGTGGCTGAGCATCCTACAACAATTCCAAGAAGAAGAATGGTCTGAGCCCCCAGTGCAGCACATGAAGTCTGTCATCAAGCCAGAGTCCCGCAGGCGTTTTCTCAGCCTGGAGAAGAGCAGACTCTGGGCAAATTGTTAGAGCAGCTCTCCAGTAGCTGAAGACAGCCTACCAGAAGGAGGCAGGTGAGCTACACAAGGGCACGGAGCGATAGGAAAAGTGTGGATGGCTTTAAAACCTGAAGAGGATAGGTTTCCTTTGGCTATTGGGAAGAAATTCCTTGCCAAGAGGGTTGTGAGACACTGGAACATCTTGTGGGTGACCAATTCCTGGAAGTGATCAAGGCCAGCTTGAATGGGTCTTTGAGCTTAAGGCGGTCTAGTGGAAGGTGTCCCTGACAATGACATGGTGGGGGGGGCGTAGGTGAATTTTAGGTCCCTTCCAAACCCAACCATTCCATTATTCTATGGTAATCATTCTGTACAGTAGCAGTAAGAAGTTGAAGTTAGAAATAACATATTCATGCTGAGAAACTGCTATCCAATGAGTTGAACGGTTTGGGTCTCACATTTATGGGCCATTTAGCAATACTATATCTAATATCTAGTCCTTGCTCTTTATCGTACACGCAAGTATTTTATCATCTTTAACGTTTCGGACATTTGGGAGTTTTCTTTCCTTCTCTTTCTTTCTTCCTTTCTTTCTTTCCCTCGTTCCTTCTTTCCCTCTTTCCCTCTTTTTCCCTTCCTTTTCTTTCTTTCTTTTTCTTTCTTTCTCTCTTTCTTTCTTTTTCTCTTTCTCTCCTTCTTTCTTTTCTTTCCTTCCCCCACTTCCTTCCATCACTGCCTTCCTTCCACTATGTCCTTCCTTCCGCCACGTCCTTCTGCCACTTCCTTCCCTCCCTCCCTCCCTCCACTTTGATGTTAATTTGAAAACTGTCAAGTAGTTACAGGAAATTACTCTTCTTTAAATATCATTTTGAAGCTTAGAAATGAAGAAATAACAAAATTGTGTCAAAACAGGGCATTTAAAAGCCATTTGAAAGTGAGAACTAGCTATTGAAAAGTCAAAAATACAAAAATGAAATGATGGAGTGGATGGTTTTAAGGGATATTCTTTGTATGCCTTTGATACAAAGGAGGATCTCAATTTTTACACCTTCTAAAAACACTTCTTGAAACTTACTGCTTTCCATGACAAAAATATTTCCAAAACAAGGAAATTGATTTATGCAGATGAAAATATCATCCTCCGAATAGTCATTATCAAGTCCAAAAGATTACCCTGCTTTTACGTAGTAAGCTTTATGGAGATTTCTATTCTCACACAAACAAAGAAGAATCTTTCAAATGACTAGAAAATCTTTAAAAGCAAAATAACCTTGAAGAAAAAAGATCCAAAAAAGAGCAGGGAGTTACATACGTGCACACTTGTTACATGTTGGTTACTAAGATTGGCTCTAGTTTGTTGGCGAGTACACTTCCCATTCACGCACGCAGATAGCCCTCTTCCTCCTGCACACAGATGTGTGATATTGGGTCTCAAAGAATGGACTATCTGCTCTTAGATAGGTTTTGGTTCTCAAAGTCAAAGCGTAGTCTTCCTGGATCTATTACCAGGATTTTGTTCCGGGAAGGGAATGTGCTTGTGCCTGTTAGAAATGAGGAGGAGGGGAGAGAAAGCAGAGCCATTTGAAGACAACCTGCAGCATAACTGAGAAAGAGGGGTGCTTCTTGACTGCACAGCAAAAGAAATATCGGGAGTACAATCGGGGAAAACTTGAGGTGCTGATAGACTTTCTCCTTGTGACAGCTTTGAAACGTACAGAAAACAGCATTTCCCCATTCTCCCGCCTTTTCAATTCATATTGTCATTCGAAGAAAAGGGGTTTTGGACAACTTTCTTTTGCTTCTTGCTAAACACTCTGCGGACACTCGGTGCAACTTCCAGAAAAAGATCGGGGATGCTTTTTGTACAGGGACATTTTCTCCTTGCGAAACATAGTAGAAAAGATTTTGCTAAGATGTAGGCGACCAGAGACGCAGATTCAGAGGTACGGAGCTCTCCGAAGGTAAGGGCCTCTCCCGGGCGTCTTTCCGCAGAAGCCTTGCTCCGGAGCGCACCGCAACCGGCAAAACGCTCTGTGTGCAAAGAAGCGGCTTCTTCGCCTCCGGAAGACTGAGACCGAGGCCGCGTCTCTAAAAGCGAAGAAAGCAGCCGCACAACATGGGGATTGTGTGTGCAGCTCTCAAACCTAAAGAAAACAGTACCTTAGCACTCTCCTGCCTTTTCCATTCACATTACCATTCAAAAAGCTTTGGACAACTTTCTTTTGCTTCTGGCTAAACACTCTGCAGACCTCCGTGCAACTTCTAGAACAAGAGCGGAGATGCTTTCCGTACTGGCACAGTTTGTCTTGGCAAGACATAGTAAAAAAGCTTTTTGCTAACTTTTATGCGACGAGAGAGGCAGAAGGCAGAGCTATGGAGCTCTCCGAAACGAAGCCCCCTGCCAGGGCGTCTTTCGTCAGAAGCCGCTCTCCGGAGAGCACCGCCAATGGCACAATGCTCTGTGCGCGAAGAATCGGCTTCTTCGCCTCCGGGAGACGGAGAGAGCGGCAGCTTCCCAAATGCAAGCCACACAAAACAGGCACAGTGTGGGCAGCATTCAGATTAGAGAAAACGGTACTTTACTACTCTCCTGGCATTCCATGGTTCTTATATTCGAAAAGAACGAGTTTTTGGCAGATATCTTTTCCTTCTTGCAAAACTCTTTGCAGACCTCCCTGCAAGTTCAGAAAAATATTTTGGATGTTCTCTTTACTAGCACAGTTTCTCTTTGCAAGACACGCTGCAAAAGCTTTTTGCCGAGTGTTGAAAGACAAGAGCCGAAGAAGACGGAGATACGCAGCTCTCCGTAGCTAAGTGCCGGTCCCGGGCACTTTTCGTCAGAAGCCGCTCTCACGAGCTCCCTGCCCTCGGCACAATTGTGTGCGCAAAGAACCCGATTCTTCGCCTCCGGGAGACAGGGGGAACGGTAGCTTCCCAGAGGCGAAGATGCAAGCCGCAGCAAACAAGCACAGTGTTGGCAGCATTCAGATTGAGAGAAAACAGTACTTTACCACTCTTCTTCCTTTTCCATTGTTCTTATATTCGAAAAGAACGTGGTTTGGATAACTATCTTTTCTTTCTTGCAAAACTCTTTGCAGACCTCCCTGCAAGCTTTGGAACAAGATTTTGGATGTTTTCTTGACTGGCACAGTTTCTCTTTGCAAGATATGGTGGAAAAGCTTTTTTCTGCATGTTGAACGATAAGAGCCGAAGAAGACGGAGATACGCAGCTCTGCGAAGCTAAGTGCTGGTCCCGGGCACTTTTCGTCAGAAGCCGCTCTCACGAGCTCCCTGCGCTCGGAACTATGTTGTGCGCAAAGAAGCCGCTTCTTTGCCTCCGGGAGACAGGGGAGAACGGCAGCTTCCCAGAGGCGAAGATGCAAGCCGCAGCAAATAAGTACAGTGTTAGCAGCATTCAGATTGAGAGAAAACAGTACTTTACCACTCTTCTGCCTTTTCCATTGTTCTTATATTCGAAAAGAATGAGTTTTGGACAATTATCTTTTCCTTCTTGCAAAACTCTTTGCAGACCTCCCTGCAAGGATTGGAACAAGATTTTGGATGTTTTCTTGACTGGCACAGTTTCTCTTTGCAAGATATGGTGGAAAAGCTTTTTTCTGCATGTTGAACGATAAGAGCCGAAGAAGACGGAGATACTCAGCTCTGAGAAGCTAAGTGCTGGTCCCGGGCACTTTTCGTCAGAAGCCGCTCTCACGAGCTCCCTGCGCTCGGAACTATGTTGTGCGCAAAGAAGCCGCTTCTTCGCCTCCGGGAGACAGGGGAGAACGGTAGCTTCCCAGAGGCGAAGATGCAAGCCGCACCAAACAAGCATAGTGTGGGCAGCATTCAGACTTAGAGAAAACAGTACTTTACCACTCTTCTGCCTTTTCCATTGTTCTTATATTCGAAAAGAAAGGGTTTTGGACAACTATCTTTTCCTTCTTGCAAAACTCTTTGCAGACCTCCCTGCAAGCTTTGGAACAAGATTTTGGATGTTTTCTTGACTGGCACAGTTTCTCTTTGCAAGATTTGTTGGAAAAGCTTTTTTCTGCATGTTGAACGATAAGAGCCGAAGAAGACGGAGATACGCAGCTCTGCGAAGCTAAGTGCTGGTCCCGGGCACTTTTCGTCAGAAGCCGCTCTCACGAGCTCCCTGCGCTCGGAACTATGTTGTGCGCAAAGAAGCTGCTACTTTGCCTCCGGGAGACGGAGAGAGCGGCAGCTTCCCAAATGCAAGCCGCACCAAACACGCACAGTATGGGCACCATTCAGACTTAGAGGAAACAGTACTTTAGCACTCTCCTGGCATTCAATGGTTCTTATATTCGAAAAGAACAAGTTTTTGGCAAATATCTTTTCCTTCTTGCAAAACTCTTTGCAGACCTCCCTGCAAGTTTTAGAAAATGATTTTGGATGTTTTCTTGACTGGCACAGTTTCTCTTTGCAAGATATGGTGGAAAAGCTTTTTTCTGCATGTTGAACGATAAGAGCCGAAGAAGACCGAGATACGCAGCTCTGAGAAGCTAAGTGCCGGTCCCGGGCACTTTTCGTCAGAAGCCGCTCTCACGAGCTCCCTGCGCTCGGCACAATGTTGTGCGCAAAGAAGCGGCTTCTTCCCCTCCGGGAGACGGAGAGAGCCGCAGCTTCCCAAATGCAAGCCGCACCAAACAGGCATAGTGTGGGCACCATTCAGACTTAGAGAAAACAGTACTTTAGCACTCTCCTGGCATTCCATGGTTCTTATATTCGAAAAGAACAAGTTTTGGACAACTATCTTTTCCTTCTTGCAAAACTCTTTGCAGACCTCCCTGCAAGCTTTGGAACAAGATTTTGGATGGTTTCTTTACTGGCACAGTTTCTCTTTGCAAGATTTGTTGGAAAAGCTTTTTGCGGAGTGTTGAACGACAAGAGCCGAAGAAGACAGAGATACTCAGCTCTGAGAAGCTAAGTGCTGGTCCCGGGCACTTTTCGTCAGAAGCCGCTCTCACGAGCTCCCTGCGCTCGGCACAATTCTGTGCGCAAAGAAGCCGCTTCTTCGCCTCCGGGAGACAGGGGAGAACGGTAGCCTCCCAGAGGCGAAGATGCAAGCCGCACCAAACAAGCATAGTGTGGGCAGCATTCAGACTTAGAGAAAACAGTACTTTACCACTCTTCTGCCTTTTCCATTGTTCTTATATTCGAAAAGAAAGGGTTTTGGACAACTATCTTTTCCTTCTTGCAAAACTCTTTGCAGACCTCCCTGCAAGGATTGGAACAAGATTTTGGATGTTTTCTTGACTGGCACAGTTTCTCTTTGCAAGATATGGTGGAAAAGCTTTTTTCTGCATGTTGAACGACAAGAGCCGAAGAAGACGGAGATACGCAGCTCTGCGAAGCTAAGTGCTGGTCCCGGGCACTTTTCGTCAGAAGCCGCTCTCACGAGCTCCCTGCGCTCGGAACTATGTTGTGCGCAAAGAAGCCGCTTCTTCGCCTCCGGGAGACGGAGAGAGCCGCAGCTTCCCAAATGCAAGCCGCACCAAACAGGCATAGTGTGGGCACCATTCAGACTTAGAGAAAACAGTACTTTAGCACTCTCCTGGCATTCCATGGTTCTTATATTCGAAAAGAACAAGTTTTTGGCAAATATCTTTTCCTTCTTGCAAAACTCTTTGCAGACTTCCCAGCAAGCATCGAAACAAGATTTTGGATGTTTTCTTGACTGGCACAGTTTCTCTTTGCAAGATATGGTGGAAAAGCTTTTTGCGGAGTGTTGAACGACAAGAGCCGAAGAAGACAGAGATACTCAGCTCTGAGAAGCTAAGTGCTGGTCCCGGGCACTTTTCG
Source organism: Agelaius tricolor (assembly GCF_023055355.1). Taxonomy (NCBI): domain Eukaryota; kingdom Metazoa; phylum Chordata; class Aves; order Passeriformes; family Icteridae; genus Agelaius; species Agelaius tricolor. The sequence continues at coordinate 1,114,820 of NW_027269288.1, forward strand.
TCAGAAGCCGCTCTCACGAGCTCCCTGCCCTCGGCAAAATGTTGTGCGCAAAGAAGCCGCTTCTTCGCCTCCGGGAGACAGGGGAGAACGGTAGCCTCCCAGAGGCGAAGATGCAAGCCGCACCAAACAGGCATAGTGTGGGCACCATTCAGACTTAGAGAAAACAGTACTTTAGCACTCTCCTGGCATTCCATGGTTCTTATATTCGAAAAGAACAAGTTTTTGCAAATATCTTTTCCTTCTTGCAAAACTCTTTGCAGACCTCCCTGCAAGCATCGAAACAAGATTTTGGATGTTTTCTTGACTGGCACAGTTTCTCTTTGCAAGATATGGTGGAAAAGCTTTTTGCGGAGTGTTGAATGACAAGAGCCGAAGAAGACGGAGATACGCAGCTCTCCGAAGCTATGTGCCGGTCCCGGGCACTTTTCGTCAGAAGCCGCTCTCACGAGCTCCCTGCGCTCGGAACTATGTTGTGCGCAAAGAAGCTGCTACTTTGCCTCCGGGAGACGGAGAGAGCGGCAGCTTCCCAAATGCAAGCCGTACCAAACACGCACAGTATGGGCACCATTCAGACTTAGAGGAAACAGTACTTTAGCACTCTCCTGGCATTCAATGGTTCTTATATTCGAAAAGAACAAGTTTTTGGCAAATATCTTTTCCTTCTTGCAAAACTCTTTGCAGACTTCCCTGCAAGCATCGAAACAAGATTTTGGATGTTTTCTTGACTGGCACAGTTTCTCTTTGCAAGATATGGTGGAAAAGCTTTTTGCGGAGTGTTGAACGACAAGAGCCGAAGAAGACAGAGATACTCAGCTCTGAGAAGCTAAGTGCTGGTCCCGGGCACTTTTCGTCAGAAGCCGCTCTCACGAGCTCCCTGCCCTCGGCAAAATGTTGTGCGCAAAGAAGCCGCTTCTTCGCCTCCGGGAGACAGGGGAGAACGGTAGCCTCCCAGAGGCGAAGATGCAAGCCGCACCAAACAGGCATAGTGTGGGCACCATTCAGACTTAGAGAAAACAGTACTTTAGCACTCTCCTGCCTTTTCCATTGTTCTTATATTCGAAAAGAACGTGGTTTGGATAACTATCTTTTCCTTCTTGCAAAACTCTTTGCAGACCTCCCTGCAAGCATTGGAACAAGATTTTGGATGTTTTCTTGACTGGCACAGTTTCTCTTTGCAAGATATGGTGGAAAAGCTTTTTTCTGCATGTTGAACGATAAGAGCCGAAGAAGACCGAGATACGCAGCTCTCCGTAGCTAAGTGCCGGTCTCGGGCACTTTTCGTCAGAAGCCGCTCTCAGGAGCTCCCTGCGCTCGGCACAATGTTGTGCGCAAAGAAGCCGCTTCTTCGCCTCCGGGAGACAGGGGAGAACGGCAGCTTCCCAGAGGCGAAGATGAAAGCCGCACCAAACAGGCACAGTATGGGCAGCATTCAGATTAGAGAAAAGGGTACTTTACCAGTCTCCTGCCTTTTCCATTGTTCTTATATTCGAAAAGAACGTGGTTTGGATAACTATCTTTTCTTTCTTGCAAAACTCTTTGCAGTTCTCTGTGCAAGTTTAGAAAATGATTTTGGATGTTTTCTTGACTGGCACAGTTTCTCTTTGCAAGATATGGTGGAAAAGCTTTTTGCGGAGTGTTGAACGACAAGAGCCGAAGAAGACGGAGATACGCAGCTCTCCGAAGCTATGTGCCGGTCCCGGGCACTTTTCGTCAGAAGCCGCTCTCACGAGCTCCCTGCGCTCGGAACTATGTTGTGCGCAAAGAAGCTGCTACTTTGCCTCCGGGAGACGGAGAGAGCGGCAGCTTCCCAAATGCAAGCCGTACCAAACACGCACAGTATGGGCACCATTCAGACTTAGAGGAAACAGTACTTTAGCACTCTCCTGGCATTCAATGGTTCTTATATTCGAAAAGAACAAGTTTTTGGCAAATATCTTTTCCTTCTTGCAAAACTCTTTGCAGACTTCCCTGCAAGCATCGAAACAAGATTTTGGATGTTTTCTTGACTGGCACAGTTTCTCTTTGCAAGATATGGTGGAAAAGCTTTTTGCGGAATGTTGAACGACAAGAGCCGAAGAAGACAGAGATACTCAGCTCTGAGAAGCTAAGTGCTGGTCCCGGGCACTTTTCGTCAGAAGCCGCTCTCACGAGCTCCCTGCCCTCGGCAAAATGTTGTGCGCAAAGAAGCCGCTTCTTCGCCTCCGGGAGACAGGGGAGAACGGTAGCCTCCCAGAGGCGAAGATGCAAGCCGCACCAAACAGGCATAGTGTGGGCACCATTCAGACTTAGAGAAAACAGTACTTTAGCACTCTCCTGGCATTCCATGGTTCTTATATTCGAAAAGAACAAGTTTTTGCAAATATCTTTTCCTTCTTGCAAAACTCTTTGCAGACCTCCCTGCAAGCTTTGGAACAAGATTTTGGATGTTTTCTTGACTGGCACAGTTTCTCTTTGCACGATATGGTGGAAAAGCTTTTTGCGGAGTGTTGAAAGACAAGAGCCGAAGAAGACCGAGATACGCAGCTCTCCGTAGCTAAGTGCCGGTCCCGGGCACTTTTCGTCAGAAGCCGCTCTCAGGAGCTCCCTGCGCTCTGCACAATTGTGTGCGCAAAGAAGCCGCTTCTTTGCCTCCGGGAGACAGGGGAGAACGGCAGCTTCCCAGAGGCGAAGATGCAAGCCGCAGCAAACAAGCACAGTGTTGGCAGCATTCAGATTGAGAGAAAACAGTACTTTACCACTCTCCTGCCTTTTCCATTGTTCTTATATTCGAAAAGAACGTGGTTTGGATAACTATCTTTTCCTTCTTGCAAAACTCTTTGCAGACCTCCCTGCAAGTTTTAGAAAATGATTTTGGATGTTTTCTTGACTGGCACAGTTTCTCTTTGCAAGATATGGTGGAAAAGCTTTTTGCGGAGTGTTGAATGACAAGAGCCGAAGAAGACGGAGATACGCAGCTCTCCGAAGCTAAATGCCGGTCCCGGGCACTTTTCGTCAGAAGCCGCTCTCACGAGCTCCCTGCGCTCGGAACTATGTTGTGCGCAAAGAAGCTGCTACTTTGCCTCCGGGAGACGGAGAGAGCGGCAGCTTCCCAAATGCAAGCTGCACCAAACACGCACAGTATGGGCACCATTCAGACTTAGAGGAAACAGTACTTTAGCACTCTCCTGGCATTCAATGGTTCTTATATTCGAAAAGTGCAAGTTTTTGGCAAATATCTTTTCCTTCTTGCAAAACTCTTTGCAGACTTCCTAGCAAGCATCGAAACAAGATTTTGGATGTTTTCTTGACTGGCACAGTTTCTCTTTGCAAGATTTGTTGGAAAAGCTTTTTGCGGAGTGTTGAACGAAAAGAGCCGAAGAAGACAGAGATACTCAGCTCTGAGAAGCTAAGTGCTGGTCCCGGGCACTTTTCGTCAGAAGCCGCTCTCACGAGCTCCCTGCGCTCGGCACAATGTTGTGAGCAAAGAAGCCGCTTCTTCGCCTCCGGGAGACAGGGGAGAACGGTAGCTTCCCAGAGGCGAAGATGCAAGCCGTAGCAAACAAGCACAGTGTGGGCAGCATTCAGATTGAGAGAAAACAGTACTTTACCACTCTCCTGCCTTTTCCATTGTTCTTATATTCGAAAAGAACGTGGTTTGGATAACTATCTTTTCCTTCTTGCAAAACTCTTTGCAGACCTCCCTGCAAGCATTGGAACAAGATTTTGGATGTTTTCTTGACTGGCACAGTTTCTCTTTGCAAGATATGGTGGAAAAGCTTTTTTCTGCATGTTGAACGATAAGAGCCGAAGAAGACGGAGATACGCAGCTCTGCGAAGCTAAGTGCTGGTCCCGGGCACTTTTCGTCAGAAGCTGCTCTCCCGAGCTCCCTGCGCTCGGAACTATGTTGTGCGCAAAGAAGCCGCTTCTTCGCCTCCGGGAGACAGGGGAGAACGGTAGCTTCCCAGAGGCGAAGATGCAAGCCGCACCAAACAAGCATAGTGTGGGCAGCATTCAGACTTAGAGAAAACAGTACTTTACCACTCTTCTGCCTTTTCTATTGTTCTTATATTCGAAAAGAAAGGGTTTTGGATAACTATCTTTTCCTTCTTGCAAAACTCTTTGCAGACCTCCCTGCAAGCTTTGGAACAAGATTTTGGATGTTTTCTTGACTGGCACAGTTTCTCTTTGCAAGATAAGGTGGAAAAGCTTTTTTCTGCATGTTGAACGATAAGAGCCGAAGAAGACGGAGATACGCAGCTCTGCGAAGCTAAGTGCTGGTCCCGGGCACTTTTCGTCAGAAGCCGCTCTCACGAGCTCCCTGCGCTCGGAACTATGTTGTGCGCAAAGAAGCTGCTACTTTGCCTCCGGGAGACGGAGAGAGCGGCAGCTTCCCAAATGCAAGCCGCACCAAACACGCACAGTATGGGCACCATTCAGACTTAGAGGAAACAGTACTTTAGCACTCTCCTGGCATTCAATGGTTCTTATATTCGAAAAGAACAAGTTTTTGGCAAATATCTTTTCCTTCTTGCAAAACTCTTTGCAGACCTCCCTGCAAGTTTTAGAAAATGATTTTGGATGTTTTCTTGACTGGCACAGTTTCTCTTTGCAAGATATGGTGGAAAAGCTTTTTTCTGCATGTTGAACGATAAGAGCCGAAGAAGACGGAGATACGCAGCTCTGAGAAGCTAAGTGCCGGTCCCGGGCACTTTTCGTCAGAAGCCGCTCTCACGAGCTCCCTGCGCTCGGCACAATTCTGTGCGCAAAGAAGCCGCTTCTTCGCCTCCGGGAGACGGAGAGAGCCGCAGCTTCCCAAATGCAAGCCGCACCAAACAGGCATAGTGTGGGCACCATTCAGACTTAGAGAAAACAGTACTTTAGCACTCTCCTGGCATTCCATGGTTCTTATATTCGAAAAGAACAAGTTTTGGGCAACTATCTTTTCCTTCTTGCAAAACTCTTTGCAGACTTCCCAGCAAGCATCGAAACAAGATTTTGGATGTTTTCTTGACTGGCACAGTTTCTCTTTGCAAGATTTGTTGGAAAAGCTTTTTGCGGAGTGTTGAACGACAAGAGCCGAAGAAGACAGAGATACTCAGCTCTGAGAAGCTAAGTGCTGGTCCCGGGCATTTTTCGTGACAAGCCGCTCTCACGAGCTCCCTGCCCTCGGCAAAATGTTGTGCGCAAAGAAGCCGCTTCTTCGCCTCCGGGAGACAGGGGAGAACGGTAGCTTCCCAGAGGCGAAGATGCAAGCCGCACCAAACAAGCATAGTGTGGGCAGCATTCAGACTTAGAGAAAACAGTACTTTACCACTCTTCTGCCTTTTCCATTGTTCTTATATTCGAAAAGAAAGGGTTTTGGACAACTATCTTTTCCTTCTTGCAAAACTCTTTGCAGACCTCCCTGCAAGCTTTGGAACAAGATTTTGGATGTTTTCTTGACTGGCACAGTTTCTCTTTGCAAGATTTGTTGGAAAAGCTTTTTTCTGCATGTTGAACGATAAGAGCCGAAGAAGACGGAGATACGCAGCTCTGCGAAGCTAAGTGCTGGTCCCGGGCACTTTTCGTCAGAAGCCGCTCTCACGAGCTCCCTGCGCTCGGAACTATGTTGTGCGCAAAGAAGCTGCTACTTTGCCTCCGGGAGACGGAGAGAGCGGCAGCTTCCCAAATGCAAGCCGCACCAAACACGCACAGTATGGGCACCATTCAGACTTAGAGGAAACAGTACGCTCTCCTGGCATTCAATGGTTCTTATATTCGAAAAGAACAAGTTTTTGGCAAATATCTTTTCCTTCTTGCAAAACTCTTTGCAGACCTCCCTGCAAGTTTTAGAAAATGATTTTGGATGTTTTCTTGACTGGCACAGTTTCTCTTTGCAAGATATGGTGGAAAAGCTTTTTTCTGCATGTTGAACGATAAGAGCCGAAGAAGACCGAGATACGCAGCTCTGAGAAGCTAAGTGCCGGTCCCGGGCACTTTTCGTCAGAAGCCGCTCTCAGGAGCTCCCTGCGCTCGGCACAATGTTGTGCGCAAAGAAGCCGCCTCTTCCCCTCCGGGAGACGGAGAGAGCCGCAGCTTCCCAAATGCAAGCCGCACCAAACAGGCATAGTGTGGGCACCATTCAGACTTAGAGAAAACAGTACTTTAGCACTCTCCTGGCATTCCATGGTTCTTATATTCGAAAAGAACAAGTTTTGGACAACTATCTTTTCCTTCTTGCAAAACTCTTTGCAGACCTCCCTGCAAGCTTTGGAACAAGATTTGAGATGGTTTCTTAACTGGCACAGTTTCTCTTTGCAAGATATGGTGGAAAAGCTTTTTGCGGAGTGTTGAACGACAAGAGCCGAAGAAGACGGAGATACGCAGCTCTCCGAAGTTAAATGCCGGTCCCGGGCACTTTTCGTCAGAAGCCGCTCTCACGAGCTCACTGCGCTCGGAACTATGTTGTGCGCAAAGAAGCTGCTACTTTGCCTCCGGGAGACGGAGAGAGCGGCAGCTTCCCAAATGCAAGCCGCACCAAACACGCACAGTGTGGGCACCATTCAGACTTAGAGGAAACAGTACTTTAGCACTCTCCTGGCATTCAATGGTTCTTATATTCGAAAAGAACAAGTTTTTGGCAAATATCTTCTCCTTCTTGCAAAACTCTTTGCAGACTTCCCTGCAAGCATCGAAACAAGATTTTGGATGTTTTCTTGACTGGCACAGTTTCTCTTTGCAAGATTTGTTGGAAAAGCTTTTTGCGGAGTGTTGAACGACAAGAGCCGAAGAAGACAGAGATACTCAGCTCTGAGAAGCTAAGTGCTGGTCCCGGGCACTTTTCGTCAGAAGCCACTCTCACGAGCTCCCTGCGCTCGGCACAATTCTGTGCGCAAAGAAGCCGCTTCTTCGCCTCCGGGAGACAGGGGAGAACGGTAGCTTCCCAGAGGCGAAGATGCAAGCCGCACCAAACAAGCATAGTGTGGGCAGCATTCAGACTTAGAGAAAACAGTACTTTACCACTCTTCTGCCTTTTCCATTGTTCTTATATTCGAAAAGAAAGGGTTTTGGACAACTATCTTTTCCTTCTTGCAAAACTCTTTGCAGACCTCCCTGCAAGCATTGGAACAAGATTTTGGATGTTTTCTTGACTGGCACAGTTTCTCTTTGCAAGATATGGTGGAAAAGCTTTTTTCTGCATGTTGAACGATAAGAGCCGAAGAAGACCGAGATACGCAGCTCTCCGTAGCTAAGTGCCGGTCTCGGGCACTTTTCGTCAGAAGCCGCTCTCAGGAGCTCCCTGCGCTCGGCACAATGTTGTGCGCAAAGAAGCCGCTTCTTCGCCTCCGGGAGACAGGGGAGAACGGCAGCTTCCCAGAGGCGAAGATGAAAGCCGCACCAAACAGGCACAGTATGGGCAGCATTCAGATTAGAGAAAAGGGTACTTTACCAGTCTCCTGCCTTTTCCATTGTTCTTATATTCGAAAAGAACGTGGTTTGGATAACTATCTTTTCTTTCTTGCAAAACTCTTTGCAGTTCTCTGTGCAAGTTTAGAAAATGATTTTGGATGTTTTCTTGACTGGCACAGTTTCTCTTTGCAAGATATGGTGGAAAAGCTTTTTGCGGAGTGTTGAACGACAAGAGCCGAAGAAGACGGAGATACGCAGCTCTCCGAAGCTATGTGCCGGTCCCGGGCACTTTTCGTCAGAAGCCGCTCTCACGAGCTCCCTGCGCTCGGAACTATGTTGTGCGCAAAGAAGCTGCTACTTTGCCTCCGGGAGACGGAGAGAGCGGCAGCTTCCCAAATGCAAGCCGTACCAAACACGCACAGTATGGGCACCATTCAGACTTAGAGGAAACAGTACTTTAGCACTCTCCTGGCATTCAATGGTTCTTATATTCGAAAAGAACAAGTTTTCGGCAAATATCTTTTCCTTCTTGCAAAACTCTTTGCAGACTTCCCTGCAAGCATCGAAACAAGATTTTGGATGTTTTCTTGACTGGCACAGTTTCTCTTTGCAAGATATGGTGGAAAAGCTTTTTGCGGAGTGTTGAACGACAAGAGCCGAAGAAGACAGAGATACTCAGCTCTGAGAAGCTAAGTGCTGGTCCCGGGCACTTTTCGTCAGAAGCCGCTCTCACGAGCTCCCTGCCCTCGGCAAAATGTTGTGCGCAAAGAAGCCGCTTCTTCGCCTCCGGGAGACAGGGGAGAACGGTAGCCTCCCAGAGGCGAAGATGCAAGCCGCACCAAACAGGCATAGTGTGGGCACCATTCAGACTTAGAGAAAACAGTACTTTAGCACTCTCCTGCCTTTTCCATTGTTCTTATATTCGAAAAGAACGTGGTTTGGATAACTATCTTTTCCTTCTTGCAAAACTCTTTGCAGACCTCCCTGCAAGCATTGGAACAAGATTTTGGATGTTTTCTTGACTGGCACAGTTTCTCTTTGCAAGATATGATGGAAAAGCTTTTTGCGGAGTGTTGAACGATAAGAGCCGAAGAAGACGGAGATACGCAGCTCTGCGAAGCTAAGTGCTGGTCCCGGGCACTTTTCGTCAGAAGCCGCTCTCACGAGCTCCCTGCGCTCGGCACAATTCTGTGCGCAAAGAAGCCGCTTCTTCGCCTCCGGGAGACGGAGAGAGCCGCAGCTTCCCAAATGCAAGCCGCACCAAACAGGCATAGTGTGGGCACCATTCAGACTTAGAGAAAACAGTACTTTAGCACTCTCCTGGCATTCCATGGTTCTTATATTCGAAAAGAACAAGTTTTGGACAACTATCTTTTCCTTCTTGCAAAACTCTTTGCAGACTTCCCAGCAAGCATCGAAACAAGATTTTGGATGTTTTCTTGACTGGCACAGTTTCTCTTTGCAAGATTTGTTGGAAAAGCTTTTTGGGGAGTGTTGAACGACAAGAGCTGAAGAAGACAGAGATACTCAGCTCTGAGAAGCTAAGTGCTGGTCCCGGGCATTTTTCGTGACAAGCCGCTCTCACGAGCTCCCTGCCCTCGGCAAAATGTTGTGCGCAAAGAAGCCGCTTCTTCGCCTCCGGGAGACAGGGGAGAACGGTAGCTTCCCAGAGGCGAAGATGCAAGCCGCACCAAACAAGCATAGTGTGGGCAGCATTCAGACTTAGAGAAAACAGTACTTTACCACTCTTCTGCCTTTTCCATTGTTCTTATATTCGAAAAGAAAGGGTTTTGGACAACTATCTTTTCCTTCTTGCAAAACTCTTTGCAGACCTCCCTGCAAGCTTTGGAACAAGATTTTGGATGTTTTCTTGACTGGCACAGTTTCTCTTTGCAAGATTTGTTGGAAAAGCTTTTTTCTGCATGTTGAACGATAAGAGCCGAAGAAGACGGAGATACGCAGCTCTGCGAAGCTAAGTGCTGGTCCCGGGCACTTTTCGTCAGAAGCCGCTCTCACGAGCTCCCTGCGCTCGGAACTATGTTGTGCGCAAAGAAGCTGCTACTTTGCCTCCGGGAGACGGAGAGAGCGGCAGCTTCCCAAATGCAAGCCGCACCAAACACGCACAGTATGGGCACCATTCAGACTTAGAGGAAACAGTACGCTCTCCTGGCATTCAATGGTTCTTATATTCGAAAAGAACAAGTTTTTGGCAAATATCTTTTCCTTCTTGCAAAACTCTTTGCAGACCTCCCTGCAAGTTTTAGAAAATGATTTTGGATGTTTTCTTGACTGGCACAGTTTCTCTTTGCAAGATATGGTGGAAAAGCTTTTTTCTGCATGTTGAACGATAAGAGCCGAAGAAGACCGAGATACGCAGCTCTGAGAAGCTAAGTGCCGGTCCCGGGCACTTTTCGTCAGAAGCCGCTCTCAGGAGCTCCCTGCGCTCGGCACAATGTTGTGCGCAAAGAAGCCGCCTCTTCCCCTCCGGGAGACGGAGAGAGCCGCAGCTTCCCAAATGCAAGCCGCACCAAACAGGCATAGTGTGGGCACCATTCAGACTTAGAGAAAACAGTACTTTAGCACTCTCCTGGCATTCCATGGTTCTTATATTCGAAAAGAACAAGTTTTGGACAACTATCTTTTCCTTCTTGCAAAACTCTTTGCAGACCTCCCTGCAAGCTTTGGAACAAGATTTGAGATGGTTTCTTAACTGGCACAGTTTCTCTTTGCAAGATATGGTGGAAAAGCTTTTTGCGGAGTGTTGAACGACAAGAGCCGAAGAAGACGGAGATACGCAGCTCTCCGAAGTTAAATGCCGGTCCCGGGCACTTTTCGTCAGAAGCCGCTCTCACGAGCTCACTGCGCTCGGAACTATGTTGTGCGCAAAGAAGCTGCTACTTTGCCTCCGGGAGACGGAGAGAGCGGCAGCTTCCCAAATGCAAGCCGCACCAAACACGCACAGTGTGGGCACCATTCAGACTTAGAGGAAACAGTACTTTAGCACTCTCCTGGCATTCAATGGTTCTTATATTCGAAAAGAACAAGTTTTTGGCAAATATCTTCTCCTTCTTGCAAAACTCTTTGCAGACTTCCCTGCAAGCATCGAAACAAGATTTTGGATGTTTTCTTGACTGGCACAGTTTCTCTTTGCAAGATTTGTTGGAAAAGCTTTTTGCGGAGTGTTGAACGACAAGAGCCGAAGAAGACAGAGATACTCAGCTCTGAGAAGCTAAGTGCTGGTCCCGGGCACTTTTCGTCAGAAGCCACTCTCACGAGCTCCCTGCGCTCGGCACAATTCTGTGCGCAAAGAAGCCGCTTCTTCGCCTCCGGGAGACAGGGGAGAACGGTAGCTTCCCAGAGGCGAAGATGCAAGCCGCACCAAACAAGCATAGTGTGGGCAGCATTCAGACTTAGAGAAAACAGTACTTTACCACTCTTCTGCCTTTTCCATTGTTCTTATATTCGAAAAGAAAGGGTTTTGGACAACTATCTTTTCCTTCTTGCAAAACTCTTTGCAGACCTCCCTGCAAGCATTGGAACAAGATTTTGGATGTTTTCTTGACTGGCACAGTTTCTCTTTGCAAGATATGGTGGAAAAGCTTTTTTCTGCATGTTGAACGATAAGAGCCGAAGAAGACCGAGATACGCAGCTCTCCGTAGCTAAGTGCCGGTCTCGGGCACTTTTCGTCAGAAGCCGCTCTCAGGAGCTCCCTGCGCTCGGCACAATGTTGTGCGCAAAGAAGCCGCTTCTTCGCCTCCGGGAGACAGGGGAGAACGGCAGCTTCCCAGAGGCGAAGATGAAAGCCGCACCAAACAGGCACAGTATGGGCAGCATTCAGATTAGAGAAAAGGGTACTTTACCAGTCTCCTGCCTTTTCCATTGTTCTTATATTCGAAAAGAACGTGGTTTGGATAACTATCTTTTCTTTCTTGCAAAACTCTTTGCAGTTCTCTGTGCAAGTTTAGAAAATGATTTTGGATGTTTTCTTGACTGGCACAGTTTCTCTTTGCAAGATATGGTGGAAAAGCTTTTTGCGGAGTGTTGAACGACAAGAGCCGAAGAAGACGGAGATACGCAGCTCTCCGAAGCTATGTGCCGGTCCCGGGCACTTTTCGTCAGAAGCCGCTCTCACGAGCTCCCTGCGCTCGGAACTATGTTGTGCGCAAAGAAGCTGCTACTTTGCCTCCGGGAGACGGAGAGAGCGGCAGCTTCCCAAATGCAAGCCGTACCAAACACGCACAGTATGGGCACCATTCAGACTTAGAGGAAACAGTACTTTAGCACTCTCCTGGCATTCAATGGTTCTTATATTCGAAAAGAACAAGTTTTTGGCAAATATCTTTTCCTTCTTGCAAAACTCTTTGCAGACTTCCCTGCAAGCATCGAAACAAGATTTTGGATGTTTTCTTGACTGGCACAGTTTCTCTTTGCAAGATATGGTGGAAAAGCTTTTTGCGGAGTGTTGAACGACAAGAGCCGAAGAAGACAGAGATACTCAGCTCTGAGAAGCTAAGTGCTGGTCCCGGGCATTTTTCGTGACAAGCCGCTCTCACGAGCTCCCTGCCCTCGGCAAAATGTTGTGCGCAAAGAAGCCGCTTCTTCGCCTCCGGGAGACAGGGGAGAACGGTAGCTTCCCAGAGGCGAAGATGCAAGCCGCACCAAACAAGCATAGTGTGGGCAGCATTCAGACTTAGAGAAAACAGTACTTTACCACTCTTCTGCCTTTTCCATTGTTCTTATATTCGAAAAGAAAGGGTTTTGGACAACTATCTTTTCCTTCTTGCAAAACTCTTTGCAGACCTCCCTGCAAGCTTTGGAACAAGATTTTGGATGTTTTCTTGACTGGCACAGTTTCTCTTTGCAAGATTTGTTGGAAAAGCTTTTTTCTGCATGTTGAACGATAAGAGCCGAAGAAGACGGAGATACGCAGCTCTGCGAAGCTAAGTGCTGGTCCCGGGCACTTTTCGTCAGAAGCCGCTCTCACGAGCTCCCTGCGCTCGGAACTATGTTGTGCGCAAAGAAGCTGCTACTTTGCCTCCGGGAGACGGAGAGAGACGCAGCTTCCCAAATGGAAGCCGCAGCAAACAGGCACAGTGTGGGCAGCATTCAGATTGAGAGAAAACAGTACTTTACCAGTCTCCTGCCTTTTCCATTGTTCTTATATTCGAAAAGAACGATTTTTGGGCAACTATCTTTTCCTTCTTGCAAAACTCCTTGAGGACATACAGGCAACTTCTAGAACATGATCAGTGATGGTTTTTTTACTGGTACTGTTTCCCCTTGCAAGACACGGTGGAAAAGCTTTTTGCTGCATGTTGAACGACCAGAACTGAAGAAGACAGCGATACGCAGCTCTCCGAAGCTAAGTGCCCGTCCCGGGCATCTTTCGCCACAAACCTCTCTCAGGAACTCCCTGCCTTCGGCACAATGCTCTGTGCGCAAAGAACCCGCTTCTTCGCCTCCGGGAGACCAAGAGAGCGGCAGCTTCCCAAAGGCGAAGATGCAAGCTGCCCAATACCAGCATAATCTGAGCACCTTTCAAACATATAGAAAAGAGTACTTTACCACTCTTCTGCCTTTTCCATTCACAATATATTCGACTAAAAGGACTTTTCAACAACGTTCTTTTACTTCTTTTCAACAATTCGAATACCTTTATGCATCTTTCAGAACGAGATTTTGGATGTTTTATTTACTGGCAGAGTTCCTCGTTGCAAGATATGGTGGACACGCAGAAGACGCAGATACGGAGCTCTCCGAAGATAAGTGCCTGTCCCTGTCGTTTTTCTTCAGAAGCCGCTCTCCAGCGCTCACAGCGACCAGCAGAATGCTCTTTGTGCGAAGGACCCTGTTCTTCGCCTCCGGGAGACTCGGCGAGCGGCAGCTTCGAAAGCGAAAAACAAATATTAACAACACCGGCATTGTGTCCCGGGCGTCTTTCGGCACAAGTTCCGCACCGGAGCGTACCGCCACCGGCACAGTGCTCTGTGCGCGATGAACTCGCTTTTTCGCCTCCCGGGTAGTGAAGGAAGAAGCATATGCTTGAGATGCGATTGCCTCAATTGTGTACAGGTTTGGGCGCTCCTCTCGATTAATTGTGCCATTCCTGACAGCAGGCGTCGCTGTTGGTCAAGCTTTGAGTATGCTTAATAAGTTCGGCTGCTGGGTAGTCAACTCAAGATAAGATCAGCGATTTTAAATCAGGTTCTCACTGGTGTAGATACCATTTGTCATTGCACACTGCAAAATAAAGCTGCTCTAGTTTTCTTGTTAGCACATGGGCACGAGTGTGAGGATTTTGAAGGAATGTGTTTTTTGGACTTCTCTAACCATTCTGCAGTCATTCACTGGAAACTCAAACAAGGACAAGATAACATGAAGAAATTGATTGGGAATGAGAGGGTTACGCATGAATGGTTTGAGAGATGGGAAACAACTCGATGGTTGAAAGATCTTGTAAAGGGAACATTTTTCTTCCTAGTAGTCATTATTATATTGCTTCTTGTTATTCCATGCATCATGAAACTGGTGAGTGTCTTGGAAGAAAATACAGTAGAAATGGTCTGGCTGGTGCAAGAAGAAAAAGCAGGAAATTGTAGCAATGTATCTGAACCTCTTAGACTACAGGGTGCACCAGCCATCCAGCTGGAATATGTTCTTATCAGAATTTTCTCAGAGCCCTCTGGAATTCATCAAGGTTACTAAGACATTAGCCGTGCTAAAATAAGAAAGAGAAGCTGAGAAACCAAATTCCAAGACTACAAGAACTCGATAACGGGGGGCAGCAAAGCGCCTGGACTGCAACCAAACGTATCTTCTGAGAGGTGCACACAGAATGCGTGGACATAACAAAGGCACCGAGATAAAAATGCGGGCCTAGCGTGTGCAGAAATTTAGAATGTGTAAGTGCATCATGTCAACAGTCAACGGCTTCTGCTTAATCCTCTTGCTCCGTTGTCCTGGAGTCTGGAATGTCCCACAAGGAAAGCCCTACTAAAAGGGCTCTGATTTTAATGATAGTTGCTGTCTAGACGATGAATAATGGGACTAGTTCTTTCAAATCTTTCCCTTGCTGACATTTGTAAGTTTCATCTTTTCCTGATTGTACTGGTGGCTATACATTAGTTACGACTAGAAAGGAATGAGTTTTAGGGATATGTTGCAAGGAAATTGGTAGCTCTGCTTCCATTTCCATTGTCTAAGAAGAATTCTGGTTAGTTTTGGACTTTTCATAGACCTCTGACTAGATTGCATTTGTCTTTGATTGAGCCCGTAAATTTTAGGCTACTAGGCTTGACCAATGAATAGAAAGGGGAAAGTCACACAGCTTAGGTGGTTCCCTTGTCAACAACTTCTCAGTAGTAGGGCGATTTCTGTCCTCAAGTTTGTTACTTCAGCTAGCAGATTATGCTCACTCCAAAAGAAGGTAAGAAGTTTGCTACCGTAAATGGTCTGAGAATTCTTCCTGCTTCTTTGGTGACTCTTTTGTATGACTGGGTTCTGTATTATTGGAGTTTGTTATAAAAAGTTGGATTAAATTGCGTGCATCCGCTCTTGGGGGAAACAGAGTATTTAGCCAATAACATCTAGGCTTTTATTGACCTGAGATTGTCTGAACGGACCGGACGCTTTAAACACAGTAATTCCTGCTAGTTCCAATTCCATTTTTAGACTCGACAAACTGAATGGTAAACCTGCACCAGTAGGGAGGGACATTGGACTTTCTCCTTTTTAGAGAGCAACTAATGAAAAAGTTTCACCAGAATCATAGCAGGCTGTAAGATAAGAAAAGCATCCTGAAAAGAGGCCAATCCTATCCTCTTAGTATTGCTAGTTGTGATTGGACATGAATGAAATATGTCAACTCTGTGTTCCTGGGTAACATCAGTAACAGCTACTTCAGCTGCTGTAGTTGTCTCCTAAAGCTAAGAACAGAATCCAAAGAATTCCATGGTCACAATTCACCCTGGGATGGTGACAGGTGAAAAAGGAGTGGAAGGCGCACGGGTAAATTAACTTGAATGGCCTATCTAAATCAGCAGCCACTGATTTCCTGAAAACTTCAACAGGTCAGTTGACCTGTTGGGATTCTTTTAATCTTTGGTCATGTTTTTCTTGGGATTCTTGTAACCTTTCCCCATTTGTTCAGCCTTTGCCCTCAAACCTTTGCTGACATTTCAAGTATCTCGACAAGCTGGAAATGTGTTGTCTTTCTTTATCATGTCCTTATTCCCTTCAAAGGGTTGTTTGCCTCAAGTCTTATTTTTGCTGGTTTTCTGCTAGTCCATTGTCAGAGGGCAGCAGGTGCTTTGTAAGAGCAAGTACACAATCCTATAGCTTGCTTTTCTTTTGATTTGGCCTGTCTAGAAAACTGAATGACTGGACATTTCCGACAGGATTTTCTCTCCCTATTATGTTTCACCGGAAGGGCAGATGCAAATCATCTACCTAAACTCTTGGCACGGAAGAAAGTAGTGGTTTGCTGCTGCATATAGGTAGAAGCTTACAAAAGGAAGGCCTTGGGCTGAGGCCCGTTACTTTGGCTAAGTAGAAAAGGACTATGGGAAGGTGAGGCCGCTGAATCAGAGGTAGATCAACAAGTTCTAGAATCGTCACGTGTTCACAGCGTGGTGTATGATGGTTGGTTGAATGAATTTTGTTATGGCTTAAAGCTATGGAACTGATAAAGGCCTGAGTGCTTCAAAAGCCTGGTTTTTGCAAAAAAGCAGCTCTCCTCTGCACCTGCCTGGGGACTCTGCATCACTAGGGACCCTCACTCCCAGTTTGCCAAGGAGATGATCAGTAGGAATGTTGCAGAGCTGCTGTGTCCATATGAACGGAACGGCAAAGAGTGAAGCGGTGGGTAGTTTGGGGCTTTAATACAGTGCTGCTGCATTGGTGCCAGTTTAGTCGGTTTTCCATCAGCGGCCTTTCTGTCTAGAAGTACACTGCCCAGAGTCTTTCTAGCATGTGATGCCATTTCCTTCCTGTTGTTTTAATACCTTCCTTCAGTTGAAAGGATGATACAATCTTTACATTTTGAAGATCCCTGTTAGGAAACACTATGCCAGAGGAGTCATTGCTCCCTTTTCTTCTGCCTCCTTTGTAATTTTCAGAGACTCATTTCAAATTTCTGCTAATGTCAAGAAGAATACTGAGACTACTCAGCAGGGTTGAGGCTCTCAGCTGCTTTCCTCTTTCATACTGCTTCATACTGTATGTGACTTAATGGCCTGGTTTTGTCATCCGCATTTTGCTGTGATCTGTGAACACAAAAAGAAGTCTTTGTTTTTTGCAAGAACTACCCCTAGGAGGATTTGTGTTCATTTTGATTTCTACGGTGTTAGCCCTGTTGCAGAAAAAAAGGAGATTGTACTCTCTTCTTGTGCTCTCATTCCCTCCTCTCTGCTTTGCATGTCCTAGTTAATCTACCGCCGTGACTCACTTGGCATCATCTCATAGTGCAAATTCTGCACAGTTTCATGGACTTACAAATGCCAGGTGCCAAGGAGCTAATATAACCATTCAAAGATTAAGGAATTGTAGGGCTGGGCAAGTTCAGCTGCTGAAACTGTAAGTGGTTAAGTCATGCCATATTAAAGAGACAGAGCAAATCAGTTCATCTAGGACTTTGAACTGGACACCTCTGAGAATAACAGCTTGACAGCAATGATACAGCCATCTTCCTAGCTGTATTCCAGAAAGAGAAAAGGGACACCTTCAATGGTTAAGATGTTTGGCATGAGAAAACAGCAAGAAATGTAGCCCAAAATACTTGAGCCAGAGAAAGTGCGTTTTTCTCGTGAGAATTTTGCAGTTGTTCTTTCTTGTCTGTGCCTTTACTTTTCACCGAAGACAGGGGGGCATTTAATTATTATTGTTCTTTTGTTTTCTTTTCTTGGCCTCCCTCTTTCCACCTGCCATTAACAATTTTGCCTTTCTTGACTGGCTTGTCTTTCTTTACTTCTAGAAGGTTACATGAGGTCCTCCAACCTTGTCATAAACATTCGCAGACAGTGGAAAGGAGTAGAAGGTACATCTAAATGGACAAAACAAACCCACAAAAATAGAGTTTTTTTACAGTCTTCCGTGAGAACAAGATATCTTTGAACTGAGTAATGCTTTAACTTTTAGTCCACTCATTACTATTATTACAAGTGTTTGGCCTTTAGTACATAGCCTTTGAAATCATCCAGCCCAATATTTTTGGCTATTTTTTTTTTTTTTTTTATTTCTCTCGGGGACTTTGTTTCTTAAGGAATAGTCCAGAGCGAGAGCGTCCACGGTAGAGTTATGCTGCCATAATAAAAGCGTCGTAAATTCTGGTACAGTTTGTGCTGGTAATAGGTCTAGGAAAGAAAGGTTTTACATCTTTTTTGACTTTCAAATGTAACCATTATTTGAAACAGTTAAGAGTCAGGTTTTCCCCCCCTCCAAAATACTTCTCTCTGGAATGTTACTCAGGGATTACACATAAAAGCTCACCCTGTAAAATATGTTGCGGATAATCTGCAGTAAGCGCAGTTTAGCAGCTAGAGATGATTATGTGGGTTAAATGACATTCCTTCCTTCTGCGGTGATGGAAACTGTCTACGCAGACATACTCAACAAAAGTTACCATGGCTTAGCTCCTCTCCTAAACTTCATGTGCATTTTAAAACTTTCCAAGAAGGTGAATTCAAGCTCCTTCATTGCTCTGTGCTGGAGTCCCAAGAAAATATCAGTGTGCTTTTTGTCATTTACAGCTGTCATTGCTTAGCTCTTGAACATGAGACTCTCTCATGACTGATGAAAGTTGTCTAGTTAAGAGTGGGTCAAAGACATGCTCCTGCTCTAGAAGGAGATGAGAAGGTTTCTGCAGTCTTTGTCATCTCTACTGCTTGTGATTTCTAGACAAAACCAGTGGGAAGTTTTCTGAAGGCAGTCCAGAAGCTGGCAATATGGACAGCTTACAACCAAACACTTGCTGCACTGCTACCACGGTGATACCAGGAAGGACTTAAAAAATTTAAACGGGCAAACAAAGCAGTTGGAAGGAAAAGAACATTAACCATTATTCCATGCTTCTAATATATCCTCCTTTAAGTCATCATTTTCATGCAGTTTAACGGCTTGCGTTGGTGTCCCTCAAAAGGAAATCTGAGACAGAGTAAGCTTTTTAATGCAGTAGATGTGACACATGCAGGCCAAGTTGCCTTTGTTGACATCACATGCCAGTTATGCTTGAGCTACCCTTTGCTTAAGGTACTTCGCTTACACGAAGAATTTTACTCATCATTGAGCAAATTTTGCTGTCATGATTGAGTAAATTTTATTCATGATAGAGTGAATGTTACTGTCACTCAGAATTTTACTGTCATGATTGGCATTGAAACTTTTCAAGGAAAGCTCTGGATAGCAATGTTTGTGAAAAAACAGTATTTTATCTCCTGTATTTGTGTGAAGCAGGTAAGCCTTTTGCTGTCACCAGTGTTGCTTAACCTTTCATGTCATATCCCTCTTCATATCCATATTCTGCTGAAGGCTTAGTAATCTACTTTAACATTGGCACGTGGAATAAGACTCCTTTTCCTTTTTGAAAGCTAATGTCATTTGACCTACTGACAGTAAATAATTCATTAATTGTAAGTCCCCAGCTAGCATCTTTTACGCATATTCTAACCTTCTAAAGAAGTAACAAAAACACTCTCCAATACTTGACTTTCTTAAGCACACAAAATGCTTCCCTCCTTTGCAGTTGGCATTGTAAAATGAACCACATCTCTGCAGTATTTTAACGTGCACCATATTTAACCAAGTAATTCAAAAGAAATAAAAAGCAGCCCCTTCGATTTGGAAATATTTTCGAATTGTTTTTGAATATACAAAACATACCCTTACCGTACGCATTGCATGCAGATTTAATCGTTGTGAAAGCAAACCCTATGTTTCTGTTGGGATAGCACGGTTTTCCAGTTTCCACAATTGTTCTTGGCACAGTTTTCTACTTATGTGACTGTTAGGACACTCGCAGGTACTTCTAAGGTACTGTAGTAAGCGGAAAAGGAGGAGAGGCTGTGCCTTATTTCTGGCTTCCTTTGGTTTTCTTTTTGGTTTTCTTCCTCTTGCTCTTTTTCATGTCACCTTTCTAGATACCGTGATTTAGATTTGCAGTTTACTAAGCTGTGTTTTCTGTCTGGAATTCTTTGAAATTCCGAGAGGAACCCACCCGGTAAATATGCATCTTTTTATGATTTGCTAGCTACATAGAAAATCTTCCTGCTGCTCTAAAATGCTTTTATTTGATATGCATTTTTATCACCATTCCAATGAAAAGAAAAGTTCCTCTATTCACTGCTTTTGTACTGGATTCAGTTCAATGTGCGCTAACGGTGCAAAGAAGTCCTGCTGGAAGAAAGGATCTGCATACCAATTGACCAAGACACGTGCTACAAGGGTCTTGGAAAGGTTCAAAGTTTCTCTACCTTTCTGGCAGTCTGTCTTCACAGCAGGACTTGATGAGGGATTTTGCTGGCGTTTCTTTGACAGAAAGCAATAACAAAGCAAGCAAAATGGAGCAGCAAAAGAAGATAGCAGCAAAAGGTACATTATCCCCTCTGTTATTTATCATTGTCGAAAGAGATTTTTTCTCGCCATGTTACATCAAATACCTTAGTAGAGCTAAAGACTAGAAAAACGCCGCTCTGTTCTGGTTCATTAAAAGCAAAGCCATCTGTGGACAGAAGTGCCCAGCGTGATGCTGGGAACTCCTAGCTGGTTTCAGTAAGCCGTCCGGAGAACGGCATTTTCGGTGGGCTTTACTAGCGTGTCTGTAAGGAGGGGAGTTTATGTGCAGCTTTGAGCCCTGAGAGTGCCATAGGCAAAGAGACCCATCGTGTAGCTCTCTGACCAGCCACAGCACACTGAGGCATGATGGATTACTCCCAGAGTTCACGTGGTAGCAAGGTTTTCTGCCCCCGTGAAGGACGACACATCCATTTTCTTGAATAGAGCCATTCTGTATGTTACAATGGTAACTTGAATTCATCAAGTTTATGCTATTTGTACAATGGCAGTGAGTTTGGATTCTTAAGCTTCTCGTGTTTGACCTGTTTCCTGTTTCAGTAAATAGCAAAACTTCCAAGGACTGCAGTGACAAGAAGATGAAGCTGCTAGTGTATTTCAAACGTTTGCCTAATAAAATCGTGATTTTTGCACATATTAGCAATGGAAAATTACGGTACCGAAACACCAGCTCTGCTCAGGGCAATTCTGAAATTGACTTGAGCTCTTTTCCCTGTTTCTTAGCAGGTGAACTGAGATACTTCTAGCTTCCAAGGCAAGGCGTTTGACAGCAGCTTCAAAAAGGCCCAGGCTGTTGGATGAAAAGGTGAAAAAACTGAGGGAAATGGGGGGAAATTTCACTTCTGGTTTATGTCATAGATTCAGCCAGATGATCAACAAGCATTAGTTTGATGAGGTACCAGCGTAGTCTTTCACTCTTGCAGATCCCCAAAAGCTTAACCATCCAGCAGCTTCTTCCTTGCAACAAGTGCCACAGCCAAAAGCCAGGCCTGGCCGTCACCTTCTCCTCGCAGCCTACAAACTCTGCCAAACGTACCGGTGCTTCTCACTTTCCTTCTCAGCTACATGGACAAGCACATCCTCTCCATCTCTCCGAGTCCTTAGTGAAACCAAACAGAGGTTCACCTTCAAACAGCTCAGTGTGCCAGGACAGAAAGATTTCACTGGCCTGTCCCCTTGCTTTTTTCTTGCAGCTTTTTATTTTCAGAGCACACACCAAGGCATTGCACGTTGCTTCTCAGCTGAGTGCATTGCCATATTGCTGGAGTCCCACACGTCCATCTCCTTCTCGCACTAACTGCTTCTGTTGAAACATGCTGATGTGAT
Source organism: Agelaius tricolor (assembly GCF_023055355.1). Classification (NCBI taxonomy): domain Eukaryota; kingdom Metazoa; phylum Chordata; class Aves; order Passeriformes; family Icteridae; genus Agelaius; species Agelaius tricolor. Next base: position 1,136,080 of record NW_027269288.1, read on the forward strand.
GTGCTTTCCTGCTCAGCTATTCACACAGTCACATTCTATGTCCTGCTTGCAGTCTGAATCTAAAAGACGTTTCTGACTATGTCTCACAGACACAGATGGACCAGGATGAAAAGGTTGCTTGGACCTTGCCACTTACGTTCAAAAACATCCATTCACTCCACAATCAAGAGACACCTTTCTTTGCTTTACATCCTGCAAACTTCACTCACACACACACACACACTCGCACACACACACACGAGAGCTACGCACTTTCTTTCTTTCTTTCTTAGCTGCACACACTCACCTATTTCCCAGCTTGACCTCTCTACCACTTCTCCTTCGGCCTTGCTGCGCATGGACATTTCCTGTTAAGATACCCATTGTGTTGCCTATCCCTCCCCCACATTGCCTTGCCTTTCCTACCCAATCTTGCATTTCCTTGTCATTGCTGACAATTCCTTTCTTTTCCCTTGCCTTCCTGACCCATGCATGTCCTTCCCTTGCCAACCCAGTGCCTTGTATTGACTTGCTCACCTATCCTTCTTTTCCTTCCCATTTGTCCAGCTCCAATCTTTCATTTCCTTCTCCTTCTAGGACTCTTATTGCCTTGTCTCCCTCTCTTTTGTGTTGCCTGGCAAAGCCACCACTTGTCTGGCCTTGTCCTTGAACCCCTTCCTTGTCTTGCATTACCTTGCGCACCAGTCCCCCACCTGGAATTCACCACCTCTCTTCTTGTGGAATCTCTTCAACATGCATTGCCCTGCCTGCTTCTCCTAGGATTCTCCAGGCTTCCACTGGCTTTTTTTTCTCAAGGCCCCAGCGTTTCAGGAGCTTGTGAGAGGAAGCCTGGAGGAGGCCCCGTGCAAGCACACCTATCTGTCCTGACAGCTTTCTTCTGACATCTATCCTTCCATGTCTTGAATTTTGGACACAAAGTTCATCTTTCACCCTTGGGCTTCAGGGGCAGAATGACAGTTCTTTTGCATACAAAGGAAAGCAGGCAACCCAAGTGTCTTAGGTGCAGATTAGACATGACCCATGCAAGATCAAGGCTGGACAGAGCGGTCGGTCCGGGCCGCTTTTGTGTACCAGCAATCTTTGAATGGACCTGCTACTTGCCTTGCTTTGGGCAACCAACCAGTTTCCTTGCCATGCCCTGCTCATTCTCCATTGCTTTGCATTCCCTTGCATACCCATGCCTCACATTTGACCTGCCTGCAGTTTTCCTACAGGGCTTGGCCTTGCCTAGCCCTTCCGGTTACCATTACCTCCTATGCCCAGCCTTGCCTCTAACTTCTGGCACTTGTCTCACCTACCACTCCATTTGCTTTCCCCTCATGGCTTCAGTCTTGCCAACCTGTCCCTTGACTTGCCTACAATTGCCTGCACTTGCTTTGCATTGCCTTACCTGCATGGAAGGCAAGGCAAAGAGTGGTAGACAAGGCAAAGCAAAGCCAGGAAGTTATTGGAAGGGCTAGGCAAGGCAGACATAGGCAAGCAAGCAAAGCTAGGGTAGGGTAGGCTAGGAAAACTAGGCATGGTACTGGAGGCAAGGCAAAGCCAAGTGACTTGGAGTGCCTTTCCTTGCTTGGGAAGTAAAAGATACGGTGGCAATGTTGGTAGGGCTGATGATAAGGTATCGTGGGAAGGTATAGTACAGCAAGACATTTCTGTCCTGGTCCTTTCTGTGTAGGAGCCATTGTTGGACAGAGTCAGTACCGGACGTGGTATGCAACTTTTGCTCAGTAAGTTCCTGAAGGAGAACAGCAATGCTTTCTCATGGGAAGGAAAGAACTTAGCCCCAGTGTTGGAGGTGCAGATAAGAAGCTGTGTCGTGCAGCTTAAGGGCGGCAGCAACTTTCTATCCTGGCATATTTGGTGTGGAAGCACTGACTCAATTTGTACAATCATGGAGTCGGTATCCATCTTTGGAAGGCAGTCTCCTTCCTGCAAGAATCCATTTGGCATGTGTTTTCCACTTTCTCAAGGCAGCCTTCTTGAAATTCTGCCAGCACACTTCTTTTGGACAAGGTAAAGAGCTGCGCTGGGTCTTGGTGTGCAGCCTAGCTAGTGCCCCGCACAGGTAATGCCCAATAACAGTGTCTGACACCTTTGTAGAGGATCAGGCCCTGGATGCTTTGGATTTTGGAGGAGGGGATGCCATTTCTTTTGAGATGGGCTTCTAGTTCCTCCTCCCTTTGGCAAAGTTTGGGTGGCCACTTTGGGTGGTCTCAGTGAATTGAAAGGCTTTTCCCAATAGGCAGTTCTCTGGGTTAGAATTGTTGAACTGTCAGTGGGAATGCAGAGGCCAGGCCAGGCCTCTGCAGGACAGGTTTTTGTCCCTTGTAGCTTTAGGGACTGTGTGAGCAGTCCCTGGTGCCATCCCATTTGGATCCTGACTCTGAGAGATTGAAGGCTTACGGTGGTACCTAGAGCTGAGAAGGAAAGTGGCGACAGCAGGGTGTGCGTTTATAGTTTGATGGGTGCAATTGAAATTGTAGGCAGCAAAGAGCTTTCTCCACCAACAGTTTTGCGAGCTCTGTTGCGAGCTCGGCCGACATTTTCAAGTTTGTTGCCAGACTCTGTGAGAGAGAAAAAGTTTGTTAGGGCAGAAGATCTGGTGTCGGCCTTTGAGTGTGGGGCAAAGAGGAGTATCCACTTGGAAGGGGAAGATCGGTGAAATCTTTTTGTCCTGACACAGTTGATTGGAGAGCAGGGACGTTTCTGACTTGGCTGGGTCCTGGGGGTGGTTGTGAGCTGGGCTCGGTGCGTGTCCTGGTTTTGTGAGTTGACAATGCTGTGGTGTGGTTATTTAGAAGAGCGCTGACAGTGCCCAGGAAAAAGACAAGCACTTTTCTAGCCCAGCCCCGTTCGTGTGGCAGCAGTGTAGGGACAAGAGCTCCGCTGTGGATCCTGGCTCTCAGGTACTGACAGAATGGGATCCTGCATGTAGCCCAGAAGGAAGAAGAATCATTTCATTGTTGGCTGCACAGTTTAGAAGCTTCAAAATAAAAGGCAATTGCAGCATGGCCTCTTCATTTTAGAAAGTTTTCTGGGCCATCAGCTGCTCAACATGTAACTTGCACCCACTGAACTGCATTCAGCTTCCTGGAGATATGCACTTTCCCTCAAGATCTAGGTACCATCTTGCACTCGAACGCTTGAAGATCCCAAACCGCTTCAAAATGTCCAGCGGCTGCTCTCAAAGAAAAAGTCCTACAACAAAAAGGCAGTGCTGGCCATAATGGTCCCTGTCAACCAAACGAAACATGCTAGCGATTCTCACGTTCTTTCTCAATGATATATATACGTGCATCAGCACATTCTCTCAAAGTGACAGAGACTATCGCTACAGCCAAGCGTTTTCAGCTGCACTTCTGACTGACAGATGTGCCAGGACAGAAGGCATTTGCCAACCTACCCTCTTTCCTGTGCAAACGGACATTGGCAGCGCAAATATTTTCACATTCTTTCATTGTGGCCATGTCCAAAGCAGCTAAAGATCACACAGGTGGAAGTGTCAAGACAGAAGATGTTCTCAAAGTAACTCCTTTTTTTTCTAAACAGCTTTTAAACTGCGCACAATGCTTTGTATCTTCTTTCCCACATAGACCTGCCCTCACTTTTTCACACTCACATCTTTGTTGCAAACATCCAGCAGCTGTTTGCGTAGAAAAAGGCTCTAGACATAAAAGCGAGACTTGGGCTGCACCTTCTGCCTGCCCTGTGTAAGCCACATCAAACTCACCAGTGCGCTCTGTCCTTCCCTTTTCCGCTGCAACTACCACTGTGTTCTCTGGATCTCGGAACCTAAAGGTAGGCACATTTGTTTCCACAGAAGGGCCATAGGTAGCGGCACAAATAGCTCTCACTGAACTTTAATCCTTACCACTGCCACCATGAGTTTGGTTGGTAGGCCAGTAGGAGTCATGCTCCTTTTACAGCTGGTATGCGGCAGCCACCAGCCCAGTGCTCTTTGACTCTTGTAACCAATCCTGCTTTTACTCTCCCAGAGGGGATTAGGCATCTGTTTCTCACACAGATCATTGTGGCAGCAGCCAACGGCTCTAGTGCGCTGCTTCTGCCAAAAGACACTGGGGCCAGGCACTTACCTTCTCAGCACTACTAGCCCCGTATTCTGCATCGCTTGTCATCCAGATCATACCGCAAAGCGTTTCACAGAGAAAAAATGTGCCAGGACAACAAGCTTGGCTGAAGTGTACCCCTGAAACTGGTGGAAGTTTGTATTTGCACCACATTCAAGGGGCAGTCCTCTTTCCTATACAACCTGCAAACTGCTGTCTGTTCGCAGTGCCCTCTGCCCGCTCCTTCTTACCTTGAAGTACCATGCCAAAGAGGGCTCTGTGCTGAGGTCTCAGAAGAAGAGGGAAGCATATGTGTTTGTAAAGTCGACTGTCTGTTAGTCACTTCCCTCTTCAAAGCAGCGTGTTCCATGCCAAGCAGACAACAAAGCAACAAAGGATGAGTGTGACTCTGCATTCAAATCCTGCAATGTTCCCAGAAGTGAATTTCTCTCTTCTATAGGACTGACTTGTATGAAGTGGCGTGGTTGTTTCCTTCCATTAGAAGGGAAACTCATCTAGCCAGGCTTCATCACCCCCTGCATCTTTTGGGGTAGTTCTTGGAAGAAAATAGAGAGCAACTTTTCCACTCCACATGATTCATGTTTCATTCTCTTCCTTCTGTACTTCAGGGAACAAGCTATCAATTCCCTACTCTTTCTATGAAAAGGCATGAAGCTATTAATTAAATTCCCATAGATATAATAAGGAATCAAAGTCTTTTATGCCTGAAGGGCAGGCCCGTATGGTATGAAAAGTATGGATTGTCAAGGGTGGAAGAAGATCTGTATGAAAAGGGAGAAAGCCCAGAAGCATGCAGGGATTTTCAGGTATGAAAGGGAAAACAACATTAAATTGTCAAGGGAAAGAAATTGAAAGAGGCAGGAGGGAGAAGGGAGGAGGAGGAGGCAAATGCTGCCTTTGAGGCAGCTGACACAAGGACCGTCGGCCTCATGAGCAAACAAGAAAACCAAATGAAACTTCACAGCAATCTCATCCACAACTTAGTGGACAAATGTGCAAACCCATTTCTTCATTTATTATGTGTCTAATATATAGAGAGATGTTCTTCATTCTGACAGAATTTTCAGGGAGCAAGCTAGTGTAAGGCACCTGGAACCAATGGTGTATTGGAAATGGCCAACATGCAGAACACGCTCCATCCTGAACGCTACCACAGCAGAATCACAGGATCATAGAATGGCCGGGGTAGACAAAGACCTTAAAGGCCATCTAGTTCTCTGACATGGGCGGGGACACCTTTTACTTGCTCAGGTTGCTCAGAGCCCCATCTAGCCTGGCCTTGAACACTAGGTTGGGGTGTCCATAACTTCTCCAGGCTGTCTGTGCCAGTGCTTCACCACCCTCACAGGGAAGAATTTCTTCCGAGTATCTAATTTCAACCTGCCCTCTTTCATTTTGAAGCCATTGCCCATTGTCCTGTCTCCAGAGTTGCTAATGAAGAGTCCCTCTCCTGCTTCCCTTCAGATATTGGAAGGTGTTGTGAGGTCTCCATGCAACCTTCTCTTCACCAGGCTAAACAGCCCTCATTCTCTCAGCCTGTGTGTCATGGCTTGACACTGGGACAATGCCAGTGCCCCCATGAGTATACTCTCTCCCTGGTTTCTGCTGGGAGATGTGACCAGGAATAAGCAAAGCAGGCTCAAACCTGGGAAAAAAAAATAATTATTAACTAAACTACAAGGGAAAGGAAAAAAAAAAAAAAAAGAAACACACAAGGAAAATTAAAACTTCACAAATACATCTCCTCCTCCTCCTCCCCAAATCCCCAATACAATACATCCCCCAAATCATCGACTCTCGGTCCAGCACCACCCTTCAGAATACTCAATCCTCAGTTCATCAAGAGGACAAGGAGTCCTTCTTGTGCCAATGGCGACCTCTTTCTTTCATGTCCAGTGCTCTCAACATTGAACACAGACCAGAGCTGCTTCTAGGGTCGACTTTTAAGGATGCTTCGTCCCACTGCAAAAAGGCACAGTCTCAACTTTGGGACATCTGTCCCCCCATATTTTTCACCCCCTGGGGCCGAGGGGTACCCAGACCGAACCCTCTTGGTCCTGAGGCATTGCCTCCCCCTAGAATGCAGTCCCTGTATCACAAGGAAACATGGCTCTGTCCATGGCTACACACAAAGAGTCCAGCATAAGCTACCCCATCATCTCTTCCACCTGCCTTCTTCTCTATTTCTCTCGTGGCCCATTTCCTCTTATCTCCTCTATATCTCTCTTCTCATTCAACTCCAGGAGAATTAGCATTTTTCCATCATCCAAGAAAAGGGTTAAAAATCTGAGGCTCTGTCTGTCCAGAACTCCCATGGCTGCCCTGCCAGGCACCTTCTTGCACTCCCCTCTTCTCCTTCTCAGACGGCCAAGCACAGGCAGCAGCTCTCTCTCTGTCTCTCCTGGGGCGGGGTGGGGGTGGCTGCCCGATGCCTCTCAGTGCTCCTCCACCCTTCCATCCTGCAGGGGCCTTCACCTCCCTTCTGGCCAGGGCCCCAGCCTACCTCACCGGGCCGGGTGGCTTCCCCTGCCCCGCCCAGCCCGCAGCCAGGCAGGGGAGATCTGAACCTTTCCCTGACCGGAACCCAAGAGAGCCTCCCAGGGGAGAGCCCTGCTTTTAACCCCGTGTTCTCAGAGGCGCATCCAATGTCCCAATGGCCACCTTAGGTGCCAATATTAAAATCTGAACATCCATTGGCCTCACCACAGCATCCCAGAAAACACATTTCCTGTCAAACCACCACACTGTGGGATATGCTCTTGTCCTGAATACTGAACTGCAGTATTGTCTGATGATTTTTTGAATCCTTTGAAGGCATATTCTTTTTCAGCCTTAAATTAGACTAAATAGCTTTGATTTGTGGGTATTGAGCAACAGAAATCACTGCCCTGGCTTGCCTTTTTTACAGCTCCTTTCTGTGGGAGACTCGCTGCAAACGTCACAGCTGGTGAGACAGTGGGCACACCATCATTCTGAAAGAGCTTTGCACAGTAAACATAGAGGAGGATTAAATATTGAAATGCAGATGACAGGAGCTGCCCAATGGACTCTGCTGGTGGAAATCAAATACTAGTCTAGTCTTTTGAAGGCAAATAATTCCTCCCAATGAGGCCAGACAGGCTTGTTTGCCTTTGAATCTGAGCATGTGGACAGTAGTGGATGGTCTACAGGTTGAAAACAGTGTAGATACTTCTCCTTTTTTTCAATAGTGGCTCAGAAACTGAAAAGGCAGCTACAAAATGGTAAATACATCCCTACAGATTCAAAAATGGTTGTTTTTAATTTGCATCTCCGCCATAACAACAAATTGTTAGAACTAAAAAACAGATGGGAATTTTATAGCTTCTCAGAAATGAAGCAGGAATTGGCCAATGGGCCTTAGCAGTAGCTACAAGTTTTTCAGCATAAGGCATCTCAAAAGTATTTTAACCGTACAGAACTTTTCTGTACTTTTGGCCTTTTATCTCAAGGATGCATCAAAAAAAAAAAAAAAAAAAGGAAAAAAACCCCAAGAAAAATAAAAAAGAACAAACCCTACCAAATATATATGTATATATATATATATATATATATATATATATATTACATGACTAAGATAATAAGCAGAATCAGTAATATATATAGAAACAGAACCCATGGTTTTTAACTTTCAACTTTGTCTTCTCAACACACTCTCGAAAATGGAATTGTTTCCCTATCTGCCTTGAAACATTTTGGAGCAAAAAACACTCTATGGTCCTGATAGGTGTTTTGGTCAAAAAACCCTTCTCGTTTTCTGTCCATAAGCAGAGTAATGGAGGGGAAAGCTGGTAGCTGGCCAAAGGAGGTAGGAAGAGTAATCATCATCCACAACACTGGGGCTAAAGAAATTTCCACAGAAAATTACCTGCCTTATTACTTGTTCATGGGTTGGGTTGAAAGCTCAGAATCTGTTTCCATGTTTCCCATCCCTCAAATGTTCTATTTCACAGAATTCGAGCCCCTCAAACATCAGTCCTGCCAGAACAGCCCGCCACGTGCTGTCATAGGGGATCTGCTGCTGCCCACTGACTCTTACCAGTCTAGTGCTTGTCACTGTTGCAGATCAAGAACTACTGAATAGTTCTGATTAATGCTCTTAGAGTGGTTGAAAACAAGGAAAGAATGTGTGGTGGTTTGACAGGAAATGTGTTTTTGGGGATGCTGTGTTTTGGGCCAATGGATATTCAGGCTTTAATATTGGCATTTAACCTGGCCATTTAGGACATGGATCCGCCTCTGAGAACACGGGGTTAAAAGCAGAGCTCTCCCCTGGGAGGGTCCTTTTGAGTTTCTGGCGGGAAAGAGCTCGGGTCTCTCCCCTGGCCCAGCTGCTGGCTGGGCAGGGGGAGGGGAAAAGCCATGTGGCCGGGAGAGGTAGGCCTGAGCCCGGGGGTGGAAGGGTGGAAGAGAGAGAGAGAGACACCGGGAGCCATTGGGCAGCCCCCCCTGAGAGACACAGAGAGAGAGAAAGAGCCGCTGCCTGAGACTGTAACCTTGAAACTGGATAAACATGGGCCTGTGCTGGCAGCACGGCTGGGAAGGAGAAGAAGGGGAGGTTCAGCCGGCTGCTTGTAGGAGCTTTTAACCCCTTTTCGGAGAATGAGAACTTTACAGATCATTGACCTCTCCTAGAAGATAGAGTGGAAGATGAGGAAGGAATGTGCAAGTGTGAGAGAGGTCTGGGCGAGTGAGAAGTAGTGGAAGAATAGAGAAGAATCCTAGTGGGAAGAGATGATGGAGTGGCTTTTGCTGGACTCTTTTTGTATAGCCATGGACAAAACCATGTTCCTTGTGACACAGAGACTGCATTCTAGGGGGAGGCAATGGCCACAGAACCAAGAGGGTTCAGTGTTGGTGCCCCTCGGCCCCAGGGGGTGAAAAAATATGGGGGGGACAGATGTCCCAAAGGAGAGATTGTGGGGACAGGTGTCCCAAAGGTGAGACTGTGCCTTTTTTGGATCGGGACAGAACATCCTTAAAAAGACAACCCTAGAAGCAGCTCTGGTCCGTGTTCTGTGGTGAGAGAACTGGACATGAAAGGAAGAGGTCACGACGGCAGATGTACTCCGGGCAGTGCCACGAGTGACATGGAAACACACGAGTCTTTAGCTGTGTTTCCAGGGGAAGCCCATGGTACAAGAAGGACTCCTCTCCTCTTGATGAACTGAGAATTGATTGTTTGAAGAGTTGTGCTGGACTAAGAGTTGGTGATTTGAGGAATAGATGTATTGTGTTAGGAATTTGGTGGGGGGAGGACGAAATGTATTTGTAAGGTTTTCATTTTCCCTGTGTGTGTTCCTTTTATCTATAGTTGTAGAGTAGTTAATAAAGTTCTGTTTTCTTTTCTTTCCTAAGTAGGAGCCTGCTTTGCTTATTCCTGGTCACATTTCACAGCAGCTACCAGGGAGAGGGTATCTTCATGGGGGCACTGGCATTGTGCCAGTGTCAAACCATGACAGAATGATTAGACATTTGTATGATCAAATCCCCTGATGGAATAAAAATATGCCAGGACAACAAGCTTAATAAATGTATTCATTGTCATAAGAAGGGAGATGAAGTGTCCAAAAGATTACTTGCATACTTACTGTTCTAAATCCCTTGTTATCTGGTAAATTGCAAAGGATGCCCAGCTTTCACCAAAATGCAAATCAGATTAAAATGTGAAGCCTTACACTTTACTGGATATAAAACTTCATCATCTGTAGAGAGCTTTTTGGATAATTGGTTAGCTGAGAAAGGACATTTCGATGTGATACCGATGGATAAGGATAGGGGAAACAAGCTGGGGATTGTGAAACCAATGTCCAATCACTGACAAAGGTCATAGTGACCTTCGCTGAAACGGGACGACGGGGGAGAAAATTGCTTGCCAGAAAATGTAGATATCTTAGGTAGAGAAGCTAGAAGAATGCAAACATAGAAGCAAAATAATTATTAGAAGATAGAAGTAGGTGTGGTTGATCCAAGTGTGCTTTAACCAATAATGAGCTCAGCTTTTGCAATATGTATAAGCTTCATTAACACCAATATAAATATGTGTGAGTTTTCAATAAACTTCGGGATTTGCCATTCACGTATATGGTGTGTCGCATTTCTCCCGCCATTCACGACAAATGGTGACCCCGGACATTCTTCTTCGGGACTAGCCACGGTCGGCGGCGTGAGCGGGGTTTGGGTCCTATCGCAGCTGAAGACGGCAAAAGCACCGCTGAAAAGAGGGAAAGTGCCGTGCTCCGGGTGACCTCAAAGGAGAGCCCGGCCGATACGTGCTGCTGGAGCCTGAAAGAGCTGCAAGAAGCGCGCTGTTATCTTCAACACAGATAAAGAAAGGCAAGCAGCATATAATTTATTTCCTAGCTTTTTATAAAAGCGTAAGGTTAAGGGTATAGATTTGCAGAAAGAGCTTCATGGGTTGTTAGCTCATGGGTATGCTCAAAGACTTTTTCGGACTCCTCGCACAGGGCATAGGTTATCAGAGTGCCGTATATTTGGGGATTAGTTGTGGCAGGCAGTCATAGATCATGATAAAGCCGCGAGAAAGTTGGGAAATTTATGGCGAGTCGTGCATGCTGAATTCTTGAAATACCAGGCAGAGGAAAGAGCTGCCCAGCAGACTAGTGCAGCCCGTGAAAGAAACAGGAGTTACAGAGACTGGTTTGGGTCCCCGCCGACACTAGCTCCTGCTCTAAACGGCAGTTCCCCACCCCCATCGGCGCCTGCTCTAAGCAACACGGCCCTGCCGACATCAGCGCCTGTTTTAAGTGGCACCCCCTCGCTGACTTCGGTTCCTGCCCCATACGGCGGTCCCCTGCCGGCACCGGCATCTACGTTAAGCGGTGGCTCCCTGCCGACATAAGTTCCCGCTCCAGACAGCAACTCCCTGCAGCTATCAGCTCCTGCTTTGGGCAGCAGCCCCTCCCCCCCCCCCCCCCCCCCACGTACTCCAGCCGTGCCGTCCGCAGTCGCCCCGCCGGTGAAGCTCGTGCCGGCCCCGGTCCTGGGCAACTTAACAGCTGCAGCGCGGCCGCCTCCCGCTCTGCTCCGCAGCCGCCCCGACCCCCGAGCCGGGGGGGGCGGCAGGATGGGCCTCCCACCCCCCGTGGAGCAGCGGGCCCCGGGAGGTCCGCCCGCCCCGCGGCTGCCCGGTGCGGTTCTGCTTCCCGGCCACCAGCTCCCTGCGCCCGGACACAGGTAGCAGCTGTCACCGCTTCGGCTCAACCTGCCTCCAGCCCGCCACCGCCGGGAGCCTCGGAGTGGACCTGGCAGCAGCAGCGGCCAGTGACCCTGATGTCTGCTCACCCGGAAAAGGTTCCAACTGGGGTAAAGGGACCACTCATTACTGATGGATTACCTATGGGAGCTTTGCTTTTAGGACGTTCCTCGGCTACAATGATGGGATTGTTTGTTTTATCTGGAATAATGGATGCTGACTATATAGGGGAGAGTTCTATTATGCTGTGTACTCCTTTTCCACCTATGCAAATCGAACAATGAACTGTTGGATGAACTTTGACCTTTGTTAAAGGGAACTGATCCGGCACAGCCTGTTCGTATAACCCCTGAACAGGTTGAGACACTGCAGCAGATATTGGACTGTGTTACACAAGGCAGTGTTCGGAGACGTCATCTTGATCTCCCTATACAGCTGACAGTTTGGTGTGGACCAAAATTTTTACTGAGTGCACTTACTCAGCATAACAGAAAAACGGGGGAGATATGGGCCTTGGAATGGATATCTCCTCCACTTCAACAACATAAAACCCTTCTTCAGAAAATTGAAATTTTAGCTGATCTGCTCAAAAAGGGTCGTGATAGGACAATGGGGTTGGATTCAGTGCCCAAAAAGATCACTACAGCCATTATCGGATGCTACAACTGCTTACACAGATGCAGGAAGAAAATCCAAAACTGCGGCAGTGACCTGGCGAGAAAAGGGACAATGGCATCATCATATACTCCAAGCTACTGAGTTGGACACTTTGCAAACGATGGAGCTATTGGCAGTTGTATGGGCCATGATGCATTTCTCTGGACCTCTTAACATTGTAACAGATTCTTTGTATGTTGCAGGAGTGTGTGAGCGAATAGAGGATGCCTCTATAAAAGAGGTTCAGAACAGGAGGCTACATGAGCTGTTTATGCAGAGAGCAATTAAGCTAAGAAAGCATTCCTTTTGTGTTATCCATATCAGAAGTCACAAATGGGATATTGGTCTGGGAGAAGGTAACATGCGAGCAGATAAATTAGTCTCAATCACACAAGCAACTCCGATTCCCAAACAAACCATAGCCAGGGAGGCACACTCCATGTTCCACCAGAATGCAAAAGGCCTTCACAGAGAATTTCAAATACCTATGGAGGAGGCACGGGCAATAGTCAAAGCCTGTCCTATATGTAGTCATCATAATGGAGGCTGTGGTTTAGGTCTGGGAGTTAACCCAAGAGGGCTGAGCACAAATGAGACCTGGCAGATGGATGTCACACATGTGGCAGAGTTTGGGAGGTTGAAGTATGTACATGTTACCATAGACACTTACAGTCATTTTATATGGGCCACAGCACAGACTGGTGAGAAAGCAGGGCAGGTAGAGAGACATCTCAGCAGTTGTTTTGCAGTAATGGGAGTGCCACAGCGCATCAAGACAGATAATGGGCCTGCTTACTGTAGCAAAAGAATAAAGCAATTTTTGCAGATGTGGGGGATAGAACACATAACAGGCCTCCCCAATTCTCCTACAGGGCAAGCGATTGTGGAGAGAGCAAATGGTACCTTGAAAAGATATCTGAGTAAATATATGGATACCAGAGAGCCACAAGAGAGATTGTTAAAGTGTTTGTTTGTTTTGAACCACCTGTGTGTTTTTGGGGAAAATAAGGTTCCTGCTGTGATTCGTCACTATGTACAAGAAACAGATGATGTAAAGAAAGATGTATAGGATCTCTGTGGGTACCTGCTAAATGGACCCGAGCAGCTGTGTCTGATGGAAACTTTATGTTATTGCTTTATTAGTTTTTGCTTCTTTTGGGGACAGTGTAGACCATCAGGCATGGGCCCCACCGCAGCCCAAGACTAACATATGGGTCACCCTGGCAAACTTAACCAAACAAGAGACTATTTGCCTGTCATTGTCTTCTCCTAGCAATCCGTTCACAACTTGTTTGGTTGGATTACCAGCAGATCCCTGGCCGTGCCCTTTACATGTACCAACTTGTAAGGTCAGCAACACTAGGACGAGTGTGGATAATTGGGATCAGTGGATTTCCCACTTTCCTATAGCACCACAGGAACCCCAAGAGTTAGAGTTGCTAGGGTCAGTGATGGCAGATGCATGCATTCATTTTAACCATAGAAGCCTGCTGTCAGTCAAGAACCATTCTAATGTTGTAACTTCCAGCATGACTGTCTACCGAAATGCATCGGCCTGGTGCAATTATACAACAAAGAGAGTGTCAGTCTCATCCAATGACCCTATTCAATTGCCAGCAGGATATTTCCTGATATGTGGAGACCGTGCGTGGGCCGGTATCCCATCAATGCTGCACGGGGGACCATGTACACTTGGACTACTGTCTCTACTTACACCTAACATGTCCATGATACTGAACATGAGCCGCCGCCATCGTAGAGGCAAACGAATGGCTCATGCATTTGCAGCAGACTGCCGGAATGATGTAAAGTTTTGGTCCCCAGCGGCCATAGTTGCAGCATCTTTCTTAGCTCCAGAGGTATGAGCCGCAGGTTCTCATGCTATTTTAAATAGGTTAGGGTGTTGGCTTGCTAAACAAACAAATGCAACTTCTTTAGCGATTTCTAGTCTTTTGCTTGATGTTGATTCTATTCTCCATGCGACACTTCAAAATAGAGCTGCAATTGATTTTCTCTTACTTGCACAAGGCCATGGCTGTGATGAATTTGAGGGCATGTGTTGCATGAATCTTTCTGATCAGGCACAGTCTGTACACTCACAGCTCTCTGAGTTATGAAGGTTAACTGGGAATTTACAGGTAGAATCAGGCCTTGGTATTGATGGATAGCTCAAATCTTTAAACTTAGGATCATGGTTACGTTCTATTGTTAAGGTTAGCATTGTAGTAGCTATTGTAGCTTTGTTGTTAGTATTAGTCTTGCCTTGTTTTTGTATATGCTTGCAGAATATGGTGTGAAAGATGATAACTACCGCATTTAATCAAACCATGCTTGTTCAACAGAAAAACGGGGGAAATGTAGAGAGCTTTTTGGATAATTGGTTAGCTGAGAAAGGACATTTCGATGTGATACCGATGGATAAGGATAGGGGAAACAAGCTGGGGATTGTGAAACCAATGTCCAATCACTGACAAAGGTCATAGTGACCTTCGCTGAAACGGGACGACGGGGGAGAAAATTGCTTGCCAGAAAATGTAGATATCTTAGGTAGAGAAGCTAGAAGAATGCAAACATAGAAGCAAAATAATTATTAGAAGATAGAAGTAGGTGTGGTTGATCCAAGTGTGCTTTAACCAATAATGAGCTCAGCTTTTGCAATATGTATAAGCTTCATTAACACCAATATAAATATGTGTGAGTTTTCAATAAACTTCGGGATTTGCCATTCACGCATATGGTGTGTCGCATTTCTCCCGCTGTTCACGAGTATCATCCATTTTTAAATCTTAGAGATTGCAATGTTGACCTGGTTTAGGGCAAATTTGGAGGAGAATTTCCAAATTAGGGCCCCTCCCCCCAACTGCTTCGGGAAGGATTCCTCAGAGAGAAGTGGAACAAACCTTTTTATTTAATAGGCACAGCACCCCCCAGCACGCAAAAGGAACAAGACCAGATGGCACCGCTCTGAAAAAGATGACAAATTCAGAAAGTCTCTCTTGGGGGGTGGTCACTCTCTTCTCAGTCCCTCCGGCGCTGGGGCTGCTGCTGCAGGCCACAAGGTGCAAACTCTCGGTGTTTCCCAGGTCCCAGTCCGGAGCAGGTTCAAAATGGTCAGTCAAAGGAAAGGAGAAACTGTCCAGGAAGAAATTTGGACAGTTTAGCTAAACTAGCTAATGAGCAAAAGCAAGCAGAAGCGAAGCAAGCAAGAGTGAGAGAGAGCAAAGCGAAAAGCAAAAGCAGAAAAAGCAAAAGCTGCAGTCTCTGTGTCCCACCAGGCTGATAAGAAAACCAAAACAAAACATTCCCTCTTCAGAGCCAATCTTAAAGGTACAGAACATAATATCCAACATTCACAGAACACATGAATGGGGATACAAGCATCATAATGTCACCCTAGGACAGATGCATTTCCTATTAATACCTTAATATTAATAAGGTTTAGAGCTGGAATTCAGAGGGAAAAGAAAGCTATTTTGAATTCATTCTATTCAATCATCTTGTCTGGACTGTCTCTTCCTGCTTTTCACTTCTGAAACTCTGTATGAGAGGCATAGAGTTCTGGATTAATTCTTTTCAACAGTTTCCCCTGTTATTCTTCTTTAAAGGCAAACCTGAAAAATCCACACTGTCTTTCCCAACCACTTCTAAAATTCCATTGAGAAGCAAAAAAAACCCCATCAAACAACTAAATCTCTGCTCCAATTTGTAGGAAAAAAACCCACGCCATTAACTGCTTTCCTAACATATTCTTTCTCTTGTATTAATATGGCAACCTTTTCTTGCTTTTATAGATTAGAACCAAATTCTTAAAGCTATAAGGAAACACAGGTTTACTGTAGCTGATTCTGAGATACAGTAGTCCAGCAAGGAGTTCAGACCTCAAAAGAAGAGTCCGTACAACAAGATTCAGCACAACGTTGAGACATATTAGCTATTTTTCAAGAAAAGCCGCCAAAATGAAACTGCTTAGACTTCTATCCTATCATGGGTGCCTGCTTCCAGAACCTGACCTAAGTTGCTGGAAACTAGCTGCAATATGACTGCAAACAATGCTGTGAATGTAGGACATTGTTATTCTTCTCTTCCATTGAAAACCACAAGTGGAGTTGCGTCATTTTCTTAAAAATTCTCTATTTCCTTCCAAACTGGTAAAATGATGATAAATAAAGTGTTCTGTTCATACAGTTTAAATCTAATAATGTTCAAAATGAAAAAAAAAAAGAAATTCATTCAGATATGGTCTGCAATAATAGAGCCGAGAGAAGAGGAACCAGTCTGGCCTACAAAATAAAGTGAAGCAGAATCTGGGAATTTGGAACACCTTACGATGTAATATTTAAGGAAAAAAAAGAAATAAAATGTAACCTACCCAAACTCAATCAGTGATGCACCGACAGAGAAAAAAGAACTCATTACTACTAATATTTCTTTCATTCTCAGACAAGAAATTAAATTATCCTCTTGAATGCACGGAAGATTGTTGCGAAAGACAGCAGCCTTCTTCTTTACAACATATTCTTCAGAACTCCAGGAGACAAATCATTAGAGCGATGAGGCTCTTTCTCTCTGTAAAACTTCCAGAGCATAGCCAATATTATATTCCTTTAGAGATCCTCACCGCCCTGGGCGACTGGTGGATAGTCTACAGCTCCAGTACATCAGCCAGACGCTCTGCCTTATTTAGCATGGCTACTGCAGCAAGGACATCATCTCTACTGGCTTTCTATCCAAAATATATGCAAGGCACAACAAAGAATATACCCAAAACACTGAGCACAGCTTATGGCCTTCAAAACAAAAATCTCACGATGGCAATACTGGACCTTCTGATCCAAACCATCAGGAAACATTTCTTTAGAGGCGAAAAAAGCTCCTGTTGATTGTACAAAAAATAGTGATGTAAACCAGAGTTGCATGACCCAATATTTCTATTGAACTGGAACTATTTTGATCAATATTATGGATCCATTTCTTTTCAGGGCACTTGGTAAAAAATGTAAAGTATAGTTTAAAAGGAATTATTGGATGCGTACTAAGTACTAGCGATTAGTTAAGGTGTTGGTTTTGCATGGCTTGGTTTTTGGTGGGGAGGGAAGAAGCCAGCCACAGAAGTGAATCTTTTGTGAAAAGCTCCTAGAAGCTTCCTCCATGCCTGGCAAAGTGAATCCCTGCTTGGCACTAAGAACAGACATGCTGCTAAGCCAATTAGACAAGCAGTAATATAGTTCAGAAGGAAATCAAAACTGCAGCCAGTTAACTTTTAAGTTTGCTAATTTTTTGGTTGGCACCTCTTCTGGTTTGAAAGCAAAACCAGCAAGAGATGCTGTCGCTGTTGCAGTGTGTGTTTTTGATTGTAATGCAGTTTGAGTAGTCAGTTTTATAATACTTCCTGTTTTGTGCTGTTGTAGCATCTTTTATTATTAATGGCTTGTTCCTTTCCCCCCGTGTTATTAGTTTTTGCCCTAGTTGTCCATTTCCCCAAAGACCTGCCCTTTTCTTCCCTTTTCCTCCTCCCACTGAATGTCAATCCCTCCCCAAGCCTGCCCCTTTCTCTAGAAACTTCCCTATCAATTTTATAGTCTTCAAAACCCCCATTGGTTTGTTTAAGTTATTCTCCTCCCCTGTAGTCCCCTATTGGTTTAAACATTGTATTCCCCGCCTTGTGGTCCACCCCCAGTTGCTCCCAGTGTGTTAAAGATTGTATCCTCCTCTGGGACCTCTCCCCATTTCTAAGTTGATGTATGCATTTGAGTCAGTGGTTTTCTGTCCCTGACCCTCCAGGGAAGAAAAACACCTTTGGAAAGCATGCAGAAGACCTCTCCCTGTTCCTTGTCCCTGCCCTCGGCGCAGTCCTATCCCCAATGCAGTCCACCTGTGCCATAGAGCAGCTGTGCCCTACAGCTGCACCCTGGATTCGCCAGCTTTCTGGGGGCAGCCCACTCTGGCTGTTGGTGTCAGGAGCTAGTCGGTCTGAAGAAATCCAGCATGGCAGCAAGACTCCAAGTCAGAAATACAATTTATTAGGAAACGGGGAAAAACCAAATACATGCAATAATACAAAAGAAAAACCACGGACAGAATACAACCTGTCAGCCTGCTAGTTAGGGTGGTGGCAGCAGTCCGGATGAAATGGCCTTGTTGAAGTGGTGATCCTGTAGAAACCATCTGGTAGCTCTTGTCCTCTGAAGACCAGTGGGTGAGGGTGGCCGTTCCTCTAGGAAGCCAGTGGAAAGACTGCTTGTGGTGTCCCAAAACTCAGATTATATCCAGCTGGGGATGCTTAGCTCCTGCCCCCTGGGCAGAGCATCTTGCAATGGGCTCAAATTGTTCTGAGTCATGCAGTGATTCCTTGATTACCCTTTAAACAGAAATGGCTCCTGGAGGGAGTCATCTCTGAATCATGTGGCAAGACGTGGATGGCTCCGTTAAGAGATAAGGAGATAAGGAAAAAACGATGCCCCTCCCGGTTTCAGCAGCTCTTGAGGTTGGGAGCAGAATACATTTTTATATTGTAGCCTAGGACAATACAGGATGAATGCTTTTGCATTTGCAGGAAGTTTGTATGGATTTGAAAAGCATCCTTATAGCAGAGGCACAAAAGTATTCTCCTACCTTTTTAAATTATCTTCAAACCAAGCAATTCTCACAATAAGGTAGCGCATGAATGACTTGCAAGTGAGTTGAAGAAACACGGCAAAGATAAGTAGTGTTCAACTGCAGAGAATCGTTTAGGGATACCATACCTTTATATACCTTTATATTTTACATCAGGAAGCATGGATGGACCGTTTTTTTCCCCTTAGTTGACCACAGAACCAGCGGTCCCTTGCGGGAGGGTGTTTGGATTCAAGATGACACTGGCAGCTAAGAGCATGGCTACATAGAAGGTGCTACTTTGAGACCAGAACATTCAACTACTTCAAGGCAGATAGGAGAATAGCTGACTAGTGACAGCTCTGAGCAGAAGAGTCTGTGGCTTATCCTGTGGGAACAATAGAAGACATTTCAATTGAAAAACCCCATTCATTTCCAAGGAGCAAACATCAGTAAAAATAAAAGGTCAAGTAAAGACACCCTAGTGCTCTTCTTATCAGAAGCATGTTCCTCCATATGAGAGTATTTAGGAAAGGACAGTCCATTCATAAAGAAAGGTGTGCCAGTTAGAAAACCTGTAGAACAATACAAGACAAACTCACACAATATACATCCTCAAATGCAAAATGAAGAAATAATCATTTCAAGCTTCCGTGGAATTAATTGCATTTTATTTGTTCTTTTCATTTCAGCTGCTCTCAAGTTATTTTTTAAGACTGAATTTTATGAATTCAGCAAAGCTCTCTTTTTGAATGTCTGCATACCCCTATAAAACACTGAGGTGACAAAGAGAACGGCAGTGGAAGGAAACCTGGTCCACCTCCCCCTCCTTGAAGCTTTAGGCCAGCGAGTGATTAGAATTTAGTCACTTCATGTGCTTTACCAAGAGAGAATGTTTTCCAGCCTTTATCTTTCCTTTTGGAGCTGATCCACTTTGTAGTCATAAATTCTTGACTCAGTTGGTGAGAAACAATGGCATTACAGCCGTGGATGTTAAAGTGCACTGATGGGAAATGAAGTTTTCATCTTCAGGTCCTTGCTTCAGTAAATATTCCAAATTCATCAGAAAGAAAGTTCCCAGACCAGTAATCCCCACTCAAATGACCTAATTCAAATAGTCTGTAGGCATAAGAGGCATCAAGCAGGTGCTGTCATCTGTTAGGGGAATACCCAGCCAGTACATGATTGTCTAGTTAGGCGGCAACAATTTTGGAAAGAATTTAGTTTTTTTGTATTGCAAGTGAATGGTCAATACATTTTATTAGTGGATACGGGTACAAGAATGTCTTCTGCATCCTTTCAGAGGGGAAGCTTCCCTACATCTAGAGCTGCTCAGCTCCATGATGCTTTGTCTGAAAAGGGAACTCTAGTCTTTGTCCTTTTGGATTACTTCCATAGTTTTTCACTCACTCTTCAGGTACCTGTTAATATGTTCTGTTATCCCTTGCAAACTTTTATGGGCGTAGTCACTGAATTGGTACATATTCCATGAAGTCCACGGGCCCTGTTGAGATGCAGCCACAGGTCTCAAGGGTGTTAGCGGATGTTATTCTGAGGCCACTCCTAATGATGTTTGATGGATCATAGTGACTGAGGAAAGTGCCCAAAGACTGGATGAAAGCAAATGTCACCCATCTTGGAAAAAGGCAACTAGGAGGACTTGGAAAAGTACAAGCCAGCCAGCCAGCCAGCGTCATTTTTATCCCCAGGAAGTTGATGGAGCAGCTATTGCTGGAAAGCATTGCCAGGCACATGAAGGAGGACAAAATAACATAGTCAGCATGGATTTACCAGGGGAACTTCATGCTGAACAACTTTTTAAACTCCTCTGATGAATCAACTTGCCCGGTAGCTGAAGGGAATATTGTCTGCCTGGGCTTCAGGAAGGTTTTGGACATTTATCTAGGTGGCAGCACACATACATCCCAGAAGGAATAGTGCAAAGAGGAGGGAACCAGTGTCTTTTCAAGGATGCTCAGTGAAAAGACAAGAGGCAGTAGGCACACACTGAAATACAGGAGATTGCCTCTGCACATCAGCAAATGATTTTTTACTGTGAGGGCGACTGAACCATGGCACAGACTGCCCAGAAAGATTGTGGAGCCTGGATCTTTGAAGACATTAAAAGTACACCCAGATATAATCCTGGGCAAGAGGCTCTAGGTATCCTGGTTTAAGCAGGGGGGTTGGACCTGGTGAGCCCCACTGACGCCTTCCACTCTCGTTCATTCTGTGCTAATGAATTCTCTTAGAGATGCATTTCAAGCAGTGGCATGACAAAGATCTGTGCAGAGAGAGATCCAAATGGACATGGGATCTAAGTTCCTTAAGTAGTGTTCAAGAAGAATGCAAAACTCTGGGATTAGTGTCTCTTCCATAAGTGAATCCCTTTCATGGGAAAATTCCCCAGCTATAGAAAGATCTTCTGATAGGCATGCTTAAGACTGACACTGGCTGAGCAAATTTCTCCCTATGTGTGTTTAAGACCAGTTAGGATCTTCACCAATAGTGTTGTCAACATAGTCACGGAATGTATATTGTTAAGAAGGGACAACTTACATCAGAATGGCAAATTTTGGTCCACAAAATGTATTAATGTATGGGAATTATCTACTTGGGTTGAAAATAAAAAGAAAGAGTTAGTCTTTATTTATCAATTTCATCACAATATTGATAAGGTAAGAAAAAGACCTTAGTCCTTAACCTTCTTAACTCAAACAAAGATTTTAAAAAATTCCTTGTAAAAAATGTATCCTAATTATCAGACTATGAAACAATTATAGTTGGGAAAAAAGTTCCAAAATTGTGTAGATAGTGGCAAAGAAGCCAAGAAAATAGGTAAGAAACAAAAAGAGAGCAAAAGAGTCAGCTTCAGTCTGCAAGCTCGTTCTAGAAGTAATCTGCTAGAAAAAGGAACCCTCAGTTGAATTTCCAATGTATTCCTGCACTTGATTCAGTAACTAGTCAATGTAAAAACCAATCCTTTTGTACGACTTCTCCCAGCAACAAAAACTCCAACAGCTTGACACCACCATCATGCCTGTCCCTGATGTATTTAAAAAGAAATTATGCTTTCTTGAAACTCTATTTGCATAAAAGTTGCAAGACATTGGAGGGATTCTCCACATTCTCATTTCTCCATGTGGCTTGAAAGTCTATTTGATAAAATATGCAACAAAGCATATGATTTATAAGGTAGAGTAAAACGGATGATTTGGGAATTGATCTCTTGTTGATATTAAACTTCATATCCACTCTCTGTGAAGTTTCTATAAGAAATGATGGAGCTGAGGCATGAATCTGCCACAACACGTGTTAAGCAAAGATACACACTCCCCTTCACATGCCCCCCTTCCACACAAACCTAGGCCCACACAGAGGTCAGCATAGCAGATGATGAACACCTTGGAAAAGACCGAAATGCTAAATACCTCTCTTTGGGGGCAAAATAGCTGGTGCAACAATTCAAATATCTGGTGTAAAAATTCTGTTTAATATCTACCTCCTATTTAAAACACAGCTTTTCATTTAATTATATGTAGGGAATATTCTCATATCATTTGTTTCTTTAAAATTACTTTGTTCTCATGTGTTGTATGTCTAGGAATATTTTCTTCTAAAAATAGAAAAAAATAGATAATATCTTTTCAGAAGAAAACATTGGTTTATACAATTTTAAACCATCATGGTATGGAAGAATTCTTTTGTCCCTCACTAAGGTGGAAGAACTATTTGGATCATAGATCATTTACAATGAAATACTTTATATTTTTAAGATGCTTTCAGTCAATTTTATATCCTCATTGCTTATTCATTGTAAAAAGTAATTTTTCAGTGAAGGGAAAGTGCGTGGTATATCTACATTATGTTCAAACCCAATTCCTACTAAAGGCCGGGCTGAACTCCAGTAAATAATGTCCTGAATGATATTTTGCCGCCTTCTTTGGCACTTCATGAAATCCTAACATGAGGAAGTGTGGAAATACAGAGATTTTGTCCCATGTAGAAACCCATCCCGTGTATTTTATGCTGTAATTCTTCTCTCTTTTAAAATTTGCTATCTTCTGCATAGTTTTCATTAACCTGTTACAGTAGTGAAAATCACAGATCAAGGTAATTTTGTAACACTTTGATTTTACCCCAAGAGCTGAGGGAAAACTTGCTCCTATACTTCCATCTGAGTTTCTTCTAGATTCCAACTTTGTTTCTCTACCATCAAGAGTCTCCTGTGTTGCTACTCAAAGCCCCATGCAACCTGACCTTGAATACTTTCAGGGATGGGACACCCACAACTTCTCTGGGCAACCTGTTCCAGTGTTCCAGCACCCCCCCAGTAAAAACTGTCTTCCTTTCATCTAATATGTGTCAGAAGTATTAAATCTAGGCATATAAACTTTGAGGAAAGGTTTGAAATTCTTTTGATTTGAATCACATTTTATATGAATACTGACTTACAGATGACTAAAATATGTTGATGGGCATTTGAGCTGACACTTTTTGAAAAGGTGCATGGAATTTAAAATTAAAACCAGTACCATTAAAAGCTTTGTGCCGTTTTCTTTTTCCTCTGGTATTCAAAATTGCATATATCAAATATCTGTGCTTCATACAAAGCTCTTAGACACTCTCAGAAAAAAGCTTTTCTTTCAGACTAAGTTGCAATTTACGTAGAACACTAGTACTAGTGAAGGTTTTTCTGGGCATAGGGGGAACACCTTCTCATTGGATTTGTGTGCAGAATGCATTTTATGCAAACTGGAAAATTGATCGCCGCTGTGTTCTAGTCATCATTCTTACTGCATCAGGCCTGAAGATTCTGTGAAAAGTAGCCTGTGGACCTTGAACATAGCTCATGTGAAACAGATGAGAGGCGATGGAGAAGTTGAGGGAGAGAATAAAGAGCATATGGCCCAGTACAGACTAACAATTGTTTGGCACCCTTTAAAGGCTGTCTTTGACAAGCAGGGCTGAAGCAGGTCTGCAAAATATCCGGGAGATCAAAATCCATTGAAGCAAATTGCCCTGGCCAGTCACCTTGCCGCCGATAATTCACTCTCCATAGCAGCTGATCAGGCCTAACAATGCTGCTGCAGAAGTATTGTGAAAAAGGTAGGCATATTTTCACAGATGCAGGGGAAAATCCCCTTGGATGATGATGCCAAGGGATTACTTGATGAAGCAAGTTATGTACCCTTATCTACCGTGCAATATCTAAGTTGGTGAGTTCACTATCTGTCAGCATCACTTTCGAAAATAAATGTTTGATCCACAAAAAAATATTTCATCTGTCCTGTCTACCTGCTTCATTTCAACCAATGAATAGGCTACGTTCCATCAGCAAAGGGTTTATGATCCTATGTTTCTTTAAACTGTGATAATTCTTTTTTTTTTTCTAAATCAGACACTGTCTTCATAAGATTCAGATGTCCATGGGCAGGGGTGTAATTAAATTCACATGTTAAAAAATAACCTTGTTATCTTTTTATTAAATTACTGACATGTAACATCAGTCTGAGAGCTGAAGAAAACCCCTTCATTTGCTGTTTGCCAAGTATCATCTATGTGATCCAAATTCTACTTGAGAAATCACACCCGTACATTGCCATGTAGCACTACTAGTAATGCTTTCACAACCTTTTCTTCATCATTAGGTCTTTTGGAGAAGTGAATGATTAGAACATAAGCAAGGGCATTTGTTCAAGATGCTCCAGAGGTCTGTGGTCTGTGGTCTGTCTCTTCTTTGCTGCCTATGTTAGCACTGAGCTGCAAAAAAGGAAAGATTACTAGGAAAAGTGTTACTTTCAGTCTAAACTTGTAAATGATGTTTGGAATACCCTGTTAAATGACAAGGTGCTCTTTTAAAATACGGCATCTTAAGGGAAAATGTCAGCTTTAAAAAGGTTTTGAGACAGTTGCTTCTGGAAAAAAAAAAAAAAGAAAAGAATTGGAGGCTTCTAAGGTCTTTAGGCATACTATTTTGAAGATTGATTCAAAACACAGTTTCTTCATATAGGAAGAACAGAGGACCATAGATGCAACCCATTTGAAAATAGATTTCTATATGTTTCTGGTTGGGATTACCAGACATCATTTCTTGTGAAGTCGAGGGACTGCAGTTAGCACTCCAATAATTTCCTTCCCTGAAATTCATCTGCATTTGGTCCTTTTTCCAGAGTCCCCATTTATTAGTGAAGGTATACTCTATCTATGCATTAGAATATTCCATTAGAGTGTGTGACTCATACTTGCTAGTTAAAATGAGCTGGAACGGAATGGATAGTTACAGTTGCTTGTATACAATAGTCTTATTTTGGCAAGTTTTCTTTAGACAATGTTGAAGCAGCACTAGCAACTAGGAAGTACAGCTTGCAGCAGGGAAGGACACTCTTCTGCTTTCTCAAGTTTCCTGTAGTTAAATAGACGCCAAAAGGCTTTTCCTAGTACTACTACTGTCTTGTAGGAATACTTGATCTAATCCTATCTTTGATCAAATTACTAATGGGTTACTTTTCTACAAGGCAGAACATTTTTCTTTTAATACTATGTATTTTGTGAGTTGGAAACATGAACTTGTGCACCAGTCACGTGGAATGTACTCCTTATTAAGTTTCACAACCTTCTTTAGAAAATATTGTCTGTGTGTAACTTCAAAAGAAGAAATCTGGGCATCTTCATTCTATTGATGTAATTGTTTTTCTGCCATGCTGGTATTGTTTTCTATCATTTTTACCAACAGAAATATTTTTCCCTGACACCTATGGAAAAGACCTATGTTCACTCAACAGTGCAGCATCAGTACATTGTTTAGAATGATTTCAACATGGTCCCAAACATATCGGACAGCTAGACAGCAGAGGTTAGCAACAGGAAATGGGAATAACTTCTGAACCGTTTCAGTAGATTTCCCAGGAAGGGCTTGCTTTCTGCCACTGCAAATTTTCCCAGAGATTTTGTCTGGTGAAGAGTTGCATCAAAAGAGTATTTTTGCCCAAACCTTGGGGCAAGCTCTGTCTCCGATTTACTAGTGAATGCAAAGAGGGTGAAAGTGCTGCTTCAAAGCCCTCTGTGCGCTTTCTGTACCAAGAGGGGGGGGTGACCCTAGAAATAAGTTTTGATCTCTCTTCAGAACACAAGGCATGTCATCACCTCATTCATCTTCTTCTGGGACTCATAGCATCTTAAGACAAAGAAGCTCTCTTGCTTGCTGAAGTGTGTTCAGCAAAAAAACCTTGTCTCATCAGCAAATTTGAACACAACTACAGTCGAGTCAATTCCAATGCTGGCAGGGCAATACTCTACCCCACTAGTAACATGCCACTATTAGAAGACTGTGTAAAGCTATTTTTGTACAAAGTAATTGGAAGGGAAAAATAGAATTGGGAAGAACTGCACATTGTTCTGGAAAAAGCCTCAGTCTTACAGACATCATTTGCTGGTATCATTTTTAATAGTTGGGGTTTTTAAATTTTGTATAAGAAAAAATATTACCGCACCTTTATGTTTCCTTAATAGAAGTGCAGCCATTTCTTAATAGAATAGAAGTAAGCCATTTGAATATGTACAAATGGTCTTTTCAAATACATATGCTATAGCCCACTGTGAAAGTAATTAGCTATAAAGAGAAATCTAAAGGTTTAAAAAGATTTTGGAAGAAAGTAAGTCTAAGGTGATAGAAGAAGAAGAAGAAAACAGCAGTTTTCTTCTGGTGAAAAAAAAACAAAGGGAGGACCTTGTACAGTGGAGATGTATTATTTGACTTCCTGAAAAACTGAGTAGGTTTGCTATTGCCAATGGTTTTCATTAGGAAGGAAGAGATTCCTTTGGCAAAAAAAACCCTTCAAATTGACAGAAATGTTATGACACTTAACTTCACCAATCTTGAAGAAAAATTCTCATCACTTGATCTGGAAATCATGATGGTAATGGAGACAAGGATGTCTAAGCCATGCCATCAGGAACATAAAAATGCATTAGAATGCAGGTAAGACTGAGCTCCTGAACTAGTGAGAAAAGAATGCAAGAAAGACATTTTCCTTTAAGAGTCTTCAGGATGGAGGGCAGATCAAAATTTTCATGTGAAGTATTTATGAATAGAATGAACCTTCAAAAACACATTGTTTCCCAAAACCTGTATACACTATCTCTTACCATGATACACACCTTTCATCTGACACCAAAAGCCGGGGGACATGACTTCATTTTCCCCATGGAAAATGGGGTCAGTTTGAGGCCACTAGCCCTGGCAATCTTCATTGTTCCCGGTGTGAAATTTGCAATCATGGCTGATTTTCTCAAAACCTAAAGCTGCTGGCAAGGAGGACCCTGCAACTCCTTAGGGCCCCAGATGCCACCTTTCATCTGATACGCAGACCCTGGGCCAATGACATCATTTTCCCCATGGGAAATGGCCTCCATTTGCAGCCATTTGCCCTAGCCAACAGGGCAGTGCCCAGTGAGAAATTTTTACACTTTGCTGGATTCCTGCTGAACTAACGCTGTTGGCAACTAGGAGCTTGCAAGTCCTTAGAGCCCCAAAGGCGACCTTTCATCTGACACCCAGACCCTGGGGACATGACTTCATTTTCCCCATGGAAAATGGGGTCAGTTTGAGGCCACTAGCCCTGGCCATCTGCATCGTTCCCGGTGTGAAATTTGCAATCATGGCTGATTTTCTCCAAAACTAAAGCTGCTGGCAACGAGGACCCTGGAAGTCCTTAGGGCCCCAAAGGCCAGCTTTCATCTGACACCCAGACTATGGGGAAAGGACTTCTTTTTCCCATGCAAAATGGCCTCTCTTTGCAGCCATTTGCCCTTGCCAACAGGGCAGTGCCCAGCAAGAAATTTTTTAACATTGCTGGATTCCTCCACAACTAAAGCTGGCAGCAAGTTGGAGCTTGCAAGTCCTTACAGCCCCAAAGGCCAGCTTTCATCTGACACCGAGACGCTGGGGACAGGACTTCATTTTCCCCATGGAAAATGGGGTCAGTTTGAGGCCAATCGCACTGGCCATCTGCATCGTTCCCGGTGTAAAATTTGCAATCATGGCTGATTTTCTCCAAAACTAAAGCTGCTGGCAAGGAGGAACCTGCAACTCCATAGGGCCGCAGATGCCACCTTTCATCTGATACGCAGACCCTGGGCCAATGACTTCATTTTCCCCATGGAAAATGGCCTCCATTTCTGGCCTCTCGCCATGATCAATAGGGTGGTGCCCAGCAAGAAATTTGCAATCGTTGCTGGATTTCTCAAATATAAAGGTGCCAATAAGTAGTACCCTGCAAGTCCTTAGAGCCCCAAAGGCCACCGTTCATCTGACACCCAGACCCTGGGGAAAGGACTTCTTTTTCCCATGGGAAATGGCCTCCATTTGCAGCCATTTGCCCTGGCCAACAGGGCAGTGCCCAGTGAGAAATTTTTACACTTTGCTGGATTCCTCCACAACGAAAGCTGCCGGCAACTAGGAGCTTGCAAGTCCTTAGAGCCCCAAAGGCGTCCTTTCATCTGACACCCAGACCTTGGGGCAATGACATCATTTTCCCCATGGAAAATGGCCTCCATTTGCCGCCAGCTGCCCTAGCCAACAGGGCAGTGCCCAGTGAGAAATTTTTACTCTTTGCTGGATTCCTGCTGAACTAATGCTGTTGCCAACTAGGGGCTTGCAAGTCCTTAGAGCCCCAAAGGCCACCTTTCATCTGACACCCAGACCTTGGGGACATGACTTCATTTTCCCCAGGGAAAATGGGGTCAGTTTGAGGCCACTCGCCCTGGCCATCTGCATCGTCCCCGGTGTGAAATTTGGAAACTTGGCTGATTTTCTCCAAAAGTAAAGCTGCTGGCAATGAGGACCCTGGATGTCGTTAGAGCCCCATGGCCACCTTTCATCTGACACCCAGACCCTGGGGAAAGGACTTCATTTTCCCCATGCATAATAACGTCTCTTTGCAGCCATTTGCCCTGGCCAACAGGGCAGTGCCCAGTGAGAAATTTTTAAACATTGCTGGATTCCTGCAGGACTAACGCTGATGGCAACTAGGAGCTTGCAAGTCCTTAGAGCCCCAAAGGCCACCTTTCATCTGACACCCCGACCCTGGGGACATGACTTCATTTTCCCCATGGAAAATGGGGTCAGTTTGAGGCCACTCGCCCTGGCCATCTGCATCGTTCCCGGTGTGAAATTTGGAAACTTGGCTGATTTTCTCCAAAACTAAAGCTGGTGGCAACGAGCACACTGGAAGTCCTTAGGGCCCCAGATGCCACCTTTCATCTGATACGCAGACGCTTGGGAAAGGACTTTTTTTCCCATGGGAAATGGCCTCCGTTTGCAGCCACTCACCCTGGCAGAAAGAGGGTTGACAAGGTAGAATTACCAAATCTTTGCTTCATTTTTCCAAAAGTAAAGTTGGCAGCAACTAGGATCCTGTAAGTACTTAGAACCTCAAAGGCCACCTTGAACATATTACTGAGAGCCTGGGAAACGGACATTTTTCCCATGGAAAATGGCCTTCATTTGTGGCCACTTGGCCTGGCAGGCAGGGCAGTGCCAAGCGAGCAATTTGCAAACTCTGCTGGATTCTTCCAAAACAAAAGCTGCCAGCAACTAGGACGCTGCAAGTCCTTAGAGCCCCAGATGCCAACTTCCATCAGATACCCAGACCCTGGGGCAATGACATCATTTTCCCCATGGAAAATGGCCTCCATTTGCAGCCATTTGCCCTAGCCAACAGGGCAGTGCCCAGTGAGAAATTTTTACTCTTTGCTGGATTCCTGCTGAACTAATGCTGTTGCCAACTAGGAGCTTGAGAGTCCTTAGAGCCCCAAAGGCCAGCTTTCATCTGACACCCAGACCTTGGGGACATGACTTCATTTTCCCCAGGGAAAATGGGGTCAGTTTGAGGCCACTCGCCCTGGCCATCTGCATCGTTCCCCGTGTGAAATTTGCAATCATGGCTGATTTTCTCCAAAAGTAAAGCTGCTTGCAACAAGGACCCTGCAACTCCTTAGGGCCCCAAAGGCCACCATTCATCTGATATGCAGACCCTGGGCCAATGACTTCATTATCCCCATGGAAAATGGCCTCCATTTGTGGCCTCTCGCCCTGACCAATAGGGTGGTGCCCAGCAAGAAATTTGCAATCTTTGCTGTATTTCTCCAAATCTAAAGCTGGCAGTAAGAAGTACCCTGCAAGTCCTTAGAGCCCCAAAGGCCACCTTTCATCTGACACCCAGACCCTGGGGAAAGGACTTCTTTTTCCCATGGGAAATGGCCTCCATTTGCAGCCATTTGCCCTGGCCAACAGGGCAGTGCCCAGTGAGAAATTTTTACACTTTGCTGGATTCCTCCACAACTAGAGCTGCCGGCAACAAGGAGCTTGCAAATCCTTAGAGCCCCAAAGGCCAGCTTTCATCTGACACCCAGACCCTGGGGACATGACTTCTTTTCCCCATGGAAAATGGGGTCAGTTTCAGGCCCCTTGCCCTGGCCATCTGCATCATTCCCGGTGTGAAATTTGCACTCATGGCTGATTTTCTCCAAAACTAAAGCTGCTGGCAACGAGGACCCCGGAAGTCCTTAGAGCCCCAAAGTCCACCTTTCATTGATACCAAGACCCTGGGGGCATGACTTCATTTTCCGGATAGAAAATCGGATCAGTATGAGGCCATTCGCCCTGGCCATCTGCATCGTTCCCGGTGTGAAATTTGGAAAGTTGGCTGATTTTCTCCAAAAGTAAAGCTGCTGGCAAGGAGGACCCTCGAAGTCCTTGGAGCCCAAAAGGCCACCTTTCGTCTGACACCCAGACCCTGGGGAAAGGACTTCTTTTTCCCATGGGAAATGGCCTCCATTTGCAGCCATTTGCCCTGGCCAACAGGGCAGTGCCCAGTGAGAAATTTTTAATCTTTGCTGGATTCCTCCACAACTAAAGCTGCCGGACTAGGAGCTTGCAAGTCCTTAGAGCCCTAAAGTCCACCTTTCATCTGACACCCAGACCCTGGGGACATGACTTCATTTTCCCCATGGAAATTGGGGTCAGTTTGAGGCCACTCGCCCTGGCCATCTGCATCGTTTCCGGTGTGAAATTTGCAATCATGGCTGATTTTCTCCAAAACTAAAGCTGCTGGCAACGAGGACCCTGGAAGTCCTTGGAGCCCCAAAGGCCACCTTTCATCTGACACCTAGACCCTGGGTAAAGGACTTCTTTTTCCCATGCATAATAACCTCTCTTTGCAGCCGTTTGCCCTGGCCAACAGGGCAGTGCCCAGTGAGAAATTTTTAAACTTTGCTGGATTCCTCCACAACGAAAGCTGCCGGCAACTAGGAGCTTGCAAGTCCTTAGAGCCCCAAAGGCGTCCTTTCATCTGACACCCAGACCTTGGGGCAATGACATCATTTTCCCCATGGAAAATGGCCTCCATTTGCAGACAGCTGCCCTAGCCAACAGGGCAGTGCCCAGTGAGAAATTTTTACTCTTTGCTGGATTCCTGCTGAACTAATGCTGTTGCCAACTAGGAGCTTGCAAGTCCTTAGAGCCCCAAAGGCCACCTTTCATCTGACACCCAGACCCTGGGGACATGACTTCATTTTCCCCATGGAAAATGGGGTCAGTTTGAGGCCACTCACCCTGGCCATCTGCACCGTTCCCGGTGTGAAATTTGGAAACTTGGCTGATTTTCTCCAAAAGTAAAGCTGCTGGCAATGAGGACCCTGGAAGTCGTTAGAGCCCCATGGCCACCTTTCATCTGACACCCAGACCCTGGGGAAAGGACTTCATTTTCCCCATGCATAATAACGTCTCTTTGCAGCCATTTGCCCTGGCCAACAGGGCAGTGCCCAGTGAGAAATTTTTACTCTTTGCTGGATTCCTGCTGAACTAATGCTGTTGGCAACTAGGAGCTTGCAAGTCCTTAGAGCCCCAAAGGCCACCTTTCATCTGACAGCCAGACCTTGGGGACATGACTTCATTTTCCCCATGGAAAATGGGGTCAGCTTGAGGCCACTCGCCCTGGCCATCTGCATCGTTCCCGGTGTGAAATTTGGAAACTTGGCTGATTTTCTCCAAAACTAAAGCTGGTGGCAACGAGCACACTGGAAGTCCTTAGAGCCCCAGATGCCACCTTTTATCTTATACGCAGACCCTTGGGAAAGGACTTTCTTTTCCCATGGGAAATGGCCTCCGTTTGCAGCCACTCCCCCTGGCAGAAAGAGACGAGACAAGCTAGAATTACGAAATCTTGGCTGGAGTTTTCCAAAAGTAAAGCTGGCAGCAAGTAGGATCCTGTAAGTACTTAGAGCCTCAAAGGCCACCTTGAACATAGTACTGAGACACTGAGGAAAGGACGTTTTTCCCATGGAAAAATCTGCATCGTTCCCAGTGTGAAATTTGCAATCATGGCTGATTTTCTTCAAAAGTAAAGCTGCTGGGATCGAGGACCCTGGAAGTCCTTAGAGCCCCAAAGGCCACCTTTCATCTGACACCCAGCCCCTGGGGAAAGGACTTCATTTACCCCATGGAAAATGGCCTCCATTTGCAGCCATTTGCCCTGGCCAACAGGGCAGTGCCCAGTGAGAAATTTGCAAACTTTGCTGGATTCCTCCACAACTAAAGCTGCCAACAAGTAGGAGCTTGCAAGTCCTTAGAGCCCCAAAGGCCACCTTTCATCTGACACCCCGACCCTGGGGACATGACTTCATTTTCCCCATGGAAATTGGGGTCAGTTTGAGGCCACTCGCCCTGGCCATCTGCATCGTGCCCGGTGTGAAATTTGGAAAGTTGGCTGATTTTCTCCAAAAGTAAAGCTGCTGGGAACGAGGACCCTGGAAGTCCTTGGAGCCCCAAACGCCACCTTTCATCTGACACCCAGACCCTGGGGAAAGGACTTCATTTTCCCCATGCATAATAACGTCTCTTTGCAGCCATTTGCCCTGGCCAACAGGGCAGTGCCCAGTGAGAAATTTTTAAACATTGCTGGATTCCTGCAGGACTAACGCTGATGGCAACTAGGAGCTTGCAAGTCCTTAGAGCCCCAAAGGCCACCTTTCATCTGACACCCCGACCCTGGGGACATGGCTTCATTTTCCCCATGGAAAATGGGGTCAGCTTGAGGCCCCTTGTCCTGGCCATCTGCATCGTGCCCGGTGTGAAATTTGGAAACTTGGCTGATTTTCTCCAAAACTAATGCTGGTGGCAACGAGCACACTGGAAGTCCTTAGGCCCCAGATGCCACCTTTCATCTGATACGCAGACGCTTGGGAAAGGACTTTCTTTTCCCATGGGAAATGGCCTCCGTTTGCAGCCACTCCCCCTGGCAGAAAGAGGGTCGACAAGGTAGAATTACCAAATCTTTGCTTCATTTTTCCAAAAGTAAAGTTGGCAGCAAGTAGGATCCTGTAAGTACTTAGAACCTCAAAGGCCACCTTGAACATATTACTGAGAGCCTGGGAAAAGGACATTTTTCCCATGGAAAATGGCCTTCATTTGTGGCCACTTGGCCTGGCAGGCAGGGCAGTGCCAAGCGAGCAATTTGCAAACTCTGCTGGATTCTTCCAAAACAAAAGCTGCCAGCAACTAGGACGCTGCAAGTCCTTAGAGCCCCAGATGCCAACTTCCATCAGATACCCAGACCCTGGGGCAATGACATCATTTTCCCCATGGAAAATGGCCTCTCTTTGCAGCCATTTGCCCTAGCCAACAGGGCAGTGCCCAGGGAGAAATTTTTAACATTACTGGATTCCTGCAGAACTAATGCTGTTGGCAACTAGGAGCTTGCAAGTCCGTAGAGCCCCAAAGGCCAGCTTTCATCTGACACCCAGACCCTGGGGACTTGACTTCATTTTCCCCATGGAAAATGGGGTCAGTTTGAGGCCAATCACACTGGCCATCTGCATCATTCCCGGTGGGAAATTTGCAATCATGGCTGATTTTCTCCAAAAGTAAAGCTACTGGCAAGGAGGACCCTGCAACTCCTTAGGGCCCCAGATGCCACCTTTCATCAGATACGCAGACCCTGGGCCAATGACTTCATTTTCCCCATGGAAAATGGCCTCCATTTGTGGCCTCTCGCCGTGATCAATAGGGTGGTGCCCAGCAAGAAATTTGCAATCTTTGCAGGATTTCTCCAAATCTAAAGGTGCCAATAAGTAGTACCCTGCAAGCCCTTAGAGCCCCAAAGGCCACCTTTCATCTGACACCCAGACCCTGGGGAAAGGACTTCTTTTTCCCATGGGAAATGGCCTCCATTTGCAGCCATTTGCCCTGGCCAACAGGGCAGTGCCCAGTGAGAAATTTTTACACTTTGCTGGATTCCTCCACAACTAGAGCTGCCGGCAACAAGGAGCTTGCAAATCCTTAGAGCCCCAAAGGCCAGCTTTCATCTGACACCCAGACCCTGGGGACATGACTTCTTTTCCCCATGGAAAATGGGGTCAGTTTCAGGCCCCTTGCCCTGGCCATCTGCATCATTCCCGGTGTGAAATTTGCAATCATGGCTGATTTTCTCCAAAACTAAAGCTGCTGGCAACGAGGACCCCGGAAGTCCTTAGAGCCCCAAAGTCCACCTTTCATTGATACCAAGACCCTGGGGGCATGACTTCATTTTCCGGATAGAAAATCGGATCAGTATGAGGCCATTCGCCCTGGCCATCTGCATCGTGCCCGGTGTGAAATTTGCAAACTTGGCTGATTTTCTCCAAAAGTAAAGCTGCTGGCAACGAGGACCCTCGAAGTCCTTGGACCCCAAAGGCCACATTTCATCTGATACCCAGAACCTGGGGAAAGGACTTCTTTTTCAGATGGAAAATGGCCTCCATTTGCAGCCATTTGCCCTGGCCAACAGGGCAGTGCCCAGTGAGAAATTTTTACCCTTTTCTGGATTCCTCCAAAACTAAAGCTGCCGGCAACAAGGAGCTTGCAAATCCTTAGAGCCCTAAAGTCCACCTTTCATCTGACACCCAGACCCTGGGGACATGACTTCATTTTCCCCATGGAAATTGGGGTCAGTTTGAGGCCACTCGCCCTGGCCATCTGCATCGTTCCCGGTATGAAATTTGATATCTTGGCTGATTCTCTCCAAAAGTAAAGCTGCTGGGAATGAGGACCCTGGAAGTCCTTGGAGCCCCAAAGGCCACCTTTCATCTGACACCTAGACCCTGGGGAAAGGACTTCTTTTTCCCATGCATAATAACCTCTCTTTGCAGCCATTTGCCCTGGCCAACAGGGCAGTGCCCAGTGAGAAATTTTTAATCTTTGCTGGATTCCTCCACAACGAAAGCTGCCGGCAACTAGGAGCTTGCAAGTCCTTAGAGCCCCAAAGGCGACCTTTCATATGACACCCAGACCTTGGGGACATGACTTCATTTTCCCCATGGAAAATGGGGTCAGTTTGAGGCCACTCGCCCTGGCCATCTGCATCGTGCCCGGTGTGAAATTTGGAAAGTTGGCTGATTTTCTCCAAAAGTAAAGCTGCTGGGAACGAGGACCCTGGAAGTCCTTGGAGCCCCAAACGCCACCTTTCATCTGACACCCAGACCCTGGGGAAAGGACTTCATTTTCCCCATGCATAATAACGTCTCTTTGCAGCCATTTGCCCTGGCCAACAGGGCAGTGCCCAGTGAGAAATTTTTAAACATTGCTGGATTCCTGCAGGACTAACGCTGATGGCAACTAGGAGCTTGCAAGTCCTTAGAGCCCCAAAGGCCACCTTTCATCTGACACCCCGACCCTGGGGACATGGCTTCATTTTCCCCATGGAAAATGGGGTCAGCTTGAGGCCCCTTGTCCTGGCCATCTGCATCGTGCCCGGTGTGAAATTTGGAAACTTGGCTGATTTTCTCCAAAACTAATGCTGGTGGCAACGAGCACACTGGAAGTCCTTAGGCCCCAGATGCCACCTTTCATCTGATACGCAGACGCTTGGGAAAGGACTTTCTTTTCCCATGGGAAATGGCCTCCGTTTGCAGCCACTCCCCCTGGCAGAAAGAGGGTCGACAAGGTAGAATTACCAAATCTTTGCTTCATTTTTCCAAAAGTAAAGTTGGCAGCAAGTAGGATCCTGTAAGTACTTAGAACCTCAAAGGCCACCTTGAACATATTACTGAGAGCCTGGGAAAAGGACATTTTTCCCATGGAAAATGGCCTTCATTTGTGGCCACTTGGCCTGGCAGGCAGGGCAGTGCCAAGCGAGCAATTTGCAAACTCTGCTGGATTCTTCCAAAACAAAAGCTGCCAGCAACTAGGACGCTGCAAGTCCTTAGAGCCCCAGATGCCAACTTCCATCAGATACCCAGACCCTGGGGCAATGACATCATTTTCCCCATGGAAAATGGCCTCTCTTTGCAGCCATTTGCCCTAGCCAACAGGGCAGTGCCCAGGGAGAAATTTTTAACATTACTGGATTCCTGCAGAACTAATGCTGTTGGCAACTAGGAGCTTGCAAGTCCGTAGAGCCCCAAAGGCCAGCTTTCATCTGACACCCAGACCCTGGGGACTTGACTTCATTTTCCCCATGGAAAATGGGGTCAGTTTGAGGCCAATCACACTGGCCATCTGCATCATTCCCGGTGGGAAATTTGCAATCATGGCTGATTTTCTCCAAAAGTAAAGCTACTGGCAAGGAGGACCCTGCAACTCCTTAGGGCCCCAGATGCCACCTTTCATCAGATACGCAGACCCTGGGCCAATGACTTCATTTTCCCCATGGAAAATGGCCTCCATTTGTGGCCTCTCGCCGTGATCAATAGGGTGGTGCCCAGCAAGAAATTTGCAATCTTTGCAGGATTTCTCCAAATCTAAAGGTGCCAATAAGTAGTACCCTGCAAGCCCTTAGAGCCCCAAAGGCCACCTTTCATCTGACACCCAGACCCTGGGGAAAGGACTTCTTTTTCCCATGGGAAATGGCCTCCATTTGCAGCCATTTGCCCTGGCCAACAGGGCAGTGCCCAGTGAGAAATTTTTACACTTTGCTGGATTCCTCCACAACTAGAGCTGCCGGCAACAAGGAGCTTGCAAATCCTTAGAGCCCCAAAGGCCAGCTTTCATCTGACACCCAGACCCTGGGGACATGACTTCTTTTCCCCATGGAAAATGGGGTCAGTTTCAGGCCCCTTGCCCTGGCCATCTGCATCATTCCCGGTGTGAAATTTGCAATCATGGCTGATTTTCTCCAAAACTAAAGCTGCTGGCAACGAGGACCCCGGAAGTCCTTAGAGCCCCAAAGTCCACCTTTCATTGATACCAAGACCCTGGGGGCATGACTTCATTTTCCGGATAGAAAATCGGATCAGTATGAGGCCATTCGCCCTGGCCATCTGCATCGTGCCCGGTGTGAAATTTGCAAACTTGGCTGATTTTCTCCAAAAGTAAAGCTGCTGGCAACGAGGACCCTCGAAGTCCTTGGACCCCAAAGGCCACATTTCATCTGATACCCAGAACCTGGGGAAAGGACTTCTTTTTCCCATGGGAAATGGCCTCCATTTGCAGCCATTTGCCCTGGCCAACAGGGCAGTGCCCAGTGAGAAATTTTTACCCTTTTCTGGATTCCTCCAAAACTAAAGCTGCCGGCAACAAGGAGCTTGCAAATCCTTAGAGCCCTAAAGTCCACCTTTCATCTGACACCCAGACCCTGGGGACATGACTTCATTTTCCCCATGGAAATTGGGGTCAGTTTGAGGCCACTCGCCCTGGCCATCTGCATCGTTCCCGGTATGAAATTTGATATCTTGGCTGATTCTCTCCAAAAGTAAAGCTGCTGGGAACGAGGACCCTGGAAGTCCTTGGAGCCCCAAAGGCCACCTTTCATCTGACACCTAGACCCTGGGGAAAGGACTTCTTTTTCCCATGCATAATAACCTCTCTTTGCAGCCATTTGCCCTGGCCAACAGGGCAGTGCCCAGTGAGAAATTTTTAATCTTTGCTGGATTCCTCCACAACGAAAGCTGCCGGCAACTAGGAGCTTGCAAGTCCTTAGAGCCCCAAAGGCGACCTTTCATATGACACCCAGACCTTGGGGACATGACTTCATTTTCCCCATGGAAAATGGGGTCAGTTTGAGGCCACTCGCCCTGGCCATCTGCATCGTGCCCGGTGTGAAATTTGGAAATTTGGCTGATTTTCTCCAAAAGTAAAGCTGCTGGGAACGAGGACCCTGGAAGTCCTTGGAGCCCCAAACGCCACCTTTCATCTGACACCCAGACCCTGGGGAAAGGACTTCATTTTCCCCATGCATAATAACGTCTCTTTGCAGCCATTTGCCCTGGCCAACAGGGCAGTGCCCAGTGAGAAATTTTTAAACATTGCTGGATTCCTGCAGGACTAACGCTGATGGCAACTAGGAGCTTGCAAGTCCTTAGAGCCCCAAAGGCCACCTTTCATCTGACACCCCGACCCTGGGGACATGGCTTCATTTTCCCCATGGAAAATGGGGTCAGCTTGAGGCCCCTTGTCCTGGCCATCTGCATCGTGCCCGGTGTGAAATTTGGAAACTTGGCTGATTTTCTCCAAAACTAATGCTGGTGGCAACGAGCACACTGGAAGTCCTTAGGCCCCAGATGCCACCTTTCATCTGATACGCAGACGCTTGGGAAAGGACTTTCTTTTCCCATGGGAAATGGCCTCCGTTTGCAGCCACTCCCCCTGGCAGAAAGAGGGTCGACAAGGTAGAATTACCAAATCTTTGCTTCATTTTTCCAAAAGTAAAGTTGGCAGCAAGTAGGATCCTGTAAGTACTTAGAACCTCAAAGGCCACCTTGAACATATTACTGAGAGCCTGGGAAAAGGACATTTTTCCCATGGAAAATGGCCTTCATTTGTGGCCACTTGGCCTGGCAGGCAGGGCAGTGCCAAGCGAGCAATTTGCAAACTCTGCTGGATTCTTCCAAAACAAAAGCTGCCAGCAACTAGGACGCTGCAAGTCCTTAGAGCCCCAGATGCCAACTTCCATCAGATACCCAGACCCTGGGGCAATGACATCATTTTCCCCATGGAAAATGGCCTCTCTTTGCAGCCATTTGCCCTAGCCAACAGGGCAGTGCCCAGGGAGAAATTTTTAACATTACTGGATTCCTGCAGAACTAATGCTGTTGGCAACTAGGAGCTTGCAAGTCCGTAGAGCCCCAAAGGCCAGCTTTCATCTGACACCCAGACCCTGGGGACTTGACTTCATTTTCCCCATGGAAAATGGGGTCAGTTTGAGGCCAATCACACTGGCCATCTGCATCATTCCCGGTGGGAAATTTGCAATCATGGCTGATTTTCTCCAAAAGTAAAGCTACTGGCAAGGAGGACCCTGCAACTCCTTAGGGCCCCAGATGCCACCTTTCATCAGATACGCAGACCCTGGGCCAATGACTTCATTTTCCCCATGGAAAATGGCCTCCATTTGTGGCCTCTCGCCGTGATCAATAGGGTGGTGCCCAGCAAGAAATTTGCAATCTTTGCAGGATTTCTCCAAATCTAAAGGTGCCAATAAGTAGTACCCTGCAAGCCCTTAGAGCCCCAAAGGCCACCTTTCATCTGACACCCAGACCCTGGGGAAAGGACTTCTTTTTCCCATGGGAAATGGCCTCCATTTGCAGCCATTTGCCCTGGCCAACAGGGCAGTGCCCAGTGAGAAATTTTTACACTTTGCTGGATTCCTCCACAACTAGAGCTGCCGGCAACAAGGAGCTTGCAAATCCTTAGAGCCCCAAAGGCCAGCTTTCATCTGACACCCAGACCCTGGGGACATGACTTCTTTTCCCCATGGAAAATGGGGTCAGTTTCAGGCCCCTTGCCCTGGCCATCTGCATCATTCCCGGTGTGAAATTTGCAATCATGGCTGATTTTCTCCAAAACTAAAGCTGCTGGCAACGAGGACCCCGGAAGTCCTTAGAGCCCCAAAGTCCACCTTTCATTGATACCAAGACCCTGGGGGCATGACTTCATTTTCCGGATAGAAAATCGGATCAGTATGAGGCCATTCGCCCTGGCCATCTGCATCGTGCCCGGTGTGAAATTTGCAAACTTGGCTGATTTTCTCCAAAAGTAAAGCTGCTGGCAACGAGGACCCTCGAAGTCCTTGGACCCCAAAGGCCACATTTCATCTGATACCCAGAACCTGGGGAAAGGACTTCTTTTTCCCATGGGAAATGGCCTCCATTTGCAGCCATTTGCCCTGGCCAACAGGGCAGTGCCCAGTGAGAAATTTTTACCCTTTTCTGGATTCCTCCAAAACTAAAGCTGCCGGCAACAAGGAGCTTGCAAATCCTTAGAGCCCTAAAGTCCACCTTTCATCTGACACCCAGACCCTGGGGACATGACTTCATTTTCCCCATGGAAATTGGGGTCAGTTTGAGGCCACTCGCCCTGGCCATCTGCATCGTTCCCGGTATGAAATTTGATATCTTGGCTGATTCTCTCCAAAAGTAAAGCTGCTGGGAACGAGGACCCTGGAAGTCCTTGGAGCCCCAAAGGCCACCTTTCATCTGACACCTAGACCCTGGGGAAAGGACTTCTTTTTCCCATGCATAATAACCTCTCTTTGCAGCCATTTGCCCTGGCCAACAGGGCAGTGCCCAGTGAGAAATTTTTAATCTTTGCTGGATTCCTCCACAACGAAAGCTGCCGGCAACTAGGAGCTTGCAAGTCCTTAGAGCCCCAAAGGCGACCTTTCATATGACACCCAGACCTTGGGGACATGACTTCATTTTCCCCATGGAAAATGGGGTCAGTTTGAGGCCACTCGCCCTGGCCATCTGCATCGTGCCCGGTGTGAAATTTGGAAATTTGGCTGATTTTCTCCAAAAGTAAAGCTGCTGGGAACGAGGACCCTGGAAGTCCTTGGAGCCCCAAACGCCACCTTTCATCTGACACCCAGACCCTGGGGAAAGGACTTCATTTTCCCCATGCATAATAACGTCTCTTTGCAGCCATTTGCCCTGGCCAACAGGGCAGTGCCCAGTGAGAAA
This sequence comes from Agelaius tricolor, assembly GCF_023055355.1. Lineage (NCBI taxonomy): Eukaryota > Metazoa > Chordata > Aves > Passeriformes > Icteridae > Agelaius > Agelaius tricolor. The sequence goes on from NW_027269288.1 coordinate 1,176,586, forward strand.
TTTTTAAACATTGCTGGATTCCTGGAGGACTAACGCTGATGGCAACTAGGAGCTTGCAAGTCCTTAGAGCCCCAAAGGCCACCTTTCATCTGACACCCCGACCCTGGGGACATGGCTTCATTTTCCCCATGGAAAATGGGGTCAGCTTGAGGTCCCTTGCCCTGGCCATCTGCATCGTGCCCGGTGTGAAATTTGGAAACTTGGCTGATTTTCTCCAAAACTAAAGCTGGTGGCAACGAGCACACTGGAAGTCCTTAGGCCCCAGATGCCACCTTTCATCTGATACGCAGACCCTGGGGAAAGGACTTTCTTTTCCCATGGGAAATGGCCTCCGTTTGCAGCCACTCCCCCTGGCAGAAAGAGGGTCGACAAGGTAGAATTACCAAATCTTTGCTTCATTTTTCCAAAAGTAAAGTTGGCAGCAAGTAGGATCCTGTAAGTACTTAGAACCTCAAAGGCCACCTTGAACATATTACTGAGAGCCTGGGAAAAGGACATTTTTCCCATGGAAAATGGCCTTCATTTGTGGCCACTTGGCCTGGCAGGCAGGGCAGTGCCAAGTGAGCAATTTGCAAACTCTGCTGGATTCTTCCAAAACAAAAGCTGCCAGCAACTAGGACGCTGCAATTCCTTAGAGCCCCAGATGCCAACTTCCATCAGATACCCAGACCCTGGGGCAATGACATCATTTTCCCCATGGAAAATGGCCTCCATTTGCAGCCATTTGCCCTAGCCAACAGGGCAGTGCCCAGTGAGAAATTTTTACTCTTTGCTGGATTCCTGCTGAACTAATGCTGTTGCCAACTAGGAGCTTGAGAGTCCTTAGAGCCCCAAAGGCCACCTTTCATCTGACACCCAGACCATGGGGACATGACTTCATTTTCCCCAGGGAAAATGGGGTCAGTTTGAGGCCACTCGCCCTGGCCATCTGCATCGTTCCCCGTGTGAAATTTGCAATCATGGCTGATTTTCTCCAAAAGTAAAGCTGCTTGCAACAAGGACCCTGCAACTCCTTAGGGCCCCAAAGGCCACCATTCATCTGATATGCAGACCCTGGGCCAATGACTTCATTATCCCCATGGAAAATGGCCTCCATTTGTGGCCTCTCGCCCTGACCAATAGGGTGGTGCCCAGCAAGAAATTTGCAATCTTTGCTGTATTTCTCCAAATATAAAGCTGGCAGTAAGAAGTACCCTGCAAGTCCTTAGAGCCCCAAAGGCCACCTTTCATCTGACACCCAGACCCTGGGGAAAGGACTTCTTTTTCCCATGGGAAATGGCCTCCATTTGCAGCCATTTGCCCTGGCCAACAGGGCAGTGCCCAGTGAGAAATTTTTACACTTTGCTGGATTCCTCCACAACTAAAGCTGCCGGCAACAAGGAGCTTGCAAATCCTTACAGCCCCAAAGGCCAGCTTTCATCTGACACCCAGACCCTGGGGAATTGACTTCTTTTCCCCATGGAAAATGGGGTCTGTTTGAGGCCCCTTGCCCTGGCCATCTGCATCATTCCCGGTGTGAAATTTGCACTCATGGCTGATTTTCTCCAAAACTAAAGCTGCTGGCAACGAGGACCCCGGAAGTCCTTAGAGCCCCAAAGTCCACCTTTCATTGATACCAAGACCCTGGGGGCATGACTTCATTTTCCGGATAGAAAATCGGATCAGTATGAGGCCATTCGCCCTGGCCATCTGCATCGTTCCCGGTGTGAAATTTGGAAAGTTGGCTGATTTTCTCCAAAAGTAAAGCTGCTGGCAAGGAGGACCCTCGAAGTCCTTGGAGCCCAAAAGGCCACCTTTCGTCTGACACCCAGACCCTGGGGAAAGGACTTCTTTTTCCCATGGGAAATGGCCTCCATTTGCAGCCATTTGCCCTGGCCAACAGGGCAGTGCCCAGTGAGAAATTTTTACACTTTGCTGGATTCCTCCACAACGAAAGCTGCCGGACTAGGAGCTTGCAAGTCCTTAGAGCCCTAAAGTCCACCTTTCATCTGACACCCAGACCCTGGGGACATGACTTCATTTTCCCCATGGAAATTGGGGTCAGTTTGAGGCCACTCGCCCTGGCCATCTGCATCGTTTCCGGTGTGAAATTTGCAATCATGGCTGATTTTCTCCAAAAGTAAAGCTGCTGGCAACGAGGACCCTGGAAGTCCTTGGAGCCCCAAAGGCCACCTTTCATCTGACACCTAGACCCTGGGGAAAGGACTTCTTTTTCCCATGCATAATAACCTCTCTTTGCAGCCGTTTGCCCTGGCCAACAGGGCAGTGCCCAGTGAGAAATTTTTAATCTTTGCTGGATTCCTCCACAACTGAAGCTGCCGGCAACTAGGAGCTTGCAAGTCCTTAGAGCCCCAAAGGCGTCCTTTCATCTGACACCCAGACCTTGGGGCAATGACATCATTTTCCCCATGGAAAATGGCCTCCATTTGCCGCCAGCTGCCCTAGCCAACAGGGCAGTGCCCAGTGAGAAATTTTTACTCTTTGCTGGATTCCTGCTGAACTAATGCTGTTGCCAACTAGGAGCTTGCAAGTCCTTAGAGCCCCAAAGGCCACCTTTCATCTGACACCCAGACCTTGGGGACATGACTTCATTTTCCCCAGGGAAAATGGGGTCAGTTTGAGGCCACTCGCCCTGGCCATCTGCATCGTTCCCGGTGTGAAATTTGGAAACTTGGCTGATTTTCTCCAAAAGTAAAGCTGCTGGCAATGAGGACCCTGGATGTCGTTAGAGCCCCATGGCCACCTTTCATCTGACACCCAGACCCTGGGGAAAGGACTTCATTTTCCCCATGCATAATAACGTCTCTTTACAGCCATTTGCCCTGGCCAACAGGGCAGTGCCCAGTGAGAAATTTTTACTCTTTGCTGGATTCCTGCTGAACTAATGCTGTTGCCAACTAGGAGCTTGCAAGTCCTTAGAGCCCCAAAGGCCACCTTTCATCTGACAGCCAGACCTTGGGGACATGACTTCATTTTCCCCATGGAAAATGGGGTCAGTTTGAGGCCACTAGCCCTGGCCATCTGCATCGTTCCCGGTGTGAAATTTGGAAAGTTGGCTGATTTTCTCCAAAACTAAAGCTGGTGGCAACGAGCACACTGGAAGTCCTTAGAGCCCCAGATGCCACCTTTTATCTTATACGCAGACCCTTGGGAAAGGACTTTCTTTTCCCATGGGAAATGGCCTCCGTTTGCAGCCACTCTCCCTGGCAGAAAGAGACGAGCCAAGCTAGAATTACGAAATCTTGGCTGGAGTTTTCCAAAAGTAAAGCTGGCAGCAAGTAGGATCCTGTAAGTACTTAGAGCCTCAAAGGCCACCTTGAACATAGTACTGAGACACTGAGGAAAGGACGTTTTTCCCATGGAAAAATCTGCATCGTTCCCAGTGTGAAATTTGCAATCATGGCTGATTTTCTTCAAAAGTAAAGCTGCTGGGATCGAGGACCCTGGAAGTCCTTAGAGCCCCAAAGGCCACCTTTCATCTGACACCCAGCCCCTGGGGAAAGGACTTCATTTACCCCATGGAAAATGGCCTCCATTTGCAGCCATTTGCCCTGGCCAACAGGGCAGTGCCCAGTGAGAAATTTGCAAACTTTGCTGGATTCCTCCACAACTAAAGCTGCCAACAAGTAGGAGCTTGCAAGTCCTTAGAGCCCCAAAGGCCACCTTTCATCTGACACCCCGACCCTGGGGACATGACTTCATTTTCCCCATGGAAATTGGGGTCAGTTTGAGGCCACTCGCCCTGGCCATCTGCATCGTTCCCGGTATGAAATTTGATATCTTGGCTGATTTTCTCCAAAAGTAAAGCTGCTGGCATTGAGGACCCTGGAAGTCGTTAGAGCCCCATGGCCACCTTTCATCTGACACCCAGACCCTGGGGAAAGGACTTCATTTTCCCCATGCATAATAACGTCTCTTTGCAGCCATTTGCCCTGGCCAACAGGGCAGTGCCCAGTGAGAAATTTTTAAACATTGCTGGATTCCTGCAGGACTAACGCTGATGGCAACTAGGAGCTTGCAAGTCCTTAGAGCCCCAAAGGCCACCTTTCATCTGACACCCCGACCCTGGGGACATGGCTTCATTTTCCCCATGGAAAATGGGGTCAGCTTGAGGCCCCTTGTCCTGGCCATCTGCATCGTGCCCGGTGTGAAATTTGGAAACTTGGCTGATTTTCTCCAAAACTAATGCTGGTGGCAACGAGCACACTGGAAGTCCTTAGGCCCCAGATGCCACCTTTCATCTGATACGCAGACGCTTGGGAAAGGACTTTCTTTTCCCATGGGAAATGGCCTCCGTTTGCAGCCACTCCCCCTGGCAGAAAGAGGGTCGACAAGGTAGAATTACCAAATCTTTGCTTCATTTTTCCAAAAGTAAAGTTGGCAGCAAGTAGGATCCTGTAAGTACTTAGAACCTCAAAGGCCACCTTGAACATATTACTGAGAGCCTGGGAAAAGGACATTTTTCCCATGGAAAATGGCCTTCATTTGTGGCCACTTGGCCTGGCAGGCAGGGCAGTGCCAAGCGAGCAATTTGCAAACTCTGCTGGATTCTTCCAAAACAAAAGCTGCCAGCAACTAGGACGCTGCAAGTCCTTAGAGCCCCAGATGCCAACTTCCATCAGATACCCAGACCCTGGGGAAAGGACTTCTTTTTCCCATGGGAAATGGCCTCCATTTGCAGCCATTTGCCCTGGCCAACAGGGCAGTGCCCAGTGAGAAATTTTTACACTTTGCTGGATTCCTCCACAACTAGAGCTGCCGGCAACAAGGAGCTTGCAAATCCTTAGAGCCCCAAAGGCCAGCTTTCATCTGACACCCAGACCCTGGGGACATGACTTCTTTTCCCCATGGAAAATGGGGTCAGTTTCAGGCCCCTTGCCCTGGCCATCTGCATCATTCCCGGTGTGAAATTTGCACTCATGGCTGATTTTCTCCAAAACTAAAGCTGCTGGCAACGAGGACCCCGGAAGTCCTTAGAGCCCCAAAGTCCACCTTTCATTGATACCAAGACCCTGGGGGCATGACTTCATTTTCCGGATAGAAAATCGGATCAGTATGAGGCCATTCGCCCTGGCCATCTGCATCGTTCCCGGTGTGAAATTTGGAAAGTTGGCTGATTTTCTCCAAAAGTAAAGCTGCTGGCAAGGAGGACCCTCGAAGTCCTTGGAGCCCAAAAGGCCACCTTTCGTCTGACACCCAGACCCTGGGGAAAGGACTTCTTTTTCCCATGGGAAATGGCCTCCATTTGCAGCCATTTGCCCTGGCCAACAGGGCAGTGCCCAGTGAGAAATTTTTAATCTTTGCTGGATTCCTCCACAACTAAAGCTGCCGGACTAGGAGCTTGCAAGTCCTTAGAGCCCTAAAGTCCACCTTTCATCTGACACCCAGACCCTGGGGACATGACTTCATTTTCCCCATGGAAATTGGGGTCAGTTTGAGGCCACTCGCCCTGGCCATCTGCATCGTTTCCGGTGTGAAATTTGCAATCATGGCTGATTTTCTCCAAAACTAAAGCTGCTGGCAACGAGGACCCTGGAAGTCCTTGGAGCCCCAAAGGCCACCTTTCATCTGACACCTAGACCCTGGGTAAAGGACTTCTTTTTCCCATGCATAATAACCTCTCTTTGCAGCCGTTTGCCCTGGCCAACAGGGCAGTGCCCAGTGAGAAATTTTTAAACTTTGCTGGATTCCTCCACAACGAAAGCTGCCGGCAACTAGGAGCTTGCAAGTCCTTAGAGCCCCAAAGGCGTCCTTTCATCTGACACCCAGACCTTGGGGCAATGACATCATTTTCCCCATGGAAAATGGCCTCCATTTGCAGACAGCTGCCCTAGCCAACAGGGCAGTGCCCAGTGAGAAATTTTTACTCTTTGCTGGATTCCTGCTGAACTAATGCTGTTGCCAACTAGGAGCTTGCAAGTCCTTAGAGCCCCAAAGGCCACCTTTCATCTGACACCCAGACCCTGGGGACATGACTTCATTTTCCCCATGGAAAATGGGGTCAGTTTGAGGCCACTCACCCTGGCCATCTGCACCGTTCCCGGTGTGAAATTTGGAAACTTGGCTGATTTTCTCCAAAAGTAAAGCTGCTGGCAATGAGGACCCTGGAAGTCGTTAGAGCCCCATGGCCACCTTTCATCTGACACCCAGACCCTGGGGAAAGGACTTCATTTTCCCCATGCATAATAACGTCTCTTTGCAGCCATTTGCCCTGGCCAACAGGGCAGTGCCCAGTGAGAAATTTTTACTCTTTGCTGGATTCCTGCTGAACTAATGCTGTTGGCAACTAGGAGCTTGCAAGTCCTTAGAGCCCCAAAGGCCACCTTTCATCTGACAGCCAGACCTTGGGGACATGACTTCATTTTCCCCATGGAAAATGGGGTCAGCTTGAGGCCACTCGCCCTGGCCATCTGCATCGTTCCCGGTGTGAAATTTGGAAACTTGGCTGATTTTCTCCAAAACTAAAGCTGGTGGCAACGAGCACACTGGAAGTCCTTAGAGCCCCAGATGCCACCTTTTATCTTATACGCAGACCCTTGGGAAAGGACTTTCTTTTCCCATGGGAAATGGCCTCCGTTTGCAGCCACTCCCCCTGGCAGAAAGAGACGAGACAAGCTAGAATTACGAAATCTTGGCTGGAGTTTTCCAAAAGTAAAGCTGGCAGCAAGTAGGATCCTGTAAGTACTTAGAGCCTCAAAGGCCACCTTGAACATAGTACTGAGACACTGAGGAAAGGACGTTTTTCCCATGGAAAAATCTGCATCGTTCCCAGTGTGAAATTTGCAATCATGGCTGATTTTCTTCAAAAGTAAAGCTGCTGGGATCGAGGACCCTGGAAGTCCTTAGAGCCCCAAAGGCCACCTTTCATCTGACACCCAGCCCCTGGGGAAAGGACTTCATTTACCCCATGGAAAATGGCCTCCATTTGCAGCCATTTGCCCTGGCCAACAGGGCAGTGCCCAGTGAGAAATTTGCAAACTTTGCTGGATTCCTCCACAACTAAAGCTGCCAACAAGTAGGAGCTTGCAAGTCCTTAGAGCCCCAAAGGCCACCTTTCATCTGACACCCCGACCCTGGGGACATGACTTCATTTTCCCCATGGAAATTGGGGTCAGTTTGAGGCCACTCGCCCTGGCCATCTGCATCGTGCCCGGTGTGAAATTTGGAAAGTTGGCTGATTTTCTCCAAAAGTAAAGCTGCTGGGAACGAGGACCCTGGAAGTCCTTGGAGCCCCAAACGCCACCTTTCATCTGACACCCAGACCCTGGGGAAAGGACTTCATTTTCCCCATGCATAATAACGTCTCTTTGCAGCCATTTGCCCTGGCCAACAGGGCAGTGCCCAGTGAGAAATTTTTAAACATTGCTGGATTCCTGCAGGACTAACGCTGATGGCAACTAGGAGCTTGCAAGTCCTTAGAGCCCCAAAGGCCACCTTTCATCTGACACCCCGACCCTGGGGACATGGCTTCATTTTCCCCATGGAAAATGGGGTCAGCTTGAGGCCCCTTGTCCTGGCCATCTGCATCGTGCCCGGTGTGAAATTTGGAAACTTGGCTGATTTTCTCCAAAACTAATGCTGGTGGCAACGAGCACACTGGAAGTCCTTAGGCCCCAGATGCCACCTTTCATCTGATACGCAGACGCTTGGGAAAGGACTTTCTTTTCCCATGGGAAATGGCCTCCGTTTGCAGCCACTCCCCCTGGCAGAAAGAGGGTCGACAAGGTAGAATTACCAAATCTTTGCTTCATTTTTCCAAAAGTAAAGTTGGCAGCAAGTAGGATCCTGTAAGTACTTAGAACCTCAAAGGCCACCTTGAACATATTACTGAGAGCCTGGGAAAAGGACATTTTTCCCATGGAAAATGGCCTTCATTTGTGGCCACTTGGCCTGGCAGGCAGGGCAGTGCCAAGCGAGCAATTTGCAAACTCTGCTGGATTCTTCCAAAACAAAAGCTGCCAGCAACTAGGACGCTGCAAGTCCTTAGAGCCCCAGATGCCAACTTCCATCAGATACCCAGACCCTGGGGCAATGACATCATTTTCCCCATGGAAAATGGCCTCTCTTTGCAGCCATTTGCCCTAGCCAACAGGGCAGTGCCCAGGGAGAAATTTTTAACATTACTGGATTCCTGCAGAACTAATGCTGTTGGCAACTAGGAGCTTGCAAGTCCGTAGAGCCCCAAAGGCCAGCTTTCATCTGACACCCAGACCCTGGGGACTTGACTTCATTTTCCCCATGGAAAATGGGGTCAGTTTGAGGCCAATCACACTGGCCATCTGCATCATTCCCGGTGGGAAATTTGCAATCATGGCTGATTTTCTCCAAAAGTAAAGCTACTGGCAAGGAGGACCCTGCAACTCCTTAGGGCCCCAGATGCCACCTTTCATCAGATACGCAGACCCTGGGCCAATGACTTCATTTTCCCCATGGAAAATGGCCTCCATTTGTGGCCTCTCGCCGTGATCAATAGGGTGGTGCCCAGCAAGAAATTTGCAATCTTTGCAGGATTTCTCCAAATCTAAAGGTGCCAATAAGTAGTACCCTGCAAGCCCTTAGAGCCCCAAAGGCCACCTTTCATCTGACACCCAGACCCTGGGGAAAGGACTTCTTTTTCCCATGGGAAATGGCCTCCATTTGCAGCCATTTGCCCTGGCCAACAGGGCAGTGCCCAGTGAGAAATTTTTACACTTTGCTGGATTCCTCCACAACTAGAGCTGCCGGCAACAAGGAGCTTGCAAATCCTTAGAGCCCCAAAGGCCAGCTTTCATCTGACACCCAGACCCTGGGGACATGACTTCTTTTCCCCATGGAAAATGGGGTCAGTTTCAGGCCCCTTGCCCTGGCCATCTGCATCATTCCCGGTGTGAAATTTGCAATCATGGCTGATTTTCTCCAAAACTAAAGCTGCTGGCAACGAGGACCCCGGAAGTCCTTAGAGCCCCAAAGTCCACCTTTCATTGATACCAAGACCCTGGGGGCATGACTTCATTTTCCGGATAGAAAATCGGATCAGTATGAGGCCATTCGCCCTGGCCATCTGCATCGTGCCCGGTGTGAAATTTGCAAACTTGGCTGATTTTCTCCAAAAGTAAAGCTGCTGGCAACGAGGACCCTCGAAGTCCTTGGACCCCAAAGGCCACATTTCATCTGATACCCAGAACCTGGGGAAAGGACTTCTTTTTCCCATGGAAAATGGCCTCCATTTGCAGCCATTTGCCCTGGCCAACAGGGCAGTGCCCAGTGAGAAATTTTTACCCTTTTCTGGATTCCTCCAAAACTAAAGCTGCCGGCAACAAGGAGCTTGCAAATCCTTAGAGCCCTAAAGTCCACCTTTCATCTGACACCCAGACCCTGGGGACATGACTTCATTTTCCCCATGGAAATTGGGGTCAGTTTGAGGCCACTCGCCCTGGCCATCTGCATCGTTCCAGGTATGAAATTTGATATCTTGGCTGATTCTCTCCAAAAGTAAAGCTGCTGGGAATGAGGACCCTGGAAGTCCTTGGAGCCCCAAAGGCCACCTTTCATCTGACACCTAGACCCTGGGGAAAGGACTTCTTTTTCCCATGCATAATAACCTCTCTTTGCAGCCATTTGCCCTGGCCAACAGGGCAGTGCCCAGTGAGAAATTTTTAATCTTTGCTGGATTCCTCCACAACGAAAGCTGCCGGCAACTAGGAGCTTGCAAGTCCTTAGAGCCCCAAAGGCGACCTTTCATATGACACCCAGACCTTGGGGACATGACTTCATTTTCCCCATGGAAAATGGGGTCAGTTTGAGGCCACTCGCCCTGGCCATCTGCATCGTGCCCGGTGTGAAATTTGGAAAGTTGGCTGATTTTCTCCAAAAGTAAAGCTGCTGGGAACGAGGACCCTGGAAGTCCTTGGAGCCCCAAACGCCACCTTTCATCTGACACCCAGACCCTGGGGAAAGGACTTCATTTTCCCCATGCATAATAACGTCTCTTTGCAGCCATTTGCCCTGGCCAACAGGGCAGTGCCCAGTGAGAAATTTTTTAACATTGCTGGATTCCTGCAGGACTAACGCTGATGGCAACTAGGAGCTTGCAAGTCCTTAGAGCCCCAAAGGCCACCTTTCATCTGACACCCCGACCCTGGGGACATGGCTTCATTTTCCCCATGGAAAATGGGGTCAGCTTGAGGCCCCTTGTCCTGGCCATCTGCATCGTGCCCGGTGTGAAATTTGGAAACTTGGCTGATTTTCTCCAAAACTAATGCTGGTGGCAACGAGCACACTGGAAGTCCTTAGGCCCCAGATGCCACCTTTCATCTGATACGCAGACGCTTGGGAAAGGACTTTCTTTTCCCATGGGAAATGGCCTCCGTTTGCAGCCACTCCCCCTGGCAGAAAGAGGGTCGACAAGGTAGAATTACCAAATCTTTGCTTCATTTTTCCAAAAGTAAAGTTGGCAGCAAGTAGGATCCTGTAAGTACTTAGAACCTCAAAGGCCACCTTGAACATATTACTGAGAGCCTGGGAAAAGGACATTTTTCCCATGGAAAATGGCCTTCATTTGTGGCCACTTGGCCTGGCAGGCAGGGCAGTGCCAAGCGAGCAATTTGCAAACTCTGCTGGATTCTTCCAAAACAAAAGCTGCCAGCAACTAGGACGCTGCAAGTCCTTAGAGCCCCAGATGCCAACTTCCATCAGATACCCAGACCCTGGGGCAATGACATCATTTTCCCCATGGAAAATGGCCTCTCTTTGCAGCCATTTGCCCTAGCCAACAGGGCAGTGCCCAGGGAGAAATTTTTAACATTACTGGATTCCTGCAGAACTAATGCTGTTGGCAACTAGGAGCTTGCAAGTCCGTAGAGCCCCAAAGGCCAGCTTTCATCTGACACCCAGACCCTGGGGACTTGACTTCATTTTCCCCATGGAAAATGGGGTCAGTTTGAGGCCAATCACACTGGCCATCTGCATCATTCCCGGTGGGAAATTTGCAATCATGGCTGATTTTCTCCAAAAGTAAAGCTACTGGCAAGGAGGACCCTGCAACTCCTTAGGGCCCCAGATGCCACCTTTCATCAGATACGCAGACCCTGGGCCAATGACTTCATTTTCCCCATGGAAAATGGCCTCCATTTGTGGCCTCTCGCCGTGATCAATAGGGTGGTGCCCAGCAAGAAATTTGCAATCTTTGCAGGATTTCTCCAAATCTAAAGGTGCCAATAAGTAGTACCCTGCAAGCCCTTAGAGCCCCAAAGGCCACCTTTCATCTGACACCCAGACCCTGGGGAAAGGACTTCTTTTTCCCATGGGAAATGGCCTCCATTTGCAGCCATTTGCCCTGGCCAACAGGGCAGTGCCCAGTGAGAAATTTTTACCCTTTTCTGGATTCCTCCAAAACTAAAGCTGCCGGCAACAAGGAGCTTGCAAATCCTTAGAGCCCTAAAGTCCACCTTTCATCTGACACCCAGACCCTGGGGACATGACTTCATTTTCCCCATGGAAATTGGGGTCAGTTTGAGGCCACTCGCCCTGGCCATCTGCATCGTTCCAGGTATGAAATTTGATATCTTGGCTGATTCTCTCCAAAAGTAAAGCTGCTGGGAACGAGGACCCTGGAAGTCCTTGGAGCCCCAAAGGCCACCTTTCATCTGACACCTAGACCCTGGGGAAAGGACTTCTTTTTCCCATGCATAATAACCTCTCTTTGCAGCCATTTGCCCTGGCCAACAGGGCAGTGCCCAGTGAGAAATTTTTAATCTTTGCTGGATTCCTCCACAACGAAAGCTGCCGGCAACTAGGAGCTTGCAAGTCCTTAGAGCCCCAAAGGCGACCTTTCATATGACACCCAGACCTTGGGGACATGACTTCATTTTCCCCATGGAAAATGGGGTCAGTTTGAGGCCACTCGCCCTGGCCATCTGCATCGTGCCCGGTGTGAAATTTGGAAATTTGGCTGATTTTCTCCAAAAGTAAAGCTGCTGGGAACGAGGACCCTGGAAGTCCTTGGAGCCCCAAACGCCACCTTTCATCTGACACCCAGACCCTGGGGAAAGGACTTCATTTTCCCCATGCATAATAACGTCTCTTTGCAGCCATTTGCCCTGGCCAACAGGGCAGTGCCCAGTGAGAAATTTTTAAACATTGCTGGATTCCTGGAGGACTAACGCTGATGGCAACTAGGAGCTTGCAAGTCCTTAGAGCCCCAAAGGCCACCTTTCATCTGACACCCCGACCCTGGGGACATGGCTTCATTTTCCCCATGGAAAATGGGGTCAGCTTGAGGTCCCTTGCCCTGGCCATCTGCATCGTGCCCGGTGTGAAATTTGGAAACTTGGCTGATTTTCTCCAAAACTAAAGCTGGTGGCAACGAGCACACTGGAAGTCCTTAGGCCCCAGATGCCACCTTTCATCTGATACGCAGACCCTGGGGAAAGGACTTTCTTTTCCCATGGGAAATGGCCTCCGTTTGCAGCCACTCCCCCTGGCAGAAAGAGGGTCGACAAGGTAGAATTACCAAATCTTTGCTTCATTTTTCCAAAAGTAAAGTTGGCAGCAAGTAGGATCCTGTAAGTACTTAGAACCTCAAAGGCCACCTTGAACATATTACTGAGAGCCTGGGAAAAGGACATTTTTCCCATGGAAAATGGCCTTCATTTGTGGCCACTTGGCCTGGCAGGCAGGGCAGTGCCAAGTGAGCAATTTGCAAACTCTGCTGGATTCTTCCAAAACAAAAGCTGCCAGCAACTAGGACGCTGCAATTCCTTAGAGCCCCAGATGCCAACTTCCATCAGATACCCAGACCCTGGGGCAATGACATCATTTTCCCCATGGAAAATGGCCTCCATTTGCAGCCATTTGCCCTAGCCAACAGGGCAGTGCCCAGTGAGAAATTTTTACTCTTTGCTGGATTCCTGCTGAACTAATGCTGTTGCCAACTAGGAGCTTGAGAGTCCTTAGAGCCCCAAAGGCCACCTTTCATCTGACACCCAGACCATGGGGACATGACTTCATTTTCCCCAGGGAAAATGGGGTCAGTTTGAGGCCACTCGCCCTGGCCATCTGCATCGTTCCCCGTGTGAAATTTGCAATCATGGCTGATTTTCTCCAAAAGTAAAGCTGCTTGCAACAAGGACCCTGCAACTCCTTAGGGCCCCAAAGGCCACCATTCATCTGATATGCAGACCCTGGGCCAATGACTTCATTATCCCCATGGAAAATGGCCTCCATTTGTGGCCTCTCGCCCTGACCAATAGGGTGGTGCCCAGCAAGAAATTTGCAATCTTTGCTGTATTTCTCCAAATATAAAGCTGGCAGTAAGAAGTACCCTGCAAGTCCTTAGAGCCCCAAAGGCCACCTTTCATCTGACACCCAGACCCTGGGGAAAGGACTTCTTTTTCCCATGGGAAATGGCCTCCATTTGCAGCCATTTGCCCTGGCCAACAGGGCAGTGCCCAGTGAGAAATTTTTACACTTTGCTGGATTCCTCCACAACTAAAGCTGCCGGCAACAAGGAGCTTGCAAATCCTTACAGCCCCAAAGGCCAGCTTTCATCTGACACCCAGACCCTGGGGAATTGACTTCTTTTCCCCATGGAAAATGGGGTCTGTTTGAGGCCCCTTGCCCTGGCCATCTGCATCATTCCCGGTGTGAAATTTGCACTCATGGCTGATTTTCTCCAAAACTAAAGCTGCTGGCAACGAGGACCCCGGAAGTCCTTAGAGCCCCAAAGTCCACCTTTCATTGATACCAAGACCCTGGGGGCATGACTTCATTTTCCGGATAGAAAATCGGATCAGTATGAGGCCATTCGCCCTGGCCATCTGCATCGTTCCCGGTGTGAAATTTGGAAAGTTGGCTGATTTTCTCCAAAAGTAAAGCTGCTGGCAAGGAGGACCCTCGAAGTCCTTGGAGCCCAAAAGGCCACCTTTCGTCTGACACCCAGACCCTGGGGAAAGGACTTCTTTTTCCCATGGGAAATGGCCTCCATTTGCAGCCATTTGCCCTGGCCAACAGGGCAGTGCCCAGTGAGAAATTTTTACACTTTGCTGGATTCCTCCACAACGAAAGCTGCCGGACTAGGAGCTTGCAAGTCCTTAGAGCCCTAAAGTCCACCTTTCATCTGACACCCAGACCCTGGGGACATGACTTCATTTTCCCCATGGAAATTGGGGTCAGTTTGAGGCCACTCGCCCTGGCCATCTGCATCGTTTCCGGTGTGAAATTTGCAATCATGGCTGATTTTCTCCAAAAGTAAAGCTGCTGGCAACGAGGACCCTGGAAGTCCTTGGAGCCCCAAAGGCCACCTTTCATCTGACACCTAGACCCTGGGGAAAGGACTTCTTTTTCCCATGCATAATAACCTCTCTTTGCAGCCGTTTGCCCTGGCCAACAGGGCAGTGCCCAGTGAGAAATTTTTAATCTTTGCTGGATTCCTCCACAACTGAAGCTGCCGGCAACTAGGAGCTTGCAAGTCCTTAGAGCCCCAAAGGCGTCCTTTCATCTGACACCCAGACCTTGGGGCAATGACATCATTTTCCCCATGGAAAATGGCCTCCATTTGCCGCCAGCTGCCCTAGCCAACAGGGCAGTGCCCAGTGAGAAATTTTTACTCTTTGCTGGATTCCTGCTGAACTAATGCTGTTGCCAACTAGGAGCTTGCAAGTCCTTAGAGCCCCAAAGGCCACCTTTCATCTGACACCCAGACCTTGGGGACATGACTTCATTTTCCCCAGGGAAAATGGGGTCAGTTTGAGGCCACTCGCCCTGGCCATCTGCATCGTTCCCGGTGTGAAATTTGGAAACTTGGCTGATTTTCTCCAAAAGTAAAGCTGCTGGCAATGAGGACCCTGGATGTCGTTAGAGCCCCATGGCCACCTTTCATCTGACACCCAGACCCTGGGGAAAGGACTTCATTTTCCCCATGCATAATAACGTCTCTTTACAGCCATTTGCCCTGGCCAACAGGGCAGTGCCCAGTGAGAAATTTTTACTCTTTGCTGGATTCCTGCTGAACTAATGCTGTTGCCAACTAGGAGCTTGCAAGTCCTTAGAGCCCCAAAGGCCACCTTTCATCTGACAGCCAGACCTTGGGGACATGACTTCATTTTCCCCATGGAAAATGGGGTCAGTTTGAGGCCACTAGCCCTGGCCATCTGCATCGTTCCCGGTGTGAAATTTGGAAAGTTGGCTGATTTTCTCCAAAACTAAAGCTGGTGGCAACGAGCACACTGGAAGTCCTTAGAGCCCCAGATGCCACCTTTTATCTTATACGCAGACCCTTGGGAAAGGACTTTCTTTTCCCATGGGAAATGGCCTCCGTTTGCAGCCACTCTCCCTGGCAGAAAGAGACGAGCCAAGCTAGAATTACGAAATCTTGGCTGGAGTTTTCCAAAAGTAAAGCTGGCAGCAAGTAGGATCCTGTAAGTACTTAGAGCCTCAAAGGCCACCTTGAACATAGTACTGAGACACTGAGGAAAGGACGTTTTTCCCATGGAAAAATCTGCATCGTTCCCAGTGTGAAATTTGCAATCATGGCTGATTTTCTTCAAAAGTAAAGCTGCTGGGATCGAGGACCCTGGAAGTCCTTAGAGCCCCAAAGGCCACCTTTCATCTGACACCCAGCCCCTGGGGAAAGGACTTCATTTACCCCATGGAAAATGGCCTCCATTTGCAGCCATTTGCCCTGGCCAACAGGGCAGTGCCCAGTGAGAAATTTGCAAACTTTGCTGGATTCCTCCACAACTAAAGCTGCCAACAAGTAGGAGCTTGCAAGTCCTTAGAGCCCCAAAGGCCACCTTTCATCTGACACCCCGACCCTGGGGACATGACTTCATTTTCCCCATGGAAATTGGGGTCAGTTTGAGGCCACTCGCCCTGGCCATCTGCATCGTTCCCGGTATGAAATTTGATATCTTGGCTGATTTTCTCCAAAAGTAAAGCTGCTGGCATTGAGGACCCTGGAAGTCGTTAGAGCCCCATGGCCACCTTTCATCTGACACCCAGACCCTGGGGAAAGGACTTCATTTTCCCCATGCATAATAACGTCTCTTTGCAGCCATTTGCCCTGGCCAACAGGGCAGTGCCCAGTGAGAAATTTTTAAACATTGCTGGATTCCTGCAGGACTAACGCTGATGGCAACTAGGAGCTTGCAAGTCCTTAGAGCCCCAAAGGCCACCTTTCATCTGACACCCCGACCCTGGGGACATGGCTTCATTTTCCCCATGGAAAATGGGGTCAGCTTGAGGCCCCTTGTCCTGGCCATCTGCATCGTGCCCGGTGTGAAATTTGGAAACTTGGCTGATTTTCTCCAAAACTAATGCTGGTGGCAACGAGCACACTGGAAGTCCTTAGGCCCCAGATGCCACCTTTCATCTGATACGCAGACGCTTGGGAAAGGACTTTCTTTTCCCATGGGAAATGGCCTCCGTTTGCAGCCACTCCCCCTGGCAGAAAGAGGGTCGACAAGGTAGAATTACCAAATCTTTGCTTCATTTTTCCAAAAGTAAAGTTGGCAGCAAGTAGGATCCTGTAAGTACTTAGAACCTCAAAGGCCACCTTGAACATATTACTGAGAGCCTGGGAAAAGGACATTTTTCCCATGGAAAATGGCCTTCATTTGTGGCCACTTGGCCTGGCAGGCAGGGCAGTGCCAAGCGAGCAATTTGCAAACTCTGCTGGATTCTTCCAAAACAAAAGCTGCCAGCAACTAGGACGCTGCAAGTCCTTAGAGCCCCAGATGCCAACTTCCATCAGATACCCAGACCCTGGGGCAATGACATCATTTTCCCCATGGAAAATGGCCTCTCTTTGCAGCCATTTGCCCTAGCCAACAGGGCAGTGCCCAGGGAGAAATTTTTAACATTACTGGATTCCTGCAGAACTAACGCTGTTGGCAACTAGGAGCTTGCAAGTCCGTAGAGCCCCAAAGGCCAGCTTTCATCTGACACCCAGACCCTGGGGACTTGACTTCATTTTCCCCATGGAAAATGGGGTCAGTTTGAGGCCACTCGCCCTGGCCATCTGCATCATTCCCGGTGGGAAATTTGCAATCATGGCTGATTTTCTCCAAAAGTAAAGCTACTGGCAAGGAGGAAGCTGCAACTCCTTAGGGCCCCAGATGCCACCTTTCATCTGATACGCAGACCCTGGGCCAATGACTTCATTTTCCCCATGGAAAATGGCCTCCATTTGTGGCCTCTCGCCGTGATCAATAGGGTGGTGCCCAGCAAGAAATTTGCAATCTTTGCAGGATTTCTCCAAATCTAAAGGTGCCAATAAGTAGTACCCTGCAAGCCCTTAGAGCCCCAAAGGCCACCTTTCATCTGACACCCAGACCCTGGGGAAAGGACTTGTTTTTCCCATGGGAAATGGCCTCCATTTGCAGCCATTTGCCCTGGCCAACAGGGCAGTGCCCAGTGAGAAATTTTTACACTTTGCTGGATTCCTCCACAACTAAAGCTGCCGGCAACAAGGAGCTTGCAAATCCTTAGAGCCCCAAAGGCCAGCTTTCATCTGACACCCAGACCCTGGGGACATGACTTCTTTTCCCCATGGAAAATGGGGTCAGTTTCAGGCCCCTTGCCCTGGCCATCTGCATCATTCCCGGTGTGAAATTTGCAATCATGGCTGATTTTCTCCAAAACTAAAGCTGCTGGCAACGAGGACCCCGGAAGTCCTTAGAGCCCCAAAGTCCACCTTTCATTGATACCAAGACCCTGGGGGCATGACTTCATTTTCCGGATAGAAAATCGGATCAGTATGAGGCCATTCGCCCTGGCCATCTGCATCGTTCCCGGTGTGAAATTTGGAAAGTTGGCTGATTTTCTCCAAAAGTAAAGCTGCTGGCAAGGAGGACCCTCGAAGTCCTTGGAGCCCAAAAGGCCACCTTTCGTCTGACACCCAGACCCTGGGGAAAGGACTTCTTTTTCCCATGGGAAATGGCCTCCATTTGCAGCCATTTGCCCTGGCCAACAGGGCAGTGCCCAGTGAGAAATTTTTACACTTTGCTGGATTCCTCCACAACGAAAGCTGCCGGACTAGGAGCTTGCAAGTCCTTAGAGCCCTAAAGTCCACCTTTCATCTGACACCCAGACCCTGGGGACATGACTTCATTTTCCCCATGGAAATTGGGGTCAGTTTGAGGCCACTCGCCCTGGCCATCTGCATCGTTTCCGGTGTGAAATTTGCAATCATGGCTGATTTTCTCCAAAAGTAAAGCTGCTGGCAACGAGGACCCTGGAAGTCCTTGGAGCCCCAAAGGCCACCTTTCATCTGACACCTAGACCCTGGGGAAAGGACTTCTTTTTCCCATGCATAATAACCTCTCTTTGCAGCCGTTTGCCCTGGCCAACAGGGCAGTGCCCAGTGAGAAATTTTTAATCTTTGCTGGATTCCTCCACAACTGAAGCTGCCGGCAACTAGGAGCTTGCAAGTCCTTAGAGCCCCAAAGGCGTCCTTTCATCTGACACCCAGACCTTGGGGCAATGACATCATTTTCCCCATGGAAAATGGCCTCCATTTGCCGCCAGCTGCCCTAGCCAACAGGGCAGTGCCCAGTGAGAAATTTTTACTCTTTGCTGGATTCCTGCTGAACTAATGCTGTTGCCAACTAGGAGCTTGCAAGTCCTTAGAGCCCCAAAGGCCACCTTTCATCTGACACCCAGACCTTGGGGACATGACTTCATTTTCCCCAGGGAAAATGGGGTCAGTTTGAGGCCACTCGCCCTGGCCATCTGCATCGTTCCCGGTGTGAAATTTGGAAACTTGGCTGATTTTCTCCAAAAGTAAAGCTGCTGGCAATGAGGACCCTGGATGTCGTTAGAGCCCCATGGCCACCTTTCATCTGACACCCAGACCCTGGGGAAAGGACTTCATTTTCCCCATGCATAATAACGTCTCTTTACAGCCATTTGCCCTGGCCAACAGGGCAGTGCCCAGTGAGAAATTTTTACTCTTTGCTGGATTCCTGCTGAACTAATGCTGTTGCCAACTAGGAGCTTGCAAGTCCTTAGAGCCCCAAAGGCCACCTTTCATCTGACAGCCAGACCTTGGGGACATGACTTCATTTTCCCCATGGAAAATGGGGTCAGTTTGAGGCCACTAGCCCTGGCCATCTGCATCGTTCCCGGTGTGAAATTTGGAAAGTTGGCTGATTTTCTCCAAAACTAAAGCTGGTGGCAACGAGCACACTGGAAGTCCTTAGAGCCCCAGATGCCACCTTTTATCTTATACGCAGACCCTTGGGAAAGGACTTTCTTTTCCCATGGGAAATGGCCTCCGTTTGCAGCCACTCTCCCTGGCAGAAAGAGACGAGCCAAGCTAGAATTACGAAATCTTGGCTGGAGTTTTCCAAAAGTAAAGCTGGCAGCAAGTAGGATCCTGTAAGTACTTAGAGCCTCAAAGGCCACCTTGAACATAGTACTGAGACACTGAGGAAAGGACGTTTTTCCCATGGAAAAATCTGCATCGTTCCCAGTGTGAAATTTGCAATCATGGCTGATTTTCTTCAAAAGTAAAGCTGCTGGGATCGAGGACCCTGGAAGTCCTTAGAGCCCCAAAGGCCACCTTTCATCTGACACCCAGCCCCTGGGGAAAGGACTTCATTTACCCCATGGAAAATGGCCTCCATTTGCAGCCATTTGCCCTGGCCAACAGGGCAGTGCCCAGTGAGAAATTTGCAAACTTTGCTGGATTCCTCCACAACTAAAGCTGCCAACAAGTAGGAGCTTGCAAGTCCTTAGAGCCCCAAAGGCCACCTTTCATCTGACACCCCGACCCTGGGGACATGACTTCATTTTCCCCATGGAAATTGGGGTCAGTTTGAGGCCACTCGCCCTGGCCATCTGCATCGTGCCCGGTGTGAAATTTGGAAAGTTGGCTGATTTTCTCCAAAAGTAAAGCTGCTGGGAACGAGGACCCTGGAAGTCCTTGGAGCCCCAAACGCCACCTTTCATCTGACACCCAGACCCTGGGGAAAGGACTTCATTTTCCCCATGCATAATAACGTCTCTTTGCAGCCATTTGCCCTGGCCAACAGGGCAGTGCCCAGTGAGAAATTTTTAAACATTGCTGGATTCCTGCAGGACTAACGCTGATGGCAACTAGGAGCTTGCAAGTCCTTAGAGCCCCAAAGGCCACCTTTCATCTGACACCCCGACCCTGGGGACATGGCTTCATTTTCCCCATGGAAAATGGGGTCAGCTTGAGGCCCCTTGTCCTGGCCATCTGCATCGTGCCCGGTGTGAAATTTGGAAACTTGGCTGATTTTCTCCAAAACTAATGCTGGTGGCAACGAGCACACTGGAAGTCCTTAGGCCCCAGATGCCACCTTTCATCTGATACGCAGACGCTTGGGAAAGGACTTTCTTTTCCCATGGGAAATGGCCTCCGTTTGCAGCCACTCCCCCTGGCAGAAAGAGGGTCGACAAGGTAGAATTACCAAATCTTTGCTTCATTTTTCCAAAAGTAAAGTTGGCAGCAAGTAGGATCCTGTAAGTACTTAGAACCTCAAAGGCCACCTTGAACATATTACTGAGAGCCTGGGAAAAGGACATTTTTCCCATGGAAAATGGCCTTCATTTGTGGCCACTTGGCCTGGCAGGCAGGGCAGTGCCAAGCGAGCAATTTGCAAACTCTGCTGGATTCTTCCAAAACAAAAGCTGCCAGCAACTAGGACGCTGCAAGTCCTTAGAGCCCCAGATGCCAACTTCCATCAGATACCCAGACCCTGGGGCAATGACATCATTTTCCCCATGGAAAATGGCCTCTCTTTGCAGCCATTTGCCCTAGCCAACAGGGCAGTGCCCAGGGAGAAATTTTTAACATTACTGGATTCCTGCAGAACTAACGCTGTTGGCAACTAGGAGCTTGCAAGTCCGTAGAGCCCCAAAGGCCAGCTTTCATCTGACACCCAGACCCTGGGGACTTGACTTCATTTTCCCCATGGAAAATGGGGTCAGTTTGAGGCCACTCGCCCTGGCCATCTGCATCATTCCCGGTGGGAAATTTGCAATCATGGCTGATTTTCTCCAAAAGTAAAGCTACTGGCAAGGAGGAAGCTGCAACTCCTTAGGGCCCCAGATGCCACCTTTCATCTGATACGCAGACCCTGGGCCAATGACTTCATTTTCCCCATGGAAAATGGCCTCCATTTGTGGCCTCTCGCCGTGATCAATAGGGTGGTGCCCAGCAAGAAATTTGCAATCTTTGCAGGATTTCTCCAAATCTAAAGGTGCCAATAAGTAGTACCCTGCAAGCCCTTAGAGCCCCAAAGGCCACCTTTCATCTGACACCCAGACCCTGGGGAAAGGACTTGTTTTTCCCATGGGAAATGGCCTCCATTTGCAGCCATTTGCCCTGGCCAACAGGGCAGTGCCCAGTGAGAAATTTTTACACTTTGCTGGATTCCTCCACAACTAAAGCTGCCGGCAACAAGGAGCTTGCAAATCCTTAGAGCCCCAAAGGCCAGCTTTCATCTGACACCCAGACCCTGGGGACATGACTTCTTTTCCCCATGGAAAATGGGGTCAGTTTCAGGCCCCTTGCCCTGGCCATCTGCATCATTCCCGGTGTGAAATTTGCAATCATGGCTGATTTTCTCCAAAACTAAAGCTGCTGGCAACGAGGACCCCGGAAGTCCTTAGAGCCCCAAAGTCCACCTTTCATTGATACCAAGACCCTGGGGGCATGACTTCATTTTCCGGATAGAAAATCGGATCAGTATGAGGCCATTCGCCCTGGCCATCTGCATCGTGCCCGGTGTGAAATTTGCAAACTTGGCTGATTTTCTCCAAAAGTAAAGCTGCTGGCAACGAGGACCCTCGAAGTCCTTGGACCCCAAAGGCCACATTTCATCTGATACCCAGAACCTGGGGAAAGGACTTCTTTTTC
This sequence comes from Agelaius tricolor, assembly GCF_023055355.1. Taxonomy (NCBI): domain Eukaryota; kingdom Metazoa; phylum Chordata; class Aves; order Passeriformes; family Icteridae; genus Agelaius; species Agelaius tricolor. The sequence continues at coordinate 1,198,451 of NW_027269288.1, forward strand.
CCATGGAAAATGGCCTCCATTTGCAGCCATTTGCCCTGGCCAACAGGGCAGTGCCCAGTGAGAAATTTTTACCCTTTTCTGGATTCCTCCAAAACTAAAGCTGCCGGCAACAAGGAGCTTGCAAATCCTTAGAGCCCTAAAGTCCAGCTTTCATCTGACACCCAGACCCTGGGGACATGACTTCATTTTCCCCATGGAAATTGGGGTCAGTTTGAGGCCACTCGCCCTGGCCATCTGCATCGTTCCCGGTATGAAATTTGATATCTTGGCTGATTCTCTCCAAAAGTAAAGCTGCTGGGAACGAGGACCCTGGAAGTCCTTGGAGCCCCAAAGGCCACCTTTCATCTGACACCTAGACCCTGGGGAAAGGACTTCTTTTTCCCATGCATAATAACCTCTCTTTGCAGCCATTTGCCCTGGCCAACAGGGCAGGGCTGAGTGAGAAATTTTTAAACATTGCTGGATTCCTGGAGGACTAACGCTGATGGCAACTAGGAGCTTGCAAGTCCTTAGAGCCCCAAAGGCCACCTTTCATCTGACACCCCGACCCTGGGGACATGGCTTCATTTTCCCCATGGAAAATGGGGTCAGCTTGAGGTCCCTTGCCCTGGCCATCTGCATCGTGCCCGGTGTGAAATTTGGAAACTTGGCTGATTTTCTCCAAAACTAAAGCTGGTGGCAACGAGCACACTGGAAGTCCTTAGGCCCCAGATGCCACCTTTCATCTGATACGCAGACCCTGGGGAAAGGACTTTCTTTTCCCATGGGAAATGGCCTCCGTTTGCAGCCACTCCCCCTGGCAGAAAGAGGGTCGACAAGGTAGAATTACCAAATCTTTGCTTCATTTTTCCAAAAGTAAAGTTGGCAGCAAGTAGGATCCTGTAAGTACTTAGAACCTCAAAGGCCACCTTGAACATATTACTGAGAGCCTGGGAAAAGGACATTTTTCCCATGGAAAATGGCCTTCATTTGTGGCCACTTGGCCTGGCAGGCAGGGCAGTGCCAAGCGAGCAATTTGCAAACTCTGCTGGATTCTTCCAAAACAAAAGCTGCCAGCAACTAGGACGCTGCAAGTCCTTAGAGCCCCAGATGCCAACTTCCATCAGATACCCAGACCCTGGGGCAATGACATCATTTTCCCCATGGAAAATGGCCTCCATTTGCAGCCATTTGCCCTAGCCAACAGGGCAGTGCCCAGTGAGAAATTTTTACTCTTTGCTGGATTCCTGCTGAACTAATGCTGTTGCCAACTAGGAGCTTGAGAGTCCTTAGAGCCCCAAAGGCCACCTTTCATCTGACACCCAGACCATGGGGACATGACTTCATTTTCCCCAGGGAAAATGGGGTCAGTTTGAGGCCACTCGCCCTGGCCATCTGCATCGTTCCCCGTGTGAAATTTGCAATCATGGCTGATTTTCTCCAAAAGTAAAGCTGCTTGCAACAAGGACCCTGCAACTCCTTAGGGCCCCAAAGGCCACCATTCATCTGATATGCAGACCCTGGGCCAATGACTTCATTATCCCCATGGAAAATGGCCTCCATTTGTGGCCTCTCGCCCTGACCAATAGGGTGGTGCCCAGCAAGAAATTTGCAATCTTTGCTGTATTTCTCCAAATCTAAAGGTGCCAATAAGTAGTACCCTGCAAGCCCTTAGAGCCCCAAAGGCCACCTTTCATCTGACACCCAGACCCTGGGGAAAGGACTTCTTTTTCCCATGGGAAATGGCCTCCATTTGCAGCCATTTGCCCTGGCCAACAGGGCAGTGCCCAGTGAGAAATTTTTACACTTTGCTGGATTCCTCCACAACTAAAGCTGCCGGCAACAAGGAGCTTGCAAATCCTTAGAGCCCCAAAGGCCAGCTTTCATCTGACACCCAGACCCTGGGGACATGACTTCTTTTCCCCATGGAAAATGGGGTCAGTTTCAGGCCCCTTGCCCTGGCCATCTGCATCGTTCCCGGTGTGAAATTTGCACTCATGGCTGATTTTCTCCAAAACTAAAGCTGCTGGCAACGAGGACCCCGGAAGTCCTTAGAGCCCCAAAGTCCACCTTTCATTGATACCCAGACCCTGGGGGCATGACTTCATTTTCCGGATAGAAAATCGGATCAGTATGAGGCCATTCGCCCTGGCCATCTGCATCGTTCCCGGTGTGAAATTTGGAAAGTTGGCTGATTTTCTCCAAAAGTAAAGCTGCTGGCAAGGAGGACCCTCGAAGTCCTTGGAGCCCAAAAGGCCACCTTTCGTCTGACACCCAGACCCTGGGGAAAGGACTTCTTTTTCCCATGGGAAATGGCCTCCATTTGCAGCCATTTGCCCTGGCCAACAGGGCAGTGCCCAGTGAGAAATTTTTACACTTTGCTGGATTCCTCCACAACGAAAGCTGCCGGACTAGGAGCTTGCAAGTCCTTAGAGCCCCAAAGGCGTCCTTTCATCTGACACCCAGACCTTGGGGCAATGACATCATTTTCCCCATGGAAAATGGCCTCCATTTGCCGCCAGCTGCCCTAGCCAACAGGGCAGTGCCCAGTGAGAAATTTTTACTCTTTGCTGGATTCCTGCTGAACTAATGCTGTTGCCAACTAGGAGCTTGCAAGTCCTTAGAGCCCCAAAGGCCACCTTTCATCTGACACCCAGACCTTGGGGACATGACTTCATTTTCCCCAGGGAAAATGGGGTCAGTTTGAGGCCACTCGCCCTGGCCATCTGCATCGTTCCCGGTGTGAAATTTGGAAAGTTGGCTGATTTTCTCCAAAAGTAAAGCTGCTGGCAATGAGGACCCTGGATGTCGTTAGAGCCCCATGGCCACCTTTCATCTGACACCCAGACCCTGGGGAAAGGACTTCATTTTCCCCATGCATAATAACGTCTCTTTACAGCCATTTGCCCTGGCCAACAGGGCAGTGCCCAGTGAGAAATTTTTACTCTTTGCTGGATTCCTGCTGAACTAATGCTGTTGCCAACTAGGAGCTTGCAAGTCCTTAGAGCCCCAAAGGCCACCTTTCATCTGACAGCCAGACCTTGGGGACATGACTTCATTTTCCCCATGGAAAATGGGGTCAGCTTGAGGCCACTAGCCCTGGCCATCTGCATCGTTCCCGGTGTGAAATTTGGAAAGTTGGCTGATTTTCTCCAAAACTAAAGCTGGTGGCAACGAGCACACTGGAAGTCCTTAGAGCCCCAGATGCCACCTTTTATCTTATACGCAGACCCTTGGGAAAGGACTTTCTTTTCCCATGGGAAATGGCCTCCGTTTGCAGCCACTCTCCCTGGCAGAAAGAGACGAGCCAAGCTAGAATTACGAAATCTTGGCTGGAGTTTTCCAAAAGTAAAGCTGGCAGCAAGTAGGATCCTGTAAGTACTTAGAGCCTCAAAGGCCACCTTGAACATAGTACTGAGACACTGAGGAAAGGACGTTTTTCCCATGGAAAAATCTGCATCGTTCCCAGTGTGAAATTTGCAATCATGGCTGATTTTCTTCAAAAGTAAAGCTGCTGGGATCGAGGACCCTGGAAGTCCTTAGAGCCCCAAAGGCCACCTTTCATCTGACACCCAGCCCCTGGGGAAAGGACTTCATTTACCCCATGGAAAATGGCCTCCATTTGCAGCCATTTGCCCTGGCCAACAGGGCAGTGCCCAGTGAGAAATTTGCAAACTTTGCTGGATTCCTCCACAACTAAAGCTGCCAACAAGTAGGAGCTTGCAAGTCCTTAGAGCCCCAAAGGCCACCTTTCATCTGACACCCCGACCCTGGGGACATGACTTCATTTTCCCCATGGAAATTGGGGTCAGTTTGAGGCCACTCGCCCTGGCCATCTGCATCGTGCCCGGTATGAAATTTGATATCTTGGCTGATTTTCTCCAAAAGTAAAGCTGCTGGCATTGAGGACCCTGGAAGTCGTTAGAGCCCCATGGCCACCTTTCATCTGACACCCAGACCCTGGGGAAAGGACTTCATTTTCCCCATGCATAATAACGTCTCTTTGCAGCCATTTGCCCTGGCCAACAGGGCAGTGCCCAGTGAGAAATTTTTAAACATTGCTGGATTCCTGCAGGACTAACGCTGATGGCAACTAGGAGCTTGCAAGTCCTTAGAGCCCCAAAGGCCACCTTTCATCTGACACCCCGACCCTGGGGACATGGCTTCATTTTCCCCATGGAAAATGGGGTCAGCTTGAGGCCCCTTGTCCTGGCCATCTGCATCGTGCCCGGTGTGAAATTTGGAAACTTGGCTGATTTTCTCCAAAACTAATGCTGGTGGCAACGAGCACACTGGAAGTCCTTAGGCCCCAGATGCCACCTTTCATCTGATACGCAGACGCTTGGGAAAGGACTTTCTTTTCCCATGGGAAATGGCCTCCGTTTGCAGCCACTCCCCCTGGCAGAAAGAGGGTCGACAAGGTAGAATTACCAAATCTTTGCTTCATTTTTCCAAAAGTAAAGTTGGCAGCAAGTAGGATCCTGTAAGTACTTAGAACCTCAAAGGCCACCTTGAACATATTACTGAGAGCCTGGGAAAAGGACATTTTTCCCATGGAAAATGGCCTTCATTTGTGGCCACTTGGCCTGGCAGGCAGGGCAGTGCCAAGCGAGCAATTTGCAAACTCTGCTGGATTCTTCCAAAACAAAAGCTGCCAGCAACTAGGACGCTGCACGTCCTTAGAGCCCCAGATGCCAACTTCCATCAGATACCCAGACCCTGGGGCAATGACATCATTTTCCCCATGGAAAATGGCCTCTCTTTGCAGCCATTTGCCCTAGCCAACAGGGCAGTGCCCAGGGAGAAATTTTTAACATTACTGGATTCCTGCAGAACTAACGCTGTTGGCAACTAGGAGCTTGCAAGTCCGTAGAGCCCCAAAGGCCAGCTTTCATCTGACACCCAGACCCTGGGGACTTGACTTCATTTTCCCCATGGAAAATGGGGTCAGTTTGAGGCCACTCGCCCTGGCCATCTGCATCATTCCCGGTGGGAAATTTGCAATCATGGCTGATTTTCTCCAAAAGTAAAGCTACTGGCAAGGAGGAAGCTGCAACTCCTTAGGGCCCCAGATGCCACCTTTCATCTGATACGCAGACCCTGGGCCAATGACTTCATTTTCCCCATGGAAAATGGCCTCCATTTGTGGCCTCTCGCCGTGATCAATAGGGTGGTGCCCAGCAAGAAATTTGCAATCTTTGCAGGATTTCTCCAAATCTAAAGGTGCCAATAAGTAGTACCCTGCAAGCCCTTAGAGCCCCAAAGGCCACCTTTCATCTGACACCCAGACCCTGGGGAAAGGACTTGTTTTTCCCATGGGAAATGGCCTCCATTTGCAGCCATTTGCCCTGGCCAACAGGGCAGTGCCCAGTGAGAAATTTTTACACTTTGCTGGATTCCTCCACAACTAAAGCTGCCGGCAACAAGGAGCTTGCAAATCCTTAGAGCCCCAAAGGCCAGCTTTCATCTGACACCCAGACCCTGGGGACATGACTTCTTTTCCCCATGGAAAATGGGGTCAGTTTCAGGCCCCTTGCCCTGGCCATCTGCATCATTCCCGGTGTGAAATTTGCAATCATGGCTGATTTTCTCCAAAACTAAAGCTGCTGGCAACGAGGACCCCGGAAGTCCTTAGAGCCCCAAAGTCCACCTTTCATTGATACCAAGACCCTGGGGGCATGACTTCATTTTCCGGATAGAAAATCGGATCAGTATGAGGCCATTCGCCCTGGCCATCTGCATCGTGCCCGGTGTGAAATTTGCAAACTTGGCTGATTTTCTCCAAAAGTAAAGCTGCTGGCAACGAGGACCCTCGAAGTCCTTGGACCCCAAAGGCCACATTTCATCTGATACCCAGAACCTGGGGAAAGGACTTCTTTTTCCCATGGAAAATGGCCTCCATTTGCAGCCATTTGCCCTGGCCAACAGGGCAGTGCCCAGTGAGAAATTTTTACCCTTTTCTGGATTCCTCCAAAACTAAAGCTGCCGGCAACAAGGAGCTTGCAAATCCTTAGAGCCCTAAAGTCCACCTTTCATCTGACACCCAGACCCTGGGGACATGACTTCATTTTCCCCATGGAAATTGGGGTCAGTTTGAGGCCACTCGCCCTGGCCATCTGCATCGTTCCCGGTATGAAATTTGATATCTTGGCTGATTCTCTCCAAAAGTAAAGCTGCTGGGAACGAGGACCCTGGAAGTCCTTGGAGCCCCAAAGGCCACCTTTCATCTGACACCTAGACCCTGGGGAAAGGACTTCTTTTTCCCATGCATAATAACCTCTCTTTGCAGCCATTTGCCCTGGCCAACAGGGCAGTGCCCAGTGAGAAATTTTTAATCTTTGCTGGATTCCTCCACAACGAAAGCTGCCGGCAACTAGGAGCTTGCAAGTCCTTAGAGCCCCAAAGGCGACCTTTCATATGACACCCAGACCTTGGGGACATGACTTCATTTTCCCCATGGAAAATGGGGTCAGTTTGAGGCCACTCGCCCTGGCCATCTGCATCGTGCCCGGTGTGAAATTTGGAAAGTTGGCTGATTTTCTCCAAAAGTAAAGCTGCTGGCAATGAGGACCCTGGAAGTCCTTAGAGCCCAAAAGGCCACCTTTCATCTGACACCCAGACCCTGGGGAAAGGACTTCATTTTCCCCATGCATAATAACGTCTCTTTGCAGCCATTTGCCCTGGCCAACAGGGCAGGGCTGAGTGAGAAATTTTTAAACATTGCTGGATTCCTGGAGGACTAACGCTGATGGCAACTAGGAGCTTGCAAGTCCTTAGAGCCCCAAAGGCCACCTTTCATCTGACACCCCGACCCTGGGGACATGACTTCATTTTCCCCATGGAAAATGGGGTCAGCTTGAGGTCCCTTGCCCTGGCCATCTGCATCGTGCCCGGTGTGAAATTTGGAAACTTGGCTGATTTTCTCCAAAACTAAAGCTGGTGGCAACGAGCACACTGGAAGTCCTTAGAGCCCCAGATGCCACCTTTCATCTGATACGCAGACGCTTGGGAAAGGACTTTCTTTTCCCATGGGAAATGGCCTCCGTTTGCAGCCACTCCCCCTGGCAGAAAGAGGGTCGACAAGGTAGAATTACCAAATCTTTGCTTCATTTTTCCAAAAGTAAAGCTGGCAGCAACTAGGATCCTGTAAGTACTTAGAACCTCAAAGGCCACCTTGAACATATTACTGAGAGCCTGGGAAAAGGACATTTTTCCCATGGAAAATGGCCTTCATTTGTGGCCACTTGGCCTGGCAGGCAGGGCAGTGCCAAGCGAGCAATTTGCAAACTCTGCTGGATTCTTCCAAAACAAAAGCTGCCAGCAACTAGGACGCTGCAAGTCCTTAGAGCCCCAGATGCCAACTTCCATCAGATACCCAGACCCTGGGGCAATGACATCATTTTCCCCATGGAAAATGGCCTCCATTTGCAGCCATTTGCCCTAGCCAACAGGGCAGTGCCCAGTGAGAAATTTTTAACATTACTGGATTCCTGCAGAACTAACGCTGTTGGCAACTAGGAGCTTGCAAGTCCGTAGAGCCCCAAAGGCCAGCTTTCATCTGACACCCAGACCCTGGGGACTTGACTTCATTTTCCCCATGGAAAATGGGGTCAGTTTGAGGCCACTCGCCCTGGCCATCTGCATCATTCCCGGTGTGAAATTTGCAATCATGGCTGATTTTCTCCAAAAGTAAAGCTACTGGCAAGGAGGACCCTGCAACTCCTTAGGGCCCCAGATGCCACCTTTCATCTGATACGCAGACCCTGGGCCAATGACTTCATTTTCCCCATGGAAAATGGCCTCCATTTGTGGCCTCTCGCCGTGATCAATAAGGTGGTGCCCAGCAAGAAATTTGCAATCTTTGCAGGATTTCTCCAAATCTAAAGGTGCCAATAAGTAGTACCCTGCAAGCCCTTAGAGCCCCAAAGGCCACCTTTCATCTGACACCCAGACCCTGGGGAAAGGACTTCTTTTTCCCATGGGAAATGGCCTCCATTTGCAGCCATTTGCCCTGGCCAACAGGGCAGTGCCCAGTGAGAAATCTTTACACTTTGCTGGATTCCTCCACAACTAGAGCTGCCGGCAACAAGGAGCTTGCAAATCCTTAGAGCCCCAAAGGCCAGCTTTCATCTGACACCCAGACCCTGGGGACATGACTTCTTTTCCCCATGGAAAATGGGGTCAGTTTCAGGCCCCTTGCCCTGGCCATCTGCATCGTTCCCGGTGTGAAATTTGCACTCATGGCTGATTTTCTCCAAAACTAAAGCTGCTGGCAACGAGGACCCCGGAAGTCCTTAGAGCCCCAAAGTCCACCTTTCATTGATACCCAGACCCTGGGGGCATGACTTCATTTTCCGGATAGAAAATCGGATCAGTATGAGGCCATTCGCCCTGGCCATCTGCATCGTTCCCGGTGTGAAATTTGCAAACATGGCTGATTTTCTCCAAAAGTAAAGCTGCTGGCAAGGAGGACCCTCGAAGTCCTTAGAGCCCCAAAGGCCACATTTCATCTGATACCCAGACCCTGGGGAAAGGACTTCTTTTTCCCATGGGAAATGGCCTCCATTTGCAGCCATTTGCCCTGGCCAACAGGGCAGTGCCCAGTGAGAAATTTTTACCCTTTTCTGGATTCCTCCAAAACTAAAGCTGCCGGCAACAAGGAGCTTGCAAATCCTTAGAGCCCTAAAGTCCACCTTTCTTCTGACACCCAGACCCTGGGGACATGACTTCATTTTCCCCATGGAAATTGGGGTCAGTTTGAGGCCACTCGCCCGGGCCATCTGCATCGTTCCCGGTATGAAATTTGATATCTTGGCTGATTTTCTCCAAAACTAAAGCTGCTGGGAACGAGGACCCTGGAAGTCCTTGGAGCCCCAAAGGCCACCTTTCATCTGACACCTAGACCCTGGGGAAAGGACTTCTTTTTCCCATGCATAATAACCTCTCTTTGCAGCCATTTGCCCTGGCCAACAGGGCAGTGCCCAGTGAGAAATTTTTAATCTTTGCTGGATTCCTCCACAACTGAAGCTGCCGGCAACTAGGAGCTTGCAAGTCCTTAGAGCCCAAAAGGCGAGCTTTCATATGACACCCAGACCTTGGGGACATGACTTCATTTTCCCCATGGAAAATGGGGTCAGTTTGAGGCCACTAGCCCTGGCCATCTGCATCGTGCCCGGTGTGAAATTTGGAAACTTGGCTGATTTTCTCCAAAACTAAAGCTGCTGGCAATGAGGACCCTGGAAGTCCTTAGAGCCCCAAAGGCCACCTTTCATCTGACACCCAGACCCTGGGGAAAGGACTTCATTTTCCCCATGCATAATTACGTCTCTTTGCAGCCATTTGCCCTGGCCAACAGGGTAGAGCAGAGTGAGAAATTTTTAAACATTGCTGGATTCCTGGAGGACTAACGCGGATGGCAACTAGGAGCTTGCAAGTCCTTAGAGCCCCAAAGGCCACCTTTCATCTGACACCCCGACCCTGGGGACATGACTTCATTTTCCCCAGGGAAAATGGGGTCAGTTTGAGGCCCCTTGCCCTGGCCATCTGCCTCGTTCCCGGTGGGAAATTTGCAATCATGGCTGATTTTCTCCAAAACTAAAGCTACTGGCAAGGAGGACCCTGCAACTCCTTAGGGCCCCAGATGCCACCTTTCATCTGATACGCAGACCCTGGGCCAATGACTTCATTTTCCCCATGGAAAATGGCCTCCATTTCTGGCCTCTCGCCGTGATCAATAGGGTGGTGCCCAGCAAGAAATTTGCAATCTTTGCAGGATTTCTCCAAATCTAAAGGTGCCAATTAGTAGTACCCTGCAAGTCTTTAGAGCCCCAAAGGCCACCTTTCATCTGACACCCAGACCCTGGGGAAAGGACTTCTTTTTCCCCATGGAAAATGGCCTCCGTTTGCAGCCACTCACCCTGGCAGAAAGATGGGAGCCAAGCTAGAATTATGAAATCTTGGCTGGAGTTTTCCAAAAGTAAAGCTGGCAGCAACTAGGATCCCCTAAGTACTTAGAGCCTCAAAGGCCACCTTGAGCATAGTACTGAGACACTGAGGAAAGGACATTTTTCCCATGGAAAAATCTGCAACGTTCCCAGTGTGAAATTTGCAATCATGGCTGATTTTCTCCAAAAGTAAAGCTGCTGGGAATGAGGACCCTGGAAGTCCTTAGAGCCCCAAAGGCCACCTTTCATCTGAGACCCAGACCCTGGGGAAAGGACTTCTTTTTCCCATGCAAAATGGCCTCTATTTGCAGCCATTTGCCCTGGCCAACAGGGCAGTGCCCAGTGAGAAATATTAAAACTTTGCTGGATTCCTCCACAATTAAAGCTACCAGACTAGGAGCTTGCAAGTCCTTAGAGCCCCAAAGGCCAGCTTTCATCTGACACCCAGACCCTGGGGACATGACTTCATTTTCCCCAGGGAGAAAGGGGTCAGTTTGAGGCCAATTGCCCTGGCCATCTGCATCGTTCCCGGTGTGAAATTTGCAATCATGCCTTATATTCTCCAAAAGTAAAGCTGCTGGGATCGAGGACCCTGGAAGTCCTTAGAGCCCCAAAGGCCACCTTTCATCTGACACCCCGAACCTGGGGAAAGGACTTCATTTTCCCCATGGAAAATGGCCTCCATTTGCAGCCTTTTGCCCTGGCCAACAGGGCAGTGCCCAATGAGAAATTTGCAAACTTTGCTGGATTCCTCCACAATTAAAGCCGCCAACAAGTAGGAGCTTGCTTTCCTTGGAGCCCCAAAGGCCACCTTTCATCTGACACCCCGACCCTGGGGACATGACTTCATTTTCCCCATGGAAAATGGGGTCAGTTTGTGGCCACTCGCCCTGGCCATCTGCATCGTGCCCGGTGTGAAATTTGGAAACTTGGCTGATTTTCTCCAAAACTAAAGCTGCTGGCAATGAGCACACTGGAAGTCCTTAGAGCCCCAGATGCCACCTTTCATCTGATACGCAGACGCTTGGGAAAGGACTTTCTTTTCCCATGGGAAATGGCCTCCGTTTGGAGCCACTCACCCTGGCAGAAAGAGAGTCAACAAGGTAGAATTACCAAATCTTTGCTTCATTTTTCCAAAAGTAAAGTTGGCAGCAAGTAGGATCCTGTAAGTACTTAGAACCTCAAAGGCCACCTTGAACATATTACTGAGAGCCTGGGAAAAGGACATTTTTCCCATGGAAAATGGCCTTCATTTGTGGCCACTTGGCCTGGCAGGCAGGGCAGTGCCAAGCAAGCAATTTGCAAACCCTGCTGGATTCTTCCAAAACAAAAGCTGCCAGCAACTAGGACGCTGCAAGTCCTTAGACCCCAGATGCCAACTTCCATGTGATACCCAGACCCTGGGGAAAGGACTTCTTTTCCCCATGCAAAATGGCCTCTCTTTGCAGCCATTTGCCCTAGCCAACGGGGGAGTGCCCAGTGAGAAATTTTTACACTTTGCTGGATTCCTGCTGAACTAACGCTGGTTGCAACTGGGAGCTTGCAAGTCCTTAAAGCCCCAAAGGCCACCTTTCATCTGACACCCAGACCCTGAGGACATGACTTCATTTTCCCCAGGGAAAATGGGGTCAGTTTGAGGCCACTCGCCCTGGCCATCTGCAACGTTTCTGGTTTGTAATTTGCAATCATGGCTGATTTTCTCCAAAAGTAAAGCTGCTGGGAACGAGGACCCTGGAAGTCCTTAGAGCCCCAAAGGCCACCTTTCATCTGACACCCAGACCCTGGGGAAAGGACTTCTTTTTCCCATGCAAAATGGCCTCTCTTTGCAGCCATTTGCCCTTGCCAAGAGGGCAGTGCCCAGCAAGAAATTTTTTAACATTGCTGGATTCCTCCACAACTAAAGCTGGCAGCAAGTTGGAGCTTGCAAGTCCTTACAGCCCCAGATGCCACCTTTCATCTGACACCAAGACCCTGGGGACATGACTTCATTTTCCCCATGGAAAATGGGGTCAGTTTGAGGCCACTCGCCCTGGCCCATCTGCATCGTTCCCGGTGTGAAATTTGCAATCATGGCTGATTTTCCCCAAAAGTAAAGCTTCTGGCAAGGAGGACCCTGCAACTCCTTCGGGCCCCAGATGCCACCTTTCATCTGATACGCAGACCCTGTGCCAATGACATCCTTTTCCCAATGGAAAACGGCCTCCATTTGTGGCCTCTCGCCGTGATCAATAGGGTGGTGCCCAGCAAGAAATTTGCAATCTTTGCTGTATTTCTCCAAATCTAAAGGTGCCAATTAGTAGTACCCTGCAAGTCCTTAGAGCCCCAAAGGCCACCTTTCATCTGACACCCAGACCTTGGGGACATGACTTCTTTTCCCCATGGAAAATGGGGTCAGTTTGAGGCCACTTGCCCTGGCCATCTGCATCGTTCCCGGTGTGAAATTTGCAATCATGGCTGATTTTCTCCAAAAGTAAAGCTGCTGGCAACGAGGACCCTGGAAGTCCTTGGAGCCCCATGGCCACCTTCGTCTGACACCCAGACCCTTGGAAAGGACTTCTTTTTCCCATGCATAATAACGTCTCTTTGCAGCCATTTGCCCTGGCCAACAGGGCAGTGCCCAGTGAGAAATTTTTAAACATTGCTGGATTCCTCCACAGTTAAAGCTGCCGGCAACTAGGAGCTTGCAAGTCCTTAGAGCCCCAAAGGCCACCTTTCATCTGACACCCAGACCCTGGGGACATGACTTCTTTTCCCCATGGAAAATGGGATCAGTTTGAGGCCACTCGCCCTGGCCATCTGCATCGTGCCCGGTGTGAAATTTGGAAACTTGGCTGATTTTCTCCAAAACTAAAGCTGCTGGCAACGAGGACCCTGACACTCCTTAGGGCCCCAGATGCCACCTTTCATCTGATACGAAGACCCTGGGGCAATGACATCATTTTCCCCATGGAAAATGGCCTCCATTTGCAGCCCTTTGCCCTGGCCAACAGGGCAGTGCCCAGGGAGAAATTTTTACACTTTGCTGGATTCCTGCAGGACTAATGCTGTTATCAACTAGGAGCTTGCAAGTCCTTAGAGCCCCAAAGGCCACCTTTCATCTGACACCCAGACCCTCGGGACATGACTTCATTTTCCCCATGGAAAATGGGGTCAGTTTGAGGCCCCTTGCCCTGGCCATCTGCCTCGTTCCCGGTGTGAAATTTGCAATCATGGCTGATTTTCTCCAAAACTAAAGCTACTGGCAAGGAGGAAGCTGCAACTCCTTAGGGCCCCAGATGCCACCTTTCATCTGATACGCAGACCCTGGGCCAATGACTTCATTTTCCCCATGGAAAATGGCCTCCATTTCTGGCCTCTCGCCGTGATCAATAGTGTGGTGCCCAGCAAGAAATTTGCAATCTTTGCTGGATTTCTCCAAATCTAAAGCTGCCAGTAAGAAGTACCCTGCAAGTCTTTAGAGCCCCAAAGGCCACCTTTCATCTGACACCCAGACCCTGGGGAAAGGACTTCTTTTTCCCCATGGAAAATGGCCTCCGTTTGCAGCCACTCACCCTGGCAGAAAGATGGGAGCCAAGCTAGAATTACGAAATCTTGGCTGGAGTTTTCCAAAAGTAAAGCTGGCAGCAACTAGGATCCCGTAAGTACTTAGAGCCTCAAAGGCCACCTTGAGCATAGTACTGAGACACTGAGGAAAGGACATTTTTCCCATGGAACAATCTGCAACGTTCCCGGTGTGAAATTTGCAATCATGGCTGATTTTCTCCAAAAGTAAAGCTGCTGGGAATGAGGACCCTGGAAGTCCTTAGAGCCCCAAAGGCCACCTTTCATCTGAGACCCAGACCCTGGGGAAAGGACTTCTTTTTCCCATGCAAAATGGCCTCTATTTGCAGCCATTTGCCCTGGCCAACAGGGCAGTGCCCAGTGAGAAATATTAAAACTTTGCTGGATTCCTCCACAATTAAAGCTACCAGACTAGGAGCTTGCAAGTCCTTAGAGCCCCAAAGGCCAGCTTTCATCTGACACCCAGACCCTGGGGACATGACTTCATTTTCCCCAGGGAGAAAGGGGTCAGTTTGAGGCCAATTGCCCTGGCCATCTGCATCGTTCCCAGTGTGAAATTTGCAATCATGCCTTATATTCTCCAAAAGTAAAGCTGCTGGGATCGAGGACCCTGGAAGTCCTTAGAGCCCCAAAGGCCACCTTTCATCTGACACCCCGAACCTGGGGAAAGGACTTCATTTTCCCCATGGAAAATGGCCTCCATTTGCAGCCTTTTGCCCTGGCCAACAGGGCAGTGCCCAATGAGAAATTTGCAAACTTTGCTGGATTCCTCCACAATTAAAGCCGCCAACAAGTAGGAGCTTGCAAGTCCTTAGAGCCCCAAAGGCCACCTTTCATCTGACACCCCGACCCTGGGGACATGACTTCATTTTCCCCATGGAAAATGGGGTCAGCTTGAGGCCACTCGCCCTGGCCATCTGCATCGTGCCCGGTGTGAAATTTGGAAACTTGGCTGATTTTCTCCAAAACTAAAGCTGGTGGCAATGAGCACACTGGAAGTCCTTAGAGCCCCAGATGCCACCTTTCATCTGATACGCAGACGCTTGGGAAAGGACTTTCTTTTCCCATGGGAAATGGCCTCCGTTTGCAGCCACTCACCCTGGCAGAAAGAGGGTCGACAAGGTAGAATTACCAAATCTTTGCTTCATTTTTCCAAAAGTAAAGTTGGCAGCAAGTAGGATCCTCTAAGTGCTTAGAACCTCAAAGGCCACCTTGAACATATTACTGAGAGCCTGGGAAAAGGACATTTTTCCCATGGAAAATGGCCTTCATTTGTGGCCACTTGGCCTGGCAGGCAGGGCAGTGCCAAGCGAGCAATTTGCAAACTCTGCTGGATTCTTCCAAAACAAAAGCTGCCAGCAACTAGGACGCTGCAAGTCCTTAGAGCCCCAGATGCCAACTTCCATCAGATACCCAGACCCTGGGGCAATGACATCATTTTCCCCATGGAAAATGGCCTCCATTTGCAGCCATTTGCCCTAGCCAACAGGGCAGTGCCCAGTGAGAAATTTTTAACATTACTGGATTCCTGCAGAACTAACGCTGTTGGCAACTAGGAGCTTGCAAGTCCGTAGAGCCCCAAAGGCCAGCTTTCATCTGACACCCAGACCCTGGGGACTTGACTTCATTTTCCCCATGGAAAATGGGGTCAGTTTGAGGCCACTCGCCCTGGCCATCTGCATCATTCCCGGTGTGAAATTTGCAATCATGGCTGATTTTCTCCAAAAGTAAAGCTACTGGCAAGGAGGACCCTGCAACTCCTTAGGGCCCCAGATGCCACCTTTCATCTGATACGCAGACCCTGGGCCAATGACTTCATTTTCCCCATGGAAAATGGCCTCCATTTGTGGCCTCTCGCCGTGATCAATAAGGTGGTGCCCAGCAAGAAATTTGCAATCTTTGCAGGATTTCTCCAAATCTAAAGGTGCCAATAAGTAGTACCCTGCAAGCCCTTAGAGCCCCAAAGGCCACCTTTCATCTGACACCCAGACCCTGGGGAAAGGACTTCTTTTTCCCATGGGAAATGGCCTCCATTTGCAGCCATTTGCCCTGGCCAACAGGGCAGTGCCCAGTGAGAAATCTTTACACTTTGCTGGATTCCTCCACAACTAAAGCTGCCGGCAACAAGGAGCTTGCAAATCCTTAGAGCCCCAAAGGCCAGCTTTCATCTGACACCCAGACCCTGGGGACATGACTTCTTTTCCCCATGGAAAATGGGGTCAGTTTCAGGCCCCTTGCCCTGGCCATCTGCATCGTTCCCGGTGTGAAATTTGCACTCATGGCTGATTTTCTCCAAAACTAAAGCTGCTGGCAACGAGGACCCCGGAAGTCCTTAGAGCCCCAAAGTCCACCTTTCATTGATACCCAGACCCTGGGGGCATGACTTCATTTTCCGGATAGAAAATCGGATCAGTATGAGGCCATTCGCCCTGGCCATCTGCATCGTTCCCGGTGTGAAATTTGCAAACATGGCTGATTTTCTCCAAAAGTAAAGCTGCTGGCAAGGAGGACCCTCGAAGTCCTTAGAGCCCCAAAGGCCACATTTCATCTGATACCCAGACCCTGGGGAAAGGACTTCTTTTTCCCATGGGAAATGGCCTCCATTTGCAGCCATTTGCCCTGGCCAACAGGGCAGTGCCCAGTGAGAAATTTTTACCCTGTTCTGGATTCCTCCAAAACTAAAGCTGCCGGCAACAAGGAGCTTGCAAATCCTTAGAGCCCTAAAGTCCACCTTTCTTCTGACACCCAGACCCTGGGGACATGACTTCATTTTCCCCATGGAAATTGGGGTCAGTTTGAGGCCACTCGCCCGGGCCATCTGCATCGTTCCCGGTATGAAATTTGATATCTTGGCTGATTTTCTCCAAAACTAAAGCTGCTGGGAACGAGGACCCTGGAAGTCCTTGGAGCCCCAAAGGCCACCTTTCATCTGACACCTAGACCCTGGGGAAAGGACTTCTTTTTCCCATGCATAATAACCTCTCTTTGCAGCCATTTGCCCTGGCCAACAGGGCAGTGCCCAGTGAGAAATTTTTAATCTTTGCTGGATTCCTCCACAACTGAAGCTGCCGGCAACTAGGAGCTTGCAAGTCCTTAGAGCCCAAAAGGCGAGCTTTCATATGACACCCAGACCTTGGGGACATGACTTCATTTTCCCCATGGAAAATGGGGTCAGTTTGAGGCCACTAGCCCTGGCCATCTGCATCGTGCCCGGTGTGAAATTTGGAAACTTGGCTGATTTTCTCCAAAACTAAAGCTGCTGGCAATGAGGACCCTGGAAGTCCTTAGAGCCCCAAAGGCCACCTTTCATCTGACACCCAGACCCTGGGGAAAGGACTTCATTTTCCCCATGCATAATTACGTCTCTTTGCAGCCATTTGCCCTGGCCAACAGGGTAGAGCAGAGTGAGAAATTTTTAAACATTGCTGGATTCCTGGAGGACTAACGCGGATGGCAACTAGGAGCTTGCAAGTCCTTAGAGCCCCAAAGGCCACCTTTCATCTGACACCCCGACCCTGGGGACATGACTTCATTTTCCCCAGGGAAAATGGGGTCAGTTTGAGGCCCCTTGCCCTGGCCATCTGCCTCGTTCCCGGTGGGAAATTTGCAATCATGGCTGATTTTCTCCAAAACTAAAGCTACTGGCAAGGAGGACCCTGCAACTCCTTAGGGCCCCAGATGCCACCTTTCATCTGATACGCAGACCCTGGGCCAATGACTTCATTTTCCCCATGGAAAATGGCCTCCATTTCTGGCCTCTCGCCGTGATCAATAGGGTGGTGCCCAGCAAGAAATTTGCAATCTTTGCAGGATTTCTCCAAATCTAAAGGTGCCAATTAGTAGTACCCTGCAAGTCTTTAGAGCCCCAAAGGCCACCTTTCATCTGACACCCAGACCCTGGGGAAAGGACTTCTTTTTCCCCATGGAAAATGGCCTCCGTTTGCAGCCACTCACCCTGGCAGAAAGATGGGAGCCAAGCTAGAATTATGAAATCTTGGCTGGAGTTTTCCAAAAGTAAAGCTGGCAGCAACTAGGATCCCCTAAGTACTTAGAGCCTCAAAGGCCACCTTGAGCATAGTACTGAGACACTGAGGAAAGGACATTTTTCCCATGGAAAAATCTGCAACGTTCCCAGTGTGAAATTTGCAATCATGGCTGATTTTCTCCAAAAGTAAAGCTGCTGGGAATGAGGACCCTGGAAGTCCTTAGAGCCCCAAAGGCCACCTTTCATCTGAGACCCAGACCCTGGGGAAAGGACTTCTTTTTCCCATGCAAAATGGCCTCTATTTGCAGCCATTTGCCCTGGCCAACAGGGCAGTGCCCAGTGAGAAATATTAAAACTTTGCTGGATTCCTCCACAATTAAAGCTACCAGACTAGGAGCTTGCAAGTCCTTAGAGCCCCAAAGGCCAGCTTTCATCTGACACCCAGACCCTGGGGACATGACTTCATTTTCCCCAGGGAGAAAGGGGTCAGTTTGAGGCCAATTGCCCTGGCCATCTGCATCGTTCCCGGTGTGAAATTTGCAATCATGCCTTATATTCTCCAAAAGTAAAGCTGCTGGGATCGAGGACCCTGGAAGTCCTTAGAGCCCCAAAGGCCACCTTTCATCTGACACCCCGAACCTGGGGAAAGGACTTCATTTTCCCCATGGAAAATGGCCTCCATTTGCAGCCTTTTGCCCTGGCCAACAGGGCAGTGCCCAATGAGAAATTTGCAAACTTTGCTGGATTCCTCCACAATTAAAGCCGCCAACAAGTAGGAGCTTGCTTTCCTTGGAGCCCCAAAGGCCACCTTTCATCTGACACCCCGACCCTGGGGACATGACTTCATTTTCCCCATGGAAAATGGGGTCAGCTTGAGGCCACTCGCCCTGGCCATCTGCATCGTGCCCGGTGTGAAATTTGGAAACTTGGCTGATTTTCTCCAAAACTAAAGCTGGTGGCAATGAGCACACTGGAAGTCCTTAGAGCCCCAGATGCCACCTTTCATCTGATACGCAGACGCTTGGGAAAGGACTTTCTTTTCCCATGGGAAATGGCCTCCGTTTGCAGCCACTCACCCTGGCAGAAAGAGGGTCGACAAGGTAGAATTACCAAATCTTTGCTTCATTTTTCCAAAAGTAAAGTTGGCAGCAAGTAGGATCCTCTAAGTGCTTAGAACCTCAAAGGCCACCTTGAACATATTACTGAGAGCCTGGGAAAAGGACATTTTTCCCATGGAAAATGGCCTTCATTTGTGGCCACTTGGCCTGGCAGGCAGGGCAGTGCCAAGCGAGCAATTTGCAAACTCTGCTGGATTCTTCCAAAACAAAAGCTGCCAGCAACTAGGACGCTGCAAGTCCTTAGAGCCCCAGATGCCAACTTCCATCAGATACCCAGACCCTGGGGCAATGACATCATTTTCCCCATGGAAAATGGCCTCCATTTGCAGCCATTTGCCCTAGCCAACAGGGCAGTGCCCAGTGAGAAATTTTTAACATTACTGGATTCCTGCAGAACTAACGCTGTTGGCAACTAGGAGCTTGCAAGTCCGTAGAGCCCCAAAGGCCAGCTTTCATCTGACACCCAGACCCTGGGGACTTGACTTCATTTTCCCCATGGAAAATGGGGTCAGTTTGAGGCCACTCGCCCTGGCCATCTGCATCATTCCCGGTGTGAAATTTGCAATCATGGCTGATTTTCTCCAAAAGTAAAGCTACTGGCAAGGAGGACCCTGCAACTCCTTAGGGCCCCAGATGCCACCTTTCATCTGATACGCAGACCCTGGGCCAATGACTTCATTTTCCCCATGGAAAATGGCCTCCATTTGTGGCCTCTCGCCGTGATCAATAAGGTGGTGCCCAGCAAGAAATTTGCAATCTTTGCAGGATTTCTCCAAATCTAAAGGTGCCAATAAGTAGTACCCTGCAAGCCCTTAGAGCCCCAAAGGCCACCTTTCATCTGACACCCAGACCCTGGGGAAAGGACTTCTTTTTCCCATGGGAAATGGCCTCCATTTGCAGCCATTTGCCCTGGCCAACAGGGCAGTGCCCAGTGAGAAATCTTTACACTTTGCTGGATTCCTCCACAACTAAAGCTGCCGGCAACAAGGAGCTTGCAAATCCTTAGAGCCCCAAAGGCCAGCTTTCATCTGACACCCAGACCCTGGGGACATGACTTCTTTTCCCCATGGAAAATGGGGTCAGTTTCAGGCCCCTTGCCCTGGCCATCTGCATCGTTCCCGGTGTGAAATTTGCACTCATGGCTGATTTTCTCCAAAACTAAAGCTGCTGGCAACGAGGACCCCGGAAGTCCTTAGAGCCCCAAAGTCCACCTTTCATTGATACCCAGACCCTGGGGGCATGACTTCATTTTCCGGATAGAAAATCGGATCAGTATGAGGCCATTCGCCCTGGCCATCTGCATCGTTCCCGGTGTGAAATTTGCAAACATGGCTGATTTTCTCCAAAAGTAAAGCTGCTGGCAAGGAGGACCCTCGAAGTCCTTAGAGCCCCAAAGGCCACATTTCATCTGATACCCAGACCCTGGGGAAAGGACTTCTTTTTCCCATGGGAAATGGCCTCCATTTGCAGCCATTTGCCCTGGCCAACAGGGCAGTGCCCAGTGAGAAATTTTTACCCTGTTCTGGATTCCTCCAAAACTAAAGCTGCCGGCAACAAGGAGCTTGCAAATCCTTAGAGCCCTAAAGTCCACCTTTCTTCTGACACCCAGACCCTGGGGACATGACTTCATTTTCCCCATGGAAATTGGGGTCAGTTTGAGGCCACTCGCCCGGGCCATCTGCATCGTTCCCGGTATGAAATTTGATATCTTGGCTGATTTTCTCCAAAACTAAAGCTGCTGGGAACGAGGACCCTGGAAGTCCTTGGAGCCCCAAAGGCCACCTTTCATCTGACACCTAGACCCTGGGGAAAGGACTTCTTTTTCCCATGCATAATAACCTCTCTTTGCAGCCATTTGCCCTGGCCAACAGGGCAGTGCCCAGTGAGAAATTTTTAATCTTTGCTGGATTCCTCCACAACTGAAGCTGCCGGCAACTAGGAGCTTGCAAGTCCTTAGAGCCCAAAAGGCGAGCTTTCATATGACACCCAGACCTTGGGGACATGACTTCATTTTCCCCATGGAAAATGGGGTCAGTTTGAGGCCACTAGCCCTGGCCATCTGCATCGTGCCCGGTGTGAAATTTGGAAACTTGGCTGATTTTCTCCAAAACTAAAGCTGCTGGCAATGAGGACCCTGGAAGTCCTTAGAGCCCCAAAGGCCACCTTTCATCTGACACCCAGACCCTGGGGAAAGGACTTCATTTTCCCCATGCATAATTACGTCTCTTTGCAGCCATTTGCCCTGGCCAACAGGGTAGAGCAGAGTGAGAAATTTTTAAACATTGCTGGATTCCTGGAGGACTAACGCGGATGGCAACTAGGAGCTTGCAAGTCCTTAGAGCCCCAAAGGCCACCTTTCATCTGACACCCCGACCCTGGGGACATGACTTCATTTTCCCCAGGGAAAATGGGGTCAGTTTGAGGCCCCTTGCCCTGGCCATCTGCCTCGTTCCCGGTGGGAAATTTGCAATCATGGCTGATTTTCTCCAAAACTAAAGCTACTGGCAAGGAGGACCCTGCAACTCCTTAGGGCCCCAGATGCCACCTTTCATCTGATACGCAGACCCTGGGCCAATGACTTCATTTTCCCCATGGAAAATGGCCTCCATTTCTGGCCTCTCGCCGTGATCAATAGGGTGGTGCCCAGCAAGAAATTTGCAATCTTTGCAGGATTTCTCCAAATCTAAAGGTGCCAATTAGTAGTACCCTGCAAGTCTTTAGAGCCCCAAAGGCCACCTTTCATCTGACACCCAGACCCTGGGGAAAGGACTTCTTTTTCCCCATGGAAAATGGCCTCCGTTTGCAGCCACTCACCCTGGCAGAAAGATGGGAGCCAAGCTAGAATTATGAAATCTTGGCTGGAGTTTTCCAAAAGTAAAGCTGGCAGCAACTAGGATCCCCTAAGTACTTAGAGCCTCAAAGGCCACCTTGAGCATAGTACTGAGACACTGAGGAAAGGACATTTTTCCCATGGAAAAATCTGCAACGTTCCCAGTGTGAAATTTGCAATCATGGCTGATTTTCTCCAAAAGTAAAGCTGCTGGGAATGAGGACCCTGGAAGTCCTTAGAGCCCCAAAGGCCACCTTTCATCTGAGACCCAGACCCTGGGGAAAGGACTTCTTTTTCCCATGCAAAATGGCCTCTATTTGCAGCCATTTGCCCTGGCCAACAGGGCAGTGCCCAGTGAGAAATATTAAAACTTTGCTGGATTCCTCCACAATTAAAGCTACCAGACTAGGAGCTTGCAAGTCCTTAGAGCCCCAAAGGCCAGCTTTCATCTGACACCCAGACCCTGGGGACATGACTTCATTTTCCCCAGGGAGAAAGGGGTCAGTTTGAGGCCAATTGCCCTGGCCATCTGCATCGTTCCCGGTGTGAAATTTGCAATCATGCCTTATATTCTCCAAAAGTAAAGCTGCTGGGATCGAGGACCCTGGAAGTCCTTAGAGCCCCAAAGGCCACCTTTCATCTGACACCCCGAACCTGGGGAAAGGACTTCATTTTCCCCATGGAAAATGGCCTCCATTTGCAGCCTTTTGCCCTGGCCAACAGGGCAGTGCCCAATGAGAAATTTGCAAACTTTGCTGGATTCCTCCACAATTAAAGCCGCCAACAAGTAGGAGCTTGCTTTCCTTGGAGCCCCAAAGGCCACCTTTCATCTGACACCCCGACCCTGGGGACATGACTTCATTTTCCCCATGGAAAATGGGGTCAGTTTGTGGCCACTCGCCCTGGCCATCTGCATCGTGCCCGGTGTGAAATTTGGAAACTTGGCTGATTTTCTCCAAAACTAAAGCTGCTGGCAATGAGCACACTGGAAGTCCTTAGAGCCCCAGATGCCACCTTTCATCTGATACGCAGACGCTTGGGAAAGGACTTTCTTTTCCCATGGGAAATGGCCTCCGTTTGGAGCCACTCACCCTGGCAGAAAGAGAGTCAACAAGGTAGAATTACCAAATCTTTGCTTCATTTTTCCAAAAGTAAAGTTGGCAGCAAGTAGGATCCTGTAAGTACTTAGAACCTCAAAGGCCACCTTGAACATATTACTGAGAGCCTGGGAAAAGGACATTTTTCCCATGGAAAATGGCCTTCATTTGTGGCCACTTGGCCTGGCAGGCAGGGCAGTGCCAAGCAAGCAATTTGCAAACCCTGCTGGATTCTTCCAAAACAAAAGCTGCCAGCAACTAGGACGCTGCAAGTCCTTAGACCCCAGATGCCAACTTCCATGTGATACCCAGACCCTGGGGAAAGGACTTCTTTTCCCCATGCAAAATGGCCTCTCTTTGCAGCCATTTGCCCTAGCCAACGGGGGAGTGCCCAGTGAGAAATTTTTACACTTTGCTGGATTCCTGCTGAACTAACGCTGGTTGCAACTGGGAGCTTGCAAGTCCTTAAAGCCCCAAAGGCCACCTTTCATCTGACACCCAGACCCTGAGGACATGACTTCATTTTCCCCAGGGAAAATGGGGTCAGTTTGAGGCCACTCGCCCTGGCCATCTGCAACGTTTCTGGTTTGTAATTTGCAATCATGGCTGATTTTCTCCAAAAGTAAAGCTGCTGGGAACGAGGACCCTGGAAGTCCTTAGAGCCCCAAAGGCCACCTTTCATCTGACACCCAGACCCTGGGGAAAGGACTTCTTTTTCCCATGCAAAATGGCCTCTCTTTGCAGCCATTTGCCCTTGCCAAGAGGGCAGTGCCCAGCAAGAAATTTTTTAACATTGCTGGATTCCTCCACAACTAAAGCTGGCAGCAAGTTGGAGCTTGCAAGTCCTTACAGCCCCAGATGCCACCTTTCATCTGACACCAAGACCCTGGGGACATGACTTCATTTTCCCCATGGAAAATGGGGTCAGTTTGAGGCCACTCGCCCTGGCCCATCTGCATCGTTCCCGGTGTGAAATTTGCAATCATGGCTGATTTTCCCCAAAAGTAAAGCTTCTGGCAAGGAGGACCCTGCAACTCCTTCGGGCCCCAGATGCCACCTTTCATCTGATACGCAGACCCTGTGCCAATGACATCCTTTTCCCAATGGAAAACGGCCTCCATTTGTGGCCTCTCGCCGTGATCAATAGGGTGGTGCCCAGCAAGAAATTTGCAATCTTTGCTGTATTTCTCCAAATCTAAAGGTGCCAATTAGTAGTACCCTGCAAGTCCTTAGAGCCCCAAAGGCCACCTTTCATCTGACACCCAGACCTTGGGGACATGACTTCTTTTCCCCATGGAAAATGGGGACAGTTTGAGGCCACTTGCCCTGGCCATCTGCATCGTTCCCGGTGTGAAATTTGCAATCATGGCTGATTTTCTCCAAAAGTAAAGCTGCTGGCAACGAGGACCCTGGAAGTCCTTGGAGCCCCATGGCCACCTTCGTCTGACACCCAGACCCTTGGAAAGGACTTCTTTTTCCCATGCATAATAACGTCTCTTTGCAGCCATTTGCCCTGGCCAACAGGGCAGTGCCCAGTGAGAAATTTTTAAACATTGCTGGATTCCTCCACAGTTAAAGCTGCCGGCAACTAGGAGCTTGCAAGTCCTTAGAGCCCCAAAGGCCACCTTTCATCTGACACCCAGACCCTGGGGACATGACTTCTTTTCCCCATGGAAAATGGGATCAGTTTGAGGCCACTCGCCCTGGCCATCTGCATCGTGCCCGGTGTGAAATTTGGAAACTTGGCTGATTTTCTCCAAAACTAAAGCTGCTGGCAACGAGGACCCTGACACTCCTTAGGGCCCCAGATGCCACCTTTCATCTGATACGAAGACCCTGGGGCAATGACATCATTTTCCCCATGGAAAATGGCCTCCATTTGCAGCCCTTTGCCCTGGCCAACAGGGCAGTGCCCAGGGAGAAATTTTTACACTTTGCTGGATTCCTGCAGGACTAATGCTGTTATCAACTAGGAGCTTGCAAGTCCTTAGAGCCCCAAAGGCCACCTTTCATCTGACACCCAGACCCTCGGGACATGACTTCATTTTCCCCATGGAAAATGGGGTCAGTTTGAGGCCCCTTGCCCTGGCCATCTGCCTCGTTCCCGGTGTGAAATTTGCAATCATGGCTGATTTTCTCCAAAACTAAAGCTACTGGCAAGGAGGAAGCTGCAACTCCTTAGGGCCCCAGATGCCACCTTTCATCTGATACGCAGACCCTGGGCCAATGACTTCATTTTCCCCATGGAAAATGGCCTCCATTTCTGGCCTCTCGCCGTGATCAATAGTGTGGTGCCCAGCAAGAAATTTGCAATCTTTGCTGGATTTCTCCAAATCTAAAGCTGCCAGTAAGAAGTACCCTGCAAGTCTTTAGAGCCCCAAAGGCCACCTTTCATCTGACACCCAGACCCTGGGGAAAGGACTTCTTTTTCCCCATGGAAAATGGCCTCCGTTTGCAGCCACTCACCCTGGCAGAAAGATGGGAGCCAAGCTAGAATTACGAAATCTTGGCTGGAGTTTTCCAAAAGTAAAGCTGGCAGCAACTAGGATCCCGTAAGTACTTAGAGCCTCAAAGGCCACCTTGAGCATAGTACTGAGACACTGAGGAAAGGACATTTTTCCCATGGAACAATCTGCAACGTTCCCGGTGTGAAATTTGCAATCATGGCTGATTTTCTCCAAAAGTAAAGCTGCTGGGAATGAGGACCCTGGAAGTCCTTAGAGCCCCAAAGGCCACCTTTCATCTGAGACCCAGACCCTGGGGAAAGGACTTCTTTTTCCCATGCAAAATGGCCTCTATTTGCAGCCATTTGCCCTGGCCAACAGGGCAGTGCCCAGTGAGAAATATTAAAACTTTGCTGGATTCCTCCACAATTAAAGCTACCAGACTAGGAGCTTGCAAGTCCTTAGAGCCCCAAAGGCCAGCTTTCATCTGACACCCAGACCCTGGGGACATGACTTCATTTTCCCCAGGGAGAAAGGGGTCAGTTTGAGGCCAATTGCCCTGGCCATCTGCATCGTTCCCAGTGTGAAATTTGCAATCATGCCTTATATTCTCCAAAAGTAAAGCTGCTGGGATCGAGGACCCTGGAAGTCCTTAGAGCCCCAAAGGCCACCTTTCATCTGACACCCCGAACCTGGGGAAAGGACTTCATTTTCCCCATGGAAAATGGCCTCCATTTGCAGCCTTTTGCCCTGGCCAACAGGGCAGTGCCCAATGAGAAATTTGCAAACTTTGCTGGATTCCTCCACAATTAAAGCCGCCAACAAGTAGGAGCTTGCAAGTCCTTAGAGCCCCAAAGGCCACCTTTCATCTGACACCCCGACCCTGGGGACATGACTTCATTTTCCCCATGGAAAATGGGGTCAGCTTGAGGCCACTCGCCCTGGCCATCTGCATCGTGCCCGGTGTGAAATTTGGAAACTTGGCTGATTTTCTCCAAAACTAAAGCTGGTGGCAATGAGCACACTGGAAGTCCTTAGAGCCCCAGATGCCACCTTTCATCTGATACGCAGACGCTTGGGAAAGGACTTTCTTTTCCCATGGGAAATGGCCTCCGTTTGCAGCCACTCACCCTGGCAGAAAGAGGGTCGACAAGGTAGAATTACCAAATCTTTGCTTCATTTTTCCAAAAGTAAAGTTGGCAGCAAGTAGGATCCTCTAAGTGCTTAGAACCTCAAAGGCCACCTTGAACATATTACTGAGAGCCTGGGAAAAGGACATTTTTCCCATGGAAAATGGCCTTCATTTGTGGCCACTTGGCCTGGCAGGCAGGGCAGTGCCAAGCAAGCAATTTGCAAACCCTGCTGGATTCTTCCAAAACAAAAGCTGCCAGCAACTAGGACGCTGCAAGTCCTTAGACCCCAGATGCCAACTTCCAGGTGATACCCAGACCCTGGGGAAAGGACTTCTTTTCCCCATGCAAAATGGCCTCTCTTTGCAGCCATTTGCCCTAGCCAACGGGGGAGTGCCCAGTGAGAAATTTTTACACTTTGCTGGATTCCTGCTGAACTAACGCTGGTTGCAACTGGGAGCTTGCAAGTCCTTAAAGCCCCAAAGGCCACCTTTCATCTGACACCCAGACCCTGAGGACATGACTTCATTTTCCCCAGGGAAAATGGGGTCAGTTTGAGGCCACTCGCCCTGGCCATCTGCAACGTTTCTGGTTTGTAATTTGCAATCATGGCTGATTTTCTCCAAAAGTAAAGCTGCTGGGAACGAGGACCCTGGAAGTCCTTAGAGCCCCAAAGGCCACCTTTCATCTGACACCCAGACCCTGGGGAAAGGACTTCTTTTTCCCATGCAAAATGGCCTCTCTTTGCAGCCATTTGCCCTTGCCAAGAGGGCAGTGCCCAGCAAGAAATTTTTTAACATTGCTGGATTCCTCCACAACTAAAGCTGGCAGCAAGTTGGAGCTTGCAAGTCCTTACAGCCCCAGATGCCACCTTTCATCTGACACCAAGACCCTGGGGACATGACTTCATTTTCCCCATGGAAAATGGGGTCAGTTTGAGGCCACTTGCCCTGGCCCATCTGCATCGTTCCCGGTGTGAAATTTGCAATCATGGCTGATTTTCCCCAAAAGTAAAGCTTCTGGCAAGGAGGACCCTGCAACTCCTTCGGGCCCCAGATGCCACCTTTCATCTGATACGCAGACCCTGGGCCAATGACTTCATTTTCCCCATGGAAAACGGCCTCCATTTGTGGCCTCTCGCCGTGATCAATAGGGTGGTGCCCAGCAAGAAATTTGCAATCTTTGCTGTATTTCTCCAAATCTAAAGGTGCCAATAAGTAGTACCCTGCAAGTCCTTAGAGCCCCAAAGGCCACCTTTCATCTGACACCCAGACCCTGGGGAAAGGCCTTCTTTTTCCCACTGGAAATGGCCTCCATTTGCAGCCATTTGCCCTGGCCAACAGGGCAGTGCACAGTGAGAAATTTTTAACATTAGTGGATTCCTGCAGGACTAACGCTGATTGCAACTAGGAGCTTGCAAGTCCTTAGAGCCCCAAAGACCACCTTTCATCTGACACCCAGACCCTGGGGAAAGGACTTCTTTTTCCCATGGGAAATGGCCTCCATTTGCAGCCATTTGCCCTGGCCAACAGGGCAGTGCCCAGTGAGAAATTTTTACACTTTGCTGGATTCCTCCACAACTAAAGCTGCCGGCAACAAGGAGCTTGCAAATCCTTAGAGCCCCAAAGGCCAGCTTTCATCTGACACCCAGACCCTGGGGACATGACTTCTTTTCCCCATGGAAAATGGGGACAGTTTGAGGCCACTTGCCCTGGCCATCTGCATCGTTCCCGGTGTGAAATTTGCAATCATGGCTGATTTTCTCCAAAACTAAAGCTGCTGGCAACGAGGACCCTGGAAGTCCTTGGAGCCCCATGGCCACCTTCGTCTGACACCCAGACCCTTGGAAAGGACTTCTTTTTCCCATGCAAAATGGCCTCCGTTTGCAGCCACTCACCCTGGCAGAAAGAGGTTCGACAAGGTAGAATTACCAAATCTTTGCTTCATTTTTCCAAAAGTAAAGTTGGCAGCAAGTAGGATCCTGTAAGTACTTAGAACCTCAAAGGCCACCTTGAACATATTACTGAGAGCCTGGGAAAAGGACATTTTTCCCATGGAAAATGGCCTTCATTTGTGGCCACTTGGCCTGGCAGGCAGGGCAGTGCCAAGCAAGCAATTTGCAAACCCTGCTGGATTCTTCCAAAACAAAAGCTGCCAGCAACTAGGACGCTGCAAGTCCTTAGAGCCCCAGATGCCAACTTCCATGTGATACCCAGACCCTGGGGAAAGGACTTCTTTTCCCCATGCAAAATGGCCTCTCTTTGCAGCCATTTGCCCTAGCCAACAGGGCAGTGCCCAGTGAGAAATTTTTACACTTTGCTGGATTCCTGCTGAACTAACGCTGGTTGCAACTGGGAGCTTGCAAGTCCTTAGCGCCCCAAAGGCCACCTTTCATCTGACACCCAGATCCTGGGGACATGACTTCATTTTCCCCAGGGAAAATGGGGTCAGTTTGAGGCCACTTGCCCTGGCCATCTGCATCGTTCCCGGTTTGTAATTTGCAATCATGGCTGATTTTCTCCAAAAGTAAAGCTGCTGGGAACGAGGACCCTGGAAGTCCTTAGAGCCCCAAAGGCCACCTTTCATCTGACACCCAGACCCTGGGGAAAGGACTTCTTTTTCCCATGCAAAATGGCCTCTCTTTGTAGCCATTTGTCCTGGCCAAGAGGGCAGTGCCCACTGAGAAGCTTTTAAACTCTTCTGGATTCCTCCGCAAGTAAAGCTGTTGGCAACTAGGAGCCTTCATGTCCTTTGAGCCCCAAAGGCCACTTTCATTGATATCCAGACCCTGGGGACATGATTTCTTTTTCCCATGGAAAATGGCGTGTGTTTGAGGCCTCTTGCATTGGCCGTCTGCATCGTTCCCTGTGTGAAATCTGCAAACTTGGCTGATTTTCTCCAAATCTAAAGCTGCCGCCAACCAGGACCCTGCAACTCCTTAGGGCCCCAAACATCACCTCTGTGCTGATACCCAGATCATGGGGAAATTACTTCTTTTTCCCATAGAAATGGTATCCCTGTGCGGCCACTTACCCTTGCAGATTTTGGGGTGCCAAGCAGGAAATTTGAAAATTCTGCTGGATTTCCCTAAAAGTAGAGCTGCCAGCAACTAGGACCCTGAAAGTCCTTAGAGCCCCAGATGCCACATTTCATCTGATACCCAGACCCTGGGCCAATGACTTCATTTTCCCCGTGGAAAATGGCCTCCATTTCTGGCCTCTCGCCCTCACCATGAGGGTGGTGCCCAGCAAGAAATTTGCAATCTTTGCTGGATTGCTCCAAATCTAAAGCTGCCAGTAAGTAGTACCCTGCAAGTCCTTAGAGCCCCAAAGGCCACCTTTCATTTGATTTGCAGACCCTGGGGAAAGGACTGCTTTTTCCCATGCAAAAGAACCTCTCATTGCAGCCACTCACCCTGGCAGAAAGTGGGGAGCCAAGCTAAAATAATGCAATCTTTGCTGGATTTTTCCAAAAGTAAAGCTGGCAGCAACTAGGACCCTGGAAGTACTTAGAGCCCCAATGGCCACCTTGAACATATTACTCAGACCCTGGGTAAGGTCATTTTTCCCATGGAAAATGGCCTTCATTTGTGGCTTCTTGACCTGCCAGGCAGGGCAGTGCTAAGCGAGAAATTTGCACACTGTGCTGGATTCTTCCAAAACAAAAGCTGCCAGCAAGTACGACCCTGCAAGTCCTCAGAGCCCTAAACGCCACCATTCATCTGATACCTAGACCCTGGGAAAATGACTTCATTTTCCCTATGGAACATACTCTTCGTTTGCGGCCGCGCCCTGACCAATAGAGCTGTGGCCAGCAAGAAATTTGCAATCTTTGCTGGATTTCTCCAAATCTAAAGCTGCCAGTAAGTAGTACCCTGCAAGTCCTTAGAGTCCCAAAACCATCTTTCATCTGACACCCAGACCCTGGGGAAAGGACTTCTTTTTCCCATGCAAAATGGCCTCTCTTTGCAGCCATTTGCCCTGGCCAACAGGGCAGTGCCCAGTGAGAAATTTTTACACTTTGCTGGATTCCTGCTGAACTAACGCTGTTGGCAACTGGGAGCTTGCAAGTCCTTAGAGCCCCAAAGGCCACCTTTCATCTGACACCCAGATCCTGGGGACATGACTTCGTTTTCCCCAGGCAAAATGGGGTCAGTTTGAGGCCACTTGCACTGGCCATCTGCATCGTTCCCGGTGTGAAATGTGCAAACTTGGCTGATTTTCTCCAAAACTAATGCTGCCGGCAACGATGACCCTGCAACTCCTTAGGGCCCCCGTTGGACGACAATTGATTTAAAATGTCTGTAAATCTCAAGGGTAGTATGGCCCACACAGTCCCTATTTCCGTGGCCTTTTAAATTCTGAATTGAGTTGGACTGTATTAGTCCCACATGATTAAAAATAGCTTTTTTCATGCCTCATGACCTGTACAGAATTCAAAAAATTGACAATTTGCTAGACACAACTGTTAAAAGAGGCTCTCCCTGGCTTGCATGCTGATCCAAACACAGCCTTAGATGCTAATGGTATGCCAATTACCATTGAGCATCTCTCCGGTGAAGGCCAATGGTCTTCACCCTCAATCCAAGCTACCACAATTCCTGTAGAAACACTCAAGAAAGTAAAGGAAGCCACTGAAAGAGCATTCTTTTCCCTCCAACCTGAGGGGCCTTTTGAGCCCTACAGTAAGATTAAGCAGCTACCATCAGAGCCTTTTCTGAAATTTGTAGAATGGTTAACTAGAGCCATTGAAATCCAAGTTAAAAAAGAGAATGCAAGGGAAGAGGTTTTAGAGGAAATGGCATTTACAAATGCAAATGAACAGTGTCGAGCGGCAATTTTGAGTCTCCCTCTAGAGCCTCCCCCAACACTAAAAGATATGCTTCTAGTCTGCAACAGGAAAGTGCCTCTGATGAGTGTTGCTGAAGACACCAGACCAAGGCTGCTGCCAAGACCACCACAGCGTGTCGCTGTTGCCAGCCCTGAGCCCATTCCCTCAGCACAGCTGTACCCTGGGCAGCAGCGAAGACCAGCAATTGTTGACCCCACAAAGCCATGCCTGCTTTGCAATAACCTTGGGCATTGGAGTAGCCAGTGCCCCCTGAAAAAGCAATTTGATGAATTTAGAAATGGCACGGGAGGAGAATTACAAGCACTCCCAGGGGGTCAACAACAACAAAAAAACTAAAAGGGGAGCGCTGGCCTGCCAGGAGTGCAGACACAAAAAGAGCAGGCCAAGGGAATAAGGGAAGCAAAACAAACCAAGTGCGCGGTAATATTACTATTTATGTAAGTGAAGCAGATGCTTCAAAGACCTTGTCTGCTGGTCCACTGTTGAGAGTGAAACAAAATAACCTTTGTTTTGATTTAGGTGAACCTATGTTAACCACATCTTCTGTCAATGAGCCTTACAGATTGCAGCTGACAGGATCACTCCACCTGAAAGTCACTGACTGGCATTTTGTCTCTGTCAATCCAGAACAGAAGGGTACTTGGCACCGAATTCGTTTTAAGTACATGGTCATTGGGGACACCAAACACACACCACATGAGATTGAAATTGCTCCAAGAATGACAGCATCAGATCCTGAGCAATTCGTTCTTGGGCTGCACTGTTTCCACCCACCCCTGTTTCTTCCCAAAGGACAAATTGTTGCACAAGCTATCCCTGTGCTGTTTTTGCCTGAAGGCACCAAAAAACAAGGGCCCACAGTTGCCCGGTCCAAGTTATTGGGAGAGACAAACCCAAATTATGGTGTAATGTTGGGGGGGGTGGGGAGTCAAAATGCATTGAGATTCTTGTAGACACGGGTGCAGACTGCACAGTGATCCCAGTACAAGACTGGCCAGAACATTGGCCTTTGCAAAATGTTGCTGGTCACGTTCAAGGTGTAGGAGGCCTGCAATTGGCGAGACAATCCAAAAGCATCATCCAAATCGAGGGACCAAACGACAACTGGCAAATATCCATCCATTTGTGTTAGATTATTCGGAACCTTTGTTAGGGAGAGATTCAATGGCCCAGTGGGGTGTCACAATTGATATTCCAGACTCTCCACAGCATTTTTGTACAGCGGCCATTGAACAACAGCGCCCCACCCAAAAACTGAAGTGGAAAACAGACAAACCAGTCTAGGTGAAACTGTGGCCGCTCAGTAAACAAAAAATAAAGGCGCTTGAGGAGCTAGTGGAAGAGCAACTTAAAAAGGGTCACATTGTGGAGACCAAGTCCCCGTGGAACTCTCCAGTGTTTGTCATTCAGAAAGCTGACAAAAAGAGATGGTGGCTCCTCCACGACCTCCGACAAATTAGTAATGTCATTGAAGATATGGGCTCTCCCCAGCCTGGTATGCCATCCCCAACAATGCTTCCCCAGGATTGGAAATTAGCTGTTATTGATATAAAAGATTGTTTTTTCCATATTCCCCTACACCCTGATGATGCACCGCATTTCGCATTCTCGGTCCCCACCATCAACATGGAAGCTCCTATGAAAAGGTACCATTGGACACTTTTCCCTCAGGGCCTTAAGGTCTCACCAGCAATCTGCCAGTGGTATGTCTCTGCCCTGCTTTCCCCAGTGTGTGCAGCCACAGAGAAAGCCATCATCTATCATTATATGGATGATATCCTTGTGTGTGCCCCCAATGATGATCTACTCACACATGCGCTTGACCTAACGATCCATGCATTGATTGTTGCAGGGTTCGAATTCCAGGAAAGAAAATTCAAAAGATGCCACCTTGGAAATATTTGGGCTTAGAAATTGGAAATAGGACCATTGTTCCTCAAAAACTAGAAATCAATCCAAGGATCAAGACCCTTGCGGATGTCCACAAGTTGTGTGGGTCTTTGAATTGGGTAAGGCCATGGCTTGGTCTGACTAACAAAGACCTTGCCCCTCTTTTCAATTTATTGAAAGGGGGAGAGGACCCAGGTGCTTCTAGGTCTATTACCCCAGAGGCACGGAAAGCTCTAGAAAAGGTTCAGATTGCAATGTCCACAAGACAGGCCAACCGATGTCAGCCTGACCTGTCATTCAAATTTATCATCTTAGGTAAGTTGCCATACCTCCATGGAATCATTTTCCAGTGGGAGGAAAAACAAACACCTAAGGCAAAGGACACACCTAAAAAAGGGCCAGGACAAGAGGGACCCTCTCTTGATCACAGAATGGGTTTTCCTCAGTCACAAAAGGTCCAAGAGAATGACAAAGCCTCAAGAGCTGGTAGCAGAACTGATCCGGAAAGCAAGGACTCGGATCAGAGAGTTAGCAGGATGTGACTTTAAGTGCATTCACATTCCAATTGAGTTAAAATTGGGTCAAAATACTATGCAAATATTGGAACAATCATTTCGAGAAAATGAAGTGTTGCAGTTTGCTCCTCATTCCTACTCAGGACAAATTTCTGTAGAGCGGCCTGCGCATAAAATTTCAAACAAGATGTTCAATTTACTCTTAAATTGAGAAGTGCTCAGAGTAGGAGACCTTTAAAAAAGGCTCTGAGTGTCTTTACAGAAGCATCCGGGAGGTCCCACAAGTCTGTTATGATTTGGAAGGATCCTCAAACCCAGTGGTGGGAGACGGACATTGCTGAGGTGGAAGGTTCACCTCAGGTTGCTGAATTGGCTGCTGTTGTTAGGGCTTTTGAAAGGTTCTCAGAACCATTCAATCTGATTACGGATTCTGCATATGTGGCAGGAGTAGTATCCAGGGCAGATCAAGCAATACTGCAAGAAGTGTCTAATAACGCACTTCTCGAATTGCTCTCAAAACTTGTAAAGTTAGTCACTTGCCGGGAGCAACCATTTTATGTGATGCACGTCAGGTCACACACTGACTTGCCAGGGTTTATCGCTGAAGGCAACAGAAGGGAAGATGCCCTTGCTGCACCTGCAGTGATGGCCACTCTCCCAAATGTTTTTGAACAGGCAAAAATCAGCCACCAGCTTTTCCACCAAAATGCACCTGGCCTGGTTCATCAGTTTCACATCACTCGAGAACAGGCCAAAGCGATTGTGGACACATGCCCAAATTGCCAACAACATGCACTCCCTACAGTGAGTACGGGAGCAAACCCTAGGGGGTTGAACAGTTGTGAACTGTGGCAAACAGATGTTACACACATACAGTCATTTACACGGCAGAAATATGTTCACGTTAGTGTAGATACCTTTTCTGGAGCGGTCTCTATGCTTCTGCCCACACAGGAGAGTCATCTAATGATGCCATTAAGCACCTCTTACAGGCTTTTTCTTTCATGGGCATCCCCAAGGAGTTGAAAACTGATAATGGGCCTGCCTACAAATCCAAGGAATTCGGGAGCTTCCTGCAGCAATGGGAAGTAGAGCACAAAACTGGCATCCCCTACTCCCCTACAGGTCAAGCCATTGTAGAAAGGACTCACCGTGATATTAAAAGAGTCCTGGACCAGCAACAACAGGTTCTGGAGGTGGAACCTCCCCACATCCGGTTGTCCAGGGCGCTGTTCACGATCAATTTTCTGAATTGTTCCTTTGGCAGCCTGAACCCACCCATCCTACGCCACTTTGGGGGGAGCAGTCATACGTTGATGAAAGAAAAGCCTCCGGTTTTAGTAAAGGACCCTGAGACTTGGAAGACGGTGAGACTTTAAAAATTGGTTACTTGGGAACGTGGATTTGCCTGTGTGTCCACCCCCTCTGGGTTAAAGTGGGTTCCTTCCAAATGGGTAAGGCCCTATGTTCCCAAGGTCTCAGAGAAATCGACAGAAGCGCCCTAGGTTGCCAATGCTGCCTGGAGAAGGAAACGCCGCACGCGTTCTCTGGAGGAAATTCCATTTAAGCCTCCTATCTGGAATAGTTTGTAATATACGTTCGTCTTAAGTTTCCTTTTACCGGTTTAGATCCCGCTGTTCATGTGCAGTCTCGAGACGCCATGAGACCGAGCCTACTCCTCATCCTACTTGCGATCATTTCTCCAGCGATCTCCTGGATAGTCCCTCAGCCCAAAGCGAACATATGGACCACCTTGGCCAGAGCCCTTGGACAAGATCACATTTGTCTCTCCACAGCAACGGCCTCTGATCCCCTCTCAACTTGCCTGGTGGGAGTTTGTGGGAAATCGGCGGAAGAAATGCGGCACACAATATGCGTGATCAGCAAGTCTCAAACTTTATTGATAGTTCACACATATTTATATTGGTGTTAATGAAGCTTATACATATTGCAAAGCTGAGCTCATTATTGGTTAATTACTTATCGGCCAACCATGCCTACTTCTATATTCTTATGGTTATTTTGTTACTACTTCTACATTCTTGTGGTTATTCTGCTGAAACTATCTTCATATTTTTGGCATAAGATCCTCTCCTCTATCCAGTTGTTGCACCAAGGGCACAATGTCCTTGTCAGTGGTTGGACACTGACTGCTGAATCCTAGACTTGTCTCCTTCTAATTTAACCAACGGTATTATGTCGACGTGACCTTTCTCAGCTAGCCAACTGTCCACAAAGCTCTCCACAGGAGTTCCCTTTAAATCCTCAGAGTTCCCAAATGAAATGTGGAATGCTTTAAAAGAAGTTAACTTACTTGCACCTTCTCCTGGCCGCTATCCTGCTGACAATCCTTTACTGTTTTGGTAGGAGTGGGCGAGAAAGTTACCAGTGCCAAAAAGGGAGCCACAAGAGTTCCATCTCTTAGGCTCCATGAATGCAACCTTTTGCATTCACTTTAAATTCAATTCCTGATTACCATATCAGGAAGTTAAACGAAACACCTATCCTGACCCTAGCAACCCACACTATACAGACAAAAACTAGTGTGAAAATTCAGTCCTAGTCATGCACTCATCAGGTGGTGATTATAAGCCTCGTGAACTCCCAAAAGGTGTGTTTTTAATATGTGGAGACAGAGCATGGGCAGGTCTCCCTCCTTGTCTGCTCTGGGGTCCATGTACCTTTGGCAAGCTAAGCCTGTTAACCCCAAATCGAACAATCCTAATTCATTGGCAAACAAAAAACAACACACATACATTGGCTATCCAAAAAAGAGACCTAAGGCAATTAGACCCTGACTGTAATTCGGAAATTGTTCACTGGTCTAGACCTAAAGCCACCGCAATTACAGTCCTTCTGCCATGGATCTCGGAAGTAAAAAGCATGGGAGAATTAGGCCGATTGGAATGTTGGGTTGCAAAACAGGCAAACCTTACTTCTACTGCCCTGGGTGACCTCTTATCAGATGAGGAAATTACCAGGCAAGCCACCATTCAGAATAGGGCAGCCATAGACTATCTGCTCTTTCTGCACAACCATCGCTGTGAAGAATTTGAAGGTCTCTGCTGCCTCAATTTGTCATCAAAGGCAGAGAACATCCATGCCACGATCGACAAGATGAAAACCATGGTGAGCGACATCAAGCGAGAAACTGATGACTGGCTGAGTGGACTGTTCAAAGGCTGGGGACTCTTGGGCTGGGTGGGATCTATTCTGAAAACTGTAATTTTAGTATTGTTTATATTAGTTACCTTTGTTGTAGTTGTTAACATTGTTTTTGGACTAGTCAAACGCATGGTTCTCAAGTTGATTTCAAGCTCATCTCCCCCTCCTGAAGTTTACCATTTGGAAGCCCTTAGTGCTCCAATGAATGACATGGAAGCCTCAGTGGAAAGCACTGAACCTCCTGTAGAGGAGGAACCGCTTTACCAACCATGGTTTGGCAAGCACTCTGCACCACAAACCCAGTCCTCTTCTTTTTAAACAAAACTAGGGGGAGATGTTGCAGTGTGATGCCATTTCCTGTTTCACCTATCCCAACCCCCCAGTGTGCCTTTCCTTTCCCCTTTTGCCCTCCTGCTAAGAGCTGTCCATCAATCTTAACATTCCAGCAAGGGTGCCGTGTGGTTGGCAGAAGTTCAAAAGATGCCCCTCAGGTCCGGGCTCATTGGCCTGTCCAAGCGCCTTTATCCCTTGAGCCTTCCCCTCCTCACACCTGGTTGGTGGCTCACCTGTGCCTTCCCCGCCCCCTGTCCCCGGGGCTTAAAAGGAGACGAGACCATGTGGTTGGTATTCTATTGGGAGCTGTTTCAGAGGTCTACCATCCTGCAATAAAACTCTGGATTAAGACTCTACGATAGAATCCTCTCCTTTCTCTTCACCGTCGCCTGAACCTTTTCCACCAGAGGTAAACTGAGTTCCTACTATGCCTGGATTTGTTGCAAGTGCCTAGCTGCAGGATCCAGCTGGCCAAATGTATCTCTGAGGTGAAACATCACAGCTGCCGCCTTTGGCCCAGCAGCAAGGGTCAGACGGGCCCAGGCATGTCCCACCCAGATATATTGGGATTACTATTCTATACACTATGTCCTTCCTTCTGCCACATCCTTCTGCCACTTCCTTCCCTCCCTCCACTTTGATGTTAATTTGCAAACTGTCAAGTAGTTACAGGAAATTACTCTTTAAGTATCCTTTTGGAGCTTAGAAATGAAGAAATAACAAAATTGTGTCAAAACAGTGCATTAAAAACCGATTTTAAAGTGAGAATTAGCTATTGAAAATTCAGAAATAAAAAAGGAAAGGATGGAATGGATGGTTTTAAGGGATCTTCTTTGTATTTCTGTGATACAAATGAGGTTCTCAATTTTTACACCTTCTAAAAACACATCTTGAAAGTTACTACTTTCAGTAACAAAAATATTTCTAAAACAAGGAAATTGATTTATGCAGATGAAAATATCATCTTCCAAATAGTCATCATCAAGTCCAAAAAATTACCCTGCTTTTACACAGTAAGCTTTATGGAGATTTCTATTCTCACACAAACACAGAAGAATTTTTCAAATTACTAGACAATCTTAAAGGAAATTAACCTTTGAGAAAAAAGATCCAAAAAAGAGCAGGAAGTTATATACGTCCACACTTGTTACATGTTGGTTACTAAATATTGGCTCTGGTTTGTGGGCGAGTACACTTCCCATTCATGCACGCAGATACCCCTCTTCCTCCTGCACACAGATGTGTGATATTAGATCTCAAAGAATGGACTATGTTTTTTACTCTTAGATATGTTTTGGTTCTCAAAGTCAAAGTGTATTCTTCCTGAATCTATTACCTGGATTTTTTTCCTGGAAGGTAATGTGCTTGTGTCTGTTTGAAATGGGGGGGAGGGGACAGGGAGCACAGCGATTTGAAAATAACTTGCAGCTTAACTAAGAAAGAGGGCTGCTTCTTGAATGTGCAGCAAATGAAAGATTGGGGGCATAATCATGGAAAGTTT
This sequence comes from Agelaius tricolor, assembly GCF_023055355.1. NCBI lineage: Eukaryota > Metazoa > Chordata > Aves > Passeriformes > Icteridae > Agelaius > Agelaius tricolor. Next base: position 1,236,794 of record NW_027269288.1, read on the forward strand.
GAGGTGCTAGAAGAGTTTCTCCTTGCAACAGCTTTAAAACTTATAGAGGTCAATACCTTATCAATCTCCTGCCTCTTAAATTCACATTAACATTTGAATGGAAGGAGTTTTAGACAACCTACTTTTGCTTCTCGCTAAACACTATGTTACACTCTGTGGAAATTCTAGGGCAAGATCAGGAGATATTTTCTATACTGGCACAGTTTTTCCTTGTGAGACATAGTGGAAAAGCTTTTTGCTAAGATGTAGGTGACAAGAGATGCTAAAGACAAAGATACAGAGCTCTCCAAAGCGAAGTGCCAGTCCCGTGTGTCTTTGAGCAGAAGCCGCACTCCGGAGCGCACGGCACCTGGCACAGTGTGTGAAGAAGCCGCTTCTTCACTGCCGGGAGATGGAGAGAGTGGGATCTACCAAAAGGTGCAGAACGAAACTGCACAACACCAGCATAGTGTGCGCAGCTTTCAAGCTTACAGGAAACAGTATCTTAGCACTCTCCTGCCTTTTCCATTCACGTTAACATTAATCGGGAAGGAGTTCTGTAACCACTTTCCATTGCTTCCTGCTAAACTTGATTAAGCCCTCCATGCAATGTCTAGGACAAGATCAAGGGACGTCTTCTATGCTGGCATAGTTTTTCCTTGCAAGACATAGAAGAAAAGCTTTTTGCTAAGATGCATATGACAAGAGATGCAAAAGACGGAGATATGATGCTCTACGAAGCTAAGCACCAGTTTCAGGCACCTTTGGGCAGATGCCGATCTGGAGCGCAGAGCACCTGGCAGTGTAATCTGTGCGTGAAGAAACTGTTTCTTCAGCTCCGGGAGACGGAGAGCGAGGCAGATCCTGAGAGGCGAAGAACGAAACCACACAACACCGGCATTCTTTGCTCAGCTGTCAAATTGATAGAGAATAGTTCCTTTCCACACACCTGCCTGTTAAACTCACATTACCATTTGTATGGAAGGACTTCTTGGTAAACTTTCTTTTGCTTCTTGCTAAACCTTATGCAACCCTCTGTGGAACCTCTAGGGGATGATCTGAAGACGTTTTCTTCAATGGCATAGTTTCAGCTTGCGAGACATAGTATAAAAGCTTTTCACTAACATGTAGGCGACAAGAGAGACAGAAGACGGAGATATGGAGCTCTCCAAAGCGAAGCGTTGGTCCTGGACATCTTTCGGCTGAATCTGCGCTCCGGAGCAGACCGTGCCAGGCACAATGCTCGGTGCATAAAGAAGCTGCTTCTTCACCTCATGGAGCAGCAGCTTCCCAGATGTGAAGAACGGAGCCACACATACCTGGCATCATGTGCGCAGCTTTCAAACTGAGAGAGGACAGCACCTTTCCACTCTCCTGCCTATTACATTCACATTAACATTCGAATAGAAGGAGTTCCAAAAAAACTATCCTGCGAAGCTTGCTTAACTTTATGCAGCCCCCCATTCAACTTCTAGGGAAGTGTCAGGGGACGTTTTCTGTGCTGGTACTGTTTTATCTTGCGAGACATAGTGGAAAAGTTTTTGCTAAGTTGTACACTACAAGAGACGCATAAGACTGAGATACAGAGTTTTTTGAAGTGCCGGTCCTGTGCGTCTTTCAGCAGAAGGCGTGCTCCGGAGCACACCGCACCTGGCACAATGCTCTGTGTGTCAAGAAGCCGCTTCTTCGCCTCCAGGAGACGGCGAGCACAGCAGCATCCAAGAGGAGAAGAATGGAGCTTCTCAACACAAGGATTGTGTGCATAACTTTCAAACTGTGAGAGGACAGTATCTTACCAATCTCCTGCCTTTTACATTCACATAAACATTTGAATGGAAGGACTTCTCAGCAACTTTCTTTTGCTTCTTGCTAAACACAATGCAGCCCTCACTAGAAATTCTAGGGCCAGATTGGGAGATCTGTTTTCTGTACTGGCACAATTTCTCCTTGAGAGACCTAGTGGGAAAACTTTTCTCTCAGACATAGGCAACGAGAGACCCAGAGGACAGTGATACTGAGCTTTCCGATGGTAAATGCTGGTCCAGGGCGTCTTTCGGCAGAAGCCACCCTCTGGAAAGAACTGCGAGCAGCACAGTGCTCTGAGTGCGAAGAAGCTGCTTCTTTGCCTCCGGGAGACAGAGTGAGTGGCAGCTTCCAAAAGGCGAAGAAGTAAGCCTCCCAACACAGGTATTGTGTGCGCAGCTTTCAAACTGAGAGAGGACAGTACCCTTTCACTCTCTTGCCTTTTACATTCACGTTGACATTCGAATACAAGGGGTTCGAAACAACTTTCTTCTTGCTAAACTTTATGCAGCACTCCGATCAACTTCAAGAACAAGATCGGGGGACGTTTTATGTGCTGGCACAGTTTCTACTTTCGAGACATAGTGGAAAAGTTTTTCGCTAACATGTAGGGGACATGAGAAGCAGAAGATGGAGATACGGAGTACATTGAAGCTAAGCGCCAGTCCCGAGCGTCTTTCGGCAGAAGCCGCACTCCGGAGTGCACAGTGACTGGCACAGTGCTTTATGCGCGAAGAAGCTGCTTTTTCGCCTCCGGGAAAGAGAGAATGCGCAGGTCCCATGAGGCGAAGAACGGAGCTGGAAAACACTGGCATTTTATGTGCAGCTTTCACACTGAGAGAGGACAGGACCTTACCACTCTCCTGCCTTTTCCATTTACATTCACATTCCTAAGGAAGAAGTTCTGAAACAACTTTCCTGTGCAGCCTGCTAAACTTTATGTAGCTCTTTGTTCAAAATCTAAGGAAAGTTTGGGGGACCTCTTTTGTACTGACACAGTTTCTCCTTGCAAGACATAGTGGGAAAGCTTTTCGCTAACATGTAGGTGACAAGAGACACAGAAGACAAAGATACGGAGCTTATTGAAGCTAAGCGCCAGTCCTGAGTGTCTTTTGGCATAAGCCGCGCTCTGGAGCACACAGCAACAGCACAATGCTCTGTGCGCGAAGAAGCTGCTTCTTCGCCTCTGGGAGAATGAGAGAACAGCAGGTCCCAAAAGGAGAGGAACGGAGTCGCACAACACTGCCATTGTGTGCACAGCCTTCAAACTGAGAGAGGACAGGACCTTTCCACTGTCCTGTCTTTTACATTCACAGTCATATTCGAAGAGAGAAGGAGTCCCATACCCACTTTCCTGTGCATCCTGCTAAAATCTATGCAGCCCTCCGTGCAATGACCAGGACAAGAGAGAAAGGCGTTTTCTGTGCTGGCATAGTTTCTCCTTGTGAGAAATTGTGGAAAATCTTATCGCTAAAATGCACACGACAAGAGACGACAAAGACAGAGATAATGAGCTCTCAGAAGCTACACACCCGTCCGAGAGGTCATTCAGCAGAGAAAGGGCGGCGCAATGTAAGAAATTGGCAAGCTTCTCTGGATTTCTCCAAAACTAGATTTGTCAGAAGCAAGGACCATCCAAGGCCTTAAAGCACCAAAGAAAACCTTTCAACTGATACCCAGATGCTGGGAAAATTACTTCCACACGGAAAATGGCCTCAGTTTGAGGCCAGTCTGGCTAACTGGTGCTAGGCTAGAAATTGGAAAACTTTGCTGGATTTCTCCAAAACTAAAGCTGCCAGCAACTAGGACTCTGCAAGTCCTCAGAGACCCAAAACTCACCCCTCAACTGATACCCAGTCCATGAGGAAAGGACTTCTTTTTCCCTTGGGAAATGGCCGCTGTTTGCAGCATCACGCCCTAATTGACAGGGCAGTGCCTGCTAAGAAATCTGCAAACATTGTTGGATTTCTCCAAAACTAAAGCTGCCAGCAATTAGGACCCTGCAAATGTTAGAGACCCAAACGTTACCTTTCATCTGATACCCCAACCCTCTTTTTCCCACAGAAAAATGCCTCCATTTTGCGGCAACATGCGCAGGCCAGCAGCGCAGTACCAAGCTCAAAATTGGCAAACTTTCTTGAATTTCTCCATAACTTAAGCTGCCAGCCACTTGGACCCTGCAAATCCTTAGAGCCCCAAACGTCACATTTCATCTGATACCTAGACCCTCAGGAAAGGACTTGTTTTTCCCAAGGAAAATGGACTTCGTTTGCGGCAACCCCCTCCCTTGCCGACACGGCGGTACCAAGGTGGAAATGGAGAAACCTGGCCGGATTTCTGCAGAACTAAATCTGCCAGCAACTAGGACCCTGCAAGGCCTTAGAGCCCCAAACGTCACCCCTCAACTGATACCCAGTCCCTGAGAAAAGGACTTCTATTTCCCTTGGAAAATGGCCTCCGTTTGCAGCATCTCGCCCTGACCGACAGGGCGGTGCCTGGTTAGAAATAGGCAAACTTTGCTGGATTTCTCCAAAACTAAAGCTGGCAGCAACTAGGACCCTTCAAGGTTTTAGAACCCCAAAGATCACCTTTCAACTGATTCTCAGACCCTGGATAAGTGACTTCTTTTTCCCAAAGAAAAATGGAATCCGTTTTGCAGCACCTGGCCCAGGCCAACAGTGCAGTGCCAAGCTCCATATTAGCAGACTTTGCTGGATTTCTCAAAAGCTAAAACTGCCAGCAACTAGGACCCTGCAAATCCTTAGAGCCCCAAAGGCCACCTTTCATCTGACACGTAGACCCTGAGGAAATGACTTCTTTTTTAGCAAAGAAAATGGGCTCTGTTTGCAGCATCTCACTCTGGCCAACAGGGTGGCGCCTGGTTAGAAATGGGCAAACTTTGCTGGATTTCTCCAACACTAAAGCTGCCAGCAACTAGGACCCTGCAAATCCTCAGAGCCCCAAACGTCAACCCTCAAGTGATACCCAGACCCTGAGGAAAGGACATTTTTTTCCCCATGGAAAATGGAATCCGTTTCCAGCATCTCACCCTGACCAACAGCGTGGCGTCAGGTTAGAAATGGGTAAACTTTGCTGGATTTCTCCAAAACTAAAGCTTCCAGCAACTAGGACCCCTCAAGATTTTAGAACCCCAAACGCCACCTTCCAACTGATACCCAGACCCTGGATAAATGACTTCTTCTTCTCATGGAAAAATACCTCCATTTTGCAGCATCTGGACCGGACAAATAGTGCAGTGCAAAGCTCTTAATTGGCAAACCTTGTTGGATTTCTCCAAAATTAAAGCTGCCAGCAACTAGGACTCTGCAAGTCCTCAGAGCCCCAAAACTCACCCCTCAACTGATACCCAGTCCATGAGGAAAGGACTTCTTTTTCCCTTGGGAAATGGCCGCCGTTTGCAGCATCACGCCCTAATTGACAGGGCAGCGCCTGCTAAGAAATCTGCAAACTTTTTTGGATTTCTCCAAAACTAAAGCCGCCAAAAACTAGGACCCTGCAAATCCTTAGAGCCCCAAATGTCACCGTTCCTCTGATACCTAGACCCTGAGAAAAGGACTTCTTTTTCCCAAGGAAAATGGCCTCCATTTGCTGAATCTTGCCCTGATCAACAGGGCGGTGCCTGGTTAGAAATGGGCAAACTTTGCTGGATTTCTCCAAAACTAAAGCTGCCAGCAACTAGGACGCTGCACCTCCTTAAAGCTTCAAAGGCCACCTTTCATCTGATACCTAGACCCTGGGGAAAGGACATCTTTTTCCCATTGAAAATGGAATCTGTTTCCAAAAACTCACCCTTGCCGACAGGGTGGTACCAAGATGGAAATGGACAAACGTTGTTGGATTTCTCCAAAAGTAAACCTGTCAGCAACTAGCACCCTGCAAGGCTATAGAGCCATAAAAGTTACCAATCAACTGATACCCAGACCCTGAGTAAATGACTTCTTTTCCACATGGAAAATGGCCACCATTTGAGGCCATTCGCTCTGGCCAACAGGGCAGCGCCTGGTTAGAAATGGGCAAACTTTGCTGGATTTCTCCAAAACTAAAGCTTCCAGCAAGTATGACCCTGCAAGACTAAAGAGCCCCAAACGTCACCCCTCAACTGATACCCAGACACTGGGGAAGCAATGTCATTTCCAAAAGGAAAATGGCCTCTCTTTGCGGCCACTAGCTCTGAGCAACAGGGCAGAGCTAGGTTAATAATTGGCAAACTTTGCTGGATTTCCCCAAAACTAAAGCTGCCAGCAACAAGGACCATGCAAGGCCTTAGAGCCCAATATGTCACCTTTCATCTGATACCTAGAAAAAGGGCTTCTTTTTCCCATAGAAAATGAAATCTGTTTGCAGCAACTCACCCTGACTGACAGGGTGGCACCTGGTTAGAAATCTGAAAACTTTGCTGGATTTCTCCAAAACTAAAGCTGCCAGCGACTAGGACCCTTCAAGGTTTTAGAGCACCAAACGTCGCCATTACATTGATACCCAGATCCTGAGGAAACAACTTCTTTTCCATACGGAAAATGGCCTTCATTTGAAGCCACTCGCTCTGACCGACAGGGCAACGCCAGGTTGGAAACTGGCAAACTGTTTTGGATTTCTCCAAAACTAAAGCTGCCAGCAACTAGGACGGTGCACCTCCTTAGAGCTCCAAAGGCCACCTTTGACGTGATACCTAGGCCCTGGGGAAAGGACTTCTTTATCCCATAGAAAATGGAGTCCGTGTGCAACAACTCACACTTGCTGACAGGACGGTGCCAAGGTGGAGATGGACAAACCTTGTTGGATTTCTCCAAAAGTAACCTGTCAGCAACTAGGACCCTGCAAGGCCATAGAGTCACAAACGTCGCCTTTAAACTGATACCCAGCCCCGGAGGAAATGACTTCTCTTTTAGCACAGAAAATGGCCTCCGTTTGCAGCATCTCGCCCTGACCGACAGGGTGGCACCTGGTTAGAAATGGGCAAACTTTGCTGGATTTCTCCAAAACTAAAGCTGCCAGCAAATACAACCCTGCTAGTCCTTAATGACCCAAAAGTCACCTTTCAAGTGATTCCCAGATCCTAGGGAAAGGACTTATTTTTCCCATGGAAAATGGAATCTGTTTGCAGCAACTCACCTTGACCGATAGGGCCGTGCCAGTTTAGAAATGGGCAAACCTGGTTGGATTTCTCTAAAATTAAAGCTGCCAGCAACTAGGACCCTGCAATGCTAAAGAGCCCCAAAAGTCCATCCTCAACTGATACCCAGTCCCTGAGAAAGGACTTCTATTTCCCTTGGGAAATGGCCTCTGTTTGCAGCATCTCGCCGTGACGAAAAGGGAGGTGCCTGGTTACAGATCTTCAAACTTTGCTGGATTTCTCCAAAACTAAAGCTGCCAGCAACTAGGACCCTGCAAATCCTTAGAGCCCTAAGTGTCACCTTTTAACTGATACCCAGACCCTGAATAAATGACTTCTTTTTCCCACAGAAAAATGGCCTCCGTTTTGCAGCATCTGGCCCATGTAAACAGTGCAGTGCCAAGCTCCAAACCGGCAAACTTTCTCGGATTTCTCTATAACTTAAGCTGCCAGGAAAGAGGACGCTGCAAATCCTTAGAGCCCTAAACGTCACCTTTCATCTGATACCTAGACCCTCAGGAAAGGACTTGTTTTTCCTATGGAAAATGGACAACATTTGCAGCATCTTGCCCTGACCGACACAGTGGTGCCAAGGTGGAAATGGACAAACTTTGTTGCATTTCTCAAAAACTTAAGCTGCAAGCAACTAGGACCCTCCAAGTCCTTAGAGCCCCAAACGTCACCTCTCAACTGATACCCAGACCATGAGGAAAGGACTTCTTTTCCACAGGGAAAATGGCTTCTATTTCAGGCCTCTCGTCCTGGCCAAAAGGACAATGCCTGGTTAGAAATCTGCAAACTCTACTGTATTTCTCCAAAACTAAAACTGCCAGCAACTAGGACCCTGCAAGGCCTTAGAGCCCCAAATGTCACCTTTCAACCCATTCTCAGACCCTGGGGAAAGGACTACTTTTTCCCATTGAAAATGGCCTCTGTTTGCGGCATCTTGCTCTGGCCAACAGGGCGGCGCCTGGTTAGAAATGAGCAAATTTTGGTGGATTTCTCCAAAACTAAAGCTGCCAGCAAGTACGACCCTGCAAGGCTATCAAGCCCCAAAAGTCACCTTTGAACTGATACCTTGACCCTGGGTGCTGGAATCCATAAAGTTAGAGGGTTTTGAGAAAATGGTAAAAAAGCAGGCCCCAAAAAGCCAGCAAGGACAGAGAAATGCCAAGATAGCAGAAAGAGTTTTAGGCTGCAGCTTAGACATGAGAAATAGAACAATAAGCCTATGTGGTTTGCCCTTTTTGGTTGCAACAAATTTACTTAATGTATATTTTAGAAGGCTAACATGAATGAGCCATTGTGTTAAAAAATAGGCTGCTATTGTTTTAACTGAAGCTACGTGTGCTCCATGTAATTGGGTAGAAGTAATGTCAATATGCTTTTGCTCTATGTGTGTTTGGCTGGAACTTGGAAAGATTTTGCTTTATGCTGTATTGTAGCATTACGTTTCTTTGGCATTGTGTTTAAATCAGTGAGCTGTTCACATCGAGTGTCTCCATTGTTAAGTGTTGAGACTGATGTTGAAATAAAACGGCTTAAGACCCTGATTTTCAAATGTTCCGTCCTGTTCGAGTCTGTAAATAGTTGCCATTGGCAAAATGGTGCCCCTCAATGAGGACTTTGGTAGAATAGCATAAAAAAGAGAAGAAGAAAATCTTGGATAATTCTGGCCACTGGAGACCCAAGTGTTAATCTGAAGGAGTCTAGTTCATCCCCTGAATTTTGCATCTCATGTTTGTAAGTAGTTTTTTCAGGGGTGCTTGGGTTACGGAGATGGGAAATCATTTAAGTAAAACAGAATGGGACGTTTTTTACCAGCTTGAGAAAATATTACAAGATAAAGGACGTTCAGATATCTCAAAAACTGAACTGAAAGAGTTGTTAATTTGGGTGAAAGCCAATATTCAAAATATAACGTTACAGTCTGCTTTTACTTTTGCTTTTTGGGACCAAATAAACTGGAAGATTTATAATCTGTTCTCTCAAAAAAGACGAAACTGTATGCAGGCTAATGCCTGTATCTAGAGCTTTGCTGGAGAGCTTTAAGCAAAATGACTGTAACAAAAATTCTTCAGAACTACAGAACAAATTATCTTGTTCAGATCCTTTAAATCTGAATGAAATTGAACCTGCGTCCCTCTCTGGGGGGATTTTGGGTTTTGGTTGAGAGGAATCTGCTGACTTGCCTGGTGAATCTCCCAGAAAGGTTGGCTGGGAACTGGAACAGCTTTCAGATGGGGTAGTGTCTTCTGGGTTCCTCAAGTCTCCCTGCGGCAGAAAATAATCTTTCTATCACCCCTCCGGGAGACGATGAACTCTTTCCATGTCGGGAAAAGCGTTCAGGAGTTTCGTTGTACTCTGGGAATGTAAGAGTTCATGAAATTTGTTTGGGGGGGAATGCAAGCCGCACAGAGTGGGGAGATGAGAATTTGCAGAGGTTTTGTGATAAAGGAATTATGTGTTCTCAATTTGTACCAGTAGGGACAACTGAAACTGATTTAGAATCTGCTTTGCCTGTTCGGGGGGCTGTGGGGACCACTCCTGTCACTGTTTGTCATTCTCAGGAAGGGAACCCCTTGGATTTGGTTCAGAAAAATAGGGTGCTTTGTGATTCGGGGAGTTCTTTTTTGGTAAATTGTTCAAATAAGTCGGTGCCAGGTTTTTCTGTTGTTTGTCAAAGTTTTGATACAGATAATGAAATGGCTGGAACTGCGGCTTGGTTTTCGGAGAGCAGAGCAGGGCGGGGGACACATGCAATGGACAGCAGTCAGGAATTAAGCCAAGTTAGAGGGATTCTGCCCGGACAGAGGTTTGAAAAAAGAGCAGGAGATTTTTGAAAGGTTTTTGGAGAAAAAGAAACTGAGATTTTAGAGAATTCGAAAGCTATTTCTTTTGCTGTTGAGAGAAAAGATGTTGGCTGTTCTCCAACTGAGTTTTCATAGGCAAAGAGACTTTGTGAAACCTGTTGTTGTTCGGTAAAAATTATTAAAAGTAGCAACTCAAGATCGGTTTCCCAGGGAAGCCAGGGGAGCTCGAATTTTGGCTTCCCTCCACAAAACGGGGAGCACGCCCTTTGCCCAGCCCCTGTAGGCAGGGCTTCGGAGGGAGTCCGTTGTTTGGCTGAGCCCTCCTCTTCTGTCCCTCATGGCAGTGCACCAAGGGGGGCATGTTCTTATGTCCATCTTGGCAGAGTTCCCGGAAAAGTTTGTTGCTACAGTGTCTCAAATTTGGATGCTGGCAGAGTTCCCGGAACAGCTGCAGTCAGTGAAAATGCCAGCTCCAATTCTGAATTTCCATTAAAATTGCCTGATTGGTCTTCTATTAATCAAAAATTAGAAAAATATTCGGACTCTAAGAAACAACTTCTTACTTTACCTGTGAGGTATGGACGTAATGATCGTAATCCTCATTATGAAAGACTTACTCACCATGACATAAAGGAATTACGTCAAGCTTTAAAAGAAAGCGGGTTCTCTTCTCCCTATTTTAACAGTGTGCTGAAAAGTACTTTTAACTCTTATGACTTAGTTCCTGCTGATTGTCGAAATTTAGCTTCTCTAATTTTAACCAATTCACAGTATCTATTATGGGAATTGCAATGGAAGAAACTTCTTAATAAGTTGGTTGAAAAATACGCAGATACTGATTATGCAAATTTAGATGTTGTTCAGTTAGCAGGTGACCCACCTTACCATAGAGCAGAAAATCAAGCAGTAGTATTACCCCAGCCTGTATTAGCAGACATAAAAGATGCTGCTAGGAAGGCCCTGTTTTCTGTAGAGCCAGCTGGCACACATATAAATTCTTATACCCTGATTAAACAAGGTGAAGCAGAATCCTATGGTTCCTTTTTGGATAGGTTGACTCAAGCAGTTGAAAGATAATGCCCAGATGAACAAGCTCATTCCTATATTGTTCAAAATTTTGCTTTTGTAAATGCTAATGATGAATGTAGAAAAATTATTTTAACTTTGCCTGATCAACCTCCAACTGTCATGCAGATGCTAACAGCTTGCAGCAGACTGGGTGGACCCCAGCACCTTGCCAATTTACAAGTCAATGCTTTGACTAAAACATTGGAAGATAATTTGACACAACGAATGGATAAAATTGAAAAGCTTTTAGAAAAACAAGAAAAAAATATGGAACAATCTGTTAGCACTGTGCAGTTGGATTCTGATAAAAGGCATTGCTGCTTTGCTTGTGGAAAAGCAGGTCGCTTTAAAAAGGATTGCCGTGTGAAAACACGCAATCGCTCACATCGCTCCCACAAACAGTCCCTGGAATTCTCCAGTCTTCGTCATCCACAAGAAGACATCAGATTCCTGGAGGTTGCTGCATGACTTGAGAAGGATCAATGAGGTGATTGGAGACATGGGACCTCTTCAGCCTGGACTTCCCTCTTTATCAATGATACCAAAACATTGGCCTCTCGTCGTAATTGATTCAAAAGACTGTTTTTTCCACATTCCACTCCATCCCGATGATGCTCCAAGATTTGCCTTTTCCATTCCCATCATCAATCGAAGAGAACCCGTCCGAAGATATCACTGGAAATCGTTGCCACAAGGAATGAAGAATTCGCCTATAATTTGCCAATATTTCGTCGCTCAAGCTTTGTTTCCTGTTTGCCAAAAATTTCCAAGATCCATGATTCTACACTACCTGGATGATCTGCTCATTACAGCTGCAACACAGGAAGAGATGGAAGAAACCCGTGATTGTGCTGAAATCCAAAAGGCTGGACTTGAAATCTCTGTAACAAAAATTCAAGAAGTTCCACCCTGGAAGTACCAGGGATGAAAGATGACTGAAACAACAATAACACCACAGAAGATACAGATCTGGACCAGTGTCAACAATCTGCAAGAATTACAACAACTTTTGGAAGAAATCAATTGGGTCCGACCAGTGTTGGGAATCACCAATGATGAACTGAGTCCACTTTTTGATTTGCTGAGAGGAAGCGGCGACATCACTTTTCCAAGAACTTTAACCCCTTAAGCTCATGCAACCCTCGACAAGATCACAGAAGCTCTTCAGAAAAGACAAGCTCATCGCTGTGTTCCTGAAAGTCCTTTCTTTTTTGCAGTTTTAGGAGAAAAGATGCAACTTTGTGGTCTCATTTTTCAGTGGGACCCTTCTGAGCCAGATTCTTTGCTGATAATAGAGTGGATTTTTCCTCCTTACAGGTTTTCAAAGACTATTTTCACAGTTTTAGAAATGATCGCACACATTGTAATGAAGGCCAGAACCAGATTGTTAACGTTAGCAGGCCAAGAGTTTTCTGTTACCTATTTACCATTGAAAAAAGATTACCTTAATTGGGCAATGCAAAATTCTGAGGATTTACAATATGCATTCTTGGGTTTCCCAGGTATTTGTTCTGTTCACTACCCAGCTCACAAACTATTACAAGCAAAATTGAGTTTCAGAGAAAAACCTAAATTTAGGGAAGAACCTTTAAATGCAGTGACTCTCTTCACTGATGGCTCTGGCAAAAGTCACAAATCAGTCGTAACTTGGTTGGATCAAAAAACTAATGCTTGGGAATCTGACATTCAAACAGTAGAAGGATCCCCTCAAATTGTTGAGCTTGCTGCTGTGGTTTGGGCCTTTCAGCTTTTCCCTCAATCTTTTAACTTAATCACAGATTTTGCTTATGTTGCTAATGTAGTTAAGAGATTAGAAAGGTCAATTTTAAAAGATGTTAATAATGATATTTTATGTCATTGGCTTTCATGTCTTTTTACAACTTTGCAATATAGAACTAATCCAAATTTTGTTTCTCACATCAGGGCTCATTCTTCGCTTCCTGGATTTTTAGTGGAAGGAAACATGAGAGCGGACAAACTCACAATGGTCATTTCAAATACTTTGCCAAACATTTTTGAACAAGCAAAAAACTGAGTCATGCTTTTTTCCATCAAAATGCACAAGCACTTGTGCAAATGCTTCAAATTTCTAAAAGTCAAGCTAAAGCTATCATCAGCACTTGCCCTGACTGTCAGCTTGTGCAACCTCCTGTTTCTACAGGAGCTGTTAACCCACGAGGTTTGCAAAGTCTGCAGTTATGGCAAACAGACATCACTAAATGTCCTTCCTTTGGTAAATTTAAAAATATTCATGTCTCAGTGGACACGTTCTCCGGTGCAATTTTTGCTTCTCTTCACACAGATGAAACAGGCAACCATGCCTGTCATCATTTTTTGCAAGCTTTTGCTTCATTGGGTGTACCTCAAGAGGTAAAAACTGGCAATGGTCCCGCATATATATCTCAAAAATTGGCCACCTTTATAAATGAATGGGGTGTTTGTCACATCTTTGGTATTCCTCACTCTCCCACAAGCCAAGCAATTATTGAAAGGACACATCAAATGTTAAAACGCATCTAAGATCAACAGAGAGGGGGAGTTGAGGTGACACCGCAGATGAGGCTGAACAAAGCTTTGTATGTTTTTAATTTTCTAAACTGTTCAGATGCAGAACCTGATCCACCAATCCTTAGGCACTTTTCAAATAATTCTCAGGCAAAACTGAAAGAAAATCCTCCTGTTCTAATTAAAAACCCTGAATCTGGTCAAATTGAAGGTCCTTTTAGATTAATCACTTGGGGCAAAGGGTATGCTTCTGTCTCTACAGGTACTGGAATTAAGTGGGTCCCCGCCAAAAATGTCAAACTGTATCGCACCCCAGAACGTGTTGACGAGCCCAGAACCGAGGAAGCAAGTACGCAGACGTGAGCCGAGCAGAGGGATCTCGGGTCACGCCTGATGTTCCTTGTGCCTGACGTTCTTTGAGCATCAGCAGAACCTGTAAACTCTGATTTCGTGTTAATGTTTTTTATAAGTGTGTCAATTGTATGTTAAATGTTTATTTAACAGAGCTAATTTTTGGCAAAAGTTGAAGTTTTTGTTTTTGTTGAGAGCAAAATTTTGAAATTGATATACATGTAAGGATTCTGCCAAAACTTAGCTCATGAAAAAGATAGAGCAAATGCAGGTTGTATGTTGGTATTGGTAGGTTTGAACTGTTTTTTGTCGTGCAGAGTTGCCTGTGGAACAACCAAAAACAAATGTTTGGGTGACTTTAGCCAAGGCAGCCGGCTCGGATACTATATGTTTGTCTAATTCGGAACCAGAAAAACCTTTTTCAACCTATCTGGTTGGTGTGCCAGTAAAAGAGTTGCCTTCGGTCAATAGAGCAGCAATTGATTTTCTTTTACTGGCATAGGGACATGGTTGTAAAGAATTTGAAGGATTGTGTTGTATGAACTTGTCCCATCATTCTGAATCCATTCACAAAAGCATACAAAAACTGAAAGATTTGACAACCCAAATTAAAGAAGATGGTGGCTCCTGGTTGGATGATTTGTTCCAAGAATGGAGCTTTGCACCTTGGCTAAGGCAACTTTGCAAGATAGGTCTTTATGTACTGGGTGTTCTAGTAGTGATATTGATAGTAATTCCCTGCATACTTCATTGTGTGCAGTGAATGATGAACAAAACAGGCAGAGAAGCTTTTGTCATACAAGAGAGAGAATTAGCAAGTAGAAGCACAGAGAGTGTTCAAGATCTCACAGAAATGGTAGACGAAGAAATAGAGGAAGGTTTTGAATTAAGACCCAGGAATTGACAAGAATTTTTTGAACAATGACTTGTAACCAATGTTACATCTTGTCAAATGTGATTCAAATCTCTTTCACTGACTGGGCCTTCACAGCATTAAGTTGCTGTGCTGTAATATATCAATGCTTAGTATCAGCAAAAATAGGCCTTCAGCAGACATTAAGCAAAAAGTTTAGAGTAGAGCTATGGAACACAAGTAGTAAACGACAAGAGTATGAGGGTCTCTTTTTAGGTCAACAGAGAGGGGGAAGTGCTGGAATCCATAAAGTTAGAGGGTTTTGAGAAAATGGTAAAAAAGCAGGCCCCAAAAAGCCAGCAAGGACAGAGAAATGCCAAGATAGCAGAAAGAGTTTTAGGCTGCAGCTTAGACATGAGAAATAGAACAATAAGCCTATGTGGTTTGCCCTTTTTGGTTGCAACAAATTTACTTAATGTATATTTTAGAAGGCTAACATGAATGAGCCATTGTGTTAAAAAATAGGCTGCTATTGTTTTAACTGAAGCTACGTGTGCTCCATGTAATTGGGTAGAAGTAATGTCAATATGCTTTTGCTCTATGTGTGTTTGGCTGAAACTTGGAAAGATTTTGCTTTATGCTGTGTTGTAACATTACGTTTCTTTGGCATTGTGTTTAAATCAGTGAGCTGTTCACATCGAGTGTCTCCATTGTTAAGTGTTGAGACTGATGTTGAAATAAAACGGCTTAAGACCCTGATTTTCAAATGTTCCGTCCTGTTCGAGTCTGTAAATAGTTGCCAGTGGCACCTGGGGAATGGACTTCTTTTTCCCATGGGACATGGCCTTCATTTGCAGCTACTCGCTCTGACCAACGGAACGGCACCAGTTAAGAAATGGGCAAACTTTGCTGGATTTCTCCAAAACTAAAGCTGCCAGCAACTAGGACCCTGCAAGTCCTTAGAGCCCCAAAGGCCACATTTCATCTGGTACCCAGACACTGGGGAAATTACTACTTTTTCCCATGACATATGGACTCCATGTTTTTCCAGTTGCCCTGGCCGACAGTGCGGTGCCTAGCGAGAAATTAGCAAACATGGCTGGATTTCTCCAAAACTAAAGCTGCCAGCAACTAGGACCCTGCCAGTCCTTAGAGCCCCAAATGTCACCTTTTATCTTATCCCCAGACACTGGGGAAATGACTTCTTTTTCCTATGCTAAATGGCCTCTTTTTTGCAGTCACTTCACCATGGGCACTGGACGGCGCTTAGCTCAAAATTTGCAAACTTTGCTGATTTTCTCAAAAGCTAAAGCTGCCAGCAAGTAGAACCCTGTAAGTCCTTAGAGCCCCAAAAGCCACCTCTGACCCAGACAGTGGGAAATGCCTTCTTTTGCCTATCACATATGGCCTCCATTTTTTTCCAGTTGCCCAGGCAGACAGTGCAATTCCAAACTTGAAATTGGCAAATTTTACTGTATTTCTCCAAAACTAAAGCTGCCAGCAACTAGGACCCTGCAAGTCCTTAGAGACCCTAAGACCACCTTTCATCTGGTACCCAGACCTTGGGGTAATTACTTCTTTTTCCCAAGGGAAATACCCTTCGTTTGCAGCCACCGGCCATTAGTGCAGGTCCAAGTGAGAAATTGGCAAACTTTGCTGGATTTCTCCAAAACTAAAACGGCCAGCAACTAAGACTGTGCAAGTCCTTAGAGCCCCAAATGCCACCTTTTAACTGATACCCAGACTATGGGGAAAGGACTTTTTTTTCCCATGGGAAATGGCCTCCTTTTTGCAGCCTCTTGCTCTAACCGACAGAGCGGTGCCAGGTTAGCAATGGACCAACTTTCCTGGATTTCTCCAAAACTAAACCTGCCAGCAATTAGGACCCTGCAAGTCCTTAGAGCCTCAAAAGCCACCTCTGAGGTGAGACCCAGACACTGGGGAGATGACTTCTTTTGGCCATGACAAATGGACTCCATTTTTTTCCAGTTGCCCCATCAGACACTGCGATGCCAAGCTTGAAATATGCAAACTTTGCTGGATTTCTTCAAAACTAAAACTGCCAGCATCAAGCACCCTGCAAGTTCTTAGAGCCCCAAACTCCACCTTTAGTCTGAAATACAAACACAGATGAAATGATGTCTTTTTCCCATAGAAATGGCCTCCATTTGTGGCCACCTGGCCTGGCAGACAGTGCTATTCCAAGCTAGAAATTTGCAAACTTTGCTAGATTTCTTCAAAACTAAAGCTGCCAGTACATAGGACCCTGCAAGTCCTTTGAGCCCCAAATGCCACTTGTAATCTGGTATTCTGACCTTGGGGAAATTACTTCTTTTTCCCAAGGGAAATACCCTTCATTTGCGGCCACTTGCCCTGGGCAACAGTGCAGTTTCAAGTGAGAAATTTGCAAACTTTGCTGTATTTCTCCAAAACTAAAGCTGCCAGCAACTAGACCGTGCAAGTCCTTTGAGCCCCAAATGCCACCTTTAATGTGGCACACAAACCCTGGGGAAATGACTCCTTTTTCCCATGGAAAATGGCCACTGTTTGCAGCCACTTAGCCTGGTAGGCAGTACGGTGCCAAGCTAGAAATCTGAAAACTTTGCTGGATTTCTCCAAAACTAAAGCAGCCAGCAACTAGGACCCTGCAAGTCCTTAGAGCCCCAAAACCCACCTCTGAGCTGATCCCCAGACCCTTCAGAAATGACTTCTTTTTCCCAGGGAAAATCGCCTCCCTTTGTGGCCAGTCGCCCTGGCAGACAGTGCGGTGCCTAGCAAGAAATTTGCAAACTTTGCTGGATTTCTCCAAAACTAAAGCTGCCAGCAACTAGGAGCATGCAACCCCTTAGACCCACAAATGCCGTGTCTGTGGTGATACCCAGATCCTTTTTTTTCCTATGGATAATGGTGTCTGTTTGCAGCCACCCAACCTGGCAGACTATTTGGTGCCAAGCTAGGAATTTGCAAAGTTTACTGGATTTCTCCAAAACTAATTCTGCCAGCAACTATGACCTTTGGTTTTTTCCAATTGCACTGGCAGACAGTGGGCTGCAAAGCCCTCTCCCAAGCTCTCTTTGTATTTCCGTCTTCAGAAATGATGCAAGAAATCTGTACTTGGCTGTAATGAATAGAAGTACTGGATGAGACAGAGTAATGTATACCATGGAAACACTGAGAGTATTTGGAAATTTGGCATCTCTTCATTTCAAAGCCTTCAGTCTCATCTACTGGAAAGTGCCTCAGTCTTTGCATCATTCTGAGAACATGTGATAACCAGTTCTATGCCTTGTTCTCTCTCTTTTCAATGCCCTTCTTTCTGGTTCTAGTTTGTATTCACTTCAAAGGAGAAACCTCTTTTCCTTATAAAAGAGATAAGTCAATTATTTTATACTTGTTCTTTGCAAGAGAAGTACTTGTCCAAATCTCCACGATCTAAATAAATGACCTCTCCTTAGTGCTGATCAAGCCTCTAGGAAAGACGAAACAACAAAAAGTGCTCAATTTTGTGCCCTCCTGCCATTGTAGGGTAAGAGGCCAGAGGCAAGAATCCAACACAGCTTTTCTTTAACCTTTCCTTTAAAACAACACTGTCTGATCCCACACCAAAGGTACAGAGGGTGAAATACTGCCTGGAAGTGACAGGGTGTAACAAACAGTAGATGTCCTACTACTCTCTTTCCAGAAGAGCTCCGGGGAGTGCTTTACAAGTATGTACCAGTGTATATCTATGTGTACAGGTGTACCAAGGTGTGTGAGTCTGCACATGCAATACCTGTGTGTGCCGGGTGCACACACACAAGTACCAAGGTATACACGTGATGTGTGCATTACTATATACATAAGTGTTAAATTACCCCCTCTTAGGTATGACTAAGTTGGTGTACAGCCCTGTGTTTGTGAATGTGCACAGGCCCTACAAGTGTGAGCATAGCCCTGTGTAAGATATGTGTGTTGATGACATTACACATATTAGTGTGCACAGATTTATATGCTCATGTTAATATACACAAGTTCTACATATGAGCAAGTCTCGTGTTTGTGAGCGTATGTGCATTAGTAGAGAGTGTACATAAGTGAGTGTCTTTGTGGCAATTGTGTGCTGGCGTGTGCAAGTAGAGTGTGCACAGCTCTGTGTGTGTGTGTGTGTGCAAGTGTATGCTGCTGATTGGTACCACTGTACACCAAGGTTCTATACCAGTAAACAAGTGTGTCTACTAGCTCTGCAAATACCCCTACGTGCAGACATGGGCTAAGCACGCCCATAAACACGGCTCTGGATGCACAGCTCTGTGCCTCTGACTGCTGTCCCACCTGAGAAAACAAACATGTGTGTTTGTGTGTGTCTACGTATATGTATCACTACTGAGCTCTACTGATCACAGTAGCCCCAACTCCCTGTGTACACTATGTTAGAATATGTAGAGTTCAACTTAGTTTATGTTCTTACCTTGTGTCTTAATTTTGCTGTAGACTTGTTAAAACTTATGAGTAAACTCATTCTTGTATATTGATAGATTAGCATTATTCCCCTGTTGCTATACTTTGTGAAAGACAAGTGAAAGCCTCACAGGACTACTCTACATGGTTTAAATAACTGTTTAAGTGTCCTAGGGTGAAATTATGATGCTTGTATCCCCATTCATGTGTTTTGTTAATGTTGGATATTATGTTCTGTACCTTTAAGACTGGTTCTGAAGAGGGAATGTTTTGTTTTGGTTTTCTTATCAGCCTGGCGGGACACAGAGACTGCAGCTTTTGCTTTTTCTGCTTTTGCTTTTCGCTTTGCTCTCTCTCGCTCTTGCTTGCTTCGCTTCTGCTTGCTTTTGCTCATTAGCTAGTTTAGCTAAACTGTTCAAATTTCTTCCTGGACTGTTTCTCCTTTCCTTTTCTGACCATTTTGAACCTGCTCCAGACTGGGACCTGGGAAACACTGAGAGTTTCCACCTTGTGGCCTGCAGCAGCTGCCCCAGCGCCAGAGGGACTGAGAACAGAGTGACCACCCCCCAAGAGAGACTTTCTGAATTTGTCATCTCTTTTCAGAGCGGTGTCATCCAGTATTGTTCATTTTGTGTGCTGGGGGGTGCTGTGCCTATTAAATAAACAGGTTCGTTCCACTTCTCTCCGAGGAATCCTTCCCAAACCAGTTGGGGGGGAGGGGCCATGTGGGTTTGCTTACTGGAGGGGCCCTAATTTGGAAATTCTCCTCCAAATTTGCCCTAAACCAGGACATTAAGTAACATTTTTAATGGAGAATTTAAATTGTATTAGTCATTAATATAATTGTCCTATTAAAATTACAAGTATCTGTTAAGGGGAGGAACAGTGTAAAGTGTTAAAAGGATTCACTTAAAACTAAAGTATGGTGGGAACTGAGAGCAAGACCAAGTTGACCCCTATACTCCCCATCGAGAAGACTATAACCCAGCTGCAGGCAGCAACCCCCATGGGAGGTGGGGGTAAAAGCCATACTGGACCTTTGTTCTCAAACTCCACCAATCATTTTATTTAAAACCCTTTTCCACTATCCTCACCCATATCAACAGATACTATTATAACTAATCCATAATCAAACTTGACTTAAGGAAAAAACAGGAGTAGTTCATGAAAAAAAAAATTAGTTAATTGCTCAAGCCAAATAACTTATAAAAAAGAAAAGGGGGTTTTGTTTATGGATTATCCATTATCTATGATGGATAATAAGAAGAATGGCTCTCACAATTAAGGGATGAATATTGTGTGAATATTAAGAAAAGCTTTAGTGATGTTATGTTATTGTAGTTTAAATGTCTTCTCCCCATAGTTCCCCATACCCACCGCCCCATCCCCACCACCCCTGTATTGTTGCCATCAGACAGCCAGGGTTGACTAGGACCAGTAGAAAGAAGGTGTGCACATGTGCCCCTTGCATGGGGCAGTTGGGAATGGAAAAGCTTGTTGCGAGGCAGGCACGGCATGACAACCCCTGACCCTCCAATCAAGTTACAAGAAAGCACGTTCCACTGATAAATGGCAAAGAAGAGCCAACTGACAGACTTTGGGAGGGGCCAGGGTTGGCTGATGCAACCTCCCCGCCCCAGAGTATAAAAGACCATCCATCTTGAAGATGAGCCAGCCACATGGTAGGCAGCCATGAGGGCAGTTCCCAGTGCTGCAGTTTTTCTCTCTTTAGTCCTTTTGTTGTATTTTTTTAAGGTTTAATAAACTCTTTAAAATTTTTAAAGTGAGTGGCTGTTTCTCACAATAATAACAATGGCAGTTTTAATAGCAAAAGTATACAAAAAGATAAGGTGTTTCACCCACAGAAAGGTGTTTACCACTGGGAACAAAAAAAGATGGTAGATGCTTCTATATATTGTGTCCACATGACTAATATGGCAAGCATTCCCACACAACACCCATGTGGTCATCAGGAACTAAAGCAAGATGGCAGGGAAGCTCCTGTGGCTAACATTTCCTGCTTACCTAGCCTGAAATAATGAAAAACAGTGACAAAATAAACCCCCTGGAAGCCAGGTCATCCAAGTAGGGGTTGCATTGCCACTCTGCTGAGCTCAGTTTTACATGGATGCCTCTGTCACTTATACAGCATTGTGGGGTCTCTCCTGCCAGTCCTTTTCTGCAGTAGTCTCCCTGCCAGTGCTGTCAGTTCAGCACTGCAGTCAATTAGTGTTTTCTGGGCTGTCCATTTCAGCACTATGGTCTGTGGCTGCACTCGGGAGGAAAAATGGGAGAGGGGACCAGTGAGATGGCAAAGGAACTGAGGCCATAGAGGTTGATGCTGACACCTTTGCAGAACGAAGGGAAAATGGCCAACTTCCAGTTAGGGTGCCCAGGTTTTCCTGCCAGAACTAGTGATGACGTATATGATATAGAATAACAACTTGGTCACATCCACAGAGTCTTAAAACTCTGCTCCCTCTCTGTAAGCAGAACAATATTACTTTGCTCGTGATGGGCATCCATTGTGCCAGTACTGCCTAAACTGCTCACTGGGTCTGGCCAGAGCTGGGTGGCATGGGTGAAGTTGCCAAAATTTGGGAGATCCAACACTGCTATCTGGACTGGGGGGACCTGTTGGAGACTGAAATGTTATAGTTTATGACTTAAACATTTTCATGGATAACTTTTGCCTATTATAGCAAAATGCATTACAAAAGCTGCAAAGAAGACCGCCACACCCTGAATAGGCTGTCTGATTGGGGCACTGAACTGTTCACGGATGGAAATAAGATAAAGTAAACTCAGGTCTAGAAGAAAAGAATACATTCACACAGGGATCAAGCTTAACGCCTTCAGAGTGGAGACCAAAGCCCCAGGGCTATCAGCTGCCAGGTTCCCATAGGTCCTCACACCAAAGGGTGGGGGGAAAAAGGCTTTAGGTGTGTGATGAAAATGCCTCTGGTTTGAGGCAGTTATCACCCACCCTCTACTGTGCAGAGAACCCCAAGCTGCAGGGGCCCTTTGTCCCAGGCAAAGCTTATCCACAGCACAAGGGGTGCCATGGTCCATCAAAGGCACCCCCAAGGGGTCCCCAGAACCTGCACCAGAACACTGCAGATGATGCAACAAATTCACAATATTGCAAGGGACAGTGCCCTCCTGCAAGGGAGGCACATGGGCATTCCCATCTGCCCAAAACGTATATTAATGCACTGGATTCCATACTTTTCATCGTGGTGTGGCACAGTGTGATGATGGCGGACACTTACCAACAAGAAGACCAGATGAAGGGGAGCAACAAGACATTGTTGGGACCCCCCAGAAAGGTGATATGTTTCTACCTAACCCCTGTCACTCTCTCCCTGTCCCCCCACCCCTCACACACACTTTTCTTTCTTTCTTTCTTTCTTTCTTGCTTTCTTGCTTTCTTTCTTTCTTTCTCTAATAAAGCCTCTTATTTGGCCTTATCATAATGCAGAGCACTAGGGCTCAGGAGCTCAGTCCCTGGGTAGGGACCGGGTGCCCGAAGCTAGCTCGCTCATGCCAAGGCCGCAGGGCTACCATCTAGCAAGCATGGTGATTATCAGCTCTACAGTGATTGCAAGCTCTCAGGATTTCAGCTCTGCTTGCTAGGTAGTGGTGCCCTGGGCTGGAGGCTGCAGCAGACGGAGAGAGAGGAGAAGGAGAAGGCGCAGGCTGTTCCATGAAGATGGCTTTATTTGGGGAGGTCCATGAAGGGTCTCTGCTCTTCTTCTTTCTCCTCTAATGGGGTACAGTATGCTTCTTTTATAGGGTTGGAAAGGATCCAAGCTTGACCAATGGGTAAGGGGTTAACATGACATTGCCTTATAGGATTACAGAGATAGGTTAAGGGGTAGAGGACAGGAAAACAGGAATTTTCTTTTGCTGTTTCAGCATTCCTATTGTTCATATCCTCCATGGTGCTTTTCCTAAATCTATGGGGTTTACTACATTTCTCTTTCTCCCTTCCTTCCTTCCTTCCTTCCTTCCTTCCTTCCTTCCTTCCTTCCTTCCTTCCTTCCTTCCTTCCTTCCTTCCTTCCTTCCTCTCTCTCTCTCTCTCTCTTCCCTCCTTCCTTCTGCCACTTTCGCCACTTCTGCCACTTCTGCCACTTCCTTCCACCACTTCCTTCTAACCACTTTCTTCCTTCTGCCACTTTCTTCCTTCTGCCACTTCGTTCCTTCCCTCTTCTACTATTAAATAAAATATATAGATTTTTTGGCACCAGCATCTAACCCCATTTGGTTTTAATCACATTTTTTGGGTATATTTTGAACCCTCAAATTCTTTCCGCTTTATACACAGAGACTTCGTTTTCTTTACTCTTCTGGGTTTAAATGGGATCATAACAGGACCCCAAAATAATGAGACATGGGGAAAAACCTGGGAGCTTAATCACTGCCACAGCAGGAAGGAAGAAGTCATAGTCTCCAGGCACAATCCAGTTCAAACTGAAAACCAGGGGAATAATGGGAGATGAGTGAGTGCAGCCATTGACCCAGTGGTTCATTGTCTCCACTGGTGGGTTGCACTGTCTCAGTGCAACAACCAGAGGATCCAGTCAGGGAGAGGATACCAAAACCCACCAGCATGCAGGTGTTGAAGCTGCCAGTATTGAATTTGCACCACTGGGGATGGATGGAACAATGAAGGAGACCACCAGGAAGGATACAACTCTGGGATGCTGATTGAGAATCAAATTGCAAAAATTTGATATAGTTTTGGTTGGGAGTGGTTTGGAAGGTGAGGGGAGGATGAGGATGGGCAGTATGAAGAAAGCAGCAGTGGTAAAACTGAAGGCAAAAGGAGAAACCAAACAGGTGGAGAACTTCCAGCCCCATGTCAACAGGGCTGCAGAGGGCAAAGTCCAGTGTTGGCAGTAGGTGCCCAGCATGGGTTTCTCCTCTGGGAGAGTCCCCACCAGAACCCACATCACCCATTACAAGGGGAAGAAGAGCCTGTTGCCGAATGTTGAGCTCTTCCCCAGGGGCCCCCAATTCAACCAGCAGCCAGTGATGATGGAAGTCACCCCATGTTTCAGTCTGGGGAAACTCAGGGGTGAGGGAACCCTTAAATTTCAGCTGCATAATCTGGCACTGAGCTCCCAACTCTTTGGTGAGCAATGAACCCCCCACCAAGCATGGGAATCTTTGGCAATCCCTTAAAATGTTGATGGAGTAGTGGAGCATCACTGCCCCAAACCATCTTTAACTCATTTACTCCCCTAAATCCATCTTTTTTGGTAGGTGATCAAAGATTTTGTGTATACTTTCAAGCAGGGGAGGTGTTTAATAGCTCCCTGCGCTTGGCTTGGCTGAAATAAATGTTAACGCCCAAAAAGTAATGAGAATGTCTGTGCAGTCTGGACATGGAGTTGGGGAGCCAGAGACAGGTTTTCTTGGGGCTGGCAATAAGGGAGGGGAGTTAGGCTGTGTTTTAGGGAAACAGAAGTGGATTTCAAGGGGCTAGGGCTGGGTTTGGGGGGCCTAGGGTGGGTTATGTTGGGCTGGAGATTTGGGGTTTGGGGATGTATCATGGGGTGCTCAGAGGGGTTTGGGAGACTAGGGGAGGTTTGGGGGCCTTGGATGGGTTTCGGGGAATTTGGGATAGATCTTGGGGGGCTTGAATGGGTTTTGGGGAACAAGGGACTGTGTTTAGAGGACTAGAAATTGGGTTTGGGTGACTGTGTATGGGTCATGGAGGACTTGGATGGATTTTGGTGGACCAGGGAAAGGGGTTAGGGGGTTGAAAATTAGTTTTCAGGGGGCTGGGATCCTTTCTGGGGGAACCAGGAATGTGTTATTGGGTTTGCAGATGAATCTGGAGACAACAGGGCTGGATTCAGGGGGGCAGTGTTGGTTTGAGGGGGTTCCTCCACCCAGGTTGCTTCTGTTGTGACATCATGTGTTGTCATGGTGATGTTGGAACCTACAGTGTTGTGAGGCTGGGTTGGGACAGTTAGGTGTCTCCAGTCTCCACTGGATGCTGAGCTGGAGGATCCTGAGCCCCTGGTGAAGAGCCAACCCACCATGGTGACACCAGTGGTAGGTGCTGAGTGCTATGACATAATGGCCATGGTGGGGAAGGGGACTTTTGGACAGGTGATCCAGGGGCAGTGCAGGAGCACTGGGGAGATGGTGGCCATCAAGATCCTGAAGAACTGTGATCACGATGGCCAAATAGTGAAGAATGAACTGAAGCTGCTGCAGGCTTTGCGGGAGGGGGACACAAAGGACTCTCACATCATTCATTTCCTCGAGTCCTTCAGTGACACGGTCTGGACCTACCTGGTCTTCGAGCTGCTGCAGCAAAACCTCTTTGACTTCCAAAAGCAAAACAACTTCTCACCACTGCCAGTCCGACACATCCGAACCATCACAGCACAGGTGCTGGTGGCACTGGTCAAGCTGAAGGAGCTCTCCATCATCCATGCTGACCTTAAGCCAGAGAACATCATGCTAGTGGACCATGCACGCTATCCATTCCGCATCAAGCTTGTTGACTTTGGTTCGGCTATCCTCCTCCCTGAGGTCTGCCATGTCCAGGAGCCCTACATCCAAACGCGCTTCTACCGGGCACCAGAGATCTTGCTGGGGTTGCCCTTCTGCGAAAAGGTGGACATCTGGTCTTTGGGCTGTGTGATGGCTGAGCTTCACTTGGGTTGGCCACTCTACCCTGGCAATGATGAATATGACCAGGTATGCTACATCTGCTCTACCTTGGGGCTACCCCGGGGTGAGCTGCTCTGTGCTGCCCAAAAGACACAGTCCTTCTTCCAACGTGTGCCATGTTCCACTGGCACCTGGCAGCTCAAACCACCAGGGAAGGTGATGGCAGAGCCGATGGAGAGGAGGGAGCATATCTTTTCTTCACTGGATCAGTTGGCAGTGGTGAATGTCTGCCTGAGGCCTGATCCTGATCAGGAGGAGCTAGCCAAGCACTGTGATCTGTACAGGATGGTGGAGCTGGTCAAGAGGATGCTCACTTGGGACTCGCATGAGCGAATCACACCCAGTGCTGCCCTTCATCATCCCTTCATCTCCATGAAGGAGGTGAAGCCCAGCTTTGAGGCCACCCAGTACTACCAGCTCAGTCAGGAAGACCTGAGGGCATCCTGTAAGGATTCCAGCATAGTCAAGATCTTCCCAGGCACAGAGAAAGGTGCCTTCATCCCTGCCAGCCAGGGAGGCATCCAGAAAGCCACTGCTCAGATGGATGGGCTCAGCCTGGCTGAGCCAGCTGGGGACACTGGTGACAAATGTCAGCAGGACATCTGTCAAGCCCCCAGTTTCGTCCACTGTGGAAGCCAATGCTGTCAGCATCACTGGTGTCCCCAGATGGACCTCACCAAGGGTCACTTGGCTGTGCCACGGTCTCCCAGCAAAATGAAATGGTACAGGCACTGGTATGGCAGCCCAGGCGGTGGCATCATGGAACATAAGCTGCCTGGAAGATGCTACAGCTCATCCTGTGCCAAGGTACAGGGAGGGGGCTCCTGGGCATGGGGACTCTGGGACAAAGGGTGCTTGGGGTCCCTTACATACTTGGGTTTCCTGGTGCCACAGGTCCCCGGGTGCCTGAGGTTCCCACAAAAAAGGAGGTAACACTCACCCTGTCCCCATGCTTTCTGCCCTGTTCCCCACCACAGAGAGCTCTGGTGATGTGGCGCAACCCCAAGCCTCCAGGGATTTGGAGAATGGGCTCCCGAGGCTGGGCTGGGATGCCCCTGCAGTACTCAGCATGCTCTTCCTACCACAGAGCCAGTGGCACTCCCAGCACCACTGAGATTCCACAGCAACCCTTGCATACATTCCAGCAGTCCAGAGCTTGCAAGAGACCTTCTTCTTCCTCACCCTCAAGCACCCCAACCACCAAAACCCAGCGCCTTGCTGGTGGAGACCACAGTCAGGGCTGCAGCAGAACATACTGTGCCAGGTGCTACCGGCTATGTTTCTCACATTGATTCCCCAATAAATAGTTTTGCCCAAAACTGAGAATTTCAACTGATTATTTGCCGGGGGAGTTTGATACTGCCAAGACTTGAGGGGTATCCCAGCTTCTCACCCAGGGCTGGCAGAGCACTTGGCAAAGGCCTGTCACTTTTCACCATTGCAGCATGGGCAGCCCCCATCCCCAGGCTCAACAACAACATGAACTCCAGAAAACTTGTGTTTTCTGCTTTTTCTCCTGTAGCAGGGCATCTCACATCTCACAAAATTTATCTGTAGCTTGTTAAGTGGTCCAATAGCTCAAACAGGGCAAGTTGTCTTGTATGAATTATTTTGGTGCCATAGGGTTAACATTAGTCTGGCATCTCCCAACTGCCAATAAACACCTTACTGTTGAAGTGAAATTTAGCAAGATAAGCTGCGTTTCTGACTGACAGACACTTCACAAACTATAAAAGTTACTTTCACAAAGCAAAAATCTGCACATTTTTCTGGAAATGTGTGTAGTTTGTCTCCATATCAGGGATGCCTGCTTTCCAATTACTCCCCTGGAGGCTGAGTAAAAGAACTCTGTGTACATTATCATCATCTCGGTAGCAAGTTACATTTGACTCCTAATCAGTACTATTTCTTTTACTAGCTTTAATAATGGTACCTTAATATTGTGCACTGTTCTATATAATCTACTAGTAGATCCTTTAATTTTATACTGAGTAGTAAGTAATTCTGATTAATATCTTTCATGTTATCGCCTTCTGTTTAATAAATAACTCATTTATAAATAGACCTAATGCATTATCCTTAGAACTTGTGGGCCATAGTAATTTCTTAAATTTAAACTGGCAAGGCTTGTCTAAGGCTTCTACTCACCCTGTGACATTCCCCAAACTGGAGTGGGAAGCCAGATTCAGCACAGCCAGACCCAGTGGTTCCTCAGTAGAATATTCCTTAGCCTTGAATGGAGCCCACAGAGGGTTTCCCAGCACTTGGCACTGCCTGCTTACAAACTGCCTGTGGCTGCTCTTGGGTGCTGCTGGTGGCATGGTATGGGCAGCAACAGCTCCACTCACCCTGAGCTTCACCACCAGCACTGAGCTTGCTGGCTGCACAAAGTCCCAAGACCAGTCGGATATCCCTGCAAGGAGATTTTTGGGGAAGGACAAAACAACCCAAGAACCGCCCCAAAGCCCCTGTCAGCAGCAGCTGGTGGTGACTCACCCAGAAGCGCTGACCCCAACCAAAATCCAGAGTGGAGGCGACACAGGCATTCAGGACACCCTCCAACAATCTCCCCACACAGCACCCTCAAATACAGCAAGGGGCAAACCTCCCCCCACCACCCGTGGGACCCCTCCACAACACATGAGGCCCCCTAAAAGAGGCCAAGACCCCCAAGAACTCCCCCAGTAGGACAGAGGCTCCCCCAGCAGTCCTGGGATCTCCAAATGGGGTCTGGAATCCTCCCAAGCTGGGTTCTGAGTACCCATCCACACTTTTATCCCAGCTCCTCAGCTCCCAATCATGCCGTTGTACTTGTGCTGGTGGGGATCAGTTTTGGGGGTTCATCTCACTGCAAACTCCCCTACACTGTCACACATGTAGGGGTTGTCCTGCTCCAGAATGGTATCCATCATCATCTTCATCTCCATCCTATGCCTGCTGGAGGTGGGGATTCCCACCTGTCCCTCTCTGTTCCCCTGCAAGGTGTCACTTTGCCCTTGTTCTTGCAGCAGTGATAGTCATCGTCCAGCTTGTCCCCTTCAGGATCATGGGGGAAATTGGGTGGAGAAGGCTTCTTGAGAGGGTGGGGGCTAGGGATAGATGGGATAGATGGATGGACAAACACCTCCCTCTCTCCACTGGGGGGATGGATGGATGGATGGATGGATGGATGGATGGATGGATGGATGGATGGATGGATGGATGGATGGATGTTGCAGTGAGGGAAACTTAGGCGCTCAATATGAGTGTTTAGCAAGCTTCCTTTATTGAAGAGAGCATCAGACTTTTATGCACAACAAGTAATAAGCTCATACATATTCTGCAAGCTAAGCAATCTATTGGCTATACTACAATATCAGCTCTTCCTCATACCTTAGGGGTTACATCTTTCTTTTCTCATGTCTCTCTCACTACTTGTTATTGTACCACAGCTATGCTCAAGGACACAGTGTTTTGCAGGTGCAGGGACCCAGATTAGCTGCATCCTCCCGATTCTTGGTCCAGAACATGGCCCCTGTCACGAAGCCATTCCTCCATGGATGGATGGATGGATGGATGGATGGATGGATGGATGGATGGACGGATGGGTAGACGGACAGCAGGATTGGCCAGCCATGAGCCATATGGATAAACAGACAGCAGAGATGGCCAGGCCAGGGGGAGAGATGGCAGGGATTGTCTGGACAGATGGACAGCAGGGATAGCCAGGATGAGGGATGGATGCACAGCTGGACAACTGGCTGGGGTGATGTCATGCACCGGTCTACTTGGAGGGTTTAGGGGAAGGTTCTTTGATTTACTTTGGGCAGTGTGTGGGAGAAACAACAAAGTACTCAGGAAGTTCAAGAACAAACTATTTTTTGCAAACTTTAGAACATTAGGTAGAATAAGGTCTTTAGCAAGTTTTAAAATGTAGCTGTTTCAGTTATTACCTATAGTAATGGGCAGAAAATCACACAATGAAAAGCCAGTGTCCATAAAGAAGACAGAGGAGTCCTGCAACTTTATTTGAATAAAGGGAGAGAGTCCACTGGGGCACACGCCCACTGGGTTTTCTCTCTTGAAGTTTTGGAGGGTGCAGCCTCCTTTTATCCTAAACTCCCAGACACATGTTGCCCTCTTCCTTTCCCCATTGGCTGAGGTACCAGGAATATACAGCCTTCCCTAATCACCTACCACATATTCCCCCCTTAAACATAAAATTTTGGCCCAAGTTCAGAAACTCAGACTTTTGCAGACCCATTTGCCATTTCAGGAGTCAAACAGTCTGGGTTCTGCAACAAACCTGTGGCTTCAAGTTAGTAGAGACATTAAGACTCATTTCAAAGACATTAATATCCATACCCACGCCCATGGAATTGTTTGTAAAGACATTAGCATTCAACTTTCCTATCAGTAATATAAAAGCATAAAAATAACATTAAAGAAAATTTATAAGGAAAAAGAAAGAGAAAGAAAGGATAAGAACAGAATGGTTATATAGTTATCACCCACAAGCAGGTCCAGCGACAAAACCTGGTTGTTGCAATTTTAATGCAAGTTGGTCAAAGTGATGTTCACAGTCTTGATCCATCAGGGGTGGAGGAAGCCTGCAAAATGCAATGGTCAATAGGTTAATATATAGCCAGGCTTGGTGGGAACACCCAGGTACCTCCCTTGGAGCAGGAGTTCTACACTGTATAATGTAACACTTCAGATGGGGCACAACTGTTTTGAGTCTTTAACCATAAACATTCCAGGCTCTCACAGGTGGATGGCTGGACAGATGGAGAGAGCAGGGATGGCCAGGCCAAAGGGAAGGATGGCGAGATGGATGGGGATAGGATAGATGGGAGAATGGTCAGATGGTAAGATGGATGGATGAATGGATGGATGGATGGATGGACGGAAGGACAAAAGGACAGATGAATGGATGGACAGATAGCTGAGTACTGATGGACATCTGTGACAACGGGTGTCTCTCAGGGGTCTGTACTGGCACCCGTGCTATTCAATATCCTCATCAATGAAACAGACAGTGGGATCAAGTGCACCCTCAGCACACTGGCAGATGACACTGTGCTGAGCAGTGCGGGTGACACACCTAGAGAATAGGGCCACCCAGAGGGATTTGGACAGGCTCAATCAGTGGGCCGATAGGAACTTTATGAGATTCCACAAGACCAAGTGCAGGTGCTGCACATGGGTCAGGGCAACACCCAGTATCGATACAGGCTGTGAAATAAAGAGATTGAAAGCAGCCCTGCCAAAAAAGATGTGGGATGC
Organism: Agelaius tricolor; assembly: GCF_023055355.1. Taxonomy (NCBI): domain Eukaryota; kingdom Metazoa; phylum Chordata; class Aves; order Passeriformes; family Icteridae; genus Agelaius; species Agelaius tricolor. The sequence continues at coordinate 1,267,697 of NW_027269288.1, forward strand.
TGGTAAGAGGCTGGACATGAGCTGGCCATGTGTACTGGCAGCCCAGAAACTAACTGCGTCCTGGGCTGATCCCCACAGCATGGGCAGCAGGTGAGAGGGGGTTCTGCCCCTCTTCTTTGCTCAGACAGAACTCCATCTGCAGTGCTGCCTCCAGCTCTGGGTTCTCCAGCACAGGAAGGATGTGGACCTGCTGTCCAGAGGCCATGGAAGTGCTCTGAGGGCTGGAGCAGCTGTACTCTGGGGACAGACTAAGAGCCAGGGATGTTCAGCCCAGAGAAGAGAAGTCTCTAGGGGGACCTTAGAGCCCCTTCCAGTGCCTAAAGGGGCTCCAGAAGAGCTGGAGAGCGACTTGGGACAGGCTGGTGTGACAAGAAAAGGGAGAATGGCATCATACTATTATCTGGCAGGGTTAGATGGGACACTGGGAAGAAATTCTTTCCTGCAAGGGTGGTGAAGCACTGACATGGCTTGCCCATAGAAGCTGTGGAGCTGACAATGTGTCACTTATACTCAAGAGCATCCCTGAACCAGCCTTGGGACTTGATACCAACTTGCCTCACCAGCAGCCTGGAGAGCTGCCTTCCAATCAGCTCTACAAGCAGGATATTGCCAAGGCATTACTGTAAGTTTCCCTCTTCTCCTTGAGAAACCACGTTCCACACCCAGAGACAAACCAGGATGTGCTGTGATGGTTCCCACCAGCTGTCCAGATCAGAGAGACACAGGTAAGGCACCATGGAGGAGACACTGACTGTCATTTCTCTTGCAGGAACTGGGTTTAACAGCAGGAGGGAGCCAGGGCACAAGGGCTCATAAGATCCAGAAAATGCATCAAACAGCAGCAAGAGAAGAGGAAAATGTGCAGATCACCAAGCTGGGATAGTGCTTTTAGGGAACATCTGCCAGTACAATTACAGTGAAAAGCATTGGGAGGTCAGGGAGTGACTGAGAAGAGTGCCCAGCAGAGAGGAGAGCCCAGGGAGACAGGACATGAAAAAGATGGAAAGTGGAAACTGAGGGCACTCATAGTGTGCAGGCCCTGGAGAGAGACACTGTTGGTTGAACAGATGATGGGGAAGAGTAACCTGGCTTGTATTGCAATTTTTACATGATTTGCAAGGGTGTTTTTTGATGTCATGTGTGCCTGAGAAGATAAGAGGACAAGGCAGAAAGAACTGGTTTATGCGGATGCAATACATGTAGCTAAATAATAAAATCATTAATCTTGGTAATTCTATAGTAAAGTATCTTTCCCTTTCTCCGGGGCTGCTGAAGAAGTGACTTTTACACAGAATGTGACTAGTGCCAAGAAAGATCCCTGCACTTGGATGCTTATCTGGACTCTGCTCCTGCTCACATCCCCTACTCCAAACACCTTTCTCATTGGACTTAGTTGCTAGAGGGCACAGCAGTCCCAAGCACTGGCAGTGGAGATCATTCCTCATTTTGGAATGAGCTTCACAGCAGGCTTGGGAGCTGGTGCTTTATACTTTCTGTGGTAAGAAATGCTTAAATATTTGTCTTGGTTTTGCCTCAGAAACTGATTTCTGAGTGGAAACCCACTTGCTTAACCAAACAGCCCTGTTGATGGGAACTGTCAGTGTCCATGCTTGCAGTCACTGGGTTTCCCTGTCTCTTGCAGAGATATCTCTCCCTGGGTGTTGCACTTGGGAGAACGTGAGCCACTCAGAGGGGAGCTGAGCCTCTGATCCAGGAGCTCTGGAGACACTTCCTGAGAATTCTTTTTCCCTGAGATCTCTGCATGCTCTTTCAATACAATTGTACAAAGCCCCCACCTTTCTACATAACAGGGGAGTGTTCATAAAGGAAGTCTTGAGTTAAACAAATTTTAAAAAACCCTGTTGTTTCTTGCATGGTCAAACTCTCTATAGAACAATCAGAAGCAACCACTTGGGACCAGGTTTGGTTTGATGGTTTTATTGTTTCAATCATAAATGTCAGGTTTAACGGTCAACATTCTTCTGAGATATCTGCAGCCTTTGATGGTCACTGGCAGGTTATGCTGGGAAGCTTGGTGACCAGTACTGAACAGGTCTGTACAGAAGCTATATGCACTTGAAATCATTGGCAAAGAGTGAGGCAACTGTTGCAGTGTTGCAAATGTTGCTACTTTTTAGTCCTCCTCTCCTGAGAATGAATGAAAAAGTTCCCTTTCTCCATTCTTGCACCATCCTCCCCCGAGCTTCTACCATCAGGAGGCTCTTTCTCTCCCTGTGGGAACAGCTGAGCAGGTTCCCATGGCCATGTCCCAGCTGGTGGTGAGGGTACCCTGAACTTCCTGGGAGATGGAATGTCTAGCTGGCTTCTATTCAAGTCTCCCCCTCCTCAGCGTGTGTGGGCTTTCTCCACCTCCTTGATTTCTTGCAGTCTCCTTGTGGCTTCAGGCCTGTCATTTTCTGGCACACTTGACATGACATGCAGAAGACTGAAGCAGCACAAGGCTTTGGAAAATAGATCACTGTTTTCCAGTCATGTCTGTCCCTTTCAGGCAGTGACTGATCTTTATGCTCCCAGATGTCCATTTTGCCCCTTTTCACAACTGGCCCTTCTCAAAGAGCATGCATCTGCCAATTTACACAAGCCCAGTTTAGTCAGTGCTCTTCTGGGGGTCAGGGCACCTCAGAGCAGACAGGGAAATATTCCCGGTGCCCTGGGTCTCCACAAATGCATACATAACAATTTCCAAATCAGGATTCTTGTCCAGGAAAGGTCTCTTTCCAAGCAGAAAAGTTGCAGTGCACTTGTTTACATACCTTGCTCATCTTTCTGCCACAGAAAGCATGACTTCTGCTCAAGCACGGTCAGGACATTGAAGGATGTCCTGTAAACCTCTCAAAGGCAGTGCTCAGCTGATCAAACCTTGAAAACAAGCACAGATCTAACTGTTGCCATTGTGGAATTAGTGGAAAAGACCCTGAGGATTGAAACCAATTGCTCGCCCACCACTGCCAAGGCCACCACTAAACTATGTCCCCAGGTGCCACATCTACATGGCTTTTAAACCCTTTCAGGGATGGGGACTCCACCACTACTCCGGACAGTCTGTGCCAGGGCTGGATGAGCCTTTCCACAGAGATTCTTACTGATGTCCAACCTGAACTTCCCCTGCAACAACTTGAGGCCAGTGCCTCTTGTCCTGTCCTTTGTTCCCTGAGAGCAGAGCCTGACCCTCACATGACTGCATCCTCCTGCCAGAGGGTTGTGGAAAGTGAGAAAGTCCCCTCAAGCCTCCTTTTCTCCAGGCTGAGTCCTCCCAGCTCCCTCAGCTGCTCCTTGTGCTCCAGACCCTTCCACAGTTCCATTCTCTTTTCCAGACATACTCCTGCCTCGCAATGTCTTTTTTGTAGAGAAGCACCAAGAACTGACCCCAGGACTAGAGGTGCCTCACCACAGCTGGGTGGTGACTGCCCTGGTTCCACGGGCCACGCTTGGCTGGTACAGCCCATGTACTATTGGCCTCCTTGCCCATGTGGGCACAACTGAGCTCATGTTCAGCCGGCGTGCGCCCAGGGGGCAGGGAGATGAACGGGCAAGCCTTCCCAACCGAGCAGCGGTCTACTCTGGGGAGTCCGAGCTGCCCCAGCAGGATGGAGCTCCCGACGCCACCCGGATACCACAGACACGGTCTGGACACAGAACACACATCCCAGACGTCCCGGACAACCTCACCCCCATCTCCCGCCCGTCTCGCCTTTCGTCGCTGTTTCCACTTCCGCCCCCATTTCCGCTTCCTGCAGTGGTAGTCGCAATGTCGGCGCTGGCAGCGAATCCCAACAACCCCGTGGTTTTCTTCGATGTAACCATCGGCGGGCAGGTGGGGGTGCTCCAGGACGGGGAGCGGCGGCGCCCGGGGAGGGACTGCGGGGATAACTGGGGATGTCGGAGTGTTGTGGGGATGAGAGAGCACGGGCGGTGCCCGGGGTTCAACGTGAGGCTTGCGGGGCCGCAACTGGAAGCGCTGGGAGGGGCGGCACCAGGGGCCGGATGGCGGGCCTCTCGGGTCACTGGGCCCGTCGGGAAGGGCTCGCAGGGGAGAGGGGAAGGAGGAGCCTGGAGGGGTGGGGATGAATGAGGGTGAATGAGGTGACCGGATTTGTGCGAGTGCCTGGGGTCGGGCGGCAGGCGTCTGTGCGAGGGGACCTGGAAGACTCACCTGGCCCTCGTCTCCTCAGGAGGTCGGCCGTATGAAGATCGAGCTGTTCGCAGATGTTGTACCCAAAACAGCAGAGAACTTCAGGTAACGAGCAGCTACCGTTCCTGCAGCTCAGCCTGGACTGGAACTGCAAAGGCTTTCTGGTGCAAGAATGGCTTTTGGTGGCAAACTGATTAGCTGCACCCACCCCAAACTGCTTCACCTACTTTATATCTCTCTGTTCTCAGAGATGCTGTGTGGCATCCTGGTCTCTCAGGGGACCCTGTCTGGCTGGAAGGGGTCCTCCTCTGCTTCTTCTGTGAAGCCTCCTGGTTTGCTCCATGCATTTAGAGCAGGCAGTGCCTTGTGCCATGGTGGAGGTCTCCTGGCCACCCAGTTCTCCTGCCATCAACTGAGGGATGCACCATGTGAAATCCCACTTCAGTTGGAGGGATGGACATACCCTGGTCTCTGTCAAACACAGTGCCTGCCCCACATTCACAGTTTCTTACAACCTTGGTGTTAGCTCTCTGACTTCCTCACTACAAAGAGTACAGAATATGTTTGAAATGTCAGGGGGAAGGAGTTACCATTTCCTGTTCCTGTTTCTCTGGGAACATCTCTGATGCAATAAGGAAAATCCTGTGCACCTGTTGATGCAGCCCTCAGAGTTCATATGCACCTAACACTCTGCTCTCTTTTTGTTTGCCAGGCAGTTTTGTACAGGTGAATTCAGGTAAGTGGATTATAATGTCCTTTAAGTGTCCCACTGGAGAAACAGGGCTGGGTGAGGTAGAAAGGGTTTGTTTTGAACTTCTTCATGTTGTACTAGTACAAAATGGAAGAGAAATCTGCTCTGAGGAAATTGTGAGAGGCTGGAGACTCACAGAGATGGCAGGTTTCTCTTTCTGATATGACTTTTTTTGTGCTCAGGTGGCTCTAAAAAGCCCTATCTGCAAAGCCCACCTGCTCATGCTGCACATTGCAGTGGGATCCTGTAAAGGTGATGGTGTGGGTGTTGGAGGGAACAGAGTCATTTCATCTGCAGAGCCCACTTGAGGCTTTTTTTTGCCTCCCAACAGCAGCAGCCGAGAGGCTGCGGCACTTGGCTGTATTTCAAGGCAGCTGCTAATGTATACAGCAACCCTTTGGGACTCTGAATTGCTGGGACAATTTTGTGTTGGGATATCTAGTAGGTTGCAATAATTCTCCTTTTCACTTCCCTGCAGGAAAGATGGTGTCCCTATAGGTTATAAAGGAAGTACTTTCCACAGGTAAATCATCTGCTGTTGTTTTGACACTGAATAGCAGCCTGAGACATACGGGGTTTTGTGACCTGCCAGGAGCTATTAGTGGTGTTGGAGATATTTGCGGATCATGGCTAATGTAATTCTGTGGCTTTGGGGGACCTGGGGATGCTGTCCTCCCCACTGGGAGGAATCCCCTGGTTCTGGTGTGCCACGTCAGATACGGCATCTGTGACGGTATCACTTTGCCTGTTGAAAAGCAATGAGTCTTAAATAACCTTGTATCAACCATTAATTAATATTTGTTGTAGATTTTAGGCTGCAGCATTCACAGATTGTTAACTTCTGTTGCACAGCAAGGCAGAACCCCTTTTCATCTTATCCTGAGCTTCTTGAGGCTTTTGGCCACTGAGAACTAAGTGTTGTTTTACTTCTTTAGGGTAATAAAGGATTTCATGATCCAAGGAGGTGACTTCGTAAATGTATGTACTCCTGTACTCTTTTTGTCCTTTTCCTCTAAGGTATAACATGCTGCTGTTTCCAAGGGTCTGTGCTGATTTGTGAGCTCTCTTTCTTTTTTGAGGTATCCAGTAGTAACTGGAGGTATCCTCATAGCATTGCTGCCATCCTACTGCAACAGACAATAAACCACTTGAAAACAAATCTGGAGCCTTGGGGGAACACACATTCTTCCCAAAATATTTTCTCTCTGCAGTAACCTGCCAAAACCCTGGAAGCTTTCAAAACTTGAAAAAATTTGTTTGCCCTGTTTTCCTTCCCCCTTCTGTGGACCTCCTCCAGACAAAACACCTCTGTGAATTTCAATTCACATTGTTGATAAACCCTAAGTACAAAACCCAGTGTGCAATGTGCATAATGTAAGAAGTCATTTAAATCAAAACTAACCTTTTGTTACTAAATTTTCTCAAAATAGAAAAATCTTTGCACCCACAATGGTGGTTGTGCTCTGACATGGGGATAAGCAGAACATATGAGTAAGGCTGAAGGGCTACAGGATCTCTTCACTGTTCCAGGATCCAGTAAAATTATTTTATTTTTGGAAGTGTTTCAAAATATGAGGGAAGTAATAAAGATTTTTAATATAAAACTTGGTTGTATGAAAGTCTCTTAGAGAAATCACCACACAGCAGGTGGTTCAGCAACACCAGACTCTGTGGTAGTTGCTAATCGTGACACTGCTCAGATGTCCCAGTGCACTGTATTACTTCCACTGCATCTCAATAAGCTTTACACATTGCTCCAGTATTTGCAATTTATATGTTATATTTATTACAAAGCCACCTGGGGAGCAAGCGCAGTCACACTGACCCCTGAGACAGGTTGCAAGTTTCTTTCTCAGAGCCAAAAGTTTAAGTAAACTACAGAGAGCAGGAGGGAAACAAACAAGGGCTGGGCAAGTAGAGCAAAAGGACTTAGTAGAAAGTACAACATAAACAGAAAATCTTTATTTTAGAAACTGTCCTTGTAGAACAGAAAGATTGCTTTCCTATTTCCAATAAAGTCACAGAAAATAAGGTGAAATATATAAAACCACTGTAAGCCAACTTTTGCCATTGCCATGCAACCACTTCTGCTTTCTTTGTCACACCATCCCATACTTCTGTGTCTCGTGCCTTTTCCCTTCCAAGTCCTGATGGGTCTGTACTAAGCAATCTGTAGCCTCCACTTCACTCTGGGAGGTTTGGACTTAAACTTACCATCTGCATAGGCTTTTGCCAACATATGAATGATGAACAATGAACTGTGTAGTTAGAAACTGGTTCATTTCTTGTTCTGAAATGAAATGCTGAATGTGTTCACTGCTGGTGTATGTAAATGGCAATACAAAGTCCATTTTGCCCTTTCCTCTTGCTTAGAGATTTTAAATTAATTTTTAATTTGAATTGTTCTGTAGCAGTTGCTACAGAACAAATGCTGGGTACCTCTGTCATGCAGGGAGACGGCACTGGAGTAGCCAGTATATATAGAGGTCCTTTTGCAGACGAAAACTTCAAGCTGAAACATTCTGCACCTGGCCTGCTTTCTATGGTGAGTATAAAATAATGACATTACAGACTAAAATCTTTTGGAACTTTCTCTGTGCCCTTTTCCTAAGTGTATATAGTATTTGCTTGGCAACAGAATCTGCCATTGGGTACAAGGTCTGCTTTGTAGCTACTAGTCAAGCAGCTACTTTTAGGTTAATATGTTGAGTAACACAATAGTCCTGATCCTGCAGCATCCTTTCTTTGCTTCCTGTTGGAGCACTGGGACAGGCTTAGCTTGATTTTGCTTTCAGAAGAGCTTAATTCTTGCAGCTTTCATACAGTGGTGAGTTGGTGGTGTTTTCGTCTTTCCTGATACTCTTATCAAACACTGACCTTGGCAAGGATGAAACAGAGACATTTGGGAGTTCCAAAGCCACAGCAGTGTTACCATGGTATCTTTTAAAACAGACCTTCCTATTCAACATAGTAGGAGAAACTGCAACCATTGCACATTGTCTGGTAGGAACAATACCCTGACTTTTGGAATAGAAAGCAAATGGAGCCAGTGCTTCAGTGTTCCTATCCACAACTGCTTCTTCCTCAGCTCTTTCAGCTGCTCTGCCCTTAAAACCACTTGCTTAGGACATTTAGTAATTTGGGTTAGTTATTCATCCATGTTGAAAACATGGCCCAAAAAGATGTCATGGCACAGCTAAACAGCTAGTGTACTGTGGTGTGAGAGAAGGGATTCACTCCAGTATTGCCAGTTTTGTATTAAAGTGGCATGGCTCTGAAGTCATTATACTGGGTCAAACCTAGGATCCCAGGAACCATGGATCCCAGCTAGATTCTTTTGAAGCTGGCTGGCATTAACTAGAAAGCCAAAATGACCCTGTCCTTTGCAGTCCTGCAGCTGCAAAACTTGACCAGTTCACTCATCAGGACAGAAACTTGCTTTAGTAGCTTCTGGTTGTCAATGTGACAAGTGGCATTCAGTGTTGCAGAGATGTTTTCTTAACAGAATGCAAATGCTCTGGGGTTTTGTACTTGGGTGTGAATTAAATTTCACATCTGCATCCCAAGGTTCCTGTGAGTCCTGTGCCAATACAGTTGTTATTTTTCTCATCATGATCACTAAAAGTTTTTTATTTGTATTCTGAGGAAACCTCCCAAAAATCAGAAATCAGCTGGGTTCTTTTCTTGCCCTGGTTTCTGGTGTTCAGTTTTCCTCAGGGTAATGCTGCAGCCAATAAATACTCATCACCAAAACGTTCAGCCTTTTTTCAGGAGTCTGCTCTAAAGCCTGGACTTCGGCACAGTTTTGTAGAAGTATAATAAATAGTTAGTGACATGGCGCTTGCGCATTCTGGTGTGACCAGGTGTGGTGACATGCTACATCCCAGCACAGGGTCTCCTGCAGATATGTATTGTTTTCTTTGGTTTGTCTAGCAATAAGCTAAAATAATACATACTTAAATAACACCTCTTCTTTATGTGTCTGCCTTCAGTTTTGTTCAGTCTGAAATAGTATACTTGTATTTTGCTATTCTCAACCTCAGGCAAACAGTGGTCCGAGTACCAATGGCTGCCAGTTCTTCATCACGTGCTCCAAGTGTGACTGGTTGGATGGGAAACATGTTGTGTTCGGTGAGTACCTGCAGTAAAAGTCCTGGAGTGGCAGCACACAGACATCCCTGCAGGGAAGCTGTTAAAATAAGTACTGAGAATCAGAATCTTCTGAACTGGGAGGAACCCAGAGGGATCATCAAGACCAACTCCTGACCCTGCATAGGTCACCCCAAAAATCCCACTCTGTGCCTAAGAACTCTGTCAAAATTCTCCTGGAGTTCTGGCAGCCTTGGGACTGTAATCATTCCCTGGGGTGCCTGTTCAGTGCCCAGCCACCTCTGGGTATGGACTGCTCATTCTTCCCTCCTCACTTGTGCTATCCAAGGGATCTGTGCAACCTGTTGGATCACTGTTGAATCATTTTTTCAGGTTAGCTTTTATCCAGATCAGTGTTCAGTGTACTGTATTTGCACACAAATCATTGTGCGTGTGCAGAGGGCACAGATGAGTGGAAGTATTCCTTTCTTCTCCACTATCAGAGAGGGCTGAGCTTTCACCAGAGTTTTGGACAGTAATTCTGTGAAACCGTATCTGCTAACTTGCATTTACTGCTGGTTGAACTGTAGGAGTTCCAGACAAGTCTTAAGCTGGTGGTCTCAACCCCCGAATTTCTATACACACTACCCCTGTGATGGGAAGAGGCACTTAATCTGTGCTGAATGTGGAGAATGTTTGAAGAGGGATTGTCTCCTTTATGAGTTTAGAGATCAGTAACAAATCCTGAAGTGCCCAATAGCTACACACTGCCCTGGGCTTTTCAGGAAGGACAGAAATATGTGTACCTGTGATGAGTGGGGGGGAACAAAGGTAAAAATCAGATATATTGAAGTGGATAAATTTTCTCATTCTAGGTAAAATTGTCGATGGGCTGTTGGTCATGAGAAAAATTGAAGTAAGTTTGAATATGGCTACTTCCTTGTGAATGTCTGCATTGGAAAGTTATGTACATGATTAAGTAGAGTTGTCCTGCTGTCTGTTTACAGGATAGCAGTGAATACCAGTGTTGATAACTGGCATTATTGGTTGTCATCATTATAATGTAGCAGGAAATCTGTTGAAGCACAGGCTGTCATATGAGTTAGCTTTGGAAATGCTAGGATCTTGTGACTGTGATAGTCTTTGAGCGGGGATTGTGCTCTTGGCTTTATTTGCTTTGCATTTGTTCAGAGGCTGAATTAAAAAGTTGTTCCATCAGCAGCTCAGACAAGAGCGTAAAGCATCTCACTTCTTTGCCATTGACTGGGATTATTCAGTGGATGCAACATCATCAGTTCTGCTGATCTATGATCAGCATGTTTAATAAGAAAAAATTAAGCTAATCTCCTGATAGGCTTCCAGGAGCTGAAGATAAATACAGTCCGGGTGATGATTGCTGCCAACATCAGGCCTGGGTGTCATGGCAAGATAATGAGTAGATTTAACAAATAGCAGCAAGTTCTCTGAGACAGCCAGCATTGACTCCATGACACATGCGGGATAATGTGCATAAGGGTCTCTAATCTAGGAAGTGGGGCAAAACACAGAGCTGTTGGGCTTTGAGACGAGGTTACATGGAAGGAGTAGTACCGTGTGGTATAATCTGCTGGAGCATTGTGGTGAGCCTGCTTTGGGTATCGGTACAGTGAGACCAAAGTAACAAAAATTAGAGATTCAGAGAACAGCTGAATCTAGCGCATCAGGAGGTTCAGAATGAGGGTTTCTTTGCCACGGTCTCTTTCCTTTCTGTGTGAGCACAGGTTTGTTTTGCTTGTGGCAGCTGCTTTTAGTATCAAAGCCAAAGCAGCCTCAAGTATCTCCATGAGGAGCTCTCCAGTTCTTACTCTATTCCTTCCCTCCAATTCAAAGGACCAGCCTCTGGTCTGTGTCCCAAACCTCTGCTTACAGAGGGAATTCACCAGCTTATGGCTGGGCCTGTTGCCAAATGTGTAATGGTGCTTTTCTGCTCCTCAGAGCTGTGTCTGGAATTCCCTGTTCCTCATGTTACAGAGATCTCTCTTAGCCAATCTTCCAGTACCTGTCACTGCCTGAGTTGGCTGTGCTTTTATAAATTTTAATGTTCTGTATTTGTTTGTCCCCAGAACGTGCCTACAGGTCCCAATAACAAACCCAAGTTGCCAGTTGTGATCTCTCAGTGTGGGGAAATGTGAAGCGATGAAAAAGCAATGTGGTAAGTCTCAATCTTCACAGGCACAGTGCCATGAACTCTGGGCTGTTCTGCTTCTTACTTTTCTCTTGATTTATTTTCACATTTCTTTGAACCTGCAGAGAGCTGTGTCAGCTCACTGAAAGACCAGAAAGAGCTTCTCTAACAGCATTTGTTTTTTGTCAGCTGAAGTCCCAGAACTGGCTTTCCTCCAAGCTGCACAAACACCAGAGGCAGCACAGCAGGGATAAGATTTTGCAGCTGTAGTTGAGGAGAAGATGGGTTTGTGGGAGCTTTTTCTTGGATTGGGTTAGGCTGCCTTGAAGCCTCGATTGTAGAAAGTGGATGAAAGGGAATTACAGCAGTAATCCCTCTGGCATTACCCAGGCAGTCTAGCTGGTGGGAAGCCTCACTTTGACCTGCATATTGGGGAACTTTCCAACAGCTACAAAAAGCAGATTATCCATGGGTGGGACAGGCAGGGATCAAGAAAAGGAGAAGAGAAAGGGAGGACTTAAGCCTCCTGCTCAGTATAGCTGTAGGACCAACATTACTGAAGGACCAAGGAATACCATTTTGCATAGTCTTACCTTGACTTGAAAAGAGTACCACTGTCTTTATCTGAAGAGAGATGTTTCCACTATTTACTTATGTTATTCAGGCTTCATTTTGGTTAAACCAATAGTCTCAGGCTAACATACAGTAAGTATTCTGTTTCCATTTGTCTGCTCAATTTACTGTAAAAACTACAGGTATTTAAACAAATCTGTCTAGATTTCAGTGTGTTGGGCTTCAGCTTGTCAAAAATCTGCTGTATTAGCCTTTTGGTTGCTGATTTTTTCCACATTTCAGGAGGCAGTTTGGACAAAAGCACATACTCACAGTTTTTGACCTTCCATTAAATGATATCCAAAGGCAAGGAATTCCCCACAATGTTCCTTCTTTTGTAATAAAGCCTTAGAGACCTGCAGCACTTCAAACTCTTTGGAGCTCTTGCTATTTGATGAAGTGACAACAGGGAATGTAATCATTCCTCCATTCCCCTGGTACTTCTGGTGGCATTTACAGGCTTTTGAAAAAAGCCTGCAGCAAGGCTGCTCCTTTTCTTGCAGAGCTATGCTGAAGGGGTCAGGTTCCCTTTAGGGTTGTACTCAGTCCCAGACTTTCTTATCATTTTGGTTGGGAGTACTGGATCTCTGGCCAATGCCCGGCTTGAGCCTGGAAGCTTTTCATTCATAGGTGCAAGGCTGGTGCCACTTTACTTATTTGCAGCCTTGCTGCACTCTCATGTCTCTCATCTGACTGGAGATGAGAACAGCTTTTGCATTGCCTGATGTCACACAGCCACATCAGCTACTTGTCAAGATCCTTGAAAACCAGCTGGGAGAAACAGGCACTGTTGCTTTTAACTTCAGAAGTAGATGGGTTGCCTGGCAGGCAGACTTAGGAGAACTCCTGAGTGCTCTGGATGATGAAAGCTGGTGTGTGTAGCAGCTGGCATGCATTTAAAATCACTGTGTGGCCCCCAGTGTCACTGCACAGCCTGGCTGTTGTAGGATCTGTTGGGAACGGCTGTCCTGTATTTAGACTTACCTGTTTCTTCTTCCTTTCAGTGTTCCTTTACTGGTGATTAGACCTGTGCTGGCTCTGTGCAATTCTAATTCCAGCCAGCTCACCTACTGCCCCAGACTTCTGCACAGGCCAGATCCATCCTCTTGAGGTTCTCCTGAAATTATTTAATAATGGGTGTCTTTTTTTTTCTTTTTTTTTCTTTTTTTTTTTTTTTTACATTTTGAAATGTAAATAAAGAATTTTTTAAACATGTGCAGTGCACATCAATTAACATTAGTGGGAATGGATTCCTCTCTAGGTGAGAAGGGCTGTAACATCTTCAGCAATATGTATTATCCCTGGCTGGTTCAGTCAGGAGCATTTACTGCATGGAATTGAGAGAAAGAAGGGGTGGAAGGAGCTTGGCAGAGCTGTGCTGCACCAGCTCTTCCACTCGGCAGGTAACTACAACTGCCTGGCTGGCAGAAAGGTTCTTGGCATCTTGCGAATCTCCAGAACCTTTGTGTGTACAGCCTTTCTGAGGTATGAGGAATTGGTATAGCACAGATTCCACCACCATGAGTGCTGTGCTCTGAGGAGAGTTCTGATTTAAACAGGTGTCTTTCAGTCTTCCCCTAGCACATGGTAGCACCAGGCAGTTGAGGTGTTATGTGCCACGTGTTGGAGGAGGGGTTCACCTGGGTACTTAAAAAGGTGTTGGAGCAGGCTTGTCATATGGGAAAGCCAGAATGGCGATGGTATAGGAATGAAACTGGGGCTGCTTGTCCTGTGTTTTGAGGAGAGTGCAGCTGAGGCTGTCTTTCTTCTCCCAGAACAGGGCTGAGAGCCCCCCCTCCTGGCAGGGGACAAGCCAGCACCTGCGCAGGGCTGGGTTCCAGCAGGAGCTTTTCATCCAGCTGTTTAAAGGTAAAGCGCCTGATGAAAGTTAGGACAGAGTCTGTTCTGCCACATGCAGGTGTTTCATCCCATGTGGAGACATCCCATCCGTGCCTGGGCAGCGGGTGTAGGGTGCACTCTCTGCCTGAGCTTGGCCTTGCTGAGCACTGACATGCTGGAAGAAGCTCCCATAGGCTTGGCTGTGCTCTTTTCTCTCATGGCTCTTTGAAATCCTGGCAGCAGGCTCTGGCTGTCAGGATTCTTATGTCCTCATTCCTAGGATTGCACAGCAGCTGAGAACACTCACTTCTCTCCAGCCTGAGGCATATCACTGTACCTGCAGAACATCAGGTGATAAAAGAAGCACAGACATCGTAGTCCTTTCTTCCCCAGCCCCACACATGCTTTGGAGAAGGCTCTCCTGTAAGAGGACGGTTGAAGATTCTCAACAGGCTGGCTCAGGTGCCTCAGAGAGCTATGCCTGCCAGTGCTGTGCTGAGGTTTGCACTTCTGGCTGCTGGTACCCAAATTCACCATTTTTTCACCAGGGAAACCAGTTTATTTCTGGTCCAGGCTTAGCAGCACTTTTTCAGCCTGATGTATTTATACCACTGCCATCAGCTGGCCTCACTTCCTGCATACAGGGGTCACAGAGCTTCCCCAGATTAATTAAGAGTGGCAAATCAATTACTACCTCTTTGTTGTTACAATGGCTAATTATATCCCATTATGTTTCCCTTCAACGTGGAGTATGCAGGATTCCAGCTTCTGTGCCATGTTCCTTAACTGCTGGCTGAAAGTCTTCTCAAAACCCACATTTTTTGTTTGAATTCTGCCATGAAGATGTCACCCTTGCGTTGTACATAGCAAATCCTGGAATGTCCTGTAGAGGAGATGATGAACCTCCTCTCAGCTCCAGCATCTTCCTCCAGCTGTGGATGCTGCAGCTGGAGATGGTGTTTCTGGTGGCCTGTGCATTTTCCTGAGGGTCTGAGTTGCCTCTGGATCCCACAGTGTTACACCCCAAAGACATTGTTGGGGCCCACGATTTCGGCTGTAGGTGCATGGCCCTGACACATCCCCACAGATTTCCTCCCTGGAGTTTTCTCCATCATGGGTCACTGCCTGGTGTATTCCCTAATTCTGATTCTATAGTAAGATTATTTTTCAGGCGAATCACTGTAGTGGTTTTGGTTTGTTAATTTAGGATTTCTTTAATGTTGAGATTTTTTTAATTAACGTGTTGATGAGTGTGGTGGGTTTTAGTGTCAGCTAATTACTTACATACTTATTTCTTGTTGTGAAATAGGAAGATAGGATCAGGAGAAAGGTAAAGTAGGCTTAAAATTTTAAAACAGTATAAAGAAAATTTTATTAACAGTAATTAAAAGAAAAAAGTAGTAAAATTAAACTCTTTAGAATATTTTTCTTTTATAACTTTTTTTTTTACTGATAATGTAAAGAAATAAAATTTAAAATTTTTGTTAGTTTATTACTTTTAAAATAGGGTTTGGTTTTTTTTTTTTCTCATACAAAACTCTGACAGTCACCAAGCAGCATCCAATTTTTACCTCATTCTAGCTTCTTTATCCAGGTCATCATCCTGGTGCAGATCCTTGTGGGATTGTGTTACTGTTTTCAAGCCCTTCCTTTCATTAACTGATTTAAAGATTAGGTGAAAGAGTTCCCAAGAGAGCAGGATGAGACCAGTGTTCCTAATGGGTTGAGCTTGGCCTCTTGGAGTCCCTCACCTGGCTGGGGTGGAATATGGGGGACCGGGATGGCCAACAGGGCAGCGATTTGTGTGCAGTGCTGAGAGGGCTGATCCCAAGGGGATACAAGTTGGTTGCAAAAATGGTGGAGTGGTGGGTCATCTCCCAGAGACATTCTGGGTGGCTGCTGATGACCTTTCCTTCCTGCCATGTTAGACAAATGACATAGCCAAAACAGGGCTAGGAATCTGGCCACCAACCACATTCTTCAACTGCCTAAGAAAAATTTAATTGTTGGACAAGGACAGGGTTTTCCTCTCGACCTTCCTTCTGGGGAATCCAGCAAGAGATGTCGGGTATCTCCAGGCCACTGTAAGGCGAGGACATAGGGGTAAGGAGGCAAAGAGGAACTGAGCGGTGGTGGTTGGAGAAAGGCTCCAGCAGGGTAAGTAATGCTTTCCCGACAGCCTGGGTGGGTAGAAGGGCTCAGGGTGAGGAGCTGCCCGCGCCCCTCGGGGAAGTGAAGGATGGGATGCTTAGGGAAAGGCTGAATCCGCGCGGGTCAGCTCAGTGCTGTAACTGCACGTCCGTACGTGGATTGGGGAGCTCTAACACGGCTCCAAATCCGTCATTTTCCGCTGGATTTTAACGTTCCCCGGCCTTTTCTGGCAATCACTAACGGGATTGGGCGCCCCCGGAGCGCTAGGACCGGATCCGCCCGCAGGATCGCTCTGCCCTGGATCTTGGCAGCAAAGCGGAAGCGGGGTCGGAGGCGGCATAGGACATGAGCCGCCGCCACATGGTCGCGCGCACTTCCCCGTTCGTGCCCGTTGAGGGCGGGAGAGGCGGCCGGAACGGCCAATCAGGGGCGGGGGCGGGGACCCCGGGTCGGCCGGTGAGAAAAGCTAGCTTGGCAGCCGCGGGCGAAGCAACCAATAAGCGCTCGCTCCTGAGGAAAGGCAGGTGTCACCGCCAATAGGTTTTCGGTGGGGGGCGGGGGCGGGTTGAGGAAAAGCCAATGGGGTCGCTCTCCGTTTAACGGGCGGGCCGGGTGGCGAATTGCGGCGCGTGCGGGCGGGGCGCGCGGGGTGGCTAGCCGGTGCGCGCCGCCATTGTGGCCAGTTCGATCGGTATCGGGAGCGGAGAGCGGAGCTCAGCGAGCCCGGAGCAGGGAGCAGCCCCCCCACGGCCGGCCTCAGTCACCATCACACCGCGGGAGGCGGCGCAAACAGCAGTCACCACCACCGTCCGCACCGAACAGCCGCCGCCATGAGCAGCGAGGCCGAGACCCAGCCGCCCGCCGCCCCCGTCCCCGCGGCGGCCCCCGCCGCCCCCGCCGACTCCAAGCCAAACGGTGGGACCGGGAACGGGGGCAGCGGCCTGGCCTCGGCGGCGCCTCCCGCTGGCGGGGACAAGAAGGTCATCGGTGAGGGCAGCCTGGGGTCCCGGAGTGGGGTGGGAAGCCCCGATCCCCTGCCCCTCCCCCGCCATGGCTGAGGGTGGCGCGCGCTCCCTTCCCCCCCGAGGGGCGGTGCGCGCCCCCTCCCCGCCCCCGGCTCGTGTCCTCGCTCGCTAGCTCGCGCGCGCGGCGGCCGTTAGTCGCCCCCCTCTCCTTCGCCTCCCCGCGCGCCGCCGGCCCCGCGTGCCGGGTGGGGGCGGGGCGGCGCAAGATGTCCGCCACGCGGGGCCTTTGTGCGCGCGCCCCGCCACGTGCCCCTGACGCGCCGCTCCCTCCCCTCCTTCCCCTCTTCACTCTGCCCCTTCCCGCAGCAACGAAGGTTTTGGGAACAGTGAAATGGTTCAACGTGAGGAACGGTTACGGCTTCATCAACAGGTGAGCGCCTAGACGCGGCGGGCCTTGTTACGGGGAGGCCCGGAGAGGGGGGCACGGCGCTTGTGTCGCGTGGGTGACAGGCGGGGCGGGGGCGGCGGTGCCTTTGCCGCCTCTCTCCCTTCTTGCTTAGAAGGAGCTGATGAGATGCGCCCTCTCTCCACCCCGGGGTTTCTGACCCGCTCGGGGCTTGCCTGGTTGGGTTTTGAGTCCTTCAACCTAGGCAAGAGCTGCGCTCTCGAAGCGAGTCTGTTTCCACGGCGATGTGTCTTACATTATGGTTCATCCTTTTATGGTGTTCGGGTTTTTTTTTTTTTCCCCTTAAGGATATAAAAGTACACTGGCTGTCAGCACACGCAGTATTTGTTTAAACTGCTGCGTGAAGTTCAGTCAATGCAAGCAAAAATTGCTTTTAGCACTTGGTAGTTAAAACACGCTCTAATGAGGACACCCCCAACATGCAGGAAAATGAGCAAAAGGAGCACAGTTCACACAGTCTTCTGCCACACTCGAGTGTATGGACTGGTCTCATGAAACAAGTGCCTAGAAGATTCTTGTTATGACAGTAGTTGATGTGAAAGAATAATTTGAACGCTTTGGGACTTATTTAAGTACCTGAAGTAGACCTGTCAAGGAGAGGAAGTGCTCTGCAAACAAGTTTCTTAAAAATGGGCAATTCTTGGCCCCATTAGTTGGGGGGGCCTCCCCGGAGTGTTGCCAGAGCTGTTTCCCTTAATTCGTGGTACTTAAACTTCCCAGTCTCAGAATGAGGTTGCATACTGGAAAATCCCCCTTTAGGCAAGCAAATACAGTGTTTTTATTGGAACTTTTATTTATGTTTGGTTTAAACACTGCCTTTTGGAACTGCCTGTTACTTTATGAACTAGTCTAAATTGTCTGTCAAGCTCCTTAATTGGTTTTGTGTCTGCAGCTTTACAAACTTGCCTCCCAGTCTGCCCACTTGGCCTTGTTCCTCATGCCATGCTTCAGCTCCCAGTGTTGAGGAGTCACCAGTGCTGAGAGCTGTCGTGTCGCTGGCCTTGGAAACGCCTCCCAAATCCCAGCCACAAACCCCACCTCGAGGGAAGGCTTTTCCTGTTTCCTCGGCAGTGAAAATGTTCTGTGATGTCAGTCAAGCAAGGAAGCAGCAGCAGCTAGTTGAGACATCCGAGTAGTTTCCCCAGTCATTACTTTGGCAGCTGTTTAATCCCTGAGGTTGCCATTTGTAATGAGAAACTCAGCATGATCTCGTATTATCAAGAGATTAGAGCCTGGTAATTGAAGGGGAGGACATTTCCTCAGCTCTGGAATCTTTGCTTGGCTGTAGGGAAGCTGTGCAGGAGCTCCTGCCCTTGCATGGCTCTGTTTTAGCCAGGTCTGCTTTCAGATAAAATGAGGCTATGGAACTGAAATGAGCTTTGATGTAGTTGCATGCTCACTTCAGGTATTTCCTGTGTGTTCTTAGTGATAGAGGTGTGATTCTGTTCCAAAATAGGAAGGAGTTTGAATTCTGGGTCTTTGATGGTTGTTTCTTGTGTTTGCCAAAATAACAAGTGGATGTGCAAAAGCCACTGGCTTGGTCTGTGCCATAGCTGGAGCTACACTGTCTGGCATGGTATTTGGTGCCCTGCTGGACTTGGCATCTTCTTAGTCTGTCTGCTTGTCTGTTTCCCTTTTTCTAATATATTTTAGTGGATAAAAGATGTGAATGGAAGAGTGGTATAGTGCAAAGATCAGTTGAATTATTAGTTTGGCTTTCAGAATGGGTGTTTCTCTTGTACCCTTCCAAATTTTCTTTGAAAAAGTGATGGTCCTGTTGTTCCGTCATCCACATGACAGCATGCTTGCTGCTTCCAGATGTGCTTGCTGGAAAACAGCATTGGGAGTGATGTGGCCAGTGTCATGAGGCTGTAAAAATGACATGGTGTGTTTTTCACTTGATTCAGTGAGCTCTGTGTGACCTTGTTAGTTGTCCAGCCAAAACTCCGATGTCCTCTTGAATGGAAACTGCTTTGCAAATGGATTTTAAAAACAAGTATTTGGTCTGGTTGTCCAAAATTCAACCTGTAAAAAAGTACAAGGGGTCCATATTGTGAATGAGCACTTCCTACCACTGTTTTTCAGCTGAGGCCGAAAGAAGGTGCTCAGCATTTTTACTAGAAGCATGTTACTATTCTCTTGTGAAGGTTTTCAGCGTTTTGGGCATTATATTTTGAAGAAGAGTCTTTCAGCTTTGGCTTTGCAAGGGCTTCTGAGTGCTGCTTTCTTGGGGCTTTGGAGATGACATAGGAATGGCTCTGCTTTTTGGCTGCCTTTTCCCAGTAACCTTTGTGGTCTGTAGGCATCAATTTCAAGAGGAAACAAGGGGACTTATTTTTACTGGTGATGTCTGATGGAATAGCTGTAGCTTGGATGGAGTTTCTGGAAGAAGTTTAATTGTCAAATCTCACTTTTTAAAGCTGGGAGTAAGGAGCACCTGGCTTTATCTTACTAAAAACCATCCCAAGTATTCTGTTTCCACTAGCCATGAGCACTTCAGTTCAGAGCATGTTTTTCACACAAGCTTACTTATGTCTTTAACTAGGAAATAAAAGCCATTTTGCTGTTGATTCAGGCTGTTCCATGCTGTAATGAAACTTAACACTGCAGTGAGGGTGGGTTGGTGTGGTGGGAGCTGGAGTGCTTCAGGAGTGGGGGAGATGGCTTGTGCAGCCCTAACCAGCGCAAGGTTGTCTCTGTTGTACCTCTTCAGAGCAGAAAAGAAACTCCTGACTGAAGCTGGTACTGAGCTGTGGTTGTTCAGGCTCATGGCAGTTGCGAAAGCTCTGCCAGGGTCACGCTGAAGGATGGGTGCTCTTGGGTCCTTATAGATACAGACCTGAGCTCTTTTCTGTTTATTGAGAGGGGAGACCAAGGCTTGACCAACTGTGCTGCCTTCATGGGCAGCTGATGTTGCTGTTCCTCAGGTAAGTGAAACACTGAGGCTGAGGGGTTGTGAGGCTACAGTGGCAAGGGCAGAGCTGCTTCCAAAAGCTGCAGTAGCCAGTCTCCCACAGAGCACTGCTGGGAGGGAGTGAGTGTTCAAACATCTCTGATGATGGGATGTGAAGGATAGAGGGGTGTGCAGCAGTGAGGAGGAATGTGCCTTACTGACCATTCAGCATGCGCTTTGCACTTTGTGTAAGCTGATCTCTTTCCTACACACAGTAGGAACTAGTTTGGAGCAGGTTGAGGAGTAATGCTGAAAGCCTGTTATGATAGATCTGCATTTTGCCTTTGTACCAAACAACCGAATTTTTAATTTACTGTGCATTTTATTAAGTTCAATTTCCTGTTGTCTTGCAGGAATGACACCAAGGAAGATGTGTTTGTCCATCAGGTAAGATTTCCTTGAAACTGAAACATATTCTCTCTCAGAAATTGCCTGTTCCTGACCCATTTAAGTATGATGGAAGTTGTGGAAGAGCCTTGCCTTTTCACTGTTACTTAAACACAAACAACTGATTTTTGGTTGCGTTGCAAGAAGAACCTGCTTGCACTTTGGGGTTTTGCACATCAGCGAAGTGGGCTGAGGTTGTACAGTGATGAGAATTGCACTCGCTGCTAGTATGGGCTGGGGATAACTGCTTGGAGTTCAGTCATCTTGTGGATTCATGAAGAGGTTAAGTAAGCATCTGGAAATAAATGAATAGCTTGCAGCAGGGAGAGAAATTAATTTAACTTAGGGATGAAGTGACAATGAAACTTTTTTTCCTAGGCAGAATTACAGATTTTATTGCTATAGGCTTTCCATGAAAGTCTACCAACATTTTAGTACAGGCTTTTCAATTTAACTGATATGTATCCTTAGATATGATGTATGGCAAATAGGTAAGCCTCTGGAAAATAGACCAAGAATGCACACAACACCTGTGTCTTACTTTATGGAGCAGGTTTGCCTTGGTTTAGTTCTTTGTCTAATTAAGAGGCTGTGATCAGCAATTTGCTTTTTGCCCTTTCTGGCTCAGGATCTCCTTAGTAAGCAGACCACAAAAAGTTCTTGGTGGAGCCTGCTTTACTCTGGCATTTAGGAGTCATTCTTTTGTCTCAAGTTAGGGATATGCTGCTGATATTAACACAAAGGAAGGGAAAAACAATGCCTGGAAAGTGTTTTGGTTTTATAATCTCTCAGCTTCATGCTTGTTCTTTGTATGAATTACCAGCTTTTAGAGGCAGTGGTTTGTGAGAGGTTATACACACCCTAAGGGGAGGCTTTCAGACCCGATGGGCAACATAAGGCCACCTGTAAGTGACCTTGACTTACTGGTTGTGTTACAGGACTTGTCATGTAGCTGGTATCTATGTTTCTGAAATAACAGTTTGGTAATGATTTGTTTTAGTGTAATATTTTTACAATTAAGCCGTAATAGGGCTCTAATCAGAAAGAAATCAGGTTGTTTGAGAAGTCTAGCTGTGTATGCTTTTCTCCATCCCTGTTATATACCTCAGGTGTCACAAAAAGCTGTTGGACTGGCTGCTTGTTGTAATAAGGCTTTCCTTAAGGTTACTGAGACTTGTGGGCATGTTTTTCCATTGATTTTGTACAATTTAGGCAGAAGAAATCCAATCAAATTGTGTGGCAGGAATTTATATTAAAGTTGTTACACTGTTACTGCCCTTCATTTAAAGTGTTCGATAAGCAGGACATGCCTGAGGACGGTGTGTATTGAGTATTAACTTGTCTGCTGAAGATGTCATCCAGTACAGCAGAGCACTGAAAACTGAGTCTGTTCTAGTAATGTTGTTTGACAGGTGGGCCACTGATACAGAGGATTGTCTGGTGCTGATGCCTGGAAAAGACCAATCCTTGTTGTGCAATACACAACTGGAGTAGATTTAGGATTAATTGGTTAGACCTGTAGTAGAAACTATGGTGTTGGAAGCCTTGGAGGAGGAGATCTCTTGATACCTGGCCATTTTTATGTTTACAGAGTATGGAACACAGAAGCTTCTGTGTCCTGTGGTGTGTGGGAAATAATGGAGGGCTGGAAATCCAAGAGGGTGATTGGAAAGGCTGTGATATATTGATGTATAGGCATCAGAGGAATGTATAACTATCATAGTGATGTTGAATTTTAAACTCTGATTATAGGAGTGCTTTAGCCAGTGTATGGTGTGAGAGTTTTCCTCTTTGTTTTCAAACTGCCTTTTTAGCCAGCAGACAGCATGTTGACAGGTACTTCCAGTTAATGGTAAAGCTGTTGCGCATTTCAAATAGTCGAGAGCATAATACACGTACATTTTATGACTTCCTGGATTTTCCCAGTTATTCAATTGCTTTCTCAGAAGTACAGGTCTTTCTCCTCAGATAAAGAAACTTGAGTATTTAGTAATCTTAAAAAAAAAAAAAAAAAAAGTCTTCCTTTGTATTCTTATGCTGTGCCTGCACTGTTGTGTTGTTAGACTGCCATAAAGAAGAATAACCCCAGGAAGTACCTCCGCAGCGTAGGAGATGGAGAGACCGTGGAGTTTGATGTGGTTGAGGGAGAAAAGGTAAACACATCTCTCGGGTGTCAGAGCGCACATGGAAAACTCAGGTTGCAGGCTTTGGTGTGGTGCCTGTGGTTTGAGTTGATGCCTGATGACATCCAAGGAGGTGAATGGTTTTTCATTTCTTCACAATGTGGATGTAAATGTTTGCTCAGTACTAGACTTATGCTGTAGCTGGTGGGATGGTGACTGTTTCCCTAATGCTATTTCCACTCTAGGGTGCGGAGGCAGCCAATGTCACAGGACCTGGTGGAGTTCCAGTGCAGGGCAGTAAATACGCAGCAGATCGTAACCATTACAGACGATATCCACGTCGTAGGGGTCCTCCACGCAACTATCAGCAGAACTACCAGAACAGTGAGAGTGGGGAAAAGAATGAAGGAGGAGAGAACATACCAGAAGGCCAAGCCCAGCAGCGCCGTCCCTATCGCAGGCGGCGGTACCCACCTTACTACATGCGTAGGCCCTACGGGCGTCGTCCACAATACACCAACCCTCCCGTACAGGGAGAGATAGTGGAGGTAACATTTGCCTGACATATGATGCTAAACGGGCTTGGTTGCTTTGGAGCAGGGTGATGGGATGCACCTTTTGACACTTCTTGTAGGTACTCCAGCTG
The DNA here is from genome assembly GCF_023055355.1 of Agelaius tricolor. Lineage (NCBI taxonomy): Eukaryota > Metazoa > Chordata > Aves > Passeriformes > Icteridae > Agelaius > Agelaius tricolor. Next base: position 1,290,996 of record NW_027269288.1, read on the forward strand.
ATTTTGGAAAGGTTTGGCAGTAGCGTGAGATGAAGTAGCTGAAGGTCTTCATGTTATAGCTTCTAAAAACCAGAGTGTTCCAGTTTGTATGATTAAGTGGAGGATTCTCCATCATGTGTGCACCTCTTCCCTAGAACTGCTGTCCACCTTGACTGAACTGATGACCTTCCAGCTGCTTTCTCACAGTGTGACAAGCTGTGGAGTTAGCACATTTCTGGTTGGGGCTGAGGAGGTCTGTGGCCTGATGTCTTGCAGGGTGCTGACAACCAGGGTGCAGGAGATGGCAGACCAGTCAGGCAAAACATGTACCGGGGTTACAGACCAAGATTTCGCAGGTATGCTGCAGATCAGCTGCTGGTTTTAGCCTTGTTCAGCAACAGAGCCGGGACATGGTGATGCTCAGGTGCTGCATAGTTAAAGCCTAGCTTGACTTTCAGGGGTCCTCCTCGTCAAAGACAGCCTAGAGAGGATGGAAATGAAGAAGATAAAGAGAACCAAGGGGATGAAACCCAAAGTCAGCAGCCACCTCAACGTCGGTACCGCCGTAATTTCAACTACCGACGCAGACGCCCAGAGAACCCTAAACCACAAGATGGCAAAGAGACGAAGACAGCCGAACCACCAGCTGAGAACACGTCCGCTCCCGAGGCTGAGCAGGGCGGGGCTGAGTAAATACCGGCTTAACATCTCTACCATCATCCGGGTGCGTGACAGGAGCCTGGGGATGCCATTTGTTGACTTTCTTTTGTTGCTTTTTGTTTGTGCCTTACAATGTTTGGACTCTTCTTGCTCACACATGCTGTAACTGATCTGTGATTGTGTCTGCAGAACTGAATTGTGAGGCTTTGTTGCATCAATGCTGACTGATTGGGAGGACTTAGTTACAAGCTTCAATTGTCATTGATGGAGTACTGTTACACCTAAAATCTTGGCTGTGTGCAGTAGTTCAGGTGCACAGCAGTCTCTGCTCACCCAGAAATTCAAGCAGTGCAAATGTAAAGACTTGAAAGTAGTCAGGAGAAGCTGGGAATTACATGCTGGGATTTACCTAGCTCCATCAGTGCCTGTGCTAAATCCCTACAGGGAGGTGGATGGCATTGAGACCTTGGCATTGAGACCTTGGCATCCATTTCTACAAAGGTGATGCAGAATTAGCAGGAGTGTCTCAGGGGCAGCTTTTTATCTAATCAAAGTGCTGGAAAAGCTGGTAGAAATTGTGGCTTTATCAGAGCATGTGGGGGTTGTGTTGCAGTGCTAAGATGTGGATTCTGGAAGGGTTGTGTGCAGGGCAGGGGCCAGAGGCTGGGTTAGTTGCAAGGGAACCTGTTTGTGGTTGAGGCTTGTTTGGTGCTGACTCCTGAGAGACAGTTCTGCTAATGTGGGAATATTTTCATTGCCAAGACTCTACTTGTTCTGCATTTCTTGTCACCCATGTGTGTATCCGGTTCATTTTGTTCCTTATTACTTGGAGGGCAGGAAAGTGAAAGAAGCATTTAGGCTGTAGTGGGAGCAGTCTGTGTGGTCACACTGATGGGATGGACAGGGGCTGGAGGAGTTGGGCTGGGAGACGGCTCAATGTTGGCAGCAGCTGCAGCCTCTCCCAACTATGGGAGCTTGGGGACTTCATCTGCATGGGCTCTACTGCTTCATGTTCCACTTGCAGATGGATCATTCACTCACTGTCCAGACTGTGCTGCAGTGATCTCTGTGCATTTTTGGTGAACATCTGCTGTATCCTAGTATTCATCTTTGTGGTCAGCACCTCCTGGATGAATTCTTAGAACATAGGCTTCAGAAGAATATGACAAAGTCACCTTGGTTCCTCTTGCTGTGTGGTAGCATTGGAAAATATTGGGTTTAGTTTCTGTGCTTTGAGCAGTGGCTGAATGTTAGCAAAGCCTGGTGGAAGCAGCCTTCCCCATGACGGGAGGGATCCCTGTGGGTTTAAGTTGACTGACTCTTTGGAGTCCTTGGCATTGTTCCTTTGCAAAGGTGGCTGGTGTGGTTGTGGGGGGTGGGGTGGACAAGGAGAAGTGTCTGGTGAGGGTTGCGCTGTGAGCTTGTGACAGGCAGCTTAGGGTCAATTTTTGAGTTGTGGGTGAGCCTTGGTACACAAAGCACCCCGTAACCCTTTGACACCTGTCTGATCAGCCTTTTTTTCCCTCTTTTTCAGTTTAGTCATCAAAGAAAAGACTTCAAGAAATGAAGAAGAAAATGAAATTCCAGCAATAAGAAATGAACAAAAGAATTGGAACTGAAGACCTTAAGTGCTTGCTTTTTGCTGTTGACCAGATTACTAGAACTATCTGCATTATCTATGCAGCATGGGGTTTTTATTATTTTTACCTAAAGAATTCTCTTTTTGGAAATGATAAACGCGTTTTTTAAAAGCCTGGTTTTTCTCAATATACCTTTAAAAGTTTGTAAATTGTTTCATATCTGGTCACGTTGAGATTTTTAAGAACCTCATTTTTAATTTGTATGAAATATACGCCTGATTTTTTCAAGTCAAACTGCAAGCATCTGTTAATAAAGGTCTTAAAGAGTTACCATGTGTGCTTGGGTGTTTTAAAGGTTTTCAGTATTCATAGAAGGTTTGGGGAAAAAAATGACTGCTTTACTCTTTAGGCATACAGGCTGGTGGGGTAAAGCAGAAAAGTTGAAGTAAAAAAACCATTGGAGGTGCAATTGAGTCACATTGGAGAATGATGGGCAGCCACAGAGGGGTGGGAGTTTCTAGTGCTAGCCCAGTGTTTCCAGCTGTTTGCTGGTTGTGTCTTTGCTGGAATACAGCACTTGCAGACCTGACTTGGTGTGATGGTGTTTAAAAAAAAAAGGGGGGAACCCTCCCCCAAAAATGGTAAAATCACACATTGGTTTGGGTTGGAGGAATGTGGAACCTTAAAGCTCACCTCATCCCATACCCTGTCAGTGGAGCAGGGACACCTTCGTACTTGCAGCTTGCAGATTGGGTTGCTCCAATCCCTGTCCGGGCTGGCCTTGAATACTTCCAGGATGGGGCAGCCATGGTTTCTCTGGGCAGCCTGTGCCAGGTTCTAGATACCAAAAAAGTCCCAAACTTGCCATTGGGGCTGTGCTATAGCACAATTGCTCCATGAATGCACTGCAGAGCCAGCTGGGTGCAGAAGCATGGAGATGGGGCTGTGCCTTATGACAAAACTGGCTTTGCCTGCACCCCACTGCCATGGTGAGAACCTGGTGAGTGGGGGCTGCTCCCTCAGCATGGAGCTCACAGCTGTGCCATGTCTGACAACACCTGTTAGAACCACTGCAGAGCACCTGCAGGAGGGGGTCACTGTCCAACGGCAGTTTTTGGGACCCTTCTGCATACTAGTGAGCTCTGTACTCTTAAGAATTTTCCTGTGGGCTCCAGTGTCCCAGTCATCCCAGGTGTCCCAACAATCCTAGTGCTCCAGGCTTTGGTCTCTACGCCTGCTAATGCTCACACGTGCTCATCCCCTGGCTGTGCCATTTGTGAGCATCCTGCCCTCCAGACACTGCTGTTTGACAGCACAATCTCATCTCTGCTCCTTCCTACCACTCAGTGTTTGGATTTTCTCCTTTCCCAGGTTCCTGGGGTCCTGGGAAACAGGACAGACTTGCCCTAGACATTCCATCTTGCAGAAGTGTGAGAAGCAGTGCTAAAAAACAGCTTTGCTGCCTTTTGACTTCATGTGAGGGGGCAGATGGCTCAAGAAGACCCTTACAGCTCCTCTAGGTTTTGGATGCAGGTGCTTTGCAGCCTGGCTGGGCTGCAGGAGTGGGACTGCGAGTCTTCACACCTGTCTGTTTTGGGGACTGACTGCCCCTGCAGCACCATCTGCTTGGGCCTGGAGCTTGACTTTCCTCCTCTCAGGGTGACAGTGCCAGGGAGATTCTGCTTGGTTTCCCTGTGCTGCAACGGTGTCTGTGTGCTTAGCTTGGGGTGAGAAGTAAGGGAATGAGGCCACAACCAGTATTCAGTAATTGAGGGTGGTGGGGATTGAGTTGGTGGGTTTCAGGTTCTGGTTTGTTTTCATAATGGTTTACAAATGCTGAAAGATAATAATTCATTTGGAAAACAGAATTCCCATTTTGTGTGAACTTAAAAACCACACTCTTAGTAGAGCATCTCCATCAGGCTTCAGACTGACTCACCTCCTTCTGTGTATGGCTTCGGTCTTCCTTCGTGATCCCCTATGAAAACATCGATAACTAAGTATTCCAGACTCTTGGTTTTACCCAGTTTTTGAGCACAAGCCTCGTACCGCCCTGAGTCCGAGCCCAGGGAAGGTTTCCAGTGGGGCTGGTGTGGGAGGGCTACCAGCCACATGGAGTCAGTGCTGCTCTGTGTGGAAAAGACTTCCCACTGAATTCTCCCAAAGCATGGGCTGAGCAATGTCAGAGGAATTACTCTGCCCTCAGTGTCCTGACAGCTTTTCCAGAGAACAGGGGCATCTTTCCTTAAAGCAATACTTTTCTGGGATTTATTTTCATTAAACCTGGCTGGAAGTGGGGAAAACACCCTTCCCTGGCTGACTGCTGCAGTACTTTTGCTTTTAGCAGTCAGCTGGCTACATCAGAACCTGGAAGCAGCTGCAGAAATGTCTCAGTACAGGTGCTAGAGCTTTAATGGGGTTGGACTGGCATGGAGAGTGTCCCATATCAGGGCAGGGTGCAGGAGGTGCGGTGGCCATCACACACGGGAATCCATGGCGTACATCTTGCTGGTGGCTGTCCGGGTGGCTGTTCGGCCCCGGGGCTGGGGATGCCTCTGGGGTTGACAGCGGCTGCTGGGGGCTACCAGAAAAGAGTTGGGGTTGTGTCATGGCTGGCAGTTGCAGGGTGACTTGAGACTGCCACAGCATGGGGACACGGCAGGAGAAATTAACTGAGACAGCCAGCAGGGTTAACTTCCACCCCATGGGACCAGGCATAAAGATTGGAGATGATGTCTGGAGAAGCATCATCTGCCCAATGTCCCTGGTGGGAGGGCTGTATTTCAACCAGCACATCCCTGTAGCCACTGTCTCAGGCTTTGGCTGATGACAGGGATTCAACTTCAGCACAGCTACTGCTTTGAGTAAACATCAGCACACCTTCATCAGGACCTGGAGGCCCACAGAGTGGATGGATCCCTGCACCCTCTTCATGCCCTTATAGGGTTTATCGGGCCCCTCACTCAGCCCTGTTCTGCCTTGTGTAGCCCAGCCAAGGGGCACAGGTTGGGCACAGAGGGGTCCCCCTTGGTTAGGCTGGGCCCTGCGAGAAGCCTGTGTGCCCTCTGAGCTGGTCCTTTACCCCTTATATCTGCAGGGCAAAAAGCTACTTGAGATAAGATGGGGTGGAATGAGACAGACTGACCTGTGCAGGCATAGAGGCAGCAGGTCAGCAGGACAGATGCCACAAAGCAGCCCATGGAGCCAGCCATCCCCAGCCAGCACGACCACCCAAAGTCATAGTGGACTCCCAGGAATATATTGTGTGACACCAGCATGGCCCTCTCCACGTAGACATCCACTGCATACCACACAGAGCCTATGAGACCCAGGATGCCTAGGAGAAAAGGGGCTTGTTAGAAACAACCATACAACACCCCATGCTCCCCAAGCCCTGCTGAGGGGGTGCCACTAGCTCCCAACATGCTCCCCAGCTCCCTGTGGGACATGAAGTCTGTTTGCTTCAAAGCTCTCCCGGTCACGCACTCCCAGCACAGAGTATGACTCCAGCTCCATAGCACATCTTCAGTTTGACACAAGGATCTTCCTTGAAGAAGGTGATGCAGTCAAGCCCAAGGACCAGTGTGGCCAAAGCCAGGCCAGCCAGGAGATCTGCCGTGATCATCAGGGTCCGTGTCACCACGATCTTCACTGGGCAGAAACGTTAAAAACAACCAGAAACAGGAATGAGGAATTACCAGAGGAACAGGGGTCTCCAGATTTCTGCCCATGTTCTTTTTGACTCACCCAGCTCACCAGTGGCCATCACACTGGAATCCACCAACTCCATCCCTGCCATGGGCCAAGGGAAGGTGCTCAAAAAGCTCATCAGAAACTTAATGAGGACTTTAACCCATGATTATACCAGCTCAAGAAACCAAACAACTCAAGGTATACCCATCAGCACCTGGTACGTTGTTGCCTGCTCAAGCCATTCTTGAGCAGAGGACACTCCTGCTTACACTGTTTTTTCCTTCAAGTTGTGTAGCAGGTGTTTTAAACAGCAAATGTCAATATACCAGTGAAAAACTAGAGCTGGCATGGATCATTTCACTAGCTGTGATGGGACTGCCCTGCAAAGCTTGCTTCTCCCCCAGAGCAAGGTGGCAGTCCCCCCTTAGTCCATACCAACTACTTTCCTTCTCCACTGCCTGAATCTGTGTTGTTCCATGTCATGACCCAACACAAAGGTTCTCTCTGCAGGGCTTGGTATGCCCTGTGCAGGCCAGAAGAAATGTCCCTACCCTGATGTGACTGTCCCTGAGCTGTGGGCATGAGTCCTTGGCCAGTGGGAATGGTCCTTGCTCTGCCTGCAGCATAGTGGGTTGCAAATCCTAGGCTTTACATGCTGGAGCATGTTTGTCGTGTGGTGGCACAGCTTCACAGCATCTTTCCTGCCTGATGACCCCATGGCAGGTCTAACTGCCAAGTTTCTGCCAAGACCAGGCTATTGTGGAGGAGATCAAGAGCAGCCCTAGGCTGGTGTGGCTGACTGACAAAGGGCAGCTTGGCACAATGAAAATCACTTTCCCTCTTGCCTTTCAAGAAGACTCTGAGCTGTGAACTTAATAAGTGCCTCCAGGCCAGGTCAGCTCACCTGGGTGGTCAGCCAGAATTGAGTCATATTGGTCGCAGGTCCTGACCCCATCCTGCATGTTGGTGACACACTCCCTCCAAAGGCCCCGGCACTTGTGACTTACCTGGAAGCAGGAGAAAGGCACTCATGCAAAAAGCACCAGGGTCTCCCCAGCTTCCCATGGATCTCCCAGCCCAGCAAGGCAGATTTCAGGCTCCCACTACTACACCTGGATATGTCCTGGTGACTCCCTGCCCATACCTGCTCTCTGTTTTCTCCTGCTCCATCCCTCTACCTCCATAATCATCTAATCCTTCAACTTAAAAAGCAGTGGCTTTGCCCCACCATGTCCCTTTTCTAAGCCTGTGGAGCCAACCTCATGGATGGCAAGGCACCCATCTTGCTCTCAGCTACTCACCTTGAGGATGATGGTTGCTTTGCTCACCTTAAAGGTGGCTACTCTGCTCACCTCCAAGCTGTCATCAGCATTGACCATCCAGCAGTCCGTGCACGTGGCCAGGAGTAGGAAGAGTGTTGAGAGAAGAGCAAGCCCGAATGCTGTCACCTGTAGGGCTGCACTCATGGGGAGACCTGCAAGGGCACAGAGATGTTCACCAACTCTGCTCTGGGTACTTCCAGACACCCAATCTTACAAGGACAAGGTGCCACCGGGGCCAGGCATCCTATGGATACTTAGGAGTCATCTGGGTTCTGTCTCACAGTGCTCACTTGCTGTCAAAATGCTCTAATATCCTCAGCCAAGGTTGGGCCACAAGGTTTACATGTAGAGAGAGCTTTTAGACACACAGTAATTTTGTAGTGGATACATTCCCACATTGGTTCCCTCTCTTCCAAATAGAAAATGCCAACCATCAGTACTTGCCCTTTGGCAATCAATAGATGCTGGAAACCACTGTCAAATAACTGCTGCTAGGAAAACCTGTGACCTAAGTATGTCTCCAGAGAACCTCTAGACACCTCCATCCCTGCCATATGACTTGGTGGGTACATCCTCTGCCTTTTCTTACTTTAGCTTTTCACTCCAAGAAAAGCTATGAGGTGTTGAACGTCCAGGTTGGAGTACAAACAAGTGTCCCATGGAGACGTCCTAATCTTAAGCACAAGCCCAAAGACACATCTCCCATTCCAATGGGAACAAAGGCTGCTGGGGCATGATGTGGGTGCCCTGAGGAGCTGCCAAGGCTTTCCACAGAGGAGAAGGGAGGGCACCATTTGTTTTCCATCCTAGATGGATGTTTTCCATGCCTAGATGAAGGGACTCTGGAGAGAGGGGAGCTGTGCCCAAGGTATGAGCTGGGGACATTGTGTCTGCAAACCCTGGACAGGAACCCTATTTTGTCATGTTTTTCAACCCCAAAAGCCAAATATTTTACTGCCTGAAGTTGCAACCACTGCAACAACCCTTTGGACAGGGATTCATACAAATGAGTTAATTAGCAGCACCAGATGAGTTTCTGAGCTACATGAGTTAATTACCGAAATGATAACTCATCATGATCCTTGTTTAGTACCTCCAGCCAGAGGCTGCCCACCCTGGCATGACACAGGCTCCTGTGGGGCAAAGACAGAAAGGAGGGTTGTCCCCACACCCAATGTGCCCCATGTCCCCCCACATCCCCTCTTGAGATCTCACTGGTAGTAAATGCATCACTCTCCCATCATGTCTGAGCACTTCCATCAGCTTCACTCCAAGTGGGCAGTCTCTTAGACCCCAATTTACAGTAAGTTTTTTTAATTCCCCATGCTCTCTTCTGAGCTAATTCCCCAGAGCATTATTTGTTTCTGCTAGAGCCCAGCTGTTTTGGAGCCTTTGAAGAAAATCTGTTCAACCACTTCAGTTATACAATCAAGAAAAAGGAAGAGAAAGAAAATCTTAATGCTGGGAAAAATCAGCTCTAAACCTTGTTAATAATAAAAGGTGTTCATGGAGAGCATGAACTATTTACCTTCACTGCAGGCTCATCCTTGTTGCAGAGGGAGTGATGACAGAATCTCTTTGTTGCTGATGATTTGAGATAAGGGATGTAAGTCTGGAAGGCTTTTAGGTGCTGATGGGATTGGATCCTGACTCATCTAATGGAGTCAGGGATAGGCAGCAACAGCTGGAGCTTGTGCTGGGCTATTTAGGGTTTGTCCAAGGTATGTCAGCTGGGTTTTGTGCTCTGAGACATGATGGGCATCCCTGCAGTTAGAGCAGTCATAGGCTGGGAATGGAGCCTCCCCAAAAATGTCACATGAGGAAACCAGTGGAAACCTGCTGGGAACTCTCCCCGGGTGGGGGACTATGTGTGCTAGACAAATAATCGTTTTTTTATTAGACCTTTCAATTACTGCCTAAAACTGAGTGGCCTAAGACGCTGGAATGGAGTAAGATCCAGGAGTGATACCTGAGTTCAGAGGGTTGGAAGGGGCCAAAGAAAGGAGCTGGAATGCCACGGTGGTAATGAACCTCTTTGACTGGTAATTAAGACCTTTCTTTTTTTCCCATTAAGCAGAAAACAAGTGAAAACTCCTGCAGCAGTGATAGCTCAGGTACCTGTCTGGTCAGCCCCCAAGGATGTGCCTCTGAACCTGAGTAGCAGCATCCCAGCTGTCTGGCACTTGAAGCTGCCCTAAAAGCTTCAGGTTTGTTCTCTAATCCCCTACTGTTTGGATTACACAGGATCTGTGTTACAGCATCCTCTGAGCATCCCTGGGCTCAGCTGTGCCTCATGGCTCTGCCACCGCTCACCCTCATCTCTCATTTCCATTCGTGGGTCATAGTTGAGGTGCACTTGGGTTTTTAGGGTGGGTTTTGCTTTTGTTGTGTTTTGTTTTTTTGGGGTTTTTTTTTCCTCTAGATAATCCTCTGCAGCATTTTACTGTGGGCATTTTGGCAAAACACCAATCTTGGCAAATCCTTCAGCCCTGCAGAGATGCCCAGGTGCCTGATGTGTGAGATTCCTGGGGCTTTGAGTTATTCTATTTTCCCAGAATTCTGGCACATGGCAAGCCTAATGCTTTGGAATGCAGCAGTGAATTAAGGCCAAAAATGTTCAGAAGGGTTTGCTAACCTTCATTTTCTAACCCTTACAGATCAAGAATCGTTCTTGGACATCTATGACGCATGAAATACTGTGTGACCACAAGTGATACAAAACTGTACCTCCATGGTCTTGGCAACACATATAGAATAGGTGTATTTATATTTTCTGCTCTGTCTAGACACTCAGTTTATGATATATCAAACTAATCCGCTTTGTTAATCCCCAACTGAAACCTTTTTGGGGGTAAAAAGAGGCAGGTAGAGGAGCAGAACTAGGAGCAGTCTGTCACAGCACAGCTAGTCTGTAGCTGAACAAGGTAAATCTGGCCATAACAAATCCCATTCGTCTGCCCTGGCTCATTCTAGAAAAGAGGTAACAAAAACCTCAGCCAACCCTGTTCAAGCTTAGATGCAGATATACCACTGGCCAGAGAGCTGGGGGAGAGAGGTCCCATCCAATCAGCTATCTAAGCTGGGAGATTCAAACGCCCTATAAAGAGGGCAGCCGCATTCAGCTCAATGCTCTTTGCTGGTGACTCTGTGTTGTGTCGTGTGTCTGTCTCCCACCCACGACTCCACATAACAGTGGTCAAATGATTAAGCTCCTTTCCCGGGTTAATGACAGTGAAAATTGGATCTTGGGTTTGCCAAAAAAATTTTGGTTTGTCAAAACTATGAGGTTTGTCACAACCATGTGTTAAAAAAGTGCTGGCAAGACCCAAACCTTGAACTTCAGCAAATATTTTACTAAAAAAACCTGCTGTGGCTGGAAGGGAAAAAAAAAGAAAGATGTTTTCTGAGATGGGATCATCTCAGAGAACTAGAGAGGACTCAGCAGATGCTGTAGGGGCAGGACAGTGAATAAGAATTATTAAAATCACCACCAAATTCAAACAGCCATATCTCAGATGTGTGAGAAAAGCCCTTCTGCATGCCTATGTGTGGGGGTAATTTTCCCTTTTCCCTCATTTCTGCCTATTTAAAAAATGACTGTTATTTCACAGGGCTTTGGCTGAAAGCAAGAGGTATGACCCAAAACCTCAATACTGCTCATTAATCTGGTGTGTTTGTTTGAAAGACAGGTGTCTGCCAGGGAAGGCAGGAGCCTCCCTTGGAATGGAGAATGTAAACCCCCTACCCCTGGATTATTATAATTTTGAAATCAAGGGGCTCTCAGGCAGATATGAGGAGAAGAATAACAATTCTTTACTAGTATGTATAACAAGGCAAACAAAACAATAACATTAACAAGAAACAGAAGCAGGGACCCAGTAAAAGCCTTCTGGACTGCTGGCACTTTCCCCTTTGGTGCAGTTACTGTCACAGCTGGCAGAAATAAGCAAAAAAAATCCCGGGGTGGTGGACTAGATGTATTAAGAATTCCACAGTGGTAGCTGGAACTCAGGGACGGCGCCGGCCACAGCGTGGAGAAACCCAGAGGCCGGACCGAAAAAACAGCGGGGCCAGGGCAGCGGGGGCCCGGCTCCGAGCAGGGCAGCGAGAGGCGAGGTTCAGGATTCCCAGGGCACACGAGCAGATGGTGATCGGTCCCTCAGAGCTGAACTGTGGCGGTGCCGGTGAATTCTCTCTTGCAGTAAGCGACAGCCTAGCTGTCCTCCTCTGATGCTAACGAGCAAAGAGCACCCAGCTGCCTCCAACCCCGTCTTTTTTACCTGCCCCCTTTCTGGCGGTATCTCTGTCCCCCCGAGAGAAACTCCCCGAGGGAAAAAAGGTATAGCCAGATGCTCCATTCCTCTCCCGACTTCAGACACAGTCTTTTGTCTTTCTTAAGTACCCGTAAGTATCCATAAGTCCCCAGTAGTTAGTTTCCTAGCAATTTATGGGAAAAAGAAAAATCTGTGAGTAAAAGAAAAAGGAAAAAAACCCCAACTCCCAACAACTGGTTTAATGACTAAGTGGTTGGAGGGGGGGAAACAGTTTCAGCCTGCCTGTGCTGTGAACAAAGGCAGATCCCCCTCTCGGATGTGCTTCCAGACTGGATGTCCACCCCCAGGGAGCCTTCAGGTGACTATTGGAGATGTCACAGCAGCCACCAAGGACAGCAAATCCCTGGGTTTGAGGTGGGATGGGATGTATTTCTGGACTAGATGCAGGAGGCTAAGACGACACAGCAGCCATGCAAAAACCTGGATGGAAAACATGACCTCTAAAGAAAAACATGCACAGCAGGGGCCACGTCCCTGCATAGTGGAGTAAAAATCGGCTTAAATTAGTAATTACCCAATTAGGCACAAGTCAGCTCTGAATTCATGGGAAATAGGAGAAAACAGGGAGACTTCAGCTATGAGGGTTCATAAGAGGGTCCATAAGTGGAAGATGCTGGTGGCATTTCAGCCTTGGGAAGAGACTTGTGGAGGGGTCAAGCTGGATTCCCAAGGATTTAATCTGAAGAAATTTGTAAGACCACATCCCCACCTTTAAGAGCAACACGCGGCAAAAGATGCAATATATTTACAGGAGGGCAAGAACCGTTGAGGATGGGGGAAAGGCTCCTGCCACACTGCAGAAGTGGCTCCGGTCCAGATGGGGAGTGAGGGGAAATCAGAGACAGTTCCAGAAAGATGCCCATGATTTAAAATATTATAATTTGGTAATACCACCAAGTCACAATTTTAAGTACAAAAAATTCCAAGGCCATACATCCCAAGGAAAAGTTAATGAAATTTATATTAATAGAATAAAAAACATTATTTACACTGAAATATAAAAAGGCCTTTTTAGTGTGGGGGGGTTTTTTTGGTGGTTTTTTTTTTTTTTTTTTTTTTTGGTTTTTTTGGGGGGGGGGTGTTTTTGTTTGTTTTAAAGCATAAGATTCCTTTTCAATCCTTACTGCAGTGGCTTTGGTTGTTGTTCGAACCCCAAAATCTGGGTTCAGCACCTGATGGGTGATGCCAGCCTACAAGCACTGCTCTCCCATGAGGTGTGCAGGACAGTTTTACAGGGGGACTGCAACTTAAAAAGAGATAAAGGCAGTTCATGCCAGGGAGAAAGAGAGAAATCACGCCCCCCTTCGGGGAAAAAATAGCATTGTTTATCCTCCAGCGCAGCCAGGGACCCAGACACGGGCATGGGCATATCATCAAATAGAGGGAAAGGAAATGAAACAGAAGGAAAGAAAATAAAAATGAGAAAAGTAGAATAAAACACAATAGAGCAAAATAAAATAAAATAAAGCAAAATAAAATAAAGCAACTCAAAATTTTTAAAAAATCAGCTTTCTCTTCATATTTGGGTTTAAAAATAAAATTAAAAAATAGATAATGAAGCTATTTGGATAATTTTCAGCGTCCTTCCCTGTGGGTTGGTTGGCGCAACACCTGCAGCAGGGCTGGAGGGATGGAGTACAGAGAGTTTGGAGGATTTACAGATGAAATTGGAGCTTTGGCAGTTGCAAAACAATTAGTAACAGTAGAATAGAGGTACAAAGTGGTGTAGACAATTAGCAGGTTGTATTTGGAACCTCCACTGTCTGCTCTAGGGGATCTTGGCAGGGGAAGAGGGATTTGGACCCAGCAGGGAGGCACCAAAATTCAGGGCTCTGTCCATCTGCAACCAAAACCAAATAATTTATGTTCAGACCCCCTTTTTGCTGCTTTAATTTGCCCAAACCCATTTATTGTTTAACAAGGCACAGCCTGGTCCTGGAAAGGAATGAGTCCAAGGCAGGTTTGGGCTGGCAGAGCTCAGCTGGAGCAACTGGCCTCCAGGAAGGAATCAATAATAATTAATAATAATTTTAAACTGTTGCTTTTCAGTAGCAATGAGGAAGGGTAATGCTGCATCCTAAAAGCATCCCTCTGCCAAGAACGGGGTGTAGGGATGCTTGAACCCCAAGTTGGGCTGGTGCTGTTAGAAGTAAAGACCTCATCCAAGGAAAATCAAACACTGGCTTTCCTCCCCACTTGCTCCTGGAAACAGGATGTGAGAGAGGGGTGGCCATGGTAGAAACCCCTTCCGTGTGGCGCGTACCCCTGTGGGATTGGCCAATTGGCTCTGTGCCCCTTTGCCACTGGCATCAGCCTCCCTGCATCATCCCCACAGAATGCCTGTGATAGACAGAGATGGCGTGGCCACAATGTGGGGCTGGGGGTACCGCCCCACCCAGCTGAGGAGAACACAGCAGTGATGGATATGAGAGGTGTGACACTTAAAACCTCTACTTTAGAGGCTGGCACTGAAAATGGTGCTGAAACCTGGAAGAAGGAGAAAGGTCTCACGGGGCATTCAGGGTCCAAGCAGGGTGGGAACACCAGGGTCTTGCCTCTTTTTGGGAGGGAAGGGAGGCACTGGGCAGCAGGAGCGTAGGGTGAGGGCTCAGACATACTCCCGGGCTGTGGAGGGCCGTGACTGCTGATGGTACTGCTGTCCTCGGCGCTCCTTGGCAGGGCAGGAACAGCACAGGAGGGACCCCCCCAACATGGAGAGGCTGGCAGCCCCCCAGCCCACGAAGAGAGCAGAGCCGAATTCGTACCTGTGATGAAAGGGGTAAGGGAGCATCAGGGAGGGACAGAGAGGCACAGGTGCAAACTGAGATGGGCAAGAGGATGCTTGAAGCTCTGATTAGGTGATCAAGGTGATGTCAAGGCAGATTTTAGTTCTTCCCTCTCCATCCTCATCTTTCCTGTTGGCTGTATCCAGCTACCACATGTCCCCAGCTTATAATCCTCCCCTGGGCTGAAATTCCACATGTGCACCACTACCCAGTCCCAGCTGGTAACAGCTAAAGCTTTAGCATCAGGGACATCTTCTGCAAGGTGCCAGCGAGGGCTGGCAGAGGTCCCACCCGTGGGGCACATTGGCCCACAATGCTGTACCTCACCAAAACCAGAAAGGAAAGGTCCAATGGGAAGTGCAGGGACAAGACAGGATTCAGAAGGGCACCCCCTGAGCCAGGCTCTTACCTAGCGTTGATGGGGATGGTGCTCTCTCTGAAGAACTCATAGGTCACCTGTGTTGCATACAACGACACGGCAGCCAGTGTGCACAGACCTGGGCACAGAATCGTGGAATCACAGAATGTTTTGGGTTGGAAGGGACCTTTAAAGATCACCTAGTTCAAAGCCCCTGCAGTGAGATGGTTGCCTAGCTGTTCCACTAGACATCAAACGTTGGCTGTCAGTGACATCCAGCCCTCACCAAACTGCTCCCCTTCCTCTATCAGTGTTGAAAGGTGTTTGAGGATTCCTGCACCAGTGATGTATGAAGGCTAGAGCTGCCTTACCAGAGAGAATGAAGAGAACACCTCCAGCAACAGCTATGCGGCTTTTGGTGACAGGATCCTCCTCCCCAACTTTAGTGCATTTCATGCCCACCACGCTCACGATGATGCCAAAGAAGCCCAGGAGGAGAGAAATGACCATGAGAGCCCGGCATGTCTGGATGTGAACTGCAAGAGGGGAAGAAAAACTGCTCCCAGCAGGTGCCTTTGACCACAGCTGGGCACTGGAAGCAAGGTCACTGTGTCCCATGCTGGTGATGGATCTGTCCTTAACCCTGTCCTTGCTGTGTAGCTGCCATGTCATATCCTCCCCATTTGGTAGATATGGGGACCTCAGCTCTGCTCAAGGCACTGCTCCCAGTGCCTTCCCTGACCTTCCTCCCTTCCACCCTCATCCTGGTCATGACTGTGCTGGGCTAGGAAACACCTTGCCAGGAGTGGCACCACAGTCACCAAATGCCAAAAGGGTGATGCACGGTCATGGAGCAGGGGCGGGGGGGAGTGTTTGATGTCCCCATGGGGCACTGTTGGTATCTAAATGTGATGCCCACATTGGAGCTCAAACCTGCTGGGGCCAGGAGCATCCCAGCCACACAAATGGGCTCAAACCCACAGGGCCAAGAGAGGCTCAGTCCTGGGATGGGGACCCAAGATTCACGGATAGAGAGGGAAGCTTGGACCCACATCAAGGCTCAGTTCAGTGGATGAGTGGACTCAGACCCTTCTGAGGGGGGGTCAGATCTACAATAGGGGTGGAGTCAAGAAGGACTTGGACCTGAAGGTGACTCAGGCTCCAGGAAGAGCCAGGAGAGCTCAGATGCATAGGGGAAGGAGGCATCCAGACATGAAGAGGATACAGACCTGTTCAGGATGTGTATTCAAACTCATAGAGGTGGGTTCAAACACAGAGAAGGGCTCAGAGCCATATGGGGAGGGTCAAACCCACAGCGGGACTCAGACTTACAAAGGGGCAAGGGCATCTCAGGATCCCAGGGGAGCTCAGACCAAGGCGGAGACGGGGAGGGGGGACTGCATCCAGGAAAGGAAGCGGGGCTCATCCTACGAGGCCCCGGGCCCCCGTACCCACCTTCGAGGGAGAGCAGCGAGTCGTGCAGGCGGCACTGCACCTGCCCGGTGCTCTGGGCGGCGCAACTCATCCACAGCCCCTCGTGGAGCCCCACGGCCGTGATGATGGCGTCCCCGGCGTACGAGCTCTGCCGCCACTGCGGCAACACGGCTACTGCCAGCCCCGCCACCCAGCCGGCCAGCGCCGCCAGGTACCCGGCCAGCTCCCGCGCCCCGCCGCCCATCGCCGCCGCCGCCGTCGCGTCCGGGCCCGCCCCGGCGGACGGAGACGGCCGTGGGAGGAGGGACAAGGCCGGAGGGGGGGCTCTGAGGGGGAAGACGGGTCGGGGCCGGGGCGGGGGGAGGAGGGCAATGTCGGGGGAGGATTTAAGGTGAAGGGAGAGACATGGGTCTTGTGCGGGGAGATTTAGGTCCCAGAGGGGATTTTTTGAGTCTCGAGTGGGAGAGTTGGGGCCAAAGGGGTGGGTTACCTGGAGCTTAGGGGGAATTGGGTACCGGGAAGCGGGAATTAGCGGCCTGGGGGGGGGGGGGGGGGCACTGGGGCCCAGGGAAGAGCATTAGGTCTGAGGGGGAGAGATTTGAATCTGAGGAGAGTGATTTGGAGTTGGAGGCAAGGGATTTGAATTCTAGAGGGAAGAATGTGGTCTTAAGGGAAAGATTTGGGGCATGGAAGGAATTTGGGGCATGGAAGGAATTTGGGTCCTACAAGAGATTTGGGTCTTGAGAGAGATGGAAACCACTCAACGACAGTGGGGGGATATGTGAAAATGGGGCTCCCCGACAGGAGGAGGGAGTGGGTTAGTGGGAAGTTACCATCCTTGACCCCCTGCCGTGGACTGGGAGCCCCCAGAGGTCACTCCAGGAATTCAGCAGGGAGCAGGGAAACAGTTCATTCAGTGAGGGAATTCAGACACACCATGCCACCATGGCACCAACAAGAGAAGCCACTGTCAGTGGTGTATACCTGCGGGGGTGTGGGGAACATGTGTCACCACCCTGGTGACACCAAGCACATTGCTGCCCCAGGACCTGGCAATCGTTAACTGCCATGGCCTCATCAGCAGTCTGCTCACGAACTCAGGCAGCTGGGGGTGGACACTGGGATGGTGGGCAGCCTCCACTGGGACTGTATGTTCATCCTGGAGAAAACATCCTCCAGATCCCCCCTTGCCCACCCCAATGCTGAATGGCCCTCCAAGTGAAATAGGGGTGCTGGGTGGCTGCACATGGGGCAGGATTTATTTGCCCACATTCCCGGGATGGTTATGGTAATGGCCAGACATATGTAGGAACAATTCAATGCCCTGTCTGGGAGTGCCAGGGTGCTCAATGTCCTTCTTGTTCAAGGACAGTTCCCTCCTCACTGGAATGGTGGGTTCCTTCCCACGTTATGGGAGCGAGGTCCAGGGGATGCTCAGCCAGAGATTGCATTGCTGCTACTGCCCCTGGGACACTTTGTCTCCCATAAACACCTTTGTGAGGCTTACAGGGCTACAATACTCCTGGGTAGATGCTTGCCAGGAGGGAAGGTTGCACCCCAACACTGACAACAGCAAAAGGGTGACACCAGCCTTCAGGCCCCACCTGGAAAGCAACAGCTTAGAAAAAAAATACCTTTATTCACCCATTTTCTGCAGAAGGCACTTATATACCTCCAAGTTCAGGAAAGGCACACATTTGCACCCATTGGCACCAGGGCCCCACCCCTAACAAAGCATCCCTCCCTTTTCCCCATGTCACCCACCCCTGAGCCTCCATCACACACCCCAGATCAGCTCCACAGGGGAATACTGGATGCTGCAGGGGTAGTACACAGCATTCCCCAAAACCCCACTCCAACTGGGTTGGGGACAGAGGGGATCCTGAATGTTACCCTTATGACTATGCAGCCTGAACCCACAATGCTGACATGACTAGTCCCAGCAGAGATGTCCTGGTCCCCGTAGGATGTCACAGCTCATCCTTCCCGACCACAATGGCAGCTGGTGATTCCTTCTCTGGCTCTGGCTCCAAATCCCCCTCTTCCATGCTGAAAAGCATCTTCACCAGGTCATCTGCCTGCACACGCTCCTGTGGGCAGACCCATAGTGGTAAGCCTAGCCACTGTCCCACCCAAAACCCCTACGCACTGCTGGGAGGGAGCTTACCCGCTCACTGTGCCGAGGGTCCAGGGTGAACCAGAGGGCAATAGCGCAGCGCTGACCCTTGGTCACAGCTTTCACCCCGTGGGGGTTCTCTGAGCCAGAGGAGAAGCCCACAGCACGGCCACACTGCGGCTGGACCTCTGCCTGTCAAGGGTGGGAGACCAGAAGACCCCAGTCAGGGGTGAGTTGGTTCCCCTCAATCCAAGTTCATCTTTTGCAGTGGCTCAGGGGATGTTCCCAGGGCAGAGGGCCAACAGGCAGGAGCTAGATTTGGTGCTGCACATGGATCCTTGGAGCTGAGCTACTCACGGTCTCAGTCTTGGCATCCAGCTCGGTGAAGTAGAAAGCTCCTCCTTCAAAGTCCCCATTGAGGTAGAGGATTGCACTAATGGGAGCAGGGGACAAGTGGAGGTGACAAGTAACCATCACCAGAGCTCTCCAACACCATGGCAAGAGCCAGAGGCAAGAAAGCCCAGGTTTGG
Source organism: Agelaius tricolor (assembly GCF_023055355.1). Taxonomy (NCBI): domain Eukaryota; kingdom Metazoa; phylum Chordata; class Aves; order Passeriformes; family Icteridae; genus Agelaius; species Agelaius tricolor. Next base: position 1,309,788 of record NW_027269288.1, read on the forward strand.
TGTACCTCCTACCTTGCTCCTCCCAACTCAGGTGCCACCAAATCATGGTACCCTTAGCTGACAGCCACCACCAGTACCTGTAATCCCGGAAAGTGTAGGCTGGGGGTTCCTTCACGCACAACAGTGCCTCTGCATTGAGAATGCAGTTGTCCACATGCACCTCATGGCTGTTGTCACTCCGGCCTTCTTGCTTCTCTAGGGTAGAACAGGGCATGTCAGGAGCCCTCTGTGCAAGAACAGGGTCCATCCCCAAGTATCCCGTGCTTGCAGGTGACAAGAAAATCATGCATTAGCCTAAAGCACTTCCACTTGCTGGAGTGTGGACTGTGCAAGGCCATTTGGGTGGCATAAAACGCTGTTCACTTGTCCCATGGCATTTCCATGGCCCTCCAGGTAAAACCTCTCTCAGCGCCCATCCCAAAATGCCTCAGAATGATGAAATCCTGTATGGCATGAGGCCATCTGCCCTGTTAGAGGCAACCAGCAGAGCTGCTGCTCATCTTCCCAAACTGGGCTTAGGGACAAGCTTCCTACACCCTCCTGGGAAGAGGAGTGGGTTAGGGAGCAGCAAGGAGGTCTCCAAAGAAAGGTCCAAGACTACACCACTCCAGCTGTTAGAGGAGATCCAGACAGGAAAAGACAAAAGACTTGTTCCTCTGGGCCACACTCACCATCAATGGCTGTGCGGCACACTAGGTGGGAGTAGGAGAAGTGGAGTGGGACCTCCAGGCGGAAGTAGGACTCAATCATGTGCCGCACCTTCTCTGTCACGTTGTAGTACAAGTAGGCACTGTGCAGGGGCACCTTCCCCTCCTGCCCCAGCTGTGGAGGACAGACAGGACAGGGGCTCAGCCCCATATGGGCATGGGCAACCATCTCCCCCAAAACTACCCTCCCTTGTCCCCACAGCCTGTTTCTCCACATAGCCACCCCAACCTTGAGGGCCTTGAGGACAGTCACGCCATAGAAGGTCTCACTGGGAGTGTGAGGAGAGGTCTTCCCCCGATAGCCATCTCCAGCCGAGGCAGCTGCCTGTAAAACCCGATTTGTGTTACTGGTCTGATGTGTGAGCTGCAGGATGGGACCCCTTGGCATCCTCTATCCATCCCTGCCTTCTCCACCTGTTCTTGCACTCACGTTAGTGAGTCTCTGCAGTTCTCGGCACTCTTCAGCAGAAAGGACTCCATCCACCACGACACGCTGGGAGCCATTCAGGGCTTTGGAGTTCATGGTGACACTGGCTCCTTCGTAGACCAAAGGGCCACCTGTGGCACAAATGGGATTGGTGGACGTCGGGAGAGATGCCACCAGCTCTGGTGTGGCTGGGGGAAGCTGTGGTCCCTCCACCTGCTCCTGCTGCCACCCATGTGTAGAGGGACTGTGAACTGGCAGCAGGGGTCACAAAGGTCTCCATCTCCATCCCACCTCCCCTCCAGGCCTTCTCCACCTTCTCGGATGAACTTGCTCATGTCGGCAGACTCTTTGGCCTTCTCCTCCACCAGTGTCTCAATCTCCTTCATGAGGTTGCCGATTTCCTCAGAGATGCGTGCTGCAGTCTCCCGCTCCACCCTGGGCATGCGGCAGCCATCAGCACCACCACCCCACTGTCCCCACATCAGAAATGAGGGCCACTAAGACAAGGGCAGGACAAGCTGTCTCAGGTGCTGGTAACAAAGCTCACACCTAGACTGGAGAGTCACCTCAATGCATCCCTCACTCTGAGGTGTTTGGGGTGACCTACACATGCCCATCATCTCATGGGCTGATGGGAAATAAAGTTCTGCCCTCCAGCAGCCTCTTCCAGTCCCAGCATCAGAACATCCCCTGGCAGGAGCTCTATGCCATGTCCTTTGGCCCAAAGCCCACACTGGAAGAAAGGTTTGTCCTGTCAGACCCCCATTGGGTGAGCTTGGCTGGGGACAGCACTCACTTCTGTTTCTCTCGCAGTCTTTTTGGTATCACCTCTTCAGGTGTCCATGTGTCCTGCCACCAGAAGAACAACATCAGGAGCTGGACAAAGATCTGGCCAGGACACAGACCCCTCATCTGCATTCCATCTGGCCACTGCATCACCCTGGCCTCACATCACCCACCGGGTCCACAAAAGGGATGCCAAAGACGTCATAGCTGAAGAAGAGCAGCTCCTTCTCCATCAGACTCTGCTGGTAATATACCTGGATCTCCTGTGGCAAGGGGCAGAGGGATGGGGTGAGGTACAGCAGGAGGATTCTGAAAAACCCCGAGTGTGGGCAGGAAGATGCAGGTCTACACCATTCCTGTGGTCCTTGCACCAGACCCACAGCCTTGTTTCCTGCTCCATCTGGCAGCTGGGAAGCAAGTGGCATTCCCCATTCTGTCTGAACTTCCCAGTGGACAAGCCCTGGGGAGATGACATTTGAGCAGAGGCACATGTGTGTCCCTTCTGCAGGAAGCTCTTTAGGAGCAGTTTCCCTTCCCGTACTCCAACTGGTGTGGGGCAGGGACTCCCATCCATGGGAGTCTCACATCCCAGGCAGGACCTAGCCATCCAGATTCGGCTATTTTGAAGCCAAATTCTCTCCTTTTTAAGCAATTTCGCTTCAGCTGTGGAAAAGTGCAATAGAGGTAGCCTCAGATCCTCCTAAAAAGATTGTCCACCTGCCTCTCACAGCCCCCTCTATCAAGAAAGGGTAGTGTGCCTGTCATCCAGCTTCACTTGGCCTAAGACATTTTGCCAGTGATGTTTTTCAGCTACTTTCCAGCTTGTCTGACCTTAAATCCACCCATTCCTGTCCACCTTCGGTAGCTGGTATGGAGGAGACCCTACTGCAGCTTCTGCAAAGGTCCCCAGTGAGAAGAGAAGATGCCCCTGCAATCATTCATCCTTCTGACTGCTCACCTTTCGCGGTTGGATGGGTCTGGCCAGGTTTTCCCCCAGGACGGCAGTGTAATAGGCCAAATTTTGGTTCATCACCTCGTCATGTGGGAAGAAGAGCAAATAGGTTTTGGCACATTCAATGGCTTTTTCATAATTCCCATCTGCAACGAGAAATGGGCTGTTAATGGCATGTCCGAGGACACTGGAGGCAGAACAAAGACAGATATGGAGGAGAGATGAAAGACACGGTCCTTTTGTTCCAAACTGTGTCACGAGTAGGGCAGATCCCCTGGGGCAAGGATAACTGCTGCTACAAAGGCAAAATTCAGATTCTGTGGTGCTCTCCTCTCCCCAGAAAGCATCACAACAGAAACCAGGGGTACTTGTACAGCTTGGGTACTTTTCTCACTTGGAAAACATGACAAAGCCTATTTAGAGGTAGCCAGACCCAACCATTTACTGGCAAACCTGCAGTTTCCAGCCACTGAAACATCCTACCCCACTTTCATGTGGTCTTTCACAGAATCAAAAAATCACAGAATGAGTCAGATTGGAAGGGACCACAGTGGGTCATCTGGCCCAACCTCTCTGCTCAAGCAGGGTCCTCTGAGAGCATACAGCACAGGACTGTGTCCAGATTGCCTGGAATATCCCCAGTGAGGGAGATGTAACACCCTCTCTGGACAATCTCTTCAGTGCTCAGTTGCTGCAAACATCCTCATATCCAGATGGAACTTCCTAGCCATGAGTTTCTGCCTCTTGTCCTATTGCTCAGCACCACAGAGCAGAGCCTGATCACATCCTCCAGCGCTACCCTGCAGATACTGACAAACATTTATGAGGTCCCCTCACAGCTGTCTCTTCTTGAGGATTTCTATCCTCTTGGACTTAATATTTTTTCTCCTCCTTTTGGAGAAATTCACACAGAAACATCTTATACTTTTCTAAAGAAATAAATAAAAAATTAAATCAAATCAGGTGTATTTTCCTGGGTTGTAACTCTTCTGCATTGGGAGTATGCTGCTGTGATTTGAGGCAAGAGGTGGACAGCTGGCAAGGAGGAAAAAAAATGCTTCTCTCAGCTGTTGTTTCACTTGAAAAGTGAAGCTGCCCAGTAATAAAGCAACGTGGACAGGGACTGCAGCCAAGCACAGAGTGATCTAATCTCCTGGAAAATGTTTCAGGCAGGAGGAACATGCCTGTTGAACCTCATGAAGTACAAGGCCTAGTGGAAGGCTCTCCAGCAGTATCAGTGAAGATAGTGAAGATAGGGGGGATGGATGGGATTAGAGCACCCAGAGGAGAAGGATATGGAGATAATAGTGGATGAAAAATTGCACAGGACACATCCATGTGCACTAGCAGCTCAGACCCCCCCCCCCCCCCCCTCCCCAGGCTGATCCCTGGCAGCATGGGCAACAGTTGAGGGAAGGATTCTGCCCCTCTGCTCCACTCTGGTGACATGCCACTTGCAGTGCTGTGTCCAGCTCTGGGTTCCCCAGCATAAGGATATGGACTCATTAATGCGGGTCCAGAGGAGGCCACAAAACGGTCAGAGGACTGGAGCCTCTCTGTGAAGAAAGGCTGAGAGAATTTGGCTTGTTGAACCTGGACATGAGACGGCTCCTGAGAGATCTTGATGGCCTTCCCATACCAAGAGTGGCCACAAGAGAGATAAAGACAACTTTTGTAGTTCGTAAGGTTTATAGTGACTGGACAAGGGGAATTGTCTAAAACTGAAGAAGGGCAGCATTAGGTTGGCCATAAAGAAGGAATTTTAGGTCTGGGCAGTCTGTGCCAGGGAAGGAATTAGGTTGGCCATAAGGAAGGAATTTTAGTCTGGGCAGTCTGTGCCAGGGCCTCACCACTCTCATCAGAGTGGTGAGGCCCTGGCACAGACTGCCCAGAGTGTTAGAGACTGGGTTGGATGGGGCTCTGGGAGATCTGAGTGACCAGTGCTAGATGTCCCTTCATCTTCGGTTGTACTGATGAGATTATCTTTGAAGGTCCTTTCCCCACCCAAAACACTCTAAGGATCTATGATTTCAGGCAGAGTGCCGAGTGCTGACAACCACAGAGGATGAGGTGAGGAGCTGCTTACTGTTGTAGTAGGCAAACTGCAGATAGTTGAAGTGCGAGGGCAGGAAATCCTCCAGAGGCTTCTCCTGGCCAGGCTGGGAGGCCAGCTCTGTGACACAGCCCTGCTTGCAGCTTAGCACTTGCATGGAGTGATCTGGCAGAGAAAAATGCCATGCTCAGTCACCCACGGGCTGATGGGCAGGACCCTGAGGGGTATTCAATCTCCTGCTCATACTGGGGTTGTTGCAAGCTTTTTGGTGGTGGAAAACCCTCAGGGATGGGGGTCGTCCACCTCAGAGTTGACTAGTGTGGGGTTGTGGTGCTCTCTCAGGACGGACTAGCCATCATCAGCCTCCCATCACATCCTGGTGACCATCTACTGGTCTCTCTTCTGTCTTTCCATGTTCCCCTGGAATTAGGAGAATTCCTGGGCATCAGTCCCAGTGCTAAGTGCAGGTAAACACCTCCTGCCATTTACTGGCCACACCTTCCCTAGTGAAAGCTAGGATGGGGTTTCCAGTCTTCAGGGACCCCCTACCCCCACCCCAGGTCTTTGTGGACCAACCTCCTGAGAATCATACTCAACTCTTGTGACAGGACACAGAAGGCATGGCTCCCACCTGTAATGGCCTGGAAAAGGTCTGCATTGTACTCAAGGTAGTTGTAGCCCTCGTAGTCATACGGTCCCTCGCAGAGAGCGCGGCATTCAGTGTCTGCCACAAAATACTCCTCCAGCGCCTTCTCCAGGTGCAGGATGGCAGCAGCTGGCTGGTCCTCTGTGTAAAACCGGATGCCCAGCTGAAACTCGCTCTACAGTAGGATGAGAAACGATGAGGGGATCTCAGTGCTTCACCCCCCGTGATGGGTCATCTCATCCCCAGCACAATGGCACCTCACGAGCTCTCTGAGCTAGCAGCTGTGGTGTGATTGCCCGGGGTTGCACAGCGGACAGGGACTTTGGGAGGGGAGGTTCTCACCAGGTGGGGTTTGGCCTCCAGGTCAGTGAAGTCATCCTCGTGGACTCCCACCATGGCCTGGTAGTACTCCAGGTTTTGCCTCATCTCCTGGTGCCCGGGGTTGGCCACGAAGAAAGTGTGAGCGGCCGCCGCCGCCTGCGCTGGCCGGTTCATCTGGGTGGGACGAGGGTGAGACAGCGCGGATCCCATGCAGAGCGTAGTGGACACCCGTCCCCTGAGCATCCCCGTAGCCGGGGCGGAGGGCGGTGACAGGGGCGGCTCCGGCGAGCTCCGACGTGGCACTGATGGGGGGGCGCGAAGGCGCGGGGGGCAAGGCCGAGACTGCCGGCCTGTAACCCTACTCCGCCGGGGCAGACACCGAACCCTCCCGGCGTCCCGGGACCGGGATCGCCACCGGCCGGTTCACCCGGTCCCACCCATCCATCCTCCCGCCTGATTCTGGGATCCTCCGTGCATCCCGTCCGTCCCGAAACCCGTCGTAGCGGGACACCCCTTCCCTTCCCTTCCCTTCCCTTCCCTTCCCTTCCCTTCCCTTCCCTTCCCTTCCCTTCCCTAACCTTCCCAAACCTTCCCTTCCCTGCCGCCGGTGCCGCACCTTGAAATAGGCCACCTGGAGGTAGTTGTAGGGGCTGCGCCGGCTGAACTCCCGGTCCAGCTCCTCACCCAGGCGGTATCGGGAGGGCGCAGCGGGCCCGCAGCCCCGCAGGCAGGCGGCGCGGCGAAGCAGCGCCCGAAAGAACCACAAGTCCCGGAGCACCGGGTCAGGGTGGGACTCGGCCGCCTCCGCCGGCCCCGCTGTGGCGTTGGCGCAGCGCAGGCGGCACTGCATCAGACGGGAGCGCACAGCGGCCCGCGCCCGCAGCGCCCGCTCCATCTGCAGCACTACGGTGGGCCAGTCCCCCCGCGCGTACGCCTCGGCACCGGCGGCGAACAGCGCATCCGGGGACTGGGCGGGCAACGGCGGGTCGCCCAGTGCTATGGTCGGGACCGGGACCGGTTCCGGTGGCGTGGCCGCCCGCGCCAGCAGCACCATCAGCAGCGGCAGCAGCAGCACGAGAAGCGGCGGCGACAGCGCCATGTCCGAACACCGGCCGAACCGCAGCATCAGCCACCCCGGGCACCGGAGCGATACTAACTCCGCCCCCTCCGCCCCGCCTGCCGGCCAATCAGCGACAGCAGAGCCCCGCCATGGTCGCACCCCTCACCGTGCGTGCGGACGCCTCAGCGGAAGCCTCCCCACCGGGCGGAAGTGGTGGGTCGTGGCTGTCCATGGCGGAGGGCGGCTCGGAGCCTGGGGATGACGGCGACGGCCCCGGCCCCGGTCCCGGTCCTGGGCTGGCCCTGGTCGAGGGCAGCGCCGGCCGCGCCGGCCGCGTCGGGGACCCCGGTGACCTAGTGGCCCTGGCCCAGCAGGTGCAGCAGGTGAGGGCCGGGTCCCAGCGGCGGGGCTGCAGGGGCAGGGCTGGGCTCGCTGTCCGCTGCTTCCCGGGCGTCTCCGGGGCCTTCTCAGGCGGCGGCGGCCTTGGTGCCTCCCAGCACGTCCCGCTGCTTTCCGGTGGCCCCGGCGGCTTCCTGGTGTGTCCTGTGCTGATTTCGGCAATCTCCCACTGTCTCCTCCCAGTATGTCGCAGTGCCCCGCCAGGATCTTCCCGAGTTCCCACGTTGTTGGTGTCTCCAGAACCTGTCATTGCACTTCAGTGCTTCCCACTGTGCCTTGCTGCCCCACAGTGACTCAGAGCATCCCACTGAAGTCCTATTCCAGTATGCCCTGCTGCCTCCCAGTATGTCCCCCTATATATAGTTCACAGCAGCATGTACAGATGCCTCCCACTACCATACTGCCAGTCCATCCTAGCACCCTTGATATGTTCTATGACTTTTTCAGTGATTCTCAGTCCATCCTGCCTCTCAGTCCTCCCCAGGTTTTCCTGATATGTTCTACTGGTCCTCCCAGTGCACTCCAGTATGTTATACTATTCCTCCAGTGCCTCATAGTACATCCTACTGATCTCTGGTGATGTTCCTCAGAGCTTCTCAGTTCACCTAAAAGCTCAGTGTATGTCCTACTGCCTGCTCCCTTTGTAGCCCACTACCTCCCAGTCCAACCCATTGCCTCCCAGTATGTCCTGCTGCTCCCTCTCACTGCCCCTCAGCCTATCCAGACAGCTCCTGGTCCTTGCTCCTGCCTAGGGGTGCCAGGACAGCTCCTGCACCCCCCAACTCTGTGGATGCCTTGAGCTTGACCACAGCTGGCTCAGCACAGTCCAGAGGGCTGTCGTTCTTCCTGTTCTGACTTGCCCTAATTTTCTCTCCCAGGCCAATGACTTTGTCCGAGCAAATGCCTGCAGCAAACTGACAGTCATCGCTGAGCAGATCCGGCACCTGCAGGAGCAGGCGCGGAAGGTGAGTAAGGATTGGCAGAAGGCTCATTGCCTTGGGAGATGAGCATCTGCTGCCGCTGCTGGGCATTTGGGAAGGGCTGTGGCCTACATGTGAATTGGGGCTAGGAGCTGAGCAGAGAAGATTTAGTGGAAAAATAAGGAGGTTTATTGTCCAATGTCAAGGGGGATGGGAGAGGGTAGATTTTTGTGCTTTCCCTGCGTCCTCAGCAAACCAGGAAGGACTTTATGAATAAAGTAGGGGAGCAAGGGCAGGAGGTCCAAAACAGCTCGCGGGTATCAGGACAGAAAGAGATGACTCTGGTTTTGGGACTGGTGATTTGTGTGTGCACTGTGCTCTTGGAAGGATCTGATGAAGTGATGATGTGGCCCTAGCTGGATCTGAGGCCCTGGGGTAAAGTGGTGCACTTCAATGGATTCCTCTGTGAGCGACTAGTGCTTTCAGGGCCTGGAGCACACTCGCTATGATAGCTGACAGCAGAGGCAAAGGACAGGTCTTTGTATGGAAATCCAGGGACAGTCTATCAAGTCTGAAAGGGAATCCAGGGACAAGGACAAACTTGGACTGAGGGCACAGGGTTTTATATGGTGAAAAAGGGGTGGCTCTGAGGGTCAAGGTCCAATGGGAACAGGTGAGAATGGTGCAGAGGAGGGGCAGCCAACCAGGGGAACCAATAGGGTAACATGGGTGGAACACTGAATCAAACTGAGACCAATGGGGGATCAGGAGAGGGAAGAACATTCTAGGGAACATACAAATAATGGTGAATAGGGGCTGAACTGGGGTGGAGCAACTGTATGAACCAATGGAACTTAAGATATTAACATGTGCTTGCAAAGGCCTATGGGAGTGAGGCACTTCTCACCCTAACCCAGGAGGGGTGTTTCTCCTTGCCTGCTTCTGCCTCCGGGCAGTTTAAAGGGTGACAGTTCTAGTGGTTGGTTCTCAGGCCTCCCTACTGGGAAAGATCAGTTCTCCATCTAGTGATAAGCTTGGTTTCACATTTATCTGGATGGATTTGTAGGAGTGGGTAGTCCCAGGAGGGGGACACAGCAGGGCTTGGCTGTGTTCATCCGTCTAGCCTTCCTCTCTTCATAGTAAAATCAGGAGCCAGAGTGGGGAACAATCTGCCAGTCATTGCAACTGGCCCACTGCCATTGAGGCCATTACATTATGTAATCATTAACTGGTGGAGCTGGAGCAGTCAGGTGGTAGAACTGGGGAGATGAATTCTCCTTTGTTTGCTGCCCCTTCCTTTTCAAGGCACAGCAGGAAGGCCTGTCTTTGGTTGCAAATGCAAGTTGTGGCTGGGGGTATGTATTCTATTACCATCTGTTAGAGGTGGGGCAGTTATCTTCTGTTAATTGGGCCACCTGTTAAAACCAGGTGGGGCAGTTTTCCTTATCTTTTCCATGACCCATCCTCCTTCCCGGGAGATCTCTTCTGTCAATGGGCATTGAGTGTCCCTGCATGACTGATAAAGTTATCATCATCCCATTGGGAGATGCTCTGCCCAGGGGGAGGAGCCAAGCATTCCTACCTGAATATAATCTGAGATTTGGAACACCACAGTCAGCCTTTTCCCACTTGATTCCCAGAGGAGCAGCTTTCTTTTCCACTGGATTCCCAGAGAAATACCAGGCCCATTTACATCACCCCTGGACCTTCAGATGAAAACTCCACCCTTCTACAGGATCACTGCTTCTACAGAACCACAGCTGGCACTGCAGGAGGACTGCAGCCATTATTTAATCAGACTGCTACCAACAGCCTGACCAACAGGGTGTGAGGTCATATTTCTGACTCTGTCAGTGTTGTTTTGTATTACTGCATTTTTATTTTAATTTTTTTTCCTAATAAAGAACTGTTATTGCTACTCCTGTATCTTTGCCTCAGAGCCCTCTTAATTTCAAAACTATAACAGTTCGGAGGGAGGAGGTTTACTTTTCCATTTCAAGAGAGGCTCCTGTCTTCCTTAGCAGACAACTGTCTTTTCAAACCAAGACAAGGCCCCAGTCCAGCAGCTGTGTGTGGAGATGAGGAATAAGCCCAACATGTGGTGGTGTCAAGTATAGAGATGAATCTGGAGTGAGATGCAGAGGTATCTCCACCGCTGTGGAGAGGTTGTCTGAAGTCCTTCTGACAGGGAATAATTGGAGAAAACTATCTCTTTGGAAAACATCTCCTTCCTGTGTGGCAGGGAGATCAAGGCCTTGTGACCCATAGGTCAAGTGATGTGTCTTGGGCCATGGCTGAGAGGCAATAGCATGTTGTCATTTTATTTCAAGTGTAAAGATGTTTTGTTATTCCAGGTCTTAGATGAAGCTAACAGGGATGCTGATCTGAACCACGTGGCCTGCAACCTTGTGAAGAAGCCAGGAAACGTTTACTACATGTACAGGCGGGAGAGTGGGCAGCGGTATTTCTCCATCCTGTCTCCTAAGGTGGGTGGTTACAGGCCATGAAGAAGCAGGGAGGGGAAAAAAGTAGTATTTCTGGTGCTTGGGAACATAGGAAGCTCAGGCAAAAGCACCAGCTTGATGGGGGCATTTGTTTGTCCCTACTCAGGTTTGGTGTTTGCCCTTGCTCTGGGTTAGTCTGCTGGAGCCAGAGCCATCTTACAGAGTTCTCTGGCTCTTGATGGAGAATGGCAAGAAGCCCTTTGGGGCATGGATCTGAATTTTGTCTTTTGGTACCTGTGGTTCTTTGTCTGGAAGTAAAGAACTGCCAACGTGCCCTGAGCCTTCGCTGGCTGGTGTGGCTGCCTGGCAGGACAGTCTCTTAGGTACTTCAGCCCAGAAACTGAGTTTGCCTGCAGCTGAGGTGATGTTCTTAGAGATCTCCTTCCAGACTACCCATTTTCTTACATGCAGGGTGAAGGCTTCAGGGCAGGTCAGGGAGATCTTGTGTCCACAAGCCTTCCTCTGTCAGTAGTGCTGGAGCTTGACCTGATCTTGGACTTGAGGTAGCTGAGCTTATTTTTAGGTTAGGAAATGGTATGGTTGTGTAGCTGGGACTGCTTCAAAGGTAGTAGGGCTTAAGGACAGCACAGCCCAGCTCCAAGGGAAACTGAACACTGATGGAATCTCTCTTTTCTCCACCAGGAATGGGGTACCACTCCCCATGAATTTCTTGGTGCCTATAAGCTCCAGCATGACATGTCCTGGACTCCGTTTGAGGACATAGAGAGACGAGATGCTGAAATAACTGTCCTGGAGAAGCTGCTGAACCAGCAGGCAGCACTGCCCCTGTGCATGGAGCCCAACTTCCAGGGCCTGACCAAGTCACACAAGTGACCCCACAGGACCTCCTGAGCAGAGTCCCTGAGTGAGGGGACACAGTGCTTGTATGCTGCCAAAGGCGAGGTGGAAAGAGACCAAGAAACAAAAATGCTGATTGTTTTTGTGCTTTAAGGAGACTAATGCTGCATTCAGTCTTACTGGATTTTATAGTAATTGAATAATTTACTTTATTGACCTATGCCAAGCTATACCAGGAGGTGTCAGTTCCAAGAGTGCTTGGAGCAAAAAGCAGAAATGCTTGGGGTAGATGTGCTTATGTTGTAAAATAATATCTCGTATCTGCCTGGCTCTGGTGTACCTCACTGCGAGTGCGTCAGGTAATGATCTCAGGGCTGGATTTTCCCCCTTATTAAAATACACGTCTAAAGAGCTCTGTGGCCTGGGAAGAGTAATGTGCAAAAGCCTGTGCAAAGGGTCTGTTGTGATGAGTCTTCTGGTCTCTGTCCTAACTGGTCTGAATCCCTGAGCTGGGAACATAGGGTGACCTGAAGCTCTTTTCTCTGGAAAGAGCATTCTCAAAAGTGCCATGCAGACTTCAGGTGCTCTTCAGATGACGTGTGTTTTACATCCTCAGCATTCCCCCTTGGATGTGAGTGCATGAGCTGCCAGGTAGAAGCAGGATACTGGATGACTTTATGCCAGAGCAGTGCGGAGAGTAAAATAAATCGACCGTTATCTCACATACACCACCAAGACAGGCCCTGTGTTCTTCCTGCGTGGCAAAAATACCTTTAGCTTTGCCAGGAAGACTTAGTGGCACACGTGGAGCTGATAGGACACGTCCAGCATGTTTTTTCCACCTAGGAAAACAAAGGAGAAGTAAAGATCAGAGCTGCTGAGGAGATATCCTCTCTCTGCTCAGCCACATGGGGCTTCTTCAGGAACTTGCCTGCTTTTCTGTGAGGAGCCAAAGTTGTAATTTATTGACAGAGAGGATGTCCAGGTTGGATCCTGGTATGTAACATTAGATCTGGTTGGATTCTCCCATGACTTGCTCACTTTCCTGACATTACAAGATGATCTTATATGCTGCTCCAGGCATTACATGTACACAACCGCCTTGCCATCTCCATGGGCAACATGGGAGGGTTGGCGTCCACTTGTAGAAGCTGAATTCTGACCCTGGGGTCTGGGCTGGCTATCGATGGAGTTGGTGCTTCTTGGTGGAGCCCAGCTGTGAGGGCATCTGCAAAAACAAGACCCTTGGGGACCAGCACTGTCACTGTGTTTTGTCATTGCTGGAGTTTATTCCCCCTTTGCAGGACACAGCCTCGCCTCAAGTGTCTTTCTGTCCTCATCCCCACGCACTGGGAGATGCTCAAGGCTGCTGGCAGTGACAGTTCCTCAGGGGAAGAGCTGTTTCCTGCTGGTGTTACAGAGGATTGGGAGGTTTGGGGCAGCTCCCTAGCAGCCCAGGATTTTTTTTGTCCCAGATTTTCTTCTAGCTGTGTCCAGTGCAGTAGCTCACCTACATCCCACCATGGCAGAGCCTCTGTTTGGAAGAAACCTGTTCCTTGGATTCAATATGGGACATTTTTCTCAATATCTTTCCTCACTTGGAGCACAAGGGCATATTAACAGCAATTTAGTAGTAGTAGTAGTAGTAGTAGTATTAGACGAGGCTATAATAAATTCCTTATCAAGTTACAGGTGCCAAATTTGACAGGGTTTTTCTCTGCTGGTTTCATTGCCTTGGGTTTGATTTTACTGCATGCTATTATATCTTAACTTGGAAGGGAGAAAGTTAATTACTGCATGGACTTTGTGTGTTGCTAATTATAGCAACACCAGATCTTCATGTGTGTTGATTTATGCTCCTCTGAGAAGTGGGGATTCCTGCCCTGGTCTTATCTGTTTCCATCATTAATATCTGTACCATGGCGCGCACAAGAGGACTGGGGGGTGATGGTTGTGGGCCTCTGTAGCCTTTGGTGGGATGTCATGTGTGTTCAGCAGACACCGCTGGCCCTCCATACCCCACAGCTCACTGGTGTTCTGCAGTTTGTCTAGGCACTGTCAAGTCTTTCTCTTGGATTTGTTCCCCAAAAGCAAAACCACTGTGGCTTTGTATGAAAAGACAAAGGAGGTCTTAAGAGACAGGACGTGGAGGTGATGAGCCCATAGTCACGCTCAGTGTTCTTGGCACTGTGGGAAGTGGGGAATGAGGCTGGTGCAGGGAGGGGTTGATAGAAAGGGGGAACCATTCCCCCAATATTGCTTATGCATTGTTGGGATCTAATTAAAGCCAAAGAACTGAGGCATCGTCAGAAATACTGGAAGGTGCTCTAAAGCCAAAGCAACACATAATCTGGAACACAGACAAGGATGAAGCTGATTGAGGGGGAGCCTCCTGTGATGCTTGTGGCGAGGATGAATTTCTGGAGGAATGATGAGATGGTACCCTGTGGGAGAATCTAGGGTCTCTCTGGCTTCTTGATCTCATCCACTTGGCTCAGCCTCTACCTAGCTGGTGCCTTTGTGCTTGACAGGGCAGGGATTTCATCGAAATTAATCTGGAAGGGATTTCATCGAAATTAATCTGGAAGAGACAGTTAGACACTGATACCTATTCATGATTTCATCTTGAAAATTCTTTTGAAAATATTCCTCTTCCTTTGCTCTTTTGTGAGTGCTCAGGGCAGCAATGAGCATATTCGGAAGGCAGTGGCTCTTTCCAAAATCCCCAGTGATGGCCAATATTTGCAGAAGACACAGATGTGCTTCTGACACCATTACATTGGGCAGAGTGGGTCTTGGTCTGTTTTTGGCCATGCAGATAAACCAGGGCTCATTTGAGAGGTCCAACAAAGATGCTCTGAGGGTTTGACCCATTCCAGGTGCTTCTCAGAGCCAGTGTTTGGTGACTTGAGGCTGCTGGCACTGGTACTTGCAGCTCTTCCCAGCTTTTAAAATTTGAATTAGCCTCGAGTATTCTGTTTCAGGCCAGATTTTTGCTGTGCTTCTGACAGTAGCCATGTCTGGAGACTTTCTTTATAGCCTCTTATTCCTGAACGATGTGGGTGGTTAGGGGGATTTAACCTGCCATAAGTGCCCACTGCTCTGGGGTGTCATCTCTCAGCCACAAAGAGTGTTCCAGCAGGAGGAATTGTGTGTCTTTAGCCCTTCTTATGTCAGCCTCAGGTCCAGGGAGAAAAGACAAAAATAAAAAACAAACCCAAACAAAACAAAATGACAAACCAAACCAATAAAAACAACAACAACAAAACTAAAAAAAACACACAAAAAAACCCACCAAACACAAAAACAACAACAAAAAAACCCAAAAAATCTTACAGGGAGTTTGGGCGCTGCCCAGGCGAGCCCACATGGGGCAGGCCGTGCCCGCGCGCGCCCCCTGCCGGTCCAAGCAGCGGCGCGAGCAGCGGCGCGAGCAGCCCTGCGAGCAGCGGCGCGTGGCCGGCAGGGGGCGCTGTAGCTGGCACGCCCCTCGCCAGCACGCTGCGCGATGACGTCAATCGGCTGCCCCTGTGCCTTCGCCGAGGAGACCCCGCAGTGAGCTGCCAACGCCCGGCGGAGCGTCCGAGGTGAGAGTGGGGGGGGGGGAGGGGGGCGGAGACGGGACCGGGACCCCCGGCCGAGCCACTGGGACCCCCGGACCACCGGCTGGTCCTGATCTCCGCGCAGCACCCACCAGTGGAGCCCTGGCCTCCACCTCGGTCGGAGCGCCCGCTGTGCGGGAGCCGCCCTGCCGGGCCCGCTGTGTGTGCGGAACCTCCCCGGCAGCCGCCTGCCGGGGGGAAGGGCGGCCTCGTCCCGGCGGGTCTCGGTGGCTGCTGGCGGGCGCTTGCCTTTGTGGGCCTGGTCTGTTGAGACGGTGGGCATGGCCGCCGCTTCTCCTGCCCACCCTCCCCCCTCCCTTCCGGGCGGCGGACGGACTGGACCCTCGGAGTAGCGCAGGAAGCGTTTCCGCGGCCATGGTGGGGCCCGCCCGTACTCCCTTGGCCCTGCCCGTCCCAGCCCCGCCCTGCCCGTCCCGGCTCCAGCGGCGGCCCTCCGCGCTTGGTGCAGCCCGGCTACGCCCGGGACTGTGGGAGAAGCCCCAGGGGGCTATGGGTTGGGCGAGGTGTGCCGTGCCACAGGAGCCCTGAACCGCAGGGGGGTTCGGGCATGGTGAGGGATTGAGCTCCAGCTATGTGCCCTGCACAGACAGCGCTCAGTCGAGAAGTCGCAGACTCTTCTGGGCATCTGCCTCACGAGCCCCAGTGCTGTGGGTTACCCAGAGCTGTCCCACAGCTCTCGTTACAGCGTGATGCCCCTGGCCGTAGCTGGGGTAGCAGCTAACACTGCTTCGAGGGTTCGTGTTGACATGTGTTTTTCATTCTCCTTGGGAATCTCATAAAATGTATATACTGCTGCAACATAACGCTTCCCTGTGTTTTAAAGGTCTGTTTTAGTGATCTAGACTTCAGTTGTGTATTTGTAAGTAGATAGAACTTGCAGCTGGTGACAGCAGTAGGAGACAGTCACAGGGCCAGGTAGCTGTGAACATAACAGCCAGCATTAGAAACCTGTGCTTAACAAAGAGCATTCTCGTGCTCAGGATTCCTAGTGTCCTTTCTGTGTGGATGCTGTGGCCGGGGCCGCCAGAGATCCCATCTTGACAGCAGCATGAGGAAGAAAAGCTCTGGTGAAGAGGCCATGTTAGATGGCAACTGGGTGATCAGAAGTGGCTTGCTTGGTCTGGCCATCTGTGATTGTCTTTGTCTCGTATTCATCTGTGCTTCTCTCCCAGGACGGAGGTGTGGGTTGTTCAAAGTATTGAGTTGCAGTTGCAGCCCCAAACACTTTTTTTTTTTTTTTTGGAAGGGGGCATTTAAAACCTGGATCAAGCTCTTTGTATTGCTGATTGGGATAATTCAGTAAAGCATTACAGCTTCTCTTTTTCAGTAAGCAAATTATATTCAGCTGGTTGTACGTGAGGAAGCTGTTATAAACTTCCCTTCTGTTGTAAACTTCTGCTTTGTAAACTCTTGTTGTTAATGTAAGGTTCTGAGGAAGGTAGTGCAGGCAAGTGTGTATTTGAGTCAGGTCTTAGACATACAAGTAAGGTTTGAATGAGTATATTGCTGACTGTAAAAATGATTTAATGTTTAAACAGTTCTCATTTATGCTTCAGTAACAAACAAAAAAAAAGATTTTTAAGTCTTGGCAAGGAATAAAAAATTACTGTGGTGCAAGATAAAACATGTTTTCACTTTGGTAACATATCCTAGGCAGAAATTTTAATCACTAGATTTGCATACTTTGAACTTGGTTATTCAGGACCTGCAGCTGATGCTCTGAATTCATTAAGTGCTCTGCTTTAGAATTGTTTGTTTGCCTAAAACTGATGGTAGGGCTGGGGAGTTTGTGATGTTTTTACTGTTTAAATAGAAAAGCTCTGGAAGCTCTAGAGTGTGAAGTACCTAAAACGGAAACTCGAAAACTGTCCTGCTAAAAACCAACAGTAAACAGAAATGGAGCCCCTGTGAAACTCCCAGGGATCTCTCTTATAAGTGTGCTGTGGGCTTTCCTTGCTCTAAACCGTATGTGGGGCTGATGGAAAGTGCAGCATGAAGCTGGCCACTAATCTTGATGTAAAGTTTCTTTTTGGTTAAAATAGTGCTGTAGTACTAAAATAATTTTCTGTCTTATGAGCATAGATAGCTGGACCTTACAATTAAAACCTTTTCAGCCACTCTCTTGTTACCATGGGGGGGGTTGGTGTAGCTGGGTTCCAGCTCTGCTGTTAGCTCCAGAAGACTAGGACAATAAACAAACGTGCAGCACTACAGCTGAGGTTTATGTAAGATGTTGCAGGTGAGGTGTGTGTAATCTGCTTGTTGCCCATGTGAGTGCTCTCAGCTTTGAAAGTTGTCTATGGGCTTGTGTGTGCTTATTCCTCTGCCTGCTCTTTGTGGTCAGCTGAGCTCTCCTGCTGTCCTTTGACACCATCATGAATTTATGATAGGAGTTTCTAGAACAAGAGACAGGAGGAATTGTAGGGGGTGTAGTTATCCTTGTCCTTTAGGAAAATATTCTTTGCTAAAAAAAGAATGATATCTTTTTAATTTCAGAAGATGAAAGTTCTGTCAAATCAAATGGAAGTAAAATTTCCCGGGTTTCTGGTGCTTCAGGTAGCAAGAAGCCCTCTTTAACCACTTAATCTTCTTCCTTGGCTCCTCTCACTCCCTTACATTAAATGTAGGTGAAAGCACCCTTGTTAATATATGACAAATAAAGCAACTTATTGACCAGATAAGCTTTTATGCAAAATTTTAAAAGAAATTTTAAGTATCTTTACATTTTCGCAGCTGGTCATCATTTAATTATCTGGCTTTCGCCAGACCCTACACTTTACACTTTATTATGGTTGTACACTATACGAACTGAGTGTATATCCATCAGGAAGGACTGCTATTAGGAGTGGTAGGTAAAGAAATCCCGTTCCCCAGAGTTTCTGCAAGGGTTGAAGCCTGGCTCAAAAGTTCTCCATTCCTGAGGATGTCTGGCGACCCCAGCATAGTGGTCAGCTGCCTCTTGCAGCCCATGGTGTGTATGTCAGTACTTGAGGTGAGTGACAGCAATGGCATTAAGGGAGGTAATTTCCAGCTTCTTGTGGGGGATCCTTTAGGTTGCTTTTGAGTGGATGAACTGGGTTTGGTTACCTGGCCCTGGGTGTGCAGAAAACTGCAAACAGTGAGAACAAGAAGCAGAGTTTGTGTAATTAATCTTTGTAATCTCCCCTTGGAGTTTCAGGGAATGACTCTGACCTAAAGAGTTGTAGAACTTCAAAATACTAATTTTCAGTAGAGCAGCTGTTCTTTCCTTTAAAATTTTGATTTTTCTTCCAAACAAGTGATATTTTATAAAGAGAAAACAAAGAATTTGTTTTGAAAAGATTTTAAAAGCTGTTATTATGGTTTAAGCTCTTGTGCTGCCAGTTCACCCCATTACTTTAGAGTGTTATGGCATAATTCCTACCAGGAGAGTTGGTCCATGCACCATTTTCTTTTTCTTGTCTCATGAAAAAATACAGAAGCTTTTTTAGTAAAGTAACATGGGGGCTTCCTTGGGGCCTTTGTCTGGAGAGGTACTACCTGTCTCCTGTAGGTACTTCCAGCTTTTTGCCAAGTTGTCCATGCCTGTGATGAGATTGCATGGGATCTGCATGTGTTTTCCAGCGTAGACCAAACTCTGGCAGGTGAAGGTTTTCACCAAGCTGAGGTGGTGTTAGAGCAAGCCTTAGGCTGCTGTGGATTGGGACCAGTAGAGACCCTGGGGGAGCTGCAGAGGGTTGATGTGGCATGTGTTGCTAGACTCACAGCAGTAGCTGAGACTGCCAGAACTATCTTGCTTTGGAGCAAGCTGGTTAGAATTGCTCAGCTCGTCTGAAGTTGAAGGATGCTGACCTGTGTTTCTGGCCAGTGATGAGTGTTCTGTTTGGGGAAATAATGACAAAAATGCTCCTGCAGCTTTGCATGCAAGTCAGGAAGGCCTCTGCCACTCCATGAGCTGGATGACTGTGAGCACCAAAGAGCAGCTGGGGAACAGCTGAATGCTGAGGGGCTTGTGTGGGGCCTGGATCTGACTGCATCAGTGTGTTTGATCAGTTACCTTGAGTTCAGTGGTACTTTGGGGTTTAGTGCATGTGAAGTGTTGCTGAGTCTCCCATGTCCTGGAATGCTGTTACTTTTTCGTGAGCCTCTTGTGCATCTGGCGATAGCTGAATAACTGCCAGTTGCCCAGCAGGTCCTGAGGAGAGGGCTGCTGGGGCTCATCTTGGGCTTGGCGAAGTGGGGTGGTTCCGGTTGCTCTGGTTCCTTCTGTTGGTTAGGTGAATGAAGGGCAGCTCCCCTGCTGCTGTCATGGTGTTGGTGAGCCTTCCAGCTACTTTATTTTAACAGCGATCCAGGATAGCTCAGTATCTGGAAAAAGTTGCTTTTGCAGTGTTTTTTAACCAGGCTTTATCTTTGGAGTCTTCAAACAGCATGTTGGTACACAGCCTGAGCTATTCTCCCTGAACACAGCACATCTTCCTGGGAACTTTCTGTTTGTGTGGATGGAGGACCTGCAGCTGTCCTGTTCCCCACGCATAACAGGGGTAAGCAGGATCTGCTGCAGTGTGCAAGACAGTGTGCTTCTCATGAAGGAAAACATGCCTCAAAATAGAGGAACTTCTCCCAATATCTTTTCTACCTCTGTTGAATGTAGCTGGCCATGGGAAAGTGGGGAGAACCATCAGGGCCACGTGGGCCTTGCTTGGATGCTGTGTTCAAATAAGAGCGTAGGTGCAGCTTGTATTTTTAAATATTACCAGTATGCAACAAAGTTAGTGAAAATAGGGGTTTTTAAGTGGTAATAAAATATTGAACAGGATTTTGTTGCATGGTTGAGGAATACAGCCTCCTGTAGAGTGTGAAAGTGAAGAGTAATAAGATAAGATTAAAATGCCTTTGGCAGAAAAGGACTTAATGTAACCCCACACACTTCCCAGTGCTTAATCTGGGGCAGGTTTTTCCAGTGGTGATGCTACTTTTGACAGCGTAACTTTAACCAGAGTGATAATGGGAAAGTTGTCACTTTTTTTCTGTGGAGTTTGTGTTCATTTGAAGGTGGTTGGTTGGAGCCTTGAAGTGGGATAGTGGGCAGTACCTGTGGCTAAGGAGGTGCAGGCACAGCTGCGCTGCAGTGTAACTGATATGGCAGCAGAGCCTGCTGAGTCATACTACCTAGCTGGTCAGCTTTCTGGTTTTGAATTTAGAGCTAAAATGGGATGACATGTTTTTCCTCTTCTTTTTATTGAAGTTGCAAAACTTGGTATGTGTGTTACGGTGCTGCTGGTAGTTTGGGCTCAGGCTATTCAAATTCCCCTGCCCAACTGTCTTCACTTCCTGTTTTGTGTATGTGTACCAGGCGGTTGTGAGGAGTCTTTAGGAAGATGTGCAAAGTAGCTCTCAAATATTACAGAATTAGAGAGAGAAAATGACATAAAGTGTAGAAAATATCAGTTGACCTCAAACAGTGGGGTCCCTTCCAACTCAGCATATTCTGTTCTATTCTATGATAGCTCTATGATAGTTGCATTTTGAGAAGAGATCTCTTATTGCTTCTTTGGCAATTCATAGTAATTTGTCCAGAAAGGGGACCTCAAACCTGCAGAGGTGCTGGGGTATACGGGCTCTGTTGAGTCCATTAATCTGCAGATTAAGGGATGCTCGAGGACTTCAGATACATGCTTTATCTTCCAACAGGGATTCCCGTGATGATAGCAAACTTTGTGGGTTGCATGAACAACAGAAACCTATGAGATGAACCAGGGCTGTCATGGTATTGATCCAGCTCTGTTGGTGACGGTGATCCTGTGGCTCTTCCCACTGCTTGTTTTTGTGTGCCTGCCCACAGATTTCTCATGCTGACATCCAACACCAGGTTGAGACTGTTGATGTGAGCAGGCATGTAGGATGGAGCCCAGCAGTATGCTCTGCTGCTGTCGTTCTCTTCAACTTCAGATAAAAACCCACCCACTGCAGATCCAGGTCTTTACCTGAGTTCTTGTGTTTATCTTGACAAAGCTTCTAGTGCAACTGAACTTTTGTGCCTCTGTCTTGTAATTAGACACACTTATAAAGTAAACAGCAACACTGGTTTTTGGAGACAGAATTTGTACTCTGCAGGGAGAACTGGTAGTATTTAAAGGATTGTGTCTGATCTGTTAGTGATAGTTAACCCCAAAACAGTGCTTAAAGCAGGATAGCCTTTTCAAGATCCTGAACTGATGGAGTACAAGATTGTGTCTCAAGTCTGTCCCTTGTGCTTTTGCAGGCTTTAGCTTGGATTTCATGATTCCCTTGTTCTAGAGGAGTGGAACTTCAGTACTGTCCTGGTTTGTAGTTCAACAGCCGCTTTAAGCCTCACCTAAGAAACTAAAGACCCAGGTGATAAACTTGACTTGGAACCTCTGGGAACAAGTGTGTTTGTGTATAGAGATTAAGTGTCTGCAGCAGCCTAAGCTCTGGGCAGGATGGGCGGTTGAGCTTGGGCACCAGGTAGTTTAGAACCTAATATATTCTTTTATGTGTCATTTGCCACTTTACTAGCATAGAAGTGGCAGATGTGGTTAGTTCTGGGGTAAGATCTTCATGAAGAAGATGATTCCTAGCAAGCTGGAAGGTGGGCTTTGGGTTGGAGGATTTTCATTGTGTCTGTAGATGGTTGCTGCACATGTGCAGAGGAGAATTCTGGCCATGGTGATACTACTCTTAAAACCAGTTTTGCTTTCTGTGCCAGTTCGTCCTTCTGTAGTTAACTCTTACTCAGAGAGTGGCTTCTGTTTGTGTTTTACATCACAGGTTTTGTGACTGTACCAAGAGGTCCAAGGTCTTCTCCCTGTGCGGTTGGCAGCTGAGCTCATGTGGTCCCTTTGTTAATGGCTTGGGATCTCTGCAGAGAAACAGTGTGTTGTATGTGGTGACCTTTGTCATGTAGTGTTTGTAATATAGGCGTAGAGTGCCTCTTCCATGTAATGCTGGTAGGTATCTCTGGTGAGGCAAATCAGGTTGCTGGGATTGTAGCAGCCAAGTACGTCTCCTTGGTGCCCCTGTGACTGGAGAGATTTGTCACTTTGAAAAGCAAAAGTGTTTGTAGTAAGGCTAGAAGAGGTGGCTCAGGGTAAGGACCTTGAAATAGAATAGATTAATTTGGGAAGAAATTATCAAGTACAAAGGAGGACTTTATTTAGAACTGTGTGGTTTTGCAGGATATGAAATGAAACTACCATGGAAGGGCAAAAGTAGTTACCTGAGATCATGAATAAAATCCTGTGAACATTGTTCCTGTCATTGTGGACTCCTGAGTGCTTTGAGTTGGATGAATAAACTGTTAACTGTAAAATGACATTGGATGGGGAAAAAAAAAAAATCTTAGTTTTCAGAAATGGCTGCTTGTTTTCTTTGAATGAGGAGCAGGTGCCCAAACAGGATCTGGAAGCTGTGATTGACTGGTTAAGGTTCAACTCTTATGCTAATGGTGTATCCCAGAGAGCACCACAAATTGGTTCTTAGTTGGCAGTACCTTGCAGTGAGCCAAGGTAGCCAGTCCTAGTGATGAAATGGCAGCAGTTTGAGTCCTGCCTGATAGAGGAAGTGGTGGTGCTGCCGAGGCAGGAAGCGAGTTCAGGACACACAGACAGATCTGACAGCACAGTTTCCTTTAGCTGGGAGAATGTGCACATTTTAACCTGAAAACAAACTTCAGTAGCTTAAAAGTTAGAGAAATTTTAACAAGCTTGAAGGCTTGTGATTTCTTCTTCAGATTACATGTGAAGCAAGAGTGAAGGTGAGATCGTGGGGATTGTAACTCTGAGTTTAGTAGGGAACACTGATTGTGTACAAAACCACACACAATTTCACTTAATTCTCCAGTTAATAGTGCACATAGGTACTGGAACAGATTGGAGCTACTCTTAAATTACAGAAAGTTTGTGAAAGCCAAGTGCTCCCATAGTACCACCATGTTTCATATGCTTGCCTTTAGGATGGGAAAGTCAGACTTGCACAGAAGATGCAAGTGTGTTTGGGATGGTATGGCTAGTGCTTAGTCAGTGGGAACCTGCCATGGGTACCGTGGATTTCTTCAGCCTCTTGTGATTGGTTAGTGTCTTGGTGCTTGAACAGGCCTGTGTGACCAAAGTGCGTCCCTCCTGAATTTCCTTTGCTCCAGGAAGGATTACCAAGCTCCAGAATGTCCCCCTGGAGACTTCTGTTCCTTGTTTGTTGTATTGCTCACGTCTCTATTAACACTTCTGGAATTAATCCTAAATGCAGATCAGCTGTCTTCCACAAAAGTGTAATGGAGCTTTAAAGCAAAATTTTGTAAAATGTGCCTATGAATTTGACAGAGGCTGTGTAATCCACAGTTTCCAGTTCTCTAGGACAGTGTTGAGTTCTCTGAAATCCTGCTGTTGTGGTCACATGCTGAGCAGGTTAAAATCCAGCAAATACTGCAAGTATCATTAGTTAACATGTACTTTACTGAATTGCTGAAGGTTTTGATTACACTACAGAGAGGCTTGAGGGATCAAATCAGTGCAATGCTCTGTTTCTTTTTTTTAATATGTTTTATGTATGTTTTTAAGAAATCTTCAGAGCTCCTTGAACAGAACTAAGTCATATTGACCTGCATTGCATTCCTAGTCTTTATCAGCTCTTCTGTCTGGGCTTGGCCAGATGGCACACAATTACATGGCTCAAAATCCACTCACTGCCCTCAGACTGGGATGACTTCAGTGCTTTCCAGTCTCTTTCAATTCTTTCAGATATTTAAAACTGCTTGGAGTGCTCTCTCTGCTGGGTGTTGTACATACAGACTCCCTTTTAGTAGGTGGTGACTTCTGGGGGGCAGCAAGCCCAAAGCCTCTGTAACTTCTTTGTTTCTATTTCCCTTGTCGTTGCACTCTGGGGATGAGTTATTCTGTGGTTAATCTCAAATTGGATTAAATACTTTTAAACCACAAGTCAATGATCCTTAAAGCTATTCCTGTGGAAGAGGAGGTCCCAGGATTGTGAATCTAAGCTCCTTAGAAATGAGCTTGTTTTCAGCTGTGATCTGTGGACTTCTTACAAGTGCAAAACATTAGCTCATCCAGCTACTTTGCCACTGCTAAGACTTTGGAGGCCTGTGCTGAACACTCTAAATCTATTTAAAACTTACACCATCTTATTTCAGTATTTTAGCATAAAGTGATGCATCCATTTAAAAAACGTAGGGGGGTCTCTTTACCTAAGGGATGTGCCCAAATTTTTGTTTCTTTTAATGTGTAATTTTGAAGTGTCTAATTGTGGTGGGGGCAACCAGAATTGAACAACTTATGTGAGAGCAGTGGTACTTGCTTGTTTCATAGAGAATTTCCAGTGATCCAGTTCAATTGTTTCATGGTAAATGCTGTTAGTTTTGTGTTTTAGAAAGGAGAAAAAAACCAAAAAAGAAAGAAAACAGCCCTGCCTGGGCTTTTCCAGACCCCTGTTGTGCCATTTAAATTCTACTTTAGGCTCCAGAGCAAGGCTTTGGGTTATTTGCTCTCTGTTTTATTCCCACTGCCAGAAAACTGAAAGGATCAGGTCACCTGGTAGAAAACAGTAGTGCGTGCTGCCTCACCCTGTGCAGTGGCTTGTGTGTTTGAGTCGTTGATCTGCTCCACACCAATGCTTTGCTTCAGGAGGGAATTGGAGGTGCAGAGACAATGAATGAGCTGTGCTCCTGTAGATGCTCTTGATTTGCAGTGCTGGTGTTTCTTTGAGAGAAACTGTGTGGGATAGGGCTAGTAGCTCACTGCCGTAGTCAGAGCTGTGGTAGGCATAATATGAGATGTGTGCAGCTGGTGCTGTGTCAGCCCCAGACTCTGACCTGAGCCCTTGCCAGAGAACAACATCTTCTCTCCCAGTGTCAGTGTGGGGGGACTTGCGTGTATCCAAGGACAGGGAAGAAGCAAAGGCTTGCAGCACACTCTGTGACCTGAGACACTTTCTAGTACTGTGGCTTGCTTGATGCTCTCTGGAGTAATGAGCTTTAAATGTTTTTTCTTTTTACAAAAGTGTATGTGAGGTTTTTTGGTAATATACAAAACCTGAGTTTATGGAGAGTCATGGATTGGTCTGTTGCAGTGAGCACAGGGAATGCTTCAGAGTCAGGATTTTATCTCTAGTGTGTCTTCTGGGCTCTGGACAGGTGGTCTGAAGCAGATGTGAAACCTGTAACTTACAGGTAGAACAGGAAGGGAGGATTACAGCATGGAGGAGTTCTGGTCTGCCAAGGAGAGAGCTGCTTGGAAAGAGTGCTTCTCTAAAGGTTTGACTGTAAGTGCTGTTACGTGAGAGGGATGTTCCTCCACTTGTGCCAGCCCTGGGGTGAGCAAGGACAGCTGGAGCAGGGGTTCCAGGGACTGGCTGGGCAGTGTAACAAATTTGAGTGGAAGTTGGAAAAACATATGAGAAGTGGCTGGGAAACCCAGTCTGGAGATTTGTTTTGTACTTCATTTACTAACTCTGAGAGGAATTCTTGGAGGCAGCAGCTTACTCGCATTGAGCAGCGGCAGAGCTGAATGCTTTGGGCTTTGCCCAGACCGAAAGGTAGATGGTAGAATTGTATTGCCTATATCAGTGGGGCATACTGCTGACTGCGTCTGGGATTAGCTGGAATGCACTTGGGTTCATTTGCTCTGCCTGAGTTTTGGCATGTTTTCCTTTTGAAATCACCTTAATGAGTGGCTCATGCCTTTGCACCTTTTCTCTGAGCACGAAAACTTTCTTAATATGGGCCTGAGCTGTGCTGCTCCACTGCCTGCTTTCTGTCTGGTTGTTTTTGGTTTTTTTTTCTTCTGAAATGGGACTTTCTCTGGGATCAATCAGTGCTGACAGCATGGCAAGGCAGAACTGTGGGAGCCCTTCGCAACTGAGGCAATATTGAATAATAGTACTTGGGTGTAAACAGTTGAACTGGCCTGAACACAGAACATGTCTTCTGAAATGTAAATAGTTGCTTTTTCCTTCTGAGTAAATATGTGTTTGCTTCACGGCCAAATTGCAGAGCTTTTTGTTGTATTAATGAAGGGCCTGTTGATACGTCTGCACAGTGCATCCTTCTGGATGTCTGCTGGGAAACTGAGATCTGCATAAATCAATAGATTCTATTGATATTGAAATGGGGCACTGGTGGCAACACCTGATGCTTACACACATTATTTATTATCTCTGTGCTTGCTGAAAGAAGAATTATAGGTGAGGATGGCAATGGGAATGCCTGGTGTACCAGGTGCTCGCTGATGGCCTGCCCTGAGAATCTTTGCTGTCATTTCCTAAAACTGCTTGTGGTTTTGTCCAGGTCTTGTGGGAATGGTTGTAGCTAGTATTCCCCTACAAAGTACTGTTCTTAGGAACTTTTGAGGATGTTTATTATGAAGGTAGCTGTCTTTCTTGAAATCTTAGAGCAACCCTGTGGTATCTAAAGAAGAGCTGGGGGTGGTATGTTTCTTTTGAGTCCCTAGCAATTTCCTTTCCTTGCAGGAATGACGGTGTGATGCACAGTATCAAATCATGTTGCTGGCTGTGACTAAAGCCTCAAAAATTTGGATTTGCACTGTACTTTATTTACATTACTGTAAGAAATGAAATCTTCAGGAAGTGACCAAATGAATAGTTCAGGAGGGATTGATTTGGATTTTTTAATACAGTTACCCTGACTTGCAGTTACCCAGACCTGAGAACCATGGCAACATCCTTGCTTGATAAAGCTTTGCTGGCCAATTTGTGATGGCAAATTTGCTGCTTGCAACACCTGCTGCTCCCCCTCAGGACTTTACAGAGACTGTGCAGCAAGTCTTTGTTGCTGTAAATAAAAATGTTTTGGATGATATTATGCTGACAGTCAGTGAGAGCTTTGCCACTAATTTCCTGGGGTCAGGATTTCACACATCTATGCGAAGGCATGACCAGAGGCCTGGTACACCTCTAATTAAAGTAATACACAAATGAAAGACAGCTGTGCAACACTGGAGATAGCCAGCAAGTGTTTGGAGGAGATATTGGTGATGCATACTGGTTTAGTTCATGCACTAAAGTTTTTGCTGAGACTGTGTTGGAGTAACTGGGTGCATTTAGATTTTGTGATGTCAGAAGAGTAATCCCGTCTCCTTGGGATCTGAATGCCCTGCTGTAAACACTTCACAGTGGGCATAAAGGTATGTGTTAACTAGCAACTTTAACCAGAAAATTGTAAAATGATGCTTAGGTCCTAAAAAAGACAGGGAGAGAAGAAAATAATCATGTTTATTTCTGTCTGTACATGTTAATTTCTATTCCATAAACACTTCTGGTGTGTCTTATGCTGAGCTGCTCTCCAGTGGGAACTCTCTGGAAGGCAGGTGTGTTCCTGAGCAGCTCTCAAGACCAGAGCTTACGCTTCCAGCTTCCAGTGCATGTGAGGCTAGATACTTCCATGCATAAAAATCGAGTCTGGAAAAGCCAAAAGATGTTTTTGCCCGTCTCTAGGTAACTAGGCAAAAATTCTTCTGTTTATGAATGTGAGCTGCTTTGTGTGTGTGGTGGAGGGAAAGGATCTACCAACTCATTTAGGAATGTCATGTGTCCATATCTCACATGTGCTATTAGTGGTTTGGGCTCATGTCAAAGGTGATGTGCATGGCTGTCTAGTGCATGTGGGAAACATCTAAATATATGTATCTTTTTTTTTCTTCTAGGTTCTTTTTGGAGTTGATAATCTAGTAGATTTCAACAATGCAGACGATCAAGTGTGTAGTAGTGGGTGATGGTGCTGTTGGTAAAACTTGTCTCTTAATTTCTTATACAACAAATAAATTCCCATCGGAATACGTACCAACGGTAAGTGTGAGAATGGCTCAAATTGTTCTTTGGGCTTGCTGGGGCGGGGTAGCATGAGTTCCTTTTTGAACTAACCTTGATGGCATGCATTCCCTAATGCGTGTTCTTATAGACTCTTGGAGACTGACTAATACAGCATGGAGAAGTGAGAATCTGATACCATGCTGTTACCTTCCATATCCCCTGGTAGTGCTAGTCAGTTCACCTGTATATGGTCAGTTCTTGCTACTTGACTGCTGTGCAGAATCTGCATTTTCTTTGTGGATGGATTCTGTGAGTGAGATAATCAGTGCCAACAACTGCAGATCAGTGGAGAGTAAGCAGTAGGAACACCCACTCTCCTGGTTGTGCTCTCACTTCCTGCTACATCTTTGTTTTTAGGGAAGGGAGTGTTTCATGTTGCTAGAATAGTCAGTGACTACAGTTAACATTTTCTGAGGCTCATTTTTCTCACTCATTTTTCTCACCCTCACTATGGAGGGTGATTTGTCAACTTCAGCTAAGTATGAGGAGTGTGTTTGGATGCAGTCACATTCTTTTGTACTTCCAAATGTATGCATAGTCCTTAACTACGTTGAAGTAACTGTTTTGAGTTTCACAGGCTCAGTTTTCTGAAATACTGAATCCCTTGACTTATCCAAAGTTCAAGTTGAGAGCAGTCTGACTGCCTGTGAGGCATGTGCATGGTCCTCCTGCTAGAAAAGTGCTTTTCTACTTAATATTGCATATGCAAGATCGGTGTACTACCACTGAGGTGGGTCAGTTTTTAGTGAGGTTGCTGCAAGAGACTGGCAGCTGGATGCTCTTTTTACTAATTTTCTCTGTTATGGACCGAAAAGGCCATCTTCTATTAATATACAAGTTGAAGAGTTTATCTGTGTATCCCAAACAAATTTGGACGTGGAAATGCATCACAGAGAACATCTGCCAGTGATAGCGTTGGTAATATTCTCTGTGTTACAAAGTAACTCAGAAGACCAGGTAGCTCCTCTGAGATGGCAGTTAGCTCTGTCTGATAGCTCTTTTGGAATAGGACTTTACAAAAATGTCTTCTCTTTGTGGGAAAGAAGTTGCAGTAAACATCATCACGTCTCTTTGAGATACTGGCTTTATACGCTATCCAGAATTTTTCAACTTAGCAGATACGAGGTTTGTCCTGGGTAGGACAGATTTCCACAAAATAAAAATGTTTGTCTTTAGTTGTAGATCAGGAGCTGAACATAAAAGAACTCCCAAACCTCCTAGTGTTCAGGGTAGAGGCAGTGGTCACTAGTGGGAACTTGTGGATTGTGCTGTAGGCACAGAGACCCGGGATCAGCCTCTCTCATGGGCTCTTTATGGATTGGTAGAGAAGTGGCATTTGAAACTGTTTTGCCATTCTTAAGTTTTTCAGTGGTGTCAGATATCCTGATGTGATGCTTGTAGGGCACCTACATCCTGTGCTGAACCTGTGAAAGGCTGCTTGTCCTATTTCAGCTGTTCTTTATAGTCAAGGCAAAATGAAATTGATCAGTGAATTCAGCAGTGAGTGTTTCTATACTTACCCCTTAAGGGAAGTGATTAAGCTGAAAAATGTTATAATCTTAAAATGTATGTTTTGAAAGCCTTGGTTGGTATGCTGTCCTGCACACAGTAGTACTAGCTGTAAATCTCTGCTAGAAAGGAATGTGGAAAACATGCCAAAAAGTTAGTTGCCAGTGAAGCGTGTTCAAGGTGTGCTAAGGCTTCTCTATAGTGCCTTTTAAATCTGCCTCATGCTTCCAAAATGCTATTTACCTCTGAACTTCATGGCTTGAGGAATTCGCTGTTCTGGAGATATCAGAGGCCCGTTCCTAATTCTGTGAACAGCCTAGAGGCATACTTCAGACTCTGGAAACTGGTATGTCACCTCTGATATTCCAGCTAATGCTTCTAGTAATAAATGGACAGAGAAGTAGAACAGATACTTCTGTTCTTGTGCAGTAGCCTGGCCACAGTATGGATGGAGAGCACACCATTTCAGTTCAATAGATAGTTCTGTTCAGTTGGTGCTGTGTTTTGCAATCCTTTCCCTTCATGAAAGATGTTTCCCAGTGGAAGATGGGTTTCATGGTGGTACTGCACGTAGTTTGTTACCTGTATGTTTTTGATTTTGTTGCCATTCTCAAAAATCAAGGCAGTGAAGGGCACGTCTCTGGAAAGGCACTGGCAATGTTTGGGTTGTGACAGCTCAAGTGAGAGCTCATGCCAGTTGCTGCAGTGGGCTGCCTGGCATTGGCAGGAACTGCTTTGGGCTCTGTTTTTTAGCCATTTTGGCACAACTGAGGATGAAATTGTCCGTGAATTGTACTATGAGGCTATAGTTGCCTGGTTTCTGTGAAGGCCAGCCTCATAACCCTGGCCTTCTTAGGGCTCTACCCCAAACATTTCAATAGAAACTGTACCTTAACACAAAAATTGAAATTAAAAAATCCCATTTTGCAGATAGGGAGCTTTAAAAACAAAAAACAAGATGACAAAGGAGACATGCTAATTGCCCTGAAAGGGCAGCTACAGGTGGTAGCTGAACAAAAATGGGGAGATATTGCTGGGGGATTGAGCTGCCGACCATCTTCTGACATGTGGAAGAGAAAATGCTCTGACCTTCATCACTCTGGCTCCTTATTCTGTTCCTAGGAACAGAGGAGTCCTCATCCTGATAGGTCTTTTGGGGTCTTAAAGCAGTACAGTCATGGGATGTTGAATGTGCCCTGTGAAAATGCTTTCAACCATCCCTCAACCTCAAGGTGTGATTTGGAGCTAGACCCTTGTGTGTTCAGTAAAGCAAACCCAGTGCAGTGTTTGATGGATTGAGTTGCAGGTAGTGGGGACGAATAGTGATGTCTCTTGCAGTGCTTTAAAATCTTGAATGTGCTAATTCAAAATAGTGTGAGAAGTGGATTTCTGCTTCTGGATGATGTTCTGGGGATATGCAGTGTGCAGTGGCCATAGTTACTTTCTCAGTCATTGTAAGTTTTGAAAAGCTGAAAAAAATAGGATAGTGTTAGGTCTGTCTTTATCCAAGGCGGTCAGGTGGGAAGGAGACATTTGAACTCTGGGGAGTACAGCTTTGAAGTGCGGTCTCACTGCTCTTCAATTTTTGTTGTTTTTTTTCTTTTTCCAAGGACCTAAGCTGTGTCTCTTATTGAAATCAGATGTGCTCTGACAAGGTGGGTAGGATGATGGTTTGAGAATCATGTCTCCTTGAAACATGTGTCTCTTTTCTTGCCAGGTTTTCGATAACTATGCTGTAACAGTGATGATTGGAGGAGAGCCTTACACCCTTGGCCTCTTCGATACTGCAGGTAAGAAACCAAGCGCTTGTGTCATTGTACTTGAGCAAGATTTACCTGAGGTGATGTTGAACATGAAGACATACAGTTGGGGTTTTTTTGTTGAGATTTTCTTTTAATAGAAGGGGAAAATCTCTCTTGATTCTGTCAAGACAGAATGACTAATATTAGAACCTCTTAAATATGTTGTATGTCTCTGCATCCTTAATGTGGATGAAGTCAGGGTGTGGATTTCATAAGCCCTCTCGCTGCTTGCTTTTAAAAATTAAAAATTTGCTGGCCTCTTGTTCAAGCTGCATCTCAGTTTTAGGTTGGAGAAATGTGCAGTGATGAAACAGCTAAACATGGCTTTGCATGTGTGAAAAGAAATGGTAGAAACTGGTTCAGCTGCTGGATGCTCGTCCCTACCTCCTAATAATACTGAAGTGATGTGGCAGCAACTGGTTTTGTAAACTCTTCTTCAAAAGAGCCCTTCTGGAGAGCTTAGTCCATAAGCATTCATCTAAAATTGTCTGATATAATTTAATCTGTTTCCAGCTGTGTTCTTACATGCATCATTAGTGTCTAATATGATTAATGAAACAATCTTAGGTTTCCAGTTGAACCCTCTAGCTGTTGAAGAAACTTTCCTTTTTGGCCATCTGGTCACGCTTCACCACCTGAGCTGGGACTGAAGCCTGTTCATAGTGGCAACTCCAGTGACACAGTGGGGCCTTGCTTGATTCTTAGTGTGCACCACACTCCAGAGTCAGACAAGGTCTCCTTACTGCCTCAGCCCCAGGTTTCCCATAGATGTCTCAGGCATCCAAAGCCTTAAAATTTAATTGTGGTGCAAAACCAAAATAACAGCTTGAGCTAGTGCCTGTGGGAAGAGACACTGAACAAAGCAAACTGTGGGCTTTTATATCCCTCACAGCATGTTTGAAAGTCTGGGAGCTTCCAGCTGAGTCCTTGGCTCCTGCTGTATCTCTGAATGTGCATCAGCTGGCGGTGCCACAGGTCCCTGTGCCCTTCATTGTGCAGAGGGTCAGTGCCAGCTCCTCTGGAGCTCCTGGACATCCAGAGCTCACCTGCTGCTGGCACTACATCTGTACCTTGAGCTGCCTGTACTGTCCATATTCTTCAGCATGGCTTCACTTAGCTCTTCATGTTCTCCTCCAAAATGTGATTTGTGTTCCCATTACTGTAAGCTCCCTAGTTCATGGATGAGGAGTTAGGTGGAAAAGAGAGTCTCTTTCCTGATGTATGTTGTGTGGTCTGCTGTAGGGATCTTGGTGGTCCTACAGCAGTTCTAGCATTGCATGGTCCTGGTGTGGGTGGGTGGTTGTGTTGGTCCTTCTCTGCCTGTTTTCCGGCTGAGGGTTCAGACCTCTGAGAAGTGTTGTGTGTGTAGTTACGCACATTTTCTGTTATCAACATGAGCAGTGATCCAGCTAGTAATTTTGAGAAGTTACCAAATTACTTTAATGCATGTAGGTGACTCTGTGCACTTGTGAATGTAAAGGCCTTCTTTCCAGAGCAGGACTGCTGAGGGGAAAGTATTCGTTCTTAATGGTTGCCTGCTTTTTCTAAATACCAGCCAGCACAGGTGACAAAATTTAGCAATGTATGAAGCCCCTATTGCTGGTTCTCAGATTAAAACCCAAGTCTTTGTTTTGAGCTTGTACTTGGAAGATAGACTTTTGGAGTAGTCTGTTAATTGCAACATGTTATTTTAGATTTAGATTAGATGCTAGGAGGAAATTCTTCCCTGTGAGGATGATGAGGCCATGGCACAGGTTGCCCAGAGAAGCTGTGGCTGCCCCTGGATCCCTGGAAGCGTCCAAGGCCAGATTGACTGGGGCTTGGAGCAACCTGATCCTAGTGGAAAGTGTCCCTGCCCATGGCAGGTAGTTGGAATGAGATGAGCTTCAAGATTCTTTACACCCCAAACCATACTGAGACTATGATTCTGGTCAGTGCTCACTCCTCTCTGTCCAGCCAAGCACAGTAGACAGGACGGGATGTCTAGGTTTCCATCTTCAAACTGTAGGTCTTCTCCATTGAGGTGTCCCAGCTGCTGTGTTGGCTCCTTCAAGATCTTGTAGGTCTTTGTCCTGTATGATGACTGAGACAGCATTAGTTGGAATCTGAGACATCTTAAACAAGTGTTTTGGATTTCGTTGCCAGTAAGTGCAGCAGCTTCATTGCCAAATTGGGTTTCTAAAAGTAGTGCTGCTGAATTGGGCAGGAGGAGGTTTAAGAATGAAATTTGACAATCAGGCTGGTGGATCAGTGCTAGTGGTGCCTTGCAGAGACTGTATGCACATAGGGACTCAAAGGGCGGAGGCTGGCTTCTTCCAAAGCACAGCCCATGCTGGGACTTTGGTGAGGTTTTAGGGGAATACTGCTGGGTGGCCTGGTCGCAGTCATGTGTACCAGCCACATTCTCCTCCTCATGCCTGGAGACACTTCAGTGAGTCACAGCATAAGTCAGAACAAAACTATTTTTTTCTCCCTTCTTAAGAGGAGGGGATTTTTTTTAAGGTTATTAAATTTGATGGCATAATACTTGTAATGAATGGTCACCTATAACTGGAGCGACGTTCTGCAACTGTCCTTCATAACTGAAGAGAGTGTTATGCAGTCTGAGGTGTTTGATCTCAAAATGTATTGGAGGCTTCCCAGCTTTCCTGTGACTTTCAGCAGCTCACATAGCAACTGAGTGAATTCTGGATTTGAAACATAGATTTTTCAAATGTTTGAGTTCACTATGTGCTTGGCTATTTGCTGAAGAGTTAGGATTAATCACAGCCATGTTATTGTGATGAAATGTTCATTCTGACTCCCTGTAAAGGGCAGGATTTTGTCGTCTGGGTCTAATACAGTGTTAATTTCCTCCTTTCTAGGTCAGGAAGACTACGATAGATTACGACCCCTCAGCTATCCACAGACAGATGTATTTCTGGTCTGTTTCTCAGTGGTCTCTCCTTCTTCATTTGAAAATGTGAAAGAAAAGGTTGGTTGAACTCTGCATGAAAACAGAGCTGCTGAAGTATGTCAGGAGTTATCTTAGGTAGTTAGTAACAAATGCTGTGTCTCTTCTGTCTTTAGTGGGTACCTGAAATTACTCACCACTGTCCAAAGACTCCTTTTCTGCTTGTTGGGACCCAGATTGATTTAAGAGATGATCCCTCAACAATTGAGAAACTTGCCAAGAACAAGCAGAAGCCTATAACTCCAGAGACTGCTGAAAAGCTGGCCCGGGACCTGAAGGCTGTAAAATACGTGGAATGCTCTGCACTTACGCAGGTAAGGGTTGGTCTTTGACCATTTTTGCTTGCTTTTATTCCATACTTTTTTCAGTTCCAGGGAGAAACAGCTCAGTGTGGATGTGAAGGGGTGTAAGCTCTGTTTCTGCTATTTACAGTGTAGCTTTCTCTTTGTCATGTTGTTCTGAGGCACAGAGAGTTGGCAGTGGTACAAAGAAAATCAGCCTGTGTGGTTTAGGCCTAATGTGGGTGATGAAGGAGGGTGTGCTTACTGTGTTTGCTTCTGTGCTGGAGAAAAATAACCGTTGATAACTTAGAAGGTACATTATGGACAATAATTGGGTTGGGACACAGAGTGCACGTCACTGCTGAAACAAGCAGGCAAAGGAAAAAAATGCCTCTCGTTAATGCTGGTACTTTGAAGGCTGGAAACCTTCATAGTTGATAGCTGCCTTCTCTTCCTGTGCAGCTGGTGGTGAGCTCTTTCCTATGTCCTTCCGTCAGATAGAAGTTCTGTTAAAACAGAAAGTAACAGTTAAATAGTTCTTAAGACAGTTCTTACATCATGTTTATAACTTGTGAATGTGAGTCAAATGCCAACTAAAGTAGCTGATTTGAGAGCAAGAAACTCAATTATCTTTTCCCTTTCAGTTAGGAATACTAGAGTGGGAGCCATTTTCTGGCTAGCTGACCTGTTGGCTTGGCTTTGGATGCTCTGAGAACTTAATCTTAGGTTCTTACTCTTGCAGAATTGACTCTAACACTTTGAACAGCTTCCTTAATGCTGGTCTGTAAAGAATTTGTTCATCTCTGATGTGCATGGAACGAGGGGTGCACAGTATCAAGCTCCTTACTCTTTCCAGTTATGTTGTTCATTGATCTCCTTGAGCACAAAGCTATTACCAAACTTCACAAATCCTGAAGTTCTACTTATCTTGCCCCTTTTTTCCAGATTGCATGTTTACTCTTCCATTTAAAATCCTCAGTCTTTTTTTGTAACAAAGATTTGCCTGGGTGTCTCCTGTGAAGGAATTGGCTTTGCTGGAGTTGTGCAGGACACTGGCACTGGAGATGATGTGGTGAGGCATGCTACTGTTCATCCTGGGAATCCCTGATCAAAAGGTGGTCTTGGCCATGCTTCCTAACTGCCCGCAGGCAAGCTGAGGGCTGTTCATGCTTGAGCTGTAGTTTTTCTTGGGTCTGTTCAGCCCCAAAATACTGGTGTCTGGCACAGCCTGAATGCTGCTGCTGACTAGGTTGTAGAACCTGCTAATTGGGTAAATACCTGCCAGGGCCTTTGTCCTGTATTGCTCTCTGAGACCCTTTCCTCTGTAGCTTTGGACTTGAGCTTGTGTCTGCTAAAATTGCATGGAATCACTTAGAATTACTACAGCAAGAGTTGATATGACAAAAAAATGGTGGTGTTTATCCATTCTTTCTATTTCCCGATAGACTAATCTGTATCTGTTGCAGTGAACAACTTTATGCACTTGGAAGCTCAGCCTGAATTTTCTTCCAGAGCGTTAGTGCTTGTATCCCAAGTGATGATTTTAGTGGTCAGGAGTGAACTGGGAGGAGGATTCAGAAGCCTTCTCACCTGGACAACTAGTTGGTTTGCATCTGCTCCATTTTTCTCCCTTCCTTTGTTGTTGACTCACCACTTTTTTCCTGGGTCTGTCATCAGTAGCTGGTGAAACAGCATTGTAACTGATCTGCACAGGGTTGTGTGGAGCTTCTGCAGTGATCTCACTGGCAGCCTGCTGAACACAGAAGGCAGCTTCCCTGGCCTGGAGGGTTATTTTCCTACCTGCAAGGTGATGCTGTAGTAGCTGATTTTAGCTGAAGTGAGACTCAACTGGGTGTTCAATCTCTCTTTGGCTTGGATGCTGTCTGTGCGGTTCACTTCAGCAGTGCAGGGTGTTTTTTTTCTTCCCAACTAATTTACAAATTACTTTGACACCACAGTAGCTAATACTCATAGAATCATGGAGCTGGCATTATTTATTTTTGTACTATGTGAGTCATGAGAGGCTGAGTTTTTTCTGTAAAGAGAGTATCTTCTCCCCAAGTTTGGATAACTGCTCTATTGGAGAGCCAGTTCTATCCCCCTTTCCTCAGATTGTGGAATCCCTTTTTGTGATGAAGGCATTTTCAGTGTCTGTCTCAAGCCTTTCTTTACAAAATCACCCAGTGCTACTGTGACAAGTAGGTGAGGCTTTGCTGTTAGGAAAGGGTGACTGACAGATTGCAACTACAGTGATTGTTACTTCTGTTCCTCTTGGGTACGGATGTCTGCACTTTCTGAAGCTCAGTCCTAGTACCTCACACCAGAGAGAATGCTGAATTTGGTTTCTTTTTCTCCTGATGGTGGGTTGCAGTTTTGACACAGATATATAAAGTGCTTTAAGCTGTCCATAAACGGAGGAAGCCTGATCTCAGCCTGTTTCCAGTGTAACACAAAAGTCATGATTTTAACAGGCCTGTGTGTCTGTGGTATTGAAGACAATTTCTTCCCTTCATGTTGTTACTCATGGTCATCCAGGCTTTTAACCCTGGTCCATTTTCACAACAATTTTGTCCCAGTCCTTTTTTTTATCCTCTTCCCTTTTTTGCTAGGTCCTTCAAAACAAATCCCAAATTCTGCACTGCTGAACAAATTTCTTGCAGGCGATACAAAAATAAGAGGAATCCCTGAATAGGAGAATTTAAGTAAAATTGTTTTCTTGACTCTTGCCCTGCCTGGGTTCTTAATCTGTTTAACAGTACATAATTGATTTTATGCTGCAGCCTTTTTTGCACAGAGAAATTAAATTTAATTGCTATTTAGACTTCAGAGGCATTATATATCGGAAGTCTTTAGCTCTTTTGTGAGCCTGAGTTGCAACTCACTCAAAGAAAAAGAAAAATTGCTGGGGAGGATGTACAGAATGTACATTGTAGTTTCCTTAAACTATTGTTCTTTCAAGTATAATCTTGCATGTTATGTGATGGCCTTAAATGCTTCCAGATGGCACTGCCTTAGAGGTCTCCCATGTATGTGCTTCAGTAAAATAAGATTAAAGACCTTCTAAAAGGGATATATCCAGTATAACCTATTAAGGGAAAAACCAGTTACATTTGAATGATCTGAAAACAAATTAATTTTTGCACAGATTGCAGTTGTTTACAGGATGTAATTGAAGCTTTTCTGTTTGCTTTCAGCTATCATAAAGCAGTTCTGAATTTTTGAAGGGTGCACTCATGACAGTAGATTTAGGCGAGTCCAGTTAGTCTAAACTGAGCCAGGTTTCAGTTCTGGTGTGGTGTGTAACCTGGCAGACTTGGGAGGGAGTGGTAACGCCCTGCACTGTTCCTGTTGTGCTTACAGCAAATGCAGCGCATACTTTGTGCTCCAGTGTAACCCCTGCAGAGTCCTGCAGCTCTGTGACTGCTTTTCTGGTGTTGGATCCCAATTGTTTCACTCATAAAGCTGTTCCTGTCTTTCTGTGGTTACACTTGCTTTGGCAACTAAACTGAATAACTGAAATGCACCATTTCCATGCTGGCTCCCAGTGTCAGAGTAGCACTGGTAAGGTATTGCATCACTTCTAAAGACTTGAGAGTTAGTGACTGCCAGTGATGATGGCTTACCAGGGTGGTCCTGCTTCCATCCCAGAATGTGTGTTCCCAGCCATTTGGAGACCTTCAGTTATTCAGGGGCTGAATTCACAAAGCAGAGGAGTTGTTTGGAGCCTTTGCTCTGGACCTGGGGAGTTGGGAGCAATACTCTGTGCATCCGAGGTGTTCACTTATCCACAGTGGGTGACAACAAAAGGTTTGACTGACCTTTTGGGTCCCCCTGCTGGGGCAAGCTGCTGTGTGCTTGATTTATTCCTCTGTAAACTCCCTCAGTGTAGTACAGCAGTGGAGCGGAAACCGTCACCATTTGTGTGGCCCCCTCCCCCACGTTCTTGCTGTGTTTGTGCCTCTGCCCTTCTGAGTGTTGATTTTGTCCGACTTGGCCTGTCACATGTTCTGTCTCTGTCATTGACTTCTGGGTTATCTAAATGAGATTTTCTCCTGGGATCTACTTTGTTTTTTTGCAAAGTAAATCTGTTTACTGCCTCTGTGAATTCAGCCTGCTCCTGAATGCTCTTTGTATCTGCTTGTTTTTCTCTAATCCTCTAACCTGGCTGCTGTTTTTTCTCCTCCCCTCTGTCTTGTAGAGAGGTCTGAAGAATGTGTTTGATGAGGCTATCCTAGCTGCCCTCGAGCCTCCGGAAACTCAGCCCAAAAGGAAGTGCTGTATATTCTAAACTTTCTTCTTCCCCTCTTGCTGCTGCTTCCTCTGTCCCACTACTGTAGAAATCCGGTTAAAAATGAATCAAACCACCTTGATTGAAAGCTGTTGTGCCTGCTTGCCATCTTAGAGCGACCTCTGTATTAGCTCTTGGACTGAAAACAGTACTTGAGATCTTTAGTAAAACATTGTGACTGTGGAACGTGAACTGGACTCGCTTAACTCCCTGCTGCTTGGGTTGCCAGGTGTGGCTAGCTTTATAATTCAGGCTGTTGGGGGAAAGGATTTGGTTACATTGTTGTTTAAAGAATGACCAAAAAAATGAGAGATGATGTTTCATCTTCCTGAATCCAACTGGAAGAAACAGTGTGTGTGTTTTCCATTTCTACTTGTGACTCTTAACTGTATTTGCATGACAAAAGTACCTGAACTGGTGATCTGCAAATGATGATGTAAAGTGAAGGATTTTCTGGTTCTCCTGTGTGCAGTGAGATGTTTGCTGTTGCTTTGGCTGTCTGTGCTTTAGTGGAGTATCTGTCAGTCCTTGGGGGGAAGGAAATATCGATGTACTTGCTACTGCTTTATGAACTGTTAAAATTATTGCTTTCATTAACATGGTAGAGCTCTTCATTTCAATAATAGATCCTTAAAGCCTGTTACTGTAAGATGTAAAGCT
Source organism: Agelaius tricolor (assembly GCF_023055355.1). Lineage (NCBI taxonomy): Eukaryota > Metazoa > Chordata > Aves > Passeriformes > Icteridae > Agelaius > Agelaius tricolor. Next base: position 1,349,314 of record NW_027269288.1, read on the forward strand.
GCTGCTTACTATTGTGCTTCTGATTTTTATTGTTTTAAGGAAAAAACATCGATTGTAGCTTGTCTTTAAATTTTGAGATTAAAAATTGCAGTTGTTTGTATAAATGACTGATGAAACTTTATTCAAGTTGCATTTCCTGGCTCCAGTTTAATCCTTAACAGAGTGTATGATACCCCTCTGTACTCCTCCCAGCTCGACTTCTCTGTTACCATGGCGGCTTTCTGGGCTCTGCCTGGCTACTTCTAACCCTGGGGTGTTTAGGGCTGGATGCCTGACCAGAGCATGTACTGGACAAGGTTATAATTGCATACTTACCTTGTCTCTCCTCCACTGACACACGGGGGTGTGTTGTCACAGGTGTGCTCCAGGTTAAGTTCTTCCATCTGAATGCAGCACTTTCTACTTTGTTACTAGCACATGAAATATGAGTAGCCAGTTAGTCGTAAAAGTTGCCTTAAGGAAATTACTTTGGTGCACGTGTTTTGCTACTTGTGAAGCACACTGCTCTGTTCTCTGAGGATTAGTTTTCTTGTTCTGAAAATGAGATGCTCTGCTGAGAAGCTGTACGGAGCTTCGCTGGGCAGGCAGGCTTTAGGGATGGCAAATCTCCATGTGTCCTTAAGGGGTGTGGCTGCCACTTGGCTTTCTGGGGTTTTGTTTGTGTGAAAAATCAAAAATGAAACTGCCCCTTTCTCTCTTTGCCCCTTTTCAGAAAGGCCTAAAGAATGTATTTGACGAAGCGATATTGGCTGCCCTGGAGCCCCCGGAGCCGAAGAAGACTCGCAGGTGTGTGCTGCTATGAACGTCCCTCCACAGCCCCTTCTGCAAAGCTGGTGTTTGATGTCATACTAAAAGCAATGTTAAAATCAAACTAAAGATAAAATTTTAAAATTTGTTTTTGCAATAATGATAAATGCCCTGCACTCCCATCTCCCCCACACGATCCCTGTGTGAGATGAAAATGTTAGTGTTTATTCCCCAGTGCCCCCTCAATTCACTTAAACTAGTTAATTTTGAGTAATTATGTATTATCAGAAGACACTGATCTTTACTAGTTTTTTTTTTTATTTTGTTTATTGTTTCTAATTTTTTTTT